>NC_069381.1:80847500-82097500 GCF_027475565.1 Acinonyx jubatus | reverse complement strand
AAATTCTTAGAGATAATTTATAATTTGAGAATGGGTCTTGGAACGTTTGGAAGGTGGCATGGCCCAGATGCAGGTTTTTGTACTTCTACCTTTGATGAATTTGACATCATGGTGCACATAACTCCATTCATTTTGTTTTTCTAATCATGCAATTCTGCTTAACAATAAAAAGTTATATCACAGGAAAAAACTCAAAAAGCCTACTGAAATTTTTAACTTTAAATATTTGGGAAATGCACACTTCATCACAGTTGAATAAAATGGTAAATATGGCAAAAATAGGGAAAATTAGTTATATTCATACGAGAAAAATACAGTATCTGGTTACCCCCTGTTTTCAACCAGTTATTCAGATGTCATTTGAATGTATTACATTTTATGGTTTGGACATATATAAATAACCATTTTCTTTTTTTTAAAGTCGTCTGTTTGTTTGTTTTGAGAGAAAGAGAGAGAATCCCAAGCAGGCTCCATGCTATCAGCGCAGAGCACAGTGCAGGGCTGGAACTCACAAACTGAGAACCTGACCTGAGCTAAAATCAAGAGTCTGACACTTAACCAACTTGAACAACCCAGGCACCCTGATAACAACCCATTTTCTGCTTGGATGCTTCTTTTATGTCCAAAGCATATTCAACCAAAATGCTACAACATTGGACTTCAAAAATTTATTCTTATTTCATTAAACATGTGGGGGGGTATTCTCTTTCTTTTTTCTTTGTCGTAAGTTATTTTAAACACTTTATAATTTTTAATACTTTCTTAAGTTATATATTTTAATGCTATAAGTTTTCCAGTAAAAACCCATTTAACTCCATCTCATAGATTATTTTTTTCATTTTTCAGTTTTTGTTATTATTCTTAGTATACTTCAAAAACGGAATGATTTTGTGGCAAAACGTGCCCTAAACTTGTCAAATATAAACGACTGTCTGGGAGTACATTTATAATGTAAATGATAAATAAAATGTCAAAGGGTATGAATAGGAAATATCTAAAAGAGAAAAGATAAGCAGGCAATAAACACATGAAAATATGTTCAGTCTCATTAGTAGCCAGAGAACTATAAAATGTCTTGTAGTCTCAATTTGCAAACATTTAGGAGATTAATAATATCCAGCATTAACAGTTTCAGGTCACTAAGCACTTTCATACTTTGCTACTGTATTTTGGATTGGTACAAACTTGGTGAATATGCTGATAATGTATGCTACAATGAAAAAAAAGATCTTAATATTTCTGCTATGAAGAATTTATCCCACATTAGGAGAAATTACCATCACCCATGTCCAATAGTCTGTATTATTACTCATAATAATAAAATGCCATGATTAAAGTATATTTTTATCATTAATAAAATTGTTAAACAAAATATGGAATTTGAGCCGTTTTTAGAATTTTAGACATATTTATTAATTGGTAAGATATCCATATATTTATTTTATTTGGAAAAAAAAATTGCCGACTTTTTGTAAAGTTGGACCCCACTGAAACACGCACATGCACACACACATACACGCACACACACACACACACAGAAAGAGAGAAACCATGACATAAAACATGTTTTTTTTTTTTTGCTTTTTAAAAAAATTTTTTTAACGTTTATTTATTTTTGAGACAGAGAGAGACAGAGCATGAACAGGGGAGGGGCAGAGAGAGAGGGAGACACAGAATCTGAAACAGGCTGCAGGCTCTGAGCGGTCAGCACAGAGCCCCACGCGGGGCTCGAACTCACGGGCGGTGATATCATGACCTGAGCCGAAGTCGGACGCTTAACCGACCAAGCCACCCAGGCGCCCCCATAAAACATGTTTATGTGAGCATGGAATCCTCTATAGAAAGATAGTAATTATGGTTAAAATGGCTAGCACAGAGGAGTGGAATTAGAAATTGGGGTAGGAGATGATAAATTTGTATATAATTGTATTTTTTCCAATTTTATAAGGACATATATTTCATAATTGAGCATCTAATTGTTAAATAAAATTTGAAATTAAAGAAAAACTAAACTTAAAAATGCTAATTTGGGGGGCCTGGCTGACTCAGTGGGTAGAACATAGGACTCTTAATCTTGGGATCATGAATATAAGCCCCACATTGGTTATAGAACTTACTTAAAAATAAATATTTAAAAAATGTAATTTGTTTATAACATGCAGAACTTTCAGCATGTGATTTTTATTGGGAGTATACTGTAAAAAGAGTAAAACTTGATATATTTATTAGTAAAATATTTTTAAGGAAGTTGTGGAAACTGTTGATGTATTTTGTAGGAGAGAGTTTTGTCTGTTGGTTTAATCAAAAAAGAAAGAAGTCTGGTTTCTAAGGCTACAAACTTATTTTGCAGAAAATTGGTTTACAAGGATCTGCTGAAATCACTGATTCTAGCTTCTATACTCTTTTTTGGGCTAGCACTGGGTTCTGTTAACCTAATATGACTTCAGGATTTATAATGTTAAATTTAATAATAATGCTCAGTTTCCATTTATTATCAATTGCTTAATGCACATATATACATTTTTTTCTACTCTGAGATTTCATGGAAAGGACACTATATTGGGTAACATTGGAAAATGTGACTCTATTAATGGACTTTGTTGGCAGGCGATATTTCAAAACTTTTTTCACAAAATATTTTTCATTAAGCTAATGTTCCTGGAAAAGTCACCCTTTTTTCATTTGTTTTCTCATTTGTTTTCATTGTTTTTGAATACGCTCATACTTTTTTTAACTGTTACACCCAGCCATTTTGGTAAATTACAGTGTGAAAGTATAGAGAACTGGAATTTTCATCTTTGCTAATTCTAAAGTGTTTGATATAGTGAGAAGCACACCAAACAAAATGCTTCCTGGTATAGCTAATTAAATATAAACCAATGTCTAAGACTTTGATTTTTATCCTGATTACTGAGCTTTTATCAGAATTTCTTCTGGTCTATTCTGTTTAGTCAGAGTAAATCAAAATACAGCTATAATTTGTGATTATCAGAATAAAAGGAGGTAATTTATTTTTTATTTCATACCTTTTGAAATGAAAGTCATATTTTTATCAGAAAGAAAATCATATATTGACAGATGCTAAATAACTTGATACATATTTCAGATACACAGATACTGTTTCATGTGCCTATGGCATTGAAATACATAGTAAATATATCTTAGAATTTATACTCAAATCTATACCTCTGTATGCCTCCTATCTGCCATGTTAGATTTTTACCTAATCAATATTTAAAAAAAATTAATGTTACATTCAAGTGTTTAGTTTCTTAGGATAGATGTTCATGAACACTGAATTTATACCTTCCATATTGATCTACTTATTGCTGATACTTAAGATTTTAGAATTGAAATTACTTATTATTCTTGAGAATATGAATATTTAATCAGTTCCAAACTTTTGAAATAACTGGTGTTTTAGAAACCAGAAACAGAAATTATAATAGGAGTTTAGACTATAATATATTGCTGTAAGGATAATTATTAAGGGAAAACACAGCTGACATTTTCTGATTTATGCACACAATCAGAGATGGAGTCCAAGGACTGTGACATAATTATCTTCATGCTAACAATTTTTGTAAATCTCTTGACAGAATTTTTGCTAATTTTAAAATGCCTTCTGAAGATTAGCACTTAAAATTGTTGGGGAAAATAGCACAATTTATTAGCAAGGGTATAATTGTAAACCTTCTAAATACTCATTGTGAATATCATTTAGACAGTAACTCCTGCTTTAGCAGCTGGTATATAAGACACCAGTTTATGGAATCTTGAAACAACAGAGAGTGGAATCTAATTAAAGAGGATTACATGCCAAAGAAAAATTATTAAAAACAGACTAATAGACAATTGTTATGAATTTAGAAGTCTCTGCCAACTTCGCATTTTCATACAAATTTATGTAAGTAACTGTCAAGTAAAAGCCTTTAATTTTTCAAAACCAAAAGGATGTTACAAGGCTTTATGTTTTGCGACTTAAAAGTGATTGCTTTCCTGAACTTTACGTTAATGCAAGAATTTAAATGGTTCTATTACTCTTTCCTCACAAATTTAACATACACCAGTGATTTGAAAGATAAATAATTAGAAATACTCTTTTAGGTTTTCTTATTTGTTTGATATTTATCTAATACCAAGCATCCCATACTGCATATAGGGAAACCTTTGGCATATTTTTCCTTTTTAAACAAAAATCAGCTTATCAATTTAGGTACTGTTAATGGAAGTTTATGTTGAATTGGTTTGCATATTTTTCTTTGTGATTTAATTTAAAATTTGTGATGCACTGAAGATTGTTAAATGTCAGTATCCCAATCTAACAAATGCCGCCTCTCTGTTTGAATTGACTCACTTTGCTCCCATCTCAAAGGTTTTTTTTTTTTTTTACAGATAAGGGAATTGAGATAGATAAAGTGATACATAGGCAGCTATTAATTATTATGTTTAAAATAGAATATTGAAATAAGTGGTCCTTCTCAGTATTAGAGAAAAGTTCATATCTGTGAATATACCTAGTGCCTAACTTTACATCTTACACACTCTGTATGGTATTGTTATAATACATCATGCATTGCATTTACAAAATTCTGTGGTGTAAATTGACTTTTGTAGATTTTGACTAAATTAAACATAGTATAAATTAATTGTTAAACACAGGGAATGATGTGTTTTCTAAATAATTAATAAATGCATGAACAAATACATTGGATTCAGTAAATGAGATATTTGTGTAGCAGTCTTGTGTAATATTCCTAACAATAATCCTTTATATGAAAAATTTAACTATCTAAAATTGTTTTTGAGATACAGAGAAATACCACAGATGTCCTGGGTAATAATAGTGGAATTGTTTTTCCTTTGTGACCCTTCATCCTTGCCCCCAAAGTTCTCTTCATCTGTTTAGATGGCACCTATTCCAGGATTGCCTGCTACCTTGGAAGGAGACTCCCCAAGGACAAGGAATTATTTTAAATTTAAAGCCTCCAGATTACATCAGACTTTAAATCTAGAATAAGTTTAAGCTCCTACAGAACTAGAAAAACCTATGGTTTTCTGGTGGTGATAATTAATTCAATGATGTGGTCATCAATACTGATGTTAGTAAAAACTATTAGTAAATATTTTCCTTTTAAGTTTCCATATGTCAAATAGCTATTGGATCATGGTGGTTGATGGTCATTTTAATATAGATTGCTCAATGCTGGCATCAGTTCTTCCATGCGATAACAAATCAGCCAGTACATGAAGCATTTGGTACTGTGAATTTATTAGTATTAAAAAATGAATTTAATATTCTGTTTTGGTAAAAAGACATTTTATAGAAGCTAATTCATAAATATATTATACCTGAAGACTTATCTTTTGGGAAAGTTTTGATCTTCTCGGAATTAGTTTTCTCATAGTAGCCTAATTTAACATAGCAGGGCACAGAATATCCACCAGAAGGGCATTTGAAGGTACGTGAAGTCCTCTCATTCATTTGAAGATCATAACAAGGAAATGCCTGCAGGGAGCTAACCTGTACTGCTAACTCTGTTCTGTACCCACCCTGGTACTAAAGAAGTGTTTAAATGTGAGAGCACATAGACGAGCTTAGGAGACAGATAAGATGATCAAAACATCCATTCCTTCTGTAGCTTTCTGTCCATCTTCCATTGCATCACTAAACATAGCAAGGTGAGTTTGGCCAGTAGGTTTTTGCCATTCATCTAGAAAATATATACAAAAATACTATTTTGTAGGTATCATAAAGCTGAAATGGAATGGGGGGCTGCTGGAAATGAACTGGGAATTGAAGCTAAATCTGGAGAAAATGATACAAATATAGATTGATTTACAATGCAACCTTTTCACCCCACTTTTCTTATTTTTATCAGATTCTATAGATACCAATAGTTTCTGGAATTTTCAGGTTTTTTTGTTTGCTGTTTCTCACTATATTAGCAACTTGTAAAATACTTATTTGGAAGTCCTTGTTTTCTTGGTATATTTGACTTGCAAATAATTTTCTTTTTGATTTGGATTATGATTATGATTATTTTTTATCAGAAACTACACTTGAGTGTGACTTGTGAGTATATATAGGAAAAACTATTTTAAAGGGTTTGGGAGATTCAGTGGCAGATCAAGATTTGTTTGGGATTCTGCCAAAATTTGCATTAAAAGGGATTAACTCTAGAATGATAGGAGATGATGAGTTACAAATCTAAACACAGGCAATACATACATACATGCATACATACATACACACATACATATGCAAATCTTAACAAGGGCTGTGTCTGGTTAAGCCAAGTATTATCACTGGTATAGATCCCTTTGTGGAATGCAAGAATACTCAATGCAATCTTCTTGAAAAAAAACTTTTAAAAGCTTCTGATTTCTTTTGATTAGAATCTATGCTCACTAGGCAACATTTGATTTTTACTTGTCATTCCATACTGAATTTCCTAAAAGTTAAATTTCACTGATCATGTTATCACAACGCCTGATCCTTGTAACAGTTTCATGTAATAATTGAGTGCATTTGCGCTCTCGTTTTATACATCTGTTTCTGTTAACTTGGTTAGTGGGAGACAGAATATGAAAGGCAGACTCATTGTCAGGGACTGAGGAAATTAACTGTTTTAGTTTGTAAGACTAAGAACCTCTCAGGCCATGATATAGTCATCAAGATAAGGCTACAGTGGAAGGTCTCTTGGAGGAGGAATAGTTAGCTGCCTTCACTGACTTCACTTTCTTTTATTTATTTATTTATTTATTTATTTATTTATTTTTAAGTTTATTTACTTTTGACAGATACAGAGTGCGAGCATGAGCTGGGGAGGGGCAGAGACAGAGAGGGAGACACAGAATCTTAAGCAGGCTCCAAGCTGTCAGCACAGAGCCCAATGCGGGGCTCGAACTCACAAACTGTGAGAACATGACCTGGCCGATGTCGGAAGCTTAACCAACTGAGCTACCCAAGTGCCCCCACTTTCTTTTAATTGAAGGTAGCATCTGATCCGTGTGTGACTAAATGCATGTAGAAGCTCCTAGAACTTCCATTCAACAAACCTTTAATGGTTAATTACTATGTGGAAGTGCAGTAGTAAATTAACAAGCAAACAAATGCCTCTTTGTTTTCATGGAGTATACAGTATTTCAAAAATACTGTAACATAATATGTTAAATATAATAAATGTTATGAAGAATAATAATAAAGTAGGACAAAGGGGCAGAGAGTGAAGGTGAGTTCATTTTTAGACAGTGGTCAGGGAAGATGTTTCTAAAGAAGTGACATTTAAACAGAGACCTGAATGAGATGAGAGATTAAGCCATGTGAATTCTGGGGCGGGGGGGGGGGGGCAGGGGAGGGAGGGGAGACCATTTCAGGCAGAGGGTAAAGGCCCTGAGGAGAAAGGGTGCTTTTGTGTAGAAGGAACAGCAAGGAGGCACTGTGACTGAAGCAAGTTGAGCATGGGAAGCCTGGTAGGAAATGAGATTGGTTGGGTCATTAAGAACTTGAAAGTGGGCAGACTTTCTTTGTAGAAATTGTAGATTTTCATTATTTAAATTGCTCTTTGAGGGTTGCCTGGGTGGCTCAGTCAGTTCAGTGTCTCACTCTTGGTTTCAGCTCAGATCATGATCCCAGGGTTGTGCTCTGCACTAAGTGTGGAGCCTGCATGAGATTCTCTCTCTCTCTCTCTCTCTCTCTCTCTCTCTCTCTCTCTCTCTCTCTCTCCCCCCCTCCCTCCCTCCCTCTCTTCTGCCCCCCCTTGCCCCTCTCCCCTGCTCATGCTATCTCTCTAAAATAAATAAATAAATGAATAAATAAATAAATAATAAGTAAATAAATAAATAAATAAATATATATTTTTAAAAAAATTTAATTGCTGTTTGAAAGCCTTCCCCTTGTCAAAATTAAGTGTGCAGGTAAATAATAATATTTACTTCCAAAAAGCAAATATTAAGGCGATTTTTATGCTGATTTGAGACTGGCAGTGTTTACTACACAGTACTCCACATTATTTGTTGAAAGAATGATACTTGTGTTTCACTTGATTATACTGTAAACCATGTGAGAATCAAAACATAACCATGCATTATGTAAAGAACTGTGTGGTAATTATAAACAATTCTTAATCTCGAATTTTGTTGACCTCCCTTAGATACAAACAATGAATGATCAACAGATAGGCTTCTGCAGCAGAACTGCTTCTATTTTTGCTACCTTAGAAAAGTACTAAAAGGTTACTTAATTCTTACCATGAATGAAAGTTAAAATATAAGTAAAAACATTTTGATTGAGAATATGAACCTGGGAATGAGATTTATTCTGTCCATTTAAAAAGGCATTTCTTGTTTAGAATATATTTTCACATGTATGATCTCTTAATTTATTCTCACAACAGTACTTTAAGGTGGTGTCATTACTTTTATCATCTTCGTTGATATCTTCATTCTATGAGGGAGTATTTGCAGATTGAGATGTTAAGCATTTTCTTAAGAACACATAAGCAATTTAATTGCAAAACTACAACTTAAAAACAGATTTATTGTCTCCACAGCTCGTACCTCTCATACCATATTATATTCCATTTCACTGTGATTCAAGATTCTCCTAGACAGGGCCTGACTGTAAGCTGGCCACCATTAGTGAAATGACATTAGCTAAATATGATTATGTCTTAATGTTCCCTGAAAGGATTAGACTAGTTAAGACATACCAAAGGGAAAAGTAATTATCTATTGAAATATGAACCTCATGATTAGAACTGGTAGATTGGTATTAGAATGTTCATCTAGAATTTTAAAAGATATGAATATAATCATTATTTCTTACTTGATTTATAAACAATTTCATTTGAGCTAGTTTTGTTGAGTGCCAAAATTCAAATATAACATTTTACTAGAACAGTAAGTTAACCTAATTTATTCATTCTTTATAGGAACCTAGACCTTAGGAATTTCTAACTACTTGAGACATAGGCACTAGTATTATCTTTTCCTGATTTGCCTTATTGTCTAAAGAAAACCATTAAATTAATCAATGTTAAATCACCTTAGAGTTGTAGTAGTGACTTGGAGTATGCTATTTAAATTCTTCAGACTTTAAAATGTGCCATAAGACTTGTGCCCCCCCCGTGATAATTCCCTGTGGGTCCTTCAAAATATAGTATGCTGCAGGCTTCCAACCATCCGAGATTTGTAATGATCATTAATGCATGATTAATATATAGGAATGATCCTCCCACTGGACATGAAACATACTTGCTGGATAACAGTTACCTTATTGAATTGAAATTGTATTTTTTGAATATGGGATGTGTGTGTGAAAATTTAATTTTTTAAGAGGAAAGGATCATGATTTTTATTATATTCTCACAGGTATCTTATGACCAAAAAGTTAAAACTCTTTTTTTCCATAAAGACTGTATTTTTTTTACTCTACTATTCATAAGAATCACCTGGAAAACATGAAAATGCACATTTTTCTACTTCACTTTATAAAATCTTATCCCTTAGGATTATGCTGGGTAATGGATGCTCTTCCTCTTCCTCCTCTTTATTCTTTTCCTCCTCTTCCATTGTTTATTTAAAAGCTTCTACTCAATGTATCAAATGATTTGCATATATTATCTCATTTAATTTTTTTGTTTTCCATGCAAAAAAGTGCTTTTATTATAGCATGGGGACAAAACCCATGCGCAGAAAGAGCTACACTGGGATTGTGAGGAGTGACTGATTATATACTTTTTAGTTAGTGGGAGTTAGGGATACTATAAATCTTTAATGAATTTGAAAGCAAGGACCTTGAGGGACTAGTTATTGTTAAGATAAGGTTATATTCTGTTGTCAAGTAAGACATTAGTCATGAGACCATTCAAATATATATCATATGTATATGTTTGAAGGATGATTCCTATCATGTATTGTTTGGGGGAGGGGGTGATGTTTACAGTTATCAGAAAGAAGTACATCAACCAGAGCAAAGGTAGAGTGGTAAAACATTAAAGGAAGTCCTTGAGGAAGCTGTAGGAATGTTAAATCTGTATGCCTCAAGAATCCTGTCAGGAGAGACTACTAGCTGCAGCAAAGTCCTGCCTTTGTTTTTTTTTTCTCCCATCATTTTCTCCACTGAACAACTTTGACCCTTAAATCTTGAAGGTTGCTGAGGGTGGAAGGTCTTATCTTCTGTAACTTCTTCCTACTGAATAGGGATGTAGAGATATCCCTACAGCCCTAGAAGGTAAGTAACTGAGTTAAGTATCCTGCCTAAGATCAAGTAGCTAGTAGGCAGGCAGTAACACTGCAATCTGAGGCTGAAGTCACTTCTACCTTAGCCTTTTTTTCTTTTTTTTCTTAATCTGGAAAAATTTGACTCTTTTAAAAGACATGTCAGAGTCAGAAGTAATAAACTTTATAGAAATCTCTGTTCCAGGAGAATGAATTCCTCTCTCTTCTCCAAATTCTCACTAGATTGTGATTAAGGTGGGGACTTATTTATCTTTATATACCTGGTGCTTTGTATGATGCCTAACATACAGTAGAAATTACAAGAATTTATTCTGAATTGAAATTTAATTGATTAACTTGAGGTTTTATGATTTGGTAATTCCAAGACTTAATTTCAGGAGCTATGTCATCAACTCTCTGGGACCTTAATAATACAGAGCTAAGTTTCTTCATTTATTAAAAGTAGTTTTCTAATTTTTACAATTTAGGTTAATATATAAATTTTAGATCCAACCTTTTTAGTTTTAGTTATGATTATTTCATAAAGGAAATGCAGTCCTGTGGAAATTAAGTCATATGATAATATCCTGATTTTTTAAAATTTAGTAATATGATTTGCTAACTTTGTTGCCTATTTCCAGCTCCATCTAGCATATGAATCAGTAGATACTTGGTTGAATTTGTTATAGTTTAAACAAAGATAACCCAGTAATATTATTTAAATTTTTTAGCATTTAGAGATCTCCTTGTGTGTTATTTTGTTTCCATGTTGCTACTGATATTCTATTTGTTTTATTGTACTTTTATATAATCCTTAACGCAGATGAGATATAAAATACTATAAAATCTATCACATTTGAAACTAGACCTTCCCTCAACCCATGGGGATTTATTTGGCAGAAGGCCAGCAAAACCAGTTCTTTTTGATGCTTAGTTTCTAGTTTCTACTTTAATTGCTGCCAAAATCTGAGCACTTGGGGATTTAATTGCTCATTATATTTGTCACAGTGGTGTCACAGACCCAAATAAAGACTGTTACATGAAAAATATTTATGGGTATTAATTTGGCCTAAACATGTGTATTTAGATTCCTTATTTTTCTACGTTTTAAAGTATAGCACATCTAGACAGAAATAAGAATTCTTTAAGAACTTAGGTCTACCTTCCTAGTAAACTATGATTATCCATCTAGTCTAGTATCTGAATTTCACAACTAACAATCGGGGGGGTGTGGGGACCTGTTCAGAAATTTATTATATTCACTTTATTCAGCTTACTTTTTTGAAGCAGTCTCTAAGGGATTTGAGTCTGGCTCTGAGAACAGACTACTTGGGTTCGAATCTCAGAATCCCTTCCTGACTGTATGATTTGAACGAGTTATCTTAATTTCTCTATGCCTGTTTCCTCATTTGTAAAGTATAGATATCTTTGTTATTGTGAAGACTAAATGGGCAAAGCTTCTAGAAAAGTGTCTAACACAGAGAAGGTCCTCAAGGTTTGCTAGTTTACTGTAATTCATCTTTATATGCCAAAAAGTTTCCCATGGTTGCTAATTTGAATTTCCAGTTTCCTACTAATTAAGTAAGGATAACCTTTGCCTGCTATAGTAAATAACATATTTGGTCCGCACTGAATCCACTGCCTTTACTGTCCTTCTATTTTTCCTGTGTGTTCCCACTTGCTTGTTCCATAGTTGTAGGCTCATAGCCTGCCTCTTGTTCCAGTGTTTCATTACTAATCACCGATTTTTCTTGTTCTTGTGTTTGCTAATCTGAGTAGTGGTTTGTTTATTCATTCTCTCTGTGTCCCCTTTTCCCTTTTATTCACCCTTTGCTGTCCCTTTTATCCTTCCTACAAATACTTGCACCACCTTGCTTCTGCTGTGATGCTTGCAGCTTTCTCATGAAATAACCTTGATCAAAGGAAATTATTAGGCACGTGAAAAGAAGGAAATGTAAGTCATCACCATGGACAAGGTAGTTTTTTAGTATTATTTGGAAGTTTTTTGTACCCTGGAAATTAAGTTCCCTATGTTTTACTTCTACCTGAAATTGTCTTCTGGGATAGTCCTACACTACAAATAGAATTCCCAAGAATGAACAACAGAGTAAGACATTTGGTTACATAAAAATACATTTATAATTTTTCTGAGATTCATACTCATGTGAACTAGGACAAGAATAGATTTTATTTTTTTTTAATGTTTATTTTTGAGACAGAGAAACAGAGCATGAGTGGGGGAGGGGCAGAGAGAGAGAGGGAGACACAGAATCTGAAACAGGCTCCAGACTCTGAGCTGTCTGCACAGAACCTGACGAGGGTCTCAAGCCACCAACCCTGAAATCACAACCTGAGCCGAAGTTGGATGCTTAACCAACTGAGCCACCCAGGTGCCCCAAGAACAGATTTTGATAGGACACTGGCTATACTTTATTTATAGTTGTCCCTAATGCTATGGACATGTTCTTAATGGTGGATATAACAGTAAGTCTGTTTGCCTCTCACCCAGTGGATCTGATGGCTTAATTTTATTTATGGATAGGATGAGCAGATAAATGTACTAGCTGCTGGAGATGTTTCTCTCATTATGGTAAAAAGAATAACATTTGTCTGAATTATAATTAAACTCATATAGCTCTTCTTTGAAATACTGTTCTTGAAAAAAAATATTGGATTTGATTTCCATTTCAGGACACGGAAGTATTTTTGGTGAAGGTAACAGACCATTTAAATGCTTACAGAGTTTTAGTTTTTTTTCTTTATTTTTCTATTGGGCACAATAAGCTTTGTGCAGACCCAGGAAGTGAGAAACAGAGTATTATTTTTTTTAGTCAACCTAATATTCATTTTGAGTTCCCATTCCAATATGTAATTTTAACCACTTCCAGATAAAATCACTACTAAAGTCTTCGTATCATTAAAATGAGGAAATAACTATAAGTGCTCTGGAACACTCTCTCTTGACTAATGCTGAGAACCTGTCTTCAATTCCTGGAGCCACAGTGAGCTTAGTGGGGCTACTTCAGGCTTCTGTATCCAATTTTCCTCTGTCTTCGGCTTTCCTGAGAATGTTTTCATCTCCTATTCCTGTGGCAGAAAAACTAGTCAAGTGGTCTTTCAGCTTTATGGCTTATGCTAGGGATGAACGCTTAAGAATTCAAAATCCAGTAATTTTGTTTCTTTTTTAATGTCTTTCATGAACTTGTTCTTTTGCAACTGTGGAGGCCAAGATAAAGTTTAAAATTTCAATGAGAGGGGGTACCTGGGTGGCTCAATCGGTTGAGTGTCCAACTTCGGCTCAGGTCATGACCTCACAGCTCGTCAGTTCAAGCCCGTGTAGGTCTCTGTGCTGATAGCTGGGAGCCTGAAGCCTGCCTTGGATTCCGTGTCCCCCTCTCTCTCTGCCCTTCCCTTGCTCTGTCTCTTTGTCTCTCAAAAATAAATAGAAAAGGAGGCAATGCATTTGTTGTAATATCTGGACCTGTGGGGAGATTTTGAAAACACATATTTTTAAAAATATAAACTTAAAAAAGAAAACTTTCCATAAGAATTCTGTTTTTAGAAGGCTGTCTACACATGGATTTTACTGTAAAATAACCTTTTCCAAAAATTGATCAGATTAACTTTTTTGGGGAGGGATTTATAAATCATAAGAAATAGTAAGAAGCTATTTTTTTTAAATTGTATTGTATTATGCACCTGTTCCCAAGGTACTTCAGACATGGATATTGGGATAACAAGAGGCTTTTGTGTTTGCTTTTGAGTCTAAGCTACTATCACACTGTTGTACAGGCTGCCTTAAATATTTGTTATCTGTGACTTTCTTTTGCCATGAGCATTATTGTTCTAGTCTAGGGAGTGACTTTAAATGGCTAAACTGAGATCTTAAAATTCTGTCTTAATTACAGTAGTGCAATTATCAGGCTCTTTCATGGATTTTAACAATTAAATCTCACATTTCCTATAGCATTGTGGGCCTTAAAGACAGTACCCTAATTTAAAACATTTGTTGTTAAATAAAGAGATTCAGATGTAGTGTTTGATTTTGTTAATCCCTGTCAGTAAATGCAAAGTTTCGAAGATTTTCAACCATAAAAAAACAAAATTATCCTGTCAAGGGACAGATTTATTTCTATGAAATGACTCCATTTAGCAAAAACATGTATATATGTATGTGTATATCTGTATATGTGTATATATTTAAAATTAGAGATTTCACAAATGTGCCCATAGCAATTAAATAGAAATATTTATTCCCACATCTGATTTATAAACCATCTGTGGAGAAGCATCAAATTAAAAGATAAGTGCTATTTTTCATATCAAGAATCAAGTAAAGTTTGAAAGAAAAAGTTTACGAAACTTTCTTCCATTTTAAGATTTAAACATAATTCTTAGTAGTGATTCATCTATATTCATCTATATTGATGGAGTTGGGTTGATAGCAAATCTAGTTGCAGAGAAAAGTAAGTAAAATTATATGGCCAAAGAGAAAATATACATTGTTTTCTATTAATGGTTAACATGGGGGAAAAAATGAATGAAATTAGAATCAGAAACCTTGAATTTGAGTAGTGATTGTACCATAGAATACGGTAGTCACATACTTTGAATGCATTTTAGGTGAAAACAATTTGAGATACATCAGAATAATCTCTATAAATGAACATTTATTTTTCTTTTTAAAATAATTTTTAAGCTTTTAATTAATTTTCAACCATCCATTTCTATCCTATGTTTAATAATATCATTAGCAAACCAAAAAGAAATTGGCTAAATAAATAGTAGCACATGGATGCATGGGAATATTATCCAATTTTAAAAAGTGTATTGTGAGATGTGTTTAGAATTATGGATAGATACTAGTCACATATTATTAAGTTTAATTATATTAAGGTTAAAAATGGTATATTCCAAAGATCATATACCTAGTAGTTTTGTTTGGATCTTTTTAGGTATTCATTTGCCCCAAAAGGCATTATTTGAGTAGCAGTTGTTAACATTAAGCTGTTATAGGTTGAATGTAGCAAATGGATATAATTGAATTTACCACATGGCTTTATTTTTTTTGTACATTGTTGTGTACATTGTTATACTTTGTGTACATTGTTATACTTCTCCTTGGGTATGCAAAAGTAAAGAAAACTGTCCAGTTTTCCCAGCACCACTTACCAAAGAGACTGTCTTTATTCCATTGGATATTCTTTCCACAGTGGCACTGCTAGGTGTTTATCCAAGGGATACAGGTATGGTGTTTTGAAGGGACGCATGCACCCCCAATGTTTATAGCAGCACTATCAACAATAGCCAAAGTATGGAAAGAGCCCAAATGTCCATCAATAGATGAATGGATAAAGAAGATGTGGTATCTATATACAATGGAGTATTACTCCACAATCAAAAAGAATGAAATCTTGCCATTTACAACTACAAGGATGGAACTAGAGGGTATTATGCTAAGCGAGATTAGAGAAAGACAAATATCATATGACTTCACTCACATGAGGAATTTAAGACACAGACAGATGAACACAAGGGAAGGGAAGCAAAAATAATATAAAAACAGGGAGGGGGACAAAACATAAGAGATTCTTAAATATGGAGAACAAACAGAGGGTTACTGGAGGGATTCTGGGAGGGGGGATGGGCTAAATGGGTAAGGGGTATTAAGGAATCTACTCCTGAAATCATTGTTGCACTATATGCTAACTAATTTGGATGTAAATTAAAAAAATAAAATTTAAATAAAAAAATAAAGATGATTGGAAATGTTCTGGATAATTTGAAATGTGAAGTTTCATGAGCTTACTGGCAAACAATTTTAGGAGGAAAAATCTTAATTCAGTGCATAATTAACAGAAAAATTTAAGAAGTATTGAAAAAATCCTGTTTTATATTTAAATTTCTTTTATTCCTAGCACTTATTTTATTGTATTCTATTAAGAAAATGGCATATTTGGGGTGCCTGGGTGGCTCAGTTGATTAAGTGACTGACTCAATTTTGACTCAGGTTATAAACTCATGGGTGGGTTTGAGCCCTGCATCTGGCTTTGTGCTGACAGGGCGGGAGCCTGCTTGGGATTCTCTCTCTCTTGCCCCTCTCTCTGCTCATGATCTGTTCTAAAATAAATAAATAAGTAAACAAATAAACATTAAAAAACCACAACATATTCAAAATAAAATATAAAAATATTTCCAAAGCTTTAAAAGTGTCTTTATTAATTAATTATTTTTAAGTCAAAAGAAATATAAACCCATAACAAACTTTGGAAAATACTGAAAACTGTAACATAAAAGAACATTTATTTACCATTTTTTTGAATTTTATTTTATTCAACATTTTATTATAATCTGAGTTACTATTTCATTTCAATAAGGATGTTAGACTTCATTACAGGATTGGCTTTTTCATACAGAATTTTAATAAATTATAAAATGTTATTTCATGATTATTAGTTGGTAGCTAATATTTACTGGTAGATACTTTGAACTTTTGTATATGCCTTTTTAAATTTTAACTGTAGTGTTATGTGATTGCATTATGATTTGTTTTATCATTTTAAAAATTTTATTTTTAAAGGTTTGTTTATTTTGAAACAGAAAGAGAGAGTGCAAGCAAGGGAGGGGCAGGGAGAGGGAGAAAGAGAATCCCAGGCAGACTCCTTAATATCAGCATAGAGCCTGACACAGGGCTCGATCTCACAAATCATAAGATCATGACCTGAGCCAAAATCAAGAGTCGGGCACTTAACGACTGAGCCATCCAAGCACCCTCCTTTTTTTTTTTTAATTAATTAATTTATTTTGAGAGAGAGAGAGAGAGAGAGAGAGAGACAAACACACACACACACACACAGAGGCATTATGATTTCTTAACCAGAATTCAGACTCTCTACTAAAAACTTTTATTGCACTATAATTATACGATGGAAAAATAGATCTTAAATATGCAATTCCATAATTTTCACAAAATGAATTAAACAGTTCCCTAGAAGACCCTCTTTTGTCTCCTGTAGTACTATACACCAGCTTCTAACATCTTGATTAGTTTTACATGTTTTTAAAATAAGAGCTTTATTGAGATAATATTCACAGGCCATAAAGTTCACTATGAACTTCACTACTGAATTCGGTAGTTTTTAGTATATTCACAGAGTTGTGCATGTATCACCACTCTTTCTGAACACTTTCATCTCCCCCAGAAGAAATCCCATTACCATCATCACTCATTCCCCCACTCTTTCCAGTCTTTGGCAACCTCTGATCTCCTTACTGTCTCTGTGGATTTGCTGTACTGGACATTTTATAAAAATGGAATTACATATACAACATGGCCTTTTCTATTTGGCTTTTTCACTTAGCATAATATTTTTAAGATTCATTTATATTGTAGCATGTATCAGAACTTCTCTCTTTACGGACAAATAATATTCTGTTGTATCAATATGCTACATTTATGATTTTATCGACTTTTTGATTTGAATTTTTTCTGCTTTTTGTATGTTATGAATAATGCTGCTATGAACATTTGTATACAAATATTTTTGTGGATGTATGTTGCTCTGTGTTTCTGTTCTTACATCAGTACCACAGTGTCTTGATTACTTTTAGTGTCAGTTTTGAAATCAGGAAATATGAGTCCTTCAATTTTTCATTTCTGTTTTTAAGAATGTTTTGACTACCCTTGTCCCTTTTGTTATCATATGAATTTGAAGATCAGCTTGTCAAAATTGGCGAAAAAAAAGGTCAGCTGGGATTTTGACAGGAATTGCATAGAATCTTTAGATCAACTTAGGGAGTAGTACCATCTTAACACTATTAAGTCTTCTAATCCATGAACATGGGATGTCTTTCTATTTATTTTTGTCTTCTTTAATTTTTATCTTGAGGTGTGCTTTCCAGTGCACAAATCATATGCTACTTTTGTTAAATTTATTCAGGAATATTTTTATTTTTTGCTATGTAAATGGATGGTTTTCTTTTTTTTCATTTTTGGATTATTCACTGTAGCTTTGCCTATTTTTTAATTTTTAAATTTCTTTAAAATTTTGTTTATTTTTGAGAGACAGAGCATGAATGGGGGAGGGGCAGAGAGGGAGACACAGAATCTGAAGCAGGCTCCAGGCTCCAACCTGTCAGCACAGAGCCCAATGTGGGGCTTGAACTCACGATCCACAAGATCATGACCTGAGCCAAATTCAGATGCTTAACTGACTGAGCCACCCAGGCACCTGTAGGTTAGTTATTTTTGAACTTTACATAAGTGAAATAATTTTGCTATTTGTTCTTTTGTGTGTCACATCTTTGCTCAATATTGTATCTATGAAATGTATCCATGTCACTGCATGCAGCTATAGTTCATTCTTTTTTTAAAAAAAATTTAAAACCTTTATTTATTTTTGAGAGGGGGAGAGAGGAAGAGAGAGAGGGAGACACAGAATCTGAAGCAGGCTCCAGGCTCTGAGCTCTCAGCACAGAGCCCAACGTGCAGCTTGAACTCAAGAACTCTGAGATCATGACTTGAGCCTAAATCAGAGGTTTAACTGACCAAGTCACCCACGTGCCCCATGTAGTTTGTTCATTCTTATTGCTGTGTAGTTTTCCATTGTATATAATGGCCTATTTATATATTCTACCTTGATGGACATTTGACTTGTTTCTGGTTTTGGGCTATCTTGAATAATGGTGCTATTAACATTTTTGTACATGGATTTAGGTGAACCTATTATAAATTTGTTCTGGGTGTATTCTTAGGCATGATTTCAGCTTATGAAAGTACTTCAAAAAGCTTTACAAAGTGATTGTAACAATTTAGTTCCATCAGCAGTGCTTCAGTTGCTTTTTATACTGAAAAAGTGCTCTATATAATCTACGTTGTAGGCATTTTCACAGTGTGTAATGGTATTTGCATCTTTCTCACGAGTAGTAATATTCAGCATATTGTTTTTTTAATTAGCAGTTTTGGATATTCTCTTTTATACAGTGTTTGTATAAGTTTTTTGCTTATTTTCATTGAGCTTTTTGTCCTTTTTATATTTATCTGTAGGAGTTTTTTATTTATTATAGGTGTAAGTAATTAAAATAATGTGAAACTGGCACAAGTATAGGAAATTGAGTAGTGGGTCATAATGGACTCTGGAAACAGACCAAATATATACTGTGATTTACTTTATGGAAAAGATTAACTATAGTGGGGAAATGATTGTCCTTTCAATAATTACTATTGATTTAATTAATTACTTATATCATGTGATTTCCTATCTCACATCTTATGCAAATGTCAGTCCCAAAAGATTGAACATCTAAATGTGCAATGCAGAATAATAAAGTTTACTGAAAAAATATAGGAATATATATTCATCACTTTGAGGAAGCCAAAGATTTCTGAAAGAGGACACAAAAGGCAATAACTATTAACCATAAAAAATAATAAATTGGGCCTCATTACAAATAAGAAATTTTCTTCATGAAAAGACACTACTAAAAAATGAAAAGACAAGACATAGAGCAGGAGATGATATTTGCAATTTATCCAAAAAAGGACTGTTATTCAGAATTCAAATTGTTTTAGATATATTTCATAATTTTCAAGATTTTCACTATAAAAGCGCATAACTATCTGTTAAAAGGATCTTTGCCCTAATTTTGCTGATTAAAAAAAATCAAGGTAGAAATAGTGTATATATATATATATATATATATGTACATGTATAGTATATACAGTATATATGGATATGTATTAGGTATATATGTATATGTATTGTGTGTATATATATATACACAGTACATATGTATACATAATTTTCAGGATTTTCACTATAAAAGCATATAACTATCTGTTAAAATGATCTTTGCCCTAATTTTGCTGACTTAAATCAAGGTAAAAATAGTATATATATGTGTATATATGCATATATACACATATATATGCATATATACACATATATATCAATAGTTTTTAAGTTAATTCTTACACATTGAAAATTATTAATCTAAATTCTGTAATTTTCTAAAATCCAGATTATGTATGTATAATTTAAAATGGAAAGAACACATTGTTATTTAGTTTTCGTTTGTTATTTTAGCTAAAATGCTAAATCTAATTATTTTATTACCTAACTTATATATAAAATCTGATATGCCAAAAGATTCATGGATATGTTTTTAGTCAAAAATTTAATTCTATACTGCATAAATCTTCTCAAAACTTATTAGTCTCATGTAAGATTAATTTTACATTTAAAAATATATTCAGAATTATAATTAAAAAAATAAAAACTTAGAAAAAGCAATTCAGTAATGCTAAGAACATGATATAATGTCACTTAATTTTAAGAATTGGACTTATTTATTTTAAACATATCTATATGTATACATCTATTTATAAATATATACACAATTGTTATTTAAAGATCTTATTCTAAAATTTTGTTTCCAAAATGTTGGAAGTTGTATAATTATCTTATGCTGGGCTGTATCTTTCCATGTAAGTAATTGTTAATATTTTTAGAACTAGATATTTATCCTATACAGTTTATTATAATTTCAAACTTACTTTTATTGACTTTCTCTTTTGAATTCAAATTGGTTTTGATATATTTGAGATTATTTTAGTGAAGTAATTTTCAAACCTTAAAGCTCTAAAAGTTGTGCTATGTTTATATAAAATTGATTTAGTCTGTTTACTCCATTTTGAAAAATTGGTAAAAAGACTTCTGTGATAGCTGTATCATGACATTTTTATTTTGTTACTGTTGAATTCACACTGTCAATTTTAATGAATCCTACCCAATTAAAGTTGTGTGCATATTTTTCATGAGTCCATAATCAATATAATCAATTATATTTTTACATAATTGCATAGATACAATTTTATCTCAGGATGTTGGAGGATTAATACATTTTTTAAAATGTTGCAGAAATGCGAGAAGCTGGAGAATAATTTTGATGACATCAAGCACACGACTCTTGGTGAGCGAGGAGCTCTCCGAGAAGCAATGAGGTAAGTCTGGGTCACCATAGCAACAGTCACAGATGTGGTAAAGAAAAAGTCATTCTTCATTATTGGGGGAACAAATGAGTTCATTGCCACCATTCAGCTCTGTTCTCTAAGGTATTAATTTGTCAGTGGAGAGACTTCCCTTGAGGCTGTACTTTGGTTTTGAAGCTGCATAAATGTTAAGCCTCAGTGCACAGTAAAAAATGTAAATGTTTAATTTGTTACTTAAAATGCTTAAGGGGTGTCTTGTTTTATATTTATACTAAACTGTGTGATTGAATGGAAATATTGTTCATCTAAATTCTGCCTGAATATAAAAAAAAAACAGAACAATGGTGGTTAAACTGAGTAGTATTTTCTCCTAATTAATATTTAATTTAAAAAGAGGTACTTAAAATTTCATATTCTATTAGATTTTATAGGATTATATCATAGTATTTTTAAACTGATTTACACACTATTTTAAAGCCTATAGATTCACTTTTTTTCAAATACAGTAGTCTATAATGAGCCTGATTTTTGTTTTTGTTTTTTGTTTTTTGTTTTTTTTTTTGCTTTTTTCACTTTTGACATTTCTGTTTCTAAATATTTCTCTGAAATCTCCGCCAGACTTGATACCTTTTTAATAACTTTTAAGAATCAGTCTTTAAATCCGTATTTTAGTAGACATTAAGAATGTGTAAGGAATAAAACTCATCATCCTTAGGGCTAGAAAACAATAAATGAAATTAATTTTAAAAGTTCTGAGCTTCATCTCCCCATTTGAGTTGGATAATTTCCAATATATTCGTACAGAAGTAGTATATTTACCTTTATTTAGCCTATGAAACTACAATTGATTTTTAAAATGCAGTTCTCATTTTTTTTCAGGATCATAAGGCTAAAAATAATTTAAAATAAGAGAAAGGATAAACCTATGAGGCTTTCTAGAAGGGAACGTGGGTACAATTTTGTTATTGCTAGCGCACAGTTACCATATACTTTAGTTTAGAAGCTGCTCTCATTTAGTAACCTTCCTTTTACCATGCAAGCAGCAGGGGAAAGTAATTAAATTTAATAGAAGCTGCCCTCATTTTGAAGCCACTTCTATTTAAAACCACAGGGGGAGGTAATTAAATTTAATGGAAACAGTAGCTTCTACACAAAGATACATGGTACTTCTGTATAGATGATTATGATGTCACAAAAAGAGGAATAATATATTACTAGTACTGAGAAATTACCAGCTGGAGCAAGTGAGCCTATTTTATTGTTAATGTCTTCACTAATAAAAAAAAGAGGGAAAAATAGAACTGAATATACAATAGAGAATTTGCACCTATAAAATGCAATCAGACATTCACAGAAAGTTAGTTTTTGAAAAATAGTAATAAATTAAAAAGAAGGTATAAAACATATTGTGGAAAAAGCCAATGCAGAAATTATGAATGAACTCCTATTTTCAATACAGTCTTTATCTTGTGTCTAAAACTACCACATTTATAAGTTGAAGGCATTGTTTTTGCACATGCTAATGATAATAAATTTGAATATATTAAGTGTGTACACCAATATGTATTTAGAAAGCTACAGTTATTCTCTGTATTTTTATATCTACTCAGTTTGAAGTAAACACATAGACACATAGGAAGACAAAGAGAATGCCAGCTCTGAAGCTTTGAATAAAAGAACTGAAGGCCTAAAACAGAAAGAATTACAAAGGGGCAATGTGAATGAAAATGGATGTGACTGAGGGAAATATAATGAACAAGGAAAGGACATGTAATTAGTATAGAAAATTTGTCATCAAGGAAAATCAAACTGAATTATGGGAGAACTGTGTATGAAGAGATTATTCTGCCAAATTTTGTAATACTTACTTTTTAGAAAATACTAGGATATTCTGCTTTTAAAAAAGTAGAGATGAACTAATAAGAAAAACAAGTATTACCTGGTTAGAATAACCTCTCAATCACTCATGCTATCAGATAAAGCAGTATTCTAGATAATTTAAATCAGCTTTTAATTATATGGCTGTTTAATGTACTTTGTTTACATAAGCTGCATATTTTACACATGCACATGCACACACATATTCATAATGTTTGGATTCACTAAACACAATTAAATAATTTAGTAACCAAAGCATTCAGCAATTTAGTACACTGTGGGCCCACCACTTTTGTGTTTGCTGTTGTTTTTTGCCTTTAGGATGTAGCAGTAGCTCATTCTTTTATATGTGAGATTATAGAAGCATGGGAAAAAAATTGTGATGCTATGTTACTAAGAATAAGAGGAGAAACATGGAGGGGCAAAAATTAATTGTTCTTTAATCTGTGATCAATGTTTGCCTTACATGAAGGGTGTCTGGATCAAAAGAAACTATGGGAGGGTAAGATATTTGAGTTAGTCCTTGAAAGAGGGCCAGTTTTGCAGGTAGAGGGAATAGAATTGAGCAAAGTCATGGAGGCCTGCAGGTGCAAGATGTATTTCAGGAACAGTAAGTAGTCTGATGTAAAGCAAATTTTTTCAAGCTTTTTTTGAATATGTTTTCCCACAAAACTCACATAGGCAGAATTTTTGAGTCAGTAACATCTCTCCTTCCATGTCAAGAATCCTTGGGTGGAAATGAAGCAGTATGAAGTTGGCAAGGATGATGTAAGCATTTCAGAATCTCAGAGTGTGAGAAGGGGCAGTGGGAGACAGGTATGAATAATTTGCTGAAAACTTTGGTGACCATAGGGACTGGCCTTAAGAGGCTGGCTGGAAATGTGTTTGTTACCATATTCTGGAGGCTAGTTAGATAGAGTCTAGCTTGCCATGATAAAGAGTGTAAATTATTTCAGGAAGTCATTATTTTTAAGGAAGGGGTGATAGGATTAAATGTAAAAATTAGAATTTTGTAGAATTGTTAGAGGGGAAGAAGATACTATACAGGGATAGATGCAGTATTCCATGGTAGCTTTTCTCTTGGTCCTTGGACATGGCCTAGCTCAGCTGTGGGAACATTCTTTTCTCTCAGTGGCTTAACCTCCACAGCAGTCCTCAGGTGACCCTGGACACCCGCAGTGGTGCTCTCATTCTGAGCGTGTCTAGGCTGGAGAAGCTGGAGCAGAAATGGATGGAATCTGAAGATTGACATTTTGTGAGTGCTGTGTTTGGGTGCTGTCACCAAGTTGGATATACCTCCAACTTGGTTTATTAAAGTTCTTAGAATAGGAAAGAGGATTCTGTCCTTGCTCAATTCTCTGTCATCTCATCCAATCCCTCTTCATGGCTGGTCTTTGCCATGTAGTCTTGAACACATTCTTTTGTCATGTGTTCCCAGCTCATAAATCATTTTAGACCCCTCCCATACATTCTTCCTACCCCAGATGTGAGGACCTGTAGCCAGCTATGTTAAAAACACAAGGAGCTACGAACTAATCTGGGATGTACAGGCTAAGTAAATCAGGTATTTGATCAGGTTTTAGCTAATACCGAGAAAGGGGAAAAAATGATTTAAAATTTTGTTTTGGCAGAAAATAGAGGGGGCAGTTGAGGGGATGAGAGAGCTAGAGAAATCAGTGACATCACTAAGATAAAGGCCCAACAGAGGGGAGTGTGTTTGGGAAATATGAAAGTATTTAAAATGTAGATCTGATAAGACTTTGTGGCTTAGCCTCAATAAATCATAACCTTGATTTAATCTGTGCTGCTCTGTTTTAAATTATTCTTATCCTTTTTGAATAAATTATAATTTATTTGTGTGTCCTACTAGATAGTAACTTCCATGAAACTAGGATTGCTCTTTTGCCTTCTTGTGTATTCTTAGTCTTGCCATAGTATTATCATATAGTAGGTACTCAATAATTATCTGTTGAATTGTTGGTAAAGATAAAAGTAATAAGGAGGTTTATTAAAGTTAAGTCAAATGTTTTTATTTTGAATATTTGGATATATATTAATTGGGATAGGGAGAGAAAAAAAGGGTTAAGGAAGAATATTTTCGTTTTCAGATTAATTTGAGATAGCTGTGGCAAACTCGTATAAATTTGCAATAAGCAGAAGGAAAATATAATTCTACAACTCAGGAAAATACTGGGGGTTGATGTGCACATTTGGACTTGTTAAGTATTTTGATACTTGTAGCCATTGGAAAGGATGTGATTTCTAAGAATAGTGCATCAAATCAGAAAGGAGGAGAGTCTAACCAGATGCCTAAGAAAAAATATTGGGCTTAGGAAAATGTGTGTCACAAAGAAACATATTTTGAGATTTAAAAATTATAAATAACTTTCTCCAGCAGAGTAAGTTGGAACTGTAAAGTGGTGTGCCTGAGAAGAGAAGGGTGGGCGGCATTCCTGGCCAGTGTTCTGTGGCTCCTGGAGATATCTAGAGAAGTGCTGCCCAGTAGAACTTTCTGTGAACTGCAGTAAAACTCTCTAGTAGAAATGTTCTATGTTTGTGTTGTTTAGTATGATTGCCAGTGGCCACATGTGGATACTAAGCACCTGAATTATGGCTCTTGTAACTGAAGAGCTGAATATTTAATTGTATTTAACTTTCATTAATCTAAATGTAAATGGTTGTATGTAGTTACAGGCTATTTTTTGGGCAGCATCACCCTACAGGTATATGTTTGAGTTGCTAACGTGACATTTGTCTGTCTCTCATGCATGGAATTTTCATCAAATGGAGTGGCTAGGGTAAAGCTAAACCAGGTTCACACACATCACATATACATCACATGCTGCTCTCTCAAAAAATGAAGAGTAAAAGTTAGTTTCATAACAGTAATGGATGTAAACCAAAATGAACAAATATGACTTGATATGGAGGAGGTAAATGACTATTACTGTCTAAAGGCATGACTTATATGTAAAAAGCTCAAGAGAATTAACAACAAAACCATGCTAGGAATTAGTAAAATAATTTTGTAATGTGGTCAGATTTAAGATAAAAATTGAAATTTATTAGCATTTCTATGTATTACCCATAACTAATTAGTGGTTATATTGATAGTAGATCCTATGACAATCCTATGAATTTATTATATTATAAGGTACCCCAAATCATCCAGGACATGTTGAATCACACAATAAGTGGTATAAGAGGCAGCCATTTAGTTATTTGGAAAAAAAATCACTTTATATTTACACAGGTGCTGAAGGATGTTTCATGTATATCAAAGAACTAAATGAAATAAATGAAATAGCCAATGTCCACTACATTATGGGAAGCAACCGTTTTATTTATTTATTTATTTATTTACTTACTTACTTACTTACTTATTTATTTACTTATTTATTTATTTATTTATTTTGAGGTTTGTACAGGGAAAGAGATGATAAGCTAAAGAGTAGAAGAAGAAATCACTAAGCTTTGCCTGCATTAAAAAAGCTTCTGTTCGTGGAAAGAAATCATGAAATTAAAAGACAACATCAGCGTATTACATTGCTGTGTGTTTAAGAGATTCAGAAAGATTAGGAGCTCAATGGATAATTGGCAAAGTATGATTAAGAAATCTTTGAAAATATTCAACTATAATGGCCAACAAAATTTAAGTTACATTTAAAAATGTATTAATTTCTTGATTACTGATATTACTGCAGTTCAGCAGGAAGGAAATTTTTGAGTGTTAGCAATGGAATGGCAAGACAGCCATTTCTCACTCCCAGAGCTCAATAGGGGTGGAAGTGACTGCTGCATTTAAGGAAAGGATCACTCCAATAAGTATGAAAAGCTTTAAAGCAAACATACCTTTTACATATTAATTTAACTTCCTGAAATAAATGTATTTCAGAAGACTTAGAAATTATGGGCAATCTCAATGTGTTTCTCAAACTATTAGAATATAACAGTAAACAAACTGAATAGAACTCAATCGTCTACTGTTAAGGAAACAAGTAAGGAAATGAATATTATATATATAATGCATTTGATGTATATTTATATACACATATATGATTTTATATAGATATATAAACTTAAATATATTTATAAAACATATATTTATATAACATATGTGATATTATATACATACACATGTAATGGTGAATTGTGGCATCTTTAACCCTATCTGGATACTAAAATGATCTTCACCACAGTGTTTTTAGTGACACAAGAATCCTCGTGTTGAAATGTTCACTGAAAAATACCAGGAAACAAAATTGCATGTAGAACATTATCTCCACTGAATATAAAGAATGCAGAGAAAGAAGATGAGATTAAAATATACTAAAATAGCTATTATATTTAGGTGCTAGGCGAACAGATACTTTTTTCAGGCTTATAATTTTCTGTTCTAAATTTTCTATAATAGGAGCACATCATGAATGATTCAAAAAATAATGAAGTAAGAAATGGAAAAATGGAAAGAATAAAATATGATATGAATACTAGGATAAGTGGTAAAAATCAGATTTTAGACTCCAACTGTGATTTTAGGTAAATTAATCTTTTTTTGTCTTATTTTTTTGTAAAATAGGATTAAAAACTTAATAGGATTAATATGATGAACAACAATAATGTAGGAGAGAAAGCTTTGTAATTTATGAAACAATAAAAGGATGATACAAAGTATTATAATGTTTGTATATGTTATTTGCATTTAATGGTGTTTCAGTGATTATTTCAAAGAATTTACATATGTCATACATAATGGAATTGACTGGAAAACTATAGTGTAGCCTTAGAATGTAAAATACCAGAGTGAATATTTCTTGTCTCTCACTTATACAGAGCTCATTGTAGTTCTATGGCTATGTGGAGGTATTGTACAGGATTTCTAAAAATGATGACATAAGAAAAAAACATTTTAAAGACAGGAAAAATGCATCTCTAGGTTAAATCTCTGTCTATAGTATGATAATAGTGAGTTTAGAGGTAAAATTCACAACTTCTTTTCATCATATTTTCTCCTTATCACTGCCAATTCAACCTTCTTATCATGCCAAAGTGATTTGATTTCTGTATTATCATATTTTGCACCTGTCTTAGACCCTGTAATAAATTCTAAACATCAAGGGGAAAGGTGGAACCTTTTTAACATTGTGTCTCTCTATCCCCCTTTCAGTTCCAGAGGCAGTAGTGGGACATGTTGAATAGATATGTGAAATTGGAAGGTATTTGAATTGAATAACTTGAGAAAAGGGAGTGTCAAATTGTGAAAAAGAAATGGGTACATATAGTTCATTAAGAAGAAAAAGTAACAATGCGGTCTGAAGGTTTTAGAAAATGACAATACACAAAAATATAGATTGGTCAGATTGGTGGTTATACTTCTATGGTGAAAATATAAATTACATATTTGGAATACAAACATGGCTAATTAGAGGTTAGTATTTTATTTGCAGAGCCAAACCTATTCAGTGACACCTGTATATTTAGATTATTGTTATGGAGATGAACTTCCAGGACAAACATGAAATTTCTTTTTCATTTTTGCTTGGCTTCATCACGTGTTGGGAATTCTGTCACTAGATGGTGATATTGAGTTGCACACTTTATGTTTCTGGCTTTTTTTCTGGTGTGTGTAATTGTAATTATAGGTGTGCCATAAGCACAGCCATTTATACAGAGTTAAACAAAATATAACTATATGAACTTGGAAAATAGTTTTAAGAGGTATAAATACATTCTAAGTATTATTTAAGTCAAAAGGTTAATATTGTTTTAATGTGTTTGTGTTTTTACTTTAGAATCATTAGACTTTGATAGGTAGAAGGTATATATATAAATAACAATCTAAATTTTTCATTAAAGACTCAGGTCTAAGAAGAGATTCAGAGACATTTAAAAGAGGTCTTTTCCAGTTTTCCTCTTCTGGATGTATTAGTCTAGAAAGTTCATCTTTAATTTCACTTCTCTGTTAATATCCAGTGGTAAAAGGGACTGTTTACCAACTGATCTAAGGGTTATGTTATTCCTGGTACCTAGATATTGTTTTAGCTGCTTATTGTTATATTAATGTTTTAGTTATATTAATTTGCATCTTGTGCTGAGCATAATGGTTAAACTACACTATTTCTTTAAGTGGTACTTCTACATGAACTGGAATAAAAAATCGTCTCTATGAGTAGTTTTGTCTATCTGAATAAGACTTGAAGGTAAGATAGTATTATTCTATTTAATCATTTTTGTAGGTAAGTTTTTGTGTGTATGTATGTATTAAATATGTATAAATGTGTATGTTTGTATATGTAAATGTATACTTTCTATATCTCTATTTCTGTCTAAATCTTCCCATCCCAGTCAAGGAAATCTTGCAGTGTGACAGCATTTTGAATTTGGAGATCTCTATGCTTTTTAGACATATCTATTAGGATTACAAAGATTTATGTACAAGAAGGTTCAATGAATTTTTTTTTATAATAGTAAAAAAAGGGAAAGGGGATAAGAAGGCAACCTAAATATTTATGAATAGTGAGTTTGAGTAATTTAAAAGATGAATGTAAGGCATGAAAAAAATTGAAATTGCGTTGTAGTAAAATAAAAGATAAAATGAGAAAGTATTAACAAGATACTTCTAGTAAAATCATCAGATTATTAAATAGTATGGAAAGTAAATACAATTTTTTAAAATTTTTGGGTATGGTATATAATGATATCAACAATTACAGATGATTTAACATTTGTAACATTTTTTTTTGCTTTCAAAGTTTTCAAAAATATTATTTTTATAAATATAATATGTTTTATAAAAACATATTATTTTTATAATCATAAATGCCCATGTATATGTGTGTATCTGTGTTTGTTTTTTAACTATATGAAAAGTTTGACCTGCGATATTGGGTTCAGAGGCAATGTGTTAACTTTTCATTTTAATCAAATGTCTTGATCCTTCATAATTATATTTCTCCAAGTTGTCTTTCACTAAAGGGATCAGCAGGTATCTCTCTAAAAAGTACCCCCCAAGTCAGCAAAGTATAAGAGTATCCTCTTTTCTTCTATGCAGAGGAGAGTACCTTGTCTTTGTCATTTCTGTTATAAAGAGGCACATATTCTACTATGCCCACAGTAGGTTCCTGCATTTGATCACCTAATATATGGATTTGGTGACCACACTGAATTATCTTTAATGATAAATTTTTTAAAACAGCAGCAAATGAAATCAGGCATAGGTTAATTAAATTATATATGTATAAAATGCGTTAGCCTATACCTTAATCTAAGCATGTGTTCATTCAACTTGGTGCCTACTATGTGCTAGACACTATTTAAAAGGAGTATTTGTAGAAGAAAATAAAATTATAATTACCATTTTATGACTACTCGGTAACTTTAGAATGATAAAACTAGAAAAGAAAATATGAATCATTGGTATATTGGATGTTTATATTTAAAACAACAAATTAGCAGCAATATACATAATAGAATTTAACCATGATAAAAAAATAATTAGATTTTGGGGCACCTGGGTGGCTCAGTCAGTTAAGCATCTGATTTTTTATCTTGGCTTGGGTCATGATCTCATGGTTTGTGGGTTTGAGCCCTGCTCTGTGTCAGCGAGAAGCCTGCTTGAAATTCTCTCTCCCTCTCTCTTACCCCTCCCACACTCGTGCTCCCTCACTTGCTCTCAAAATAAATAAATAAACTTAAAAAATAAAAAAAAATTGTATTTTCCCATTAGTAGTTTAAGATTGCATATTAAAGACTAGAAAGGAAGGGATACAGCTTTTGTTTTGCTACAAAAGAAAAGTGCAGAGCTAAGTCTTACTCTAGAATGCTTATCATTTTAGATACAGACTTTGAATGAGCAGCTAATAGCTAAAATTATTTAGGAGATAAAAATTGGTACTGTGAGGATTAGCTTTAATTTTAAGTATCCATAATTGAAGTGCCACATTATGATTTTAATGTTATGATAATCTTGTTAACAAGCTGTTGTGTATATACTATCATATTTTAATGTAGTTGCAAAGCTTAAGTAAACCATAAAGTAAATTGCTTTTTGAATCAGGCTTTTACAAGTGGAAAATTAGTGGTTTACATGTTTTGAATACATATTTTGTAATTATGCTTGTCATTTTCTACAACTTAAGAAGAATAATAGAATAGGTTTATAGATAATACATTATTGTTCATTGGCATATTTTGTTATTGCCCATTCTAATTAGTTTGGTTTTATTATACATATACTATAAAATAATAACTGATTCTGTTTCTTTTTCTGTAATAGTCTTCTGGAAGGTACACATTGTAGTTTAGTTATACTACTTCTCATTTCTCATATATCATCACATTACTTTTAATAGCAAATTAATACCTTTTCTTATCTAGTATTTCTACAGGTTATTATGATATACACTGAGTTACATCCATTGGGAGGGTTTGTGTTTATTTGGGGGAAAAAAGTGTCCTATTCTGATAATTGGTGAAGATAGCTAGTAAGTAAGATTTACTTTTTCTGAATTTGTTGCTTCAGTTGACAAAGACAAAGCATGGCAATTTGATAGTCTAAGGCAGAAATAGGCAAACTTTTATGTAAAGTCCAGACAATAAATACTTTCAGCTTTCTGGTTCCTGCAGTCTCTGTTATAGTTATTTAATTATGCTGATGTAGTACAAAAGCAGCCACATAGACATTTTGTGAACAAATATGTGTGGCTTCATTGGTATGGCTATGTTCTAATAAACTGTTATAGAAACAGGCAACCAGGTGGATTTATCCCGTGGGTCATAGTTTATTGACCTCTGGTTAAGAGCAGACTTGACATAAATCAATTAAATTTCAAAAAATTATTGGTAAATATATTATGAATTTGTTATCTCTGATAAATTAATACTAAAAAATACTGTGAAGTTCTTCCAGTTTTATTTACAAAGATGACTATACAACATTTACTGAGGTGTCCTTATTTCCCAATTTCTGGGCTGTTCTTTGAAATTGAGTAAGTGACACTTCCTAGATTACTCATTCAAGTAAATAAGCATAAATCAGAGAAAACTCACCAATTGCAATTGTAAAATCACCAATGTGCAACCAACATGAGGTCTTGGTATCAATGGCACTGAATCAATTAGCATTAATTCATTATAATTATGGTTTAGAGTTAAAATGTGGACTAACCACTGAAGAACCATCTACATTATGAAACAGTATAATGTTACTCTTCATTTTAGCACTAGTTTACCACAATATGGTACTTATAAAGATATACATTGTGATACCTGATTTTGTTAATTATTCTTAAAAATATGGAAGAATCATGGTATCTACTGAAGTACATACATGATGTCTGATACTGATTTGAAAATAGTGTGATGTGTTGCATAGTCTTTTATTTTAACTCCTTCGCAAAGTTTTATACTTTAAGGGGCTATGTAAGGAATTGCCTTCATTTCAAAAATGTAATCAATTGATGTTTAATAAATCTGTGAATTATAAATAAGTAATTATCTTCTAGTATACAAAGAAGTTTTTTTTTAATATTAAGTGAGATTCCATATGGGATATTCTGAGCCCTTTTTAAAAAATGTTCTTGATGTTTTAAGTTCAGTCTTAATATTTTCCAAAGAGCTTCCTATGAAAATTAGTATAATTTAATACATTTCCTAACTTTTAGCCCTATAGTTTTTTTCCCCCATTTTAAGAACCATTATTTTAGCTGGCAAATAGAAGAAATAATAGTAGTCATTTAATTTTGAAATCTTCCATCATATCAACTTTCATCAAGTTTTAGTGGAAATGGGTGTTTGTCATTGGACCACAGAGGTAATACTTTTAATGGATATCTGTGCTATGTTTACAGACGAATCTTGCCAATATCTTCCTCTATCTTTCAGGAGACTTTAGAAAAATCTTTTTTTATTTTTATTTTTCTTAAGATGGGAAAGAAAAATGATTTACAATAAGGTTAAATTACTTACTGGTATTATATTTGTCATTGTCATATTTCCCCTCCATATTTCATTTCTTCCTTCATCCCCTTAGAAGTTGTTTATAATTTCATATTCTGTGAGAGAATATTGCTTGAGACACTTCTCACCCAAGGGTAAGAATTGTGTTGAAATTTAAACAGTTTGGATGAAAAAGCTGTTGTGGAGATCGCATTTCTTCTTTTCAAAATAGAGAAACAAGTATAAGATTTTTTTTCAATGTTAAGAAAAAGGTTACTGGTTTTGACACATAATTATTATTAAATGACTAAATATGAATAGAGTATATTAAGTAATTTATTTTTTTCTTTTTTAAGTTATTTAAATTCTGGTTAGTTAAAATACAGTGTAATATTAGTTTCAGCTGTAGAATTTAGTGATTCTTCACTTGCATACAACACCCAGTGCTCATCACAAGTGCCCTCCTTAGTCCCCATCACCCATTTAGCCCACCCCCCACCCACCTTCCCTCCAGCAATGCTCAGTTTGTTTTCTATACTTAAGAATCTGTTTTATGGTTTGCTACATGGGGGTTGGGGGAAGAGAGAGGCAAACTATAACTTAAAAAGCATTGGGTAGGGGCCCCTGGGTGGCTCAGTTGGTTAAACGTCCGACTTCGACTCAGGTCACCATCTCGTGGTCTGTGAGTTGGAGCCCCGCATCGGGCACTGGGCTGATGGCTTGGAGCCTGCTTCTGAATCTGTGTCTCCTTCTCTCTGCCCCTTGCCGTTCGTGCTCTGTCTCTCTCTGTCTCAAAAATAAATAAACGTTAAAAAAAAATTAAAAACAAAAAAAAGCATTGGGTAACCAGTCACTACCATTAATTGAAATCTGAGGATCATTCCTTGAGTTGGGTCATTTCATTAAAAATGAAAGTCTGCTGTGTTTTGGTATTATTATAAGACTTATACTGTAGTTCATATTTATTCAGGATTATTCTGTTCATCTGAAATTTTTAGAAACTTGATTGTTCTTTCAGTACTTCCACCAAAAATCTGCATTATTTAAGGGTCATGACAAATGTATTTGTCACAATAATGTTTCTATAGATGATATAGTTATTTCAGAAAGAGATCTTGTTTATATCAATACTAATAAATGCTATTTGTAACCTGTAATTGTATGAACAAACTAGGATTTACTAGATATATCTAAATTATTGCATGTCTTTTATTATTTATTATTTTTATTACTTATCATCTTATCATTTTGTCTGATTATATATAACAAGAAATGTAGTTTAAATGTGATGGTACCTAGAACCTTGAATGCATATTGGAATCATCTTGTGATGATCCAATACCTAAGCCCAACTCCAGAGTAATTAAATGAAATTGTTTGTGTGTTGGGGTGGTGGGATTACAGTTGGCACCAGTATTTTTAAAGCATCTTGGGTGATTCCGGAATGCAACCAAGGTTGAGGATTGCAGTTCCAGTTGGTTTCCATGAAGTCTGTTCTGCAGACAGCAGCCAGAATCGTTTTATTAACGATTCCATGTTTCTCCTCCACTCATACCCCCTCAGTGAGCTCCTACCTTACTTGTAGTAAAAGGGAAAAATTCCTCCAAGCTGTATATAATCCAGATCTTCTCCGCTATCTCCTTGACCTTATATTTTATGATTCAATTTTTCTCTTACATTAAGCCACAGTGGCCTAAATAATTAGAAATTAAACAATAAATTTCTGAGACGCCTGGGTGGCTGTTTTGGTTGAGTGTCTGACTCTTGATCTCAGTCAGGTCTTGATCTCAGGGTCATGAGTTCAAGCCCTGCATTGGGCTCCATGCTAGGCATGAAGCCTACTTAAAAAAAAAAAAAAAGAAATTAAACAATAAATTTCAAAATAACCATTGGTCAGAGAAGAAATCACAGGGATATTTAAAAAAAATATTTTGAACTGAATAATACATCAATAAAATAAAAATTTTAATTTAATATTAGATTTAATATTTAATTTAAAAAGTAATATTAAATATTTAACTTAGTATTTAATTTTAATTTAAATAAAAAGCATCAAAATTATACAGATGCAAGTATAGCATAATTTAGAGGAAAGTTTACAGCCACTTTAGAAGACAGTTTCACATTTTATCATAAGACTAATTGCCCTTACCATTTTTACCATAATTGAAAAATGATTTTGGATGTATAAATCATCATTTTAAATAAAAAAAAGAGTAAAAGCCCTAATTAAAAAAATGTTTTAACAGGATCAGGAATAAAGAAATGCTGTTCACTCTTAACATTACATTTATTTTTTTTTTAATGTTTTAATTTATTTTTGAGAGAGAGAGAGAGAAGCAGAGCATGAGTGAGGAAGGGACAGAGAGAGAGAGAGGGAGACACAGAATCCGAGGCAGGCTCCAACCTCCGAGCTGTCAGCACAGAGCCCAGCGCTGGGCCCGAACCCACGGACCATGAGATCATGACCTGAGCCGGAGTCGGATGCTTAGCTGACTGGGCCACCCAGGTGCCCCTTAACGTTCCATTTTAATATCCTACTAGAATCCTAGCTAATGCAATAAGATCATGAAAGGAAATAAAAGGTATACTGGTTGAGAAAGGAGAAATAAAACTGTATTTGTTTACAGATGGCATGATTGTTTATAGAAAATATGAAAAAAAGATTAAAAAGCTCCTGCTGAAATTAATAGGCAATTATATTAAGGTTGTAAGATACAAGGTTAATGTGTAAAAATCTGTTGTTTTCCTAATATCAGCAATGAATGATTAGGATTTGAAATTTAAAAAAATTACCATTTACATTAGCATCCAAAAACTGAAATATGTGGGTATAAATCTAACAAAATATGTACAGGAAAACTATAAAACTAATGAAAATAAATAAATACATAGATATTCCATTTTACTAGGTAGGAAGACTCAATATTGTTCAGATGTCATTTCTTTCCAACTTGATCTTTATATTCAACACAATCCTGATCAAAAGCCCAGGAAGATATTTTGGTTATCCACAAACTGATTCTACAACTAATATGGAGAGGTAAAAGACTCCGAATAGGCAGTACAGTATGTCAGAGAAATGACACTATCCCACCTTAAGACATTCTATAAAGATATAATAATCAAGATGGTATATTGGCTAAACAATAGACAAATCAACGGGACAGAACAGTTTGTTCAGATATAGACCCACACAAATATAGTGAATTGATCTTTGACAGAGGAGTAAAGGCAATACAGTAGAGAAGCGATAATCTTTCATGAAATGGGGCTGAAACAACCGGACACCCACATGCAAAAAAAAAAATGTAAACATAGACCTTACACCTTTCACAAAAATTAACTCAAAATAGATCATAGACTCTTAAATATCAAAGCAAAACTAGAAAATTCCCAGAAGACAATATAGGAGAAAACCTGCATGATCTTAACAGTGACTTTTAGATACAATCAAAAGGCATGGTTCCTGAAATAAAAATTGATAATCTGCACCATATTAACATTAAAAACTTCTGCTCTATGAAGGACACTACCAACAGGATGAGAAGACAAGCCACATATTAGGAAAAAAGAATTTTTCAAAAGACATATTTGATGAAGGACTGTTATTCAAAACATACAATTTTCTCTTAAAGCTCAATGATAAGAAAATAACCTTACTAAAAAATTGGCAAAAGATCTGAATATACAACTCACCAAAGAAGATGCACAAATGGAAAATAAGGATGTAGAAAGATGCTCAATATCATACGTAATTAGCAAATGGCAAATTAATAATATTAAATACCATGACACCTGTTAGAATATATATATTTCAAAAACTGAAGAGACTGACAACACTAAATGTTGTTAAAGATGTGGAACAAAAGGATCTCTCGTTCATTGCTGATAAGACTGTGAAATAATACAGCCACATGGGAGGTAGGTTGGCAGTTTCTTAGAAAACCAAACTGATGATTTCTCCTCAACTCATTTTGAGAATATTCTCACTTCTCAGGAACTTTAGGCTGTGTAATTTTTTTTGTTGTTGTTGTTTTTCTTTCTCAGATTTCTGATGCCTCTAAAAATACAATGCTTATGGCTTATCTAGCTTTTTCTAATTTTTGGCAATTGGAGCTTTGATTGGCCTTCTGTGACCTACATTCTGCTTAGAAGTTCAGGTTCTCTGCCTTAACACATTATTTTGGTAATGAGTTATATCCTTAGTAAATATAAGCAATTACATATCATTGTAACTTTAAAGAAAACAAATCTGTTTTTTGAATAATTGATTTTTATTTGTTTCAAGTAGAATATTTAATCCACTGCCTCCATTTTTTTCTCTAAAATATGAAGAAACTTTCATCCCTGTTCCTCTTCTCACTCCATTTATGCCTTTAGTGATATAATCTACTTTCTTTGCCTTTATTCACAGTCTGCATATTACTGTCTCCTTAAATCTGTGTAATCTGCCACATCACTCTCTTGAACCCCAGAGCCGTGGTTCTAAGGCTTATTTGACATTTGAATGTTCATCAGGAACCCGAAACTCATCTGCTCAAAATCAAAATATATTGCTTCACCTTTCAGTAGGTCTCCTACATTCCCAGGGTTCCAGTTTTGACTCTATCACTAGGACTGTCTGTAATTTTTAGTAATAAGCTCCTTAACCTCTATGAGTGTTCTTTTTCAAACAAACTTTATATTTTATTTAAATGAATCGAAATAGAACAAGGTCATTGCTTGTTTTAACAAAATATTTTATCAAATGTCTAATTAGTATTTGTCTTTTTCAAAACCAAAATAGTATATGTTCAGGTTACCTCACGTGTAAGTGAAATAATTCACTGCTTTGATAGGAATTAATTGGTAAAGTCAAACAACGAATAATTAAGGATAACTTGGTCTTGTCGACTCAGTTCAATGCTCAGAAGTATAGGTTTAAAAATCCTAAGAGACAAAGCTAAATTAGTTTTAATTGGGCCTTTTATATGACCACTTAAGTGCTTACTTTTCCTAATGTGTTGGGTTTTTACAACTAAAATATGCAACCTGTTGTCTTTTAATTTCTTTAATTCCCTCTTCTTTTCTCAGGAGAGAGTTCTGTATCATTGAGTACGCTATACCTGGGTGAACCCAATCAAATGACTTAGACTTTGGTGTAGGAAAATAAATATCAATGAGACTCTGTAGGGATAGATAATGTCAAAGATACATTTAGGATGTGTCTAATTAAAGTTTTATGAAATAAATGCATTTATGTATTTTTCCTAATGAATTTGTATAGGGTGTTAAAATTCTCACAAATAATAAGTTTTAGGATATCATACGATAGGATATAATTTACAAAATTGTTTAATTTCTTTCCACTTTTGGTTATAGTAATATTCACAAGTGTGCCTATTTCTAAAGAAATTGTATGTGTCTTCATGTGAAATAAAATCTTTTGGTATCCTTCTAAGCTGATCCTCAGTTAATGCTGATAGTACTTAACAGGTGTTATTTATATGAAGTTCCAAATTGGATCTTACATCCCATTATATATACTTCCCTCCAAAAGATGTCTGCATTAAATGAGAGTTAAGATTAAGAAAATGACATTTAACATTAACAAATTTTCTTTTTCTAAATAAAATGCGATAAGACTTTTCATTACTCACTAGAAATGAACTTTTATTGCTACTTAGCACAATTGTTCATAAAGCTACTCCAGCTTAAAAACCATTTAAATGAATTTTATTACTGCAGTGACAAACTTCATTGAAAGTTATTTTCACTTTAAAGATGATCTTAACATGTGGCATCCAGGGAGAGGTGGGGTGGGCTTTTTAAGTATTTTCTAAAGATCACTTTTAATTCTTCAATGAAAATATTAGCACTTTCATAAAGGTTTTTTTTTTAATCTTGGCAAAATTAACCATGGAACACATGATAATATATAAACAGTGTTACATATAACCCTAAATGATAGTCTCCATATACAAATTTCAAGGCTACTTTGTGTAGAAGACTTCGTTTTTAAGACACATTTTATTTAATAATCAAAAGAAAAAAGAAACCCAACAACTTGATCATCTTTAAATAGTAAGATATATGTTGCTATCATTTAAAAGAAATTAAAAACATTTTTTTCAAAATGCTTTTCATCTCTCCATTTTTGTGTAGTTTTGTAGATATTTTGGTATAAGTATGTGAGCCCATATTTCCATTGTCAAAAATGTATATTCAATCATGTTATTAGGAGCAGTTGCCATTATAAGCAGTTACAAAACACCTTTTTGATTAATGTCTTTTAAGTTGTTTTTGTCCTACTATTTTTAGCCTGAATGTAAAATAATAATTCAGAAATTCTTATGTTATCTATAAAGGAAGAGCATGAAACAAGATTATTATAGTAACTCAGTGATATATTATAAAGAAGAGTATTTCCTGTAGGGTAGTCCAATTACAAAATAGTAAAACAGGAACAAAACACAATAAAGTATTTTTTCTATTTGTTTCAGTAAGTTTAGCACAGCAGGGATTGTGGCATTCCTCCTGGCTGGTGCGTCAAATATGCAGTTTGAAATGTAACTGCAAATGGGAGTTATTTTAAAGACATCATATATAAGCTAATAACCTTAGCCATATAAATGAGACAATTATACAACATTTAATATATTTAATTGCTTTTATTGCAATAATTTCATATCTTCGGTTTGAGAAAATAATGTGTTTATTTGAAAAGATTAATAAACTTGTATGTTGAAGACCTGTAAGAACAAAACTTTGAATCATTTAAATGCTTCTTTTGCCTGTCTGAAATTTTTATAGATGTCTATTTACTTGACTGTCTTTGATGAGCCAGTTCAATTTGAGGAAAAAATGTTACTGGTGGTATAAATTAACAACAACAACAACAACAACAACAACAACAACTGTAACACAAACCAATATAGGATCTAGTAGAACTTTTGAAAAATAACCTGAAATCATTTGGGGACTATACCTTGGACTGCAACATAAGAGGGAAAATATGTTCATTATATGGATTTATAGAAATTTAAAACATCTATATTTTTAATGGTAAGAGGTCTAGGTTTTAGAAAGTTTGGCCAAGATAAAAAGGATAAGTAGGGAAGCTCAGACAACTACACCAAAGAGAAGATTCCAGAAGCTAGGGTGTCAGAAAGTGAGTCTTGAAACAATACAGTCAGGATTTTTAATAACAGAAATTTCTGAGGTAATATAAGTGGGACATCCAAAGGATAAATGGTACTATGAGTGGCAGAGATTGCTTCTGACTCAGTGGTTCCTTGTGTATTTCTTGTACAAGGCCTAAGTTCCTATTTGAGCAGCAACAGCTCTAATGTGTGAGAACATGCTTAACAGTTCCTGATAGCATGGCACAGTGTATAGTCGCTAAATGGGGAGACTAAAATGGTTCTGACAGAAACTTTTAGTCTTGCCCTATTGGTAGTTCTTATTCAGGCAAAAGAAAGATTTGTCTTAATTAAGGCTTATGTTCATATGTTCATAATTAAAGAGTTTTAAAAGCCAGAAAAAATTCACTAAAAGCCAATGGATATAATTGTGCAGTATCCAACTACAAATTTATCTGGAAAGCGTTTCACAGCCAAGCTTTTGGAGTGTGTAGTCTAAACAGTATAATTCCATGCCTTTACCTCCCAGTCATACCTCAACCCACTACAATCTGGCTTCTTTGCATCTCTTTTTCTATTAGGCATAGTACCCTTAACGAAGTAAAAGCTCAACTGACATACTGATGTATTTTAATCTGATTTATTATTTATCATTTATATCCTGCTTCTCAAATTAAAAGAGAATCTGCTTGCATGACGATAAGATACTACAAGTCAAATAATAAAATAAATCATGTTTGTCACTTATTAGAAAGTAAACAATTAAGAAAAGGAGTAAGAAAAAAAAACCCTACTATGCAGCAAATAGTTCCTGTACATGACTGAAAATTCAATAAGAGGCAAACCATAAAAACAAATTTCACAGAACACAAGAAAAAAGGGGAATCTGAGAAAAAAGTGTCCTTCGTATTTGTTGTTCCCTTTACCCCTACGTATCGACATGCATTGCTTCCTCTCCATCTTCAGTTCTTGCAAATGTTACCTCCTAGAGAGGCCTTCCTTGGTTACTATGTAAAAGTCACCTAACTTTTATCATCAACATTTTTTTTGTTTGAAATATTTTTAAAATTTTTAAAAATGTTTATTTTGAGGAGGGGAGAGGCAAAGACAGAGAAAAAGAGAATCCCAACAGGCTCTAGGCATCAGCATGGAGCCCAACACAGGGCTCAATCCCATGAACTGTGAGATTATGACCTGAGCTGAAATCAAGAGTCAGACACTTAACTGACTGAGCCACCCAGGCACCCCAGCATCATCAATATTTCTTATCCATCTTTCCTAATTTATTTTTTCTCCTGATAACTCATAACTATCTAATATGCTATATATTTTTTGTTTATAATCTTTAATGCATCTCTCTCAATAGAATAAAGCTCTATGAAAGCAGAAAGTTGTGTGTTTGCTCACTGTATATCTCTAACATATAGAACTGTTCCTGGGACATGGCACGTGTTTAGTAAGCATTTGTTGAATGGCCGCATGGATGAATAGATTTAATAATTATATTTGACACACAGGCCCAAAGATAAGAACAGAGATGGGCTGTGGTGTGGAAATCTGAGAATGCTGGACCAATTAGATAGGTATGGAGATGTAATTGAGGCATGAAAATGACTGTGAAATGGAACAAAGAAAAGAGCACAGTAAATGAAAAGAGCATGCTCCAATATTTAACAATCATTTAGGAAAAGAATGGGAAAACACAAGTAAAAACAGTGGTGACTGGGGAATGGACAAATAAGCATTGGGAAAATAGATTTTTAAAAATTCAAGTATAATTAGCATATAGAGTATGCTAATACTCATAAATTAATACTCATATTTCAGGTGTACAGTATAATGGTAACAACAATATAATGATTCAACAATTCTATACAATTCTGTACATTTCTCAGTGCTCATCAGCATAAGTGTACTCTTAATCCTCTTTATTTCACCCATCTCCCCACCCACCATTCTATCTAAAAATAGAAAGTTTTTAAAGTGAAAGAAAAGAATGTTTTAAGATGGGGAGGAACCAATTTTATTGAGTTCTTCTGAGAGATTAAATAAGAGATTTGAACAAATATTCTCTGGATTGAATGGCATGGACATAATTGACATGAGCCATATCCATGGAGAAGTAGGAGCTGAAGCTAGATTGTGCAATATATGAATAAATCAATGGACAGGAAGGAAATAGGCACAATGAGTATAGACAACAAACTTCTTTTGATTTTTTGGCTATCCACAGGAGGAAGGAGAGGGAAGAGTCAGGGAGCAATGTTATCAGATTGGAATAACCTAAAATAATTAGATGCTAATAAATAAAAGAAGTAAATATTGAAAGCATGTGACTTTAGAGATGGTAAGAAGTGGAATCCAGTTCCATTTGTGGGAATTCCATTTTGATGAGAATAGGGTCAGAAGCACAGAAGAAAAGACAGTGATCAATCATTAGAAATAGGTTTAGAGAAGTGGTAACAGCCCTGTTAGGGAACACCACCTAAAGGTTTTTATTTTTCACAAAAATAAGAAAGAAGGGAAACTGCTGAAGATAAATGAATGGAACAGGAATAGCTTGGAAATCATAAGGAAAGATGAAGGTTTAATAGTGCTGGAATGGAATGGAATAGTAGAAGGTTAACTAAAGAAATATGTTTCCTTGATGTGGATTCATGACAGCTCACCTGATCAGTAACACTGGCTATATCATTATGCTGGGCTTTTTTTTTTTTTTGTATGTATGTAGGGTTTTCTCTGTGAACGTGGGTGTTTTCATCCAGAGTATGAATTTTCTAAGAGAGGCATGATGGAAGATCTAAGTAACAAGGGTCTAGGCATTTTTACAAAAAGTTTTTTGAATTGATTAAAAATAGAGTTTAAGCCAAGTAAAAACAGGGATGGCTGAATGGATAAAGAAAAATTGGAAGAAATAATAATAATAATAATAATAATAATAATAATGGCTATAATTTATTACTTATCATATGCCAAGAACTCTTCTAAATACTTATCATTTGTTTACTCACTTAATTCTTGTGACAGTCCTATGATGTAGGCTTTATTATTACTTAAATATCAGGTGTTATTCTTAACACAGTTAGAACCATGCATAAGATTATACAGATAATAAATAACAGATCAGCAATTTGAACCATTAGATAGTCTAGTTCTTGTGTATTCAATTTAACTACTTTGGAACACAGAATATAGCAGAGGTCTTGAAGAGCATGAAGACCAGTACTAATGGGGGAACTGAGCAAGCAAAATGGGTGACTAAGAAATCCACATTGGAAGCATGGGATGTTTGAATTAGTAAATTAAGAAGGAAAATACACTTTAGGTTGACCACAAGGTTCTGGTCTTGGCATGTGGACTTTTATTTATTTTTTTCTTGCTTTCCTCCAATGGAACAATTCCACACTGCAGGTATAAAATACTTTATTCTCACTTACTGAATATTATGTTTCTTAGGTATCATTTTTGAAACATGAGTTTTGATAAGTCATTGAGACCCTAGTAATTTGTGATGAATTTTTAAGAAACTGGATTAAAATATACTCAGTGCAAACTCCATGGGAGAGCATCTTGAGGTAACAATCTCAAGAAATGGGTCAGACCGGGATAAAGACCAAAATCACAGTGTAGCAACACATGTTTATTGCATGTTATGATGGATGACATAGTTTGTGCTTCACCTTTGTTATTTCAGATAACTAACATGGACTTTGAGAAGGTGATTTTTTTTCTTTTTTTTAGGATGAGATCTTATTCATGTGCATATAAATGTGCCTTTAGAAATTACTTGTCATATACTCAGTAACTTCCTTGAGAATTTGCTGATTGGTTACACAGATCAGGGCCACATTATATTGCAAGGCTAGGATAATCATTAGAGTTACCTAAGAAAGACTCAAGTTATTCAAAGTTACAAGCTTCATGTTAACCTGTTATTCTTAGTTGATGAAATGTGTTTGACTAATCATTGCATAAATCCTCTGCACTTCCATGTTGCTTTCTTTTCGTGGGTGAGGGGAAGTATACCACTGTGGTAAAGTGCATGAAGTTTCAGGCCTACCTTGACAGGGGAACAAGCTGGGCATGTTTGAGGACTCTGATGAAGGCAACATGGGTGAAGCTTCATGGAGGAAGATGAGTTCTGAGGCAAGATAGGGTCTGTTGGCCATGGGAAGGAATATGAATTTCATATTAATGATAATAAAAGCAAATAGACACTGTTAATCTCTGTTGTTTTTTACAGATGGAAAATTAAGATTCAGAATTTTTAATAATTTGTAGATGGGAGCTCTCTTAAATGACAAAACTGAAACTTAGACTTTTCTCTGACAGCAAAGTCTATCCTTTAAAAATATCTCCTTTACTTCCTAGTACATAAATGATTTAGCAGAGGTTTTTGAACATATGTAACCTACATTATATGGCAGGTAAAAAATTTAATCACTGAAGTAAATAAGTCTTAAGTACCTTTAATCTATTTATTTAATAAATTATAGCAATAACAAATATTGTTAAATAATGATATCTTTTTTTTCAATACTTTGCAAAAGCAAATACTTTGCACGGATTATCTTGTTTCTTTCCAATAACAATCCCGTGAGACAGGTACTGTTATTATAACCATTTTATGTATGAAGACACTGAGATTCAAATTGGTTAACAAACTTGTTCATGGTCATACACCAAGTAAGCAATAAATTCATAATAGCAAAATTATTTAACCATGCATCTTATTGTCATAGAGAATTCTCTTAAATCATGGTTTTTTAAAAGCTTAGTTTCTGGTTAGTCTGTGTGTGGTTTAGTCATAGAAATAAAAGAAAATAATATCCTGTAAATCACATTCTTAGTGGTCTTTTCCAAGACCATTGAAGAGAGAATATCCAGAAATCTAAGTTAGGAAAATAATCCTGAAGAAGTCGATGTCAGAGTAGGACTCTAAATATAGGTTAGGACTATGTCCTTACTGGGAATATGCTCAAATAAGAATTTTGAAAATATTTATTCAATTATTCAGCAAATATTAAAAGCCTACTATGTGCCAGGTACTTGGGGGAAAATGGATTGATGGATAGGAACCAGCTAAGATCAATAAATATCTGGCTGTGATTTAACTCTTCTTCTAAACTTGTCAGAATCTATTAAATAGTCCCTGAGGTTAGTTGTTTTGGTTGACGGGAATTGGTGCCAAATAAAAAACCTTCAAGTAACTATTAACCTTGCATTGAATGTGTAACAAAATTATTACTTACATAAAAAGCTTATCATAAATCTTAAGATGCAATTATTACTCTATGGTTTGATCATTTCAAAAGCAAAAATAGATTTAAAAGGAAAGATTTACTGAATTCTGAAGAGTTCATATCTGAATTTTCTATCTGAAATACGACAAAATAGTGCCAGTCTTATGATGCCTGGTTTAACATAAACACATAAATACTAGCTAATCTAAACAGTATGCCCAGTGAATTCATGATCATCCTGGAATGATACTCAGCCCGGCTGATGTCATGAAAGAAGGGGTGAGGGGGAGAAGCTGGTCTCTGCCTCTAGGTTGTTAAACCATAGAAAGCCTGGGAATACATGGCTTTTTAAATATAAATACACACTTCTAATTCAGGGTTTCTTATGATGTCATATAGTTATGCTCTTCCGTTTGGTGTATGCTCTCTTGAATATTTCATGCTAAAAAAGAACAAGTAGAAAGCTGAGCTACTATCCTTTTGGCCAAATGTTCAACTTTTCCTTCTGTGACTTTGAAGGTAGTAGCCTGCAGATGTAACATCTTCCTTCTTAAGCAATTTCCTTAAGCAAAATTGTTTTAAAAATATGCCTGATATCTTTGCTTATACCTACAGGTTGCCTAGCTATTGGCTACATGCATGGTTTTCAATGAAGCGTGTGTGTGGGTGTGTGGGTGTGTGTGTCTGTGTGCATGCGCGCACGCACCTGCGTGCATGCGTGTGTGTGTGTGTGACTTCTAATGGCATAGTAATAATTTCAGGGGAGGAAGCGAGAAAGAGAGAAAAATAAATGTATTACATTTTTGTACTCTCTCCTTGCATTTTTTTTTAAAGATAAGAAGGCCCTGTGGCTAAATATAAGCTGGTAATTTGATCATTACTTGTTATTCACTTGAACTACTACAGTCAACATATAATGGACAGTGAACAGAGAGAACTCTTTTGGTAAGCCATGTAGTTTTTCCAAGCGTGATTGCTATGCTATGTGTATTTAGATGGAAGCTTTTCCCTGTATAATCAGCTTGCTGCTGCCCATTTTACTGCCAAACATTCCTTCTCTATGATAGCATAATACTGTTACCAAGGGAACAGCTTATGGCCGACACTTGCAGTAGTGCCACAAATTAATTTCACAGTTATCAGGATATAGGACGATAACAGTAACGTGGGCTACTGTGAAATTACCATTGTTCCCATGGAGTTACAGTGTAATTATTACTTTTGTAGTAACTAAGCAAATAATTCCTATGACTACTGATGGATGTTTGTTTTCTGTTTCTCTGCCTCTCCCTTCTACCTTTCCCTTTTCCTTCTAATATTTCTCTCATTGTTGGTTTGGAATCTCTCTGACACCTTTTTCGTAATTTATAATATAGAGTAATTTTTTATATTGGTATTAAGAAAGGATTATAGTGACTTGAGGTGAGGACTTACCATTTATGGAAGTCATGTTCATAATTAGGATGTTTACTATATATATCATGAATATATAGAGACTAAAACATAGATTTTTCCTGGTATATTGAAAGGATATATTCAATTTGTGATGAGTGTGGGATGAGAAATTAGAATCTTATTTTCATAGAAAATTAAGTCCATATGTTGAATAGAGGTATCCATTTAATGTGATTAAAAGCACTGAAGAAAAATGAATAGCATCTAACTTCCTTAGTGACGTGATTTGACACAAGACACACAACTTCCTTAAGCCTCCATACTTTCACCTATAAAATGGGGATGTTAATAATATCTATGTAACAATTGGTATGTATATTAAAAGAGATATGTGTGGGAGTGAATTTTAATCTGTACAGTACAATAAAAGTTTTAGATGTTACCAGAATTGCCATATCTTTATTGGAGCATGTCTTGATGACATATTATTCTTGTTCATAGGGTAAGTTTATAAGGAGACTTCAAAAAACAATAGTGACACAAAGAAGGATCAGTTTTTATTGTAATTTATTAGAATAAGCAATACTATTTCATTATATCTATGGTACAAGAAAATGAGACATGTAATCAGTATAATACCATAACAATAATTTTTAGTAACTAAATTCCTCAGAGTATGAAATTCATATTTTATACTATATTGAATATCATATATGTGTTAAATAAAAGTTAAGCATTGAAACATAAAATAATGACGGTAATGTGTATAATATGCTCATTATTTAAAAAAGAGGGTCCATGCTAGTTAAGTCTCTGAGTTTGGCTCATATCGTAATCTTGCCCTTTGTGAGTTTGAGCCCCACTTGGAGCTCTGTGCTGACAGTGCAGAGCCTGGAGCCTGCTTTGGATTCTGTGTCTCCCTCTCTCTGCCCCTCCTCTGCTCATGCGCTCTCTCTCTCTCAAAAATAAACATTTAAATTTTTTTTTAAAAAAAGGGGTGCCTGGATGCCTCAGTTGGTTGAACATCCGACTCAGGTCATGATCCCAGGGTCCTGGGATCCAGTCCCTGCATTGGGCTCCATGCTAAGTGTGGATCCTGCTTGGGTATCAGCCTCTCTCTCTCTCTCTCTCTCTCTCTCTCTCTCTCTCTCTCTCTCTCAAACAAACAAAAAAATAAAAATAAAAAGCCCCAACAGTGTTGAATGTATGTGAAATTATAATTGTTCACTATGTCAAAAAATGAAGTTGCTAAGACAAGGATTCATCTGTATAAATGAAAGTCAAATTTATGTAGGAATATCTATTGTGATTGCTGTAATTCACAATATGGTCTTTATTTTTTATTCTACTTAATTTGCTTTCTAAAATTTTATATGTCATATTAGTAGGATACACATATGATGTAGAGTTAACATTTTTTCACTAAATGTTGCTATATATTTGTTATTCCAACACTGTAAATTATATACCTCTACCATTTTGAAAATTGATGTGTGATAGAACAAAATAATTTGATGAAGTTTGTTGTAGGTAGAGATGCATTTATTTTGTTTTAAAAATTTTTAATGTTTATTTTTGAGAGACAGAGTGTGAGTGGGGAAGGGGCAGAGAGAGAAGAAGACACAGAATCTGAAACAGGCTCCAGGCTCTGAGCTGTCAGCACAGAACCCGATGCGGAGCTCAAACCCATGAACCGTGAGATCCTGACCTGAGCTGAACTTGGATGCTTAACTGACTGAGCCACCCAGGCACCCTCGTAGATACATATTGAATGAATGAATGAATGAGTGAATGAATGAATGAATGAATGAATGAGAGTGATGATGAGTATGTAGTAAGCTGCCTCCAGGTGCTGAATGTCTTTTTGGAGAAGATAGGAAATGACAAATAGAACATATTTTCTCCCTTATGTTTTTCTGCTACCCATTTTGAAGTTACCCAACAATAGTAACTTCGAATTCTAAAGAATTTGAAAGAAGCATGAGTTTAACTGACCTTTCTGTATATCTCATTAATCATCATTTTTTTATATTGTTTTAATGACACTTATGGATAGTCTGACATTATTAAGACCCAGTTTTATCATTGGTGAAGTGGAAATGATGCTGAAATGTTGTAACACCTAGGTTAGGAAATATATATGTAAAATATTTGGCACAAGAAAGGTCTAATGCAGTCTACAGACTTCAGTAGCAGTATTTTTCTCTTTCCCTCTCTGGGAGAGTGACAAGGTCATATGATTAAACTGGTGTCAGGGAAGTACCTATGATTAAGGTCTTCTTACAATATAGTCCTTCCTTGCATTTAATGGGCATATGACAAACAGTTGTTAATTGAAGCATCTTTACTTTATTCTGCATTATGACTCTAAGAGAGGTTCGCAGATGAAGGTTCTCTTTGACTTAGAGCTATTAAAAAGCATGCATCTGTTCTCTCATTTTTAAAAACAGTTTTTTTTAATGTTTATCTATTTGAGAGAGAGAGGCAGGGAGAGGGGCAGAGAAAGAGGGAGACCCAGAATCCAAAGCAGGCTCCAGGCTCTGAGCCTTCAGCACAGAGCCCAATGTGGGGCTCGAACCCACAAACCATGAGATCATGACCTGAGCCGAAGCCAGATACTCAACTGACTGAGCCACCCTGGTGCCCCCCCTCTGTTCCCTCATTTAAAAAATATTTTTTGAGGGGTGTCTGGGTGGCTCAGTCGGTTGAGCGGCTGACTTCGGCTCGGGTACATGATCTCGCGGTCCGTGAGTTCGAGCTCCGCGTCGGGCTCTGTGCTGACAGCTCAGAGCCTGGAGCCTGTTTCAGATTCTGTGTCTCCCTCTCTCTGACCCTCCCCCATTCATGCTCTGTCTCTCTCTGTCTCAAAAATAAATAAACGTTAAAAAAATAAAAAAAAATATTTTTTGAAATCAGATTCTTAAACCCCAAATATTATGAACACTGTGTTTTCTAGAATGAGAATTGAGAAGATTTTTTTCCTCTTATCCCATTACTAACTCCTCTGTATTCCCATTTCTTTCTTTCCCCACAATTTAACAAAAAGGAAAGATCTAATAAAATATTGGTGTAGCTAAGTATTCAAGTGTACAAATTTCAGTGATAAGAATAGCTTTAGACAAATCTATTAAAATATTTGTTTTTCTCTTGTCCACAAATGTGGTGTACCGAGTGGGATGAATTAGCTTAGTCTGTTCACTATCATTTAAATATTCTTTTTCTAAAAAGAAAGGGGATTTTGCAGTGTAAAAAAGAACTGTACCTGGGGCCAATTGATTCATGTGCAGACCATGATGTAGGTACTAGACTTAAGCATGTTTTTCCTGTAAGCTTTCTGCATTATCGCAAATGCAAATTTCTCACTACTTCAAAAATGTTTAGCACAGCTATACTATAAATACACACTAGACCATAAAACTTGTTATAGTACTGCTAAAGCTACAGTCGCAAAAGCAGATTATTATGGTTTCCAAGTTAAGTAGAGGTTTCAGTGGTTTTAGTTTTATAAAAGATGTTTTCCTTCCTGAATCATAAAGTGAATCTAGTAGTTCTTAACTGAGGGACTGGGTGTTATTACTCCTCAGGGGACATTTGGAAGTGTGAGGAAGCATTTTTGGTTGTCACAATAATAGGTTGATGCTTTGGCATTTAATAGGAGGGGATCATAGATATCGGATGTCCCACAAAAAGGAAGAGCTGTTCCTTACAAAATGTGAATGATGCCTCTTGAGAAACTATGACTACAACTTATCTGTTGTATTGAATATTTTTTATATTACATATTAAACTCTTATTTAGACACACTTTGGATGACCCAACTGCCTGTTTCCTGGCTGAATGTATAGACATTAGTAAAGAAGCTAAAAGTTCAAGGGAGTAACTTACTTATTTATAAAATATATTACAATAATTTGATAGGTGGAAACTGTTTGATAGCAGCTTTTACTAAATTATTTACTGTAATAATTGTAGATGGGATTAACTTTATCTGTTGCTTTTCTTTTTCTAATTGAATATTTTGAACTCAGCAGAATGTCCTCTGGAGTAATTCTGCTTTTTCCAAGTTAAGCAACCTTATATGAGCCTAGTCGTTTGAAGAATTCTAAAGAACAGTAAAGAAAAGATGTAAAGAGACTAATAAATAATATCCAAATGATAGGAGAACACAGAAAATAATCACACTGTTTTTTACTTTTCCAACATATGTTATCCACATTTTGCAGAAAAATGGAATGTATTCAGGCAATTTCTCTGAAACAAATGTCAAAAAAGTAAGAGAGGCGTATAAATCACATTGTTGCAGAATATTCTGTGCCTTCCATGGAAACATTGTATTGTTGTTTGAAATGTATAGATTCTGTTGAAAATCCATTCTCTCCAGGGTACCCTGATGCAGAATCCCTCTGGGCATTGTACCATCCTTCTCAGTATGTTTAAGAAAGAGCTTTCAGAGACAAAAATGTTAGTATCACTGCTCTCCCTCTTATGCAAGAAGGGTGACCTCTTCTAGTGGCAACTTTTCTGTGTAAAAAGAGTGTAATCCCAAAGTCAGCTGAGTTTAGGAGTAGCGTCTATTTTGAGCCTCGATCAACTTTGAGACAGATTTATCACTTTTTCCATCACCAGAAAGAGTCGCTCTTAGGAATTTTAGTTAGCACTGCAGAAATTACTGAAGGTTTCCTGAGAAAGGTGGGTGAAAGATTTACAGCATAGGTCCCAAATTCCTGTTAATGTGAACTCTGCGTAGCCTTGTCCCTTCTCGGAAGCTGCCCTGACTCCTACACACACCCTTCTGTGTTGCCAGTGTGGTTCTCTGATCTTCGACTTGATCCTCTTCCTTCCCATCTTGAAGGCCTTCTTCTCTTCTTTTTCAAAACCATCCATCTCTATGTCTGTCAGAGATTTAAAGTTGTATGTAAGTTAATCATTTTATGTTTAAGCTTTCTTTCTAATAACTAGCTGAGATCAGCTGTACTCAGAGTGAGCGTGTTGATTTGGGAAAGGAGTTGAGTGATTTGGGGACATGGAATCCTTCGGGGGGTATATCTGAGAAGACATACTTGCGTTATTCGTTTTGTTATTCAAATATTGCTTTTCTGGGGAATTGAGAAAATTGTGAAATAGCAAAAGGAACTCAGGCCAGCATGAGATCCCATGGGCTGAGAAAGAATGTGGGAGGTGAGAGTAAAGTAGAGAAAAAGAAATGGGGCTATTTAAAATTTTGTAACATCTTAAAAATATGATTTATTTTCTGGGAAGAAAAGCCTAAAATTCATATTCATAAACCATTTTTTTCAGAAATTAAAACAGTAGAATTTACCCTGCAAGTTTGTATATTCTACTGATCAATAGTAACCACGCGAATAATTGCTTATCATTCAGTTTGACAAAAGAAAGAAATGCTGTTCAATGATTGATGCTCCCAGTATAGTCAGAAGCTGTATCATTAAACTATATCTCAGGTAAAGCATTTCTAAGGGAGGCTCAGCTTCTATATCCCCATTTATTGGTTTCTGAAATGTAATATACAGATAGTACTTTCAAAAATTTAATACTGAAAAATTAGCAAATTGATTTGAATATCTCAAATTGGGGCTGTTACATGAACCTTTGCACATTCTGGATCACTGTGGATTGATTACTGAATGAGAGGACTAATGTGTACCACCAACTTAGGTCATCTCTTGTATTGATTAAGTTGAGTCCTATTCAGCCACAGGTTTTTGCACTCAGAGTGTTTTTGCCTTTGCACTCTGCTTCAGTTCTCGATGAGAATTCAGGGGGAGTTGGCTTTTTGTCCTTTTTTAGCTGATTACTCTTGGGAAAATCATGTTAAATTCTATAGGCCTATGTGCCTTGCGATCACTTTTTTCTTACTTTATATCAGTTATTCAGGGCTGCATAGCAAACCACTCCAAAACTTAGTGATCTAAAACAACAACAGTTTACTGTTTCTTACATTTAATTTGATTGGACTCAGCTGGATAGTTCTGAAAGTTTTGCTTGGGCTCACTGATATGGTTGGGCTCACTCATATGCAGTCATGTGGGAGCTCAGACAAGTGTTGGAATGACCAAGATGGTCTCACTCATATGGCTGATGGTTGGTGCTAGCTATTGGTTGAGGTGCCTTTGTTCTCCACAACACCTCTCATCTTCCAGTGGGCTAAACTAGTATCTCATAGCTTAATGGATTCTGAAAGAGCAAAAGTGAAAGTGCTAAGTGTTTTAAAGCCTGGGCTCAGCATCATTTCTGCCACCATTTTGCTGCTCACTCAGTCACATAAGGAGTCCAGATTTAAGTGAAAACAGATTCCATCTCTTAATAAGAGAAGAAGCATGCACATGTAGGGATGAGAGGAACTGTTGGTATCCTCTGAAGAAAATTTATAACGTATTACCAATACAGTAGTTGTTACATTGTATTATGATTATTATTTCAACCTGTTATTGTCTGTTTACCCACTACAGTGTAATTTTCCTAGAGGGAGATTTATTATTAAACTTTGTATCTCAGGTGTGTTCACAGGTGACCAATAGTGGTCAGTGGCAGAGTGGACTTTCTGCAAATACTATTGATAATGGTAACATCGATATTAACACACACTTGTAGTTTAACATTTACATATAAATATCTTCTATTTTCAGAAAAAAAAAACTTTTGAGAATCATTAACTCTATATTTAAAAGTACTCTTCTTACTGTAGCTTTACTTAACAGAATTCTGTTGGTTTAGAATTTCCCCTAAGGCTTAGTGTTTTTTGTTTTGTTTTGTTTTTTAAATGGAAGACATCATAAAAATTACAGAAGGATCATTATTTTGAATTTTGTATCTTAGACTTGTACTCTTTGGCAAGAGTTGTTCTTTAAAGTGTTTTCTACTTCTCTGCCTAAGGGTAGGTTGAATCTTGTAAATAGACCTGTTTCTTCTTCTTCATTTATTATAGACTAGCAGGGGAACCTTGCCATGGAATACTATTCTAAATGAAGACTAGAAATTCAGGATGACAATTTAAGTGAGCAGTTATGATATAGCATCTTGAAACTTCTTTCTTCCCAAAGTGTTGTCATTATGATCTGTTTCATTATTTAGGATAAAAGTCTCACTTATTCCATTTTACGTTATATAAAGGTGCAATTATGACTTATTAAGTAATGCTTTCAAATATGTTCACTGCCTATACAAAGTATCCTACTGGGAGATCTGTGAAATGATAGGGAAGGATTGATTTTCTTCCTGAATTTAGGTATTATTTGTGTGCATATAGAACTTGAAATTTTTGGTAGTCTTTTCTGTAATTGAACCCAGTGTTCAATTTTCTCATTACTATTGTATGGAGAATAGAAAGCAGCATGAATATTTTAAGGGCTGTTCTTGGTTCACAGTGACCTGTGTATTTTTTCCCCCAAAGCCAGGGAAATAAAGCATAAAATATGAAGCTGTGATTAAGTAGTCTAGAAGTTAGGAACTTCCATGCAAAAACAGAACGATTTATACAATTTTACCCCTCAGCAGTTATGCTTTTTATTTCCTCCCTAGTTCTTTCAGGTAAATGCTATATTTTAACAAACTTTACCTATGCAAATTTTTGCTATTTTTAAACCAAGCAAAATAAGTGATAACTGCTTGTTGCCAAGATAGCGTAAATTAACTCATTGGCCTTAGAATGTGTAAATTAATAGCAGCCCTCAGAAATCACACTCTTCAGCCTAAAAAGAGTGCTACTCTTTAGGTGTAAACTTCAGGTGTCTATTCTAAGTTTCATTCAGAGAAGAGCTAATAAAATGACTAATGCTAATATCTTCTCAGGTAGGGCCCTGATCTTGTGTGAGCACATTTCTAGGATGAGGAGGATGAATATTTAATGGATGTTCCCTTGGTATAAAATAAGATAATCTCTGACAGATGGTGGTTTTAAATGAGCACATTACAATAATTCAGAGTGGACTGGGCACTTTTATCTTTATGCCTTATTAAAAAAAAATCATTTACAAGGGTGATGTCTTTTGTGTAGGAATTAATGCTAATTACAATGCACAAATGTACGTATTTTCATATATCACCCTGTTTTTTTCATCCACATTTTAGAAGAAGGCATGGACTTCTTCGTAATCACCAACCATCACGTTTCATAGGATTGGTAAAGTAGTGGTTACTAATTAACATGTTTTAAAAACAGAAGGAAATGCCTTTTTAAAATTGCCTTTGTTCTTTTTAAAGCAGTAAAAAATAAATGCCAGTTGTGTTCTAGGATTGTCTTAAATTCAGTGTTTTGGGAGAAATCCTGCATCTTTTTTTTTTTTTTTTAATTTGGTTCAGGCATATTGTTGACCTAAGAGTTAAAGGCCACATTGGGCACACATTAGTCAGGAGGCAGTGACCTATAAGGAAAGGTTATCTTTCTCTTTCAATTAGCATAATGATCTATTAATAAACACGGAGGTATCAGATGTGCTTGCAACTTATTGCATATTTAGGTTCTCTTCATGTTTAGAGAACTGCTACAGAACCATACGGCATCAAAGACTGTTGATGGATGGGTGTCACTGCCTAAATGAAAGCTTTGAACCACAAATGTGTGTGTAAGCAGTTATTTTCTTCCATTTGTAAAATACTACTCTAAATATATATTCAAATTGAATAATATGCGTAGCATAAAACAATGGTCCACACTGCTTCATGTGATGCTTGTAGAGGAAATGTGTGTTCTGTGTTATACAGGCAAAAATATACATTCATTTGACCTTTGTTAAATTTAGTAAAACCCTTTTAAAATATGGTAAATGTTATCAAAATGACCAATGAAATAGGCATATTAAGTAAATTAAATGTTTAATGGACTTCATGGTGTGGGAAGTTTTCTGGAAAGGCAAATATATTTTTATTGTGCTGCTATATCTTTTTCCTTCTTTCTACAAATTAAAGTCTGAGTTAGCTACATCCTCATTTAATGATTTTACTAAACAAGATATAAATCTCATTCTCATTAAACAATGGAAATTTAATAATTGTATTTGTGTTTACTAAAGTCAGAACACCATGAAATTATAAAATATCTTTTACAAATAGCTCTCGCCTTTCTTACTTTTAGGCATAGTTGTACAATTTTTCCTGACATAAAGGTTACCAGGACAGGGATTATTTTCCCAGCTTCTGTTTGTTATTAAAATTCCTTTGGGCACATGTTTTTTATGTATTGGCTACCTTTGTTGGTGTGCATTTAACACTACAAAAATTGGGGACAATTAAGTTGATTAAAAAAGCCATCAAAATCACGGTCTTATAGCATTGCCACTTGAGATAGCATGTGTCAGTATAGTCAGTTGGTTATAATGAATTCCTCACATATTTTTCACAGAAATAGTTAGAAAGGACATTCTAAAAGGGAAACAGAGGGAGTGGCAGTCCTTGAACATAGACCATCTATGAGAAAGAGTGCTTCCCTCGTGTCCTTATCAGTAATAGGAAATGTGATGTGCTTTGTTCTTCCTTAGTGAATTAGTGAATGAACAGCCTATTATATTACATGAGAACCACCCAGAACACATATTTTACTCCATTACTTGAAGACAGTGTTTCAGGCTTGCAAAACTGTCTATATTTACATTTTTCTTAAAACACTGAGAAACTTAAGTATATTGTCTTATTCTGTATGTCCTTCTCCTGTATGGAGCTACTTAGTATGTTCTCTGGAGCTCTTTGCTAGGGAGTCTTCATTACTAAATAGATATCTTTCAACTGTTGGTATGAAGAGCTAACAAATTGGTTTTATTTACATCGTAAGAGTAATTAAAAAAAAAAAAAAAAAGCAAAGCTCGTACTGAAGGAAACCTCGCTGCTTGGAGAAATAATGATCACTGGGAATTGTGATTTCTATAGTTTTGCTTATATTTACTATTCCTCCTATATTAAACATTTTAAGTCTCTTGGGAATAGAAATTCAAATGAGATCAAGTATTGCATATCAAATTGGTTATACCTTAATGTGACCCTTGTCTCTTGCAAACTCTTGTTATTGTTACTAACAACAACAACAAAAATGTGAAAGGCTAATTATGTCATTGTAGTGTCATTCCTACTACTTAAACCACAGTATGTGTATTGTATACTCTGAACTTGCTTCTCCTGAGATACCATCTGTTGCCGTAGGAAACATAATTTTATTAGAAGTATGAGGGATTGTGTGTCAAAGCTGATGCTTCGTATTACTATAATATGGGGTCAGGTTTGGGATTTAGGATGAAGTACTGATCTTAAGAAAGCCTTCCACTGAACAAGTTGTCATTTGAATCTATTCCTTTCTCTCTTCCCCAGCTCCGTGACTCCCAATAAATGATGCCTTGTTATTCTTGCCTGAAAGTAAAATAGTGTAGATTTTTCCCTCACTTATAAAGATCATCTCTAGGGTAACAGCCCCTTCCCCCTCCCCACTTCCAACCTAATAAAGAAAAAACATCCAACTTCCTATGGTCTGAGGCAACTCATATGAAAATATTATTTTTAAATAGGATGATCAATACATATCCATACAAAATTGGGCCATGGAGTTATTTATATTATAGAAGAGACCAATCATTTATAGTTATGACTATTCAAAAATTATTTTTTTCAAAATCAAGGTTTTCTATTGTATTTCATGTTCAACAGCCTTGATTCTATAAGAACTAAGAAGAGAACATTTGAGAGATGGGTAGCACAAGAACTATAAAAATTAACATTTTGTGCTTCTCCTCTAACCTTCCCCTCCCCCACATTCTTAGCATTCTCCAGTGCCTGCCACATTATTGTACTTTTCTGTAGCATTGTGCCTTCATTATGTTGTCTCACATTTTATACTTTTAAGTTACAAAGACCCACAGCAACACCTTGATGGTATTGCCAGTTCAGGTAATATTTTCTCAACCTTGATTCATAGGGACAAACGCAGAAAAGGAGTTATGATCATTTATTCTGTTTTACAAATGTAGCAAAGAGTAATAGTTTACTCTTTATAAATGAAGGCAGTTGATTAATCCTATTAAGATAGAGAAGGTATAGTAGTAGCTATGATTCTGTGACCTATTTCTGAGTGGGCCCTTTTCCTCTACTGGTCTTGCCTCTGCAGCATTTTTACTTTCTGTGCTTTTGTTGGCAGTTTAAAATGTAAATCAAAAGTGGAATAAAATTAGAGTGCAGCTTGGTAGGGTGGAAAGAAAAGTGAGTGTGTCTGCAGTGTCCTCAGCAAATGAGTAGTTCCCAGTGCAGATATTCTACCTACAGACAATTAAGAGCTCTGTGTGGTAGGCTTCCTTTGTCCGAGAAGGAGGTGGCTGCTGGAGATGAGGACCTCCCATTGTGCATGTGCCAAGGAAAGCTGCAGTGGCTGCCATCCATTGTGTTGTTAACCACAGCAGCTCTCTGGTGCCACAGAAGAAAATGGGATGGTGGTTTGAAAAGAAAGGGAGGTCAAACGACTTGTAAAGAAGTGGAGATCACAGGGACACCTGGGTGGCTCAGTTGGTTAAGCCTCCAACTCTTGGTTTCAGCTCAGGTCAGGATCTTATGGTTTCGTGAGTTCAAGCCCCGTGTTGGGCTCTATGCTGACAGTGCAGAGCCTGCTTGGCATTCTCTGTTTCTCCCTCTCTTTGCCCCTCCCCTACTTGCATTGTCTCTGTCTCTCTCAAAATAAATAAATAAACTTAACAAAAAAGAAGAAGTGGTGATCACAGAAGTAGCAGAGTTGTGAGTACATCTCCCACAGTGAGTTATGTAACTCACAGACACTAGGCGGTAGGAACAGTGCCTCCTACATGGACCTTCTTTGTTTGCAGTGGCTTGATTGTCCACATTTTAGTGTGAGAGGATAAGCAAGAGAGAGCACAAAATAGTGGCTGAGTTTTGAACCTCACCAACTTGAATTCGATCTTTCTGTCCTTTCATGATTCCCTTACACCACACCTTTCAGTATTTAGCTTTTCTGCCTAAAAGCTTTATCAGGGAATAAGAGACTAGAATGAAACATGTTTAGACAGAAACATGACTTAGTTAGAACCACAGTACTCTCACTTACTGTATGATCTTAGGCAGCTCTTTCAACCTCTGTGAGACTCAGCTTTTTTATATGTAGTGTGGGGATAGAAGATGCCTAGTTCTCATGGATGAGGTGGTTGATGAATTAAAATAATATTATAAGATTATAAGCATTTGTAAAGTGGATACTATTATTAGTAAAATATTTAGCATTTATTAACCACATTAGATGTGTTATTATCAGTATAGAAAAATGAGAGTTGACCTGTTAAAATAATTTATGTGACTCTTAGACATTATTTAGAAGAGAAGCAAACAATTTTGCCACTCTGAAGCTGTTAATTGTTTGTACCAAGATTTTGGGAGGAGAAATGTTATGAATGCTCAAAGGAACTCAGTGATCTCTACCACACCGTCATTAGGATCTTATACCCAAAGGAGGCTGTTTATGACATGGTTCAGGTTATTGATATAAATCATTCTCTTTCAGAATTTATAGGGTATTTTTCCTGCCCTAAACAAGACTCCAGCTGTAAAAGAAATATTTAGGGATGTTGAAGTGATGGCACCATATAAATAAAAATGCATGGTATATGTTATATAGCAAGTGCTCAACAAATGTTTTTAGGTTGACAGTACAAGAATGGGTGAACAAATTAATACATTCTCATGGCACCTCAGAAAGAGTAAAGCTTGAACTGCAATATGAAATAATTATATATGTCCAATTTTATGAAAAACCCCTTGTAGTCTTAAAATCATAAGTAATTTTGGGTAGCAGAAGTGCAAAGCAAAATCACTAGTTTCTAATATTTAATTGTGTATATTCACACTTAAAGCTGTGCTGTATTTAAAACTGTTATGGTAATTTCATATAAAGGATAGAAATAGAAGTCTATCATAGAGGTTAACAGGTAGAGGTTTAGCCATACCAGCACAGCTAGGACTGCTGTATCATAAATAATACATCCTGTTTTCTAGTTTTCTGAGGCTGTGTACTCCAAACAGAGAACCATTAACTGTTGTGAGAGATGGCTAGTCATGCTGCAGTCATAGTCATTCTGGACATTATTAAGCTCCTAGAACGATGCCTTTTATTTCTTCACTCTGATATTATGTTGAAGACATAATCATATTCCCATTGTCTTTACGTTTATTGTATTCTCTTAAAGATGTGCTATTGTCTTTACCTGAAATAGCATCAAGCATCTTTAGTTTTCTTAAAATGTCAGTGAAATTATTCTGAAAACTGAGCATCCACGTATTTAAAGCTGAACATAACAGATCTATGCAATACGATTTGTAATAATTCTTCATTTGCAATTTGACATGTTGCATGTTTCCATCTGGCTTCTTTTCAGTTAAGAGAAGGGACAGAATGAGGTTTTGTGGAGTACTACTTGCTTGGTAGAACTTAGAATATACCTCCTTCTGAGCTGACAGCTGTTGCAGTATGTTCAAGAAGTATCCATGATTTCTTCCCTGTGGCGTCACCAGGTGCTGCAGTGCCTAGAGGAGTTAAACGTCGCACTAACTTTTACAGATGTCTTCATTGTTATCCACATGTAAGAACTCTCTTGATTAAAACTTTGGGCGAACAGCAAATCAGTAATTAAACGAAGCAATATGTTATTGTGCATGAATTCTTTTTATATTTTTATTCCTTTGCTCATAAAGTTTAAACAAAAATGGAAAACTTTAGTGAATTATGAACTTCTTAAAACTATAGTGCTTAAGTCTTTATTACATCCATGTTTATTCACTAGTTTCTAGTTTTTCTCCGTTCATGATTTAACTTAATTGAGCGTTTCATTGAAATATTTTTGTTAATAATTCTGCTCAGTTCAAAAAGAGTAAGAGGGTGATTACAAAAGTACAGCACAATAAGTTAATATTGTTTTTCTTTGATTCTAAGACATCACTGATTTAAAAACTGCTTTTCTTGGGAGAACACTACTGCATTAAGTATAATTATAAAATAGAACTTGATTTCAGAAGCTGTATTGAAATAAAAATGTAGAAATTAAGTGATACAAGTAGCTCTATATATCAGGCACTCAATAAATATGAGGTATCTCTAATCCTTTTCTGTAATCACTAGATTAATTATGCAAGGAAGGTATCTTTAGCCCCTGTTTATAAATGGTAAATCTATAGTTTATCCTAGAGCTGAAGCAATTACTCAGGGCTCTACAACTAGTAAAAGTTAGAGTTGGTGCTGGTTGTTCAGCTTCCAAAATGCATATTCTTTCCACAATGCCAAGTATATACATAAAAATGAAAGTAAATGGTGCTTTCACGTCAAAGTGAAAATAATGCAGAAGAACAAGATGTAGCCAGCAGTGATAGCAGAATGCAAAATACATGCAATGACTTCTTATATACTTGATAAACACGAACCAAAAATTCATCTGTAAGTACTTTAGCAGCTAATACAAAAAGGGAAACACAACACAAGCATGAATCACTGGACCCATTGAGAAAAATAAACCAGCTACTGGGTAAAAGCTTCATGTTTTCTAGTACAATAAAAAATTTCTAATGTGGACATTCAGAAAGAGGGTTCTATGTAAATAGGTACTTTATTTTGTAGTACTAGTAAGTAGTAGTTTTTTACAGTATTTATTTGGGCTTGTAAATTTCACACAATAATGAATTTATTCGGGTATATAATCTTTTCTTAATTTTAGTGTCTCTTTTCCCTATACTTTCTTCCAACCTGAACCATTGTGAGTTTTATATCTTTTAGGTATGTGTATGCAATATTGTAGATCCAAGAGGGGCAACACTATATAACAATTGGAAGATGACTCAAAATTTTAGTTTCATAGACAACATGTAATCGGTTATATCCTGGCCTCTTGGATTTAAAAATGCTTATTACATCATGTTGTAAACATCATTGTGTTACTCAAATTTGGAAAAATATTCTCTTAAACACACTATTTTTCTCTCAGGCTGCTTTCAGTAGAACTAGCAATTTTATTTCTTTTTTTATTTAAGTCAGATAATTTCATTACTTCATGGTCATATTCCTGGCAAGAGTTTATGTTTAAAACAGTTTTCTGAAAATTAAGATATAAAAAGAATTGTCATAAGGTGGCAGTATGTTTCAATGATAACCATCAGTATAGAAGGGATGCTTGTACCAAGTGGTTCCTTAGCCAATGTTGAGCTGTGCATAGAAGTTCACTGTACCTAAGTTGTTCTTTTCTTTTAGGAAAATTGAGCAGCTATTTCTTAGAAAATATGTGGAAAGTTATCAAAGACCCTACTCTTAAATTTTACTATTACTAACTCCAAAGATTATTAGAAAATAGATTTAATAATTATTCAATGCTACGTAAAGGGAAACCTTTCCTTCATCCCATCTATGCCTGTATACAATGGCATAGCAGTGAAAATGAATGCTTTCTGTTATGATCATTGACATGTTTTAGTGATAAATGATAAGGAAATTTACATGTTCTAAAAATATATTTTAGGTTATAATCATTTTGTATGTTGAGTATATAATAATTATAATTTTCATTTTGGTGATATTGAATACAGGATTTTTTGTACATGGTTTAATAAATGATATTTGTCTGTGGAGAAGTGATAGAAAGAATTTAAGCTTTTTAATGAAATGGACTAAGTTTAATTTCCTGCCTTCCCACTCATTAGCTTTGAGACACTGAGCTTGTTACTTTGCCTCTGAGATTTTTCTTATTAGGAATTTCGAGATAGTAATAATGCTTACTAAATAATGCCATTGAAAGTTTAAGTTAGATGATGTTATTGATGTACTTACTAAACTTTGAGATATTTTGTTAATTATTATTACACCTGCAGAAACTATTCCTTTTTATTTCTAAATACTTTCAGATGTGACCTTACTTTGTGATAAAAATTTGAAGTTTGTCACATTTTTTGTCACATTATTTTGATGTGGTACATAATTGCTGCTTAACCATGCAGCCAAGCTAGAACAACAGAAAAACAAAAGCCTGTCTTGCTCATCATCCGTTACATATCAGTGCTTAAGCATTTGTCAATCCCTACCTGCATTATGAGTGTGAAGGATTATGAGTGTTACTAGGACATAGAGGACATGATCTCTGTCCTTAAACCATACTGTTTGGCTAGTAAATAAAACTGGAAAAGAAAGGAAGACCTATGTTTTAGCCTCAGTTCTGCCATTAGCTAGCTTTGCAGTCTTGATTAAGTCTCTACAGCCCTGTTTTGTTATTGGTTAATTGAACTTGATAATCTGTAAGGTCCATCTGGCACTTCTGCCCTAAGAATATTTCATACTATGAATCTGCAAATAATTAAGCAACAAATTGCATGTTAGTGAACATGCAAAAGATATTTAAGGAGAGGACAAATTAGTGTGGGTTTGTTTGCCTGGAATATCTTTGACATTGTTTTCAAAGGACATACATACAGATGCTCATAAGCAAAAGGAAAGCCATTTTCATGACATAATCATTTTTTCTATCCCATAAGTAAAATAACAGAAATATATAACATTAAAAAGCCTGGTATATTTTAATTTTAAAATGTTATTAATGTTTTAAATAATCTGAGTAAATTAATCATTTTGGATTTCATGGGCAGCTGGTAGGTAGCAAATAATGAGTACCTAGGGAAGAAAGACATACAAATAAGTAATTATTAATTGCAATTATTAGTGGTTTAATCATGGCAAATAGTGTCCACACTTTATATAGATAATTTAGATAATTTCATTAAAAGTATATATCTGTCAAAAAACTTGAATACTGCTTTATTTAAAATTTACATATGTAGCTTTTTCTAGCCCATGTGAATTCTTAGGGAGATACACCAAAAAATGTTGAATCTTACAAAAACAATGGCAACTAAATCTGATGGATGATCTAGTAGTCTTGAAGAAATGTGTACCGAGTATGTATGCATCAAAAGGAATTCTTCTAAGAAAAGTTTCATCAGGTTTCATCTTTTGTTGTGCCTCAGGTTTATATCATATTAGGGAAGAAGATGCTTTGCTGCTCATACATGTTTGTTAATGACCTTACATCTGTGTTAATGAGGAAGCTGAGTGTCATTTCATTTGTACCTTTATTTAACTGCCACGAAAGAGAGTCTACTCTTGTTCCTAATTCCACCACTCTTCCTACTCTTTCTACACACAGACAGGTCCTGAAAATCTTAGGGAAATCAAATTATAAGTCTGGAAAAATGAATCAAGTCTTAGAACCTTCCTTGAAAGATAGCCCCAAGAATAAAGGTTTGGTTTTGTGAAACAGATGAACCCTGGTAGCAGTGCTTATAACAGTTACCCATTATCTTCTGATATCCTGGAGCATACTAAGAAAAAAAATTAACCTTTACAGTAAGTACATAGACATGCACTTACCTTAACAGAGTTTTAGGACCTCAGCACAGTCATGAAAGCATGACTTCTATGAGAAAAGAACAGAATACTGGCAGAAATAAGACAACGGAAAGAAGTAAGACAGAATTGTTAAGAATCTAAAAACAAATAAACTCCACTTTGGAGACAATAATGAGTAGAATTATGGCTAAAGAAAACAAGTGATAAAAAGAAATTTGATCTGCTCTTAACTACAGATGAATATGATAAAGTGTAAAATAATGTGAGATAAATCAATATTAAGATCAAAATGATGGCCTATTATATGATTTCAGTGATTTACTCAGAACATGTTTATATTCTGTCTATACTAGATTTAATTCAGTTCTCTAGAGATACAGCAATTAACAAAGTAAAAATTGTACTTATTTCCACAGAGTTGACAGCCTGTGGATGGAGAATAAAGACAGGAACATAGGAATATGTAATATGTAAGAGGATGATAAACACTTTGAATAAAAACAAAGAGTAAGGGAGTAGAGAGTAGGGAGACAGAAATAAATTTACCCCAAAAAGAAAATAAAATAAGTGGACTGAAACAATAATGAAGGACATGATAGAAGAATATTTTCTTTACCTAAAATGTGTAGCTTGAAGAAATTTCTTTTTGTTTTACTATTGTCTAGTCACATTTTTGTTCTAAATAATTAAGAAAAGTTTTAACAATAATCTGGACCAAAGAAATAAATTGATTTTAAATTAGTTGGCTTCATACATCTTTTCAGTTCCATGTGTCAGAAGACAATGGAGAAATTCTATCTAAAGAATTTTAAGGAAAAAATATAATATGTTCTAGTAATATTATATACAGCCAAAATGTTTATGTATAGAAGGGATAGAAAGATTTCCATAGACATTCAAGTGTTCAGAAAATATACCATATATCTCACCTATTAGGAAAAAATTGGAAAATATTTCTCAACTGAATGAAAAAATTGAGATATCAAAAATGAGATTTAAAATATCTTTTGTACAGGGATGCCTGGGTGGCTCAGTCGGGTAGGCGTTTGACTTCGGCTCAGGTCATGATCTTGCTGTCCGTGAGTTCGAGCCCCGTGTCGGGCTCTGTGCTGACAGCTCAGAGCCTGGAGCCTGCTTCCAATTCTGGGTGCTTGCCAACTCACACTCTGTCTCTCTCTCTCTCAAAAAAAAATTTTTTTTTGTACAAGAAAATGTAAAAGACAGGGTGCCTGGGTGGTATAGTTAGTTAAGCATCCAACTCTTGATTTCAGCTCAGGTCATGATCTCAGGGTCTGAGATCCTCCCTGAGCATGGAGCCTACTTCCGATTCTCTCTCTTTCTCCTTTCCCTTCCCCTGCTCCTGCATGCATGCATGCTCTCTCTAAAAAACAAAAACAAATCTCTTAAAAAAACATAAAAGACAAATATTCTTTTTTTTCAAATATTCTTAAAAGAATAGACTATAATGTAAACATGCCAATATAATAATGATAATCTCCATATAGAACCCTAGACTGTAATAGTGAAGAATGAGCAATTATGGAGTAGGGACGTGAAGGAAAGTAAATATGTACTAAATTTCTTGCATCAAAGTCAAATATTTTAACCGACCATGGAAAAATATGTTAACTTATGCTTACAAAGAAGAGCATAGAAAAATTAAAAGCAGAATATGTGCCTTGTAAAACATTGGGGAGACAAAAAATAAAGAAAAATGTTATGCACCAGTTAATATTGCATTGACATTTATAATGAGAAAACTATTAGAATTGGAACGCTTGATAGTAACCCAATGGTAGGGGGCAATATGATAGCAGTCAGCAAGTAAAAATTAAATAAAATTAAGATATCAAAAAAAAATGTAAATGATAATTCCATCCAAGAGCTGGTTCTTTGAAAAGACGAGTCAATTATTTACATAGAACAAGCCAAATGGATAAAAATAAATGATATAAAAGAAAAATTAAGAATATTAGGGATGAGGATATTATGGGATGCATCCATACATGCAGAAAAATTGTTACAGCTTTATAGAACCATAGACTACTATCATTTTTCTCTGCACTTTTTTGTGTTTTAAAATTTTCAATAAAAACCATATTGCTTTTAGGACAAAGACACTAAGTAAGGTTTAAAGTTTCAAGTCTTCTATATTTATTTATTAATATGTCTTATGAAAATAAGTTCAGAGGAAATTATCTATTCGTAATTAAGATTGTGAACTCTGAATTCAGATTTAGTTCCACCACTTGCTGGCTCCATTGCCCCATCTGTTAAATGAATTAATAACGATGTCAGCCTCCCAAGCTTGGTGTAGGAACATACAAAGTTACTCTATAAAGAACGTAGCAGGGGAGTGCCTGGGTGGATCAGTCTGTTAAGCCTCTGACTTCGGCTCAGGTCATGATCTCACAGCTTGTGGGTTCAAGCCCTGTGTCAGGCTCTGTGCTGACAGCTCAGAACCTGGATCCTGCTTCAGATTCTGTGTCTCCCTCTCTCTCTGCCCCTCCCCCATTCCTGCTCTGTCTCTCTTGCTCTCAAAAGTAAATAGTAAACATTAAAAAAGTTAAGGGATGCCTGGGTGGCTCAGTCGGTTAAGCATCTGACTGGCTCAGGTCATGATCTCATGGTTTGTGAGTTCCAGCCCCTTGCTGGACTGTGTGCTGACAGAGTGGAGTCTGGAGCCTGCTTCAGATTCTGTGTCTCCCTCTCTCTCTGCCTCTCCCCTCCTCGTGCTCTGTCTCTATCTCTCAAAAATAAACTTAAGAAAAAATTAAATAAAAACATAGCAGGTGTTGGGCACATGGTAAAAACTCAAGTGTATGTTCTACAGCGACTGTTAGAGATAGAATAAAACCTTTCAATTTATTGCTTTGGAATTTAAAAAGGTAATTTAAAACTGAATTTAAACTTCTTAACTAGTTAATTAGGTTACTGATTTTCTGTTCTCTGAGGAGAAGGAAGTTTACCCTCTGAGTCATGAAAAATCATCTTTGCACAGCTCCTTTATTCAGAGACCTTCTATTGTCTTCAGAAAAACTGTCCTCTCATCTTTTCCTATACCTGTAGTAGAAGAAATACTTCTATCCTAAGTTTACTTTTTAAACCTTGCATTCTTAGTTTTACCTCCCCCAGGATCTTGATCCTCAGATGTACGCTTTTTGTTGTTATCTAGCAATTCCCCTTTCTCTGCTTGCCACTTTTCCTCCATTTACAAGTATGTGTGATATACTCTATATAGGAAGTGTTCTAGCTTGACATTGCTGTCCTTCCTAGTTACCATCTGATCTGTCCTTCACATGTCAGACTGTTTTGAACACATCTGCATGTGGAAACTCTGCCTCTAATTCTTCATCAAATACTTCTTAGCACTGAAATCTTACATACACTTTTAATACACTCTATTGAAATTACTCCTTGGAAGATCACCATAAAATTCTCCAAATTCAAGTAGCTTCTTTATAGTTCTCTGTAGAGACAAGATGGGATAAAAGGTAGAACGTTTTTGATGTTAACTGTGAGCAGGCTAGATAACTAACTTTTATCTTCTAATGAGAGACAAGGGTACAATTTCTAGGTTCCATTAGGTCAGATGTGGATTCATCTTGTCCACTGCTGTAACACCAGGAGTTTATACAGTGCCTGGGAACGTGATGTAGATATGTCAATTTACAATACTTATTGTATATGGATGGCTCTTGAGAAAGTCTTCTCTTTTTTTTCCCCATTTCTTTATATTCACTGATGTGAATGAACAAGTGTGAGGGTGGTATAGAGAGAGGTGAAACAATTTTAAAGGACATGATTGGGCAGAAAGAGTAGAGAATATTGGTAAATAAATATTTATCATTTATATTTGTTATAGTAATATGAAGAATACAAGAAAGAATATACCAAAAATAATTATCTTTTACTTATTTTTTTATTTATTTGATTTATAAGATTTCCTCTTATTAATAAGTGCAAATAAATTAAGGGTAAGAAAGGATTATTTAGCAGTTAATACTTTATAATATCAGAAAGTATTTTGTGAAACAAAATAAAAGTATGGTGCTTAAAATGGTTAGACTGCATCATCAGGTACACAGGTTATCCAATTTAAATCAGTTATTATTTTCTTTTCCTTATTCACTATTATTCACTTATTATTCCTTATTTACTCATTCATTATTTTTATTATGTAGAAAATCTTTAGTGCTAATTGACTGCCTGCTTATCATATTGGTGTGGGAAATTGGAGGCATTCTAAATCTCCAGATGTAGTACCTATGACTAGTTTTAATGGAGACTGATGCATTTATCTGTTTTCAGTCAGTTGTAAGGGAATATGATGTCACACAAAATATTTCTTTCCAAAGCCATACCATAATTTTAGTTTTCTTGTGTTAGAACTTGTACTGTTGAGTAAAAGTAGTGCTTTATACACACACACAAAATATGCTTATTGGATTAATTAATTCATTCTCCTTCACTCACTTGAAATACATTTGGTGTACATTTGTCTTTGTGTACATATATGAGTGTCTCTATAGGACATATTACTGGGGGTAAACTTCTGGGTAAAAGAACAGGAGTATTTTTTTATATATAAGTGTCACACAGCCTTTTAAAGTTGATAGTCGCTAATAGATTATTAAAGTGCCTATGTGTCACTTATCTTCCGACATTGAACATTTTTCTTTTTGATATTTGCCAATGTGATGTGGGAAAAGTCACATTTTGATTTAAATTTAATTTCTTTGAAAACTCATTAGTTTAAGCATTTTTAAATATTAAAAATGGGTGGCCATGTGTATTTTGTCATAATTGCTGATTTATAATATTTATATTATAGTGTTATTGTCTATTTCATCTAAATACACACAAATAGATCCTATATATAGATATATATGTGTTTGTACATATGTATTTATTATGTTTTAGATCATAATGATTTAAGATATATCTTAAAGACCTAATAAATGTAAGGATATCTGAAGGGGACTTGTATAACAAATAAAGTGATACACTGAGTTTATGGATATCATATGCAATATATTTCATGTTTTTCCTAGGCATGATCTCACATTTGTAGAGATTTATTTGCAAGAGTATTATGAAGTTTCCAAGTTTAATAAAATAGAAATGTTTGTTGTATTATCCAGTCAGCCTAGACAGAACCTGTGTCAGGAAGCTCTCATGCAAACAGTGTATTTCTTAGTTACTCAAAACAGTATTTTCTCATGTAAGGTGTTAGCCACTACAATTATCTTCATATTCCAGTCATTGTGTTCTCATTCATATGTACAACATTAATTATGCACGTATGTATGTTTTTATATCCTAACTTGGAAATTTTCATACTCATAGAAAAAAACACATGCAAAAGTTTTTTTGTTTGTTTTTTTAAGGCTGAGTTTTGTTATTGAATTAGTTTATTAAATACACCAGGTATTTACTTGTTTACATAACTGAAGTCATAGCATTTTATCGTTTCTTAATAGCTAAAATCAATATACATACTCCTGCATCATAGTCCTATAAAACAAATGTATGCTTTCATTAACTAATGCACTTTTATTAATCAACTGTTGGGAACGTAGAGTCATACTGGTAATAATGTTCATGTAAAATAAATAGGGCATGTGATCTCTGAACTCAGACAGCTTGCTTGCAGTTTAGTTATAGAAGTGCAGCATGAATATGTTAACGAGCAGGGACCCTTTGCACTTGCAGTTCCTCCTGTCAAAATGTTTGCCCCAACAGGTCTTCCAGTGGCTGGCTTTTTAATATCATTCAGGCTTAGTTCAAATATTTCCTTCTAAGGGAAGTCCCAACTACCTAATCTAAATGATACTCACCCCTATTAATCAATCACTGTGTTTCTTGTTTGTTTATTGTAAACCACTTATCAGGAGCTGAAATCGTATTGATCACTAAGTTGCTTACTGATATATTCCTCTGTCCTTCCCAACCTCCACTCTCACCCCAAATGGAAGCTCCGAAGTAGAAGGATGATAAGTTCTTCCTAATGTCTCCTATTTTCTGTTTTATTTCCCCAGATTATGTGTCCTTTATAAGTTATGGAGAAAAATAATGTTTGCATATTTTTAAGCACTGTCCCATTTGGAATAAGCAGTTAATATGTTGCAGAAATTTGAGAATACATGTATTCATATTTTAATGGCTAAGAAATATTTCTGAATTAAGTTCACATTTGATTTTGAAATGTTTTCCACAAAATATTTTAAGAACTAGTTTTGAGATCTTGTCCCATACTTTGAAAATGTGTTTTTTTTTAAAAAACAGGTTTTTCCAATCTAAAAAAGGAATGGTTTTTACATTCACAAATAGTCTCATAATTGTTTAAAGTTAACACATCACTACTTAATAACAGATGTTTTACACATGGCTTGTTAAATGTTCTTTTATAGCCCAGATATATGATGGAGATTATTCTATGCTTGAAGAATGTTCAAAAAATTGACAGTTTCTTTTAAGGTAAAGAAACCTGTTACAACTTAGTTGAAAATTGCTGTTCCCTTGCTTTAGAAAAATGTGTATAATTGTATCGAGCTCTTGTATTCTTTGAGCATGAAAATTGTTATACCAGAGAGTACTTCATTCCCTCCAAAAAATTCTTTTCCTTCCTGCAGAATTGTGCTGGTAAATGGAAATCAAGGCGAGACCAGCAATTTCTAGATCATTTGTAAGAATCTGGGACATTCTGTCAATAGAGAGATGAATAGCTATAGAAAGGCCTCTTATAAGTTATACCTTAGTAATTTTTTTTGTAATTTCATATGAAAACTGAATAGAGTTTTCATTTTTTTAAATTATTGCTATTTTTTATTTAGGGAGATTATGTGGTATGTCATGGTTAATTTTATAAATATTTTATTTCTCATGTCTTTTATTGCTATAATATAAAAAATATTAATTATTTCTTAAGGTTGTGTTTGTGAAATTGATTTGGCTATAAGAGCTCCCATTTAACCTCCTCTTAAGTGGTAGACTTTTATGGAGTTTTCTTACTAAGAAAATAGCATTTTGAAATAAATATTTGTGATTTTAGAAGTCCCACATGCATAAAAAATGGTTTTGCTTACAGCAAAAAATGTTGAGTATTTATTTCTCTTGTAACAGGAATTTAGCTTTTGTGATTGAATTATTCCAATTTTTATATGACAATAAGTGTTCAACTATCTAAACTACAAAGAAAATGACTAAGTTTAGAATGAAATTTTTATATTATCATCACAGATCTTAACATGTGTCTTCTAAAATACCAATAAAAAGGATGAATGCATTTCTTTTACTGTCAATCTGTATTTATATAAATTCTTGCCTATAGAAATACATTTGGCAATGCTTACACAAAAGGAACATTTAGAATCAGTTAAATTGAAATAAATGCTGATAAGAGCAACACATTCAGGACAAACCTACATGTTTTCTGATTCCCAAGATCATAGTTTCATTATAGTAATTTTTTTATTATTATGTTGAATGCACATATAGACACATAGCAAATTTTAGAACACTATAGATTATATGTCTCCTTGCATTAAAAAATCTATATTCTTTTTAAACATAGGAGGCTATTTGTTCAAATAATTCCATGGTTAGAGACATATGTATGTATTTGAGAGAGTACTTCTCACATTCCCCAGACTTAAAAGGAACCGATCGCTCTTTCTCTGGGTTATCTTCTTTTTGAATTGAGCCATTATGAACTTATGCATGGAACATTTAAGTAAAAAATCAGAAAAACTTAGTGGGTTTTCTCTTAACTCTGCCAAATCTCATCTTCTCCTTGGTGCATTGGCAAGAAAATCAAAGTCTTAAGTTGAAAGAACCTAAAACAATCATCTAATTCTGTCCCTACTTAATGAGAAGACTGTTGAAATTGATTCTAAAATTATTGAAGATTTGGTTGTTATTTAGCTTGCAGCTGAGATTTGTAGAGGATTGATATGTGTATCAGTTCGCTATTACTGCATAACAATCTATTCCCAAACTCAGTGACTTAAAACAATAGCATTTATTATTGTTCATGAATATACTTATGTATCTTGTTAGGGCTAAGTTGTGCAGATAGTTCTGCTGATCTTAACTAAACTCTTTCATATGCTTGAGGTTGGCTGCCTGTAGAGTCGTCTAGGGGAAGCCTTGACTTTTACAAGTGAGATCTCCTCCCTGGTGGTTACTCTCGCGCTAGCTCCATCAGGCTAATTAGGAGTTGTTCAATTAGGAATGGCAAGTTTCCAAGATATGGAGCATAAGCATGCAGGGTCTTTTGAAGCCCTAGGTTCACACCTGATACATCATTTGCCACATTCTCTTGGACACATCAATTCACAACATTAGCTTAAATTAAAAGAATAGGGAAATAGACTCACTTTTATTTTATTTTTATTTTATTTTATTTTATTTTATTATTATTTTACTTTTTGATGAGAGAACTTCAGAGTCACATTGTGAAGGGTGTGGATACAGGAAGGGGTAAAGAAATGGACCCATTATGTCATCAGTCTATTACAGATCACTTATGGCCTCAGTTACATATATGTCTCAAAAGCAAAATAATGGTAACTTCTAACCCAGCACTGCCAGAAGTCTCATCCAGTGCCAGCATCATGTTCATTCAAGGGTTTCAGAAACTAGTAAGTTTTGAAATGCTCCAAGCAGTCACTGGTCCATAGTAATTCTAAAATTATGCTGGAAAAATATTACCAAGTTCCTCAATTCCAAAAATAAGGAATGTTCCTTGATTGGCTCTTGGTTCTTCTCCCTGGAGTAACTTTCTAATTCATTGTTTCCCATGACCTCTCTGCATTCTTTGCTCTGCCTTCTGTGATGTCTTTCCTAGTCTGTTGCTTTTCTTGGCTCTCGCTGAAGAAATGGTCCATTTTGCATGTATATAGTTTTCTTGGACTTATTCCTGCCCATAGAAAGTGAGAGGCCCAGAGGATGCTTTTCAGTTTTAACAATTTAAGCCACTTTTGGTACAGGTTGGTGGCTCTTTTACCTATGAAACTTACATAAAACTTTGTGGGCTTTCTCTGTCTGGTTATAGCCTAATCTGCTACAAAAGCCAAATCACGGTTGTTTTTGAGAAATATTGTTTTGAGAAATATTAAATATTTGGCCACTGCTATGTTTGGATTTGACATCCTTGAGACCACACCTTAAAGATTTTCAGAAGCTCCAATCCTCCTCTTTTCTTCCTCCACTGGACACCACTTAATTCTTTTAGAGCTCTCAGCAAAAGGTCTTACAGCCACAGCCTTGATTTGATTATAGTTTTTGATATATTAATATAGTATATCATATTACTTTGAAAATCTTTTGCCAACTAGGAAGACTAGTGATGAGAAACAATTTTTGTTTTCCAACTTAGCTTTCCTTGCCTTCTCTCTATACTTTCTAAGCTTGCCAAATGGATAAGGGCTTTTTTTGACTCTCTCCCTATCAATATACCTGACCATATGTAGTAAAATCAACAGACATTCTGAATGTATCACCTGAAAAACTATCTTGTCAAGGTCCATAAATTCATTAGTATATTATTTTGTTTTACATTTACTGTAAGAAACTATTTTACATTTGCTGCTACATAACACAGGTCACCATTTTTTCCAGGACAATTAGCTCATTGGTTTAGAACATATGTTAATTACTTGCATCCAGTTTTCTCACCAGTTGTCAATACTTCCCCAAGGATCAGGTTCTCCAACTTCTGTTCATGCCCCAAGCTCACCTGAGAGGTGTGAGATGTTGAATACAGATGGAATTTGGAATTCCTCAGGCAAATAGATGATATTGACTACTACAGCTGCTTGTCCTCCACAGCTGGTTCTTTGTCCCCTGGGCTTGCACCTAAATCACTCAGATGTCCTGCCTTAGTGTAATGGGCCATGATTATAGTGGCCCTGAAGTGGTCCAATGGCCTGTCTGTAGCCATAGTCCATGGAAATGTATTAAACACAAGTTTCTGAAAACATTTTGCTGGCATATATTAAATACTCAAGCAATGAAACGTAAACTGAGAAATCATTTTCTTTTCGCAAACTCTATAAAGAACACCCACACCAAGTTTAATGACAGTGGTGAAAAAAAAAAGCAAAGGATCTCATCAGAGTGAAAGTAAAGTGTTAGAGAACACTTAAATCTATGACTGAATGGAAGGAAGCTTAAAACATTTAAACTTTTAAACTTTAGAAAGGATGACTCCTTGTAATATTTTTGGACAGGGGAATATCATTATGAAATGAATGTGTAAAGATTAGCTTGGTAGTGGTAGTAGATTAAAGGGAAGTAGTAGATACAAAATTGTCAAACATGTGAGAAAGTTAGTTCACATAGAAATTAATCAAAGGTATAATTAAGTCATGATATCTCATTGATTTTTCATTTTTTCATTCATTCATTCATTCATTCATTCAACAAGTGTTTGTTGAATGAATAAACTGTTGGGCACCGTGCAGAAATGTGAGCTATAATGAATAGAATTAATACTGCTTTCAAAAATTTTTTAGGTTGCTTCAGATTCTGTGTCTCCCTCTGTCTCTGCTCCCCCACTAACACTCTGTCTCTCTCTCCTTCAAAAATAAATAAACATGAAAAAAAATTAAAAAAAATTTAGGCTATAAGAATAGACACTGTATAATAAATCTGTGAAATAAATCTTACACATAAAATATGAGAAGACATTCATAAGCCAGCATTGTAGGTCAAAGTAAAGTAGTATAAGTAGTTATTCTTAGGAAAACAGGATTTCTTTCTTCTTCTTTTCTTTTTTCTTTTATTTCTCTCTTTTTCTCTTTCCATTTTTCTTTCTTTCTTTCTTTCTTTCTTTCTTTCTTTCTTTCTTTCTTTCTTTTTCTTTCAAGTATAGTTGATATACAATGTTATATTAGTTTCAGGTGTACAACTTAGTGATTTGAAAGTTTATAAATTATACTATGTTCACCACAAGTGTAGCTACTGTCTCTTACATCGCTATTCCAGTATCATTGACTGTATTCCTTATGCTCTGCTTTTTATTCCCATGGTTTCCTCACTCCATAACTGGAGGCTTGGATCTTCCTCTCCCCTTTACCCATTTATCGCAATCCCCACCCTTCTTCCTCTGGCATCCATCATTTTGTTCTCTTTATGTATAGTTCTGAATCTGGCTTTTGTTTGTTTATTCATTTTTTTAAATTCCATTTATGAGTGGAATCATATGATATTTGTCTTTCTCAGTCTGTATTATTTAAATTAGTGTTAATACCCTCTAGGTCCATCCATGTTCTCTCAAGTGGCATGCCATCTCATCCTCTTTTATGGATGTGTAATATTTCCGTGTGTGTGTGTTTATACATCTCATTTTTAAAATTCAGTTTATCTATTGATTGACATTTAGGTTGCTTCCCTGTCTTGGCTATTGTAAATAATGCTGCAGTAAACATAGGGGTGCATATATCTTTTCAACTTAGTGTTTTGTTTTCCCTGGGTAAATACCCAATAGTGGAATTATTGGATCATATGGCATTTCTGTTTTTAATTTTTCGAGGAAACTCCATCCTGTTTTCCATGGTGGCTGTGCTAGTTTGCATTCCTACCAGCAGTGCACAAGGGTTCCTTTTTCTTTGCATCCTCACCAACACTTGTTATTTCTTGTCTCTTTTATTTTAGCCATTTTAACTTATGTGAGGTGATATCTCATTGTGGTTTTGATATGCATTTCCCTGATGATCAGTGATGTTGAGCATCCTATCATGTGTCCGTTGACTATCTGTATTTCTTCTTCGGAAAAATAGCTATTCAAGTCCTCTGCCTAGAGTTTAATCAGATTATTTGTGGGTTTTTTTGTTGTTGTTGTTGAGTTGTAAAAGTTCTTTATATATTTTGGATAGTAACCCCTTATGAAGGAATGCCTGACTGGCTTAGCCAGTAGAGCATGCAACTCTTAATCTCAGGGCCATGGGTTTTAAGCCCCACATTGGGCATGGGGCCTAGTTAATATTAAAAACAAAAACAAACAAACAAAAACACCCTTATAAGGTATATGATTTGCAAATATCTTCTCCCATTCAGTAGGTTGCCTTTTTGTTTTATTGATCATTTTCTTTGCTGTGAAAACCTTTTTAATTTTGATCTAGTCCCAAGATTTTAGTTTGCCTATGTTTCCTTTGCCTTTGGAGTCAGACCTAGAAAAATGTTACAATGGCCAATATCAAAGAAATTACTGCCTGTGCTCTCTTCCAGGATTTTTTATGGTTTTAGGTGTCACAATTAGGTCTTTAATCCTTTTTGAGTTTATTTTGTGTATGGTGTTAAAAAGTAGTCCCATTTCATTCTTTTGCATGTAGCTGTCCAGTCTTCCCAGCCCCATTTATTAAAGAGCCAGTCGTTTTCCCATCGTATATTCTTGCCTCCTTTGTCATATATTAATTGGTCAATTAATATAAGCATGAGGGTTTTGTTTGTCTGTTTGTTTGTTTTCTGGACTCTATTTTTTTCCAACTAGATCTCTTTGTCCAGTTTTGTCTCACCCAGTTATTACAGCTTTATAAGATATCTGGAAATCTAGAACTGTGATACCTGCAGCTTTTTCTTTCTAGGATTGCTTTAGCTATTTGGGGTCTTTTGTGGTTCCACACAAATTTTAGGATTACTTGTTCTAGTCCTGTGAAAAATGCTGTTGCTGCTTTGATAAAGATTGCATTGACTTTGTAGATTGCTTTGGGTAGTATGGGCATTTTAACAATATTAATTCTTCTAATCCATGAGCATGGAATAGCTTTCCATTTGTTTGTGTTGTCTTCAGTTTGTTTTATTGGTGTTTCATAGTTTTCAGAGTAGAGATCTTTCACCCTCCTGGTTCAGTTTATTCCTAGGTATTTTATTCTTTTTGGTGCACAAATGGGATTGTTTTCATAATTTCTCGTTCTGCTACTTCATTATTAGTGTATAGAAACTACCAATTTCTGGGTATTAATTTTGTATCCTGCAACTTTATTGAATTCATTTAATACTTCTGGCAGGTTTTTTATGGAGTCATTAGGGTTATCTATGTATAATATCATGTTGTTTGCAAATAGTGACAGTTTAACTTATTTTTTACCAATATGGATCCCTCTTCTTTTCTTCTTTTTTTTTTTTTTTTTTTTTTTGGTCTGGTTGCAATGCCTCAGACTTCCAGTATTATGTTGAATAAAAGTGGTGACAGTGGACATCCCTGTCTTATCCTAATCTTAGAGGAAAAGCTGTGTTTTTCATCATTGAATATGACGTTAGCTGTGGTTTTTCATATATGGCCCTTATGTTGAGGTATATTTTCTTTAAACCCAGTTTGTTGAGAGTTGTTATCATGAACAAATGTTAAATTCTGTCAAATGCTTTTTCTGTATCTATTTAGATGGCCATATGATTTTCATCCTTTGTTTTGTTGATATGTTGTATCATGTTGATTTGCAAATATTGGACCATCCTTGCATCCCTGGAATAAATCCGACTTGATCATGGTAAATGATCCTTTTACTGTATTGTTGAATGTGATTTGCTAGTATTTTGTTGAGGGTTTTTGAGTCTGTGTTCATAAGGATATTGACCTATAGCTTTCTTTTTTCAGTGTATGTCTTGTTTTGGTATCAGGGTAATGCTGGCCTAGTACAATGTTTCTGGAATCTTTTCTCCCTCTTATATTTTGTGGAGTAGTTTTCTTTAAAAGTTTGTAAAATCACCTGTGAGTCCATCTGGTCCTACAGTGTTAGTTTTTGGTAGTTTTTTATTACAGATTCAATTTTTTACCTGTAATCAGTCTGTTAAGATTTTCTGTTTCTTCCTGATTCAGTTTTGGAAGATTGTATGTTTTTAGAAATGTACTTATTTCCTCTAGGTTGCTCAATATTGTTGCATATATTTTTTTAGTAATACTCTCTTACAATCCTTTGTACTTCTGTGGTGTTACTTCCTTTTTATTTCTGAGTTTATTTATTTTATTCATTGAGTTTTTCATGATGAATCTGGCTCAGAGTTTATCAATTTTGTTTATCTTTGCAAAGAATCAGCTCTTGGTTTCATGTGATGCTAGATTTTTTATACATCTAAGTGTAAAATATATACCCTATGCATGTAAGATTTTATATTCCCTTTCTCTATTCTCTAATTTTCTCATCTTTGTTTTTCTCTTCCTTCTTTCTGTACTCTTCTTTCTTGGTTCACTGTTACTTTTTATTTTATATTCACCTTTTTTTCTTTTTTATTATTCTGTTCTTTTTGTTTCTTTTTTTTCTCATCAGTTTTATGACCTCTTCCTTCCAGTTTCCTATTCTCCTTCCTCCCCCCTTTTCTCATGCTTTCCACCTACCTAAGTGTTCTCCTTATATTTTTTAACATAATGATTATATCTTACTTTGTGTTCATTTTAAATTGATGAAATATGTAATAGGTATTAGTACAATTATAAACTGACTGGAAAAAAGTAAAATTGTTGAAGATGTTTTCACACATGAAAAATGCATGCTAATTAAGCTGGTATGAATCTTTATTTCCAGGAAAAAATAAGATTCATAATAGATATTTGGATGAATATTGAGAATCTTAATATGCTATTTGGATTTGAAAGTTCTCATTCCAAGTTCCCTGGAATAAATAAAAGTAACCAAATTAATAAATCATAATAAAATATGCACTTCCTACTACTATGCAAAAACCTTAATAGGCAAGATTATTCAAGTCTGTTCAGCAAATCTGAGCTCTTACTCTATGTGAGAAACTAGGCTAGGGAAAGGAATATATTATTGGATCTGAGCTCTTACTCTATGTGAGAAACTAGGCTAGGGAAAGGAATATATTATTGGATATCATGGCAAAGTGCCTTCCTCTTTCTTCTTTTGATTGAGTTCAGAGAAGGGATAAGTTAGCTCTGAATAAGGTAATGAAGAATACCAGTGGAAGAAGTAGATTGGATGTGTTTTTGCCAGAAAGAAGAAACCTGAAGGGAATGATAGAAGAACAAAAGAGGAAAATAAATATAGATATTATTTGAGAAGTCCAAATTACATAGCATGAAGAAGCAATGGTTGCATTTAGGGGCAGTGAGTAGAAGATAAATTAGACTGTTCACCTAACATTCATTAACCCTCTACTACTAGTTGGGCACTGTGCTGGATATAGAGTGATATAGAAATGAAGAAAAGTGAGCACTTCTCTGAAAGGATTTTATAGACTAGTAGGAGAGACAATTGTGCAAATAAACTCATCTAACCAAATATAGAAACAGACGAAGGTAAGGCATAATGAAAGAACTGGCCTTTTCTTTCTTGGTTAGGAAAGTTAGAGAATGACCATTTTGCTGGCAGTTGTTAACATAGATGAGGAAATAACATTTTGAGCACTTACTCTATTACAAGACACTCTGCTAGACTCTGGATATATGATGTCCTTTAGTCCTTACATAACTCTTTTCATTCTTACAGATTAGGAAAGTGAGGCTCATAGTAGTTGTGACTTGTCGCATAGTAAGTAGAAGAGACAGGATTTGAATCCAGATCCATTTGATCTTTAAGATAGTACTATTACTGTTATTATATTTCAGGAGTCTGTGCTTGATTTGACAGTTATTAAAAGATAGTATGGCAGTCATGCTTAAAACAAATGGGGATATACACTCATTTTGAAAAGGGGTAATACTCTGGGGAATAAATAATAACGAGGCTCTCTATTAGGTAGATTGGAAGGAAAGGTTGTAGATAGGTATAAATATGGAGAAAGAATCTGAGGAGAGACAATTCAGAGAAAAAACTAAAGAAGTTTTGTTTTGAACCTATGATATTGAAAATATGGAAACTAATGAAGTCAGAGAAGAGCTAGGGAAGAATGGATTTCTCCATTCCTTCTATTACTTATTTGTTCATAACCTCATCATTCCTTGGCAGGAATATGAAAATAACTTGTTGTTCATTCTTTATACTGCCACCGGAATTGAGTTGCTAAAGAATTACCTGGATAGTAAGCATGGATGACACACCATTATCCATTATACAATGATGTGTAAAGTCCTTATCCCAGAACATAAATGTTTTAGTCTCTGTCACTCTGTGCTGCATTTTATATGAATTCCCAGTGCTGTGTTATAATTTACTAAATTTCTTTTGAGTACATCCTGTCTAGAATCTACGCCATCAATGATATTTTCATTTCAAAGGCAAAATTTTATATTTCCAAAATTTCTATTTGGTTCTTTTATTATCCTCTCATTTTTCTTTTATATTTACTTCTATTTGATTCATACATTTTTATTTTCTTTTTAAGTGATGGTATCCACTCTTTTTTTATTATTTTATTTTATTTTATTTTATTTTATCTCATTGTAAGTTTATAAACATAGTAGCCTTAAGGAAGTTTTTCAGATTATTGTTTTCACTTTGTAATAAATTCAGTTCTAATTACTAGAGGTCTTAATGTGACTTTTTCTTTGTCTGTTTTTAGAAATTTTATGTATTTGTGCATCTTGAGTGATTGTTGTGTTCATTTGCTTTTCTCTTGATGACCTCTCCCTGTCTCATCTAGCAACTCCATGGTTGCCTCAATATAGATCTCAATGTGCTTTATCTAGAATAATGTCTTAGATCAATGGATCTTGGAGTAATCTCATAGTAATATTGTGTTGATGTATCTGTGGGAATCACCATGAGGGATGGCTTGACCCATGTCTTAGATTCAAATATGTATTGTCTTCCTCTTGATTCTCTTTGTCATAGAGCTTTATATAAGTCTCTATATGTTAGCACATTAATGTTTTCCTAGCCCCTTCCATGTGAAATGTAGTGCCATCCATCCAGCCCATGATTTTAAGCAGGGAGTCTTATTCCAGCCCCCTATTTAAGGTGGGACACTTGGTCTCAATTACACCAAAATAGTTCATTCTAGACTATGTATGCTTTCTTTGGAACCTGGAGACCATCAGGCCTGTTGCTTCAGTTCTGCTTGCTACTGTGTTTTTATTTCTTTTCTTATCCATTGAGCTATCTCAGTTATGTGTGTGTGTGTGTGTGTGTGTGTGTGTGTGTGTGTGTAATATGGGTGTGTGTGTGTGTGTGTGTGTATGTAATATGGCTATATGTTTTAAAAATGAAGATGAGCTTCCAATCAAAATTTTACAATATCATTTTATTAAAAATTCTTAAAGCAGTAGTTAAAGTTACTTTTAATTCAGACTAGATTTCCATGCCCCCCCCCACCCCACTTTTCTTCAAGCTACTGTCTGTCAGGTACCTGTTACTCTAACTCTTCTGAAGACTTGAGATATTCCGTGAATATATCTGAATATATCATGTAATTTATTTTTTTTCTTTTTCTTCTTGGGAGAGAGAGAGAGAGAATAGGGGAAAAGGGCAGGGGGGAGCGAGGCAAGGGAAAGAGAATCTTAAGCAGGCTCCATGCTCAGTCTGGACCCCAATGTGGGGCTTGATCTCATGACCCTAGGATCATGACCTGAGATGAAATCAAGAGTTGGACACTCAACCACCTGAGCCACCCAGGTGCCCCACATCATGTACTTTTTTTGCTCCATGCCTTTGGTTCCATGCCTTCCACCTGAATACACACTTTCATTCTGTCAAAGTCATTATTCTTTAAGACCCAATTCAAAAGCCATTTTTCATGAAATACTTAATTGCCTTGATTCTCCCCAATATGAAGTTATTCTTTCCTTTATGCTTGTGAAGCATTTTGTACTTTTTTTTATCATATTGTATACACCCATTGGTTGGGTGTTTAAATATCTGATGCCCAACAATATGATAATTGTGTGAAATTATCGGTCACATTCTGTTCATCTATGACCTTGGTGTTTAGTATGGTTTTTGTCACATGGTAGTTACTTAGAAAATCCCTGATAAATAAACACATTGTTACTACTGAAACAAATGAATTAGTCATTTCATTAAAAAAAATTTTTAATGTACAGAAATCACTTGCATTCTTATACACTAATAATGAAGCAACAGAAAGACAAATAAAGAAACTGATCCCCTTCACAATTTCACCAAGAAGCATAAAATACCTAGGAATAAACCTAACCAAAGATGTAAAAGATCTGTATGCTGAAAACTATAAAAAGCTTATGAAGGAAATTGAAGAAGATATAAAGAAATGGAAAAAAATTCCATGCTCATGGATTGGAAGAATAAATATTGTTAAAATGTCAATACTACCCAAAGCTATCTACACATTCAATGCAATCTCAATCAAAATTGCACCAGCATTCTTCTCGAAGCTAGAACAAGCCATCCTAAAATTCATATGGAAACACAAAAGGCCCCAAATAGCCAAAGTAATTTTGAAGAAGAAGACCAAAGTGGGAGGCGTCACAATCCCAGACTTTAGACTCTACTACAAAGCTGTAATCATCAACACAGTATGGTGTTGGCACAAAAACAGACACATAGACCAATGGAATAGAATAGAAACCCCAGAACTAGACCCACAAAAGTATGGCCAACTCATCTTTGACAAAGCAGGAAAGAATATCCAATGGATAAAAGACAGTCTCTTTAACAAATGGTGCTGGGAGAACTGGACAGCAACATGCAGAAGGATGACACTAGACCACTTTCTTACACCATTCACAAAAACAAACTCCAAATGGATAAAGGACCTGAATGTGAGACAGGAAACCCTCAAAACCCTAGAGGAGAAAGCAGGAAAAAACCTCTTTGACCTCAGCCGCAGCAATTCGTTACTTAACACATCCCCAAAGGCAAGGGAATTAAAAGCAAAAATGAACTATTGGGACTTCATGAAGATAAAAACCTTCTGCACTACAAAGGAAACAATCAACAAAACTAAAAGGCAACTACAAAGGAAACAATCAACAAAACTAAAAGGCAACCAACAGAATGGGAAAAGATATTTGCAAATGACATATCGGACAAAGGGCTAGTATCCAAAATCTATAAAGAGCTCACCAAACTCCACACCCGAACAACTAATAATCCATTGAAGAAATGGGCAGAAAACATGAATAGACACTTCTCTAAAGATGACATCCGGATGGCCAACAGGCACATGAAAAGATGCTCAACATCACTCCTCATCAGCGAAATACAAATCAAAACCACACTCATATCAACTCATGCCAGTCCAAGTGGCTAAAATGAACAAATGAGACTATAGATGCTGGTGAGGATGTGGAGAAACAGGAACCCTCTTGCACTCCTGGTGGGAATGCAAACTGGTGCAGCCACTCTGGAAAACAGTGTGGAGGTTCCTCAAAAAATTAAAAATAGACCTACCCTATGACCCAGCAATAGCACTGCTAGGAATTTACCCAAGGGATACAGGAGTACTGATGCATAGGGGCACTTGTACCCCAATGTTTATAGCAGCACTCTCAACAATAGCCAAATTATGGAAAGAGCCTAAATGTCCATCAACTGATGAATGGATAAAGAAATTGTGGTTTGTATACACAATGGAATGCTATGTGGCAATGAGAAAGAATGAAATATGGCCTTTTGTAGCAATGTGGATGGAACTGGAGAGTGTTACGCTATGTGAAATGTCATACAGAGAAAGACAGATACCATATGGTTTCACTCTTATGTGGATCCTGAGAAACTTAACAGAAGACCATGGGGGAGGGGGAAAAAAAGAGGTTAGAGAAGGAGAGAGCCAAAGCATAAGAGACTCTTAAAAACTGAGAACAAACTGAGGGTTGATGGGGGGTGGGAGGGAGGGGAGGAAGGGTGATGGGTATTGAGGAGGGCACCTGTTGGGATGAGCACTGGGTGTTGTATGGAAACCAATTTGACAATAAATTTCATATTAATTTTTTTTAACGTTTATTCATTTTTGAAAGAGAATGCGAGCAGGGGAGGGGCAGAGAATGAGAGAGACACAGAATCTGAAGCAGGCTCCAGGCTCTGAGCTGTCAGCACAGAGCCCAGCACAGGGCTCAAACTCACGAGCCGTGAGATCATGACCTGAGCTGAAGTTGGACGCTTAATGGAGCCACCCAGGTGCCCCAGTCATTTCTTTTCTTAGTATCATCTCAGTTTAGCATTGTGAGCTTACCACCAATTTATATATGTAAAAGATTGTGGAAGGTGGCAAGACAGTATAAAATTTTGTGTCTTACAAGTATTAATCTAAAACAGAACATTTTAAAAAATTAGTATGTAGTGGTTTCTACATAGTATTAAAAACATAATTCATTACTTATCTTCTAAATATACCAAGGTTAGTTTGGATAAATGCAAATTTCTACTCTGACATTACTTGATGGCTAGAGGGAAAGAAAATATCAGACAATTATAAGGTTAAGAAGAAGCCATATGGATAAATTTGTTAGATTACTTAAGAGTTAATAAGTATAACATTAGAAGCCAAATGGGCATTGAAGATTCAAAAGCCAGGATTGTAGCAATTTTAAGAAGCATAGACTAGAATAGGTTTGTGTCTGTGGGATTTAGTAATGCTGGTTTATAGGTAGGGTAGTAAGTAAACATAACATAATCCATACGACTTAGCTCCAGGGAGGCATGCTACACATTTGTGGGGTAGGTATGGACACTAGCAGACAGAATAAGTGAATAAGTGTGTTTTGAATAGCTACTTGTGTTTCAACACTTTATGTATTTCTAATGATTCTAAAATAAGTATTATCTCATTTCTCAAATGGAAAATGTTAGACAAAGAAAGATTAGATGGCTTATCCAATCCCCATAACCTCCTAGTGGCAGTGACAGGATATAAATCCCTATTTTCTGGCCCCACTCAGTTTTCTTTTGATTATTTTGTGGTACATTTTCTAGAAAAGAAGCTTGATGTTTCCTTTGCTGGGTGCTAAAATGGCATTATGTAGATAGAAATAAATGGAAATTTCTTATTGTAGCATAGGTAGAGGAGATCAGTTCCTTATACCTAAAAATGGAATTAAATAGCTTTTTTAAGGACTTAATCCAAAATTAAGTCAGACTGCCAAGAAATACAGAGTGGAGAAAAGTGATCCTCATCACTTAATGTAGCTGAACATTTTGGACCTGAACACAGTTGTCAGATACTTTACCATTTTTATTGCTGTGGATTGGATTTTTTTTCAAATTCTTCATTTTCCTTTTAAAGTAACAATTTCCACACTGCTAATGAAATCTTAGGAGAGGTATCACTGTAAGTTTCAAACTATGTTCCGTTTGTTGAAATATTTTTTCTCATTCAAAAGAAAATGTTCAGAGTTTAAAATTTTGGTGATTCTTCTTTAAAAAAAATTTTAATGTTTATTCATTTTTGAGAGACGGAGAGAGAGAGAGAGAGACAGAGCACCAGGAGGGAAGGAGCAGAGAGAGAGGGAGACACAGAATCTGAAGCAGGCTCTAGGCTCTGACCTGTCTGCACAGAGCCCAAAGCCATGGGCTTTAGCCCACAAGCCTTGAGATCATGACTTGAGCTAAAGTCGAATGCTTAACCAACTGAGCCACCCAGGTTCCCCCAAATTTTGGTGATTCTTTATCGAACTTCCCCCCAACTGAAAACTGAATGTGGTCCTTGTTATTGTTTTTTGAAAGATTTTTACTGTCATAATATCTTAACATTTGAGAAACATATGAAGAGAACATCAGATCATTGTCTTTTTGTACTAGAAGTCACCTAATTGCATACCCATTCCTGAAAGATAAGAAAACTGAGACTAAATCAGGTTAATGCTTTGATCAGAGTTGTATAATTTGTCAGTAACAGAATAGGACCCAGAAAGCACCCTTTGCTCAGTGCTTTTTCAATGTAGAAAGGCAGTTATGAATTAGATTCTTGAATGTGTTTTCCTCTGAGAGTTTATTTTTAAGTATATTTGCTTCATGACTGAATCACTGTGTGATGGGAGATGTCTATAAATGATATAATCAGGGACAGGTGTTCCTTTTACTTGGACAGTGTGCATTATGGGAATTTAGTAGTGCAGACAAAAAAATGTTGAGGTCCAAACTTCCTTCATTTGATAAGGGTATGTGGAAAATGATGATCATTTTTCCCCCTAAAGAGATTACAGAATTTATATCCCTGTGGAATCCACAGTGAAACTTTGAAAATACTATAAATATTTCTTTTGGAAGCAGATGTATGTAATATGCTTGTTTTTCAAATTAGCTGATCATAAATACTTTATATACTGTATTTAGTACTGAATTATAGCTCTCTAAATTACTTTTAAATATATGAAAAGAGGAAAGTCTTAACAAGGCAAAAATATTTCTGTTTGTAGTAATGGGAAGTAAATTACCTTGTAAAAATTTTAATTTTCCCAAGGTAAGAATAATACAAACCCTCAAAATTCAAGCTTGTGCATAGTCCTCTTTTTATTATTATTATTACTCATTTATTTATTCAGCTGACATTTGTTGAGCAGCTGGTATGGCTAGCTGCTGGAAGTACTGGACTAAATCAGCAGTCTCTCTGCCCTTGTCAGACACCCTCCCCCTCACTCTCCTGCTCCAGACACCAGGATCTTCCTTCAAACCCTCCAACCTGCTGAGCCTCCTGCCATCTCATGGCATTTGCACATCTGTTTCCTCTGCTTCCTCCTTTTCTCTTCTCAATCTAGTTGATTTCTACTCATCCTCGAGATGGCAGGAAGAACTTCCAGGATCCCTTAATCCCATTGCTTTATGCTATCACAATTCATCTTTGTTTGCAGAGAAATGTTTGTTTGTTTGTTTGTTTGTTTAACTCCAAGCTACAGAAAGGAAGTATCTGTGTCTGTTTTAGTAGCCATTATTTTCCCATGGCCTTGCAACTAACAGGCACTCAAACAATATTTGTTGAATGAATGAATGTCCTCCTGAGACCTATCAGCTATTTGTGGATGCAGTTAATTAAAAAAAAATAATTATATAAAAATGTGAAAAATGTGGGGATATGAAGAAGTAAATTAATAACCTTTAAGAAGTGAGGAGGTAATTGAGGAAGGCTTCTCAAGAGGAAATGATACCTGTGTTATATCCTGGAGGATACCCAGGAATTTGTCAGATGAGGTGTATGAGTGAGGAATTATGCATTTTGTATTAAGGGAAAAAGCAAAAACAAAGGCAGGAAAATGGAAAGAATATAATATGTTTAACTAAAAATACTGCTTTTGTATTAGCATTACCAAAATCAATATTGTACTGTCACCTTATATATAGAACTTTAACAACACCTCTTCAACAAAAAAAGATTTATGCACCCACTATGCTGGGAGAATAGATTAATATCTGCCTAGCTTGCAAACCAATTTCTTCTCAGTGGATTTGTTCTGAGAAGTTCACCTTAAAAAAATGGCAAGATGGGAAGAGGTGGGACATTTCACAGCTTGAATGAAAATGTGGTACATAAGAAAAATGTATTCTCCAAACTTACTTTTAAACAAGTTTCTCTTTCTCTTTCTGTATACTTAAAGTTCAAAACTTAGGTGTCTCATCATATGAAATTCATGTATTGGAAGAATATCCATTTTAGGTGTGGGAAATAAAGGAGTCAAAAAGAAGTATACCTCTATCACAGAGTTTCCCTTGACAAAGGGAGATTCATTTGCCTCCCTGACTACTCCCACCATCCTAGGTTCTAATGCGTCTTTTCATTGTTGACAAATTAGGTTTGCCTACACTGACTACCCAAATGTGGAATTGGTTACTGAAGCAGTCTCATCAAAACTGTTATTGATGAAGTAAAGAAGAGATCACTTGGAGAAATGAAATAATGAATACCAAGTCATTGCTAAGTGTAACTCATCATGCTATGTATCTGTAGACATGCTTGCCTCTGTGGTGTGGCTGCTAATTTCATTATAAACCTATGGATGCACTAGCACTTATATCTTACATATTTTATTCCTCATGATCTCTCCTGGTTATACTTTTTTTTTTCAAAATTATACCACTTCACTTCTGTATTCTACAAGCTCCCTTGAATTGGCTTGGAAGATATTTTTCATTTATTGAGCAGCTACTATGAGCATGACATTGTTGTTGGTGCTCTTCATAATTATCTCATTTAATTTTCACAGGAACCACGTGGTAATTATTATTTTACAATTTCACCATAAAACTGTGCTTCCCAGTAGCTACTGAAAAACAGTGCTCATTTATTCCATTGTATTCTCCATTGTTCGTAGATAATCATACATACAATTTACAATGATTTACGTTATTGAGCACTTATTAGGCAGGCACTAAATGTTTTACATATGTTAATTTTTTAAAATCATCCCTATAATGGTATGATGTCTAGCCTATAATTAGCAAGATATAGGAAAAAGTTGGGGGCACAAAGAATTTAAATAATTGTTCTGGGATCACAAAGCTAATAAGGATAGAGCTGGGTTTAAATCCAGAATCCATCACACTACATTTTCTTTTATGGTGTTTTGTGATAAGTACTTAATGGATTGTATATGGGTAAAAGAAGAGAGATCAGTTAAGAGATGATCTGTTTGCGACTGAGATGAATCCAGAAGTAGTTGAGCAGTGAGCTCTATGCCACTTTCAGTAGATAGTAGTAAATACTTCTAGTCTTTCACATATCTTCCTCAAGTTCTATATTTCTTGGCCTGCCCATAAGAGACACAGACACACGCGCGCGCGCGCACACACACACACACACACACACACACACACACACAGTCTGAAGAAAAAAAATCCACTTATTGTATTTTTAGCGTTATATTGGTGTTGAAGCTAGAGGAGTGAACAGATGGGGGTACCTCTAAACTTGGGGCAAGTCTGGGTATCTCTCACCTCTCCATTACCATACCTTCGCATCATGAGAATGTATATTCATGAGTCTGACTTCTTCACTGTGAGCTTCTTGAAGGCAGAGCCCATGTCTTGTTCATATTGGTATCTTTACCATCTACCTAAATACCTAGCAAATAACAAATGCACTGTACGTATTTGTTGATTGAGGAAGTAGGGAAGGAAGGAAAGAACAAAAGAACGAAGGAAATAATATGTTAAGATTCCACAGACCATGAACACATTTAAGTTCTATTACCTTCACTGGAATTCTTCATTCAGCTTTCTTAAATTTAATCGTGCATGTAACATACTATGACAGCATTGTCAGTGTTATAATGAGAAGCATAGTCAATGGAATTTTCCATTTTTACAAAAATCTATATTATTTGCCCCTAGCTTTTTTATTTTCCTATTTTTACAGTTTAAATTGTATCAAGCTGTAGGCAGCTAATTTTGATGACTCTGTTCAAGGTATTATTTCTCAATTTGTGTCCTTTAGCTTGTAAGCTAATTTTTTTTAGAATAATTTTTTGTAAGAATGTTCTGATAATGATCAGGCCATTTTCACATTAGTTCCTTTACCAAGCAGTGCCATTGCCTGAAATTTTGGTCCACCTTAAGATATGAATTAAATTGTGAAGATTAAGCATTTATATTCTTATCTGTTTTTCTCCCATATTCATTAATTTCCTGAAAGTTCTGCATATTCTTCATGTGCAATGTCAGCATCAACTCTTAGGCATAAACTCCTAAGGACTGGAATAATGTCTAAGTTATTTCAGAGAGAACCTCATAGGAAGTAATAGTGGTCTGCACAGCAACTTTAATGGGGACATTTTGGCCTTTACTTTTTTTTTTTTTTGCTGCAGTATATAATGTTCCAAATGTTGCATAGTGACATAATTATTTTGGGCTTGGTCATGATTATAGATGTCAAATATGTTTTTATTTTATCTATTATGACTTCTATTTGTGATATTATAGAATGTTTCTAATTGCTTTTATTTTGTCTGTCTGATATTTCTGTTGGAAAGACTGATCTTCCTAATTCCTTGATGGGTAATTTACATATAAGAAAATGCTTTGTAAAGATATCAGGATCTGCAAGTGTTATTGCTGAGTACTTTGTGAAGTAAATGAGGAGTTTTGTTAGATTGTTTTTTAAGGCAACCATTTATGGAATATATAGCATAATAATGCTATAACATGCATGGCTTTTATCTGTTATATCAGAAAATCTTTCTGAGGTTCTCTGGGGCTACTGGCTATCATTACAAGGAGAACTACTAGAGAAATGAAATGATGATGCCTACAGGCTGGGCTTTGGAGAAAGTCAGACCTGGATAAGAGTCCTGAATCTGGATTTCACAAACTGTGAGGCAAGCTCTGACATTATCATATGCTATTAAGATTTTAGAATGAAATAGAAGAGAAAACTGTCAATCACAGACCCTTAGGGTATTTTTATTAACTTCTTAATGATCACCAGGATCACAGAAATAGGAAATAAAATATTTCAAACCTAAAACAGAGAAGGGAATTGTGTACCTTATTGTCTTTATCTTTAAAGTGAGAATTACAACAGTACCTATCCCATCAGGTTCTTGTAAAGATATAGTGAGTTAATATTTATATCTGCCTCATCGAATGAATATGAAGATTAAATGAGATAATACTTTTAAAACATGGCATAGCGCTAGCATATAGTACTAGTTTTAAATAAATATTTACTCAATAAATTAAACAAAATATAAACATTTTCCATTATATGTGTATGTTATTTACATAAGTGTGAAGAAAAATTATTAAAAGATATATTTTTTCCAAACATTAACATCAGTAACTGGAGTTATTACTAAAATTCTAGCTGCCTTTTTTATCCAGTTTCAAATTAATCTATTTCCAAGAAAACCAACAGCAAAGACAAAGGAACACAACCATTTCTCACTGAAAGAGGAAATAGAAGAGACACCAGGAAAGTGAACCAGCTGTTTCATTCCAATGTGATAATTGCTGTGATAAAGGAACCCACAGGGTGCTTTGGGAGATTGGAATGGCAAGAACCAGGGAGCTCCATGAGAAACACCTAAACTGAATTCTGAAGCAGGCTTCAAGTGTGGCTTTTGAGGCAGAGAACATACTGGAATGCTTAGAGGCTGAAAAATGACTTGTGCTCATAGAAACAGAGGGCTCTAGAGTAGGACAAGTGGTATAGCTGGAACTGTAGGAATGAATCAGGTAGGAGCCAAGGCTTAAAGGTCATTTTGTCAAAAATTCTCCTGTAAGCAGGAGAATGTCATGATCTTTAAAAAAAATTGTGCTGAATACATTCTTCTTTTACTTAGGATAATCAACATAGATTCCAATTAGGAATGAATATTTAAATTTAAATTTAATTTAAATTAATTGTGTGCAGGCAGGTGTTTATTTTTTGAAAGGGGGAAGTGACATCCTTTTTATGGAGGAAAACTTTTAGATAAATTGTGTAGGTTGCACTCATGAAACATAATAGTTCCAACAGGAAGAAAATCCAGATCTGGCTATTGCTCTCCAAATCTGTTCTTTCAGCACCTGAAATATAGTCGCTGTTGCACTTAGAAAGAAAAAAAAAACCTAGACAAATCTCTTTTACATGAACTAAGTCTAGTTTATTTTTAACCGTCTTCAAGTAAACTTCAGTAAATCCTCCCCTTCACCAGCACAGAACTTAGAACATAGTGGTTTTTTCATAACTTTAAGTTGAATTATTCCTACTGTGCTATAATACCTAGATAGCTAACATGTGGATAAATTTGTTTCTGAATTCTATTATTGGTGAATGATATAGTATTATTTTAAGGCCAAATAGTTTCTTCCACTGTTGTTTTAACTTAATGAGTCCCTTCAGTACTTGTGCTATCACTCACTGTTTATTTGAGGAGACCTAACCCTTTGTTCTGTTAGCTTTTGTGAACCACCAGCTACTCAGAAGTATATTCCATTGTTAAAACTCTTTTTAAAAACTCTTGACTGAATCTTTCAGAAGACTTTTGGAGTTTTCAGGGAAAGGAAAAGAGACTATGGCAGCATCATTGGTTAGTTTTTCCTTGGTCAATTCAAATGACCAAAGTAAAAAAATTAAAATTACACAGGATATTGTGATTTTAGTTGCCAGTGTCAAAGTATGTTAAATTTTAAATTACATGTTATACTTGCTCATTACAAAAAAAAGAACTCAAGCCATATAACATTGTATAAAGTTAAATCTAAAATACTAGCCCACTGCCCTTAAGTAGGTTTACATATTTACAGATATTATTTTTTCATAGTTAATGTGTCACGTAAATCCAGGAATTGTATCATAATAAATAGCCTATTGTATTTGTTGATTAAACTATTTGACTTTTTTTCTATTTTATGTCTTTATTATTAGAAACCAAATAACAGTCTGTTAGTATTACTATTATTGTTATGTTATTTCTGAAATTGCCTTCACATAAGTCACAAAATATACAGCTTTTTCAGTTTTGAAACTTACTGATAAGTTGACTTTTAGGGCATCTATGACTAATATATATCACTTTTTTGTTACCTTCATATAGAGGCTTCATTGACATTAAGTTAAACATACAACAGGTGGTTCAAAATTTGAGAAGATAATTTGCACAGCATATGGATATGCTATAAAAAATTATGTCTTTTTTCTAAGAAGCCTGGAAAGATCCTCAATATAAATCAAAGAGTTTATGACACTACTGGGGATATAGTCCAGGTGAAATAAGATTATTGAGTAGTAGGAAAGCTATAATAAAAACTGTCAGTACCGTCACCCAGTTCCCTCTAAGGTCTGTAAAGGATCAAAAGTATATTGAGCATCATCTAACAGCTGCCTAGAATGTGAGGGGAACCACAATTGTGATGAGCAACAGTATGCTGGGTTGGAAAAAATACACATAACTTGTAGTTAAGTTGAAAATGGTAGGTAGGATTATAAAATGTATTGTGAGGCTTGATTTTTTGAAAATGGCTACCTGCTAACTAAACATGTAACTGATTTTATTATGGGTATATATATTCACATGTATATAAACTTATTCAAATTAAAATGGCATATAAATACAGGTATTTTATTAATTATAAATAGTTACCTAGGGAAAGACCATATTTGTACATAGATAGCATATAGGAAAGTGCTACCCTTCCATGGAGGGTAAGAAGTTCTTTATTGCTACCTTACCATGTGGCAGCAATTGAGAAGAGGAAGGGAGTGCTTTTGGCCTTGGGCTCAGAAGAAGGAAATGTGCAACTGTCTTTTGTCATCCTGAATCCGCTTTCATCAGACACCAGCTGCCTCTACCATGCTGCCTAAGTCCATTCCCAGTGAGGTCAAAGTCATATACCTGAGGTACAGTGGTGGGGAAGTCAGTGCCAGGTCTGCCCTTGCCCCAAAGATCTGCTCCATGGTCTGTCTCCAAAAAAGGTTAGTGATGACATTGCCAAGGCAACTGGTGATTTGGAGGATCTGAGGATTACAGTGAAACTGAACATTTAGAACAGAAAGGACCAGATTGAGGTGGTACCTTCTGCCTCTGTCCTGAATTTCAAAGCCATCGAGGAACCGCCAAGAGACAGAAAGAAGCAGAAAAACATTAAGCACAGTGGAAATATCACTTTTGATGATATTGTCAACATTGCCCCACAGATGCAGCACCAGTCTTTAGCCAGAATACTCTCCGGAACCATTAAAGAGATCCTGTGGGCTGCAAGGTTGATGGCAGCCACCCTCACGACATCATAGATGATGTCATTAGTGGTGCTGTGGAATGCCCAGCTACGTAAGAACCACAATGGAAAATATTTCAATAAAGGATCATTTGACAGCCAAAAAAAAAAAAAAGGAAGGGAGAAATATGCCTAACATAGGCATGAAAATATGGAGGTACTAGGAGATGATCTGTGGAGCAGGAATAAAGAAAAGCCTCTTTTATCACATATATTCTCAAATTTACAATTTGCATTCCTCAGATAAATGCTTGGCTATACATCCATAATAAAGATAAGTTACACTTTTAGTAAGGATATAGGTATTTTCAAAAGCACAAACTTCACAGTATATTGTGTAGTCCAACCTGTCATCTTAGAATTTAACTAATTTTTAAGAGGAGATTATTTTTTACCTCATACTATTAGCATGGAGCAACAAACCAAAGCCGTAAGAAGAAAGGATTCAGTATAAATAGCCTTGGATCACTGATGAGATTGACATGTGTTTTAGGGATTTGATTCCTGAAGAAGTGCAGTGAATAACGAGTTTTCCATAAACATGTATGAGCAACTCCGTATGGGCCAATTGCCAGCGTAGATACTGAGAACCAAAGATGAATTATAGTCTCTGCCCTGGATGAATCTGTAGTCTTTTTGTTTTATTTTGTCTCGTTTTTGGATTGCATTAGGTAGAAGTTTCTTTTCCCCTCATTCCTTTCATTCATTCTCTCACTCCACATTATTGGTACTTAAAATGTATATGATCCATGGTAGCTGCTGTGTGTCTTACAGAGAACAACAAATATGCAGCCAGAACTTGCTTTTGATAGTAAGCTCTGGTATACTCATATCTACACATGGTAAAATCCCACTTATGCTCCTACTCTAGCATAAGTATCTCTGTCAAAGCAGGCTTCTCTGATTCTCCTGAGATAGAAATAATTTCTCTTCCTTTTGAAAACTCATAATGAGAAAATGAAGACTTTAAGCATATATTTTATGTTTGTCAGATATCCACTCTGTTTACTGTCTATAAATAGCAGTAAAACATTGTGCTGTGACTCTTAAGCAACTCCTTCCACGTTAGAGAAAGTACCATATAACTTTCAGAGCATTTTAATGATTATAAGAAAGCCTGTTAAGTAACTAAAGAAGTACATATTATTAATGTGAATATATAATTTAAAAATTTATAATAAATTTCTGAAGTACAAATTATTCTCTGCGTTTGCATGTGAGAAAGCTGATGCCCAGAGAATTTAAGTCATTTGCCTAAAGTCTTAAAACCAATAACGTGAAGTCAGTAATTAAATACGGGCACTCAAGCACCAGAGCCTTCTCTCTTCACCTGTGTGCTATGCTTTCTCAGTGAGTACATTTAAAGGCTTTGGAGAAGCAAGCACATTTGAGCACTTAGTTAACATTACAATTTACATAAGTCTGTGTGTGTGTGTGTGTGTGTGTGTGTGTGTGTGTGTGTGTGTGTGTATACACATATACATATTCAGTCTTATTTTTGCTGGCTGTTTTTAGAATAGCCACATTTTGCAAGGAACTCTAACCTAGGTACATGGCTTATCACTATGTCATTACTGCAAGACAGAGAAAGCTCTTTATCTTCTTGAATCTAGCATCTTCCTTAGTCTCCTTAAGTATTCTCAATCCCCACCATCTTTAAGATGGATAAAGAATGGTTTCCTAAGAGAGTGTTGCCAAGAAGACCACCCCTTCAGGACATAAAGCAGAGCTTTTATCAATGATATTCTCTGTTTTTCTTAATTATTAAAGTCTGCCTCTGTAGACTGCAAGTGACTGGGATCAAATTATATTAGAGATTTTAATATCTAGATGTCTCCTAGGCAGAAAAACATTAAATAAATATTTTTATCTTTGTTTTATATTCATCGACTTTAACTGTTTCTCTATTATTGATATATAAAAAAATGAATGTGTAATATTAATTAATAGTTGCAGTAACTTATATTTTATTCCATTTCAACAATTTCAACACTAGTTGGTAGGTATGATGCTCTACTCTTTAAATAAATTGGTAACAGAGAGAAATTGGAAATGAGGGTGCTCTTCCTGTGCTACTACAACCTTTAGTGATCCCATTCTCCCCCGTAAGTCTTAGCGTAATTATCATCAGTACCATACATTTGGCAAATACATTTTGTTTTCTTTACACATTATGATACTGTTGTTTGGTAATGTTATTTAAATCTTGTCTTATTGTTTAGTATTTCTATTTCTAATATTTTAAAGCCCCAGTAGATTCTGAAAGCCTTGAGGATTGACTCCCCTTCCTTTAGTTAGACTTGTTTCTCTTTTCATACCCACTTGGTTTTATCTTCTGTATGTAGCAGTGGTGTGTTTATTTTCTTTCAGCGACTCTTCCTACAGTTATTCAGGTACAATGATTCCACCCCATCCTTTTTTTCCACCTGTGTGCGACACAAAAACTGATTTTCAATTTCCATCTTCTCTTGTAAGAAAGAGAAAAATCTAAGGTTAAACTGCTCTTAAGAGCAGCATCCTCAAAGACTTATGATGATACTCTCTTTGTGTACTAAAATAGGAAAATGTGTTTAAAAATTTTTCAGAAGGTTGTATGCACTAAGTTTTTATGGAACTGTTTTATTTGCTTGTAGGATAAGATATACATGAATTTGTGGCTTCTTCTGCTCTTGAGGTTTTTTAGCATACTTAATTAAAAAAATAAAATATGTTTAAAAAGTGTCTTTCTAATAGAAGTGGCTATACCAAAGTTATTAAAATGTAATAAAATTAGCTTCCTAAATTTAGGAATTAGTGCCTCAATGACTACTAAGGTTATATAAGCCTTTGAAACCATGTGAGATTGTAAAACCCTAATGTTTTCATCTTGACTTGAGAAGCTTCTTGAAACCTTTTACTTTTTTTTCCTTAAACTAAAATTGGACTCCAAGAGAGAGGATACTGTAGCCTTTTTCTAGCTGTGACATCTTAACTGCTTTTTTCTGTCTTCAAATTACTCTAGCAAGGAGGCAGTGATGTTGCAAAGAGATAAGGTCAGTAGAACATCATCTTTTAAAATTCTAACCTGTCTTCATACGTGAATGGGATAGTCCTGAGTGTAAGATGGTAAATGCATTTTAGTAGTTTCCTCAACTGCCTTGGCCACTGGTCTCCTTATGCTTCTGGGAGATTTCTGGAGTCTCAATACTCTCGTCTATGAAGTGGAAATAAAAGCCATCTTATTAATTTTTAAGAATCAGTCATATATGAAGATCAAAAATGAGTATCAAAATTTAACTGAAGGCCTTCCTTTTTATTAAAAATATACAAAAAGTGTAAAAGGCATTTTTAGCCACTCATATCTGAGAAAACCAGTAATTCTCTGATATAGACTACAGAAAGATGGTAGAAGAGTTTTTAACTATGTTTTATCACTAGACTCATGATCATGATAATCCAACAAGATATTTTGAGTATCGGTCCTATGAATTGTGTTCTGTTCTAAATCTTGCTTGTTTTGAACTGTCTTAAAACACCTATAAATGAATGGTAATTTCTAGAGGATAAAAAGCTCTAGTTAAAAATTATGTTTTCATATTACCTACAAATTTTGTAATTATTAAAAGTCTAAAACATGAATATCACTGGTTCAGCATCACCAAGACAGATTGGTGCACAACTTAAAAAGTTCAGTTACCTTTAACAATGTTGCTATACCTTCCCAGCCAGCTGACTGTAGAAGCTGGGCCAAGATATATATTACAAATATTCAAAGTTAGTTCCAAATACCCCTGAGCTAGTAAGAATTTGTTGTGTAATTAGAGAAGCAGAGTCAGGAAACATATAGGAGAGGCTATTAATTTTTTTTTTAATATATGAAATGTATTGTCAAATTGGTTTCCATACAACACCCAGTGCTCATCCCAACAGGTGCCCTCCTCAATAGCCATCACCCACCCTCTCCTCCCTCCACCCCCCATCAACCCTCAGTTTGTTCTCAGTTTTTAACAGTCTCTTATGCTTTGGCTCTCTCCCACTCTAACCTCTTTTTTTTTTCCTTCCCCTCCCCCATGGGTTTCTGTTAAGTTTCTCAGGATCCACATAAGAGTGAACCATATGGTATCTGTCTTTCTCTGTATGGCTTATTTCACTTAGCATCACACTCTCCAGTTCCATCCATGTTGCTACAAAAGGCCATATTTCATTCTTTCTCATTGCCACATAGTATTCCATTGTGTATATAAACCACAATTTCTTTATCCATTCATCAGTTGATGGACATTTAGGCTCTTTCCATACTTTGGCTATTGTTGAGAGTGCTGCTATGAACATTGGGGTACAAGTGCCCCTATGCATCAGTACTCCTGTATCCCTTGGATAAATTCCTAGCAGTGCTATTGCTGGGTCATAGGGTAGGTCTATTTTTATTTTCTGAGGAACCTCCACACTGCTTTCCAGAGAGGCTGCACCAATTTGCATTCCCACCAACAGTGCAAGAGGGTTCCCGTTTCTCCACATCCTCTCCAGCATCGATAGTCTCCTGATTTGTTCATTTTGGCCACTCTGACTGGCGTGAGGTGATATCTGAGTGTGGTTTTGATTTGTATTTCCCTGATAAGGAGCGATGTTGAACATCTTTTCATGTGCCTGTTGGCCATCTAGATGTCTTCTTTAGAGAAGTGTCTATTCATGTCTTCTGCCCATTTCTTCACTAGGTTATTTGGTTTTCGGGTGTGGAGTTTGGTGAGCTCTTTATAGATTTTGGATACTAGTCCTTTGTCCGATATGTCATTTGCAAATGTCTTTTCCCATTCCGTTGGTTGCCTTTTAATTTTGTTGGTTGTTTCCTTTGCTGTGCAGAAGCTTTTTATCTTCATAAGGTCCCAGTAATTCACTTTTGCTTTTAATTCCCTTGCCTTTGGGGATGTGTCGAGTAAGAGATTGCTACGGCTGAGGTCAGAGAGGTCTTTTCCTGCTTTCTCCTCTAGGGTTTTGATGGTTTCCTGTCTCACATTCAGGTCCTTTATCCATTTTGAGTTTATTTTTGTGAATGGTGTGAGAAAGTGGTCTAGTTTCAACCTTCTGCATGTTGCTGTCCAGTTCTCCCAGCACCATTTGTTAAAGAGACTGTCTTTTTTCCATTGGATGTTCTTTCCTGCTTTGTCAAAGATGAGTTGGCCATACGTTTGTGGGTCTAGTTCTGGGGTTTCTATTCTATTCCATTGGTCTATGTGTCTGGTTTTGTGCCAATACCATGCTGTCTTGATGATTACAGCTTTGTAGTAGAGGCTAAAGTCTGGGATTGTGATGCCTCCCACTTTGGTCTTCTTCAAAATTACTTTGGCTATTCGGGGCCTTTTGTGGTTCCATATGAATTTTAGGATGGCTTGTTCTAGTTTTGAGAAGAATGCTGGTGCAATTTTGATTGGGATTGCATTGATTGTGTAGATAGCTTTGGGTAGTATTGACGTTTTGACAATATTTATTTTTCCAATCCATGAGCAGGGAATGTCTTTCCATTTCTTTAAATCTTCTTCAATTTCCTTCATAAGCTTTCTATAATTTTCAGCATACAGATCTTTTACATCTTTGGTTAGGTTTATTCCTAGGTATTTTATGCTTCTTGGTGCAATTGTGAATGGGTTCAGTGTCTTTATTTGTCTTTCTGTTGCTTCATTGTTACTGTATAAGAATGCAACTGATTTCTGTACATTGATTTTGTATCCTGCAACTTTGCTGAATTCATGTATCAGTTCTAGCAGACTTTTGGTGGAGTCTATCGGATTTTCCATGTATAATATCATGTCATCTGCAAAAAGCGAAAGGTTGACTTCATCTTTGCCAATTTTGATGCCTTTGATTTCCTTTTGTTGTCTGATTGCTGATGCTAGCACTTCCAGCACTATGTTAAACAACAGCGGGGAGAGTGGGCATCCCTGTCGTGTTCCTGATCTCAGGGAAAAAGCTCTCAGTTTTTCCCCCTTGAGGATGATGTTAGCTGTGGGCTTTTCAAAAATGGCTTTTATGATCTTTAAGTATGTTCCTTCTATCCCGACTTTCTCAAGGGTTTTTATTAAGAAAGGGTGCTGGATTTTGTCAAAGGCCTTTTCTGCATCGATTGACAGGATCATATGGTTCTTCTCTTTTTTTTTGTTAATGTGATGTATCACGTTGATTGATATGCGAATGCTGAACCAGCCCTGCATCCCAGGAATGAATCCCACTTGATCATGGTGAATAATTCTTTTTATATGCCCTTGAATTCGATTTGCTAGTATCTTATTGAGAATTTTTGCATCCATATTGATCAGGGATATTGGCCTGTAGTTCTCTTTTTTTAGTGGGTCTCTGTCTGGTTTAGGAATCAAAGTAATACTGGCTTCATAGAATGAGTCTGGAAGTTTTCCTTCCCTTTCTATTTCTTGGAATAGCTTGAGAAGGATAGGTATTATCTCTGCTTTAAACGTCTGGTAGAACTTCCCTGGGAAGCCTTCTTGTCCTGGACTCTTATTTGTTGGGAGATTTTTGATAACTGATTCAATTTCTTCGCTGGTTATGGGTCTGTTCAAGCTTTCTATTTACTCCTGATTGAGTTTTGGAAGAGTGTGGGTGTTTAGGAATTTGTCCATTTCTTCCAGGTTGTCCAGTTTGTTGGCATATAATTTTTCATAGTATTCCCTGATAATTGTTTGTATCTCTGAGGGATTGGTTGTAATAATTCCATTTTCATTCATGATTTTATCTATTTGGGTCCTCTCCCTTTTCTTTTTGAGAAGCCTGGCTAGAGGTTTGTCAATTTTGTTTATTTTTTCAAAAAACCAACTCTTGGTTTCGTTGATCTGCTCTACAGTTTTTTTAGATTCTATATTGTTTATTTCTGCTCCGATCTTTATTATTTCTCTTCTTCTGCTGGGTTTAGGCTGCCTTTGCTGTTCTGCTTCTATTTCCTTTAGGAGTGCTCTTAGATTTTGTACTTGGGATTTTTCTTGTTTCTTGAGATAGGCCTGGATTGCAATGTATTTTCCTCTCAGGACTGCCTTCGCTGCATCCCAAAGCGTTTGGATTGTTGTTTTTTCATTTTCGTTTGTTTCCATATATTTTTTAATTTCTTCTCTAATTGCCTGGTTGACCCACTCATTCGTTAGTAGGGTGTTCTTTAACCTCCATGCTTTTGGAGGTTGTCCAGACTTTTTTCTGTGGTTGATTTTAAGCTTCATAGCATTGTGGTCTGAAAGTATGCATGGTATAATTTCAATTCTTGTAAACTTATGAAGGGCTGTTTTGTGACCCAGTATATTATCTATCTTGGAGAATGCTCCATGTGCACTCGAGAAGAAAGTATATTCTGTTGCTTTGGGATGCAGAGTTCTAAATATATCTGTCAAGTCCATCTGATCCAATGTATCATTCAGGGCCCTTGTTTCTTTATTGACCATGTGTCTAGATGATCTATCCATTTCTGTAAGTGGGGTGTTAAAGTCCCCTGCAATTACCACATTCTTCTCAATAAGGTTGCTTATGTTTATGAGTAATTGTTTTATATATTTGGGGGCTCTGGTATTCGGCGCATAGACATTTATAATTGTTAGCTCTTCCTGATGGATAGACCCTGTAACTATTATATAATGTCCTTCTTCATCTTTGTTACAGCCTTTAATTTAAAGTCTAGTTTGTCTGATATAAGTATGGCTACTCCAGCTTTCTTTTGGATTCCAGTAGCATGATAAATAGTTCTCCATCCCCTCACTCTCAAACTAAAGGTGTCCTCAGGTCTAAAATGAGTCTTTTGTAGACAGCAAATAGATGGGTCTTGTTTTTTTATCCATTCTGATACCGTATGTCTTTTGGTTGGCGCATTTAATCCATTTACATTCAGTGTTATTATAGAAAGATACGGGTTTAGAGTCATTGTGATGTCTGTATGTTTTATGCTTGTAGTGATGTCTCTGGTACTTTGTCTCACAAGATTCCCCTTAGGATCTCTTGTAGGGCTGGTTTAGTGGTGACGAATTCCTTCAGTTTTTGTTTGTGTGGGAAGACCTTTATCTCTCCTTCTATTCTAAATGACAGACTTGCTGGATAAAGGATTCTCGGTTGCATATTTTTTCTGTTTAACACACTGAAAATCTCGTGCCAATCCTTTCTGGCCTGCCAAGTTTCAAAAGAGAGATCAGTCACGAGTCTTATAGGTCTCCTTTTATATATGAGGGCACGTTTACCCCTTGCTGCTTTCAGAATTTTCTCTTTATCCTTGTATTTTGCCAGTTTCACTATGATATGTCGTGCAGAAGATCAATTCAAGTTACGTCTCAAGGGAGTTCTCTGCGCCTCTTGGATTTCAATGCCTTTTTCCTTCCCCAGTTCAGGGAAGTTCTCAGCTATTATTTTTTCAAGTATCCCTTCAGCACTTTTCCCTCTCTCTTCCTCCTCTGGGATACCAATTATGCGTATATTATTTCTTTTTATTGTATTACTTAGTTCTCTAATTTTCCCCTCATACTCCTGGATTGTTTTATCTCTCTTTTTTTCAGCTTCCTCTTTTTCCATAACTTTATCTTCTAGTTCACCTGTTCTCTCCTCTGCCTCTTCAATCCTAGCCGTGGTGGTTTCCATTTTATTTTGCATTTCGTTTAAAGCGTTTTTCAGCTCCTCGTGACTGTTCCTTAGTCCCTTGATCTCTGTAGCAAGAGATTCTCTGCTGTCCTCTATACTGTTTTCAAGCCCAGCGATTAATTTTATGACTATTATTCTAAATTCACTTTCTGTTATATTATTTGAATCCTTTTTGATCAGTTCTTTAGCTGTTGTTATTTCCTGGAGATTCTTCTGAGGGAATTCTTCCGTTTGGTCATTTTGGATAGTCCCTGGAGTGGTGAGGACCTGCAGGGCACTTCCCCTGTGCTGTGGTGTATAACTGGAGTTGGTGGGCGGGGCCGCAGTCCGACCTGATGTCTGCCCCCAGCCCACAGCTGGGGCCACAGTCAGACTGGTGTGTGCCTTCTCTTCCCCTCTCCTAGGGGCGGGATTCACTGTGGGGTGGCGTGGCCCGTCTGCGCTACTTGCACACTGCCAGGCTTGTGATGCTGGGGATCTGGTTTATTAGCTGGGGTGGGTAGGCAAGGTGCAAGGGGGCAGGAGGGGCAGGCTTAGCTCGCTTCTCCTTAGGTGATCCACTTCAGGAGGGGCCCTCTTCCGTGGGCCTCTCGTCTGCGCTTGGCTCCGGAGACTCCGTTCTGCTAATCCTCTGGTGGTTTTCTGGGTTATTTAGGCACGTATAGTTGGAATCTGAGTGATCAGCAGGACACGCGCTGAGCCCAGCGTCCTCCTACACCGCCATCTTCCTCAATCCTCAGGAGAGGCTATTAATTGAATATTGAGAGATGTAAAGAGAATATTTGGAATCTGAGAATTGCTCTTGACTGTTTCATATATCAGAACATTGAACTGGTCTCATTATGTTTTAAAGATATCAACCATCTTTTTTGGGTCTTTTAATTGTGATGGGATCTGGTACAAGGATTGCAAGCTGTGGAACTCAGATATATATTAAACACTTCCAACCCCCCCCCTCCCAGGGGTTGGTTTACATTCCTTTATTTACATTCCTTCCATTCAATTATGTGCCATTTCAGTAGAAATATTGCCAAATTGGGGTAGGATATTAGACTACATATTTGCCTATACTGGTGATTATAGGGTATGGAGGTTAGGTCCTATACCTATCCACTACATTTCAGTTAGTTAGACCTTCCCAATCAAGGTAGATCTTCCAAAGATCTGAGGTAACACAACATCAATGTTAGGAAAATATCTTAAAATTTTTCTAGGTAAATATTAACTTGCTCAGTTTGATTACATGTAGACTAGTGTAGATTATACATAGCCTGATCAAACACTGCTAACTTGATTGAACCCAGTCTAGCAAAAAAACAAAAACAATGCAATATGAGTGGGGAAAGGGCAGAGAAGCAGGAAGAGAATCCTAAGCAAGCCTACACCCAGCACCAAGTCCGATGTGAGGCTACATCTCACAACTGTGAGATTGTGACCTGAAATGAAATCAGGAGTTGGACACTTAACTGACTGAGCCACCCATGTGCCTCTGATTTATTTATTTTTTTAAATTGAAGAAGAAACTGTTATTTAAACTCATGGATTAGAAAATTCTTTAACAAGCATAGGTCACAATTCCAGCTGGTATGGATGCTTAACAATAAAAGAAGCAGGCATCTGTTCTCAGATGTGTAAAGAATGAAATGTTCATTTCTTTACTTAGTATAATTTTTTTTTGGTGTTATTCTATAGAGTAAAACTGTCCAAGCTCACTAATATTTGGGGAGAGGAATCATGGCTCCCTTTCCCTGGAGAAAGATCTTTATATCTTTAATAGTTTTTGTCCCTTAAGTAGCAGTACTAAAGTTTTCATACATTTTTTATGGTCATGTTGAATCATGAAGGATTAACATTATTAAGGATTCTATATTTTGCTTTTAATTAAATCCATTGTTATGCCCTCTATTAAATGTGGAAATGAAAAAAGTTTATCACTAGTAAAAAATCTAAGATGTTTCATTGCTTTAAAAAAATCTAAAATACTCCTTTTGGTATAAATATAATTATTTGGGGATTAAAAATATTACATGATTGTTTATCTGAATTAACTTTTGGCTCTTATAGTGCATTTAAAAATAAATTGCATTATAACAGAGTAACTTTGAAACATAAAAGGGGAATTAAATGAATGAAGATAAAAACAAGTGTAATTTAAATGTTACTTCTTAGGAAAAATTTATGTAGAATGGTGGTTTACAATAATTGTTGACATATTCCCCTAAGTACTGTGTCTGTGATTTTTCATGGTATCAATCATTTAAAGCAATTTAGGTAATAACATTCTGACATGCATTTCTGCTATTTTATTTACACCATTTGCCTACATCATTGTAATGCAGTACCTTTCTGATTTGGTACAGTAAATGCACTCTGTAATATCTATTATGGCATGGTCAAAGGATAATTTATTGTCAAATAGAAAAATAGGTCAACACTAATGTCACTTGATGATCAACCCTCCCCCCCTCCCCCAAGTTTAATAAAACATCTCACCAGTATGCATTCCAGTGCAGTGGTTGATATTTTATTAGGACTACCTGGCTATAGCAGTAGTGTAATTACTGAGCTGTCAGAGTGATAAGTGGGATTAATGGCAGCCCGATGCACTTTAGTCTGCAGAGCGCTTAGAGAATTGCAAGATGGTATTATTATCAGAGTCTGCCCATTCTGGCATATTCATGGCACCAAAGAAAAAAAGAATGCTACAATTCAGGTTTGCATTGCCCTGCCTCATTAACATCTGACATTTCCAACAGCTGTTATTTGTGAACTAGCTCAATAATAAAAAGGGAATTATTTGGTAAAGAGGCTTAATAACCACAACTAAAAATCCTTACATTGTCAGTGCTGTTAAGTGAATCTGTTTATGTTGAATTTAAGATTTCTCTAGAAGAACAGGACAATACACTGTGCATTAATTTGGGTCATTCATACCTGCTGACATTATAACTTTATATTTTAATTGCCTTATTATTCAGGTTGGGTATTAGAAAAAAGAAAGGTAGGAAACTTCTGAGTTCATTAGGGATAAGCAGAATCTATATGACATAAATGATATGTATACACATGTACACAGACATATATATATATACATACATATACACATATGAAACAAATAAGTACATTTGTTGCTTTATTCCTGTGAATTGCCAGATATTTTTAAAACTGTTGAAATGACTTTTTTTATAAATTAGAAGATACTTAAGATGGCATATTATTTGCCAAATTTCTAGCTATTTTATTTTACTACATAATAGGAGATCCTTTCAAACCACTAATAATGCTCAACATATTTATCCATGTGAAGATAACACATAAAGTATCACCTCATTTCAACATCATAGACCAAACAGACCATGTATTATGCTCTGTTTGCATTGTTTTGCAATGTATGCTGCTGATTACACTTTCAAGAAGTTCTTTTGGAACTCAGTGACAGTGTTTTAGGGAAAAAATCATAACTATGTGAAGATAGGAATTCAACTAAATGATAAATGTGAATCTAACAATGGCATTTAGAGAAATGATAGGGGAGAGGTTTAATGACTACATTTCAGAGAACACAATTGATTATGAAAAGCCTTCAGTACTCATTGTGTAAAATTTAATTTAGAGAGAAGGCTAAGGGCACAAACCAGAGAAAAGAGATCAGATTTAAAAACAAGATATTAATTAGGTGCTGAGAAATTGGTTCAGACAATGAAGAGAGCTCTCCTACTCACAAAAGAATGACAAGGAGACCAGTATTGTTTTCTCAAAGGAAATGAACCAAGGTCTTTACACATGGAAGTAGATAGAAAATGAGTTAGCTAGTCACCTTTGTCACCAAGCAGTGTAGGATTCATTCTCAATGAAATTCTTGGAGAATTCTGGACTTCTTACAAGAGCGACAGTGGTGTATCTTAAGTTTCAGATCTCCAGCCTGATTCTTCTCTACTCCTGATCTCACTGTGTGACAGACCAGACTGCATTAGTTTATGTACCTTGTACTTTTCTCCAGACCTGGGTACATATTGACTTATTCTCTTGAGCGACCTTACGCTCCAAATCCCACCCTTTTCCTCTTCCCTAATGCCCACTCATTCTTCAGTCTTCCTTTTGAGTGTTACTCCTCCCAATCAGCTTTCCCTGACTCTCTGCCTCCAGTACTACAGTTCCTCTGATATCCTCCCTGAGCATGCTATTTTCACCCAAATTCACATTGACAACTACAGTTGCCTTTTATATGTGTGAACTTCCTCCAAATCGCAAGGTGCATGAGAGTAGGACCATGGTGGTCATCAATTTTATATCCTCATATTCAAGGTTCTGACATGTAACAGGGACTGATTAGATTTTTATTAAGTGAATGAATAAATGAATGAATAACACACATTAATGTGCAAATTAAGGACCATTCTAGCCCGTGGTTTCAGTCCTGAAGTAGTAATTAAACAATCATGATTCTTGCTGTGTGGATCGAACCATGTATAGCAGAATCACCTCAAAGGCTTTTTAGTTTTTTTTCAAAATAGTTTCCCAAGCCAATAACTCAGACTCAGGAGGGGCTCCTCTGTGGAAACTGTGACATTTACCAAGCTGGTCCTTAAGTACACTAAAGTTTGAACATGTCTCTGGTCGGTTCTCCAGGAAGCAGATTCTGAGATGGGATTAGTATGCAGGAAATTTATTAGAAGATCAACATTTGTGCAACAGTGAAGGAATCAGGATTGGACAGACAGCCATAATAAAGGCTGCAGTGGATTTCTGCAGACTTGTTCCCCAAGTCTGGGCAAGGGGACTGGGCTCTAACCTCTTCTTTGACCTGTAATTGGAAGCAGGCTGCTACTAGAAAGGGGACCCGACCTTGGTTGAGCCTGTTCTCTTTGACTAAGGGCACAGCAGCATGGGAATAAATGCTTCATTCTGGAAGGGGGTGGATCTGGGCTATGCATTGAAGCATGTACTACAAAGGCCAGTTGCCGTGTGAATAGTTTGGAGGTTAAAGAACATCAGAAAATTGGAGGAGAGAGAGATGATGGGAGGGAAAGAAGGAGGGATAGAAGAAATGTGGGAGACAAAGTGGGAGGGACAAAGGGCGGAAGAAAGGACGTTACAAGCAGTAAAATGACAGAGACTTTGCTTTTGTGTGTGTATAATAATTGCGGGCTTTAAGGCATACAAAACTTTTATCATTAAAGACTGCATTCTCTGAGCATTGTCAGTTTAGTGAGAGGTCAAAAAAGACTGATTTAGTAAATGAGTGAATGATGTATCTTAAATAAATATGATCCTTTTAATCTCTAGGAGGAACATGGAGAGAAGGGGCAGTTAACCTGAGTGGTGCTATTTTATACATCTCAGAAGGTGTACAAAAAATGAAACCCAGATACTCTATGTTTACTGCTTAAAAAAAGATTTTGTACCTAAAAATAGCACAATTTTATTTGTTCTTACTAGACACTAACTCTGAATGGGTATAGGGTAGAGAATATATATAATATTATCTCACTTACCTTATAGTTTCTTTATCTGGTTATTTTATGTCTTAGGTGCCTGAAATGTGCTGATGCCCCCTGTCAGAAGAGCTGTCCAACTAATCTAGATATCAAATCATTCATCACAAGTATTGCAAACAAGGTAAGTTCATATTTAGCTCTGCAAATAAAATTAACAGCATTTGATCTTGATGTCTATCTACTATGACCTGTCTTGGTAAATTGGGTTAAAGTATTAGAAATGTGATTTCTATAGGCATGTGAATATGTAGCACATTTTATTAATTAGCCTCTTCCAAGTTTTGATGTAATTATTGTAAAAATGCATGTTTATTGTTTATTGATTTAAAAAATTAGTTTGTGTTGAAATTAATGATTTTTTCATCCAAGGCACTCACTGAATAGATTGACTCTAGCTTAAGCTTGGTAAATGCTTATAGATAGGAACTGTCATTGATTATCAAAACACATTTCAAATTTATTAAATATCTGCTTTAAAATATGTTTTGGTATGAAGCCTGGCACACTGAGACACGTCAAGGAATTGGACTTTTCCCTGGGGGCTAAAATTCAAATAATTTTATTTAAGGTTCGGAATAATTCATACACACTAGATAGACTTATAACCAAAAAACCCCAACACCAAAATATAGAAAACAGGCTTTTGTGAGCATAAGTAGAACAAAAGGAGTTTTAACCTTTTTTTTTAAACCAATGTAAGACTAAGCACAGTTTTTCATTCACTTAGTGAATTTTTGATTAATTAAATGATTAATTAATAGTATCTTTTCTTTGTGAAACGAGTATTTGTGAGCTCTTTGCCAAGTGTCTGATGCTTTATCAAATGAGCAGGAGATGAAGGAGGTCTTCCTATAAGGATGTAGAGAATTCTTTGTTTCACAAGGTTTGACATTTATGTTCTAAAATGCTGTAAAAATCCAATAAATGCTCCTTCAACAACCAGGTACCTTTTTTATAAACATCATTTCTCAATGTCAATTATTTTTAAAAAAGTATTTCAAGAGAAAAATGGTACATTTATATAGTTTTAAGATTTCAAAAGAAAGATTAAAACTTAGGTATACAGTATGATATTAATCTACATGGTCATCTTTATTAGGATTTTAAGTGTAGGTTAAATTTTAGATTGACCACTTATTGTGAACCCAGGAAAAATTGCTTATTTATGGAAGAAAGACAGCATCTGTCCTACAAGGTTGTGGTGTAAACTAAATACTTGTATGTGAAAATCTCAAACATATTATTATTTAGAAAATAATAATTTATTATTATTTAGAATTATTATTTAGAAAATAATAATTTATTATTATTTAAAAATATTTTGTTGATATGGAATTATTAATTATCCTATTCATTCAATATGGCAAATGGTATACAAGGGATTACTATTTTTATAGCTGTTATATTTATTGAGTAGCTGCTATGTACCAAACACAGTGACAGGTATTGCGTCCCTGCTATGGCCCAGCCTTTTAGAAGTTCATAATTTATAAGCAAAAGCAGGTACATAAAAAATTTAAAAAAACCACTCTAACTATAATTGAATGTGGTTAGTGCTGCAACCTATGCAATCTAGAAAGTGTATTCAGCATGCACAAAAGCAGGAATGTATATATGTGGTAAGTTTAGGCAGATGTAATAAATTCATTGTGGCTATAAAAGGGCCTAGATTACATAAAAAAGAGTGATGGGAAAGAGACAAGGCAATTAGATTGGGATTCACTTGTGAAAATATATTAATTCTATGCTCAATATTTGAGACTTAATCCTAGACATAGAGGAAATTATCAATGCTTTATATTTGTTTTGTAATTAGGAAGAAGAATTCTAGGAAGTGATCTCATTTATTAACTTCATGGTATACCACACATCTATCACCACAAGACCTTTGTCTTATATGTGAAAGTAAATAATTTATGTGAAACTTATATGTGAAACCTTCTTTGTTTAATAATGACTTCACAGAAAAGGAGTGAAACAAAATGTCCAGAGTTTGAAGTCTAATGTGTTTTGGCTAAAATTATTTCCAAGGTACCAGCCTTGACTTTAAGCATGAGACAATATTACAATTATGATCCATGCTGGCTGGATGTTCCCTAGATATTCCAAAATTCATTATTGATATTGTGATTCTCATTAGCATATACTCCATTCATTCAAGGTTTATGCAATTTTATAGGAAAAAAAAAGACAAATGGAATAATGGTATTCTTTGAGAAGTTTGTAACATGTCTAAGTAAGATCAGAAGCCTATTTTAGAAAAACATTCTGTTTCATTAATTTGTTTTCTTTATTGCCTAATGAAGTGTTATACTTAGCTATTTATTTAAACAGATTTTATATGAAGAGAAAATATTTCGAGACTTTTAATTGAAAATGTGATTTTTCTATAGACATTTAGGGAATTCTATCGTTAAGTAGTGTTTTGTTGAAGAATCACTGCAGTAATCATAAAAGGTCAGATATTCTTGTTCTTTAAAGCCTTCAGCTTTTTAGGTATTTACCAGCTGTGTACAATGTAGGCTGTCCCACACTGCTCTGCCAGTGGACCTCAACTCAGGAGGGGGGTTCTTTCCAGGTTGAGAGGGTAATTGAATCGCCAGACTCAATGAGCCTTGTGCCTCTTTGAGAAAAGGATGTCACTTGTATTGTATTATGTTAGGTTTCTGTGATTCAGTGGAGTTTAGGCCAATACTTCCATTCTTTATTTTCTTACAAACTGGATTACAGCTCTAGTTTTCAAAGGTACAGTCAATTCCATTGTACCTCCTCAGTCAGTTTTTCTCTGTTTCATTCATGCAGGCTGTTGTTCTCAATTGTATCCCTCAATCGGAAGTACATGTTTCAGAGTCATCAAACTGTGAATACTGGGTTATATTTCTTGATAGCTTCCCTTTGGAAAAAAAAAACAAACAGCACTTTATATCAGAATGCATGAGGCCAATCTATAAATGTAATGAAAAAGAATGACTGTTTTTAAAAATGTTCTTTTGTTTCATAATGCTTTATTTTAAACAATAGAGGTACTTTCTCTTTTCAAAATTTTCAATACAATTGTAAAGCATTGATTTTTCCACCTCTTTGCATATTTTATGGAGTCTGTGTGCCCAGATTTGTGTGGCTTTTATACCTAGATAAAAAAATTTAGTAACACATATTACAGAAAAGCTGACTAAATGAATCAATGTAAAATAAAAATCTCTTCTTTATCATAGAACTCTACTGAAAGTAACTAGAAGTCAGAGGAGCAACAAAATTTAACCAGCAGAATTCATTTGATAAATGCTATTGACAACAATATTTTAATTTAAAATACTGATATATGTGCGTGTATGTGTGTGTGTGTATACTCACATATACACACACATGCATGTGCCTGATGCAAGTGTTACAAAACAGAAGTGCAGTCAGTAGATTTACTTCATCCTCCTTTTGAGTTTGCTTTTCAATTGCAGTGGCTAAGTGGTTTAATACCTTTATCAAGTAAAATGTTGATCACTTCCAGAATAATCTTCTAAAAGCATAGCTCTAATTATATTACTCTCTTGTTCAAAAAAAACAGTAGTGGCTTCATAGGTCCTAGAAACTAATGTCCAAACACATAACTTATTATGTAAGACCATTGGGCTTTCTCCCACTATTATGACAGATAAATAATTAGATGAAAAAATATTAGGAAGTCCATAACTTAATATGCAATAGTGTTTGAAAATATGAATATTTTAGATGTGTAAAATAAAAAGGTAGAGATAAGGTTTCCTTCAGTACCCAAGGTTAGTTCCCTCGCTTGTTTTGCTAGATGATATATGTGAGCACCTCTGTTCATTCTAAGAGGACTGTCAGAAACTTACCTGCCTGCTGCCATAAAATGACACTCAAGAGAACACAGCTTTTAAAAACTCTGTTATGCTCTAGAGAGTAAGCAAGCCATTATCCTGCAGAGTTGGATATGCCAATTGGTTGAAATAAATAGTTCTGAATTCATGTGTCCATTTCCTTTACAGTTAAGATGCCAATATTTGAATAATGTGAAAAACGTATTTTTCTAGGACTGAATATATTCAAATTTTTACGACTACTTTATGGCATGGGTTTGTATCATTTAGGGTACTCATCTGAGTGGGTCTTCCAGCACAAAGTACTATACTTCAAATAAGCTTGTCCCTAAGTCATAAAACAATGTTTTCTGTATATCAATTTTATCCTTTTACAACTCCAAGACATAGTATTGTTAACGCTTTATTAGTCAATGTTTGATTAGCTTTATTCACATTTTTCCTAATTTTCTTCATTTTTTTCTTTTTCTAATCTTTTTATTTTCCATATTGGAATTTCCATTGGAAAGTAGTTTACTTTTGCTTGCACTGATGCTATTGAAAAATTAATAGAAACTTAATTATTTCTCATTTGATATTACATGTCTTTTGTAATATCTGTCTTTGAACCTTAATTATTGCTCATTTGGTGCTTTAAAGATCTTTTTATTTTCATTGTTCAACTAAACAGTGATTTATCTAAGTTGGATTTCTTTTTATTTATCCTGCCTGGTTTGCCCTGGTGTTCTTGAATCTATGCATTGATGACTTTCCTCATTTGGGGCATTTTCTTTTTGACCATCATTTCCTTATGGAACTCTTATTAGATACATGTTAAACCTTCTTACTCTGTTCTCCATGGCAGTTAACTTATCTTCTTTATTTTGCATTTTTAAAAACTCTGCTAGCTTTTAAATCATTTTCTAAGCCTGTCATTTCTTTAAATATATAAAAACACTCATTTTTCATACTCTGGGAGTTCCACTAAAGTTTCTATCAGTCTGATTATACTGTTTGTAGTTCTGCTGGTTCCACTCATCATGCTTTGTTTCTTCATATGTTTACTTATTTTTTTTTACTTTGCTGATTTTCTTTGAAGCTTTATCTGTGGAAATTCTGTGAGGATCGCAATGAATACATTTTCTTTACCAGGGATTTATATTTGCTATGTTCTCAGAGGACCTGGAAATAGGATCCAGTGTTCACCTGGTTTAGCAAATGCCTTTAAGATGATTCCACTTATTTTTCTGTCTTAGTGCCTTGTCATTTTCAGTCCTTGGACATGACAGATCATGAGTACATTCATGGTCACTTTTTAAAAATATTTTACCTATAATTCTAACTTTTTAAATCTAATCTTATAACAAATAACTATTTCTCAGTACAGGTGGAAAAGTACAATAATTTAAGACCTAATGGGTAGTCTAGAGCTATTGAAACACAGATTTTTATTAACAAATACTTAAATAGTAATTGGGAAGCTATAGGAAGAAAGAAACCTTTAGAAAAATAAGACAAAAAGATTTGCCACATCAGATCTTGAAACTAACTATACATCTTCTAAAATCACCATGCAGTGTTGCTACAGGAATACATTTCTGAGGCAGATGAAAGTCTGTAAAGAGAACCAAGTAAATATGAGAAGATAATGTGTAATGAAGAATGTATTTCAATTCAGTGGAAAATGATGGGTTCTTTGAAAAATAGTTCAGCACAATTTTGAATTTACTTTTAAAACCCTTCATTAATCCATGTAACATAAACTTTAAATGGACTAACTTTTAAATATTAAAATGTTTTAAAAATAATTTGGAAGTCATAAATTATGTGAGAACAAATTTTACTATGCACATTTTAAAAGAAAAATTAACCAAACTTGAGACCAAGTGAGTTTTCTTTTTTTGTACCATGTATTAACTTCTCTGTTATCAAAAATTTCCTTGGTATTTAAATGAGAATAATAGCCTAACCCAGTATACACATGAGCAGAAGGTCGTAAACATTACAAAGAGGTAGTGCAAATGATTAATAGCCGTATTAGAGATGTCTTACTTCTATATTAGCCAGAAATATATAAATCAAAGGATGAGACACCACTTTCTCTCATCAGATTATTGAAGTTAAAAAGTTTAATAACCTCTGGGCACCTGGGTGGCTCAGTCACTTGAGTGACTTTTTTTTTTCCTATTGTTTATTCATTTTTGAGAGACAGAGACAGAGTGCAAGTAGAGGAGGGGCAGAGAGAGAGGGAGACACAGAATCTGAAGCAGACTCCAGGCTCTGGGCTGTCAGCACAGAGCCTGACGCAGGGCTCGAACCCATGAACTGTGAGATCATGACCTGAGCTGAAGTCAGATACTTAACCAACTGAGCTACCCAGGAGCTCCAAGTGACCAACTCTTAATTTCAGCTCAGGTCATGATCCCTGGGTCATGAGATAGAGCCCTGCTTTGGGATCTGTGCTGAGCATGGAGCCTGCTTGGGATTCTCTCTCTCCTTTTGTCTCTCTCCCCTGCTCACATGTATACACTCTTTGTCTCGCTCTAAAATTAAAAAACAAAAAAAGTTTAATAACCTCCTATGCTATTTAGCTGAAAGGAAACAAGAAACCTCATGCAGTAGAAATGTTTCCTTTTTTTTTAATTTTTTTTAAAGTTTATTTATTTTTGAGACAGAGAGAGACACAGCATGAATGGGGGAGGGGCAGAGAGAGAGAGGAGACACAGAATCCAAAGCAGGCTCCAGGCTCTGAGCCATCAGCCCAGAGCCCGACGCGGGGCTCGAACTCGCTGACCGTGAGATCATGACCTGAGCTGAAGTCGGACACTTAACCGACTGAGCCACCCAGGCGCCCCAAATTATAAATATATATACCGTTGTGCTAACAATACTGTATTATGTGCTCTTCCTAGAGAAATGAAGGTACCACCATATAATGGCATATATATACTCTATTTTATAGAAATTGTAGCATCATTTGAAGTAGCAAAAACTTGAGATGATATAGTGCCCATCATTATAAAAATTGCTAACTCTATATTATTTATTATATATTATATATTATTTACTATATTTTATATTCATATTATGGAATGTTATGAGGCTATTCTTAAAATATGTTATTATATTTATTGACATAGAAGGGTATCTCTATTAAGTGAAAAAAAGTAAGTTGCATATTAATATGGATAACATAATATTGGTTTAGAAATAAAACCCAGTTATAAACAAAACATGGCATAGACAGATATAATTTAAACTAGTTTCCTGAGTTGATTGAGGTTGAAGGAGAGGTGAAGAGAAGTTCTTAACTTTTTTTTTTTACAAACCTCCATGTTATTTTACAATGAATATGTATATTTTTAAATAAAAATAATAAAGTAGGGGCACCTCGGTGGCTCAGTTAAGTGTCTGACTCTTGATTTTGGCTGAGGCCATGATCTCATGGTTAAGAGGTCAAGCCCTATGTCAAGTGCTGAGCATGGAGCCTGCCTAAGATTCTCTCCCTCTCCCGGGATGATAGGACACTGAATTTACTTGTGTTAAAAGACTGGAATATTATTTTCAAAATGTCCCATCTTCTTTCTTGTACTGAAAAAGATAAATGGATATTACATTGTCTATTGAATCATTAATGCTTATGCAAAATCTATCTTGTTTCTGTTTTGTAATATCTGTTTTTGGACCTTTAAAAGGTTACAGTTTTACTTTTAATCACAGCTAATACAGTGTGTAATAGTAACTCCTTTTATTCATATTTATTTCAAAAGATGAACATTTATTTCTGAAAAACCTTCTGTAACTCAAAGCACTGTTAGTCAAGTCAATCTGTTACAAAATGTAAGTGATATAAAATGTAAAAGTTATGTCACTATAACTAAACGAGAAAAGATTTCCATTATACAACTTAAGCCAATTTTATATGAAACAAGTAATACCACATTGTTTGCGGTTGTATGTTATGTATGGGACACATTTAAACATAAGCCTCAGTAAATATTTTTAAAAACTTCAATTATTTTAAAAATAGAACAGTTATATCTAGTTTTATGTATGTATATGTAAATTAAACTGGCATCACAACTTTTTTCTATAGTATAATTAGGACTATGGAAAATCTGTGTGAACACATAAGATACTAGTTAGAATAATTTTAATAGTAATAGGTCAAAATCAATGTAACAGAATCTAGACAAATGGAGTTTTAATCTGTCTTGCTATCTCATTGTATAGAAAAGAAATCTGAAACCAAGCAAGGCTAAGTGACTTATCCCAGATCCCATGAATAACTGAATAACTGAATTTTCCTTATTTTTTCACCAGTGTGTTTTAGGTCTGCATCACACTACACTATATAAATAAAGTGTGTTTGTTATTAGTCATTATTAAAATATAAAATATATTTGCAAATGACATATCTGATAGATAGTATACAGAATCTGTAAAGAACTTACCAACTCAATATCCAAAAAACCAATAATCCAGTTATAAAATGGGCAGAAAACATGAATAGACATTTTTCCAAAGAAGACATACAGATGGCTCACAGACACATGGAAAGGTGTTTAGTATCAGTCATCATTAGGGAAATACAAATCAAAACCTACAATGAGGTATACCTCACACCTGTCAGAATGGGTAAAATTAACAACACAGGATACAACAGAAGTTGGTAAGGATGCAGAGAAAGGAGAACCCTCTTACACTGTTGGTGAGAATGCAAAGTGATGCATTCAGATTCTTATGGAAAGAGCCCAAATGTCCATTGATTGATGAATGGAGAAAGAAGGCGTGGTGTATATATACAGGGGAATATTATTCAGCCATAAAAAAAGAGTGACATTTTGCCATTTGCAACAATGTGGATGGAGCTAGAGTATATTATGCTAAGTGAAATAAATCAGAGAAAAACAAATACCATATCATTTCACTCATATGTGGAACTTAAGAAATGAAACAGATGAACATAGGGGAAAGAAAAGAGGCAAACCATAAAACAGACTCTTAATTGTGGACAACAAACTGGGTTGCTGGAGGAGAGGTGGGCGGGGGATGGGCTAAATGGGTGAGATGGGCATTAAGGAGGGCACTTGTGATGAATACTAGATATTATAAGAAAGTAATGAATCACTAAATTCTACTCCTGAAACTAATATTACACTATATGTTAACTAGAATTTAAATAAAAAATTGAAACAAAAAGTAAATAAAATAAAAATTAAAAATAAACTGTATAAAATATAAATGTAAAATATAGGGTATAAAATATAGTGGATATTATATTTATATATACATATAAGCAACATATTTCTATCATGACAGTTTAGTAGGTGCCATTAACATCTTGAGTGGTGGGTAAAATGTATAACACTGTAGACTTCATCTTAAAGAAATTTGGTTTTAGTTTTCAGAAAACTGGTAAATTGAAAAATATAAGTAAATTATTATAATCAAAACTAGTTTTAACTTTGAAAGTCGTAGTGGGTTTAAATTAATGGAGTAGAGACTTTTCTGGTAAATTTATTTGTACCCACTGTACAAATAGTGACTGGCAGCAGGTTTTATGAGCCACAATATAATAATACAGTATGGTAGACACTGCAATACCCTGTCAATTAAGGGATCTCATATTCTTGTCAGTGAAGCGCAAACTCTCACAAAATAATCTGACTTTATTTTGCTTGAAAAGATGAAGATAGGAGTGTTATAGTCTATTTCTAATATCGTGAATAATGAAATTTTGTCTTTATTAGTAATTATACATATAATGTTCTACAACAGTTACTGAATTTGTTTTAAATCTTATTTTGGATAAGATTATTTAGGGTGAGATAATTTGTGCTCTCCCACCTTCAATTTATAATTTTCCTATTGCATATTATTGTTATTCAGAATGTACAGTCACACTTTCTTTTATGGCACTTGACTTTATTGTGCTTCGCAGATAATGTGCTTTTTTACAAATTGAAATTTTGTGAGAACGCTGCACTGAACAAGTCTGTTGGCACCATTTTCCAACAGCATTTGCTCACTTTGTGTCTCTGTCATATTTTGTAATTCTTACAATATTTCAAACCTTTAAATTATTATATTTGTTATGGTGATCTGTGATCAGTTATTACTGGAGTAATGGTTAACATTTATTACCAATGAAGTTTTTTTTTTTACATTAAGGTATGTGCATTGTTGTTTTAGACATAATACTATTGCATATTTAATAGACTACAGTATATACTGTAGGCATTATCTTTATATGCACTGGGAAACCAGAGAATTCATTTGATTCACTTTATTGTGAGGTATTCACTTTATTGCGGTAGGTTGGAACAGAAACTGCAATGTCTACAAGGTATGCTTGTAAATTTATTTAAACTTTGCAAGCAGTTTGATTGACTTGAATCTTTTTTGTTTTTTAAAATAACTATTTTTAAATTTTTTTGAATTTTTATTTATTTTTGAGAGAGAGACAGAGACAGAGCATGAACGGGGGAGGGGCAGAGAGATAGAGGGAGACACAGAATCCAAAGCAGGCTCCAGGCTCTGAGCTGTCAGCACAGAGCCCGATGCGGGGCTCGAACTCATGAATCATGAGATCATGACCTGAGCTGAAGTTGGACGCTCAACCGACTGAGCCACCCAGGTGCCCCAAAATAACTATTTTTTTAAACAAACAAAAAAGAACAACAAAAACCTCCACAGTTTTTCTCTCTGTTGCCAAGTAGTAGTCACTTATATTTTAAATTGAGATGGAGTAATTCTCAATTATATTTTCTGAGTAGCCAGTAACATGTATGTTGTAACTTTGTTGATAGTATAACATCTTTCAGAAGAGGAAGATCTATGAAATGAAATAATACAACCAGATACTTAAATTTCTACTTCAAACTCCTAGACATCCAGTGCCCTTTTAGAATACAATGTGTGTATATTTTTAACTGTCCGAGTAAAAAGCATCATATTTAAGCCATAATTCTGGTTATCTTTGAAAATATATACAGTCTAGTTGGGTTTTAAGGAAAATTCATCTCAGTGAGGTGTTAGAATATAAAACTAGAGAAAAATATTTTATATTATATAGTAGTCCCCCACCCCTTGTCATCAGCTTCACTTTCCATGGTTTTAGTTATCCATGGTCAACCAGTGTTGGGAAGCATATCTTCCTCTTGATAAATCATCAGAGGGTCGATAGTAGCCTAATGCTACATCATAATGCCTGTGTTACTCACTTCATCTCAACATACAGACACTTTATCATCTCATGTTATCAGAAGAGAAGGGTGAGTATAATACAATAAAATATTTTGAGAGAGAGATCACATTAATATAACTTTTTTGCAGTATATTGCTATAATTGTTCTATTTTATTATTATTAATCTCTTACTGTGCCTAATTTATAAATTAAACTTTATTATAAGTATGTATGTATGGGAAAAAACAAATCATATATAGGGTTCAGTACTATCCATGATTTCAGGCATCCACTGCAGGTCTTAGAATGTATCCTCCACAGATTATAGGGGAGTACTATATACGTATTGGATGTTCTATCAATATTAATTTTATTTCACCTTCAGTAATTTCTCATGTTAAAACATTTACATTTGCTTGCAAGTTAAATGATCTATATAAATGATATGTGTAGATTTCTACTTGCCTTTTTTTTAAGTTTTAATGGTCATTAACTCTTAACAAATATTTCTATATTTGAATTTAAGTTTAGATATAGAAAGTATCCTATCTTCTTGAAGAAATTATATCTGAATTATGATCTATTATTATACACAAACTATAGCATTCAACTAAATAAAATAATCTTGCATCCTATTATTTTAATATTTATTAATAACCTATTGGAAAGAAAAAAAATACCTCTGTAAATTTTTACAAAATCTATTGCACATTTTATTATTTTCTATGGATAAAGTGGGCTTTTAAATTTCTATAGCAGATATTCACATTATGTAGTTTAAATTGCTAACTCCAAGTGAAGCACTTTATTTTTTTAATTTTATAGAAATGTTTATTTCTTATATTAAAATATAAACAGTAATCAATTGAGTTTCTAGTCTTATATTCCACTACCTGCTTATAGGCAAGGAATATAGATTAGAGATCATCTTTGACCTCAAGAAAATTTTAAAAATATAATAAAAGATACATGTCAGAAAAAATATACAACTACTGTAAATGTATATTAACAAATACAATGATCAAAAGGGTGTAGTTCAAAGAACATTCTGGCCTTATGCTTCTAATTGGAAAATGGCTGAAATATTAATAAAGCTTTTTAAAGGAATTATCATTTGAGCAATGATAGAAAGTATGAAAAGGGTAGATTTTTGGTATGGATGAAAAAATTAATTTAATGGGAACAGTCTAGAGGCACAAATACTGATTCTTTATGAATATCTAGTGATTACCAATAGTGTCATGTAGTAGATGTTCAATAAACACTTGATGATTCATAAATGGAATACTTGTACACATATACACTCAGTTTTCTTAACTGAAAGTTAATAGCTTTTCAAGTCAGTTAAACACTTAAGAGTGGATATGATCCAGAAAAGAGAAGTAGAGGTGATATTTTTACAATTTCTATAAGGTATATAAAGAATCCTCCCTCTGTCTACATGTGTCCGTACCATTTCTTTTTATGGCTTAATATGTTGATTATAGTTTTTCTTTGTATAGTTTTTACTTCTTTCCTGTTGTCTTTCTTCTTCTACTTCCTAACATGAATTTTCTTCAATAAACTTTAAAATCTTAAACCCTTAGGATTAACTTTTTAAGGAAACCTTTTTGCTAGATCTATGTTACATAATGCACTAGGCATGTGATGTGTCGAATTAAAAAAAAAGTGTATACATGATTAATTAAGAAGGAATTTTGATCTGCATTTTTCAAGTGATGAAACTGAGGTTAAGAGATGCTACATTCCCCCCCACCCACCCCAGTAGGATATAAGCAGGATTTAAATCCAGAAGTGCATGGCTTCAAAGCCTGCATGTGCACCTGTGTACACATTCACATGTATTTCCTAGTTTAGCATCTCAAGGTCAGATAAAAAATTTTCTTTTCTACAAGACTAATTCTTTCCTTACACATTCAGTTTGCATAGGACTAAAGTTAATTCATATTTCTAAAGTCTAATCATATTGTGAAAAACTTTCCTAAAATTTAGTATGCCTGAGATATGAAGAGAGGGTTTTCAGAGTAAAACCACCAAACCTATTCTGTCCACAAACCTATTTGTCTCCATAAGAGGGTGAATACTGTGAGGGCAGGAGTTTTTGTGTGTTCTGCTAATGACAGGTTCCCACTCTCCTTTGCCAAATGTGTGAATACCCATGGGTTGTTTACTGAGAGATGGTGACAACTTGACAGTGTTCCCTGTGCCTGTACTTTCTGTATGTGCTATTAGGGACATTTTGTATTAAATTAATGTACATTAGCACACTTGCTATTAGACAGCTCAATCTAGAAGTATAAGTAATGTTAATTCACCCTTCTCACACATGCAAACTTACTGAAGTTCCCAAGTAGTTTTTAAATACAACAGATTGGAGTTTATCTTGGAAGGGTGCTTCCATCTGTGAAAATTCTCATTGGAAAAAGCAAGAACACTTTAAAATAAATCCACCAGCTGTTTTGATAATGTTGTGATGATATAAAGGCCCAAATATGATAGGACTATTGGTTAAATTTGTTATAACATATGAGACGATAGCTGGCTTGTGAGTTTCTCATGTTTCTTGATAATGACTTTAAACCATTAAATTGTAGAAAGATGATGCTAATGCAATTTCAAGCTATAACTTTAAAATAAAAATCAAAGAATAAAACTTAACTTGTCTTAAAATTAACTCACATGAAAATGGCACATGTTGTATCTTTGAACAAGCTTTAAAAACTGCAATGAGTAATAGAAAATTCAATACCTGCAAAATATGTGTAAGTTAATGGACTAGAGAACATTCAATGCCTATACTTTTGTGTTGATATAAAAGCAACAAACATGTCAAACATCATTTGTGTTTTAGACTTTTGCTTAAACAAGGAGTAAAAGTCCTCATGCTTTATACATAAAACAAATCTGTGCACAAAAGATCAGATATTTAGTTTTTATACCTCCTAACATAACCCCGTACATTTTTCTTCACACAATTGAAGACTAAAATGCTTGTGAATGATCGAACAACATGAAGAAAACAGTTGAAGTGATTGTGTATTTTCTAGAAGGAGACTGCTGGGGTATCTTTAAAGTACCCTTCTAAATTTAAATCTTACAGCCTTTGCTTTTAGAAAGGTTTAAGAGCTCACAGAATAGGAGTCAAACCTCTTGTTTAGAAAGAGAACTGAAGAAATCTTCCCACTTACTATGACAGAAAAAAATTGTTATTGATCTTGTGTTCTTGATGGGAAGAATTGAGGAGGTGTTCCCTTTCTAACAGGTTTCTGAATGTCTTTGACTCAGAGTACCCAGCTTCCTACACTGCAGAGTTCTCTACCATTTCTTCAAAGTTATTTGTAAGAGGTAGAGTGCAAAGGTGACTTCTGAATCATTGCTTGATGTTGGCTCAGCCTGTTTTCAAAACCATGTTTGTGTATTCGGTGATACATGCAGTGCATTTGGGTTTTTTTGTTTGTTTTTTTGTTTGTTTAGGTATTATGTTTTCTTCTTCACTTTCTCTATTTTTCCACTGCCTTTCTGAGAGTTTTCACAGCATCTATACAATATCTTCCCAATTATTCTTTTAATGCCAGCCCCCTTCTATTAAAAAGCCTCAATGAAATACTAAACCCTTAGCTTGGACATCAAAATCTTCCACAATTTGGTCCAAATACATCCAAAATATATCTTCTAATCATTTCACATGAGTCAATGAACAACTCTAGCCAATTGTCCAAGTCATTATGCCAAGACATATTCTGAACTTTTAAAATTATTCACTCATGTCAGTCCAGCATAACTTGTATGCCACTCCCTCTCATCTCTTAGTCCTGTCACTTCAGAGTCACTTTGATTGCCACCCACTTAAAGCAGATTCTAAACCTCATCCTGAAGTGACTTTTCACTCTGCTACCAAAACATCTCGATGTCACGGAGCATATGTTTCCCTTTTCTTTGTTTCCCTTTTCTTTTTTCAAATCCCATTGTGCCTATTATTTAAGAAATATTCAATGATTCTTAGTATTTTTTAAATGTCATAATCTCCTACAGTTTTATTTTGATATAAGAACTGTACTTGGAATCATGAGATGGTTGAAGAAATACTAGACAGTTTTATTGTCAGTGATATGCTGTGATAGATCAAGCCTCGTGCTTTGACAACTATAGCAAATCATGAGCCATAAGTGTAATTTTAAGTGTTTTATTTGTTGTATTTTTTCAAACATATCTTTTTTTCTTCTTGGATCATTGTTTTACATGCAGTCTTAAAATTCAATTTGAGGATCATAAGATAATCAGTATTGTTGTGGAGGATCCTTAGTCATTTAATTAGGTTCTGTTCTTTCTGTGTCCTCCCCTCCAATATCCTTAAAAGTAATCTACAATTGACATTTTTTTCTCATGATAGTGTTTTTATATTACTAGGACACTTCTAATTATGCAATAGGATTTTTTTAGACAGTCAGCCATTAAAGAGCTTATCAAACTCAACACCCCAAAAATTAATAAATTAAAAAAATGGGCAGAAGACATGAGTAGATATTTTTCCAAAGAAGACATACAGATGGCTAACAGACACATGAAAAGATTCTCAGCATCACTCATCATCAGGAAAATACAAATCAAAACTACGGTGAGATGCCCCCTCACACCTGTCAGAATGGCTAAAATTAACAACACAAGAAACAACAGGTATTGGCAAGGATGTGGGAAAAGGGGAATCATCTTACACTGTTAAAAAAAAAGAACTATCATTTGATCCAGTAATCACACTTCTGGGTATTTATCCAAAGAACACTGAAACACTAATTCGAAGGGATATATGTACCCCTATATTTACTGCAGCTTTAAAAATTTTTTTAATGTTTATTTATTTTTGAGAGAGAGAGCATGAGTGGGAGAGGAGCAGAGAGAGAGGGAGACACAGAATCCCAAGTAGGCTCTAGGCTCTGAGCTGTCAGCACAGAGCCTGACGCGGGGCTCGAACCCACGAACCGTGATATGACCTGAGCCAAAGTCAGATGCTTAACCGACTGAACCACCCAGGCACCCCTATTGCAGCTTTATAAACAGCCCAATTGTCCATTGACAGGTGAACATTTGGTATGCACACACACACACACACACACACACACACACACACACACACAATGGAATATTATTCAACCATAAAAAATAGTGAAATCTTGCCATTTGCAATGGATGGATCTAGAGAGTATAATGCTAAGTGAATTAAGCCAGTTAGAGAAAGACAAATGCTATATGATTACACTTGTATGTGTAATTTAAGAAAGTAAACAAGTGAACAAAGAAAAAAAAACAGAAAAAACAAAAAATAGAGTCTAACTATAGAGAATAAACAGATGTCTATCAGAGGGGAGGTGGGGGGAGCATTGGTGAAATAGGTGAAGGTGATTAAGAGTACACTTATCTTGATGAGCATTGAGTAATATCTTAAATTGTTGAATCACTAAATTGTATGCCTGAAACTAACATAACACTGTTAACTATACTGGAATTAAAATTAAGAATAATAAAAAATCTAAGGGGTGCCTGGCTGGGTCAGTCAGAGCAGTGTGTGACTCTTGATCTCAGGGTCATGAGTTTGAACCCTCCATTGGATGTAGAGATTGCTTAAAAAAGTAAAGTTTAAATAAAAGTTCAAACATCTTAACTTTTAGATTTGTGTGGAGTAGAAATGCAAATTTTTTCTGTTCAGTATAAAAGATAATTCCAAGAGTTATGTTTTATTCCTCTCCAGGATACTGCCCGGTTTTGTATCTAATCTAGCAATTTTATTTATGATTTTTATTTGTAATTTAAATTATTTACTTATAATTTAAAATTATAAATCAGATTTATTTCTTTATTAAATCCCCTATATAATTTCCAGTCATGTAAGTGTACTTTTAAAAATGTAACACTTTATTGAGATAAATTCATATCTCATACAATTTGCCAATGTAAAGTGTACTATTATTCAATGATAGTATATATTCAGAAATGTAACTGTAATCCCAGTCAAATTGAGCATATTTTTATAATCCCAAATATCCCAGTAGATATTTTACATTTTTTCTCAGATCCCTAGCCCTAGGCAACTACCAGTCTGCCTTCTGTTTCTTTAGTTTTGCCTATTCTGGACATTTCCAATAAATGAAAACATAATTTGTGATCTTTTGTGAATGGCATCTTTAACTTAGCATAATGTTTTCAAGGTTCAGCTATATTTTAGAATATATCATTACTTCATTTCTTTTTATTTCTAAATAATATCTGATTATATGGATATATCACATTTTTTAGCCCTTCATCAGTCATGGGCATTTAGGTTGCTTCCATATTTTAGGTATTAGGAATAACACTACTTTGAACATTAATGTATGAAATTTTATATGGACAGATGTTATAAATTTTCTTGAGTGTACACCAAAGAATGGAATTGCTGAATCATATGGTGACTCTATTTTTAATCTTGCGAGGAACTGCCAAACTATTTTTCAAAGCAGAGACACCATTTTTCAATCCTGACAACATTGTATGATTGTTGCAATTTCTCCACATCCATGTCAACATTTTTTATTGTATGTCTTTTTGACTGTAGCCATCCAAGTAGGTACTAAGTGGTATCTCATTATTTTGACAAGCATTTCTCTTAAAGCCAGTGATGTTTAGCAACACTTGTGCTTATTGGGCATTTGTATATTTTTGGAAAATTGTTTATACTAAACCATTGTTCTTTTTTAAACCCTTGTTCATTTTTTAATTGAATATCTTTTTATTAGTGAGTTATAAATGTTCTTTATATATTCTAGATGAAAATTTCTTATCATATATGATTTTTTCCTCTTCTGTGGGTTGCCTTTTAACTTTCTTGATGGTGTTCTTGGTAGTATAGAAGTTGTAAATTCTGATGAAATTCAGTTTATCTGTTTTTCTTTTGTTGCTTGTGCTTTTGTTGTCATATCTAAAAACAATGGCCTAATCCAAAGTCTTAAAGATTTATTCCTATATTGTCTTCTAAGAGTTTTATAGATTCATCTCTAACATCTAGATCTATAATCTATTGTTAGTTAATTTTTATGTATGGTGGACTAGAGATCAACTTCATCCTTTTGCATATTGATATTCAGTTATCACATCATTTTTTGAGGAGAATATTCTTTCTCTGTGGAATTGTCTTGGAACCCTTATCAAAAAAATCAGCTGTACATAAATATTAAGGCTCTATCTAGACTGTCAATTCTGTTCTATTGGTTTGTATGTGTATTATTATGCCAATGCCACAATATCTTCTTTACCACAGCTTCATAATAAATTTTGAAAATCAGGAAATGCAATCCTTCCATGTGTGTTCTTATTTTTCAGGGCTGTTTGGCCTATTCTGGTTCCCTTGGATTTTCATAAAAATTTGAGGTCAATATGCCAATTTTTGCAAAGAAATCTGCTAGGATTTTGACAAGATTGCTCTAAGCTGTAGGTCAATTTGAAGAATATCATTATCCTAGTAATAAGTCTTCTAACTCATAATCGTGGGTCATGGGCTGTCTTTCAATTTATTTAGGTTTTCTTTAGTTTCTTTCATCATTGTTCTATTTTCAGAACATATGTTTCACACATTTTTGGCAAAGTCTAATTTGTATTTTGATTCTCTTATTAAATAGAATTATTTTCTTGATTTCATTTTTATTGTTTTATACGTTGTGTGTAGAAATACAGTTGATTGTTGTGTATTGATCTTATGCCCTATAAACTGGTTATAGTCACTATTAGTGCTGTATTGGTCAGGGTTCTCCTTGGAAACAGAATGAACATATACATATTCTTGCTCTCACCTTTTTTGTGCTATTCAGGTCTTCAACGGATTTGTTCATGTCCACTCAGTTGAGTGACAATTAGGGAGAGCAGTTTACAGAGTTTACCAATATAAATCCTAATCTCATATGGAAATGCCTTCACAGTGTTTATATGGAAATCCTAATCTCATATGGAATGCCTTCACCCCAAATTAATGTTTAATGTGGGCATCCCATAACAAAGTCAGATTGACACAAAATTAAGCATCACATTGCTAATAATTCTTTAGTGGAATTTAGGATTTTCTATTTACGTGATCACTTCATCTACAAGTAGAAATAGTTTTACTTCTTACTTTCCAATCTGAATAGCTTTTACTTCCTTTACTTGCCAAATTGTTTGATAAAACCTCTGTTACTGTGCTGGATAGAAGCACATCCTTGTATTGTTCCTAATCCTAAGAAGAAAGCTTTCAGTTTTCAGCATAAAGAGAGATGTTAGCTATGGTGTTTAAATAGATATCCTTTATTCACCTCTGAAGTGAATTAGTGGCTTTCTCTTTAAGGTCTGTTGTGAGTTTTTATCATGAGGAATATTGGATTTTGTCAAATGCTTTTTCTGCATTTTTGGAGATGATTGTGTGATTTTTGTCCTTTATTCTATTGATGCAGTGTATTATATTAATCGATTTGGGAAGTGATAAACCAACCCTGCGTTCCTGAGATATATTCCATGTATATATTTCGGAACCATTTGTGAAGAATTGGTATGAATTGTTAAATATTTTGTGAGTTTGGCATTTAAGCCCTGTCAGCCTCAAATGCTCTTTGAATCACCTTTACCATCTTAATGATTCCTTATTTATTGAGTGAAGTAAAATTTTTGAGACATGTACCTTCTGAATGTGTAAGGGTATCCTGTGTTAACTTTTGAAAATTATACTTTGTTGGGATAGTGTTTTACTGTTAGCCTCTATCAGTGACACCAGCAAAGGCTTTCACAAAGACAGTGTTAAATACGACCAAATTGGAGGAAGAAACAGATTAATCTCTTAAGACAAAAAGACTCTCACCTTATAACAACTTTTCATTGAATTGGTGGAAACATAAAAACTAAGGGAAATATTTTTAAAAGTTATCTAATATATTATAAAGCATAATTAGTGAGCTAGCTACATGCCCTTCAGTTTATACTGAAAACAGTTTTTTGTGTTTTACATAAAGATGCATACTATATCTGAAAAATAATACTGCAACTAAATTTATAATCTATTAGGTAATCACCAGTATTCTTTAGTATTAGAGTATGTCTTGGTCCTTAGGAATATGTGGCCATATATATGACTTTGAATCCTGCCTCTGTCAACTTATATGATCTATGATCCTTTGGCATATTATTTACCCTTCCTACCTCAGTTTCCTTATTTATAATTTGAATTTTATTGCACATTATTATTATGTATTCAGAAAAAGTGTATTGAAGAACACTTCTTATGTGTTAGACATTGCTGTTGGTTGCTAAGGAGACACATTGAATAAGACAAATACTGTTAAACTGCCATGAACACTATTAAAACCATGCATTAAGACCTATTTTTAAATGTTTTATTTAGTTATGGAATGTCAGTTTGATTCTTTTTAAATAGATCACAGTATTCTGGTTATATTTTTACTTGTTTCTTCTATTTTGTTTGTCTATTCTTTGTCTGAATTTTCATCAAGATTATTTTAAAGTCTTTTTCTTCAAACTCCAGTTTCTGTATCAGATGTGTGGGTCTGCTTGATTGATTTATTTTTACACTGATTATCAGGTATTTAATCCTGTCTCATCTCATGCTTAGAAATTTTTGATTGAGTGTTGGACACTGTATATAAGATGATTGATGATAAAGATTAAATAAAGGCCTGGCAACTTGCTGGTAATGTACTGAGGAGTCAAGAAATAGTTTAGGTTATTCTTGTTGTTTATTATCGTCAGTATTTTATAGCCTCTAGGAATTTATATTTATGACGAAGGTTGGACATGGAAGCGATGTGTGTGTTTTCAAAGACTTTCAAAAATATTTTAAATAAAGCAAAAGGAGAAATAAACACATTAGCTCCATGTAGTTAAATGCATTATACCATATCTTCTTTTAAACCATATTTTTACAGAAGTTTTATATTTACAGAAAAGTTGTGAAGATAGATAGTACAGAGAATTCCCATATGGACCTGCCTATTATTTTCTCGATTATTAATATCTGATATTAGGATAGCACATTTCTTACAATTAATGAAACATTATTTATATGTTATTGCTATCTAAAGTCTATGCTTTTTTTGGATTTCCTTAGTTTTTACCTAGTGCCTTTTTGGGAGGGATCCTGGGCCCTGTCCAGAATACATACATATGACAATTAGTTGTCATGTTTCCTTAGGGTTATCTTGAGTTTTATATTTTCTTAAAATTATCCTTATTTTTTTAAAATTTTTTAATGTTTATTTATTTTAGAGACAGAGACAGAGCATGAACGGGGGGAGGGACAGAGAGAGAGGGAGGCAGAGTCTGAAGCAGGCTCCAGGCTCTGAGCTGTCAGCACAGAGCCCGATGTGGGGCTCGAACTCACCTTGAGATGATGACCTGAGCCAAAGTCAGAAGCTCAACCGACTGAGCCACCCTGGTGCCCCCAAATTATCCTTATTTTTGACGTACTTGACAATTTTGAGGAATACTGGTCAGGTCCAATTCTTACTTTTGATTAGAGAAAAAAATACTTCCAAAATATTCAATTATTCATTCTTAGTAACTAATGCTATAGTTGTACAATTTATGAAAAGTTGTGTTCTAAAAACTCTTGATAAAATGAATAGGGTTCTAAGTTATTCTATAATAGTCAAATGTGTGGAAGGGAGTAATGAGAGATGGCCATGTCAAGGTCTGGTCCAGGAGTGCCTGTATAATGAGTTTTATCTGCATCTTTGGTTAATAGTATGTAATTAAAGGATGATAATCAATATAGAGAGTCATAACACAGAGTCTCTCTGGACAAGCCAGATGAAAGAGTGAAAGAGGGCTTAGATGCTTTTAATTTAGTTAAATTGAGGATAAGCTTTTTGTTTCTTTGTTTTTTAAAGTTTTAAGATTTAGGCTTTAAGTTTGTTCAAACAATCTACCAAACTTACCTTTGTTAAACATGAAAAGAATAATTCTTGTCAGAGTAGGACTAGGTGCCTTGTGAAAGAAAACTATTTACAGAACATTTATTTATTTTTAAAAAATGGTTATTTATTTATTTTGAGGAGTGAGGGAAGAGACAGATGGGGGGTGGCAGAGAGATGGGAAGAGAATTGCAAGCAGACTCTGAAATATTAGAGCTCCCCACATGCCCCACAGGGTGTGACCTCACGAGTTGTGAGATCATGACCTGAACCAAAATCAAGAGTCCAGTGCTTAACTGACTGAACCACCTTAGGTATCCCTACAGAACATTTATAATTTAAATTTCAGTTTTCAAAAATTGATTAATTTTGCATTTATTAATACACCATATATTGAATGCTCCCATATGTTAGGTACTCTACTAGTGATTACCTGATATTTCTTCATGGTATAGAGTATTGGAACCTCTGTATCTTATATATGTCTTAATCTTCACTTCAATTACCTAATAAAAATTAGGTCATATTTCCAAGGTGTTTAATGTGCACTGTTAAATAATTAAATTAAATTTTATTTTATTTTATTTTTGTAGAACTATTATGGAGCTGCTAAGATGATTTTTTCTGACAACCCACTTGGTCTCACCTGTGGAATGGTATGTCCAACCTCTGATCTTTGTGTGGGTGGATGCAATTTATATGCCACTGAAGAGGGACCAATTAATATAGGTGGATTGCAGCAGTTTGCCACTGAGGTATGTATGCTGTACATATTGTTTTTTTTTCACCCACCCCTAAAGCACAGAAATCTTAAAATAACTTTAATCCTTGGTGCTTTATTGATATCCAATATTTGTTTTAATATGAAATTTATTGTCAAATTGGTTTCCATACAACACCCAGTGCTCATCCCAACAGGTGCCCTCCTCAATACCCATCACCCACCCACCCCTCCCTCCCACTCCCCATCAACACTCAGTTTGTTCTCAGTTTTCAAGAGTCTCTTATAGTTTGGCTCCCTCCCTCTCCAACATTTTTTGTTCCTTCCCCTCCCCCAAGGTCTTCTGTTAAGTTTCTCAGGATCCACATAAGAGTGAAAGCATATGGTATCTGTCTTTCTCTGCATGGCTTATTTCACTTAGCGTAACACTCTCCAGTTCCATCCACATTACTACAAAAGGCCATATTTCATTCTTTCTCATTGCCACATAGTATTCCATTGTATATATAAACCATAATTTCTTTATCCATTCATCAGTTGATGGACATTTAGGCTCTTTCCATAATTTGGCTATTGTTGAGAGTGCTGCTATAAACATTGGGATACAAGTGCCCCTATGCATCAGCACTCCTGTATCCCTCGGGTCAATTCCTAGCAGTGCTACTGCTGGGTCATAGGGTAGGTCTATTTCTAATTTTATGAGGAACCTCCACACTGCTTTCCAGAGAGGCTGCACCAATTTGCATTCCCACCAACAGTGCAAGAGGGTTCCCGTTTCTCCACATCCTCTCCAGCATCTATAGTCTTCTGATTTGTTCATTTTGGCCACTCTGACTGGCGTGAAGTGATATCTGAGTGTGGTTTTGATTTGTATTTCCCTGATGAGGAGTGACATTGAGCATCTTTTCGTGTGCCTGTTGGCCATCCGGATGTCTTCTTTAGAGAAGTATCTATTCATGTTTTCTGCCCATTTCTTCACTGGATTATTTGTTTGTCCAGTGTGGAGTTTGGTGAGTTCTTTATAGATTTTGGATACTAGCCCTTTGTCCGATATGTCATTTGCAAATATCTTTTCCCATTCCGTTGGTTGCCTTTTAGTTTTGTTGGTTGTTTCCTTTGCAGTGCAGAAGGTTTTTATCTTCTTGAGGTCCCAATAGTTCATTTTTGCTTTTAATTTCCTTGCATTTGGAGATGTGTCAAGTAAGAAATTGCTGCGGCTGAGGTCAAAGAGGTTTTTTCCTGCTTTCTCCTCTAGGGTTTTGAGGGTTTCCTGTCTCACATTCAGGTCCTTTATCCATTTGGAGTTTGTTTTTGTGAATGGTGTAAGAAAGTGGTCTAGTGTCACCCTTCTGCATGTTGCTGTCCAGTTCTCCCAGCACCATTTGTTAAAGAGACTGTCCTTTATCCATTGGATATTCTTTCCTGCTTTGTCAAAGATGAGTTGGCCATACTTTTGTGGGTCTAGTTCTGGGGTTTCTATTCTATTCCACTGGTCTATGTGTCTGTTTTTGTGCCAATACCATAATGTGTTGATGATTACAGCTTTGTAGTAGAGGCTACAGTGTGAGATTGTGATGCCTCCTGCTTTGGTTTTCTCTTCGAAATTACTTTGGCTATTCGGGGTCTTTTTTGGTTCCATACAAATTTTAGGATTGCTTGTTCTAGCTTCGAGAAGAATGCTGGTGCAATTTTGATTGAGATTGCATTGAATGTGTAGGTAACTTTGGGTAGTATTGACATTTTAACAATATTTATTCTTCCAATCCATGAGCACAGAATGTTTTTCCATTTCTTTATATCTTCTTCAATTTTCATCATAAGCTTTCTGTAGTTTTCAGCCTACAGATCTGTTACATCTTCGGTTAGGTTTATTCCTAGGTATTTTATGCTTCTTGGTGCAATTGTGAAGGGGATCAGTTTCTTTATTTGTCTTTCTGTTGCTTCATTATTAGTGTATAAGAATGCAACATTTTTAATGTGGTACACAGCTAAAGTGTGTTTTATACCATAAATAATATTGTTATTCAACAATGACTACATAAATTAAACTTCATAAAACCATATGTCAAATTAATTATAATCCCAGAAGGTTATTAAAATACTCTGACTGAAAGTTATATAAACAAGAGGATCTGAAAGTAAAATTTATTCATTAACTTTACTTTGTAATGTGGCAGGGACACCCCATTATAAAAAGGCTATTTTGCCTGACTCTTTTTCCTGAAACTCTCTTGAATCCTTATAGCTTGAAATAATATGTCAGTATTATTTTGTGATTTTTTTTAGTAATAGAGGTTGGGGAATTTTCAAAAACCCTGACACTGAATAATATTCTTTAAAATTAAATTTTATAGACTTTTAGAATAGAAGCAGATGTGTTATTTGGATACTAATTTATAAGGAAATAAAATGAAAGTATTTTTCACCATCACGCAAGTTTGAGTCCTAGCTTTCCCTTTTATGAATCCTTTGAAAACAACTGATTCTCTGGGATACCTCATGCTTTCTGGTGTCTTCCGTTTGGAGTCAGCTACCAGATCATTTTCCATGTATCATTTAAATGACCAACTTACATCAAGGTTACAGTAAGATTGTATAATCCTTGTGGTCCATTAGCTAGAAGGCCAAATTAAATGCCTTCAACACTAGATTGTTAGTTAATGACTTTCCTATCTGGTTTTGTCAATTTCAACACAACATATTCTCTCCTTTTTGGACCCTTCACATAATATCTTTCCAGCTTAAGTCTCACTTTGCTTTTAGTAATAAATCAAGATTACTCCTTCTCTGCTTTCTGACAAGTCAATTCTAATCAAGAGCTCTTGGGAATGAGAAAATAGAAACAGTTTGTTGTGAGTTGTTGCAATAAATTATTGGACTTAATTTCTTTCTTACCAAATTCAAAATTGTATTAGGCTTATCTTACCATTGTGTGGTATGATCTTTACAACGGAAGAAAATCCTTAGTTGATGGAGAAGATTAACTTGAATTCATCTACGTCTTTCTTTGAAGACTCATTGTTTCTTCATTATAGCAGGACAAGCTTGCAAGGATGTCATAAGTGAAAAGTCACACAGTATGTACATGAACTAACACTGCATCTCAAAACAAAATGTGTTAAAATAATATGGTTACTTTGTTGGTGACCTGGATGATAGAGAGACAGCATTCCTCTGAGAACTCTCACTTGTTTTTTTCCATTGAGGTATAATTGACATGCATTATTATAAGAGTTTCAGGTGTACAGCATAGTGATTCAACATTTTTATACATTGTGAAATGATAATTACACTAAATCTAGTACCATCTGTCACCATACAAAGTTAATGCAATGTTACTGACTATATTCCCCATACTATACATCACTTCCCATGACTTACTTATTTTATAACTGGAAGTTTGTACTTCTTGATCCCCTTCACCTATTTCTTGCTCTCAGCACCAGTTTGCTCTGGTAACCACCAATCTCTTTTCTGTATCTGTAAGTCTAGGTTTTGTTCTGTTTGTTTTGTTTTGTTTTAGATTCCATGTGTTACTGAAATCATGTGGTATATGTCTTTCTCCATCTGACTTATTTAACTTGGCATAATACTCTCAATATCCGTCCATCTTATAGCAAATGACAAGATTTCATTCTTTTATATGCCAGTAATATTCCATTGTATATACATATTACAGTTTCTTTATCCACTGATTTGTTGATGGACATGTAGGTTGTTTCCATATCTTGGCCGTTATGAGTAATAATGCAATGCACATAAGGTGCATATATTTTTGAATTAGTATTTTATTTTTCTTTAAATAGTACCTAGTAGTAGAATTGTTTGATCATATGGTAGCTCTTTCTTTAGTTTTTTGATGAACCTCTATAATATTTTTCATAATGGCTGCACCAATTTATGTTCTCACTAACAGTGCACAAGGATTACCTTTTCCACACATCCTTGCCAACACTTGTTATTTTTTTCTCTTTTTGATAATGGCCTTTCTGACGTGTGTAAGGTGGTATCTCATTGTGGTTTGATTTTCATTTCATTGATGACTAGTGATATTGAACATCTTTTTATATGCCTGTTGGCCATCTGCATTTTTTTTGGAAAATGTCTATTTGGATCCATTGCTTATTTTTTTTGTATTTTTTATAAAGTTTATTTATTTTAAGAGAGAGAGAGAGCACGAGCAGGGGAGAGACAGAGAGAGAGGGAGAGAGAGAATCCCAAGCAGACTCTGCACTGTCAGTGCAGAGACCAACATGGGGCTTGAACTTATGAACTGTGAGATCATGATCTAGGCTGAAACCAAGAGTTGGATGCTTAACTGACTGAGCCACCCAGGCACCCCTGCTTATTTTTTAATTGAATTGTTTGGAGTTTTTTGTTATATAATTCAATATGTATGCTTTATATATTTTGGATATTAATCCCTTATTGGACATATGATTTACAAACATCTTCTCCCACTCAGTAGATTGTCTTCATTTTGTTGATATTTTTTTTTGTTTGCTATGCAGAAGCTTTTTAATTTGACATAGTCTCTTTTGCTCATTCATTTATTTTATTTTTGCTTTTGTTTCCTTTGTCTTTTGATTCACATCTAAAAATAAAATCATTCAGGTCAATGTCAATGAGTTTGCAACCTATGTTTTCTTGTAGCAGTTTTATGCTTTTGGTCTTACATTCAAGTATTTAATCCATTTTGAGTTTACTTTTTATATATGGTGTAAGAAAATGGTCCAGTTTCATTCCTTTGCATGTAGCTGTCCAGTTTTTCCAACACCTTTTATTGAAGAGACTGTCTGTGATTTTATTTTGGGGCTCTCCATTCTGTTCTGTTGATATATGTGTCTGTTTTTATGCCAGTACCGTTTTGTTTAGATTACTATAGCTTTGTAGTATAGTTTGAAATCAGAGAGTGTGATACCTCCATCTTTGTATTTACTTGTCAAGCTTGTTTTGGCTATTGGGGGGTCTTTTGTGGTTTTGTATTAATTTCAGAATTATTTCGTCTAGTTTTGTGAAAAATACCATTGGAGTTTTGATAGAGATTGCATTGAATCTTTAGATTGCTTTGGGTAATATAGGCATTTTAACAATACTAATTCTTTCAGTCCATGAACATTAATATCTTTCTGTTTGTGTCTTCTTCAGTTTGTTTCATTAATGTCTTATAATTTTCAATGTACAGGTGTTTCCCCTCCTTTGTTAAATTTGGTTTTAGGTATTTTATTCTTTTTGATGGGATTTGGATGGGATTGTTTTCTTCATTTCTTTCTCTGGTAATTTGTTATTAGTGAATATAAACAACAATTTTTCTTTTTTAATTTTTTAATGTTTATTTTTGAGAGACAGAGTGTGAGCAGGGGAGGGGCAGAGAGAGAAGAAAACACAGAATCTGGAGGAGGCTCTATGCTCTGAGCTATCAGCACAGAGCCTAACATGGGGCTCAAACACACGAACTGTGAGATCATGACATGAGCTGAAGTCGAACACTTAACTGACTGAGCCAATCAGGCACCCCTAAACAACGTATTTTTCTATATTAATTTTATATCCTGAAACCTTACTGAGTTCATTTATTAGTTCTAACAGTTTTTTGTTGGAGTCTTTAGGGTTTTCTATATAGTATTGTGTCTTCTGCAGATAGTAACAGTTGTACTTCTTTCTTTCCAGTTTAGATGCTTTTTAGTTCTCTTGCCTGATTGCTGTGGATAGGATTTCCAATACTAAGTTGGATAAAGGTGGAAAGAGTGAGCATTCTTGTCTGTTATGGTCTTAGAGCAAAAGCTTTGAACTTTACACCATTCAGTATGATGTTAGCTGTGGGCTTGTCAATGAGACCAGTAGTATGTTGAGATACATTCCTTCAATATGCATTTTTTTAGAGTTTTTATCATAAAAAGTTAGAGAACTTTATGGAATACTTTGCATTTATTGAGATGATCATATAATTTTTATTTTTCAGTTTGTTAATGTGGTGTATTTCATTGATTTGTACATGTTGAAAAAATCCTTGCATTTGTGGGATAAATACCATTTGATCACGATGAATGATCCTTTTAATGTATAGTTGAATTCAATTTGCCAATATTTTGTTAAGGATGTTTGCATCTATGTTCATCATAGATATCAACCTGTAATGTTTTCTTTGTGTGTATCCTTGTGTGGTTCAGGTAACAGGGTAATGGTCACCTCCTGAAATGAGTTTGGAAGACGTTCCTTCTCATCAATTTTTTTGGAAGAGTTTGGGAATGATATGTATCAAAGCTTTCAGTGGTTGGTAGAATTAACCAGTGAAGCCATCTGATCCTGGACTTTTGTTTATGGGGAGTTTTCTGATTACTGACTCAGTGTCCTTACTAGTAGATAGTCTGCTCAGATTTTCTATTTTTCCAGGATTCAGTGTTAGAAAATTATGAGTCTCTGTTAATTTATCCATTTCTTCTAGCTTGTCCATTTTGTTGGCATACAGTTGTTCATAGTAGTCTTATGATCTTTTGCTATTTCTATGGAATCAGTTGAAACTTCTCTTTTATTTATGATTCATTTATTTGAACTGTCTCTCTCTTCTATTTCCTTTTTTTAGTCTATTTCATTTATTTCCGTTTTGAACTCTATTATTCTCTTATAGAACTTCTAATAACTTGTGATTTTTTATGTTCTTATTTTTGTAATTTCTTTAGGGGTGATATTACCTGTCTACTAGGGATTTTTCTTGTTTCTTGAGGTAGCCCTGTATTGCCATGAACTTCAATCTTAGAACCACTTGTAAGGCATCTCATAAATTTTGATATGTCATATTTCTGTCTTCATTTGCTCCAGTTATTTTGTTTTTATTTCTTCTTTGTTTTTTCTATGACCCAGTAGTTTTTCAGTATCATGTTGTTTAATTTCCATTCTTTTATATTTTTTTCCATTTTCTTCTTGTAATTGATTTCTAGTTTCATAGCTTTGTGGTTCAAAAAAATGCTTGATAAGATTTCAGTCTTCTTTAATTTATTGAGACTTGTTTGTGGCCTAACATGATGTATCCTGGAGAATATCCCATGTACACTTGACAAAAATGTGTATCTTGCTGCTTTTGGATGGAATGTTTTGTATATATCTCTTAAGTTCATCTGGTCTAATATGTCATTTAAGACCAATATTTCCTTATTGGTTTTTTTTTGTTTAATTAATCTATCCAATGATATAAGTGGGGTGTTAAAGTACTCTACTATTATTTTATTGCTGTAGATTTCTTCTTTATAAATGTTATATCCTTTTGCCGAGTTGACTCCTTTATTATTGGGTAGTGCCCCTCTTTGTCTTTTATTACAGTCTTTGTTCTAATGCTTCTTTTTTTATATATATATGACTGTAGCTATGCCAACTTTATTTTTATTTTCAGTTTATTTATTTTTGAGAGAGAGAGAGAATGCAAGCAGGGAGGAGCAGAGAGAGAGGGAAAGAGAGAGAGAGAGGAGAGAGAGAGAATCCCAAGCAGGCTCTACACTGAGAGTGCTGAGAGCATAGAGCCTGATGTGGGGCTTGAACACACCAACTGGGAGATCATAACCTGAGCCTAAATCAAGAGTTGGACACTTAACAGACTGAGCCACCCAGGTGCCCCCCATGCGATATCTTTTTTTATACCTTCACTTTCAATCCATGTGTCCTTACTTCTGAAGTGAATCTCTCATAGGCAGTATAAAGATGCATCTTATTTTTTACCCATTCATCCACTCTATGTCTTTTGATTGGAGAAATCAATCTACTTATATTTAAAGTAATTATGATAGGTATGTACTTACTGCTACTGAGTTATTGCTTTTTTCAAGTTGATTAAGTATTTCCCCCCTGAGTCTCTTTTCTACTCTATCTCTCCTCTTTTGTGGTTTGTTGGCTTCCTTTAATGTTATGTTTAGATTGCTTCCTCATTTTCTTTGGTGTATTTACTCTATGTTTTTGATTTGTGGTTATTTTAAGGTTCACGTATATCATCCTATGTGTCTTACACTTTTTTAAGTTGTAGCGAAGTAAGTTTAAATGCATTCTAAATCTCTACCTTTTTACTCTCCCCAGCAAACTTTATATTTTTAATGTCACATTTTATATCTTTTTATTTTGTGTATTAGCTATTATTTTTTTCAAATTTTAGTACTTTAGCTTTGGTCAGTCCACTACCTTTAATATATTTACCTTTTCCAGTAAGATTTTTACCTTTGTACGTTTTCCTTTTATTAATCAGTGTCATTTCTTTTCAGCTTGAGAAGTTCCTTTAATATTTTTTGTAAGACCAGTTTAGTAATGCTGAACATTTTTGGCTTTTGTTTGTATTGAAAGCCCTTTTTCTCTCTCTCAATTCTGAATGATAACCTTGCTGGGTAGGCTTTTCTTAGTTGGAAGTTTTTCTCCTAGCACTTTGAATATGTCATGTCGCTTCTTTTTGTCTTAACAGTTTCTCCTGAGAAATTTCCTGATATTCTCATGGGATTTCCTTTGTATGTAGCAATTTGCTTTTTTCTCTTGCTACTTTTAAGATTCTCTATTTATCTTTAAGTATATATTTTTTATTTTCTTAATGTTTACTTATTTTTGAGAGGGAGGGCAGAGAGAAAGGGAGACACAGAATCTGAAGCAGGCTTCAGGCTCTAAGCTGTCAGCACAAGCCTGACGCAGGGCTTAAACTCACTGACCGCAAGATCATGACCTGAGCCAAAGTCAGACACTTAACCGACTGAGCCACTGAGGCGCCCCAATCTTTAAGTATATTTTAATTATAATTATAATTTTAATAATGTGTCTTGGTGTGGCTCTTCTTGGGTTCATCTAAATTGGAAATCTCTCAGCTTCTTGGACCTAGGTGTCTTTTAGGGAACTTTATATCTTCTTCCCCTTTTTCTTTTCTCCTCTGCCAATGCCTTCATCTCCAGAGAGAGTTACCACTATCCCCTTCCCCTCTGGCAGTTGCTTTTAGATTAGTAAATAAATCTCTTCACCTCTGAGAGAAGTGTTCAAATTGCTATTTTTTTCATTGTGTTTCAGGATGAGTGGGACTGCATTCCTTTAAAGAGGAAATCTCAATTTTTTTATATCATTTTGGGTCCCTTGGACTTCAGACACTCTGTTTTTCTAAATTAGATGTTTTAGGGGTTCATCTCAGTGGTGTGGATCCCAGGAGTTGAGGTGCTTGATGTGGGACACAAGCCCTTCACTCATTTAGGGGAAGCACTGAACTGGTGAGAAGCCTCCCTTTTATATGTTGCTGCAACAGGGGTAGGTTTTTTGTTGAGACCATATCTGCTCTCCTGCCTGCCTCAATATAGTCTTTTTACCCTTTGTGGAGAATAACATCATCTAGTATTTCGATATTTTTCAGAGGGAAATGATTCATATATAACTTTAGATTTTGTCTGTCCATGGGAGGGGGTGAGTTCAGAATCTTCCTATTTCACCATCTTGCAGAAGTCCCCCTTTTCAGCCCTCATTTGTTTTTAATGAAGTTCCTTCCTCCTCTTCCCAAAGTAAAATTGTTTGGTTGGTTTTGTTTGTGTGTTTTGTTTTGTTTTGTTGTGTTTTTTTAAGACATAGCATAGATTAGAATGGCATCAAATGCATTTTAAGTGTTTTGTGGAGTTTAAAAAAGGAATGTATCTTTTATACTTCAATTATACTTTACAAAATAATGGCTTCAAATATATCTGTCAAATCATAAATTAGTCTTGTAATGGAACTACGAAGAAAAGCTCTTTCTCTTTTTTTTTTAAGTTGGCCTCAGTGCAAGATACTTTATAAAATTTTGTATTCATAAGTCAGTGGATGGTTTACTTGAAATTACCCAACTGTCAGTGTTGTTATGAAGACAAGCAAAACACAAACAACGTATTAATTGACTGCCAATGAAGAGAAAAAGTATAATGTGCAAAATGCTATTCTTTAAAACTACTAAACTATTGATATGAGTACTTAAGTTGAAGTAGAACATGATGTAAATACTTTCATTTATTTTAGTGTGATAAAACAGTGATTGACTTTTGACCTTTAAAGAAATATGGATCTATTTTTCAACCAAATTAAGGAAAGGTTAGGAAAGCAGACTAAAATAGTATGATACTTTTTAAATTTGTTTTTCCTATAACTTATAAGTTATTTTGAAAATATCAACTTTGTAGTCTGCCATTATTGGTTAAATCTATACCTTATATTTTTCTATTTGAACATGGGCATATGGAACCTAGAGAATGTAATAGAAAAGAAATAAATCACACAAAGGATAGCCTGCAGTAGAATCAGGAGACCACCTGCTTTTTTGTTGTTGTTCTGTCTTGTCATTATTATTCAGTACCTTGCTATCCCCACATTTGCAGTCACCTTGCTTCAGACACTTTTGTGTGCCTGTGGGACAAATAGGCTGTGGGTGATTCTGACTCCCTAGGAAGCAGTTTTTCCTAGTTCAATTAGATATAACAATATTACCTCAATAAAGTAACATGGAAATAATAGTTTGGTGTGGATTTTCTTTTCAATCTCATGAGGGTTTTAAAATTTTTCTACACAAATGTAGCCCTTAATATTGCTGGTCCAGCAAATTATGAATTTTTGGAAATATATTAGAATTGTTAGAATATATAACAATTATGGAATTGTTATCTGAAAACATTGGTTTTCACAATAAACATTCTATGAGACTATTCATTTTAATATGTATCAAATATACTGTTTTATGTGGCATATACTTCTTGGCATTGCATGTCTAATTTTGTTTTTATACTTTTAGTTAAGAATGGGACTCACAAATGGAATTCCAGAGTAAATCAGATGACTCACTGAGAACCAAACTACGCTTTAGATTTTTTTAAATTGTATTTCCCAGTAGGTTTTTTATATCACCTTTCATTTGATATAACCCAGTTCTTGTCTTACCATCATACTGTATCCATCATCATACACTACTTTTATTTTTATATTTTACTGGTTAGACACAATTCATATCAAATCGATCAGTGTCTAAAGTACAATAAAAATACAATAATGCAATTCCAATAGCCAGGTATTATAAGCCTACATTAAGAGACATTTTATAATTATGTAAATTACATCAACATTTATATTTTGCTTGAATACTACAGTATATTTGTTGGAAAATTGGAAATGAAGGAGGAACAATGCTTACTTGAGTTAATTGTGATTTAATAAGACAAATCTTATTTCCATCATAACTTCATTTTGAATGTGGAGGTTACTAAAAGCTTAAAGTTTTGCCTTCTACAATCATATAGGGGAAAATATAGAAACATGTTTATAATATAAAATAGAGTATTGCATGTTATCTCAAATAATATATTTTTGAGGTACATTTCAATTGTCAAGTAGAAGAGTAGAGACAAAGAAAAAGAGTAAGTATTATTCTCAAATTAAAACCATTATCAAAAAAATACATAAACTGAAATGTGAGACTGGATATACTCTGTGTATGTTGCTTGTTTTATAAGTAAGATAATCAAATGAGTGATATACTATAAAGAGTGAGCAAGGACATTATTAATAATTAATTCAGTGCATCAGGCACAAACCAGGATTATCCCAGGCAAATTGGGTTGTATAAAAATTCAGTGTAGTAAGTTCCCACTAGGTAAGGATTCAGTTAATGATACAAACATTGGTTGAGCATTGATTAGAATTAAGTGTTGTTATAGGCTACTTCTGAACTACAGGGCCTGAGAAACTGCAGTGTTTCTCAGGAAATAACATAAGCCAACAACTAAAATTTTGTAGCAAACTTAATAAGACATATTGCATTTCCATTAGGGTCTTTGGACTGATAATTCAATCTTCATTAGTTTCTGGTTTTAGAGGTGATTAGACCTTAGTACAAAGGAAAGGATCAGGCAGGGGGAAATGTGGAGTTACAAAATTATACTATACTTGCATAGCATTTCAGTGAATTTTTGTAATATTTCACTGTAAAATGTTGACAAACCATCCTGGAGACATGTAAACTAGGCAATATTTTCCCCATTTCAGACATAGAGAAAGTAAGGGTCAAAGTGATTGAAAAATAGTTAACATTAAGCAAACTTCTGTTGCCCTGGACAGTGTTAGGTACTTCACTTAGAATTTAACTAATCTGCAAAATAACACTTCAGGTGGATGTTATCCTGTCTATTCTTTGCAACCCAGGGCTCCATGAAATTAGTAACTTCCCCAAACTCACATTTAATAAAGGTAGATCTAGAATACAATGCTAGTGCTTTAATTTCCATCATTTCTCAGACTCTCACATGCCCCAGATAATGTTGTCATCCATACAAACCCATTGTAAATGGAGGTTTTCTGGCTGCAAGTTCAGAGTATTGGACTTTATTAGTTTAGCAACATTTATCTCAGTCACTGTACCTCACAACTCACAAAATGAGGTTCTGTGTGAAGAAGGTTCTGTGCTTCTGTATGAAGCAGCTATATTAAAATAGGTTGTTAAGATGAATGCATGTAGCTTAGTTGTTTCTTTTGTTTATGCATGTTACTAGAAAGCCTTTATTTTATTTATTATTTTTCTGGCCAATTAAGAATTATTGTATATACAGGGCCCAGGTTTTGTGGGGCATAAGACGATAAACTTGGGGTTCCTTCTATAATAAAAAATTACAAAAAAAACCACTACTATAACATTTAGATACAGTGCTTTGAAAGGGGCCCATGCTATGAGGGGCCATGAAGCTTAAGATTATATCTTAAATTTTATTTTAATTTGGAAAGCCTCAGCCTGATTTCATGATAGCTGGTCTATAAGTAAATTTAGGAACGAGCCTAGCACAATTATGATACAGATTGACAAAGTGGTCAATAAAATCTGTCAGTTCAGGTACCTAATCTAAAACGAAGATAAACTACCATGATAATGAATAATAAACAATATTTATGGCTAATCCCTTTTGCAGGTCATTTATAAATAGAATATGAATTAGAGAATAACTTTTAGATTAATTACATCTCAATCTTGCCTTATTGTCCCAAACTTGAATCATCTTTGAATAAAATTTCTCAAATACTACTCTTATTTATTGCCAGAATTACTGGTGTTTTGTGAATACAGTTTGTACAAAAAAATAATAATTATTTCCGGGAGAAATACGATGTACATGAAAAATGTACACTGAACAATAATAACATCAATAATTTGTACCATAGTGAAATGTAGCTCTTGTGGATGCAAATACAAGTAATATCTGTTAAGGCTTGATTTGTGTCTCTCCTTTTGTTCTTAATGCAGTGGTTAATAGAAAAGAACAATGTCTTGATAGATTTCACTACATATCTGACATTACTCTCCAAAATACTTTAGAAATCTATTAAGACTACTCAGTGCTGGCACAATGATTGATAATAAAACTGTAGGACTAGATATATTGCTAGATGACTTTTATCACAATATTTTAGTTTATTTTAAAACTACTTATCACTATCTAGACCTTTAAGACATAAAAATAAGCTTCCAAGATTTGGGCAATAACTTTGAAATGTACCAGAATTATATACTTGTTAAGATTATTTGCTATGACTTTTTTTCCCCTGAATTTTTTTTTTCTTAAGTCCAAATACATACTCTTGTGGTCAGCTTACAGTTTAGAATGATGTATTTTTATTGGTTTGAGTTTTAACAACTTAAAAATACATATTTTCATAAATATATTTGCTGACTAGAAGTATAAAAAAGTAGAAAACAGTGATATTATAATAATATGGGTCGCTTGTAAGAGGCATGAGTTAAGATGTAAATAACCCAGAGAGAATTCACATGGTGGAGCAGCATGGAGACCCTGATCTCTTCTCATCCCTGAAATGCAGCCAGATCAGCATCAAACCATTTTGCACACCTAGGAAATTGATCTGAGGATAAACACAACAATCTGCATAACTTCAGGCACATAACTCAGCAGGTACATGGTGTGGAAAGGTTAACTGGGGGAGAGGAAAGCTGTAGAGGGTAGGCAGCTGTTTTTGCAGAGAGAGAACAGACAAAGAGAAAGGGGGAGAGTGGTGTGCTGGGATCATGCGAGAAAAGCAGTCCTCTAAAAGTAGCTTTTAGAGAGAAAGAGAGAGAGAGAGAGAGTGAAAACAGTCTCAGGGGACTGAACAAGAAATCTGTTCCCCAAAACCATTGATAGAAAGAAAGTTGAAGGTTTTGATACCATTAAGATTCTATAAACAGTGGAGCACAGCAGAAATTCTAGAGCTCAGTGCCTGGTGGTGCTCTGCTGAGGAAATAAGGTGAATCACCAGGAGCAGGCAGTGTGGTCTGAGAGGTCCGTTTGCCACACGAGGAGAAGCAGTTCCTTTGCTTGGAGAGCATTTGGTAGAGGCAATACAGCCTCCCCACAGGCAAAGATCCCAGCAGACCCTGGAGAGCAGCCACATTTGCTGGCATTGGGACAAAGACGCCAGAGTGTGGTGAAAACTAGCACCAGCTGTGTGTTGTGGTTGCCATAATCTCTGAACCTCTACTGCTTTATGCTGCACAATCACACAAACATTCTCTGGGCAAGCCGGCACCGGCCATTGCTCAGCAAGAACCTTCTTTAGAGAGTCTGCATGGGTCCAAGCCATGGGGGTCTCTGAAGTATGGGATTTTGAAACACAACCCCATCTGAGATGAAACTCTGGAGGGAGATGCCACCTGGCATGTCCATGTTCACCTAGACATGGACAGGGCAGAGGCAGGGAGTGGACAGAGGCCTAAGACAAATGAGGGGTGCTTGATCGCTGGTTGGTGAGAGTGCAAAATTCCTGTGCCAGAGACTAAGGACCTGGGTGAAGCCATTTCCACCTCTCCCACTCGCACATGCACACCACACTGATCCACCACAATAACCTAATCAGTGCCGCCTAGTGGAGAATGGAGCCATTACACCAAGTCATGCCCAACTGTGCCCTCTGAGCTATTTTAGTATATAAATTTTGTTTTTATTTTAAAATTTTTTCTTACCTTTTTTTCTTTCTCTTTTTTCTCTATTAAGCTTCTTTCAATAAGCAGACTAAACCACACCTAGGATCTAGCTTCTTTTATTTGATTTTTTGTTTTGTTTTTAATTTTTTAATTTTTATTTATTTTTTAAATTATTTTTAAAAATTTTTATTTATTACTTTATTCATTTTTGTCTTCTTCCAAAATGACAAAATGAAGGAATTCACCCCAAAAGAAAGAGGAGGAAAAATGACAGCCAGGGCCTTAATCAACACAGATATAAGCAAGATGTCTGAACTAGAAGTCAGAAGCATGATAATAAAAATACTAGTTGGGGTTGAAAAAAAATCACAGAATCCCTTTCTGTGGAGATAAAAGAAATAAAATCTCATCAGGATGAAGTTAAAAATGCTATAACCAAGATAAAATCTTGAATGGATACCACAACAGCAAGGATGGATGAAGCAGAGCAGCGCATCAGTGATTTAGATGACAAAATTCTGGAGAATAATGAAGCAGAAAAAAAAGGGAAACAAAGGCAAAAGAGAACAATACAAGACTTAGAGAACTCAATGACTAATTAAAAAGAAATAACATCCTAGGGGCACCTAGATGGCTAAGTGTTCGACCCTTGGTTTCAGCTCAGGTTATGATCTCGTGGTTTGTGAGTGTGGAGCCTGCTTGGGATTCTTTCTCACTTCCTCTCTCTCTGACCCTCCCTGCTTGCTTTCTCATTCTCTCCAAGTAAATAAATAACCATTAAAAAAAAAAAACAAAAACAAAAAATCTGAGTCATAGGAGTCCCAGAAGATGAAGAGAGAAAAAAGTACAGAAGGTTTATAGTGGAAAACTGTCCTACTTGGGGGAAAGACACAGACATCAAAATCCAAGAATCACAGAGAACTCCCATTAGAGTCAACAAAAACTGACCATCACCAAGGCATATCATAGTCAAATTCACAAAATAGACCGACAAGGAAAGAGTTATGAAAGTGCCAAGGGGAAAAAAAAGTCCTTAACCTATAAGGGAAGACAGATCAGGTTTGCAGAGAAACTTGGCAGGCCAGAAAGGAGTGGCAGGATATATTCAATGGCTAAATTGGAAAAAATATACAGCCAAGAATTCTTTATCCAGCAAGGTTGTCATTCAAAATAGAATAAGAGATAAAGAGATTCCCAGGCAAACAAAAACTAAAGGAATTCATGACCACTAAAACGGTCCTGCAAGATATTTTAAGGGGGACCATTTTGGTGGAGAAAAGATGAAACAAAACGAAAAGACCAAAAGCAACAAAGACTGGAAAGGACCAGATAGCATCATCAGAAACATCCACTCAACAGGCAACACAATGGCACTAAATACATATCTCTCAGTACTCACTCTAAATGTCAGTGGTCTCAATGCTCCAATAAAAACACATAGGGTATCAGAATGGATAAGAAAAGAAGACCCATCTATATGCTGCTTATAAGAGACTCATTTTAGGCCTAAAGACACCTGTAAATTGAAAGTAAGTGGATGGAGAACCATCTATCATGCTAATGGTCATCCAAAGAAAGCTGGTGTAGCCATACTTAAATCAGACAGACTAGATTTTGAACTAAAGACAGGAACAAGAAATGAAGAAGGACAATAAATCATATTTAAGGGGTCTGCCACCAAGAGGATCTAACAATTGTACATATTTATGCCCCCATTGTGAAAGAACTCAAATATATAAATCAATTAATCACAAACATGAAGAAACTCATTGGTTACATTACCATAATAGTAGGGACTTTGTAAATTTGGAAATTTTAAAAAACCATTAATACTTGGAGATTAAAGAACATCCTGCTAAAGAATTAGTGGGTTAACCAAGACAATAAAGAGGAAATTAAAAAGTACTTGGAAGCCAAGGAAAATGAAAACACGACAACCCCAAACCTCTGGGATACAGCAAAGGCAGTTATGAGAGGGAAGTATATAGCAATCCAGGCATTCTGAAAGAAGGAAGAAAGGTTCCAAATGATGAACCTAAACTAATACCTATGGGGCTGAAAAAAGAACAGCAAATAAAGCCCAAAAACCATCAGAAGAAGGGAAATAGTAAAGATTAGAGCAGAAATCAATGATATTAAAAAAAAAGTAGAAGAGCTCAATGAAACCAAGAGCTGATTCTTTTAAACAGTTTACAAAATTGATAAAAACTTAGCCATATTGATCAAAAAGAAAAAGGAAAGGACCCAAATAATTAAAATCACAAATGAAAGAAGAGAGATTACAACCAACACCACAGATATAGAAACAATAAGAGAATATTAGGAGCAATTATATGCCAACACACTGGGCAATCTGGAAGAAATGGACAGATTTCTAGAAATATAAAAACTACCAAAACTGGAAAAGGAAGAAATAGAAAATTTGAACAGACCCATAAACAGTAAAGAAACTGAGTCAGTAATCAAAAATCTCCCAGCAAATAAGAATCTAGGGCTGGATGGCTTTCAAGGGGGAATTCTATCAAACATTTAAAGAAGAGTTAACACCTATTCTTTTGAAGCTGTTTCAGAAAATAGAAATGGGAGGAAAACTCCCGAACTCATACTACAAGGCCAGCATTACCTTGATTCCAAAACCAAAGACCTCACTAAAAAGGAGAACTATAGACCAATCTCCCTGATCAACTGGGTGCAAAAATTCTCAGTAAGGTACTAGCCAACCGGATGCAACAATTCTTTAAAAGAATTATTCACCATGATCAAGTCTCATTTATTCCTGGGATGCAGGACTGGTTCAATATCCACAAATTAATCGGTGTGATACATTATATTAATAAAGGATAGGAATGACTTGATCCTCTCAATGGATGCTGAAAAATCATTTGACAAAATACAGCATCCTTTCTTGATAAAAACCCTCAAGAAAGTAGGGATGGAAGGATCATACCTCAAGATCATAAAGACCATATATGAAAGACCCACTGCTAATATCATCCTCAATGTGGAAAAATTGAACGCTTTCCTCCTTAGGCCAGGAACACGACAAGAATAGCCATTCTCACCACTGTTATGCAACAGTGTTTGAAGTTCTAGCTTCAGCAGTCAGACAACACAAAGAAATTAAAAGGCATCCAAATTGGCAAGGAAGAAGTCAGATTTTCACTCTTTGCAGATGACATGATACTCTATGTGGAAAACAAAAAAGACTCCATCAAAAAACTGCTATAACTGATACATGAATTCAGCAACATTGCAGTATATAAAATCAATGTACAGAAACCTGTTGCATTTCTATACAGTAATGAAACATCAGAAAGAGAAATCAAGGAATTGATCCCATTCACAATTGCACCAAAAAACATAAATTACCTAGGAATAAACCTAACCAAAGAGATGGAAAATCTATACACTTAAAATTATAGAAAGCTTATGAAACAAATTGAAGAGGACACAAAAAATGGAAAAACATTCCATACTCATGGATTGGAAGAACAGCCATTGTTAAAACGTCAATACTACCCAAAGCAATCTACATATTCAATGCAATGCCTATCAAAATGACACCAGCATTCTTCACAGAGCTTGAACAAATAATCCTAAAATTTGTATGGCACCAGAAAAGACCCTAGGTAGCCAAAGCAATCCTGAAAAAGAAAACCAAAGCTGGAGGCATCACAATTCTGGACTTAAAGCTGTATTACAAAACTGTAGTCATCAAGACAGTATGATACTGGCACAAAAAACACACACATAGATCAATGTAACAGAATAGAGAACCCAGAAATGGGTCCACAAACGTATGGCCAACTAATTTTTGAAAAAGGAGGAAAGAATATACAATGGGAAAAAAGACAGTCTCATCAGCAAATGGTGTTGGGAAAGTTGGGCAACGACATGCAGAAGAATGAACCTGGACCACTTTCTTATACTGTACACAAAAATAAATTCAAAATGGATGAAAGACCTAAATATAAGACAGGAATCCATCAAAATCCTAGAGGAGAAAACAAGCAACAACTTCTTTGACCTCGGCTTCAGTAACTTCTTGCTTGACATGTCTCTGGAGGCAAGGGAAACAAAAGCAAAATGAACTGTTGGGACCTCATCAAGATAAAAAGCTTCTGCACAGCAAAGGAAATAATCAGCAAAACTAAAGGCTCTGATGGAATGGGAGAAGTTATTTGCAAATGACATATCAGATAAAGGGTTAGTAACCAAAATCTCTAAAGAAGTTATCAAACTCATTACTCAAAAAGCAAATAATCCAGTTTGAAGAAATGGGCAAAAGACATGAATAGACACTTTTCCAAAGAAGACATCCGGATGGCTAACAGACACATGAAAAAAATGCTCAGCATCACTCATCATCAGGAAAATACAAATCAAAACCACAATGAGATACTAACTCACCCCTGTAATAATGGTAAACTTAACAACTCAGGCAACAACAGATGTTGGCGAGGATGTGGAGAAAGGGGAACCCATTTGCACTGCTGGTGGGAATGCAAACTGGTGTAACCACTCTGGAAAATGTTATGGAGTTTCTTCAAGAAATTAAAAATATAGCTACCCTACGATCCAGCAATTGAACTACTAGGTATTTATCCAAAGGATTCAAAAATGCTGAATTGAAGAGGTCCATGCAGGGGCGCCTGGGTGGCTCAGTCAGTTGAGCAACTGACTTCAGCTCAGGTCATGATCTCACAGCTTGTGTGTTCGAGCCCCATGTTGGGCTCTATGCTGACAGCTTGGAGCCTGGAGCCTGCTTCAGATTCTGTGTCTCCCTCTGTCTCTCTGCCTCTAACCCACTCACATTCTGTCTCTCTCTCAAAAATAAATAAACATTAAAAAAATTTAAAAGTATGAAGTGGTCCATGCACCCCAATGTTTGTAGCAGCACTATCAACAATAGCCAAAATATGGAAAGAGCCCAAATGTCCATCAACAGATGAATGGATAAATAAGATGTATATAGATTTGATGGAATATTACCCAGCAATGAAAAAGAATGAAATCTTGCCACTTCCAACAACATGGATGGAATGAGAGTGTATTATTCTAAGCAAAATGTCAGTCAGAGAAAGACAAATGTCATATGATTTCACTTATAAGTGCAATTTAAGATACAAAACAGATCAATATAAGGGAAATGAAGCAAAAATAATATAAAGTCAGAGAGAGAGAGAAACCATGAGAGAGTTCTAAATACAGGAAACAAACTGAGGCTTGCTGGTGGGGTGCTGGGTAGTGGGGAAGGAGTGAAGGGGTGAGGGACATTACGGAGGGCAATGGTTGGGATAAGCACTGGGTGTTGTATGTAAGTGATGAATCACCAAATTCTATACCTGAAAAATATACATATTTTGATTAAAAAATAAAAATAAAAATATTTAAACAACACATTTTTCTCTAAAGTGTAATGATAAATGAAATATTATAAACACACAATAAAAGTTAATAGCTGAAGTAAAAAGGACTATAGATACCTTTGGGGACCTGAAGTGTTGTAGGAATTTTCAGCATATCATCAAGCTTTGGGCCTCTCTCTGCTAGGCTCTGTAAAAACAATCAGGAGGTGCTGGGGAATTTTACTGGTGTAGGATACTAAGTACCAAAAATATTATTCAAGGTAGAAAACTAGATTCACCTACCCCTGGAAGAAAGTTTAAAAAAGTAGGTGCAACTACTTTGTAAGGCTGGGCCTTATAGAAAGCTTAAAGAGAAGCAGAGACAGCTCTGCCCCAGAGGCATTTTTTTATATATATTAAATATAGTTTATTGTCAAATTGGTTTCCATACAACACCCAGTGTTCATCCCAACAGGTGCCCTTCTCAATGCCCATCACCCACTTTCCCCTCTTCCCCACCCTGACCCCCATCAACCCTCAGTTTGTTCTCAGCATTCAAGAGTGTCTATTGGTTTGCCTCCCTCCCTGTCTGTAACTTTTTCCCCCTTCTCCTCCCCCATGGTCCTCCATTAAGTTTCTCAGGATCCACATATGAGTAAAATCATATAGTATCTGTTTTTCTCTGCCTGACTTATTTCACTTAGCATAATACCTTCCATTTCCATCCAAGTTGCTACAAATGGCCAGATTTTTCTTTCTCATTGCCAGGTAGTATTCCATTGTATATATAAACCACAATTTCTTTATCCATTCGTCAGTTGATGGACATTTAGGCTCTTTCCATAATTTGGCCATTTTTGAAAGTGCTACTATATACATTGGGGTACAAGTGCCCCTATGCATCAGCACTCCTGTATCCCTTGGATAAATTCCTAGCAGTGCTATTGCTGGGTCGTAGGGTAGATCTATTTTTAATTTTTTGAGGAACCCCACTCTATTTTCCAGAGAGGCTGCACCATTTTGCATTCCCAGCAACAGTGCAAGAGGGTTCCCATTTCTCCACATCCTCTCCGGCATCTATAGTCTCCTGAGTTGTTAAAGTTATCCATTCTGACAAGTGTGAGGTGGTATCTCATTGTGGTTTTGATTTGTATTTCCATGATGAGGAGTGACGTTGAGCATCTTTTCAAGTGTCTGTTGGCCATCTGATGTCTTTTTTAAAAATATTTATTTATTTTTGAGAGAGAGAAAAAGAGAGAGAGAGAACAGGGGAGGGGCAGAGAGAAAGGGAGACACAGAATCCAAAGCAGGCTCCAGGCTCTGAACTGTTAGCACAGAGCCTGATGCGGGGCTTGAACTCAAAAACCATGAGATCATGACTTGGGCCAAAATCAGACACTTAACCAACTGAGCCACCCAGGTGCCCCCATCTGGATGTCTTCTTTAGAAAAGTGTCTGTTCATGTCTTCTGCCCATTTCTTTACTGGATTATTTGTTTTTCGGTGTGGAGTTTGGTGAGTTCTTTATAGATTTTGGATACTAGCCCTTTATCTGATATGTCGTTTGCAAATATCTTTTCCCATTCCATCAGTTGCCTTTTAGTTTTGTTGATTATTTCCTTTCTGTGCCGAAGCTTTTTATCATGATGGGGTCCCGATAGTTCATTTTTGCTTTTAATTCCCTTGCCTTTGGAGATGTGTCGAGTTAGAAATCATTCCCCAGTGGTTTAAGCATGTGCCTATTGACACAGTAACTTGCTTCTGTGATATCTCTAAGTATTGCCTGGGGACTGGAGCTCTGGGCTACCAGTAAGAAACCTGGTTCTTTAGTTTGAAGGAAAAGGAGGGGTATTGCTAGGTGGGAATCACCACACATTTGATATAAGACAGAAAATGCAGCAACAGAAAAATCCCACTTAAAATAAGTCAAACAAAAAGTTCAAAGCTACATTTGAAGAGGGATGTCTGAGTGGCTCGGTCAGTTCAACATCAGACTCTTGATCTCAGCTCTGGTCTTGATCTTGGGGTCATGAGTTCCAGCCCCATGTTGAGACTTTTAAAAAAATAGGAAAAAAAACTACATTAGAAGGGCTAATGCTACCAGTGATAATGAAGACTCAACCCAGAGATGCTGACTGTATCCTGATGAACCACAAATAATAACATAATCCGGCCTTTTAAAAAAGCATAAAACAATAGGCATGAAAATAAGATACAATTATAAAAAACAACGAGTTTGATATGAAAAATAATTTATTGAAAATATTTGTTGAAACATAAATACCAATAAAAAGTTAAATTTAGAATATATATTCTAAATTATATATAACAGATATAATTGGGGAACTAAAAAAAAAAAAAAAAAGCAGGTCTGAGAAATTCAACCAGAGTATAGTAAAGAGATATAAAGAAAGGGAAAGTATAATAGTGAGGATCACAAAAGAATCAGAGCTTCCATAAAACAATAAAAAAGATTGCTTTAAAACCAAGTAACAATTAAACGGACCCGAGACTTTTCTATCAGTATTAATTGATGTGAGAAACACAGAACACAGTATTTTTAATAGCCTAAGATAAAGAACCTTATTACTTCTTTAACAAAGAACATTAATAAAAATACTTTTCAGGCATTTTAAATCTAAGGTGGCTTATTATTTACCTTGTTATAAGAACTACTAAAAATGAGCTATTCCTCAGTTTGAATGAAAGGAACTATGAATGAAAGAGAGATGCAACAAACAATAATGAGCAAAGAAAGCAGCAAAATGTGGCAAATTTAATTAAATAGTGTAAAGTAATAATAAAACTTATTTTAGCATGGTAAAATAAAAATAGCAATAAAATTTTATACAGTATTGACAAGGAAGGTGTGTGAGGGGCATGTGGGAGAGTATAGTGGGTAGTTAACTGTCTTTTATGTTGGGAGGAGAAGGGAGTACTTCACAACTTGAGAATATGTTTTTAAAAACATTGAAATATATATGTTAAAAATTTAAAGCTAATCACAAAAAATAGGGAAATAGAATCTGTAACTTTCAAGCAATCATAGAAACAAAAAGAGGTAGGTGGGTAGAACACAGTTTAGCCAGAGACCAGATAGCAAAAATAGAACACAAGAGAGAAGCAAAGAAAAAGCATGATAAATAGGAAACATAAAATAGATAGTAGAAATACATCCAAATATATAATTAGCCACAATAACTTATATTTATTAAGTTTGTGTATTAAAACATAAGGGACTAGTATAGATTAAAAATAAATACTAAGCAATTATGGGATATCTTAGAAGAGAAAGACCTTAGCAGTAAGCTTGAAAATAACATGGTTGAAAAAAGATATACTATGCAAACACTAACCATAAGAAAGCTAGTGTACTGGGGTGCCTGCGTGGCTCAGTTGGTTAAGCGTTGGACTTCAGCTTAGGTCTCGATCTCACGGTTTGTGGGTTCGAGCCTGTGTCAGGCTTTGTCCTGACAGCTCAGAGCCTGGAGCCTGCTTCGGATTCTGTGTCTTCCTCTCTCTCTGTCCCTCTGCCACTGTCTCTCTCTCTGTCTCTCAGAAATAAACATTAAAAAAAAAAAAGAAAGCTAGTGTACTGTTATTAATATGTAACAAAAGTAGAAAATGAAAAAAGAATGGCTTAAAATATGTGACATTCATAAACTGTATACACATGACAAATTAATAAGGTTTATTACCTTACCCCAAATTAATAAGGTTTATTTGAATAAGGCTTATTACATTGATTTAAAAGGTTCCTGTACCCCCTGTTCTAATATAGTGATTACAAACTTTTCACATACTTGTGTAAAATTTTTCAAAATTGACCATGCACTAGGTCAGAAGAATTATGTATATATTTCCAAATAAGTATGTATGGATTGTATTTTTTCTATAACATAACTAAATTAGAAATAAAAAATAAAAATATTATAAAAATGAAACAATAACAAATTTTTGTCTGGAAATTTAAAAAACACATTCATAAATGATTTATGGGTTAAAGAATTCATCACAATAGAAATTATACAATATTTAGACTTGAATGAAAACGTTCACTGACAACCTATTAAGTGCAGAGAAATCTTTTTTTATATGAAAATACATTGTGTTAAGTGTGTATAACAGGAAAATTTAAGGCAATGTCTATCTTAAGGAGCTAGAAGGAGAGCAAATTGGAGTGGGGATGGGTGTGGTGGTAGAGGTGGTGGTAAATTCTAAAAAAAATAGGAGAAAGGAAATGGAAATAATAGAAAAATAATGAAATAGGACATAAAAGGAAAAATAAAGACGATCTACAAAACAAAATCTGGCTCTTTGAAAATCGTTTAGTAAATGCTTGTATGGCATATCATGTAACAATCAGTAGTTTGTTAAAACAAGGCAGTTTTAATTATGACTGCCTTCTAATTACTATTCTTTTATTCTATTATTCATTTGCTTACAAGTGGCATTGGCTCCATAGTTAATCATTACTGCTGTTACCCCCCAAAATCATATACATACAAAATAATCAACTGAAGCAGATAGCACTGGGGAGGATCCCTCTAGTCCACCATTTCATCACCCCTTTCTTTTGCCTCTCTGCTATCCTCTTGTCCCCAGTAAGCAGTAACATGGATTGCTTGGCCCCTGGCAGCTTTACTTTCCAACACCAACATTTGTAGTGACTAACTAGGTACTAAGCAGTGTCTGGGTTCAAAGGATACAGTGATGAAGAAGATAGGAATGATACTAGCCTTTGGGGAATTTATGCCTTGTGAGAAAGAAAGACAATTAAAGAAGCAAATTACAATGAATTGCTGAGAGGGAGCAGTGAGACTGTACTATGGGAGCCAGTAGCTAGGAAACCTAATAGGTAACCTAGCAGGGAGAGGAACTTGAGCTGAGAAGTGAAATTTAAACTTGGTCCTTAAAGGTGTTTATCAAATGCAGCAAAGTCAAGAGTGGGTAAACATTCAAGGCACAGAGAATATCATTAGCAAATCCTAAAGGCAAAATAGTACATGTTCTGGTTAATCTGAACCTGCATATGATTTTGGATCAGTAAAGTTGCTCATAACTGAACTAAACACCTATGTTTTCAAATTGTATTTGGTCAACTTCAACCATTTAATTCAATTGCAGCCTCAAATCCCAAATAGAACATACAGTGTACTTATAATAAAAATATGAACTATAATGTAAGAATAATGACTTAGGTGTGAGTTCCATTGTCTATAAAATGAGCAATCTTACCTAGCTTTGAAAACTGTTAGGACTGGAGATATAAATGTTAAACACCTAGAAGAGATAAAGAGAAGGCATTAATTTCAGGAGGTTATCATCATTGATTCATTCAGTCTTCACAATAAATTGCTGAGGTAATTATTCTCCCTTAATTTTAGAGCTGACATTTAGAGAGATGAAGTCTCCAAGATAACATGTGACTTTTTTTTTTTTTAGAGATTTGGCTCAGGTATTATCTTTCCTTTCATCTAAGTGAATTTTCCTTCTCATGAGCTCCAAGAGCATCATATGTAAAAATGAATCATACGTGTGTCAGATTGATTGTAATAATTTTTCTATATTTAAGACATATGAATACTCTGTTACCCAGAGAGCTACTCACTAGAGGATCTATGTCTCATTCATGCTCCTTTCTAGTACATAGAGGGCAAGTAAAATATTTGCTGAATTAAAGTGGAAATTGAATGGGATAGAATAGTCTGATCTCAAATCACATAGTATTTTTACCATACCAGAAATATCTCACAATAATGTTCATTTTAGTAGTAAGAAGATAATGAAATAAAATTCTTAAGAATTACTAATTTATTAAAAATTTTAATAACTGAAAATTTTCCATGGCATGGAGTTTTTCTTTCTTTCCTCATACATTTGAAACAAAGTTTCTACTTTTGGTGTCCCTTGTTTAATGTGGTGAAGAAAACTCTGATGTAGCCTAAGAATTTTCTTCTCAAGGGATGGTTAAAACGAATAGTATGTACTCAGTATTTCTTTTGACTTCTTTTAGAAAAGGAAGCAAGTTACAAAGCAGATTATATAGAAGCATCTCCTAGAAGGCATGTAATTTGAGGTAACTTACTTTGGTTGCAAAAATAGTAATCTCTTCATTTCAAAAGGTAACCAGGCTGTAATACTGTTAAAAAACTCAAGGAAACTGAAATCAGCCAAATAAAAATCTATTACTTTTATTAAGATTTTTTAGACCTCAACTGATGACATAATATCCTTTTTGGAACTATCACAAATTATGTTTTATTTTATAGTGAAATCAAGTTAAATACTCACAAAAATATAAACTTAAGACGTGCACAGAATACAACCACCTGTATATAATTCATCCTTCAACTAGTAGAGGTATTCCAGAATTTCCAAGGATATTTTATTTGTCTACATTTTACCGTAGTTTATTTTTGCTGTTGCTTGGTTAATAATAATAAATAGAGTAATTGAGGAAGAATTATAGCTACCAAACATTTATGGTGATTTTCATTATGTGCCATTTTAGAAAGTAAGAAGTATTCAAATGAGAGTTATCCTCTAATCAGAATTGGTAAATATCCTTGCATTTGCCATGTTATGTTCTTTTTCATTTAGAGAGCACTGTTATATAATGATTAGAAAATTAAGCTGTTTCTGTCTCCAGTATGTGAGGAGGCTTAGGAAGAAATCCCATGGTCTCTCTGTCTCAATGTTCTCCTTTTTAAAATCAGGATAATCTCTCCATTGCCTCAAAATAATATGGAAATTCTGGACAAAATGCTAGTAAAGTAAAATCAACTTGGAATGATGAAAGAAATACACACTTTCCAGATGAGTGAAAGGTCAGAAATCACAGGGTGATTTATGCACAGAAATCTACTTTAAAATGTTCCTCAAGAAAGATATCTGTTTATAAATAACTGTCTTTATCACTGAGAGAGAAATGTATTTCCTTGGTTACTATTACTCATTTGTTGGAGTCTGTCACAGGAGTTCAGGAATTTTGAAATTCACCCAAATCTTGTTGGATGCTTACTATGTGGTAGAATTTTACTATGCCTTGGGATTACAGATGGGAGGGGAAAACCCTCTGATTACTTCATAATCTATAGGGAAAGTCAGATTGTAAACTATGCTAAGGGAAAAAAAAATTATGTAAAGTTCATAGCAAAGTGCCCAGGAGATAGTCAAAGCATAATTTTAGGGTCACCTGGGTGGCTTATTTGGTTAAGCAACTGACTTCTGCTCAGGTCATGATCTTGGGGTTTGTGAGTTCGAGCCCTGTGTTGGGCTCTGTGCTGACAGCTCAGAACCTGGAACCTGCTGCAGATTCTGTGTCTCATTCTGTCTGTGCCCTTCCTCCACTCATATTCTGTCTCTGTCTCTCTCTCAAGAACTATATACAACATTAAAAAATAATAAAAATAATTTTAACAGACATAAACCCAGTAATCAGCCCCCAACCAGCTCTTTTAGGGTTACTTCAAAACCTTTTTATTGCTTTCTATAACACAGTGCTTGTTATATTTTAGGGCTCTATAAATGTTTGTTATGTACTCCTGATGAAAAGTAAAATAATCTTAAAATACTCTAAGAGCATTGGTAGGAAAAGGAACACTTTTAAAAGGATATAAATATAAAATACTTGATTGAGTGTAAATAAAATCACGTTCCTCTTGATGCAACTGACTACCTTAGTTTCTTGTCTCAGAATAGCATGATAGGGAACCAAATGGCATACGTAGTGCCGTGTTTTCAAACACTTCATTAGCAGTTGTTGGCTTGTAAGTTCAATTTAATTTATTAAGTATAGCCAACTTTTGTTGCTGGCTATTGTAAGACTTAGGAGAGATAAATTCATGTAATAGTTATTTTTTTGAGTTATGCATTTCATACTGAAATATATGATTATATATATATGAAACATAATGATTTCTTATTGAAAACCACTATAAAAATTTGACAATGACAGTGTGTAAGAAGAGTTCAGGCCAATGGAGTAGATTAGTCTCAGCATAAAATCCTTACTTTGTGAAATCGAATTTCAATTTGGGAAATGGAAATAGTAACTGTACCACCATAACAGAATTGTTGAAGACTAAATGAGAACATCTGTATAGAGATTTAGTATAAAGCCTGGCACACAGTATATGCTGAGTGAATATTGGCCTTTTTATTAGTGTAGGGAAATACGTATTGGGCATACTTTCTATGCATCTTTAAATACTTAATTTACTTCCTTGTGACATTGATTAACCTATTTGTTTGTATTATTAACTTCCTTAGACACCTGAATCTTTTGCTTAGATATTAAATGTTAGAAAATTAATAAAAGGAATGACAGCTGAAGTTTGTTTTAAAAAAGTTATCTTTCTCACTTAAAGGGCTCAGTTGTCTTGGATTAAGTTTTTGTTGTATTATGAAACAATGGCAATTACACTTCAAGAAATCTATTAGGAAATGTTCTTTTGATATTGTAAATAAGTGGACTTAATATAGCACTTATTTATGAATTATTTATAATTTTAGTTACATTTATTTGAAGACTGAACTAGTTTTAAAAAAGGAAATGAAATGTGCCTTATTACCATTTATTTATTAACATTCTTAAATTTTCTAAATTTGTTTTAATTGACTAAGTTTCAGGACAAGATAAATTTATGCTATTTAATCAATAGCATGAATTATTTTTTCCACCCATACTATCTACGGATTAGTAATCTTAAAAAAATATCACAAGATTTGTTATTGTAAACATAGTTTAGCATTTACTTTATTAGATATGTTAATTACTTTCTTTTATAAAATGACAATTTTGGATATATAAATGATTCACATTACTTAGGTTTCTAAAGTATTTTGTTGTATATCAACACCCCCCTCCCCCATGTGCATGGATCTGTTCACTTCCTAGCCAATTTTTTTTTTCTGTTCAGCAGTTTCTTTTTTTTTTTCAATATATGAAATTTATTGTCAAATTGGTTTCCATACAACACCCAGTGCTCATCCCAAAAGGTGCCCTCCTCAATAACCATCACCCACCCTCCCCTCCCTCCCACCCCCCATCAACCCTCAGTTTGTTCTCAGTTTTTAACAGTCTCCTATGCTTTGGCTCTCTCCCACTCTAACCTCTTTTTTTTTTTTTCCTTCCCCTCCCCCATGGGTTTCTGTTAAGTTTCTCAGGATCCACATAAGAGTGAAACCATATGGTATCTGTCTTTCTCTGTATGGCTTATTTCACTTAGCATCACACTCTCCAGTTCCATCCACGTTGCTACAAAAGGCCATATTTCATTCTTTCTCATTGCCACATAGTATTCCATTGTGTATATAAACCACAATTTCTTTATCCATTCATCAGTTGATGGACATTTAGGCTCTTTCCATAATTTGGCTATTTTGAGAGTGCTGCTATAAACATTGGGGTACAGGTGCCCCTATGCATCAGTACTCCTGTATCCCTTGGATAAATTCCTAGCAGTGCTATTGCTGGGTCATAGGGTAGGTCTATTTTTAATTTTCTGAGGAACCTCCACACTGCTTTCCAGAGCGGTTGCACCAATTTGCATTCCCACCAACAGTGCAAGAGGGTTCCCGTTTCTCCACATCCTCTCCAGCATCTATAGTCTCCTGATTTGTTCATTTTGGCCACTCTGACTGGCATGAGGTGATATCTGAGTGTGGTTATGATTTGTATTTCCCTGATAAGGAGCGACATTGAGCATCTTTTCATGTGCCTGTTGGCCATCCGGATGTCTTCTTTAGAGAAGTGTCTATTCATGTTTTCTGCCCATTTCTTCACTGGGTTATTTGTTTTTCGGGTGTGGAGTTTGGTGAGCTCTTTATACATTTTGGATACTAGCCCTTTGTCTGATATTTCATTTGCAAATGTCTTTTCCCATTCCGTTGGTTGCCTTTTAGTTTTGTTGGTTGTTTCCTTTGCTGTGCAGAAGCTTTTTACCTTCATAAGGTCCCAGTAACTCATTTTTGCTTTTATTTCCCTTGCCTTTGGGGATGTGTCGAGTAAGAGATTGCTACGGCTGAGGTCAGAGAGGTCTTTTCCTGCTTTCTCCTCTAGGGTTTTGATGGTTTCCTGTCTCACATTCAGGTCCTTTATCCATTTTGAGTTTATTTTTGTGAATGGTGTGAGAAAGTGGTCTAGTTTCAACCTTCTGCATGTTGCTGTCCAGTTCTCCCAGCACCATTTGTTAAAGAGACTGTCTTTTTTCCATTGGATGTTCTTTCCTGCTTTGTCAAAGATGAGTTAGCCATACTTTTGTGGGTCTAGTTTTGGGGTTTCTATTCTATTCCATTGGTCTATGTGTCTGTTTTTCTGCCAATACCATGCTGTCTTGATGATTACAGCTTTGTAGTAGAGGCTAAAGTCTGGGATTGTGATGCCTCCTGCTTTGGTCTTCTTCAGAATTACTTTGGCTATTCGGGGCCTTTTGTGGTTCCATATGAATTTTAGGATGGCTTGTTCTACTTTCAAGAAGAATGCTGGTGCAATTTTGATTGGGATTGCATTGAATGTGTAGATAGCTTTGGGTAGTATTGACATTTTGACAATATTTACTCTTCCAATCCATGAGCAGGGAATGTCTTTCCATTTCTTTATATCTTCTTCAATTACCTTCATAAGCTTTCTATAATTTTCAGCATACAGATCTTTTACATCTTTGGTTAGATTTATTCCTAGGTATTTTATGCTTCTTGGTGCAATTGTGAATGGGTTCAGTGTCTTTATTTGTCTTTCTGTTGCTTCATTGTTACTGTATAAGAATGCAACTGATTTCTGTACATTGATTTTGTATCCTGCAACTTTGCTGAATTCATGTATCAGTTCTAGCAGACTTTTGGTGGAGTCTATCGGATTTTCCATGTATAATATCATGTCATCTGCAAAAAGCAAAAGGTTGACTTCATCTTTGCCAATTTTGATGCCTTTGATTTCCTTTTGTTGTCTGATTGCTGATGCTAGCACTTCCAGCACTATGTTAAACAACAGCGGGGAGAGTGGGCATCCCTGTCGTGTTCCTGATCTCAGGGAAAAAGCTCTCAGTTTTTCCCCCTTGAGGATGATGTTAGCTGTGGGCTTTTCATAAATGGCTTTTATGATCTTTAAGTATGTTCCTTCTATCCGGACTTTCTCAAGGGCTTTTATTAAGAAAGGGTGCTGGATTTTGTCAAAGGCCTTTTCTGCATTGATTGACAGGATCATATGGTTCTTCTCTTTTTTTTTTATTAATGTGATGTATCACGTTGATTGATATGCGAATGTTGAACCAGCCCTGCATCCCAGGAATGAATCCCACTTGATCATGGTGATCACCTTATTTGCATCCATATTGATCAGGGATATTGGCCTGTAGTTCTCTTTTTTTAGTGGGTCTCTGTCTGGTTTAGGAATGAAAGTAATACTGGCTTCATAGAATGAGTCTGGAGTTTTCCTTCCCTTTCTATTTCTTGGAATAGCTTGAGAAGGATAGGTATTATCTCTGCTTTAAACGTCTGGTAGAACTTCCCTGGGAAGCCTTCTTGTCCTGGACTCTTATTTGTTGGGAGATTTTTGATAACCAATTCAATTTCTTCGCTGGTTATGGGTGTGTTCAAGCTTTCTATTTCCTCCTGATTGAGTTTTGGAAGAGTGTGGGTGTTTAGGAATTTGTCCATTTCTTCCAGGTTGTCCAATTTGTTGGCATATAATTTTTCATAGTATTCCCTGATAATTGTTTGTATCTCTGAGGGATTGGTTGTAATAATCCCATTTTCATTCATGATTTTATCTATTTGGGTCATCTCCCTTTTCTTTTTGAGAAGCCTGGCTAGAGGTTTGTCAATTTTGTTTATTTTTTCAGAAAACCAACTCTTGGTTTCGTTGATCTGCTCTACAGTTTTTTTAGATTCTATATTGTTAATTTCTGCTCCGATCTTTATTATTTCTCTTCTTCTGCTGGGTTTAGGCTGCCTTTGCTGTTCTGTTTCTGTTTCCTTTAGGTGTGCTGTTAGATTTTGTATTTGGGATTTTTCTTGTTTCTTGAGATAGGCCTGGATTGCAATGTATTTTCCTCTCAGGACTGCCTTCGCTGCGTCCCAAAGCGTTTGGATTGTTGTATTTTCATTTTCGTTTGTTTCCATATATTTTTAAATTTCTTCTCTAATTGCCTGGTTGACCCACTCATTCGTTAGTAGGGTGTTCTTTAACCTACATGATTTTGGAGGTTTTCCAGACTTTTTCCTGTGGTTGATTTCAAGCTTCATAGCATTGTGGTCTGAAAGTATGCATGGTATAATTTCAATTCTTGTAAACTTATGAAGGGTTGTTTTGTGACGCAGTATATGATCTATCTTGGAGAATGTTCCATGTGCAGCCGAGAAGAAAGTATATTCTATTGCTTTGGGATGCAGAGTTCTAAATATATCTGTCAAGTCCATCTGATCCAATGTATCATTCAGGGCCCTTGTTTCTTTATTGACCATGTGTCTAGATGATCTATCCATTTCTGTAAGTGGGGTGTTAAAGTCCCCTGCAATTACCACATTCTTCTCAATAAGGTTGCTTATGTTTATGAGTAATTGTTTTATATATTTGGGGGCTCCGGTATTCGGCACATAGACATTTATAATTGTTAGCTCTTCCTGATGGATAGACCCTGTAATTATTATATAATGCCCTTCTTCATCTCTTGTTACAGCCTTTAATTTAAATCTAGTTTGTCTGATATAAGTATGGCTACTCCAGCTTTCTTTTGGATTCCAGTAGCATGATAAATAGTTCTCCATCGCCTCACTCTCAAACTAAAGGTGTCCTCAGGTCTAAAATGAGTCTCTTGTAGACAGCAAATAGATGGGTCTTGTTTTTTTATCCATTCTGATACCGTATGTCTTTTGGTTGGCGCATTTAATCCATTTACATTCAGTGTTATTATAGAAAGATACTGGTTTAGAGTCATTGTGATGTCTGTATGTTTTATGCTTGTAGTGATGTCTCTGGTACTTTGTCTCACAGGGTCCCCCTTAGGATCTCTTGTAGGGCTGGTTTAGTGGTGACAAATTCCTTCAGTTTTTGTTTGTGTGGGAAGACCTTTATCTCTCCTTCTATTCTAAATGACAGACTTGCTGGATGAAGGATTCTCGGTTGCATATTTTTTCTGTTTAGCACACTGAAGATATCGTGCCAATTCTTTCTGGCCTGCCTAGTTTCAAAAGAGAGATCAGTCACGAGTCTTATAGGTCTCCCTTTATATGTGAGGGCACGTTTACCCCTTGCTGCTTTCAGAATTTTCTCTTTATCCTTGTATTTTGCCAGTTTCACTATGATGTGTCGTGCAGAAGATCGATTCAAGTTACGTCTGAAGGGAGTTCTCTGTGCCTCTTGGATTTCAATGCCTTTTTCCTTCCCCAGTTCAGGGAAGTTTCAGCTATTATTTCTTCAAGTACCCCTTCAGCACCTTTCCCTCTCTCTTCCTCCTCTGGGATACCAATTATGCGTACGTTATTTCTTTTTAGTGTATCACTTAGTTCTCTAATTTTCCCCTCATACTCCTGGATTGTTTTATCTCTCTTTTTCTCAGCTTCCTCTTTTTCCATAACTTTATCTTCTAGTTCACCTATTCTCTCCTCTGCCTCTTCAATCCGAGCCGTGGTGGTTTCCATTTTGTTATGCATTTCGTTTAAAGCGTTTTTCAGCTCCTCGTGACTGTTCCTTAGTCCCTTGATCTCTGTAGCAAGAGATTCTCTGCTGTCCTCTATACTGTTTTCAAGCCCAGCGATTAATTTTATGACTATTATTCTAAATTCACTTTCTGTTATATTATTTAAATCCTTTTTGATCAGTTCATTAGCTGTTGTTATTTCCTGGAAATTCTTCTGAGGGGAATTCTTCCGTTTGGTCATTTTGGATAGTCCCTGGAGTGGTGAGGACCTGCAGGGCACTTCCCCTGTGCTGTGGTGTATAACTGGAGTTGGTGGGCAGGGCCGCAGTCCGACCTGATGTCTGCCCCCAGCCCACAGCTGGGGCCACAGTCAGACTGGTGTGTGCCTTCTCTTCCCCTCTCCTAGGGGCGGGATTCACTGTGGGGTGGCGTGGCCCGTCTGGGCTACTTGCACACTGCCAGGCTTGTGGTGCTGGGTATCTGGCGTATTAGCTGGGGTGGGTAGGCAAGGTGCACGGGGGCAGGAGGGGCAGGCTTAGTTCGCTGCTCCTTAGGTGATCCACTTCAGGAGGGGCCCTGTGGCAGCGGGAGGGAGTCAGATCCGCTGCCGGAGGTTTGGCTCCACAGAAGCACAGAGTTGGGTGTTTGCGCGGAGCGAGCAAGTTCCCTGGCAGGAACTGGTTCCCTTTGGGATTTTGGTTGGGGGATGGGCGAGGGAGATGGCGCTGGCGAGCGCCTTTGTTCCCCGCCAAGCTGAGCTCTGTCCTCCGGGGGCTCAGCAACTCTCCCTCCCTTTGTCCTCCAGCCTTCCCGCTTTCCGAGAAGAGCTGTTAACTTATGACCTCCCAGACGCTAAGTCACACTTACTGTTGGAACACACTCCGTCCAGCCCCTCTGCTTTTGCCAGCCAGACTCGGGGGCTCTGCTTGGCCGGCAGGCTGCCCCTCCACCCCGGCTCCCTCCCGCCAGTCCATGGAGCGCGTACAGCCTCGCTGCCCTTCCTGCCCTCTTCTGTGGGCCTCTGGTCTGCACTTGGCTCTGGAGACTCCATTCTGCTAATCCTCTGGCGGTTTTCTGGGTTAGTTAGGCAGGTGTAGGTGGAATCTAAGTGATCAACAGGACGCGCGGTGAGCCCAGCATCCTCCTACGCCGCCATCTTCCGGGCAAAGTCCTAGCCAATTTTTAAAAACATTCTGTCACAATCAGGCTACTTCATGGAAGTATATTGTGTACATATGAAACTATTCATTTTGTGTATTTTAGTTGAAAAGAAGTTGGACACCACCATTTTAGAAATGTAGAGGTCCACTTATTCCTTCCAGTCTTGAGGAAGTTGAAAAGTGTAGCTGATATATCTCAAAGTTTGGGCATGATGCTGATGCAATCATGTCAGAAGTTAAAAAAAACAAAACATGAACCATCACATATTTCCTGAGTACAATAATGTGCTTAAGCCAGATTGGACCAGAACTTAAGAGGGTGATTAAATTTTCAGGAATTTCATGAGCTGGTTGTTAAATACAACCATTATGAAAAATTAAGTTTTATAACCGTATAATCATATAAATCATGTCAAAAACAAATGTAACAAATACTAAAAACTCCTTGAATCATAATTTTTTAGTTCATTTTTATCTTAATGATGCTCTTGAGATTATTTCTCTTACACTGTATGTTGTAAATTCAAGTTTCTACAATGATGAAAATGTTGTTTAATACATTAGCCAACTAGCCACATGTATTTATTGAACACTTGAAATATGGCTACTGTTACTGAGGAACTAAATTCTAAATTTTATTTAATTATGATGAATTTAATATAAATTTGAATAGTCACTTGTGGCTACTGGCTACCATATTGGACAGTTCTATCTCACAAAGTTTGAACACTAGGTGAATTAGGAAATAACGTTTGCTAAGTGGCCAGGCACTTTTCTAAAGTGCTTTACATGAAATAACTCACTTAATCCTCATAGTAGCCCTCCAAGATAGATATTACTAACCTCACTTTACATTTTGAGGAGACAGGCATAAGTATGTTAAGTGATTTGTTCAATACCATACTCCATGAGAATGATGGAAATCAAGACTCAACCCCAGGCAGTCTAATTTTAAGGTCAGACCTCTTAAAACATACTACTATTATTTGTGATAAAATTCACAAAATTTCATTCAAATATCCACTTCAATAGAAAACTATCAAGTTTTCAATACAACCTGCTACGAAACCAAGGGAGAAAATCAGTGCAATAAACAATTATAATAAAAAAAAGCAGGAAAAAGAATAATATTAATTCATAAATTAGTGTATTGAGCAAGGTAGGATATTGAGTATGTATTAACTAGTTCATGAGCTGCAGAGCCTGGGGTGCCTAGTTCAGAGGCTAATGATTCGCATTCTTGTACATGTCTTTGGTGTTCTATGTATTGAGGAATATGATTGCTTTCATTTCTTCAAACCCCCTAAGAGCTTCCAACTCTTTGTTGGGTACTGGCACAGTTTCAATAGATACATTTATTTGGTTTAAACACTTAAAGGTTAATTGAAAAATGATTAAAATGTCCTTAGGTGAAATTTGATATGTATTGTATATTATTGGATAATTACTACTTTATTTGCATATCATTGGGTAAAACTTGTGTTGCATATATTCAGTGTCTCAAAACTAAACTATCTCTTGCTTCTGGGTGAGACAAGAAAGACATTTCAAAAATTCTATTCTGTTTATCACAGCCGAACTTCAAATTATAAACTTTTTGGCCTAGGTAATCACATTAGACTATATTCTGTTTAAGATATCAGCAATAAATGATTCTTTTAAAAAAAAATCATGTTTTCTGCTTCTAAACTTTGTTAGCATGCAATGTTAGCTTATAAATGCTAGTAAATTTTGTTATTTTTAAAAGTTTTTTATTTGAATTTCAGTTATTTAACATACACGTTCTGAAGTTGTTATCAGGTACCTATGGATTTAGTATTGAAAACTCTGGCTGGCCGATTGACTTTTTATTATTATTTAACTTTAGTAATGCATTTTGCCTTAAAGTCTAATATGTCAGATAATGATATACCTATACCAGCTTTCTTTTGGTTAGTGTTTGCATAGAATAACTTTTTTCATCTTCTATACCTTTTTGTGTCTTTGTGCTTATGATGTATATCTATATCTATATCTATATCTATATCTATATCTATATACATATAATATAACCTTAATATTTTAATTATAATTTTGACCCATTTACATTTAATGTAATTATTCATATGTATGTATTTATATTCACTTTCTTACTACTTGTTTTCTGCTTTCTCCTCTCCCACTCTGCCCTTCTATTACATGAATTTTCTCTCATTTATTTCTTTTGTATTAATAACATATTTTTAAAATTCTACTTTCCCCTCAACAATTTAGCTATTAGTAATAGTATTCTTTTAGTAGTTACTATAGTTGTACAATATGCATCCTTAATCAATTGCAGCCTAATAAATGTTGATATTTTTACTACTTCCTACACACTAGTGTACTTTCATTCAATCTCTCATACTTTCATCATGTATTTCAGTTTTCAATTATCATAAACCCCATGTGACTTTATTACTTTAAACAGTCAATGTCATTTACATTTACCCACATATTTATAATTTTCAGTGCCCTTTATGCCTTCCTGAATTTCAGAGTTTCCATCTGTGATATGCTTTCTTTCTGAAGAACTTCATCTAATATTCTTCAGCAAATCTTTTATTGTTGCCAATAAATATTCCCTGCAAGTTTCTTTATGTTACTTTCACATTTGAAGGATATTTTCCTTCTGAATAGAATTCCTGGTAGAAGATATTTTCTTTCACTGTTCAAAAAATACCGTTTTATTGTCTTCTGACTTCCATCAATTCTTTTGAGAGAAAAACTTTCAGCCCTTTTTGTTGCTTGTTGACAGTACGGTGTCTTTGTTTTTTTGTTGCTTTCAATGCTTTGTTTTTCTCACCTTGGTCCACAGCAATTTTACTGTGACCTGCATGAGTTTCCTTATTTCTACCTTTTTAAAGGTTTTAGAACTTATTGCTTTCACGTCTTTCATTATTTTGGGGAAGTTCTTGGTCTATTTCTCTTGAAATGTTACTACTGTCTCATTTTCTGTTCTCTCCCAATTATGTGTATGTCCTCTGATCCCAATTATGTGTATATTAGCTCTGTATATGTTGTCCTTTTTCTTTCATGTTTGGTTTTTGTTGTTGTTATAGTTTTCCTTCTGTATTTTCCTTCCTATTTTTCCATGCTTTGGTGTAGATAGTTATTACAGTCCCATCTTTAGTCCTCTTGCCCTTTTTGCTCACCTGTTCAATCTGCTGTCAAATACATGTGTTTAGTTTGTTTTGTTTTTTTAATGTTCACTTTTTTTCTTCTCATATTTCTTTGTTTTTTTAACTCCAGTTTCCTGGTAAAGTTCACATTCTTATTATGTATTTTTTAACATATTAATTCTGGTTATTCTAAAATCTGTGATAACTACACTTACCTGGATTTTATATGCATCTCTAATTTCTTATTTCTAGGCAGTTTTTAGTTATTAGTTGTTGACAAGCCTAGCCTGTTTTTACCAAAACGAGGTAGTGTGTATGAAAATTTGTAAATGCTGTGATTGACTTATTACCCTCCACAGAAGGTCTATCCTATCATTTAGTGAACAAATACAGTGAGGACTAATCACCCTCATTCACAAGAGCTGAGTTGATTCAGGCTGCTTGTCTATGTCTGGTTTGTGCCACTTGTAGAGAAGAGCTCTCCAAGAATTCTGACTGTTTACTAGGGATCTTCCTTCTTTAGCTGCTACTACACTCATTTTTATTTCCTCTCAGCCATCAGAGTATAGAAAGTTCCCCTCTTCTTTGCAGAGATGTTCTGTGTAGATTCTTAGCCTTTTATCCTGTGCAGTTTAAGAAGCTTATTTTTCTTCACTTTCTTCTGCTTCTGGTTTCTGGCCTCTTACATTCCCCAAACCCTGTATCTCTCTAGTCCTAGGATATTCCCACAGTCTCTCTTGCTGTCTTTTCTGAGCTGTGGTCCTCTCCTAGATTCAGAGCTCTCCTCTTTCTGCTATGAGGTGGTTTTATCCCCAGGGTAAAAGTAACCCTGAACTGTCATCTCACTTCTCTTCTTCTCTAATTTCTCTTGAGATCCTGACTGACCCCTCTCGTCTGGTTAGCTTCAGGTAGCTCTCTAATGCTTTCAAAATATTTTAAAAAGTTATCCTTCAGAGGCTAATCTATTATAATCAGAAGCAGGCATCAGCAAATTATTTACTGAATGTTTTCTATGTGCCAGATTAGTACTAACTGCTGGTAGTACAATGGTAACATGTTTTTAAAAATACCTAAAACATACAACATGTAACATTCCATTTAACATAGTAAGTTATATGTGTGTGTGTTTATAAAGGATATGGTCTCTAACTCAAGGAACAAAAATGTTCTACTGACTAACATGGAAACATGACACATAAATAGATACATTTGTAAGGAATTATGTTAGAGGCATGCAACATATACTATAGGACTTCAGAGGAGGAGCACTTAACTTGGCCTAGAAGTGGGTGTAAAGAAAGTGAGCCAAAATGCTTCCTATAGGATGTGTGACCAGGAACGGAATTCCAAAGATTGAGAAAGAGTCAAGCATAGGATGTCATCTACTTGACCCAATACAACTTCTAATGATACTGTATTAATACTGAAAATATACTTCCTGTTTTTATTTAAAACACTAGTGCGTTTGAAACATTAAAGCATATTTGAAGTTGTAAAAGTTAGTTTATAATTTTTAACCATGGCATTTGATTTCTCCATAGGTTTTCAAAACAATGAATATCACACAAATTCGAGATCCTTCTCTGCCTCCCCCCGAAAAAATGCCTGAAGCCTATTCTGCAAAAATTGCTCTTTTTGGTGCTGGGCCTGCAAGTATAAGTTGTGCTTCCTTTTTGGCTCGATTAGGCTACTCTGACATCACTATCTTTGAAAAACAAGAATATGTTGGTGGTTTAAGGTAATGCCTACATTTTTTTCATGTTTAAAGTATTAAAAATGATGAGGTAAAAATTATGAATATTGTTGATTCATAATCATATAGGAACTTCAGGCTCACAGATGGTATTTTAAATGTTCTTTTTCCAAATGCTCGATTTTGATTTCATTATTCACTTTAGTTGGCTTTAAGCAGTATTTATTTAAAAATTTCTCTGTCTAGTTTCTGTGAATTTACGATAAATCTCAGCAAAATATTTTATGGATAGAAGAAGCTGTCATATGAAAATGTATTTCATCCCTGTAAATCTGTCCTTTAATGGAGATATGTCTGAAAATTATAGAAATTAAAGATGGGAAAAACATTGGTCTGTAGAATACCTGGATAATTCATTTTGTTGTATACGTAGTCATGTTTGCCTGCTCACATATTTTTAATTTGAAATCTCTTTAGATTTGCATTTGATTAAAATCATGTCAGAGTCTACTAAAATTGTTCCATTTTAATGTACGCATATGCAGTTTTATTTCATAAATACCTTACTAATATTTAATATTAATCAGCATCGTGATTATAAATCAGGACTCACAGCCTTTTATTCCCATGAAGATTCATTCATTGAAATGGGGAAATATTTACTTTGTATCAATGACTTTCAGATATTCAAAGCACACTTAGAAATTAGGCGGAGAAGTTTGCTTCATTTAAAGTAGATAGAACTCTATAGTGGACATACATTACATTTGTGATTAGAATGAAATAAAATTTATTATAAGTAGGAAATGCAAATTACTCAAAACATTTGATATAAAAATGAGAAAGAATTTGGATGGAAAGTTAATATTACTCAATTTGTTATTTTTCATAAATGTGTCATCTTGCATTAGAAAGTAATGACATAAAATACTGTCATTTGGCATATCTGTTGTTGTATTAACATTTAAATTTAATAGCTACTTAATAGCTACTTTTAAAGTAAATTTATCATATTTAATAATCACAGAATACATTTAATCAAATTATGACTAAAATTTGTGCTTATGTTTTTTTATATTTTATGACACCTATAAATATGTCAATAATTGTAAAATTTCATATTGGTCAAATGACTATGTGAACCCAAAATAAGCTTGCATTAATATAAAACTATTTGACTGAATCATCAAGCCAAGGTATCATATAATAGGAAAACCTATTAAAGAGGATATGAAGCATAAACTGAAGAAAAAAATAACCTGATTGTCAAGAAATAATTATTTTTTCTGTATTGATGTTTCACCACTATGAGTTTTAAGGGATTACACATAGTTTGTAAAGTTTTTATTTACTCCTGGAATGTAAAATACCTAATATATTATTTTGCTGGAATGATTTAGACTATCTTTTTAATGGTGTTTTACCGCAGCTTTATTAATTAGGAAAAACATAATCTATTAGCAACATATGTATAAGCATTGTACATTTTTTTCAATTATACACATCAATGAATATGTGAGCTAATTTAAAAAATATGAACTTAATTGTTGTATACCCTAATAGGCTAGGAAAAATCTTTTTGCCCCTTAATTGCATTTCACATGGAACAGGCCTGGTTTGTGAATTATTCTGTGTCGGCAATTTTGGCATATTATTATGGTAGCTAGCATCTCCATCTCTTTGCAACTCAAATGCAGAGTAGGAATTTCTGAATCATATAAACTAACACTAAACTTGTGCTTTTACATATTTGCTGAACATTTTCTAATGGGACAGATTCTTCTGGATTAATGATCTTTGGTTTTTTTTAATTCTTTTTTGATTTATTTTCTTTCCTTTGCCTTTGAATGTTCCCAGTATCTAGGGACAATATAAAATGTTTAATCAGTCTTATTTGGACCATCCCATGGAAGAGGCATTATGTGCCACTGTTACAGGATTATAAAAACTGACATTGGAATTTAGCCGGCATTACAACCACAACCCTTTCCTGTTAATTTATTTTTTCACTTACAGATGCCTCTCATTCTCTTATACCTTCAAAGTGGCTAAAAAGATTAAATTAGCTTTGTATTTGAAATCAATTGCTTAAAGAGATGGTGTCAAGTTTTATCTTTCCTTCTCCTTTGCATCCAAACAGATTCTTTTATCCCTGGTGAATTAGTATCACAACCACTTTTAAAAAAATCACTAGAGTTGGTGAAAGATAGCAAGGACTTAATCCCTATTCCATTGAACACAATTGATTGATTTTTTTTTTTTTTTGATGTGGCAACAATATTAAAATAATCAGTAGTTTTGCTTTCCTCTCCTTGTGGTTTCTTTTTTCAGGACTTGAGTTTAAAAAGGTTAAAGGGCTTCATATTATGGTAACAAAGATAAATAAAGATGGTAATAACAGACTGTAAGTGTGCATGCATGTGTATCCTTTTGATTTTGTCTTTTCCCTTTAAAAATTAGTACACATGAATTCTAACATTTTTGCTAGGTGTAGTATAGCCAGAGCAATGGTTTATTTTAGTTATTTCACACATTTTCACCACGTTTATTGTATTTCATATTGATTGACAATAAAGAAAAATGGGGTTTAGGTGAAATGGTTATAGCAATAGGAATTATTTTGAGTACAAGTGTGATGTAACACAAATTTACAGTGTGGTACCTTTATCATAATAAATAGTATTATGAAAAGAGTGGGAGTTGTTATAGGTAAATTCCATTTACTTGAAAGCAGCATGAACATAGAAGAACGATTTTGTTTCTTTCTTTGTTTGTTTAGGTTTCTGATACTCCACTGATGGTACTAAAGAATTTATTAAAAAAATTTTTTTAATGTTTATTTATTTTTGAGAGAGAGATAGAATGCGAGTGGATTAGGGACAGAGAGAGAGGGAGACACAGAATCTGAAGCAGGCTCCAGGTTCCGAGCTGTCAGCACCAGAGCCCGATGCGGGGCTTGAACTCACGAGCTGTAAGATCATGACCTGAGCCGATGTTGGACACAACCGGCTGAGCCACCCAGGCTCCCCAAGAATTTATGGTTCCCATAAGGAAAATTTCTGTCAACACTTTAGATGGTTAAAAGAGTACAAGTGGAGGAATAAAAGTTTGTTTTCTTAAGCACAACAAACTTAGGAAATAATCCTTCCAATCAAATTCTGTCTTCCTTTCTTTTATCCCCTGTCTTACCATGTGGTCTTGCCAGTGATCTCATTTACTCTCATGGTCAGTTACCACTTACAGGAAAATTATTTTAAAATCTGTACTTGTCCTAACCTCTCTCTCTGTCCTGGTCATACATTCAAACCCTGGACATCTCTTATAAATTTCACCAGACCAATCAATATTACACCTCTTCCTGAGTTTGGTCCCTCAGTGGAGGGCATCACCAAAACAAATGGGAATTATCTGCACTACTCTTCAGTGTCCTGGCAATTTGTATTTTGTGAATACTTTTAAAATATCCTCTCACCTCTCCACCTCTATGCCCCTAACATCTCACTTGCTGTACCTGTATAGCCTCCAAATGGATCTCTTTGCTTCCTGATTTGTCTTTTTCAAATTCATTTTTCTAACAGTTTCCAAAACTGGTTATGTCACCCTTCTACTTGTAATCTCTCAGTAGCTCCCCATAATCTGAGACATGATTCTGGCTTGGTATTAAAAGCCATGATGTGATGTTACCTTTCCTCCCTCTCTCACTCCCTCCCTCTCTCCTTTCCTTCCTCTCTTCCTTCCTCCCTTCAATATCTATTGATCTCCTATGCGCTGGTCATAATCTCAGGCACTAGAGCTCAGAAGTGGACAGAACAAAGTACCTCTTCTCATGGGGATTATTACACTCTAGTAATGGGAAGGCAGACAGTAAACAAACAATAAACCAAATATAGAATATGTCAGGTGATGATAAATGCATTAAGGTTTGTTTGTTTCTTAACTGGCAGTTTAGTGGTATGGTAGCATATTTAATGCCTGGAGTAGATTTTTTTTTAATATACTTATTCTCTAATCTATGCAATAAAGTAATTTTCAATAAAAATCATAATAATCAGTAATAAAAACTATTTTGTTTCATTCCTATAAAAAACATTAACAATTGAAGTAATTTCAATATTAAAGATATAGCTCACACTGCTTCACTATTTTTTTAATTAAAAAATTTTATTTCCAATGTTTATTTATTTTTGAGAGAGAGCGTGAGCGGAGAAGGAGCAGAGAGAGAGGGAGAACACAGAATCTGAAGCAGGCTCCAGGCTCTGAGCTGTCAGCACAGAGTCCAACACAGGGCTGGAACACACAAACCATAAGATCATGACGTGAGCTGAAGTCGGTCACTTAACTGACTGAACCACCCAGGCGCCCCTCACTATTTTAATTTGAAGCACAAAAGCCTCATAGTTGCCCAAAATTAGAGTTGATGTAAATCATATTGCTTCATGTGCTATCATTTTATCAGTTCCAAACCGACTGTTTAAACATTAGCGTATGTCCAGCATGTGGAGACACATGCTGCCTGTGGTAGTTGGAACAAGGAATGCTTTCAGCTAAATCAGTATGTGCCAGTGGCCACTGTTTAACTGGGATTTCTCACATTAACTTCCTTATAGAACTCAATGTTTACTAAGAATGGGTAATAAAAATGGGGCAATTTAAAGCTTATTCACATATTACTAGAACTCTACAGCAACCATAGCAATTATTTAGAATTTAGATCTACCAGAGATTTTGGGGGGGTAGGGACAGGGAGACTGTGTTTAGGATATCAATGACACTGTTGAAAGCAGCTCAAGGTGAAAATACAAAGCAGGTTTATTTTGGGGTGCCTGGGTGGCTCAGTCGGTTAAGCGTCCGACTTTGGCTCAGGTCATGATCTCACATTCTGTGAGTTCGAGCCCCGCGTCGGGCTCTGTGCTGACAGCTCAGAGCCTGGAGCCTGCTTCGGATTCTGTGTCTCCCTCTCTCTCTGCCCCTCCCCTGCTCATGCTCTGTCTCTCTCTGTCAAAAATAAATGAACATTAAAAAAAAAATTAAAAAAAAATACAAAGCAGGTTTATTTTAATCAGTATTGTAACTGTTTAGTCTAAATCATTACACCCCCTTATGGCCTGCACCTGGGCTAGGGAATAGAGATGATGGAATTTGGGGCTTGAGCAACTCATAAAATGGAGTTGTCTGAGATCCAGTGTTGGGGTGGAAGAACCAAAGTTTAATTTGGGTCCTGATGAACCTGAGATACCTGTTAGACATTCAAGTGAACATAAAAGGCTGGAATTATGGTCTGAGGATAAGAATATGAGATTCATTACATGTAGATGACATTTAAAGCTCCGAAACAAGGAGGAATTCATCTAATACTCAAAATACCTGACTACAGGGCTGTGGTGTTTCTGCTAAAGCCTCCTGAAACCCCTCTGCTCCATTGTCATTCCCTGATCACAGCATGTGTACTTTTTTCCTCCTCCCCTTTCTGTTCCTCCTCCTTGCCATTTTCTTTGTCCTCTGATGCCTTCCCTCTTCTTCACTTAACTGAAAGCTGATCATTTGTCACATTTCATCTACCTGATTATCTCATCCCACAATAAGCCTCCCCTCTTTTGAAACACTCTTGTTCACAGTGATATTTTACATTTGTCACATTGTACTGTGTATGTGTATATATCTCCCATCTGTCTGCTGATCTCATCCATTGGTGTATATAAATATGTCACATTTATAACTATCCATAATCACCTCCCTATCCCCTGTCTACTCGTTAATAACCAAATCTAACCAACTTTTTTTGAGTATCTCACCTTCCACTTACTTCCTGTAGGATATCCTTGGAGATATCCTACACAGTTATTTGCTTAATGCTTTTGCTAAGCACTGTGGTAAATATTGGCTACAATGCTTTCAGGGCAGTATGAGGATCTAACCAAAGTTGCTGAAGCCACAGCATCCTGGCATTCCATTTACTCCAATGCCTACTTCAGCTTTCAAAGTTATATTTCTTTTTTGCTTGTGTTTCCTCCTGCTGGGTTGGGTAATGTCATCCTTTCTTTCTTTGTGATCAACAGAAAAGTTGTAGCCTTTCTTTCAGAGCTATTTCTTAAATAACAACCATTTGCCTTCACTAGCATAAGTTTTTCTTCTTTTGTACCATAAACTTACTGAAATACCATAAAAATTTTAGGTTAGGGCTTAGTCAAGGGAAGGTACTATGCCTCACAATGTATCTGGATGTTGCCTTGCTATGGTTGGTTTATTTGGCTGGAGTTCGTTATTCACAGCTCATTGTTTTGTTCTCTTGTCCAGCCTTTTGAGAAACTTCATCAGACCCAACTTTAGTCCATTTCCAGTTTCTCTCACACAGAGCCCCATGCCTATCAAGGCTAGGTGTCTGTGTCCACATACAATTCTTAATATTTAAGAATCTTTCTGTGTAGCCTTTCAGGCCATAGAGTAGGAAAAAATATACCCAACCCTTTTGGGTTCTTTGGCGGGGCCTGTGAAATAAGCAGACAAAAGACAGATTAATAAGAAAAACAGTTCACTAATACATGTATCATTCATACAAATAGAAGAACATAGTGGTGATAGAACTTGAGGTTCTATCAAAAAGATAGAACCTGAGGTTTATATAGCTTCTTAATGAAGAACAATAAATTTGCGAGATGGCAAGACAAAGGAAAAGGCTTTAGGCTTTTAGAGGCAACAAACTTTCTAGGGGTGGGAAGGTAGATATATGAGGAAAATTCATGGAATATAAGGGTTATTTAGTAAGGTTTGTAATGTAGATTCTTTTTAGTCTTATTAGCCTGTTTTGGGGCTAAAAAGGGTCTAGAATTATCTCCTGGTGATTAAAAGTTCTGCCCTTACTGGTAGGGAAATAGAGATACACCTTTGTAAATTTATGTCCTGCTTTTAGGCAGATATTAGGGGGGCAGAGAGCTTTTCTCATATCTCCTTCTTCTCAGTTGCCTTCTGCTCAAAGTAATCCTTATACCAAAGTGACATTTTTTTGGGGGGTGGAATATTCTAATACCCTCCAAGGGCCCTCCGTGGTGCAGAGTATTATCATGACTTCCCAGGTAGTATGGCTAGAGTCCACAAGTCAGCTTAAGTGATTTTTATCTCTGACTTAGGCCCAAATTTACTCTCACGTATAATCTTATGTCCTAACTAGATGGACAGCCCCTGTATATAGGGCATTAATTGTATACTAATACTTTGCATTTTCTATAGCACTGAGCATATCTTGCTAATTGTTTTATGTATGGAAATTAATTGAATAGTTATGTTCTTAAGTCTCCAAAGAATGAAAAATCTGTGTGTGCACTTTGAAAGACTTAGTATTGAATGATCCAGTAGGCTCATCTTCAACTATTATTTATTTATTTTGTAAATATATTGCTATAATGCCTGGATATACCTCATTCATTGCATGTACTACATTCTATTGTAATTATCTGTGTATGTAACCTTCCCCACCAGAATGAGAATATACTGAAAATGGGAATTTGGTAAAATTCACCATCAAATCACTGCAGCTAATGCTGTGTCTGGTACTTTGTAAATGCTTATTGAATAAATAGATAACTGAATAAATGAATTAGTATATATTCATGAATGTTTATAGCCTTTTTATTGCTATAAAACATTGAAGACTTATTTGTCCTTACCTTTGATACTCCATAAACTATTATACTATTTAAATTATTATATTTTAGTGCTCATTTTTGTTTTTTAAGTGCAAATAGTGAGCACTTATATTAAATAGGATTACTTTTTAATGACTCTATCCTTTTGGGATACTTACTGCTTTCATAGAAGATTGGTTTACTATAAAAAAATATTCTATAGATCATCTGGAACCAACCCAATAATATTCTAAACAGCATAGTAATTCAAAGTTACAGATTTGAATTTGAACAAGCTAGTGGTATATTTGTGGAATATATATGTATATATATATTAAATACTAAAAATAGTTTTATTTTTCGTGTTTTTAAGACTTTTTTCTTTTTTAAAAAATACTCTCTTAATGTTTATTTATTTTTGAGAGAGAGACACAGAACACGAACACAGGAAGGGTAGAGAGAGAGGGAGACACAGACTCTGAAGCAGGCTCCAGGCTCTGAACTCTCAGCACAGAGCCCAACACAGGGCTCAAACTAATAGCAAGATCATGACCTGAGCTGAAGTCGGAAGCTTAACTGACTGAACCACCCAGGTTCCCCTTAAGATTTTTTTTTTCCTTAGGAATTCATTGGATTGTTAGATAATTCAGCTAAGTACTCTAACAAACTTAAAAGTGTTGGAATTGCTTTTAACCAATTATCTATTTGTTTTCCAATGTGTATATTTATTTTCACACCACTTGCAACTATTTCTACTGCTATCCATTTAATATTGTATCATACATGTAAAAGTTGGATGTTCTCACACCCATATAATATGAAAATACTCTTAGAAAAGGTACTTATTCCTTTAATACTGATCAATATAGACATGTTGCATTTTTTAAAGATTAATAATTTTTCCACAAATGCTGCTGCTTCTTTTTTTTTTCCAGTACTTCTGAAATCCCTCAGTTCCGGCTACCATATGATGCAGTGCATTTTGAGATTGAGCTTATGAAGGACCTTGGTGTAAAGGTAAATGAAAAACATAACACATGTGTATTGCTCAAAGAGTAAGGAGTAAGCTCTACACTAAAGATTAACAGCAAAATGTCACACATTTTAGGAAAGAACAATTAAAAGCTACACCAGGCAGAAGCAGAAAGATGCTTCTCCTTGCTTAGGGCATTTGTCTGTCTACTGTCTGAATGCCACTAGCCTGGAAAAGGGCAATCAATAGTTCTCATCTGGCACGCCTGCATGTGATTAATTGTCTGTAAGAAACAAATTCCTAAATTGCTTTAGGGGTTCACTGCAGCTAATAGAAGGATTTGGTTTCTTTAATCACATTTTTTTCATGCAAGTTGTGTGCACTCTGAAACATTTGTATTTCACAGTTTGGAACATAATCTTGCAGAGGTTTATTTTATTTATTATATGCATCGTGTCAGTAGTGTTAATGTGATAATCCTCTCTTATCATAAGCAGCAAATCAGCGGTGTAGAAAGCAACAGCTTTGTATTTTTCGTTGTTTTGTGAGATAAACCTTGTTCTTTTAAAGATGGTCAAAAGTTAACATATTTGTACTTTCAGAATTTGGCTTTAGATATTCCTATTCTTTTCTATTAATTAGGAGTATTATACTCTGGCTCTTCACTGGAACATATTGCTATTTTTTGTTTCAAACTATTAATTTTACATAATAGATGTACACAATATATTAATAAAGTATTGAGATTTACGTAAAACATTCTGTAAGTGCATGCAAAAGATATTTTGAAAAATGATTAAGAAACTATTTGTAGCTCTTGCATTTAGAAATAAAAATTAAAGTAATCAAAAGGGGGAATACTCAAAACAATATTTTGTGCTTTTACACTTTATTTGGCAGAAAGCATTTATACATAATCACTGAACAAGAAATCTTATAGCAAGTACACATAACAGATGTGCACAACTTTATGAAAGCTCAGCGTTCAAAACTAGTGTTGTTCAAAATAGATCATTTAAAGATGATTATTTGTTTTTTAAAAATGTATTCTGAATAGTTCTTTAAATGTCTTTCATTCTGAATACAGACTCTTAGCTAAATCTCATTAAATAAGGAAAATATTATTTATTGGGACTTCAAACTAATGTATCAGGGGTAAACTAATATATTAGGTGTTAGTAGCAATTGAAGATGAATCAGAAATTAATTTAAAGCACTTCTAAATTTATCTTATAAGTAATTGCAAAATTCCATTCAGTGTTTGCAGTACCAGATATATTGCATAAATTAGAGCATACCCATTACTCTCATTAGGAAACTCATCAAGGACATAGTAGCAGTGAATGTACTGAGTGCCAGAAAAATATATATTTTAGCAATAGTCCTGCAACTTTCTACTTTTATAGTCAGATAACTTTGACAAAGTCAATTAACATCCCTAGATTTGGTCAATATCTGTTGAAAGGTAAAAGTGTGTACTACCATTTGTGTAAGATACAAACTTATCAGGCCATCTATACAGAGGATATCTCTGGAAAAATAGAAGATTCTGATAGCGTAAGGTTGCTTTGGAAAGGTATGGGAAGTATTTTTTACCATTTTGTGGGTTCGAATTTTAAACTCTGTGACTTTATTATAATAATCAATAAAAAATTAAAGCCTAAATGAAACAAGAAGTTAATACTGTCTTGCCCACCTCTCAGGTTGTTTTAAAATGAGACATTTCAAATATTCAAACTTTCTTTGTAAACAGTAAATTGTATGTATAATTCTGAGGAGACACAGCAAGGAGATTCTTTTTCAGCTTTCAGGACTTATATCCACTGATAGGATGCTTGCAACTTTTCTAGCTTATCAACTTTAGCCATAAGAGAATACATTTTTTAAAAAGTGCTCTACACTTGTTACCTCTTTTTTCTCCTCGCCAGATTCTTATTAACCTGCCTTCTGTTTGTACTTCTCAACTAACGTTTTATATTTTAAAGTCAACAATTTCCTGTCAATGAAATGAAGTTTGCTCTAAGTTCATACTGTTTGAACTCCTATGCAGCACTCATGTACGTGTGTGTGTCTGTGTGTATGATGTGTATGTATGTATGTATTTTTAGCTTTCATGATCTAGCATTATCTTGGTTATTATTCAGTTTTTCTTTTTTTTTTCTTTCTAATAGATTTGTTTCATTTATTCAACAAATAATTATTGAGAATTTACTTTTGCCAAGTAGTATGATAAATACTAGTCTAGAACCATCCTTTCAAACTCCACACCTATATTCTTAGTAGTTTAATGAATACATCTATCATCCAAATAGCATACTCATCATACCCAAAACTAAGTTTAATTCATCTTTACTCCCAACTACATTCTTAGTTCAATTTCCTGTTGAATAATTTTAATTTGTTTTATATCTAATAGCTTGATAGATTGGTTCTTCTTAATTTTAAATTGAAAAAATTTCAATTTAAAAAATTTTGCAGCCAGACATTGTCACAAGAAAATAAAGAGACTTTTTGTCTGCTCTCTATTTATACAATATATATTTTTCTTCCACTATTTCATTGGCTGGAATCTCTAGTATGTTATAAAAGAGTGATAATACATGGCATTGTTTTTTATCTTTGATATAACATTTTTAATCATATTGAGCACATTTTTCTAGATTTAGAATATTAAAATGTTATTTTTTTATTTTAATGGGGAGGGTGTGTTAAATTTTCAAAATGCCCCTTTAAAAAACTTATGCTCAGTTAACATATTGAATTATATAAACCTTTATAAATCTGGATGATATGCAGTTTTGCATTGTTTTATTATATGTGTACGTCTACATTTGCTCTGTTAGTCTTTTTCCTTTTTCCTGCATTTATTTATGTAATCAACACTAAAACTGGAAATAGAGCAGGGAATAGTCAAATACCGTTGCTGTCCTTGCAGAGTTTCAAATCTACTGAAAGCCTGTTTATGTTTTGCTTTACTTATTTGTGTTTGTTATCTTTGTGAGTTTTTGGTAATAGAGTTATGTTAGGCTTATAAAAATAAATTTCCTAGGGGCACCTGGGTGGCGCAGTCGGTTAAGCGTCCAACTTCAGCCAGGTCACGATCTCGCGGTCCTTGAGTTCGAGCCCCGTGTCAGGCTCTGGGCTGATGGCTCAGAGCCTGGAGCCTGTTTCCGATTCTGTGTCTCCCTCTCTCCCTGCCCCTCCCCTGTTCATGCTCTGTCTCTCTCTGTCCCAAAATAAATAAAAAACGTTGGAAAAAAAAATTAAAAAAAAAAAAATAAATTTCCTAGCATTTCATTATTTTCTGAGAGTATTGTCTTGAGACAAGTATTTTACTGAATTTGAAAATTTTACCATTCTGACCTCAAGCCTTTTTATGAGAGATAGAACTTTGGCTTTTTTTTTTTTAATAGTTATCAGTCTTTTCACCTATTTCATTCTCTGTCAATTTGACCAATATATATTTTCCTAGAAAAATTTATTTCATTGAGACTTTTGAATTAATTACCATACATTTAAACATGTTATCCCCTATACAATAAAAAATATCTCATCTGTACCTGGGATTATACATTGTATTTTCTTAACTTTTTTATTGATAAAAGTGGGTAGTGGTTTTCCAGTTAATGTATTCTTTACAGGAACCAGCTCTTAGTTTTATATTTTCTTATTATCTAATTGCTGACTTTATTCTTTCCTCATGCTATTCTTATACTTATTATTCTTTTTTAATGTCTTGAGTTGTATACTTTTCTTTTTTATAGGATTAATACTGAAACCATTTTAAATTATTAATTTCTCTTTGAATAAACTCTTGTCAGAATATGTACGTTTATATTAGTATTATTAGTGTTACTTTTCTTCAGTAGTTATAGTTTTGATTGTTTTTTCCTTTTCATAGAATTGTTTAGGATAATATTTTTATTTGCTCATGTATTCTTGTGATAGAATTCAAGGTTTTGTTTTTCACTTTACTTATCAGCAGAATATACAGTTTTTAATTTCTTAAATATATTCAGTTGATTTCACATCAAAGGATCCTTCTATTATAATAAAATTATTCATTCCTTAGAAGAAGTAGCCTTTTAGGGGTGCCCAGGTGGGTCAGTTGGTTAAGTGTCCAACTTCGGCTCAGGTCATGATCTCACAGTTCATGAGTTCGAGCCCTGCATCAGGCTTTATGCTAACAGCTCAGAGCTTGGAGCTTGCTTTGGATTTTGTGTCTCCTTCACTCTGCCCCTCCGCTGCTGCTGCTTGTGTCTCTCTCTCCCTGTCTCAAAAGTAAATACACATTTAAAAAAATTTTTTTAAAAGAAGAAGTAGCCTTTTAGCTGTTATATTTTTATAAAATCTCTTTATTTTATTTCCCTTCCCTGTTTGTCTGTTTTTAGTTGTGGGGGTGGGGATGGGCTAAATGGGTAAGGGGCACTAAGGAATCTACTCCTGAAATCATTGTTGCACCATATGCTAACTAATTTGGATGTAAATTTAAAAAAATAACTAAAACAAGTTAACAAAAAAATCTCTTCATTTTATAATAAGAAATTTACTTAGACCACAGCAAATTATTTTTAACCTTTGGGAGACTTTAACAAAGTCTCATGATATTTGTGTCAATGTCACTAACTTTTTAAATACTCTTTGTTTTGCCATTGAGATTAGGTGGATATAAATATTTTTGTTTCAGTCTTCATAATATTTCTAATGACTTCATTTTTAAAAGCAAAAATGTAAATCTGCATGAAATCTTATATTTTTCTAAATATCTTTATATGCTGTTTCTCAAAATATTTTGATAGAATTCTTTATTGATTAAACTTAACTTGTAATTATTAAGCATGTCTTCTGCTTCATAATTTGAGTAAAAATACCTAAGATCTCATTTTTGATAACCTCTCTACATCATCTTCTTTTTTATTATAGTTATTTGAAGCATTTCCATTATTATAGAATGTTATTGGAAAACTAATATAAAAACATATCGTAACACTACTGGAGGAGAGAAATATATTTATTAATAGCTGACAAAATAGTTTTTGTGTCTGAAGAAAGCTAAATATTATTTTTAAATTCCTCCATCTGATCTCCTGTCTTAGGGATTCTGGAAATATTTTATCTATTTAGCCAAATATTCTATCAGAAATGTGAAGAGCGTGTTTGTTGTAATCTGTATTTTTTAATAATGGGTATCATATATTTCATTTGAAGAAAGAGTTCCACTCCAGAAAAAAGTTGTAAACCTATTTACATTACAAATATTATTATATATGAAGATGTATTATAGATGTAAAGAAAGTTTCATGACGTCCCAAAGGGGATATTAGATGGAACTTTGGCTCATGGCTTATATTTAGCCCATATATTGGAATAGTAATAATTCTTATGCTGAGCTTGTAGTAGAGTAAATTTTCTTCTGATTTTAACTAAGAAGCTTGAGTACTTAGTCCTAAATTACTAAAGCCACTAGAGGAAGGTACAATATGTGTTATAATTCATATTAAGAAAATCAAGATGAAAAAATATTACATATACAAAAGTACAGAGGACTAAAGGAACAAAAACACAAGCAAAATGCTCACCATGTGATTTTTGTTCTAGCATCATATCTATTTAACAAATAATGTTAGGATTTCATAGTTTATCAGCCATAGGAATGTTTTTGATGTTTGTAGTTGTCTCATAATAACTAGTTTTAGTTATGTGTTATATCTCTGAGCCCAATTTCCCAATGCATAACATAAACAAAATTTTAACCTTTTTTTGTCAGAGTCCTTCTCCTTGTTCTTTCTTACAGAGTTAATTATTGAGTGGATAACAAATGTTTGGGAGTCTAAGGCTTTTAGAAAAGGGAAATTTGACTGGAGTTCCCAGCACAGACAGAGAAGAGTCCTGGTGCCTGACACTCCACTCAATGTTGCCATTATTGCTTTGTCTCATTTCCATCATGGAGCTACTTCCTAATGATGGCTATTATCCATCTTTCTCACAATGTCTGTCCACAGTGTAGTAAAGTCTTCCTGGTCCCAGTTCTAGTGTATTAATACCAAGAATCAAGCTACTTGTCTTTCCAGTTTTCAATACACAAACGTATAATTCATTTTTTTTCTTCCCCAGTTGCATACATTGCCTACTAAGCTGGAAACAGACTGTAGAAATATGAAATGTCTTTACATCTTTCCTGTACATTATAAACTCAGACATGTTCACTCTACTAGAGTGGAAGGATTGGGATGTCTTTATTATCATTTGATAAAGCATGTAGTAACGCTACTAAACTAAATTGCTGTGCCCATACACGCACCACCTCAGGAGGGATGGGGGTATTTCTTGAATCTTTTTGCTGAGGCAGTGGATAAACTAAACTTAAAGTCAGGTATTCTGAGGATCACTTCCACTAATTAACCCATTGGCAGGGCATTCCACTGCTCAACTTTGGAAACTGCATTCTCATTCTATTTGCTAAAACTCAATTTAGAATGTTTGGACCTATAGATTTCTTTTATGTCTAGCCTTTATTATATACCGGTATTAAGGTTATGTATTTCATAAAATAAACAGTAGAACTTTCTTTATGATCAGAAATAGTTTAATAAAATAAAAAAATCTATTCTTTAAAAATTAGCATAAATTGAAATTTGGAAATCTCACTTTGGATACATTGAGTAGTATCTAATGCTACTAATTCTAATGCCAGTTAACACTATTATATACTATAAGCATCTTTAATATTATATATTTACTTGATGTTTTAATTCTTTCTGTGGTATTTGATATCTTCCAGAGTTCTGAATGTTTGTTTTTAATCTCACTTTTGTTGTCCTCAGCTTAGAAACTTTCAGTTATTCCATCTCCCAATATAAAAATAGAATTAGTATTTTAGGAAAACAAAAATGATCCTTTATGATACAATCTCAGACATCTTCTCCCCCTACTTTCTCTTTCTTTTTTATGCTTTACCCTTTGTATTCCAGAAACACTACATTTCAGTAGGTCTTCACATGTGATGTGTTGTTCTGTGCCTTTGAAGATGGTGCCAGTTCTACCCGTCATTCTCCTTTTACTTTAGAATCATCAGGGCATAACTGTTACTCCTGCTGGCTCTGCAGTTGGACTATAGATGTAACTTTGATGAAGGTTGTCTAAGCCCTCTTATTCCTTGGTTTCATCATCTAAAATGAGGATACTGATATCACTTCATAGGGGTTCTTGTGAGGATTAAATGAGCCATATATGCAGTGTTTAGAAGAGAACCTTGCACTTAGTTAAGTGTTCTGTGCAGGTTATTTTCAAGTACTGTTTCATACATAAAATTTGTTCTCCCTCCACGACTCAGTTTAGAGGCTTTTGTTTTTAGGAACATGCTATCTTCAGAACCCAAAGAAGCCTACCAGGAATGGTGCTTCCATCTCTATGGTGGTAAATGAAAGCAAAATTGCAGCAAAATATTTTATTTTAGGGAGGATATACTGCCACATACCTGACAAGACCTCTAAACTTCACTCAAGTGGCTAGTCCTTGATCTTCTTAGGGTCCATTGTTGGCCCTCTGCAGGGCATGTGTCTTAACAAAGTCTCCAGCATACTAGCCACCTGTTACTCATGCTGTCCAATCTGCATGGTGTTCTTAATGTAGTGGATCACTGTGATGTTCTGTGGGGTGACCAGATAGTTTCAGATTACATATATTATTACAGTAGAGAGTCGACATGTTCCGGAGGCAAAACTGTAAATGAATATTCTTATCTTTCCTCTGTGAATGTGAATTGTTTCTGATTCCTTTTTCTCAGCAGCAGGATGGAAAAGTATACCACATGCAGGGTACCTGTGGCCTTGTTTGTCTGCTTTAGCAATAATACCACACCTATCACAGAAACTGTATTCAGGGGTACTCTTTGGTTGAGCCTCCAGTAGTTTACAATTATTCTCTAGGAATCATCTAGCCTCTGCTGAGACCAGACTGGTGAATTACACAGAAATATAACATGGATCACCACCATCTCTCCCCATCCTACCCACCACCAGTATATGGTAGTGTGTTTGATTTACTCTCGACTGGGGTTTCAGAAGTTCTCTGTCCTTCCCAATTATTGTAGCTCTTACTTCACAGACCAGTGACCCAATGTGGGGATAACTTCAACTAACAAGTATAGCAGTTTTGCTTATGCAGCTGAAGACTAGGGGAATAATCACTACCTGGGGCTGTGATCTCAGTGGTCTGTGAGCCAGAATTCAACCAGGCTCCATCTTTTACCTTGTCCCTGTAGTCCATACTCTTGTATCCCTAGCTATCAAGGTCAGTGAAGGATCTGTGTCCAGTGTCCTTGAAATGTGTGATTATTCCCCTTTCCCCAGTGTACAGTACTTGCGTAAATGGCCATAGCTCCCTTTAGAAAAGGACTAAGGGAATCATTATAGTATTAATTTGGCGGGATGTTACAGGTCCTTCTTCCTAGGGACTTGGCCACCTTCTGCAGTCAGTAGGTTCCGGATCTGAAAATTGGCTCATGACTGGGTACTGAACAGGTTATTGTGACTTTTAATAGGGATGACTACCCTCTGCCTCCCAGATTTATTCACCTTCCCTGGACCATGTCCCCTATCAAAATTCTATCTATTATTTTAAAAAGCTCTATGAAAATTCTGTTACCTGTATTCTCATCCTGCTAACTTAGCCAGAGTGAATCTCTCTATCCTCCAAATTCCTGTAAACATGTGCTAATCACACTCTGTTTTATGTTACATTTATTTATGTATATCTTCTGCACAGATCCTGATTATACATTGAGGCAGGAACTGTGTTCATTTATCATTTTATTCTTTAAAGTGCCTCACATAGTGCCTTGAATGTATTAATCAAGCTATGAAAGTTTACTGATGTGATTTTAAATACACTAGTGTTTCTTCTGCTACTTCATTGAAAGACTTTTGCATTTAGTCCTTTTAAGTAAGACATGTTAGTGTTCTATTTATATACTGTTTTGTACATGTAAGCCTATATACTAAAAGACAAAAATATGTCTACATGTATATGAAATTTTATATATCGATTTTCTGTTCCTTTTGATGTTAAAGTTAAGGTTTTAATTAATCAAATGCCAAAACATCATTATTGAAATATTGTTTCTTACAGATAATTTGTGGCAAAAGCCTGTCAGTGGATGAAATGACTCTTAGTACTTTGAAAGAAGAAGGGTACAAAGCTGCTTTCATTGGAATAGGTGAGTAGTTTGCTTTTAAATATTTTTCTTTGTAATTTAAAAAAAAATCCTGACAATGTTCAGAATAACTGCCTGCAGACATTTCCATGATAGAAGTTATATCTGTTCAGAGAGCAGACAGGAATGAGTGGCTGAAGAAAGTTTTCTATTTATAACTAACTGTGTTGTCTCACCTTTATTATGGATAGACTTTGGCAAGACCATTTTTAAATTTCCTGTTTCTCTCCCTATGTCATCATCATCAGTGAACATCTCTAAGACACAAAATATCTTTCAGTCATGCCATGGAAGCTCAGAATTTGGGCTAAAAGGTGTCTAGATGCTGTGGCTTTCTTAAGATAAAATAAATTGGCTAAATAGATAATAAAGGACAGAATTGGCTCAGGTTTTGTTTGTTCTATTCATTTTTTTTTTTAATTTCCTAAAGAATTTTCACATTTAGCTGAAAGTTTAAACATGTTTAATGATACATCTGGAAGTCACATACCTGCTAAGGTATTTCATGTGTATCATGGTTGTATATTTTGTCCACATATTCCATGGAGATTGTTTTCTAACATTTTTTTCCATCCACTTATTATTTTACTGAGAGACCAGAGAGAACAAAGAGTTGATTTAACTTAGTCTTTGTCTCATAAACTGTGTTCATTCTCTCATATGATCATACTGGGGACAGTTACAGCATACAAACTGAGTAACTCCATATTCCTGTCTTTCAGTTTGTCTTTCCTGCAGTTCCCAGTCCTTAAATGTGAATAGCTAAGAAATAAATCTATATGAGATGAAAACTTTTCCTCCTCTTTAAGTGATCACACATTGGATTACTTTTGTTTTGGAGCTGTCCTTATTCATAGTGTTTCTGGAGTGAAATTATCAGGAATGCTTCTTAGCCTACTACATTTTTCTTATCAGGATGCCATGTATTCTCTTACTAGGTAATTGCCACCAAGTCTAAGACCATCTCTGTCACTTCCTTTATTTAGATGAAAACCTATGGAGAGGAAAATAAATTTTTGCCATCATTTCTAGCTTCTAAGTGTCTTGAACCTCCTTCCTTTCAGAAACTTGAGTTCAACTGTCATCGCTATTTCTCTATATTATCTTCATAAGTACAATAATCACTGTGTGGATCAAGAACAGGAAGGAGAAGATGTGTGATATTTTCATAGGTTTCCTTTTGAGAGGCACTAAACCAACTTTGGTTTTACTCTCAACATTACATTTGTATGTTAAATTAACATACAAGAAATAACATAAATAAATAAGTCAAGCATTTATGAAGTACACTCTAATACCAACAATTTGGATCAGCAAGTTGTTACTTTCAACAAGTACAGGTTCAAAAATGCTTGGTGAATAATAAATGGAAAATTTAGTAAGGCAAAAGGTATGAAATATTGGTGATGTTTTCAAATAGTTATTTGAAATTCACCATTGCAGCTTCCTACAGCAGGTGTTCATAAAAGATGGGTTTCCCATTAATGGAGTAGTATATGCTATTGCAGTTTTGTGTATCTCTACGAATGTTGTCTACAAAGAATCTGTATTGGAGAGATGGGCCAAATAAATAACTAATACATTGAAATATCTCCAAATTAATTGCATAATAAGCAAATTATAACAAAACTTTGGAATAATTAAATGGTTTATCACTCTGAGTAGTTTAGCCAGAGCAGTATCTTCCATCTGTTAGAATCAACAATGTGTTTTAGTTTTGTTAAGTTTCATTCCATTAAATCCCCTTACATATGTTATTTGATAATGCCACATCCTTTCACAATACTCCATTTCACTCCGCACCGAGGTGTGAATACTGCATTTAAAATGTGGAGTCCTTTCATATTTATGTTGCTGTGCATTTTCATGCTGGGAAGTGAATCTTTTGACATTTTGGTGTAGTGATGTGTAGAATGCAGTTATGTTCTATTTCAGTATTTTATACGAAATATATACAAGGAAGTTTCATCTTGTCAAAAAAAAAAAAGCTTCTGTCTATAGAAGACAAGTAGCGTTACCTCCAGGAGTTGTTTATTTGACACTTTTGATTGCCAAGTTGGGAATTTATGACCTTTCTATTACCATATAACTGCCTGTTGCTTGGACAGCCTCACATACTTACATGCTTTTGTTCATTAACCATGCTTCTATATTGTAATTAAACTTCATTCACTTACTTTACCTTTTCCCACTCAGTTTGGAGAAGTCAATTTTGGAATAGGACTCCTATATTATTTAGAATATAGGTTTGGCCACTTTAAGAAGGGAAAATGAGACTTAAACTAGGTACATGTTTATCCTCCCTCATCTAACAGTGTGAACCATCCTCAACACTTGACTTCCATCTTTCATCAGTTGGTATACACTCTGCCCACATTCCTGCTAACAAAAATGGGAAGTAAGGAAGGGAACTCCTTTCCTTTGAAGTTTATGACCCAGCAATTGCACATAGCACTTTTGTTTTTACTTTGTTGTCCACAACCTGGTCACATAAACATACTTAACAGCAGGGGCGCCTGGGTGGCTCAGTCAGTTAAGCGTCCAACTTTGGCTCAGGTCATGATTTCACGGTTCATGGGTTTGAGCCCTGCATTAGGCTCTGTGCTGACAGCTCAGACCCTGGAGCCTGCTTTGGATTCTGTGTCTCCCTCTCTCTCTCTCTGCTCCTCCCCCACTCATGCACTGTGTCTCTCTCAAAAATTAAAAAAAAACATTAAAAAAAAATTTTTAACAGACTTAACAGCAGAGGACACTGGGAAATATAGCCTCTAGCTGGGCGGACATAAGCCCCCATTAAATTTCTATTACTACAGACAAGGGGGGTGATAAATATATGGAGGGAAAAGAAATAATGGTCTCTCAGCCATAGGTGTGCATCATCATTGGTATTTGACACATGGATACCTTACTGAGAGAGATTAATAAAGCAGTGAATAGCAAAGCATTCACTCTTTGAACTTACTGCTTACATATTGGTTACATAGGTCATTAATGAAAATGGAGTATATTCTCTTTCTGTAGTTGGGAATACTATTTATAGATCTTCTATATTTATAAATACTATCCATTCTATATTTGTCTAAAAGAAAAAAAAAGTCTTACTTTGTATTAAATATGACTCATCAGGACAGCTTAGTAAATCCAATGCATTAACAAAAGTATATTCTCATGTTTCCTGATTTTTAACAATACGTATGATATTGCTGTTGAAAAGTTGCTCACTTTTAGGTTTTTCCCTAACTAATGTTAACAGAGTCCATTAAAGAAAACATCACAGTGAATGTACATTATTGTGACACATATCTTTTTACCCATGGCAGATTTAGTTTCTTCTAAGTGAAATAAAGATAAGTGATTTAAAGCTCTGTGCCTTTATCCAACTGTATTGAATTATTTTGGGACAATTGGGATTTTTTTAAAAGACTCTAAAATTTTGCTATTTTTTTTAAATAAAAGCACTTGCAGAGTGTGTTACTATCAATGTTCAGAAAGAGTTAGAACATCCACTATGCAAGTGTTTTTCAAAGTATTGGTGATTCTCTTTGGTTGGTATTAAAATCAATATAATGGATTACAGCCATCATTTTTTTTTTATTTTACAAAATTGAACACAAAAGAATAGAAAATATCAAAGTGTGTTGCTCATGGTTAGGGTAAATGTTTTTTTGTGAAAAATATTTTCAGTTTTGTGTGTATTTGTTTTTGGTTTGCATACTTGCACATGCACCCTACATATTATTAAAAAAATGTATTTTGGGGGCATCTGGGTGGCTCGGTTGGTTAAGTGTCCAACTTCAGCTCAGGTCATGGTCTCATGGTTCGTGAGTTCAAGCCCTGCATGTCGGGCTCTGTGCTGACAGTTCAGAGCTGGAGCCTGCTTCAGATTCTGTATTTTTAAAATGTGGCTTAATAGTCATTATTTGAAATCCACTGTTGTATGTTGTAAAGACCCTGAAATACTATTCCTATAGCATGACCAGCACCTATCAATAAATAACTGATGAGTGAATTAAATAAATATTTAATGACTAAGGCACTGTGCTAAGGAATTAAAAATGCAAAGAGGGGTGCCTGGGTGGCTTAGTCAGTTGAGTGTCCAACTTCGGCTCAGGTCATGATCTGGCAGTTCGTGAGTTCCAGCCCTGTGTGGGGCTCTGTGCTGACAGCTCAGAGCCTGCAGCCTGCTTCAGATTCTGTGTCTCCGTCTCTGTCTCTCTGTCCCTTACCCACTCGTGCTCTTGCTATCTCTCTCAAAAATAAATATTAAAAAAGTACATAAATAAAAACAAAATCATATTCTGCTTTTAGCTTGATTTTAATTTCAATCAGGAAAGTTATGAGATTAAAAAACAATAGTATCATATAATTTGAGGAGTGAGATGTGGTCAGAGTGGGCTGGACATGAGCATAATTTTCTATTATTGTTGTTTTTAAGTTCTTTGGCTGATTATATTCTAGAGTCAGGTTTAAAAACAACTGTTTTAGAAGACTGAAGAGTTGAACCTTTATCCTTTGCTTCAGAAGAGCCCATTTGCTTTCCCTTTTGCAGTAATTTTCTTGTGGTAGTCTCACAAAAAATAGCAGTGGTAAAAAAAAGATTAAACAAACATGTAAGGGAAAGAACATCCAATAAGGCACCCTCAAATAAATGGGTAAACTTTGTATATTCTTCTGATGAGAGTTTTCTTTTTCCTGAATTTTTGTTTTAAATACTTTGGAGAGAGAAGGGATTGCAGAGGAAATAGCAGTAAAATCCATTATTGCAGTCATAATAGACACAAAGGGAGCAGGAACTGCAGGAAGATATTATAGAGATAAATAGTCACTGTCTCACCACCAGATGCTTAATTTGTGTCTACCTCAAAGATTTCTCTTGAATTCATTTCTTGCTATACCATTCCCCGCCATTAACTATACTGGACCACTGCTGTAGCCTTCAAACCAGTTTCCCCGGGCATCATTATCTCTACAACAGAAGTAGTGATCTTTCTAAAATTAGATCTCATGATGCAGTTTCCTCATTAAACACTCTCTCCTTTGCCATAGCTGCCTATATCCTTCAGGATAGAGGAAAAACTCCTTAAAATAAGACTTTCAAGGCTCTTTATGATTTGATCAACAGTTTACGTCTCCAGTCACTTTATTTCTTAAATTGTGTGTTTCGGCCATTTTGAACTGTTTCGGTTTTACCTCATCTAATTTTTTCTTTTTCTCCTCAGTATTTGGAGAATATATGGTATTGGCTGGACCTACAACTGTCATTATTTTCATATTTAAGTCGTTAACCTACATGTCTTTTTTTCCACTTCATGTAGTAGTTTTCTAACGATCCACTTCCTACCTTCACTCTTTAGTCTGGATAAATGAAGCTGCTTCCTTACCCCAATTCCACACCATTGGGTTCTTGTTCCCTTTCCGGATGTACAGACTAGACTTTGTACTTTACTCTAGCACTTACTTCCTGTATTATAACTGATTAGGTGCATGTTTGTTTCAGCTACCGGGAGTCAAATTCTTGCAGTCTGTATATTCTGTCTGCCTTGCTGCAGTGCCTAGAAAAGTGCCTGGTGCAAAGTACGAACTCTGTAACAACTCTATGGATTTTTAGTGCAAATGTTTTAATTATTTGCCAAAATAAACTGATAGGATATTGAAACACGTTGGCAATTTAGTGGGTATTATAGCATTGACCAGACCTAGGGGGTATTAGATTAAAATTGGTATTATACCATAAATGAAATAAGTAGGATTAGTGATATTGATGGTACTGATATTGGTAGTAGCAGTAATAGCTAAAATATTCCATGTTCAATTCTTTTTTTCCCCTTCAATTTTTAATAGAGTCTATGCCATAACTTTTAAAATGCCCCTTGAGGTAGTTATTATTAACTTTATTTTATGGATAAGAAAATAAAGATTAAAAAAGATTAAAGAAAACTAGTAAGTACAACTGAACAGTGGAAAGTGGATTTTATAGAGAAGGTAGGAAAAATGTAACAAATGCAAACATCCATTTTTCAAAACTGTTAAGAGACACAGTGGCTGAAAGCCAACAAGTTATCTGATGACACCTGCCTACATTGAATTGTCCAATTTAAGGATCTTGAACATGTGACCTTATACTCTGGAAGAATTATTTCATGCACTTAGCCTCACTGTACTTTTCTCACTATTATCACCCATTGACTTTTTTTTCCCAGTTACCATAAGAAAATATTTTTTTAAATATGATTCTCAAATATTTTAGCAGCTGAAGAAAAGATAATTACAATTAAGAAAGTCTATTGAGAAATTGTGGTATTAAATTTGTTAACAAATTTAATACAATGTGGCCTTTAGTTAATACTTTGGGCCTTCTTAGAGCCAGAGTTCTTCTTTGTAAAAGCTATTCTTAATTAGCTTCTTAATCAGGAGTTTCTAAATTGTACATAATTATGTATACTTTCTATTTATTTAGCAGAAAATGGAATAAGGTTTTTAGACCACCCTCTTATGTCCACAGATAAAAACTGAAGTTGTTTAGGAATTGTGCGCAGTTATGAGTAGATTACTTTAAAATAATAAACCTGACTTAATTTTAAGTAAAAAAAAAAGTGTTACGAATATTTTGACAATCCACTTTTTAAAAAATTTGTAATATTGTCTAATCTAGTGTCACTTGTAAGTACTTGGGTATAATTGTGAGATGGCTCCCCAGAATTCAGAAATGAGAGAGATACAATTCCAGCTGAGAGTTCATTAAATCATCATTTAATGAGTTCAAGCAAAGCCCCCAGAAGGAGATAAAATAGATGTAGGGCAATTATTCTTTGATCATATTAACATATCTATAGAAAGTGCATCTTAATCTGCAGAAGCAGGTGATAGGGACTGGTCAATTTTACAAGTATAGAAAGAAAGGAAAAAAAATAATCTGAGAAAATATTGGTGGTATCTCTTTAAAGACACGTGAATAAATGGTCCTGGAGTTCTTTGAGCCCCTATCATGAAGATATACAGATAGGTTTATTTTCTTTAAAATGTCCTTGTTCTGATTCCAAGTTCAGTAAGTTAGCACTAATTCCTGAATAGTCTGATTGTATTAGGAGACAGTGCTAATCATGTCAGTAAGAGTAACCCTGGTCCCTATGATGGCTATCCTTGTTGCCCCACTCTGCTTCTCTTAGTAATATGGTGCTCTAATATGAAGAACTCTCCACCTCAGGTAACACTTCTTAAAAACAAGGTGTGAATGTCTGTTACTTTTAGTTGTTGTTGCTGCATTCAGAATAAGTCAAGTTCCTTTGTATGACTTTCAACAGGCTACAACAGCTGTCCAAATCTACCCCTTCAGCCTTAAAGCTACCACTTCATAGATCTGTCTTAGCCATCCCTCAAAAGTAACCTGAACTCTTCCATCATTATGTCTTGGCTTATAGTCTTGCCTTTACTAAGAAAATGTTTTAGTCTGTCTCCATGTGGTAAAGTCAGTACTTACAGTATTCATCTTAAATGCCACTTCTTACATAAGACATTCATACTCATCCTGCTGAAATAAATGTTTATTCTGTGTTCATACATAGCAAAATGTTTTATATGTCATTTATGGAACTAAATATAGTTTTCCTTTTATTATTTTTGGTTGCATGCATGTATCTATTCCCTTGCCCCCCACACAAACACACTAGATTAAAAACCTATGAGAGTAGGGATTAGTTTTTTAAATTATTGTATTTTACAGGTTAGCACATTTTGTAACATGAATATAGTATAACATCAATAACATTTTTTGTTGTAAAATAATTAGAAGAATAAAAAGAAAAGAGAAACAAAGGAATAAATGAAAAACAATGTAATAACTTCTTGAGAAGTTTGAAACTATATGATCATTTAGCTTCTTTTAAATTTGTGGATCTTTCCACGCATCTTCTTATAGCTTTGTCTTTTTTTTTTTTTTTTACAAAATGAGAAGACATTTTGTGGTTTTGATTATTTAATCAAAGGCAATGAATTAAATTCTAAATGTTACAGTTCATGATATTCTACATTTATACTTTATGTGAAGTAATTTTTTTAGTTTTTTAAATGTTTATTTATTTTTGAGAGGGAGAGACAGAGCACAAGCCGGGGAGGGGCGGAGAGATTGGGGAGACACAGAATCCGAAGCAGGCTCCAGGCTCTGGTCTGTCAGCATAGATCCCAATGCATAGCTCAAACTTGTAGACCTCGAGATCATGACCTGAGGCAAAGTCAGGCACTTAACCGACTGAGCCATCCAGACGCCCCTACATGAAGTATTAACACTGCTGTGTTAAATATTAGGTATTGCCTTTGAGCATTTTGGTAAAGGTAATGTTATTTGCTTGAGGGTGTTTAATAAGCATTTTATGATGAAGATGGTGATATAAGAAAATCCTTTTTTTTTTTCTGCTGGTAGAATTTCTGGAATATTGTAGTTTCTCCATAAAAATCAATTGTATTGTTGATTTAATGAATTAAAATAACCTATTTCTCCCATATTACAGCAAAAAAGGAAATAATTCATTTAGCAAGAAGTTTATTTCAAAATATTCTATATGCCATGTTTTTTATTAAACATTTTTACTAGTATAAATTACATTTTAAAATATTGAACACTTTATCTTCTCTACATTTCTTTTTATGGAGACATGGAGGAATTATTATTATATTTCTATATATGTATTTCATGGAATGAAAATATATTTCACTTACACTAGTTACTTAAAGAAGGAGAAAAAAACCATGTTTTGTCAATTTCATTGTTCCAACACTATTGTTTTAAGTAGTTCCAATAACTTAATTAACACTTCAAAAGTAACTGAAAAAGGGTTGGGAAATTATTGGACTAACCCAAATGTTTTCTTTCAACTGCTGCTTATGGCTCCTGGTTACCTTTTTTTGTGACTAAAAATTATTAGTTGCACTTGGAAGAGGATATTATTGAACATACACTATGGACATCATGATGGTTTTTTGAAAAATGGTGTAATCATCCTGTAGATCTGGGTTGTCCTCTGGAAGTAAATGTTTATGTTGGAGAATAAACTTAGGATAATTAACCAGAAATCACTGAGGTAGTGGGTATTGCCATAGAAGAATTAAGGAACATCACAGTATACAACCTCTTTCCCCTACCCCCAAATTCAAGAAATTGAATCTGGAATTCATGACATTAAATACGTATGTACGATGCATCAGTGGTTTCTAATTAGAGCTAGGAGACATACTACTAGATAGCTTTATTCACACTACACACTGCACAGACCCGCTTATCTTACACTTTTGCAAATCACTGTATGCAAAACTTGGTAAAATAAGGGCCCCCGTTACACACAAGGAATGACGGATTAATAAGATAGGCATGAGAAATGATATGGAAATAGTGGAAGTTGATGCAAATTAGAAGAAATTAGGTATATTTCTACATATGCTTCAGATTTCTTTCTAGAAATAATCTTTCCAAAGAATAGGAGGGAGAAACTGTGCAGGTTAATTTTTGTGTCTTATTTATCACTTATGTTGCATTTATACACATTAGGCTATACCATCTTTGGTTAAGCAGTATTAGATCATATGGAATAATATTATTTTCACTGACATGTAAATAACACCTTCTTTGACATGAAATACTTAAAAGCAGTATGTTCTAAAGCAAGATAGTTGCTTTTAAGAGGAGACTTCATTAAGACATAGTATTTTAAGTGTAAATCAGTTTCAGAAGAAATTCAGTTGGAATTTATATCACATCAGTTTTTCTCAGGACCCTGCCTTTGAATTGTTTAAGGGACAGCTAGTGAATTCATGTTGTTCTAAATTCCCTAAGGCTCTATTGTATGACACAAATTTACTTAAATGAATAAATAGAAATCAGTGGGATAGAACCTAGTTTGGTTACATTACTCTTTCTCAATTTCTTAAACTTGTATTTCTTGGTAATATTATTTAAGTTATATAAGAAATTAATATGTGGGAAGAACACTACTGTAATGATGATTAATTTACATTATTAACTCAAATAACATAACCCTTTAAAAGTAAATTATTAATTATATTTACTGTGGACATTTAAGAAAAAAATTTTTAAACAAAATTTTGATTTATTTATTTCCTTACCTCCAAATACGTAAGAAATCTTGATGTGTGTTATCATCTTCTGATTAACCATGCAGTGCCACCTGGTGTGCAGATGGAAAGAATATTACACATCAGAGGCTGTGTTCACACCCACCCCCCAGACACAAATTTATATAGCAGAAAGTTAACAGATGTTCACTTTGCTTGTGTTACGGAGATAAATTGTGCATACAGCTCTTAATTCATAAATTAAATTTGGAGAAGATATTGGTACCTCAGTTAATCAGTCACAGATTATGTGAATACATCCAGTTTAGTGGAAGAAAGACATATTTAACTAAAAAATTGCTTCCTTGGATATTTAAGTTCTTATTTTGTGTTTCTACTCTTTACTTTTGTATGTACACAGTATTTTGTTTGTTGAGGCTTAATATCTACATTTCACTGATAGATTAATCAGTGCTAGAATAGCATCATTTAAAATTGACTGCTATTTCACGTCTCTGTGGTTGTTTCCTTCTTACTGGGATAAAATAGCCTTTCTTTTGTCTTTTATGAAGACCATACTGTATTCAGGTGCTTTTCTACTATTCTTATCCTTTTAATCTTATCATCGGCTGATCATAGTTTAAACTATGTTGTTATATTCTACCATATGTGTATCTGTGTGCTAGGAATACTAGTTTGCAAAATAAATTTAAAAGGTTGTTATTTATTTAGAAAAACAATAAAATACTTTAATGCAAATAATTGCATACAAAATTTTGATTTTGTATCTTATTTTGATACAAAATAAGAATTTTGTATCTTATTTTGATACAAAATAAGAATTTTGTATATATGAAATAATACATATAGTGGCTTAATTTCTTAGAGAATTGGCTAAGTTCTTTGAATAAATTAGTTCTCACAAAGTAATTTTGGATTGATATTGCTGATACCTCCATTTCACATATGTATAAACTGTGGTAAGAGATGTTAAGTAATTTTCTCAGTATTACAACCTGGATTCAAACTGAAGTCCATTTGAAACCAAAGTCATATTCTTAACCAATCCTCTAAGTTGGTGTCATTGGTAAATAATGATTTTTTTAAATTTATACATTTCCCTTTTAAATTCATTTTTTAAAATCATGGTAAATACACAAAGCATAAAATTTACCATCTTAACCATTTTTTAACTGTATAGTTCATTGGTGTTAAGTACATTCAAATTTTTGTCCTACCATCACCATTATTCATATACAGAGCTGTTTCATCTTGCAAAACTGGAACTCTGTACCCTTAAACAAGTCCCCCTTTTCTCCAAAGTTCAGCCCCTGCAACCACTATTCTACTTTCTGTCTGCGAATTTGTCTACTCTAAGTATCTCATATAAATGGAATCATACAGTATTTTTTTTTCTTATGCTGGCTTATTTCACTTAACATAATGTCCTCAAGGGTCATATGTGTGGTAGTATGTGTAAGAATTTCCTTTATTTTTAAGGCTGAATAATTTCCTATGGTATGTATATACCACATTTTGTTTTATCTTTTCATCTATTAGTGGACACTTGGGTTGCTTCCCACTGTTTGGCTACTGTAAATAATGCTGCTATAAACATAGGCATACAAATATTTCTTTAAGTCTGCTTTTTTTTGGTTTTTGGGGGTTTGTTTGTTTGTCTGTTTCCTGTATATACCTGAAAGTGGAATTGGTGGTTTATATACTAATTCTAATTTTCAATTTTTTGAGGAACCACCATACTGTTTCTATATCGGCTGCACCATTTTACATTCCCACCAACAATACAAAGGTTTCAATTTCCTTACCTCCTTGTCAACACGTGGATTTTCCGTTGGTGGTGGTGGTGGTAGTGTTTTCTTTCTTTTTTTATAATAGCTATTCTAATGTGTATGAGGTGTTATATAATGATTTGTAATACTTTTATTTGCATCCTGCCTATTACAAAGAGAACCTTGCACTGGTAATATAGAGATAATAAATTTTAAGAAAATTAATCAATAGGGTAGATTAACAAATGAGAAACTCTCAGTAAAAAGAAATCAGATTTATCTTTTATGAGATTATGAGGGACTTACTTGGAGTATATGCCAAAGGATATGGAGAGAAGGCGATGTTCAGCAAGGAGCAAATTGTATAGGGGACTATTAAGAGACAGAACTTAAATATCTCCTTTTTGAGATTCTAACTAGTAAAATAAAAGAATTAAATGAAGAGTTGGCAGAATTTTTCGATAAATAAATAGGTGGTAAATATTTTAGGTTTTGTGGGCCATCTGGTCTGTGCTACAACTACTCACCTCTCTGCTTTTGTAGGGCAAAGCATCCATAGAATAGATTATGTGTAAATAAATGAGCATTGCTGTGTGCTAATAAAACTGTATCGTAAGTGGGGGGCCAGATTTGGCAAGTAGACGGTAGACTGAGAAATTATTTAAGAGCATTAACTGCTTTATATTTTTTTATAGTTTTGAGACAAGAAAAACCTTTAAGTGGAAATCCATGTGCAATATAAATCAAGTTAATTTTTGTCTAATATGACATAACTTGAGAGTATGGACCTGTTTATAAAATCCTTTAAGAACATATAGGACCTGTCTTTGAAGCAAAAGATAAATCCATAACTGATTATTTTATATTACCATTTTAAAATAGCTAGATTTAGCTGGGTCCCCACATTTTAGTGTTCACTGAAACACCTGACATCCTCTCATCTTAGTTACTATTTTAGGAAATAGCTTATCTATAATGTGTATTCAAGAATATTTTTCTTAGCGGGGGGAGATAAGATGGCACAGTAGTAGAGGGACCCTATGCTTGCCTCATCCCTTTAACACATCGAGATAATTATCAAATCATTCTGATAACCCAAGAAGTTGATCTGAGGACTTAGAGAACAAACTGCACACCTAGCGGAAGAAAAGAGGCCACATCATGGAAGGTAAGAGGTATGGAGTTTTGATTTTGGGGAGAAAAAAATCACAGGTGCTACAGAGGGGGAGGGAGCCCTTCTCAGAGAGAGTATGAGCGATCAATACCAAGGGATTGCACAAGAAAAATACTTCCCTGAAACCATTGACTGGGAAAAGGAGAGGGGCTGATTACTGTGAGTTTTTACCAGCAGTGGAGTTCAAAGACTGAGATTTTAGAAGACCACACATGGCACGTGTGGAGCCTGGCAGACATAGCTGTGCTCCTGTGGAGAAGGAGGGCAGAGGACTGGGAACAGAGAGCATGGTCTGAGGATTCCCTGGGTTGCACTGAGAGAGACAGTTCCCATTCTTGGAGTACATTTGGAAGATGTGGCACTGCCTTTCAGGGGACAAAAGAACCAACGGGTGCCATTATGCTGCCCCATTCATTAGCATAGGGACAGAGACACCTAGTGAGGGCACCTAACCTGGACACCGACTTTTTGCTGAGCTTTACTATAAACTTTAAGCCCCTGTGCATTTGTGCAACTCTTCTAGGACACACCTGCACCAGCCACAGCACAGTGAGACCCTCCCCTAGAGGATCAGTGTGGGTCCAAAACATGCCAGGTCCCTAAAATTTGGAGTTTTAAAACTCAACCTATATGCTTGAGATAAAGCACAGGAGCACTGTGCCTTGGGGTGGGCAGACAGCCCAGACACAGGGTGAAGCAGGTGAAGCCTGGAACACACAAGAGAGATTGTTCCTCATTTAAGAGGGCTTCCTGGACAGTGGCATGCACGAACTCCCCTCTCCAAGGATGAGAGAGTGGGCTGATGCCATTTTTTTAATCCCTCTCCCACTAGCACAGATGGACTTCAGTGAACAGCACAGCACCCACAGTGGAGGATTGAGCCCTTGACATCAAACCCTGCTCTTCTGTGCTCTGGAGGTGCTCTTTTATGAGAGAAAGTGTGTCTGGGAGCCAGATCAGCAGTGGGCCCTTCACCCAGAAGACAAGCACAAACCCCCTGATCAAGTGCACTGACCATAGCATGCTACAAAGCTTCAGGTATAGTGGAAATTGGATCTGGCTTCTTTTAACAAGCAGAGCAAAGCACATCTAGTTAAAACTCGCTATACACTGGACAAGGGCCAAACAGTCCCCATTGCAGGCAAGGAGAAACTCTGCAGAAGACTGACCTAAGGGAAAGAGCAGCCAAAACACAACATCAGTGCACACAGCATACACCAGAAACACTTCCTAAAGCTCCAGGCCCTGGACAGTATATGATTTCTTATTAATAAGTCCATTATTCTCAGGAGCAGGAAACATAACAGGCTTTCCTAACACATAGACTAAGAGACCTAGACAAAATGTCAAGATGGAGGAATTAATCCCAAAAGAAAGAATAAGAAAAGGTTATGGCCAGGGATCTAATTGAAACAGGCAATGTTCCCGATCCAGAATTTAAAATAATCATAAGGATACTAGTTGAGCTAGAGAAAAGCATAGGAGACACCAGGGAGTCCCTTACCACAGAGGTAAAAGATCTAAAAACTAGTCAGGCTGAAATAAAAAATGTTATAACTGAGATGCAAAATTGAGTGAATGTAATGACCACAAGGATGGAAGAGGCAGAGGAATGAAAAAGTGATATATAAGATAAAATTATGGAAGATAATGAACTGTAAAAAAAAGAGGGAAAGAAAAATAGTGGATCATGAATATAGATTGGGGAACTCAGTGACTCCATAAAGCATAATAACATTCAAACATAGTCCCAGAAGAAGAGAGGAAAAGGAGGCAGAAAGATTGAGCATATTATAGCTGAAAACTTCCCTAAACTGGGGAAAGACACAGACATCCAAATCCAAGAGATACAGAGAACTGCCATCAAAATCAACAAAAGTAGGCCAACACCAAGGCATATCATAGTAAAATTTGCAAATACGTAGATAAGGGAAAAAAAACTCCTAAAAGTAGCAAGGGAAAAGATATCCCTAACTTACCAGGGAAGACAAATAAGGTTAGCAGAAGACCTCTCCACAGAAACTTAGCAGACCAGAAGTAAGTGGCATGGTATATTCAGTGTGCTGAATGGGAAAAATATGTAGCCAAGAATACTTTATCCAGCAAGGCTGTCATTCTGAATAGAAAGGGAGATAAACAGTTTCCAGACAAGTAACAAGTAAAGGAGATTGTGAACACTAAACCAGCTCTGCAAGAAATATTAAAGGAGACTCTTTGAGTGGGAAAGAAAGACCAAAAGCAACAAAGTCTATAAAGGGACAGGGAACATCTCTAGAAACAATGACTTTACAGGTAATACAATGGCACTAAATTCATGTCTAAAAATAATCACTCTGAATACGATTCAGAAATAGACTAAATGTTCAAATCAAAATACATAGGGTATCAGAGTGGATGAAAAAAACAAGACCCATTTGTATGCTGCCTATGAGAGATCATTTCAGACTTAAAAACACCTTCAGATTGAAAATTAGGGGATGGAGAACTATTTATCATACTAATGTACATGAAAAGAAAGCTGGAGTAGCAATACTTATATCAGACAAACTAGATTTTAAACCAGACTGTAACAAGAGATGAAAAAGGGCTATATCATAATAAAGGGATCCATTGGAAAAGAAGATCTAACCATTATATTTATGCCTCCAACTTGGAAACACCCAAATGCATAAGTCAATTAGTAAAAACATAAAGAATCATTGATAATAATATAATAGTAGGGGACATTAACACCTCACTTACATCAATGGACAGATTATCTAAACAGAAAATCCAGAAGGAAACAATGGCTCTGAATGATACACTGGCTAGTCAGAACATTTCATTCTAAAGAAGCAGAAGACACATTCTTTTCAAGTGCACATGGAACACTCTCCAGAATAGATTACATACTGGGTCACAAATCAGGCCTCAACAAATACAAAATGATTGTGCATACTATGCACATTTTCTGACCACAATGCTATAAAAATTGAAGTCAACCATAAGAAAAAATTTGGAAAGACCACAAATACGTAGAGGTTGAACAACATGCTACTAAAGAATATATGATTTAACTAGGAAATCAAAGAAGAAATAAGAATATACATGGAAAAAAATGAAAATGAAAACGCAATGGTCTAAAACCTTTGGGATGGAGCAAAAGCAGTCATACGAAGGAAGTATACAGCAATACAGGTCTACCCCAAGAAGCAAGAAAAAGCTCAAATATAACCTAACCTTACACCTAAAGGAACTAGAAAAGGAACAACAAATGGAGCCTAAAGCCAGCAGAAGGAAGTAATAAAGATTAGAGCAGAAATAAATGACAGAAACAAAAAACAAAAAATCAGAACAGGTCAATGAAAGCAGGAGCTGGCTCTTTGAAAGAGTTAGTAAAATTGATAACCCCCAGCCAGACTTATAAAGAGAGAGAGAGAGAGAGACAGAGAGAGACAGAGAGACAGAGAGAGAGAAAGGACCCAAATAAGTAAAATCACAAACGAGAGGAGAGGTCACAACCAACACGAGAGAAATGCAAACAATTTTGACAGAATATTATGAAAAAGTATATGCCAGCAAACTGAGCAAGCTTGAAAAAATGGATAAATTCCAAGAAGCACAAAAACTACCAAAACTGAAACAAGAAATAGAAAATTTGAACAGACCCATAATCAGCAAAGAAATTGAATCAATAATCAAAAATCTCCAAAAGTAAGTCCAGGGCCAGATGGTTTCCCAGGGGAATTCTACCAGGCATTTAAAGAAGAGTTAATACCTATTCTTCTCAAACTGTTCCAAAGAATAGAAATGGAAGGAAAACTTCCAAACTCATTCTAAAAAGGAGAGTTAGAGGGTCTTCTGGGTGGCTCAGTTGTTAAGCATCTAACTTCGGCTCAGGTCATGATCTCATGGTTCTTGAGTTCGAGTCCCACATTGGGTGAGCTGGAGCCCTACTACAGGTGAGTTTAATCCCTGCTTCAGGTGAGCTTGAGCCCCACTTTGGATGAACTGTGCCCCATTCAGAGTGAGCCCTGCTTCTTTTTCTCTCTGCCCCTTCTGGGATATTCTCTCTCTCTCTCTCTCTCTGTCTCTCTCTCTCTCTCTCTCTGCCCCTCACTCACTTGTACCCTTTCTCTCTTCCCCCCCCAAAAAAAAGTAAATAAATAAAATAAATTTAAAGAAAATAAAGGAAAATTAGAGATCAATATTTTTGATGAACATGGATGCAAAAATTCTCAACAAAATACTGGCAAATTGTCCAAAGAATTCCTCACCATGATCAAGCGGGATTTTATCTGGGCTGCAAATTAATCAACATGATATACCACATTAGTAAAAGAAATGATAAAAACCATGTAATCTTCTCATTAGATGCAGAAAAAGCATTTGACAAAGTACAGCATCCACTCTTCATAAAAACCCTCAACAGAGTAGATTAGAGGCAACATACTTCAACATCATAAATGCCATACACAAAATAACTACAGCTAATACATTCAATGGGGAAAGATTGAGAGGTTTTCCTCCATGGTCTGGAACAAGGCAAGGATGTCCATTCTCACCACTGTTACATAACATAGTACTGGAAGTCCTAGCCTCAGCAGTTGGACAACAAAAAGAAGTAAAAGGCATCCAAATCAGTAAGGAAAAGGTCCAACTGTCACTATTCACAGGTGATATGATAGTCTATGTAGAAAACCTGAAAGACTCCACCAAAAAATTGCTAGAACTGATACATGAATTCAGTAAAGTCACAAGATACAAAATCAATGTACTGAAATCTGTTGCATTTCTATACACCAATAATGAAGTAGCAGAAAGAGAAATCAAGGAATTGATCCCATTTATAATTCCACCAAAAGCATAAGATACGTAGGAATAAACCTAACCAAAGAGGTAAAAATCGGTACTCTGAAAACTATAAACCCTGATGAAATAAATTGAAGAGGACACAAAGAAATGGAAAAAACATTCCATTCTCATGGATTGCAAGAACAAATAGTGTTAAATGTTTATAATACCCAAAGCAATCTGCACATTTTATGCAATCCGTATCAAAATACCACCAGCATTTTTCACAGAGCTGGAACAAACAATCCCAAAATTTGTATGGGATAATAAAAGATCCCAAACAGCCAAACCAATCTTGAAAAAGAAAAGCAAGTCTGGACACATCACAATTCTGGACTTGAAGCTATATTACAAACTTGTATTTTCAAGGCAATATGGTACTGGCACAAAAACAGACCCATAGATGAATGGAACAGAATACAAAGCCCAGAAATGGACCCACAACTATGTGGTCAACTAGTGTTTCACAAAACAGGAAAGAATATCGAATGGAAAACAACAGTCTCTAACAAATGATGTTGGAAAAACTGGACAGCAACATGCAGAAGAATGAAACTGCACCACTTTCTTACTCCATACACAAAATAAATTCAAAGTGGATAAAATACCTAAATCTGAGACAGGAAATCATCAAAGTCCCGGAAGAGAACACAGGCAGCAACCTCTTTAACCTTGGCTATAGCAACTTCTTCCTAGACACATCTCTGGAGGCAAGGAAACAAAGCTGAAATGAACTATTGGGACTTCATCAAGATAAAAAGCTTCTGCACATTTAAGGAAGCAATCAACAAAACTAAAAGGCAGCCTGTGTATGGGAGAAGATATTTGCAAATGACATATCTGATAAAGGGGTAGTATCTAAAATCTATAAAGAACTTATCAAACTCAACACCCTCAAAAGAAATAATCCAGTTAAGAAATGGGCTAAGACATGAATAGACATTCCAAAGAAGACATCTAGATGAGTAACAGACACATGAAAAGATGCTCAATATCACTCATCATCAGGGAAATACAAATCAAAACTACAATGAGATTCTACCTCACACTTATCAGAGTGGCTAAAATTAACAACACATGAAACAACAGAGGTTGGCAAGGATGTGGAGAGAGGGGAACCCTCTTACCCTGTCTGTGGGAATGCAAACTGGTACAGCCACTCTGGAAATCAGTATGAAATTTCCTCAAAAAGTTAAAAATAGCACTACTCTATGACCCAGAAATTGTGCTACTAGGTATTTACTCAAAGGATACAAAAATACTGATTTGAAGGGATAAATGCACCCCAATGTTTATAGCAGGATTATCAACAATAGCCAAATTATGGAAAGAGCCCAAATGTCCATCAACAGATGAATGGATAAAAGAGATGTGGTATATGTATACAATGGAATATTACTCGACCATCAAAATTAATGAAATCTTGCCATTTGCAAGGACCTGGATGGAGCTAGAGTGTATTAATTATGCTAAGAGAAATAAGTAGTCAGTGAAAGACAAATACCCTATGATTTCACTCATGTGGAATTTAGGAAATAAAACAGATGAACATATGGAAAGGGGGACAAGAAGAGAGGGAGGCAAACCATAAAAAACGATTAACTCTAGAGAACAGAGTTGCTGGAGTGGAAGTGGGTGTGGGATGGGCTAAATGGGGGATGTGTATTAATGAAGGCACTTGTGATGAGTACTGGGTATTATATGTAAGTGATGAATCACTAAATTCTACTTCTGAAACTAATATTACACTATATGTTAACTAACTAGAATTGAAATAAAACTTTAAACAAAATAAAATAATAAAAAATAAAATATTCTTTCATTAATAAAAAAATATTTTTCTTCCTGATGTCATGCCGATATTAATTTTTCAGAACATTACCAGCATAGGTAAACCTGCTATTTTTGTTTAGTTCTTGGGTGTAGTGTTTTCTCCTTTTAAAATAAAATATTTATTTATTTACTTTAGTAAATAAGTACATACTTAATTTCACAATCAAAGAAAAAACAAAAGCACATCCACAGATTAAAATTGTAGAAGAAATTAAGTGAGAACTGAAATTAGATTTCTGTGAAGTGATTGACAATTCCAAAGGTGTCATCTTAAAAATTGTGATGAAGGTTTAGTTTTGTGGCTTCTTGTAAGTTTTGACATATTAAGAAAAATGGAAACATACATCATAAAAATCTTCTTTGCTTCTAGGCTAGTCTTCATCTATAAAGTATTTGCAACTTTCATTGTTGCTTTATTGTTCTCTCTCTCAAGTCTTTATTATAAATTCTAACAAGTAGCACCCACCAGTTTAGCCAAGAAGAATCAAAGTCATTCAGACCATAGTTCCTCTTATTTCTGGTGCTTAGGGAAATAAATTGGGCATTATTTTGGACTATATCCGTTATTTGTATGCAAGCATATCCATTATTTCAATGTAAAAGATAAATGTTCCTTACGTAGCAAAGTTTATTAAAGACCAGTGAAAAAGTTCATTATGGAGAAAATTCATTACTGACAAATGAATTAGATATATTCAACTAAATATTGGGAAAAAATCTGAATAGTGTTTAGAATTTTTGATATTCTGAATTTTAGAGGTAGTGAGTGAGGTCAGGTAGAAATGCAATGTTCTGTGCCAAGTGGTGGGGCAAAACTAAATTGAACTAAAGCAGTATCTGTTTGACTACTATAAAAATATACAGAATTTAGGACTGATTAGTTCAATTTTTGTTATTTCTGACTTAAACTGGATTCAAGCTTGCCTTTATGCTACTTTGAAAAACGCAAAAAAAAAGTAAAAATAAAAATCAGAAAGCTAACCAAGATTAATAAGGAAAAATAATATTTTCATTTTGGGGGGAAGGTGTAATTAGTTATATTAATTACAGTTGACCCCTCAGCAACATGCAGGTTAAGGGTGCTTCCCTTTGTGCTGTCAAAAATCCAAGTATAACTTTTGACTCCCCTGAAACTTAACTACTAATAGCCTACTGTTGACCAGAAGCCTTACCCATAACAAAAACAGTGGTTTAATACATATTATATATATATATGTATATATATATATTATATTCTTACAATACAGTAAACTAGAAAAAAGAAAATTTTATTAAAGAAAACCATAAGGAAAAGAAAATGTATTTATAACACTGTACTGTATTTATTGGATAAAATCCATGTACAAGTGACCCATGCAGTTCAAGCCCATGTTGTTCATGGGTCAACTGTACCAAAATAAGAACATTTTACATACATAAACCAAAGTTATTTTGTAAAGAATACCACTCTGTCACAATCATATAAATTTTTGGAATTGTTTGTGTGTATGTATATTTTCTTCTGCTACTGTCTATAGACATGTTTGGTTAATAGAGTACTCCAGGGAAAGTTAAATCACTTTTATTTGTCTTTTTTCCCCTTCTAATGCATTTTTTGGTAGCTATTAACCAGAATTTCTGGTGAGATTATTCTAGACTATAATATGGGATCATATGGGGACTAGAGAAGAGTGATTAAATCTCTAACCATTGGTCCAACAGTGAGGTTTCCTACTAGAGCAGTACATATTGTAACAGGTTTGGCCCTAAAATAATCTTATAGTCCTCTAAAACTGTTTTTCCATTAAATTTAACATGTTCTTTTTTCCCTTATATTTGTGTATTTGTGTGGGAGTGTGTACACATATTATACTTACGCATACATATATGTGTTATAAAACCATCCCTCTTGGTTCTTGGAGTTTGAGGGGGGTTGTTTTGTTTTAATTCTCACCTTCCAGCCTTTTGCAACTTACAGTCATCTTTCTGAGAAGTGGAAGCTTGAGGGAGATAAAGTGAGGAAAGAGTAAAATTTGTAAAGGCAACATAATCTTACAGTTATTTTTGTTCCATGGTCTTTTTTTTTTTTTTTTTTGGTAGAAAGTCAGAAACCTCATTGTATTTTTTAAAGTTTTCTAAATGCCAAGACCTCTCAGAACAATACACAAAATGAGGTTGAGGTTTAAAAAAAAATGCCTCAATATCTTATTAAAAAAATAGTTTTCAATAGTTTATCACTTATAGCTACATATTTTTTTGCTTAATTGTGCCCACATAACCTTATATGATTTTTGAAAAATCTAATATTTGTAAGTTATATTTAGAATTCAACTCCAGCATCACTGACAAAATGTCAACAGACATATGCTTAAGGTACTAACAGTAAATGACCTTCATTCTCATAATTTTTTACAATGCTAAGGCTTTTACTTTCATTATTGTTTATATACTCAACTCACTCAGTAAATATCAAGTTCCTGGTAGGTGATTAATATGTACCTGCTATCAAGAAGCTTACAATTTTGAGGGGAAATAGACATACAAACATTTCCTAATTGTCCCCTGGGTAAACTCTTTCTTTCTCACAGTATGTAACACAGTGGGATAGCATCTAAACATTGTATTCACTTACTTATATGCCCTCTCTTTACTGATCCTAGACTCTCAGCCTTTGTAGGAAAAATTCAAATCCGAGGACATATAGGGGCAGAAGATGAAGAGTACACTCAGATATAGGGAATATTGTATGTGATAGATCCATAGTGTTGCAGAAGCTTTCACTGCCATAGATGCGTGCTAGTAAGTAGGACCAAACAGATATAACAGAGACACATTCTTCAGATACTGCCTGGTATACACAAGAATTTAGTTGAGTTAGTGTGTTTCCTTTTTACTGTGGAGGATGTAGGATTTTGGCATGAGAGTTCAGAGATTGGTTTGGTGGCACAAAGGAAATGCATTGGGGTAGGAAAAGACCAGTTCTTGGGAGATTTTATGGGTGGGAATTGGACTAGTTCAGAAAAAGAAAATTGAGGATCTGAAATAGGGCTGAGAACTGAGAACAGAAAACAAATATAGGGAAATACAATAAGTAGGTCTTAGCACCTGATTAGATATGGTTGGTGAAGATTAGAAGTAAGAAGTAGCAAGGCAGGGTTGAGAATTTAAGGAATAGCTGCAAGGCAAGGATGTCTTCAGCATTCCTTTTGACCAATTGGATGGATGGCAATGACAGTTTGCCAATAGAATGATTATGAATTCTGATCTTACCTCATTTATTTAGGATTTTTTTGTGTTACCATAGTACATATTAGTACCATAGTACCTATGAGTTAGATAACTTTGTGTTCAGAGAGATCTTTTGTAGTAACACAGAAAAAGTAAAGTTAGCCCATATGAGGGACTGAACTTTAATTGTTTAGCGCAGTGTTTTAATATCAACTGTTCATGTGCAGTCAATATTCTTGAATACCATTGAATCTAGTTATTACTTACTAAGGAGTGGAATTGGAAATACTAGGTATTTGTGTTAAGTAAATTTGGAAAACTAAATAAGCACATGAAAATAAACCTTTTAAAGGAAAATTTAGCATAATGTATATTTAGAAGGGATAATTTGCAGAAGAAAATGTTTTACTTTAAAAAATATTATATTGGGGCCCTTAAAAAGGCAAATTTCCTTAATAAAAATTAACATGACATATAGTTTATAAAATTGATTGGTTTTTTTCATGGAGATATGGATATCATATAAAGTGAGATATAAATTTATTCCTTTTCCTCAGTAACCAATGAAATTCTTCTGCAAGAAAAAAATAATAATAATCAACTGTCACAATTTCTTTCTTTTTAATTTTGTTTCTTCCATAGACTATTGTTGCTAGCTTTCTAGATGTATATTTTATCACCTTAGTTTATGACAACACGTTTAGAAATTCTCTTAATTTTACAACTATTAAATACATAGGTCTCGAAAAGTAACTTTTTGCCACCATCAGAGTTAAATATTTTATTCCCCTGTCATCTGGAAAGAAAATATGTGTTATGCATTAGGGAAATATAAAAATCCGTCCTTACAGATTCTATAAGTTTCCATAGTGCAGAATAACTGAATATATAGTCTGTACTAACTATGTAGGTTGATTGGCACAGAAAATAAAAAGGGGGGTGGTGGAAAATTTTAAGCAAGTATTTGATTTTAGAGTTTGTGTTTCTTTTCTTAACAAATGAATTTATAATAGTGAGTTGTATTACATTCTCCTTAATACTTATTACTACATATACAATGTATGTTAGATCAAATAAACATATTTTTAAACATTGGCAATTGTTATACTGAATTCTCCACCCCCAACATTGTAACTTTATAGAATTCTGGTAACAATATGTAATATTATTAACCAATGGCATTCATTAAATGTGCTCAATTTTTAAAATTATGCTGATTTTATTTCTACTAAAAATAATTTTCTAAAAATGCTCAAACTTGCTATTATGGCCACCTTCCTTTCAGCTGAAAAGTGATACATACTTTTGTTGTTGAATTGGCTTTTGTGGAGAGTTCCCTTTTATTTACAATGGGATACTAAAGGAATCTGGGATCTGGTGGGAATTCTTACTGTGTTCTGATCATTCTGCCCATCAGTGTAGATGAGTGGCATGACACTGAACAGTTAAACACAGGTTTATCATCATAGATATGAGCTTTCCTTACATGGTTACAGTGGAAATAACTAAAATCCTGAACCAACCATTCAGGAGATTGTAAATGTCTATTAATCAGGCTAGTGAATGTTTCATGATTACTTTGCAAGGATTATTTTAAAATGCAGCTTTATTTCAGGGTCTTGAATTTAATTTGTGGGAAGTACCTTTGTTGAGCCTTTTGAAAGAGCATTAGAAGCTCTATCAGTACCTTGATAAACTTGAGAAAAGTAAGAAGATAAAATTATTCTAGCAAGCACACTTGGTATTTCTAAGAGTTTTTCTCATCTAATGCAAATAAATCACACTTGCTTCAACATTTGTTACATTGCAAATGTCAAATTTGGCATTAGCCATCAATGTCTGAGAGTTTTGCCAACATTTTTTGAATGCCTACTATGTGTTAGGGGCTTTGCACACCTGACCTCACTGAATCTCATTCAAACCACACAATCCCAGGAAATTGGTATTAATTACATCCATTTTAATGCTGGAGAAGATATACCTAGAGGAGGTAAATTGCTTGCTGAAAGCTAGCAAAGTTCTCAAGAGATCTAAACTTTGTGATTTTTCATCATTCCACAGCACCTAATACAATAATCACGGAAAATAAAGGGTGGTATAATGGCTTAAGGGATGAGGAGAGGTGGGAAAGTTGTTGGTTTTATAGAGAACTATGAATACGTTTTATGGAAAGGCATAAAAGTAAATGGAAAATAACAGTTTGAAATGATATTTAAGGGGAGAAATGGGAAATGCAAGAAGAAACTAGAAAAGAAGAACAGAGGCAGTTGTATTAGTTTTTGAAAGTTATTAAGATACTTTTTTCCTCATTGATAGAGAAACAGTATGGTGAAGATGGAAAGAATTCGTAGGTGGAACATGTCAGCCAAGTGAGTTCACTTTGCTTTTCAGGGAAGAGGCCAGAGAGAGAGAGATAAAGGGAGAACAGTAACTCCTCTCCAGGAATACACACAACAGCAAATGTTAAGTAGGAAGAAGAAACTGCATAGCAAAGTGAAAAATATAGACAGTGAACATTAAATTGTTATTTAACTAATTTTACATTTATAGTAGGTCTTAATAACAGTTTTTTTATGGGGTGGAAGGAATAAAATAAAGCATTTTATTATAATGGAGGGAAGAAGGGATGATACTTTTATTGGATGTTATATTTTTTATTAATAATTAAGATAAAAGAAATAGTTCTTGAACTTCTTACAATGAAATTAATGATTATTTATTTAATGGATATTCTAGGAGACCTACAAAATTATTTTCCTTTTAAGGATATAAAAATAAAACCAATACACAAGGTTGGTATGAGCCAGGTTGTCCAGCTATAACTTATACTCAGGTTGTAATTAATTACTTTGAAAAGCAGTTAATTTTATTAGGTAATTAAATAACCCTATTAGTAGATTATCATGACAAAAGTATTATTTGCAAAAATACAGGATCAGTAGTATTTTCACAAATTATTAGTCCTTAGCAACCACTCATGTTTTGCTTAAGTATAGTGATGGGATCAGCCACCATGCCATTAAAGAATATTACTATTTGGAAAAATGTAGGGCATTTTATAAGTTGAAGATTGAAGATAAATTCATCTTTAAGCATGTTATGCTATGTTACCAGAGCTTTGTACCCTGGGCATATGTGGAAACCGGATGAGCATTTGTAATACAGTATTCATGTATGGTGACATGAAAATGGAAGAAATGAAGGTAAGCAAGGAGAAGGACACAAGAGAGCAAAATAAACACATATCAAATTCAATAAAGGACAACCTAATTTGGCATTCATATACTATACTTCACTATACATATACTTCAATTTTAAGTATTCTAGGTCAACTACATAGCATTATATGATTGAAAAAAATAGCAAGTTGAGAAATCTTATTTCCTGATTTAAAGAATGAGGTAATTTATTTTGAGCTAAGCCTTTAGGCCAAGACTTTTGTTAAAGGAGAAATGTGAATTCTGATTTCTGCCAGACTTAATTAGCCATATGTTAAAGAACAATAGTTTACTATATACATAGTGTGGAAAATACTTCTCATTATGGATTTATCTTTTTAAACTATAACTATTAAGAGCAATATATAAAACCAAAGAATTTCCATCACTGAATACGTGGAGCAGATACCACCCAAATACCCATGCACAAACTCTATTTTGTAATATAAAAATGATCATTGGACTCTTTCTCCCAAATTTCTGGAGTACAAATTTATAAGCAGCCAGTTTGGACATATATAATTATATCAAAATTATGTTTATTGTATAAACATTTACCATGATCTGTACTAGGAATAAAAGCCTTTTAGGGGCGCCTGGGTGGCTCAGTTGGTTGAGCGTCCGACTTCAGCTCAGGTCACGATCTTGCGGTCCGTGAGTTCGAGCCCCGCGTCAGGCTCTGGGCTGATAGCTCAGAGGCTGGAGCCTGCTTCCGATTCTGTGTCTCCCTCTCTCTCTGCCCCTTCCCCGTTCATGCTCTGTCTCTCTCTGTCTCAAAAATAAACATTAAAATTTTTTTTTTAAATAAATTAAAAAAAAATAAAAGCCTTCTAGATCTTTAAAATTCCCAGTGATCTTTAGAATTTCCAGTCTATCCACCATGTGAGTTTAAAATTATAGAGGCAGTAAAGGTTAGGAATAGGGAGTTCCAGGTTATATAGACCTGAATTTAATCCCAACTCTGTCCCTTAGCAGATCTGTGCCCTTCAGTAAGTAAACTTTCACTGTTTAGGTTTCCTTATCTTTTAAGTAGAGATGATACTCAAAAGTATCATGGGGGTCACTGTGATGATTAAGTTGATTTAGCACACTTCTTGGTGCCAGGGGCTTGGTTGTTGTTAGTATAATTATCATTAAAATTATGGATTTCCCTTAGAAGAAATCCTTGTGATTACTAAGTAGGTTAAAGAAAATCCTTTTAGAGAAGAAAACAAAACAAAAAAATTAAAATTTGAGAAATAAATTGTACTTCATCAAAATTAAATACTTCTGATGTTTAAATGAAATGACAAGTCATAGACTGGGTGGGAAATACACACACACACACACACACACACACACACACACACCTAACAAAGGTATTTGTGTATTTTCAGAATATTCAAAGAATTTTTTTACACTGTATAAGATAAGCAACTCAGGTTTTAAAATGGGGCAAAAGGTTTGAACAGTCCGATGAATATGCAGGAGCAATCAATAAGCACTTGAAAAGATGTCAGCATCATTAGTCATTAGAGAAATGTAAATAAAACCACAAAGTGAGATCACTTCACACCCACTAGAATGAGTAGTGTTAAAAAGACTAATAATAACAAAGGTTGGCAAGGGTATGAAACAATGGGAACTTTCATACATTGATGGTCAAAGTGTCAAATGTACTTTGGAAAACAGTAACGTTGTATATCGTTAAACATATACCTACACTGCAATTCTTTAATACCACTTCTAGGTGTTTAACCAAGAGAAATAAAAACATATGTCTGTAAAGACTCCCACATGAATATTCATATTAGCCAACAACTGGGAAAACAAACAACAAACAAATGTCCATCAACAGGTGAAAGGATTAAACACATTCTGGCATATCCACTCAATAGAATACCACTCAGCAACAGAAGGGAATGAACTACTGAGATATGAAACAACATGGATGAATCCTCACAGATGTTGTTTTGAACAAAAGAAGTCACATGTACTGCTTTTTAAGCATTTGGTAATGGGGACAACATTTCCCTTGACTTCATGAAGACTAAAGGCTCCTGGGTGCAAAGTAACATAATTACAACACAGTATGGTAATGTATATAGTCTTTGAGAAACACCCAGAGTTTTGTGGATGCACAATAGGGATACCCAATGTTAACCATGACCCTAATAATACTTACTAGTGTAGGGGAAGGGAGTCACAGAAATTTATAGAGAGATTGGCACCTCTGGAGAGTTGAATGATCATTGGGAGTTAGCAGGAAAAGAGAAATTGGAGGGAGGGAGGGGGTTATTACTGGTTGGAGAGCTTAAGAGAACAGTTTTCAGTGAACTTGCATATGATAACTCCTGAGTTGTTTAATGTTTCTGTAGTGCATGAATTTCTATTGAGTCTCTGGGCTGGAGAGTTAGTCAAGAAGGAGATCGTGGAGCTCCTACTTAGGATGCTAAGGAACTTGGGCTGTTATTCTGTTGAATACGAAAACTGATTGAAAAGTTTTAAGCAGCATAGTCTCACTGGATAGAGTATGAATTTGAGAGTAACAAAACTGGACATGTTTAGGCAAGCTGGGCAGCTGTTACATAATGAAGGTAGGAGATGATTAGTACTTGAACTTGGGCAAAGAATGAATTAAATAAGTAATATTTAAGTCTAAATGCTTAGGTCTTTTTCCTTATGATTTAAAATCAGAGCTTAATCAGAAATTGGAAAATAAATGGCCACTTAATAAGTAGCTATTGGAATTACACAGTATTTTACTCCTAAATTCCTGTAGCTTAGGATTTTCAATGTTGTATTAATCTCTATGTGTGTAGGATAAAACCTAACATTATCATAAAGTCAAAATCATTATTTTCAATGAAATAAAGCTATATTGTCCTGGCATTGGCCTTACTTAAGTAATATACTTTGGTCAGCATTTGCAGATTACATAAGATTATTCCTATAATTAGTTTCCAAGCATTTTCTCATATTTATGTCCTTGAATATTGAAGCTCATTAGGAAATGTATGTTTAGATATGTAGAGAAGATTAATTTATAAAACTAAAAGTAAACATAACAACTAATTGAAATGCTTAATAGAGCATTAACAAGAATTGACTTCTGGTATAACCAAACAAAATGTTTACGTGGTTTGTTCTTGCAGCTTATTTGATGCAAAATGCAGGCACAAGCTGTAGAATAAAACTAATAGAATCTTGTGACTAGAAACGGGCAACTGCATAACTTTCAAGTGTGGTTCTATAGGTATATTTCAACAATTAGTTGGCCTTAATGTTTTTTTTTTTTGGCATTCATGTGAAATTCAAAAGCATAAGCTGTATCTCTTTTAACAATTATTTAGGAATAATTATAATCAATTTTTTCAGTTAGATGATCTGGAGAAAGGTCTCTGAGAAGAATTTAGGAAGTAACTAGTCTTCAATATTCCCCATTAATTGTATAATAAATATGTTTCTAATTGAAATATATTATTGATATCAATTACCAGTTTTCTGCTGCCACTATTAAGAGTAAAAATTTTTCTGGACACTCATTGTTCCTTTGTTAGGGAACCATCTTTTATCTGATATTATCTGTGATCACAAAGAAAGAAGAGTAGTTGTTGATTTATACACAATATATTAAAAATAAAACCAGTTTCTTAGTAATGGCAATCAGATGTGATATCATGTATTGACAGGAGCCCCAACACTGTCAAAAAATAATTTGGTTTCATATGACATTTGCCTACATAAAATACTAACAAGTTTAAGTCATAAGGGTGAGGCAACTCATGGGCAAGACTGCATGTTAGAATTTAGAAATTTAATTTAAAAATGCAAATTTTAATACTCTCTAGAATGTTTAGTAAATAAATATCCTCAGAAAGCCATAGCTGATTTTTTTGCCCTATATCTTGCTTACTGGTGTGCTAATTGAACAGTGCAGGTGCTAAAGAATACATTTATGCAACAGGCTTAAAGAATTACAATTGAACTTGAAATCAAGCTCAAGTTCATTTCTGCAGTGTAGACCTAAGAAAGCTACGTCACACCTACAAATAAATTTTCTAGTTCTATTCAGCCTTTTGAAAAGAAAATAGAAAAGTTCCTAAGTATTAACACTAAAGAAGATACGGGAATTCTTATTTTTATAATTAGTTCAGTCAGACTTCCATTTGAAAATGTCAGACTGAGTGTAAGTATATCCTTCTATCCTGAATTACCACTGAAAGGAAAGCAGCAGGATTTTTCAAATGTCGTAAGCTTAAGAGAAAAAAGAGAATAAGAGAGGAAACAGTAAAACATGGGAAGCTGAAAAGCAGATGGCTGTATTAGATTCACTGAGCGGACCCTTGAAAAACTGAATTCTGAAATGGACCCAAGAAGTAGTGTGATTTGCACTACTGAATCTACTTAGTAGATTCAAGATTAGTAATACCAGGGAGCTGTGGGAGCAGGAGTGAAGGAGAGGGTTTGTCAAAAGTCTGTTACAAAGCAGCTGTATGTATCCCTTGATTCCCTTCTCCACTTTGAACAGATCAAGAACCCCATTTGTTTAGTCAGGAGAGAAAACCCAGTGCTTAGCCGGGAGGACACAAGGCAGAGGATACCATGGTGAAAAGAAGGGGATTCAGTGAATTTCTGTATGCTACAAGTTGAGAACCTTATCCTCCCTTGTCTCACCTGGCTCGCACAGCAGCTGCTTTGTAGGTAGAATATGACAGTTGGGCATGGCTGTTTGTTGCATAAGATGTGTTATTATGACTTGTAAGGAGATCAATAGCTATTGCAAAATGGTACATTTAGAATTACAGAAAAATGGAAATACAAGAAAGAGCCCAAGAGATGTTGCTACTTTGAGAAGTCCATACAATCCTCTAAGCTCTCATTCTTAAAGAAGAAATAGTGGTATTTTAAGCAATTATATTTCATTAAAAGTAAAAGAGAAACATGTCTTCGTTTTGAGTTTCTTAGGCATGCAAATCCTATTCCCCCCAAACAATGAAAGTTAGTGATTCAAAAGAAATACTGTAAAACCAGCATTTCTACTAATTGGCTTACAACAAGTTCACTCAAATTTATATTAAATGTGTACAATTTTTAGAGGTTTTTTTTTCCCTCAGGTCAGGGAAAATACCACTACTTTGTGTATTCATGTTGTGTTATACTCCTTTGATTATTCCTCCTCTACAAACACTGTTTTTAAGTATTTTAACTTTTATTATTAACTTCCAGAAGTTTTATTTTCCTTGGCCAAGCTGAATTTTGGATATCAACTTGTTTAAGCAAAAACAAAACTATGAAACTCCATCAGATAACCTCTGTTAGTTTGGAACTGGGATGGCTAGGTGAGTTTCATCAGGCAACGCTCAAAGTAACTCACACAAAGCATCTTCTGAGAGCTGAAACAGCAGTCACAAATGTGTCTCGCTGTGTTTGAGGCTTAACAAAGTAGTGGAGCTAAGTTTCAGAGAACCATGTCTTAGCCTCTGAGGAAAAAGAGCCACATATTTTGTGTGTGTGTGTGTGTGTGTGTGTGTGTGTGTGTGTGTGTGTGTGTAAAAAAGCTGTTTAGTAATTTTAAAAATGAAACCCATGACACTTCATTGTGGAACCACATATGATTTTGTTTATTTTCAAAATACGTCCTTGCAAAATTGTCAAGATTTTTTTAAGGAAATGCATATGTTCAAATATATTTGTGTATATTCAAGTAAGTCATAAAACATAGAAACATACTCCTTTTATGGTATTCCATATTTAGTTTTGATTATTTTTCAAGGTTTTTAAAATTGTTTGCCTTTTAATAGTATGTTTTCATGTTTTTAAATAAAAGATATTTTTGATAAGTAGGACAAGGTAGTCATCAGATTATTGTTCTAAAGATATACATTTGCTGTTCAGGTCAAATAATACATATTAGAGATTCTGTACAAAAAGATTATATGTAGTAAGTTATCTCACATAATTTTGAAAATTATATGGAAATATAGTTATTTTATTATAATTTCTAAACTTTTAGGAATATTAAAAGACCACATAAAGAAATATATGTTTTATAAAATCACTGAAGAGTTTGTCTATTATATTAGTAAATTTTATGTATTGATTGACCTATTTGGCCCTACACAAATTTGTGAATGACATCTCTACTTACTCCATTAATTTTTGAGATATTTGGTTAAGTTGAGGTAAGATGGAGGTTATAATTGTAAACAACACCTTGATAAGTTATTGTATACATATATATCTAGAGCACATACACCATATTGATTACTGCTGGATATCAAGTTCAGACTTAAACAGAAGTCTGATTCTGATTTTTCTCAGACTCTTTAAGCCCAACCTGCGATTGCATAACTTTAAACTTATTATTTAACATAAGGACAAAACATGTGCATGTGTCTGGAGAGAATAAAATTTTAGCATCATCACTTATTTAAAACCTCATACAAACGTATTTCAGATCCTTTCCTATAAAGGGAGGTGGGCAATGATCTTATGAAAATATAAGGACAAGAAAATAGATATCAAGGTACAAATAAGAAAATGAAATTCTTAGCACTAAAAATATCCATTTCCATTATTTTATTCAATTATTTGCCATATTCTTAACTATTATTATTGGTCCTGGCACTATGCTAGTCACTGGGGATTCAGTGATTAACTTAGGTATATTTTCTTACCAGAGAAACTCATCCATTTTAAGGAAAACATATTACTGTATAAAGTACAAAAGGAGGACAGAGAAGATAATCTAATGACCATCTTGAAGGCTGAGACTTTAACCTGGTAGGTTGGGAGTTTGTTAGAAAAGTTGAGACAAGTCCATTATTGGCAGATAAGTTAGTGTCCACCCTAGCAAAGAGATACAAGGGAACAGACTGAATTTGAAAATTGACAAATACGGCATGACCTCTTCCTAAAATATATGCTGATGGGTAAGAGAATAAATGACAGCAGATAGGGCATGAGGACAGGGTATGAGTACATTATTACAGGTCACTTACATAAAGTTATGATATCTTTGGAGTTTGGATTTATCCCAGAGGCGGTGGGTGGGCATCTGAATTTCTGGATTGATGTCATCAAAGTACTGCCTTGGCCTCCATACTCAGGAGTGTCAACATACAAAAAATTGCAATGGTACTGTTCATCTCCTCTCTGCCCTCAAACTAATATTCTGTAGAGTTAGCTGAGATCTGAGTGAAATCATGGTAACATACTTTTCACATAGCTTTTCTTATCAACTTGGAATCCCTCAGATGTTGATTTGGAAAATGAACTTGCAAAAATTCACATAATTTGTATTATAAATTAACTGACAAGGGGCCATATCAACATTTACAGGTTTCAGCACCATACCTTAATGGGAAAGGATTTGTGAATAATCACTAATGATACCAATTCATAATGATGAAATGAAATATTTATAAAGCATTTCCTTTATGTTTAATTGCATGGTAATCTCCAGTTCTTTAATTCATTATAAGATCAGATTTGAAGTGATTATTGGCTTTGAGTTTTTACTGTTCAGGACTCGCCTGTCAAAGAGGATGAATAACATGAAACTGTTGTTTTGTTGTTGTTGTTGTTGTTGTTGTTTTTGTTGTATTTTAAATAGATTTATTGATTTGTAATTGACATACCATGTAATTCGTCCACTTAGAGTGTCTATTTCAGTGATTTTTGGTGTACTCGTGGATATGCATGACCATCACAACTATGTTCATCATACTGAAACTGTGTTTCCAGAGAGCAAATGAAAGTGCTTAAATTCTTTTTTGTAGTATTGTATTATTGGGCTATTTTTAAGGCAATGAAGAAATGCAGTTTACATCAGTTTTCTTTAGGTCATAGAATGTTCTAGGGTGCCTCTAGTGACTCATGAAACATAAGATCATCTGTGATATCTTGTATTACAAGTTCATTCATTTACTATATTTCCTTAGAGAGGAAAAATTAAAGTCTCTAACTTTGCTCGTTTCTTTTTAATGTAGGTAGACAATTGTCCTTTATTGTCTTCTGAAATGATTTAAATAGCTTAAGCTAAATTTTAAAAAAGTATATCCCTTCATCTGTGTTCTAGAATTTGATGTGTTAGATATATTCATAGAAACACAGCTTACATTATATATTTATTAGTCTTGTGGACCTAATTTTAAATGGGTGTTATTACTGCATTTATTTGCCATTTTAGATATAGAGTTTGATTTAGTTCAGGATTAAACAATGTGGAACTCAAAAAATATATATAATGCCATTTAGGACTTTGCTGTAAAATCTATCACACTGTAGGAGGTTTTACATTTCCAAAATGCAAGTAGTAAATGCTATGGGGTCAGGGACTAACCAGTGAATGAAAGTCAGAACTCAAAATGAAGTGTCTTTTCTGTTTAACATTGGGCACTGATAGAAACTGATAATGTTTGATTAATGAACGGCAGCCTTGCAGCGGGTGAAAACATCTGCAAAAAGTGATTTATTATTTCAAAGGTATTGGGAGCTTGCGGTATCTTGCAGATTTAAGTATGTGTGCCTGAATAAAATAAATGAGATGCAACATGTGAAAAATGAAAACACATTACTTGTAAAGGATGTGTCACAAGCAGGGTATTTTTGTTCAAGTACACTTTGTCATGGGGACTTTTAATGCTGTTCTGAATACAAATCATTTAACTGGTTCATAAAATCGCCTCAGTTGGAATTCTTGCATCTATCATCCAAGACATAAATGAGGGTTAAACTTAATGTGGTGTAACATCCCCTAAATGTTCAAATTTTGCATCATATACAACTATTAAAATTGCACATATGTTTTATGTATAAAGATGAATAAATTGTGGGTACTTAAAAACAGTGGTCCCCAAACAGAAACAAGGTTTAAAGTCTTGAGGTCTTAATTGAATGCTCATCAAATACTCAGAGTTAAGGATTTCCACTGCAACTATTATGGCTAGACGTTTGAATAATCTATCATTTTATGATTGAACAATTTTTTAGTTAGGTGACATGTTATATGACAAATAATAGAATGCAGTGAAAGGATGGGTACTGTTTTAAGTCTTGCTTCTGGAACTGTAATTAGTCTGTGTGTGTGTGTGTGTGTGTGTGTGTGTGTGTGTGTGTGTGCGCGCGCGCGCATGTGTGTGTATATACACATACCTTGAATCATTCACTGTTGTTTAGTTAAAAATCATACGTTTTCTCTAAATGTAGTTACATCATATTTCACGTATACCTGATAACTGTTTATAGAAAATAAGATTCAAAATTCTTTCAAGGTGCTAGTAACCTGATAATAGTCATAATGGGTTATACGTAACAAAAAATAATGTGAAAATGAAACCGGAACAGTCTGTAGCAGAGTTATGCCATCGAGACTACTAATTCCTTCTTTTGTAGTGTATGAGATGCATCTCCTTGTTTGTTAACTCCTAAAAGGCATTTCTCCAAAGTTGGGTGTTGTAACTATGAACTTACTCTTCAGTCAACAAGATTTTAAAAAAAAATACCATCATAAACAAACTAAATTCTATGAAGAAAAAAACATGTTGTTTTTTTTTTTGAGAATATTATGGAACTTTATAATTGCATATGTAATTTTTAAGTTAGAAACTGAATTGCATCAAGATTTCTGCATCCTTTTTGACAATGCTAGCTTTAGGATTCAGCATAAACTAAATCTTTATTAAATGTTTTGTTGAATGATTGAATAAATGAAAGGATTAGTAAAGGAATAATTATTCCCAGCAATTTTACTCACTCATTTAACAGAGTTCTGAGGAACTTGCTTTGTGCCAGGCAACGGGCTGGGTCTGGAAATAAAATGTTGGAGAGAACAGGCATAGTCCCTACTCTCAAGGAACTCCTAGGCCGTGGGAGACAGATATTAAATACATCACATATCACATAGTGAAACATTTTGAAAAGCAATACAAAAAAATATAAGGGTCTTGGAGGCTACATTCCAAGGGGATCTCTCCTGAATGGGAGACAAGGAAGGGATCACGCTAGCTGAGCTTGGAGAGAATAAAGGAGGCAAGTGGCAGGAGACAGGTAGATAATTAGACTGGGGAGTGAAATGAGGTTTGCATTTTAAAGGAATCACTTTGTCAGACGTGGAGGGAAGAGTAGAGGTGAGAAAAATCATTTAAGAGGCTTTAGTAATAAGAACAGGAAATGGTGACTGATTCTACTCTTCCCAAGAATACAAATCTCTGCCTATTATGGTCTCTCAACATTTCCACCACCACCCCACCCCCATCTTATTTTCTCAGTTCCCTGAGAGTGGTCATGACCTAAAAATAAGGGGTCTTTCATCATTACTTTTTGATACTCCCTACTCCCCCTTTTATATTTAACTCAGAATTATTTATTAAATCATAACTACCATTTAAGTTAGACACAATGGCATTTGTCAGGCAATAAGATGGTTCCAATAGGATTTCTTATATGTTTAGTTTATTGTCAGAATTTTGTCTCCACTGAAATGTCAAAAATTTTTAATACCATTGTTTTATTATCAAATGGTATACATGATTAATTACATGTGATCGGATTTAAACATTTTGTTATTTCTAGTGACAGAATCATTCAAATAGGAAAAGAAACATTTTAATAATCTATTCATATGCAGAGAAGATTGTAACTAGAATTAGAAATATGAAGATTTAATAACATTCATTGAAAGGATTTCTATAACCTTTCTATTTTCCAAAATTTGCTAACCTTCACTGTCAGGAATATTTTCCTCATCTTTTTTTGCTATCTTATAAATCAGTTTTTAAGTGGAAATAGGCATGATCATCTTGAGAGCTCCTTATGTAGCTGAAAATCTTCATTAAATTGACTTCTTCGGGCTGAATAATTACAGTTCCAATTAATTAAAGACTAAAAATTGCTTCCTCAATTAAACTGAAATATGTAGGCAAACATATGAAAATACAAACCTTCTAGATTTAGAAGTTTTCTTAGAACTCCTTGCTAAGATGTCAAATATTAATATAGCCTAACCTCCTTAACATCAAAGAACATATAGAGATATGTTCTTCTTCCTAATTATGTAGATATAACATATGTAAAACAAAATTAAGATCCAGGGCATATTTAATAGGAACCTAATAAGAATTCAGAATATAGGACACTGGTTTCTGGTTCTCTCTGTCTTTAAACTGAATCTGCAAACCTGGACAGGTGCCACTCTTCCCAGGTTCCAAACGCAAGGTTGTTGATATGAGGGTGAAAAGAAATGGCACATGTGAGAACTTTGATAATTATGCACCAATCTATAACCCTTATAAATATTAATTGTTGGAGCTGAAATTGATTCTCAGTTTTCACCTCCCATAATTTTTTTTTATTTTTTTATTATTTTTTTTGAAATTTATTGTCAAATTGGTTTCCATACAACACCCAGTGCTCATCCCAAAAGGTGCCCTCCTCAATACCCATTACCCTCCCTCCCCTCCCTCCCACCCCCCTATCAACCCTGAATTTGTTCTCAGTTTTTAAGAGTCTCTTATGCTTTGGCTCTCTCCCACTCTAACCTCTTTTTTTTTTTTCCTTCCCCTCCCCCATGGGTTTCTGTTAAGTTTCTCAGGATCCACAGAAGAGTGAAAACATATGGTATCTGTCTTTCCCTGTTTGGCTTATTTCACTTAGCATCACACTCTCCAGTTCCATCCATGTTGCTACAAAGGGCCATATTTCATTCTTTCTCATTGCCACGTAGTACTCCAATGTGTATATAAACCACAATTTCTTTATCCATTTATCAGTTGATGGACATTTAGGCTCTTTCCGTAATTTGGCTATTGTTGAGAGTGCTGCTATAAACATTGGGGTACAAGTGCCCCTATGCATCAGCACTCCTGTATCCCTTGGGTCAATTCCTAGCAGTGCTATTGCTGGGTCATAGGGTAGGTCTATTTCTAATTTTCTGAGGAACCTCCACACTGTTTTCCAGAGCGGCTGCACCAGTTTCCCACCAACAGTGCCAGAGGGTTCCCGTTTCTCCACATCCTCTCCAACATCTATAGTCTCCTGATTTGTTCATTTTGGCCACTGTGACTGGCGTGTTCACCTCCCATAAAATTGAGTGCAGCTTCAGACCCAGAGCTATAAGTAGACTCCATGTCCTTACTTGAGGTTTTCATGAGAAAATTTGAACACCGACCAATAACTCCTTAAGACTGATTACTTTTCTCCTAGATTTTGTACCTTGAATTTAGGATTGTGGGGACATTTTTTTAGGCTATCTGTGGGGATAGAAGGTGGCACTTGGTGATTTATACAACTAGAAGCTAATTGTTAATATTGAGAACCACTCATAGTGGATGAAAATTTGAAAGTTGACACTTTCCTATACTTGTCCTAGGAAAGAATCCAGGGTAACAAAGGACAGAGACATAATTTATGTTTTTTTATAATAAAAGTATGAGAAAAATTAATATATGCAAAAGGATACCTATGTGCTTTTGAAGGAGACAGGTTTTTTTTCCTCTTTTTTTCTTTTGCTTAACATTTATTTTTTTTCTTTTTTAAGTATGAAATTTATTGTCAAATTGGTCTCCATACAACACCCAGTGCTGTATCCCAACAGGTGCCATCCTCAATACCCAATCAGTGCTCATCCCAACAGGTGCCCTCTTCAATACCCATCACCTATCCTCCCCTCCCTCCCACCCCCATCAACCCTCAGCTTGTTCTCAGTTTTTAAGAGTCTCTTATGTTTTGGCTCCCTCCCTCTCTAACCCTTTTTTTTTTTCCTTTCCCTCCCCCATGGTCTTCTGTTAAGTTTCTCAGGATCCACATAAGAGTGAAAACATATGGTATCTGTCTTTCTCTGTATGACTTATTTCATTTAGCATAACACTTGAAGGAGACAGTTTAGATGGTAGGTAGTAAATATTACATTATTTGCTCATGATTCTGCAGGTTGACAATTTGTTCTGGGCTGAGCTGGAAGTCCTGCTACCCCTGGTGTCAGATGTTCTTACGTGCATCAGAATCAGTTGGGAGTTGCTTAGGGGCTGGAGACCCAGGATCTCAGGCCTCAGTTGGGAAAAATGGATCTTTGGAAAAAGACACCTGTGGTTTCTCTTTTAACATGTGTCTCATCCTCAAGGAGGCTAGCCTATGCCTGTTCACAAGGTGGCCTTAAACCAAGAGTGTACAAGCTTCAAGCCTCTTCAAGCCAAAGCTTAGAAGCTTAGAAGCCAAAGCTTAGTAGTTTAGTGCTACTTTCACACCCCGTTATGTTGCTAATGGCAATTCACAAAATAATCCCAGATTCAAGAAAGACAGAGTAATAGACTCCCCTTAAATCTTGAGGAGAGGAATGGCAAAGTCATCTGGAAAGGGGCATGCATACAAGGATGGGATAGATTCTTATGACCTTGAAATTTTCTTACTGGAAAATTGTTCTGTAATGATTCTCATCTGACTGAAATGGATAGCAGAAATGTTAGAAGATGGAGGAGGGACAGTAAAGAATCCTCCAAACTGAGAAGGTACTTTGAGACCAAAAAGTGAAGCAAGCCACTCCGTACTATTTACACAGGGTAACTTGCTGACAGAGCTGATCAGGTGGACAACAGTCAAAGCTCTGTGTATCTATTTTCCACAAAGTCCAAACCTTAATGCTCAGATTTTATAGAGTGAGGGGATGTGCATAGGTCATTGTGGTCAGGTTAGGGTTTTAACATTTAAGAGACCTCCTGGTGCTATCTGTGTGCCAGAGGGGAGAGAGGGGAAGAAACTGTGTTATCTCTTCTAGTTATCTAAACAACTTTAGGGAAGATCAGAACAAGCCTTCCTTCAGGGCATACATCAACCTCCAACGGGCCTGGAAGAGATGGCTCCTTGGGAGGTCATTGCATGGACATGAAAAAGGTGGAAAGCCAAAGAGAGAGTCACTAGTCAGCACTCCTACAGAAGTTATATACTTACACATAGTTTCAAACAATCTTATATTCCAAATGATTATGATTGAAGATTCCAGAGCTGTTGTTCCTGGGTTTAAAACCAGTTTTTTATTAAGCACGTTAGTTAATGACTGTTTCAGTCTACCTAACTTCAAGTCTGAAAAATAATGCAATTATCAAATTGGCTCATAGAGAAGATTAAATGATTTGATACAGGTAAAATGCTTAGAATAGTACTTGGCCTAGCATAAAAAAAAATCCTTAACATGTGTTAGCTATTACTATATGTTATTCCTGGTCTTTAATAGTGAATAAAACTATGCATCTTTATGATATAAATCAACATAATCTCTTGTTCTAATTCTACTTCTAGCTGCTTTCTCTTTATATGAGTACTTTCAGTAATTATGTTCTGAACTTCATTCTCAAAACACTAATCTTAACCATAATCATATAACAGAAAATAAAAGTTTATTCCCCAAATATCTGGTTTCCTGTTAAACACAAGACATAATAACTGTTGAGATGATACACAGACACCAAATAACTTTTAAATACGAGCTCCCTAATTTCTCTTTTTATTATTTTAACATAGTCCTGACCCACTTTTACATTAGTTTTAGATCAGTTTGCCTACAGTGCCTCAGACATTCACTCCAAATGCCAGACTGATTTCTATGGCCCTATCCAAAGGCTGGGTTTTTGAATGATGGCTATAACTTGATTGATTCCATAATGAATCCCTCCACCTAGATTCCTTACATCTATTACTGCAAGACCAGAAATACCTTGATAGTCTCAAACTATCACCTAGTAACACCTGCACTTAAATCCAGACTTGATATTCAGTAGTCTAGTTATGATTGCAAAGTTCCTTTTAACAATAACTCTATGTTTCTGTAAGGCCATAGTCAAGGTGAAAGATAATGAAAATTTTATTTGGTAGTAGCAGCAGGAATGAAGATGAGAAGATGAATGAAAAAGAAAGGACATAGTTGAATCATTACTAATCAGCAAAAATCAAATGCATGAGTTAGAAAAAAATAGAGGAGATTCAAAGGAGATTTTTGTTTTGGTAATTCCTTACTGGACATAATTTTGGTTATGATGTAATACTTTGCAATGTAATGATTTTAATATTTTATTAGAAGAAACCTCAAATACAAAGTTAATTTATATATATTTATTCTAGGAAGTTATATACTTATACAAATTTTACTATGCAGATATAATATGGTCTGGTAACAAGTAGTTTAAAATAATGTTTCTTTGACTCATTCAGAGAAATTATAAACGTTGAATGCAGTTATGCTCAGTGTTCTGTTTAGTATTGTAATATGTAAATTTTTATCTTTGAACCTGTGTAATACTGGATTTAAAGTTATCTACCTTTAAGATACCCATGCTATATAGGTATATATTATATTAGAATAAAAACTGTATATTATACAGTTTTCTTCATGGTCCTCTACATGGTATCTCAGCTCCAGAAAATTTGTCTTTCATTTCTAATCAGATAAATATTTGGGCTCTGTATTTATTTCCCATCATTTTGGGATACCAAATAAAAGATTTACTTAACATGAAATGTATAAAATAATGCTAAAATTTAGGAATAATATATGTAAATTTAATTTTCTTTTTTGTGAAAAGGACACCAAAATGTTTAAATGTATATTTTCTAGGAAGTTAGTTCTTACTTCTCCTTAAAGACAACAATAATAGCAAAATAATTCAAACTCATTTCTTCCAGTAAAATCAGAAAGGAAACATAACTGGTATATTCCAAAGTAAATTAGGAGCTGCCAAGAGCTGCTTCAATCAGACAAAAAGTATAGGGGAGAAAATGAAAACAAGTATTGTAGAGTCTTAAGAAGCCCATAAATGGTAAATCTCAGGTGGCATAGTACTTTGCCCTTCTTGGAATTAATAAATGTGGAAACTGGAATAAACAAGTAGAAAAGGGAAACAAAAAACTTTCCTGTACCAGATTTTATTCAGAAAAACAAAGCGGATGAAACTACTCAAAGAATCCAACACAAAATGAGCCATATTTGTAGGAAACAGTCTATCTGGCAGCCAAAAAGGAAAGAACCTTTGGGTTAGTAATCTTAGAGAGCTGTATTCTCTTGTCTGTCCCTCATTATAACCAGCTCTTCAGGGACAACCTATAAATAACCAATCTAACTAAAGTCAACTCATTAGGTAATGAATAATAAGATATTATTGTGGCATTAAAACAAAAATACTATAAGAAAAACTGTGGAGAAAAGCAACTAAATTTACCAACAGATGAATTACATTCCCCAGAAAAAATATTGCTATCAAACATATAAAAATAATGAATAAACATTTTGCTATTTATTTAAAACAAGAAAATTTAGCATAGTATCACCTATATGAGTAAAAGCCATAAAGCATAAATGCCAGAACCAAGATAGAAAAATAGGAGCTGGAAAATGAGTTGGCAGAATATAAGAAAGATGTAAACAAAAAACAACATAATTATTAAAATAAAGACAAAATGGAAGAAGCATGAAAATGAATAAAGATTTAAAAACACTGTAAGGGACATTTAATACAGAGATTAGGGAGTGAAAAAAATGACTCAGATAAAGGGAAAAAGTAGAAAGAGAAAATAATAACTATAGGGAACATTCAAAATGAGATCTAGCATACATATAATTGAAGTCTCTTGGAAGGAAAGTCTCTCCCTTCTATGGAACAGAACAAATATTTGAAGCAATATTTTAAGACAAAATCTGTGCATGAAATAAAAGATTGGAAATTATATTTTGAAAGTTCTGCCAGGAAAAATTGCCCTGGAATGCCCTAGGAAATGTCCTGAAATGTCCTAGGAAAATTACTAGATTTTAAAGAATAAAAATTTCTTTGGACATATAGGGGCAAAGATCAGGCCACAGAAAATATTAGACTGGCTCCATACTTCTCAGCAGCAGGAAAGAAAGTGTGAGCCAGTATTTTATATTCAGCTAAACTGTATCTCAGGTATAAGGTCTACAGACAAACAATTTTTGACATTCAAGAAGTCAGGAACAAACTTCCACTAATTAGAGAAGATGCTAGAAGCCCTACCAAAAGTGTTAGTGAGCACTACACATATATAGCTGAAAAATTAAGTCTAAAGCAAATGTGGGGATTATGGTGACAAATACAATGCAATATGGTGCATGCTTTGATAATGCCAAAATGATAATAATAGCAGAAACGAGGAAGTAGAAAAGAATGTGGAGCTTTATTTTGAATAACTAGGTAATCATTTAAAGCTGACCAAGTCACTCAATAGTAGTATAAGCACTTTGAATAATGTAACGGAAAAAACATAAGAATGAAAATAATATTGACTAAAAGCCAGTGGTAGAGAAAGAGTGTTGAAGGGAGAAATATTATCACGTTTGGGTTTTTTTATATGCTATCTAAAGAATTAGCACATTGAGGGTATTATATAATTCTTATAAAAATAACAAAAGAAATACCCATTTAACGTTTTTAAAAAGCATTAGACCAAGTGGGAAAATATGAAAAAACTAGATAAAAGAGCATGAAATAGTATGAATGACCTGACCAACAATATTGACTTATCATTAAAAGCACGAAACAAAAACAAATCCTTGAGATTTCATCTCAAAACAAAACCCAATTCTATGTTATATTCAATAGATACATCTCAAGCAAAGTGGTTTAGAAAGGTTGAAATAAAAGGATGGTAATGTTGTACCAGGTAAATTAAAGCAAAAGTAGAGCAAGGGTCGTGATGTTAGTAACAGGTAAGGTAAACTTCATTTCAAAATCAATTAATTTTTTTTTAATGTTTATTTGTTTTTGAGAGAGAGAGAGAGACAAAGCAAAAGCAGGGGAGGGGTAGGGACCAAGGGAGACACAGACTCTGAAGCAGGCTCTGAACTCCAACTCATGAACAGGACATCAGAGCTCCAACTCATGAACCGGGAGATCATGACCTGAGCCAAAGTCAGACACTTAACCAACTGAGCCACCCAGGCACCCCAAGTTCAAAAGCAATTTAGAAAAAAAAGGGGGGGTACTTTTTAACACTAAATGCTTGAAAATCACGATGAAGATGTAGTAGTGCTGAAAATCTATGCACTGATAGCAGCAAATATCCAATAGACACAATACTATTGGAAACTTAAAACAACACACTCATTCCAAGAAGTTGACAAAAAGTGAGATAGATTTAAATAATTTAAAAATCAGTTGCTAAAATGTGTAAGCAAAACTCTGTAACCTGAAATTGAAACCATATATTCCTTTACAGCACCCATACATTATTTTTGCATATTTTATATATAATCCTATATATTTTTATATTTTATAATTTATACATAGCATTATATGTAAGCACATAGTGTTATATGTAAGCATTATTAAGCCAAAAAGTCTCAATACATTTTCAAAAGTAAACATAATACCAATCAATACCAATATGTTGGTTTGATTATCTGATCACAATAAAGTAAAAAAATAAAATAAAATCACTAAGCAACAACAACAAAACCCTCCAAATGGGAAATATAGGGGAAGAAATTACCTTTAAACTATATACTTTGGGATCAAACAGAAATACAAACCAAAATAACTGTACCGGTAGAAAAAGGGAGACATCAAAACTCTACATGTAAAATTTTGTGGAGGTTCTGCTAACAGTCAGAACAACCATTGTTCCTGGCTAACAGTCCTATAACCCTTGGAATTTCCTGTGATAAGGGTGATAAAGGTATCTTTTTTTATGTTAATGAAGTGACTTTTGGAAAGCCCATAGATAACCTGAATGGGGGCTGATTACCAGAAGAATCAACCTTGAGATTTGAAGGTTGGAAATTTCAGTCCTACCCCATGGCCTCTGGAAGGGGAGAAGGGCTAGAGGTTGAATCAGCCAATGCCAATGACTTAAGTCAGTCATGTCTATGTAATGAAGTCTCCATAAAAACCCAAAGAACAGGTCCAGAGAGCTTTGGGGTTGGTAAACATGTGGAGATGTAGGGAAAGTGGCCACCTGGAGAAGGCATGGAAGCCCTGCACCCTTCCCACCCACGCTTACCCTATGTGTCTCTTCATTTGTGTATTCTTGAGTTCTATCTCTTTATAATAAGCTGGTGATCTAGCAGGTAAAATATTATCTCTGAATTCTGTGAGCTGTTCTAGCAAATTAATTGAATCTCAGGAAGGGGTCCCAGGAACCTCTAAAGTATAGCCGGTTGGTCAGAAGTATAAGTGACAGCTTAGACTTGTGACTGGTGTCTGAAACCAAAGGAGGGGGGGTTGTTGGAACTTCCAATCTGTAGTCCGTCAGAAGCACAGGTAACAGCCAAAGTGGGGGATAGAAGGTAGCTTGTAGGCCTGAACCCTTAACATATGGAATCTGGAGTCTGATCTCTGGGAAGATAGTGTCAGAATTAACTTGGGTGTCTGAGAATTGTTTAGTGTTGTAGATAGGGAATAACCTTCCCTCTTTGCCAGTGTTGGAATTGGGTCCAGGAACCCTAGAAGTTAATTAATAAAGATAAACTCATTAATGAGTTCGAAAACAGAAAAACCGAATTAAAAAAATAAATCTAATAGCTAACCTCGAACGTAGAACCAAATAAGAAATTAGGAAAAGAGGAAAAAGTGAACAAGTGCAACTACACAAAATATGAACTAAGTAACTATAAACAACAAAAAAGATTAAGTGAATCATAAAACAATTATTTATAAAACTCAGGGCAAATACATTTGAAATGGATATATATTTTTTTTAACGTTTATTTTTGAGAGACAGAGAGAAAACACACGTATGTGTTTGCATGAGAAGAGGAGGGGCAGAGAGAGAGGGGGACAGAGGATGTGAAATGGGTTCTGGGCTGACAGCAGAGAGCCAGAGCGCAACTCGAACTCAAGAACCGTGAGGTCATGACCTGAGCCCAAGTTGGACGCTTAACTACCCGAGCCACCCAGGTGCCCCTGAAATGGATAATTCTTCAGTAAAATAATGTTTAACAAAACCTACCTCAAAAAGAGAGTGGACTGGGGGTGCCTGGTGTCTCAGTCAGTTGAGCATCTGACTCTTGATTTCAGCCCTGGTCGTGATCACATGGTTGTGAGATTGAGCCCGCATCAAGCTCTGTGCTGGGCATGGATTCCTTTTCTCCCTCTGCCCCTTGCCTGGCTTGGGCTTGCTCTTGGGGTTTGGTGGGGGGGGTGATTTATTTCCACATAGAAACATGAAAATACCTTCAGAGTTTCCCTCCTCAAATTACCAGGTCCAAAAATTCTCATGAGAGCAAACAATTCCAGTGCTATTTAAACTACTTAGAAAATAAGAAACACTTCTAAAGTTTTTCTTACAGCGTTCGTAACTTTTATGCAAAACATGAAGAAAATCGCCCAATTTTGCTCAAAAAAGAAAGAAAAAAAACAACCCTATGTACCAGTCTTACCAATCTCACTCCTAAATATTAATGCAAAAATACTAAGTAAAATTTAACATGCAGACTCCACCAACACATTTAAAGAAAAATACAATAGGAAAAGGGAGGTTTATTACAGAATATAAGGGTGGTTCAACATTAGGAAAACTAGTGATATACCATATTATAAGCCTAAGGAGAGTATATGATCATTTGCATCAATATTGGGAAGTCATTGGCAAAGTTCAGGAGTTATTACTGATTTTCAAAGATAAACACTGTAAGTAGGATAAGATGGATATATTCTTAATACAAATATGTGTATATATGTATATGTGTGTATACTGTGGAGAAATGGTATTCTTACAGTAAACTTAGGACCAAGGCAAAGGTGTCCATTATCATCATTAGTACTTCACATTTTTGGAAGGAATAGTCAGAGCACTTAGGGAAAAGGAAGAAGCTAACAGTATAAGAATTGTATTAGTTGAGTGGTGGCTGGGTGGCTCAGTAGGTCAAGCTTCAGCTCAGGTCATGATCTCACAGCTGATGGGTTTGAGACCCTGATTGGGCTTTGTGCTGATAGCTCAGAGCCTGGAGATTCTGTGTCTCCTTCTCTTTCTGTACCTCCCCCACTTGTGCTCTGTCTGTCTCTCTCAAAAATAAACAGGCATTAAAAAAAAGTTTAAGAATTGTATTAGTTGAGAAACAGTATTTAATTGTAGATGAATGTTAAAGAAAATCATTTGATAAGCTTCCACAAACAAAAAAATTCAGTAAGATTGGGGCTCCCAATTAGTATACTGAGATCAATAGATTTTTATTTATTTTTCAAAACTTTTTATGTTTATTTATTTATTTTGAGAAAGAAAGAGACCCAGTGGGGGATGGGCAGAGAGCTAGGGGACGGAGGATCTCAAGTGGGCTTTGCACTGACAGCAGAGAGCCTGATGCAGTGCCCAAACTTGCAAACTGTGAGAGCATGGTGTGATCTGAAGTCGGAAACTTAACCGACTGACCCACCTAGTTGCCCCCAATAGATTATATCTATGTAAACAATAACTCATTTGAAGATGGAGCAGAAGGAAAGAACATATTTATAAGAGACGCAAAAATTAAAATATCTTGGAATAAACCTAAAATATCAGTAAGCTTTATCAATTAAAATACTATGGTATTAATGCATAAATAGATAGATGAATAGAACAGATTAGAAAAACCCATTAATAGACACAAATGCACACCGAAATCTAGTATATTTGGCATTCGAAAGGATTGTGGAAAAACAAATTATTCATTACATAGTATGATATAATTGGTATATAGCCTCTTCAATAAAGTTGGATCCATGTTTCACATCCTACACTAAGGTAGAATAGCACATTTCACAGGAAAGGAAATAAAAATGACCCTTGAAGAGTTAAAAAAATGCTAAGCTTCACTCATAATAAAAGAAATGCAAAATAACACTCTACTAAGTTACCATTTTATCTCTCAGACTGGCAGATTGTTGATGAGGCTGTAAGGAAACAGACACTCTCATACAATGCTTATGTAAAACCATCAATTCCACTTCTGGGAAATTATTTTACACACATGAAATCATGTGTCTACTAGCTTATTAACTGCAGCATTGTTTGTAGTAGCAAAGTAATGGAAACAACATAAATGCTCATCAGAAGAGACTAGCTAGTAGTTGATAGATGAATTATGGTATATTTACACAGTAGAACACTATGAAGTTTTTAAAAATATTGAAGATCTTTGTATAGTGATGAGAAAAAAATCTTGTGATAGATGAAAAAAGTGAAAAGAGTATAAAACAGTATATGCTGCCATTTGTATAAAAAAGGCGGCAATATGAATATTTGTGTATGCAGAAAAAATCATACATATAATACTATCCAGAAAATTTAAAACAGGGGAGACAACAATGAAGGGAGACTTTTCACAATATATCTTTTTATATTTTATATTTGAATATGTGAATATATTACATACTCCAAAATATAATTTAGAGATATTTTCCTTTAAAAACATGTGGTTTCACTTTGTAGTGCATTACCATCCAATATACATATGAAAATATTTGCAACATGTAGAGTCCTGATAACTAAGTGTAGAAAGCAATGGGAAGAATTTTTAAAAATTTTTTTTAATGTTTGTTTATTTTTGAGAGAGTGAGAGAGATCACACACGAGTGGGAGGGGGCAGAGAGAGAGGGAGACACAGAATCTGAAGCAGGCTCCAGGCTCTGAGCTGTCAGCACAGAGCCAGATGTGGGGCTTGAACTCACGAACACCGAGATCATGACCTGAGCTGAAGTCGGACGTTTAACTGTCTGAGCCACCCAGGTACCCCAAGAAGTCTTTTTTGGTTAGTTATTTTTGAGAGAGAGAGGCCGTGTGAGTGGAGGAGGGGCAGAGAGAGAGGGAGAGAGAATCTCAAGGATGCTCCAGTGCTGTCAGCCCAGAGCTGGAGGCAGGCCTCAAACCTAGGAACTGTGAGATTATGACCTGAGCTGAGATCATGACCTGAGCCAAAAAATCAGGAAGCAGATGCTCAACCTATTGAGCCGCTTGGCAATGGGAAGAATTTTTAACATGACCTTTTGGTAGTTATATAAAATTCCTTTTTCTTTTTCTTTCTTTCTTTCTTTCTTTCTTTCTTTCTTTCTTTCTTTCTTTCTGTCTGTCTTTCTGTCTTTCTTTCTTTCTTTTGTTAGAAAAGGAGGTGCTTGGCATGTTCTACATAAATTTCCCTCATAGATAATATAGAGGATCAGTAAATACTCTATAAGTACATCTACTGCTATTCTCAGTGGTAGCCTTCTTTGCAGAAAGTCTCCATAGCTAGCTCAAGTAAAGGGTGATTTATACAGAATACAGGAAATGTAATTTTGCCAGGCTTTGTTGGAACTGGAAAGCTTCAGACATAGAAGTAAAGTTCTTTATTCCTTGGTGGCGAAAAACACTTTTATATTTGAACTTTCTCCTTTTGGTTTTGCTGTCTCCATCGCCTGCTATTTCCTGCACCTTTACGTGTATTTATTGTACATGTCTCCAAAAGGAGTCTTTAACCCTCTGCAATACAAATTTCCCACTACTGACTGCATAAAGGATCCGGCTGATTGGTCAGTGGTTTAGGCCTGATTAGGCATTCATCCCCCATCCAATCAGTTGTGTCCAAAGGAAAGATCATTTGTTTTGTCCCCAGAGTGAGACTGGGGACAGGCTAAGCAGTGCCCTATATCTTTTATATTCCATTCGTGTGTCAGCCAGGCAGTCATACCCTTCATCTAAGAAAGACAGGAAAGCTAAAATTCAGTTTTCAAATTGAAAAGGAAAAGTGAAGCATGGGGTTTATGATAAGCATTTTATGTTAGGAGGCCCATTGCTGGGATCTATGGGTTTAAGGGGATTGACCCCTTAAAGTCAAAGCAGGCAATAATCAACAAGATATTTAAACTAACTTTTAGACCTTATAGCTAGAGCAACAGAATCAAGTATGAGTCACACTTTTCTGCTATCATTGTATTGGCCTCTGTGACTTTTCTGTAAAAGTGACTTATTTTATTCACCCAGGGAAAATTTTCATGATGCATGGCTTAATGTGAAGGGTCAGGAGCCACATGGCAGTGGCAGTTTTTGCAAATGCAGGCTTTGTCCTAACTTCAAGTCTACCAGGAAACCTCTCACACTGGTTAGTCCCTGTTATGCTGTTATGCAGCTGGTGCAATTAGAGACGCAGATCAACTGAGTAACAGAAAATAAATATGTAAATAAAGATGTCTCTGCAAAAGGCTGAAAGTAATACCAAAGAAAATTTAATTGTGACAAGGGGACTTAGAAAATGGCCTGTTCTTGCTTAGGAATTTTTTTCTTAAAAACAAATCAGAGAATTTGTACTCTTTAAATTCTGCAAGTAACTGTGTATTCGGACTTCATTTACATATACTTAAATATTTTGATGAGTTGTCAGTTGAATATGCAGACTAGATAAAGGGATTTATTCTCTGATAACTGATAGCCTTTGGTTGCCTTTGTTTTGATAGTTAACTCCTTATTTGTGATGTAAAAATATAGGTTCCACCTCTATATTTCAATTAGGTTGAGTAGCATAAGAACCAGCTTTCACATGACTATTGACCTTATCAGTGTCACTCAGAAATCACTTTGACTTGCATAGGAATTTGAAGCATTGTCTAGTGATGCATACATGTGTTTAAGGATCTAATTTGGTCATTTTTTTAATGGATCTTAAGCCTCCTGTGGGCTTCTTAAATTAACAATGAGATAATTGGAATCAATGTCATAGCTGAAAATCTTATTTCTTTGTTTACTTACTAATTATATGAAATTAATTTTTTTTAACGTTTATTTATTTTTGAGACAGAGCATGAACGGGGGAGGGCCAGAGAGAGAGGGAGACACAGAATCCGAAACAGGCTCCAGGCTCCGAGCTCTCAGCACAGAGCCTGACGCGGGGCTCGAACTCACGGACTGCGAGATCATGACCTGAGCCGAAGTCGGCCGCCCAACCGACTGAGCCACCCAGGCGCCCCTAATTATATGAAATTAAATACACACACATACACTACTGAAACTTGAGGACCCAGCTTCACAGACTATTTGTCAGACTGTTGTCTTATTTTTAATGAGACCATTGACTATTTGATATAGCACATCACTTTTATGTTCCTTAAAAAGGGAGATTTTTAAAAAAACTTTCCAAAAATTCAGCTGTTTCTCATTTATACTTTTTAAAATACACAATGCTTGCAATTTCTTTTTTCCAAAATTTATATAATAGGTAAGAAAAGACAGAATGGGAGGAAGCAACCAAATATACATGCACAAAATAACAATACAATAATTATTGTAGAGTACAATAATTTTGTTTAGTGTCTGAGCCATGGGGCAGTAGACAACAGAAGGTAACAGAAGAGTATTTTTAATTTAGCACATACACCTTTATTTTATGATAATGGCATCAATAAGGGGTGAGTCATGAGCATTTATTAAATGTTTATTATATATATGTAGTATATAATATCTTTTTAAATCATAACAGTCTTGAGAATAGACAGTCTTATCCTCCTTATAAATGGGGAGAAGATTAAATTATTTTAAAACTTTAAGTTACATAATTAAATGGAGAAACCTGGTCCATAGCAATCCAGTATCCATATTCTTTCAGCCTCATTCACTGCCTGCAGATAAGATTTGCTGTACTACATTGGCAATTGAATAACATAATCCAAGAGCTATTCTCTGGAGAAAAATATGTGCTTAACACTTCAAAAGTATATATTGAATCTGTTATGATATCATCTCCCAATATGAGGGTTATCCCTCACAGTGTCAAGAGCTTTATACTTAATTCTTGAATTTTCTCAGCTGCTTAGCCTGTATCATCAATAATAAATATTTGGTAAGCATGCAGATGGCCTTTTATTAGAAAGCAGCTTCTCCCAGGTGATTTAGCAATCTGTAACAAGTACCCACACATGCAAAAACATGCCTGTCTTACTCTGTCATGCATAGCTTCCTAGGACATAGTTCTCAATGAAGGGAAAGTGGGAGTATAATTTAAAGGGACATGGTGATGTATCACATCTATGTTCCTCTCTTCCCCAAATCGTGATGTGCTGGGCTGAGAGGTCAGGAGAAAGTGTGTGCATTTGGGAAAAAGGTATCCATGTAATTCTTATCTCTGACTCTGCCTTCCACATGAAAACCACTGTCCTAGATGTTTAGACCAAGCAAGAGAGCAAGCAGCCCTTTTTCTGGAACACCATTATTATTTAGTGTTATGTGAGATACATGTGCTTAGGGTGAACACCAAGGGCTCATGAGGCAAGTTCAGAGAGATGATGCTATGCACTAAAAAAGTATTATGTTTAGATAGAGTACATTCCAAATACAGAGACCTTCTTAGCAAAGCTGCTTGCTTTCTCTGTTTTATACCATGCTTTCAAATAAATTTTTATCATGGAATTTCACAAATCCATCAGTGAGGTTAGTATTTCCTTGACATATTTGAATAGAATATGGAAAAAAAATATATACCAAAGCAATGAAAAATTAATGATAAGCATAGTAGACATAATCTTCTTAAAATTTCTTTTGGCTGTCTGGCCAAGAACCTTCATGGAACCAAGTCTTAGCTACTGTTTTGTTTACTATAGACAGAAGCTTACCTCTCTGTTCTCTCTATTGACCTTTTTTCTTCTTTTGTCCCCCTTGTCCTCTTCCTCCTTCCTTGCCCCCCTCCATCTCCTCCTTCTCCCCCTCTCCCTCCTCCTCCTCTTCCTGTCTCAAAAAAAAAAAAAAAAAAAAAGCAAATCCTCACCTGGTCTCAGGCAAAGCCCTTTGCCTCGTTTTCTGTATACTTGCCAACTTCAGGACAACAGTTGGTTTTAGAAAGGAAGAACATTTATTTCCTTTACCTTCTTAGGTTTGTGACTGGGGGCCTGTGAATTAAACTGACAAAAGACAGATTCATGGGAGAAAAAGGTTTATTTGTAAACACACAGGAGCCAGCAAAAGAAGCAACTAGCTCAATAAATGGCTATAGTTAGAAGCTTGTATGTCTAACTTAATAGGGGAAAAGGAGGGGAAGAGAAAAGATATTCTGGGAAAAATAAGCATATTTCTTTAGGAAATAAATAGGGTTTTAGGAGAATAGACCAGAGGTAAGAAAGTTTGTAATAATGTTTGTTTTTGCAGGTGTGGGTGGTCTTTCTGATTTATTTATGGCCACGAAAAGTATTTATGATAGTTTTATGCTCTTTTTTTTTTTCTTGTGGCCGCCTCATTTCCCAGAAGTTTTCGTATTTTGTCAGCTAGGGAAAACTCAGAGAGGACTACTTTATCTGCTGAATCTCAAATGTCTTCAGCTTAAATCAATCTGTATATTAATTTTGGGGTTCCAAGAGAGTCCACACAGTGTGAATGGTACTCATTGGCATTTTGCGGTATGGTGGACCGTCTGTCCATACACATGGGGTTTCTTACTGACTCTGAGTAGGTTTGTCAAGATATTTCACAGGACAGACAATGACAATGCCCTAATCAAGAAGAGCGCTCATGCCTGGTCTAAAGATAATGAGAATCTGAAAATTCCACTTGAAACCAAAGAATTCAAGCTTTACTAGGGGGGTCATTAAAGTCTTTTGAGTAGAAAAATAACATTTGGAAAGCAATGGTTATTTACCTGACAGCAGAGGAAGGTTTGGACTAGAAGAAGCAGAACTTTGTTGTTGATAATAATAATGATGATAAAAAAGATAATTTATATATCTCCACTTGTCCATATCCCCTTTCATATAAAAACAATATAAGTAATCCTAAAAGTATTATTGTCAGGCACCAAAAACCTTAAATAAATTATTCCTAAAGTGTCACAGAGTTTGGTAGGTTTTTTTTTTTAATCTATATTTTATTTTAAAGAGAACATGAAATCAGAAAGGTCAAGTGACTTACCCATTGTCACATAACTGTAAGTGGTAGAACCAAAATTCAACCCATGTCTATTTGATTATAATCCATGCCAGGAGTGAGGAACATGGAAAGAAAGGATGAAAGGGATCAATATTACAACTTGGTTGATTGATATGATTACTTTTGTGTTATTAATATTATATACATTGATATTATTACTTTGATGATTGGCTTAGCAACTACCTAATGCTTGGAGTGAGGAGGTGGGAATAAAGCCAAGAATGATTCTAAAGGAGCCTGACTTACTATTTTTTTGACAGAAAATGAAGGACTCAGAAGAGAATCTAATTTATGGGAAAGGCAACAATTTCAACATTAGGCATGTTGAATTGAGTTAATGGTAATGTCAGTATCTTTCCTTTTAATTCTTTGACATTTATTTTTTAACACTCTATTTATACAGTATATACCCTGAGGATACATATTCCTTGTCCTTGAGGAATCCCAAGCTAGTGATTAAGAAACACGTGAGAGCTAGAGATAACTTCAAGAATTTGTAAGCAAATCCATTTCTTGGGCAGGACCTACACTAGTGGTCAATTATATGGCTCACGCATATCCCATGAAGGAGGAGCTGAAGAAGTAAGCAGTATACCCCCTCCCATCCCAATAGATGCACCCTGGCTGTCCCTAATCTTAGTGTGCAGACTTATCATCCAAGGGATGGAACACTAACCAAGGAAGATATTGCAGGCCCAAGAAGCAGTCTCAGGTCTTTGGGAAAGGAAGTTTAGGCTCCTAAATGGGAGGAGAAGAGGTGTAGGCTCCAGGTGGGCCAACAGCTAACCTCCAGAGAACTCTTTACCCTGTGGAATAGAGCCAAATAATTGCTATGTCAGTGTCTTCTGAAGTCCATGCCCTTTGAAGTCTGGAGCCAGGTGCCTAGGTAGTCTGGGCCTGCAGGCAGTGCCATTCAACCCTCTTCAAAGCATTGCTCTCCTCACCAGCATCTCTTCTGGGGCTTTGTGCCTCTTCACTTTTTGAACACTCCATCTAAGTAAACAGAGCATGGAGGGAACACATTCTTTCTCCCTGGTTATTTGCATTTTAAGCCCTTTATCTCTGGCTATAGATTGAAAGGCTTTGTCTCCAGTTAAAGGAATTTCAGGCTATTGCAAAGAGATGGAGGAGATTAGATCTGGTCCTGAGGGGCTTCTCTTTGTCCCTAAAAATCCTCCTATTGTCAGTTGTTCTACAACCAGACATGAACAGGCTTTGTTCTGACACTATTCTATAAGCCTTGTGGAAACACATGTGCCCACTTTGGCCACCAGTATTAAATAGGGTAAAATGCTTACTTACTGTGTTTTCAAATAGTGCTTCTCTGACTCTTTCTATTTTATTCTTGGTATCTTTCCATCTTCTACCTCCTTGCTCATGTTTGTTTTTTCCTTTGTTCCGCCTGATGGGTGAAGTTCTTTAGTATCATAATCAATTATCTCTTTGGCATCTTACCAGCAAGAGTTATCTTTTTACTTATTTTTTTTTAATTTTATTGATTATATTCTATTTCCATTATTTTACATCATTTTCTCCCCAAATCTGTTCATTTATATCTAACTTCTCTCTTTTTGTATCATAAACTAATCACTTGTTTTAAGAAAAGCAATGTGTTGGCGCGCTTGGGTGGCTCAGTTGGTTGAGCCTCCAGCTTTAGCTCAGGTCATGATCTTGCAGTTCGTGGGTTCGAGCCTCACATCAGGCTCTGTGCTGATAGCTCAGAGCCTGGAGCCTATTTCAGATTCTGTGTCTCCCTCTCTCTCTGCCCCTCCCCCACTTGTGCACACACACACTCTCTCTCTCTCTCTCTCAAAATAAGTAAACATTAAAAAATTGTTTTTTTTTAAAACAAAAAGCCTATGTGTCATTTTCCATTTTTAGCATCTTACACATTTATTATAATGTTTTCATTAAAATTTTTTAAATTAATTTTTCTGAATTCATGCCTCATGTATTAATTTAATTGGTTTTCTTTCATAGCATTGGAATCCTTTAGATCATTTAAGGTTGTTTTTTCAGGCTTATTTTAAGTAGATTTTAAAAATGTATATTGGTTTTACTTTCCTCTTTCTTCTCCTCTGTAGTCTCCCCTCTCTAGTTGTTTTGCAGTTTCCTCACTTGTTCCTCTAGTTCTCTAGTCTTGAATCAGGACATATCAGAATATGTCACTCCAAAATATGCCACTTTGGCATATTGATTATTTTGTATTGAAACAATTGAGAATCATAGTTGCAGGAAGCGTTCTCTGCTCTCCCTTCATCTGGCTTAATAGCAGGGCATAGATTTTCCATAGATGCGTCTCCCATCCCACTGCCCCTCCACCCACCAACCAGGAAGCATAACACTTACACCAGAAAGGAATTCATCACACAAATAGACCTTACTAAAATAACCCTTATCTTCCTTCCCCACCCTCCCCCACCACCATATGCTCACTTGTCTCTTTTCCACAATTTATCTTCCCTTGAAGATCAAACCCCCTTTCCTTTGTTGAAAGAGTACATAAGCCCTCAAGTCTAACTACTTCCTTGAGTTTCACTTTTTTCTGTGAACTCCTGTGCATGTAAATGTTAATAAAAATTCTGTGCCTTGTTAATTCATCTTTTGTTAGTTTAATTCACAGTCCCCTAAGTACCAAACCTAAGAGGATAGAAGAAAAGCTTTTCCTCCTCAACATCTTAATATGTTTGAGGGCTTCTTCCCGTAATGATCTAATGCCCCATATGACTGATGTCTCAGTTTGGTTAATAGTGAAGACGTTTGTCTATGCCCAACTATCTTCGCTTGGCCCACATTTTAAAACGTTGTAGTTCCAGTCAGGGGGTCGGCAACAGATGTGGCCACTTTTCCCTGGCAGGTTAGCCCTACTCCAGACTCAGGTTTTCAGGGGAAACTTGGTTGCAGATTCTCATATCAATTTTAGTCCCCTTTTCTTTATAGGGGGCTTAATATTACTTACTATTTGGCATTTCTGTCTCATTTTCCTGTCCAAAATGATCTTTATCTTATATTTGATCTTTATCTTATATTTATAAGTCTTTTCTTGTTCTTTTTCTTTTTTTAATGTAACTTATTGTTAATATATTCCATTTTGATCCAAAATTGTTATAAACATGTTTTACCTCACATTTTAGATTTACCTTTTAGATCTCTCAATTTATTATTATTATTATTAATTTTTTTAAAAATTTTTGGAGGCTCCTATTCAAAAGCATGTAATTAGCAAGTAAACCAAAGAAGGCTGTATGGCTTGAGCAAATTTGGTAATGTTAAAAAAGCATACCTGCCATTTTGTGTTAAAATCACTTGTCTTTTTGAAACCTGGAAAGAAACCAGGGACATTTTTCTTAGTAGTGTTCATATTATCTATATCTTTAGGCTTTAAAGACCAAACTAAGATTAACCAGCAGTTGCAAAAATGTTGACTTCTCTGAAAGTATTTTGTACATTTTACCTGAAAATAAATTAATAGCCCATCCTCAAACCTAGTTATTTGGTTTATGACAGTAAAGATACTTATACATATATTAAAAATTCCAGGACTATTGTTTTTGACTAAAGACAGTGAACAGCCATTTTAATAAAGACCACACCACCCAACATTTTTACCAGTGGAACTTGTGGAAATCATAAGTAGGATTGGGGCCATTATTTGACTTAAAAGTTTTCCAGTGAGAGTCAAACATCAGTAATAAATAGCAGTGGATATCTATGGCTATTACTCCAAGAGAGATTTTTTTTTTAATTTTACATATTGTATCTCTTAAAATATTTTGTTACTCTCATTCATGTCCAGGTTGTGAGCATGGTTGGCAGTTTATCTGTGTATCTATAGTAGTATGACTAATTATCTCTACATGCATTTATCATTAAGTAAACCTCACAGGAGACAGCAAGATTGTTTACTTAAGCAGTGTAATACTAAGGATGGTAGATAGCTCTAGAACACAGGATTACTTTGCCAGAATGGTACTATTTATTAAGCTATGATAACGCTAATGTTCCTCTTTGATGTATAGCATGTGTGACTTCAGCTGAACTTGTAGAGAGCCTTAAGGATGTTTCATTGAACATTTAGTATGGCAGCCAGCCAGAATACATTTAGCCTAAGCCCAGATGACGGGCTGGTAATGAGGTAGTGATTGATGACCACAGCTTCCTTATGAAAACCTGCTTGATATGCTGGGGGGGAAATGCATTGCCAGCTCTTTTCATTCCCTCCCTGTTATATTAGTTATTTTTACTGTGGAAGAAGTTACATGGGCTTGTGCTTACGCACTCTTGGCGTCACTTTTAGGTTACAACTGACTGGCAATATAGAATTTTAGAAGTCCCAACCCTGTGGCTATATTTATGTATAATTCAAATCTCATTTTCAAAGGAGTCTTTAAAAATCATTTTTAAAAACTCTAACTGTGTTATCCATAAAATGCTCTAATACTCTTATTTTGCATCTTTTTAATGTTATGGTTTTTCTCTTTTATCCCCTGTGTTATAAAGATCGCTTCACAAATTTCTCTTCCTACTCTCATAACTTTAAAGAGCATTTGTCCAAAATTGCAAAATCTATTTCAAGAAAATCCTGTTTTCAGTTCTTCTTACCTTTTAGTGTTTGGTGTATGTGTGCCCTTTTTCTTGAACAAAACATAGAAAAATTATTAATTTCATTCCTGAAATTCTTTTGACTTAGTTCTGAATAGAATGTTCCTTACAAGCACCTTTTTTTTTCCTGTCCATCTCTTTATTGCTTTATGCATTTGCTCTCTTACTCTTTGTCAACATAAATCATTTCTCAGATTGGTTGCACATAAGCACTTATGATTACAAAATGCCACTTGCTAAAATGACCACTTTGGTTGCCTACTGACCTGGGACAAGGTGGAGCAAGGCCCAAGACTGACATTTCACCCTTAATAAATCTCGCTTGTTGAAATGCCAGCAACAAATAGGGTTTGCTGAGATTGACAAGAGAAAATAAACTATGCTTTGAGCTGGTTTGATCGTGGCTGGCTGAGCTTTCGATTCTGCTGGTGAGAAGAGGATGTGTGCCCTCTTGTGCCTTGCTGCTGGTACTCCTGCAGGCTTGGAGAGACCAGGAGAATGCCCCAGACTCCTGGATCCCAACCCCATCATTGGAGTGTCTCAGACAATGATAGTTTGAAGCTACTGGGGAATTCTTCTGGGATCACCATAACCCCCATTAGGTGTTGTATCAGCTAAATGAGAATTGGTAAGCTGTGCTCCGAGGCCTGTTACATACTTAATTTTGGGGGGCTGTCTCAACCACCTCTACTTCTTCAATTATTTCAGTTGTTAGAGAACCTAGAATGAAACACATTGAAACAACAGGAGTATTAGTGTTCCATTGAGGTTGGGCTTATTTCCTGAAGGTTTTGACTATACTGCATATTGACAGGCTTTGTAAAGGGCAGGAGGTTGTAGAACCACTGTAATTCTTTACTTTGCTCCCATCAAAAAAACAGTAGCAAAATCAGTGTTGTACCAAAGTGGAAGGCTTATGCCTTCCTATTATAGACCTTATCTTTTATTAATAATTTGCTTACCACTATTACCACCAAACCATACTTTCTTACTGGAGATAAAGAAACTTGTTATTTACTGGGGAAAGTTTCTGGTAGCAAAAACTTGACCTGAAATGAATTATTTACAAGTTTAGAAGAAAGACTTGCTAAGTCAATGCTACAGCTGAGAAATAAGCCAACACTTTCTCCAAAACAGCTTGAAGCTGACAAAACACTAAGCTCCAAGGTCCTAGAGAAGCAGCAGTTCAGGGTCTTGTTAGCTTCGAGCTGCAGGAGAGACAATTCTGGCAGAATGCTCAGAGGAAGGAGTGAGCCCCCCAAGAGGAGCATGTGAAGAGAGCTAGAAATAGAATGGCTGAGAAGTCATGGAGAAATAGAGCAGCACCAAATTAGACACATAAGAGATGGTAAGGCATGTAAAGTATTTGAAGGAACGAGAAGTAAATAAGGAAACAACAAAAGTAAATGGTCAAAGAGGGAAAATGGGAAACGGAATAAAACAAAACTGTGGAGAATCTGAGAAAAACTATTTTTTTAATATTAAGTAAATATAAGGACATTACATTTGTTTTACATTTGTAGCATATTTGTCTTATTTTTTTCACTTTTTACAGCCCTAGGATATAGGTTTAATTATCCCCATTTTACAGGTGAATAAAAATTTAAAAGATTTGTAGAAATCATAGTGTCTAGATCCTAATTTCTAAAACCATTCATAGAATTTGCTGAATATATTCATCCAGGACAAGGATTGCTAACATTTTAAATAAACTTTTGTCTTTTCAGGGGAATGGGGCACTATTTTAAATAGGATTAGCAGAAATGGCCTCTCTGAGGACAGTCATTTGAGTAATTGAATTATGTGAGGGTGGCAGTCATGCTGGCTTTATTGCATTTGGTAAAATATGGCTGTATCAAAATGAAGTACAGGGAGAGTATGAGATGACAGTGGAAAGGCAGGATGTGCCAAAAGAACTAATGCTTCCTTGAGCAGCCTTCAAACTATGAATGATGCCCCCATAAGTGCCCCAGTTACCTTACCTCTGGGGGGCTCTGAGGCATGTGTCCTCCATTGACTCCCAGAATCCCTAGCAGGTCTGAGCTCATTACTCATGTTGTTAACTTGTTTCTAACACTCTTTGCTTTCTTCCCTTCCCTGTCTCATGTCCTCATTTCTAAAATGGTGGTTTCCTGGAATCTTCTCCCAAGTAGACTACTTGCAGTGGATTTCTTGTCTCAGGCTCTGCTTCTAGGAGATCCCAAACTGACACAGTGATAACAATGTAAGTGGTAAGAACTTGTCAGATCCAGTATGGAATTCAGAGGTGGGGCTGATAACATTATTGCTAGATGAGTTATGGGGTGGGAGGAAAACAGAACATTAAGTATATCAATGATTTGCTCTTTTTTAAAAAAAGATAACCATTTACTTAAAAGGGATGTTATAGGGGCACCTGGGTGGCTCAGTTGGTTAAGCATCTGACTTTGGCTCGGGTCATGATCTCACAGCTTGTGAGTTCAAGCGCCGCATCTGGCTCTGTGCTGACAGCTCGGAGCCTAGGGCCTGCTTTGGCTTCTGTGTCTCAGTCTCTCTCTCTGCCCTGCCCCTGCTCACGCTCTGTCTCTCTCTCCTTCAAAAATAAATAACCATTAAACATAAAAAAAAAAGGAACGTTATAATATGTAATTTGTGTGACAGCGTACTAATCTCTAGTCACTCTTCTAATCCTATTCGCATGTTAAGCCCAAAGAATAATACCTATATCCACATCATTGTGATTCCCAGTTGAAAATTCATTCCTGGTCTTCCAGATAGGCTGGGATTTGAACCCAGGTGTCTAGTTTCAAAGTCTGAGCTCAAAACGACTATGGTCTTTTGCACAGACAGTACTTGAGCCTTAAAACAGCTCAAGTAAAACAGATTTACTAAGTCTCTTTGCATACAATGAAATGATAGTTCAGAATTTTTCTTCTTCTAAGCTTTTTTCCCCCCAACCTAAAGCATTTTGTAAGTCTAAGTAGGATTTGGCTATCATTTCACAAATCATAGCCCTTCTCATTTCATAAAAATTATGAAGAAGTATTATTATTATCATTATTGTTATTATTGGCAAAATTTCTAAGTGGTACTGCATTTCCTATAATTAACTGTTATTTGATACAACTGTTTGAGAATATTGCTATGTGCTTGATTACAGGACCTAAAACAGCAGGCAAAACATATATGATGCCAAAGGCATTTTCTCTTATTAGTTGCTGATTTTCAAATGACACTTTATTAATGTCTGAGAATGTTTTCTCTTTGGCATACACGATGAGAATCACTATGTTTACTGGCTGGTATATAGGGATGGAATAGGCATTACTCAAGGTTTTAGTTGCTTTAAAATGAACGTATAGGGAGGAGTGATGAATATGCGCAGGGAGTAAGCTAAAGGAGAATGTGGAAATAGGTTCTTTTATTTTGTGTCATTTATTTAGTTTTAGTTTTAGTTTTAGTTTTAGTTCGAGAGAGAGAGAGAGAGAGAGAGAGAGAGAGAGTGTGTGCATGAGTGGGGAAAGGGCAAAGAGAGGAGAGAAAATTCTAAGCCAGCGCAGAGCCTGAGGCAGGACTTGAACTCAAGAACCGTGGGATCATGACCTGTGCTAATATCAAGAGTAGGTTGCTTAACCAACTGAGCCACCCAGGTGTCCCTATTTTTATTATTTTTTTAAGTTTATTTATTTAGAGAGAGACAGAGAGCACGAGTTGGGGAGGAGCAGAGAGAGAGGGAGAGACAGAATCTGAAGTAGGCTCTGTGCTGACATGAGCTGTCGTGAGCTCATGACCTGGGCCGAAACCAACTGGGCTTAACTGACTAAGCCACCCGGGCACCCCTAGAAATAGGTTCTTAAGGCAAAAGCCCACCTGGACCTGGAGTATAGATGTGTATTAGGATTGCTGGGGTAGTCAGATGGGTAAACCCAGGAAATAAGATGTCATGGATATTTGGTCCATGAAAGTGACCAAGGTTTCAAGACTCTTTCTTTCCTTTTCCTTCCACATCCAGGCAGTTTTCATATCCATAGGCAGAATGGTTTATTTCTAAATGTCTCTGAAATGGGTCTCTTTCTTTTCATTCCTTAATCCAGGTATTTGTCTCTTGGCTGCTAGGTAGTTACAACTCCACTTGCAAAAAGATTTTTCAGGTTAGCATTTGAAATCTTTAGCATAGCTTAAAAGGCTCTCTATAATTTTGCTTTCTTGAATCTAATAGTGTTGTAATTAAAATTACATATTTGATTTTATTTTTAAGTATGTATGTATGTATGTATTTATTTAGAGAGGACAAGTGGGGGAAGGGCAGAGAGAGGAAGAGAAAGAAAATCCCAAGCAGGCTCCACACTGATAGCAAGGATCCTGATGTGGGGCTTGGACTCAGGAACTGTGAGATCATGACCTGAGCCAAAGTTGGATGCTTAACCGACTGAGCCACCTAGGTGCCCCTATAATAATATATTTTATTTGCATATATTATTTACACTATGTATATACATGAAGTATGTTTTTATAATATAATGCTATTAGCAATGACATGTCAGATGATAAACTGTTGATAATATTCAATCCCCCTAGGTTATCCAAGGTGGAAAAGTGTTCCAAGATATACTACTAGAGAGAAGGGAATGAGTATGAGTGTTATTCAGAGCAGGATTTTCTATCAAAGGCAAGGTGGGCTTTAGGGGAACTTACAAAGTATTTGGTCCTGTAGTAGACAAAGGCATAAGTGGGTAAGATAGAGGCACCCAAGTGCAGTGTCATAACTAGGAAGTCAAAAGAAGCATAACTTCTTTGGTACCCAGAAATGAGAAATTGAAGAGCAGGAGGGAGATGAGAGAAAATGACTGAAGCAATGTGAGTTGCTACAGGCTGGATCCTCATGCTCTCAGTTCACTTTAGAACAGGAGTAATTAGGCAGGTAACAGCAATTGACTTACTTGGAAGAAATAAATGACACTTTATGTTTCTAGAAGTGGTGATATTTATTAAACTATTGTTGTTAAATTTATGTATAAAAGTGTCATTAATCCTGAAAGGATTATGTTGGAAATTAAAGCATGTAGGCTTTAAATCCAAATCCTGAATCTGCCACTTAGTAAGATGTTTTACCTTGGAAAGGCGTTTCAACCCATTTAAGCTTCAGTTTCTTCATAAATTAACCAAAAATAATAATACTTTTTACCAAGATGCTGTAGGAATTAAATATTGTCACTTAGAAAATACCTGGCACATAATATGTATCTCAAAAGTTACAGTTCTCCGCCCCAGTCTCTCTTTTCTCTCTGTCTTTTCCTTTTGACAATTGTTACGATAGTACGGAAGGATTATATGCTAAGACTTGGCACTTTTCACCTGTAGAGTTAGGAGAATAGTAACAACAATATCAATTTAACATTGTTTTAGAAGACTATTGTTTATGTTGGGAAATCTGTACCTCACATTTAGAAACTAGACCAAGTAGAAATACAAGAGAGAATATGAACCCATTTTCGGTCAGGCACAGGGTTTTGAAGGAGCTTGTAAGTCTTTGCATATTTCTTGTACTGTCCTTTGGAGTAAACAATTGTAGGCATTGGAAGTATTCACTTCCAAATTAAATTGAGATTAAGATCATCTTTAAACTAAAGCGCTAGAAGTATCTGAATATTTGTGTGAGTTTCCCCATTACTTTAATAATTGTTTTCTCATTTGAGTTATGTTGCTATCATTGACATTTAAAAATAATTACAACTTCGACTAGAGCTTAAAATGTTTTTTCCCATTGATTTGTTTCAACACACGTTAATAAAGCACCGACAATGCAAGAGACTCTGGGCTTGGCACTGTGGGAATTCATTTATTTAACAAATATTTATATCTTTTCTGCTGCGTTTCAGGATCACACATACAGTGATGACTAAGAAATGGTCTCATACCTGCTTTTGTGCATCGACCAGTAGTGTAGGAGTCAAAAGGCCAAACTTTCTTATCATTGATATTTTTTAATGACCCAAAGAGAGGGTACTGGTTTATTTGTGTTGAGGGATTCATCATTTGCCATAGCATCATCTGCCACATGAACTCCATTCTTCATTTTCTCAGTTACCTTTAGTGATGTCACAGTTATCATACAAGGTTACAAAACTTAAAAACTGAGAATTGTTTTATCGCTGTTTAAGGTAGCCAGGGTTGCCTTTACATAGTTAATGCAGACTACTGGCTAAAAGAACAGATGTTCATTTTCTCACAGTTTTGGAGGCTAGAAGTCTGAGATCAAGGTGTCAGCAGCACTGGTTTCTTCTGAGGCCTGTCTCCTTAGCTTGTAGATGGCTGTCTTCTTCCTATGTCTTCACATGGTCTTTCCTCTGTGTGCCTTTGTGTCTTAATTTTCTCTTCGTACAAGGATGCTAGTTGTCATGGATTAAGGCCCAACCCAATGACATTAACTTAACTCAGTGATCTCTTTTAAGGCCCTGTCTCCAAATATAGTCACATTCTGAGGTATTGGAGGTTAGAATTTCAACATGCGAATTTGAGGGAACACGCCTCACCCCATAACAATTATCATCCTGTATATCATCTACATTTGTCATCATTTTATACACTTCTTTACTTCTATCATGTTAACTATTATTCTAATCCAGATGCTTAATAAACAACAGTATTTTCCCTTATAGATAGCCACACTGTATCAGAATTTCTTATTTTATTTCATCCTTCCAACTAGAATTGTCTTCCTTAATAGTTCTTTCCATTGTATTATAGCCCTGATCACAACCTCCTCAGCAAAATGCCTCTGTTGCCCAAGGCTGACTTTATGAGGTCTTGGTAACAACTGAACACTCTGGTTCCAAATTTATCTCCAGTTATTCTTTAGGGAATCATCTCCACTGTAGACTGATGTTCTTTTCACTTTCTATAATAGACCACCTTTAACAGCTTTCATTAGTCTACTTTGCTAAAGTAGCATATGCCATATTTCTTCACTATAAAGTTTCTTCACTATAGCATATGCCATATTCTTCACCCTTTCTCCCACTCTTTTCAGACCTTTTCATACTCTATGGAAGGAAGGTACAGCGAGCAGACATACTTGAGGAGTGGGGAATTATGCTCCACTTCCTTGAGGGTGTAGTATCTATGTACATTACTTGGAATTATTCTGTATGGAGAGTTGTCCATTTATTTATTCATATAAGTATGGCTTCATGGGTATTTGTTTTATACTTTGGATCATAACCTAATATTATCTTATTCATTTTGCTGTTCAAACTGTTCCAGCTGTGGCCATTAGGAGTTCTTTCAGTTGGCTCCTGTGTTCCTTTGATTCATCTCCATGTGTGTGTGTGTGTGTGTGTGTGTGTGTGTGTGTTGTAAGCAGTAAATTTCTAGCACTACAAAGAAGTTTCAAGCATATCATGTTTATTTCTTGTCATAGTCCTAGAATCAGCTATTTTCTTCAAGGAGCCCTGATTTCTGTTATTGGGTAATGCTATTTAAAACCAACATCTAAGAACTAAGTATACTCATTGCTACTGCAGTTGTTTCTTCTAGGATCTTTCAGCTGACAGAGTAAGGAAATGCATATGTGTATACTCACCTATGTATATGTGTACTACTATAAATATTTCTAAGTATAGACATCTGTGTCTGTCTTAAGCTAAACCTGAATACACACTACTGTCTCCAAGTTTAATCCATTACCACACAGATCATTCTACTCAGTTTCCCTGACAGTGAGAAACCTGACTCCCATCGTCCACCATTGATTTGTTTAATTCCAGTGTACATGTGTAGTGGTATTCAAGTTAACTCATACCCCTATCCTAACCTATTATGTTTAAAATAATATATAAGTACCAGGTAGTTATTATATTGCAGTATTACTCCAAGGATCTAGAAGAATGATAAATTTATAGTAGGTCCTCAATGTTTATACTGTTGATGGATTTCCAAAATAGCTAATATTTGTACTATACTCAATCAAATTCAAATTAGTTTTGATATCCAAAAGACATCACAGCTTTTTGCAATCCTGCCATAGCCATGATTATGAATTTAGGTAGACTGATGTGTAGATGTACAAATATGTCAATCATCAGATAGTAGAGTTTAAAGTAAATACTATAGGCCTTTTAATGGGATAAAAACATCTAATTTTTCAATTTTTATGTAAAGCTATAATACATTTACAAGTAGGAGACTGTTTTTTAATTAAAAAATGAAAACCATAATGGCACTGAAAACTCAAATTAAAATGATTAAATGAGGGTGGAAGTATGTAGGAAGGCTAAGAAGGTTGTACCTCCATAGGTTGGGACAGTGAACAATGAAAGAGCTTATACTAATATAGGTCATACAGTCTTAAACAGCATAAAAGATAATTGTGGATTTCTGATCTAATTATTAAATTATAAGTTATTTGAAGTTTAAGTGAAAGAAGCTTTGGCCAACTAAGTTTAATTAATTTTTTTAATGTTTATTTATCTTTGAGAGAGAGAGAGTGGGGAGGGAGGCAAAGAGAGAGGGAGACATAGAATGCAAAGCAGGCTCCGGGCTCTAAGCTGCCAGCACAGAGCCCGATGTGGGGCACAAACTCACGGGCTCCGAGATAATGACCTGAGCCAAAGTCGGCCACTTAACTGACTGAGCCACACAGGTGCCCCAGTTTAATTAATTTTAAGAGGGTAATATGCAAATGGTTTTCAATAACCTTGGAGATAAATATTGGCTACTAAGAAATCTAAATGTATTCTAAATGGGTAAGGAAATACCAATACACAGCAGAATTTTAAGATTCATGTCTGATGAATCCCTTGAGATAGTGATATAACCAACTCTCCCTGGAATCTGAGATCCAAGGTAATAATTCCAGAGTTCTTATGTTTTTTCCACTTGTACTAGGGGATTCTGCCAAACTGTAAAATTAAATAAAAAAGGATGGCTAAAAACAGTTCTCATAGCATTCAGCATTTTTTTTTTTGTATTTAGAATCAGTCATGGCAATCACAGATGTTTGAATTTGATTTAACTTCCTCAAGTCTATTTTTCAACATGAGAAAAAGTTGTCAAACAGTATAGGCACAAATGCCACTGGCAATACTTCAGAAGACTTTAAGCCCGGAAAGTAATGTTGCCATATTAAAAATACCTATTTTAAAAAGTTACCTCCAGATTTTCTACAAACTAAGTGAAATTAGATACTTTGTACATGGTAAAAATATAGAAAATACCAAGACTAAGAAAGGACACCAAAACTTTTCAAAGGGATAAGAAACGTACTGCTGAATTGTTGATGCTAGTCAGTATTACAAAAATAGAACTGATGGTTCTAACATTAACGTTAGTTAGCTTCTCTTGCATTGATCAAAACATGGGTAGGCACTGAATATATGCAGTACATTTGAAAAAAAGGAAATTATTCTTTTAGGATTCTCATGTGACAGTCTAAACAATTAAGTATAAAATTATGCTTTATTCCAGTTTCATGGAAGTAGTAAACTTGTTATCTTTACATACTACCAAATGCTAAAGACAACTGAATCACACAGAACACTGTGTTTTATCCTTCAACCAGCATATCAATTTTGATCATAAACCAGTCGTTGTCAGCTTGACATAAATAAGATGCTTGAATATAACTTAGTACAAATTGTCTTAAGTAGGAATGATTTTGGGGAGCATCTCTAACAATTCTAAAATAAATGAAAATGTGTTAAGACTACTCACTTAATTTTAAACCACACAAATGATTGTATTTCTGTAGAACATTAGATTTTATAAATTACCAATATGTATGAAATAAAATAATAAAACTTTGTCAAAGTATGTAATACTTATAACAACCCAGTGATGTGATATATTATCCCTAGTTACAGTCTAAAGTATATCATACACAAATATAAATGAAATAAAAATAATGATGATAAAAACATCTTCATGGAGAATATTTGCTAGTATTGCAAAACTGAGATACAGAACTACATCATCTGATGTTTCCAGTCCGTTGTTATTTCTTCTGTGTTGCACTGCCTTATGATTTGATCTGGCTTATTGACAAAACCTAAGTATAGGTCTATAAGCAAGGAATCCTGTGCCAGGCTGAGCTGTGCTCCTCACAGTGATGGTGCCGTAGTTGAAAGCGGTGGTTCTGAAGCTTGACCATCTACATTCAAATCTTATATTTCTGAAGCATATGGCTACCTGGGTTCAATTTTCTATTGTAGTACCACTGGTAGTATAGCCATAGATTGGTGCCAGTCCCTGAACTGGTTGTCACTATTCCTAATGACATAAGCCCACACACTAAGAGTGAGTGTTTAGAAACCTTTATAGCAACTTGACAGAGTAATTTCATGTCTGATGAATCAAATAATAAAATATCAGGGCATATATTTTATATGTATGCTTGCTTTTTTTTCAATTCATTGTTCTAGTAACTGAGTTTTACATAAATATCTCTTGAAATGGATTGGAATTGAAGAAGAATGTCTCTTACCACAGAGAGTTTGAGAAACACTGATTTAGAATAGTGCTAAGACAATGCTTTAATTTCCTCATCAGGAAAATGGGATAAAAAGTAGAACAGGATAATGACATTTATACCATTCAAATGACAGCATTCCAAAGGGTCAGCTATACCATTTCAAAAATTCTTTTTCTATATACTTACCTGTTTGTTTGTTTTTTTATGTAGTTATCAGACCTTTGACAGGTCTTAGCATGGTATGTATGACTTATGTTTCGGGTGGACCAAGCAGCAATCTGAGAGAGCTTTTCAAGAGAAGGCATCTTGAGACTTTTTCTTTCTTTTCATACAGTTTATTCTTACCTCAAGATTTAATAGTGCTTTCCAAACTTTAATCACCTGGAGCTCTGCTTCCAGACATAACTCGGTGGGTCTGGTATTGGGGTCTGAGGTTTTGCATTTCTCAGTATCTCCTGCATGATGCAGATGCTGCAGAGAAGCGAGGGTTTTACAGGCCTTTTTTCTCAGGTACATCCTCTCACCTAGTGCCTGGCAGCAGAAACACGCAAAGAAAATCTTCCTCCCAATACTCTGTAGTTTTCCCGAGGTCACAGGACACATTTTATCCTCAGCCTAGCCTTTTCTTCAATAATGGTATTTTTCAGTAGTCATGGAGATAGCCCAAAGCCAAAGATCCTGCCTGCAAAGCTAAGGGTCTAGGAAATCCACTGTAAACCTAACTTCAATTAAACTAAGGGTTTTTTGTTTGTTTGTTTGTTTGTTTTTTTTCTTTTTAATGCTAACTTACAAATGTGATAAGTTGATTGGTCTAATACAATCATGATTACCTTAGTTGTCTGTCATCCTGGCAAAAATATAATTGCCTAAAGTCATTAGCCCGTTGCCAATTAACTTTATTTTAGTATGGATTGGTTTAGTGTTCTTAAATAACGTAGTTTCCAAAACTGACTTCTTTGGAGTCTTGGTCTTGTGGTTCTGGTGAAGAAAATGTGGTGTTTTAAACTTGTACACTGTCTGATTTTTTTTCTTCATACTTAAATCCCATATTAATATGTATGAATTGGGTCTTTGGACCATTTATGAAAGGAAGGAAGGAGGGAAAAGAAGGTAGAGGATGGAAGGAGGGAAAGGAAGGAAGGAAGGAAGGAGGGAAGGAAGAGGGAAGAAAAAGGATGAGAGACAGAGAGGAAAAAGGAAGAAAGACTACTTTCATAGCCTTAACTTGAAAACAAATCTCTGCTTTAATAAACTTTGGAATTTTTTTTTAAGTTTTTTGTTTTTGTTTTTGTTTTTTTTGTTGTTGTTTTGTTTTGTTTTGTTTTGTTTTGTTTTGTTTTTGAGAGAGAGGGTGAGAGAGCGTGTGCATGTGCACATGAGCCTGGGAGGGGCAGAGGGAGAGAGAGAATTTTAAGCAGGCTCCGTGCCCAGCATGGGAGCCTATAGTAGGGCTCCATCTCATGTTCTGGAGATAATGACCTGAGCTGAAATCAAGAGTCGGGCCCTAAACCAAGTTAACCACCCAAGCATCCCAAAACTTAGGAATTTTAATGCAACAGTAGAATATTCATTCTTTGGGCTTTCTTTTTGTCCATAGCATTACAAATTGAAATGAAAAATTATAATTATTATTTAGCATTGTTCAAATCATTCACCTAAGTTATATACATATGTATTTTTCTTTTTTTGTGTGTATGAATTAGTTCTCTACTAACTTTGTCTTTAGTGACCTAAGCACTCAGGTAACTTGAGCTGATATGTGGGTAGATACAGTTGTTCATATTTGTGATTCATAGATTTATAATATTACCATGCTTGGAAACTTTTAGGACAACATTCAAGTTGTTTGTATGAATAAGTAAGTGAATAATAGATAAGTATCCATCATCTCTTTATTGTCCATGGTAATCCTATCTTGTTTCAAAAAGATAATATTTTGAATAAGAATTTTCTTCTTAGAATAATTTTCAGCATCATTATCATTATCATTTTAATATCACTATCATTATCATTACATTTTGATCCTTGGATATTAAAAAGAAAAACAAGAGGATGATTCATTCACATATGTAGGAACATTTCTTTTATGATGGTGAGAAAAATTGGAAAATGAGCAAATAGCTAAATTTACCAGTTCTTCATTGGGATAATACTGATTGACTACCTACCTTGTCCTAGGCAGAAAGAATGTAGAGAAAAGAGCAGGGACTTGGCTTACAGAATTTACAGATTAAAAAATAAGAGATTAATTAGAGTGCAGTGTAAAGACTGATATACTGGAACACCAGATATAATAATAAAGGGAAGAACACAGAGTAGGAATCTGATATTTCAGTTTGGGGTAGGGGAGTTGATTTATCTCAGAGGAGTTGATTTATCATTTGCTTCTTAAAGGCAAGTTCAGAGATAGCCAGGCAAAGGAGGAAGGAGGGCCATTCCAGAGAGGGAATCTGGTATTTGGGGCACTATACAGTAAAATTCAAATTGGTCTATCAGAAGTGAAGTGTAAGTGTTAAAAGAATGACAGAGATAAGACTTGAGTTCAGATAACAAAGAGCCTTATGTTCATTCCATGCTAAGGAGTTCAACGCTTGGGAGTCCCTGATCAGTGATAATGGTGAATTTCCCATTTCAGAAAAATTTCTCTGCAGGTATGGTGGGGGGAATGATTCTAGATATTCCAAAAGCAGGAAGATCATTTTGGAAGGGTATTTTTGTCAACCAGGATAGAAAGGATAAGGCCTTGAACTGTGGTAGTGAGATTAACAATGTTAACTTTAGAAATTAAGTGAAAAGAATAGAAATTTTGTGATTTAGTGGAAATTAGGTTTGATGAAGAAGGAGATGTGTAGATGGATGATTCCTAGTTTTCCACTTATCTGATAAGCTGAATAGTTGGTGTGTATGTCACCCTAAACATTTTTTTTTCTTATATGAAGGCCAGATTGAATTCAGCAGTGGTCACCATAGAGTCTCAGCACTCAGCACAGTATCTGGCTCATAGTAGATGCTCTATAAATATATTTTGAATGAATGATAATCTTACTATTCGTAAAAAAGGAAATGTAAGATCAAGAGTACATTTAGGAAGGAAGACAATGGGTAAAATTTTGGACATGTTGAATCTGATGCGTTCCCAGCTGGTGGGAAATGTTCAGTAAGTAGTTGGATTGTTTGGGTATATGGATTTATAAAATAAAAAGTTTAACAGGAACCATGGCTTAGTCATTTTTATTTAAATCTACCAGAGCAGTATTATATAACTCTCTAAATGTATGTTAACTTGAATCATAGTAAGCAGCAATATTCAAATAGTATTTCAGAATTTGGCAATCTAACCTAGCTGGTTTAGGCATATGCGAAAAATGAGAAATGGCTGTATATTTTTAGAAACCTGGAATCTTAACCATTTATTCATTAATGGACATTCAAGGTGTTTCCATATATTGTCTATTGTGAATAATGCTACAATGAACATGAGGATGGAGATATTTCTTCATGATAATGATTTCATTTTTGTTGGATATATACCTAGAAGTGAGATTGCTGGATCATATGTAGTTCTTTTTTTTTTTTTTTAGGAACCTCCATACTGTTTTACATAATGGCTATATCAATTTACATTGTTATTAGTAGCATGCAAGGATTACCAAAGAAAATGTTATATATTATATATAATAGAATATTATTCAGCCATAAAAAAGAAGGAGATCCTTTCATTTGCAACAACATGGATGAGCCTGAGGGACATTATGTTAAGTCAAATAAGCCAGACACAGAAAGACAAATACTGTATGATTTTACTTATACAGATCTTCCTTGACTTATGATGGGGTTGTATCCAAACAGACTCATCATAAGTTGAGAATACTGTTAAGCAAAAATTGCATTTAATACATCTAACCTACTGAACATCATGGTTTAGCCTAGCCTACCTTAAACACGCTCACAACACTTACATTACCCTGCATCTGGGCAATATATTGCCCAAATTATATCACATATAATTATATAATTATAATTTAATAATATTAAAATTATTATAATTTTATAATAAAGTGTTGGATATCTCATGTAATTTACTGAATACCTTACTGAAGTGAAAAACAGAATGGGTATATGGGTATAGAATGATTGTAAGTATATCAGTTTTTACCCTTGTGTTCTTATGGCTGACTGGGAGCTGTGGCCTGCTGCCCAGGATCATTAAAGAGTATCATACAGCATATCACTAGCCTAGGAAAAAACAACAATAACAATGAAACTCAAAATTTGAAGTGCAGTTTCTACTGAAGGCATATCACTTTTGGAATATTGTAAAGTGGAAAAATTCTAAGTTGAAGCGTTGTAAGTCAGGGACCACCTGTATGTGGAATCCAAAAAAGTCGAACTCCTAGAACCAGAGAGTAACAAGTGATTACTAGGGGTAGGGGAAATGGGGAGATATTGATCAAAGGGTACAAACCTTCAGTTATAGGATGAATGAGTTCTGGGAATCTAATGTATAGTTTGGTGTTTATAATTAGTAATAATGTATACCTGAAATTTGCTAAGGCAGTAGGTAAGTGTGCTTACCACACACACACAGAAGGTGACTATGTATAATGATGGTTATGTTGAGTAACTTGACTATGGTAACCATTTCACAGAATAATATGTATAGTAAATCATCACATTGTACACATGAAATATATGAAATTTTTTATTTGTCACTAATATCTCAATAAAGCTGGGGAAAATAAGTAAATCAAAGCCTGCTTAAAAAAATATAATGAGGTAGAAATGAGAGGCAGTTCTGATTGTGGAAACCTTTGAGGGGAACACTTACTTGCATTTACCAGTGTATTCAAGGATATAGTAAAGGATACAGATAAGCAGTAAGATGAAGAGATACATAGGACAAAGTCCCAAGTGCAGGAGCTTCTGTCTCCATGGACTTGAGGTATACCACTATCTTGGTATGTGGATGTGTTCACCTACTCTATGAAGTTGGGATGTATCACAATCCTAGTATGCGGATGCATTCACCCACCCAGAAGCTCTCTGTGTCTTTGGGATTTTTGTCTCTGTATCTTTTAATCTACTAATTCCTGTGTCTATTAATTTAATAGATCCCTGTATCTATTAATCCCTGTATCTTTGGGATTTTAATGAAGGCTTCATCATGTAGCCATGATGGATTATTAACTCCATTTTTAGCCCTTCTCCTTTCTCAAGAGAATGGGGGGCAAGGCTGAAAATTCCAACCTTCTAATCATGGCTTGGTCTTTCTGGTGACCAGCCTCCATCCAGGAGCCCACCTAGAATTAACTCATTAGAACAAAAGACACTAATATCACTGAGGAAATTACAAGGGTTTTAGGAGCCAAAGACTAAGCATTAGTACAAAAGATGCTCCTAGTTCTGTTATCATAGGAAATTACAAGTTTCTGTGTTTGATTTAACTCAGTCAGATACACAGAGAAAATCACCTCGCTGTGTTCAAATGTAATATACTGTAATATCTACCTTAGTGACTGTTGAGCTACTGGAAATATAGAATAGACGTACTTAGATTATCTGGCAGAAACACTGATGTTAGATTAATTCCTCTAGATCCAAGCCTCTATCCCTCCTAATTCCCTAACACTTTACTCACACCTTTGTAATTTTTCTTTTTTTGTAAATAAAATCTCCTGGAGGTATCCCAATTTAAGTATGAAATCTGTTTCTTGTTTGATACATCTTATTATAAAACTTTGTAAATTTTTGAATCGATCTTAAAGATTTGGCTCATTTAAAAACACTTATTAAGTTCTAAATCACTGTGTCTGGTACCATGAGTGGAACTATGTAGGTGCTGTATAAAATTTCCATTTGTCTGTTATTTGAATATCAACCCCATGAGAGATAATAAGTAAGATCTAGCCCTCTCTGGCTCTTCATGAGACAGAAAGAGAAAAGGATTACCTAGTAATTAAAATTCAAAGACAATTATTATGTTGTATGTATACACAAATAATGTAGTGTAGCTACCTCTTTTATGGTGCTTTTAGTTCCTGGCTTTGTGATATTATCCTTTGTATGTTCAAAGAATCTAGTTTCTTTCTCTTTCCTACACTTGTTCCTTTACTCAATAGTGGTGTTTATTGACATGTAATGATACCCATTGTTGCTTATTATCACATTTCTGTATCATGTCTTTTGTGCATAAAATTCATTCACTGCATGTGTTTATGTTCATACCCTGACTCTTTCTAGTTGTAATTTTAATTAGTAGATACATATTAGATAAATGGACAGATTTAGTCATATATTGGCATCTAGGCATATCATCATGTCTTCTCCTTTGTTCTCTATTGCTTTCCCACCCACCTCCAATATCATGGGATCTCTCCTCCTCCAGCTGACTCATCCCTTACCTTGATCTGCTACACAGTGAGAAACATTGATCATATTTGTCTTAGGTTATTCAGATTTCTAGATATAGAATCTAAATGCTGTCTTACCTTTTTGTGATTGAAACTACCTAATAGCTTATGTAAAACAGGTGATGAGCATTGTGTTAGCAGAAGATGAATAATTATAAAGGATTTATTCAAGATTTTAGTGATATGCCTCCTCTTTCCTAATCATTTTCAGAGAGGTTTGATTGATTTCTCTAAGCACACTGAACCAGAAGTTTGTCTCTTTGAATTACCAAGACATAAAATATTTTTTCTTAGGAAAGAGGGTTTTCAGACTTAAAGTCTATCAACTATTGACAACTGAAATCATGCTTTGATTGTGCAAATAGGCTTTACATTAAATTAGTGTTCTCCACAAGAGAACAGTCCCTATAATATCAGTGCTTCTTAATAAATATTTATTGAAGGGAGGGAGGAATCAAAGGGAGAAGGAAAAAAGGAGGGGGAGAGGGAGGGAGAGAGGAAAAATATCTGTCTAACTTGGCTTCAACCTTTTGATTTTAACATTTCACATTTTAAAGTAGCACTGGAAATCTGATTCATAACATTCACTAGATTGTTCAACACTCTACATTAATCAATAAGAATGTGTCAAAATTGGATACAAAACTCTTAATGGAAAAACATTCATATAGTGTTGTCTTGCTTTTGATTGTCTCGGTATTTCAGAGAAGTACATGCTCACATAAAGGTAGCTTGAGGTTAATTGCAACCTTGTTTAGCACTGGGGGTGGGTGGATGGTGGTGTGTAGAAGAAAAATACCCTATTGGCATCGCATGATATGTCCTGGGGTTTTGGAAGATGTTTTCCATATAACCATTAAAGTTAAAATTAAAGATATATTAAAGCGAAAATTAAAGATATAAATTGCTGCTTAATAAATGATATACATTTTATAACTTCATTAAGGTTGCTACCTTCCTTAATTTTTGTAGACCATGAGGTTTTCAGTGAGGTGCATATTAACTGCAGAGATAATAATGTTTCTATATGTTAATAATTTTAAATGAAAAACACTTGAGCTATTTTCCAGCCACATGGGAGGAATCATTTACATCCTTAAAGGCTTATTTTACCATTAACCCCTTCATTTGAGTAGAGTGGATAGCCATATGTAAAGTATTAATTCTTTTTACATCAGTGCTAATAGCAAGTATTTTAGACCCACTGGTGTGAGAGGATTAAAAGCCACAGCATTAGGCATGCACCAACATTTCTGAGATTAATCCTTGTTAGAGAAACCTAGTGGGAACATATAACTTGATTTTCTGTTTATTGATCAGATGCTTCTTGTTTCTTTTATCATGTGAAATGAAACTCTGCAGACACAATATCATATTGCATTAATATGCTGAATTTAAACAATGCAACAGTGGATTAAATTGGTCTATTTTACTCTGTAATACCACTTACTATAAATGCAGATTTTAAGGGCACATCTGTGGAGATGGGATATACCCTAAATATTTGGCATGATGGCCCAAATAATGATAAGCCATCCATGCTTTTTCTAGTCAGAAAGAAATGTTAACAAAGCTCTGGGAATGTTTACCCATGTTTGTTAGAAGGGGTGATTAGGGATTCAGTGAAAAATAGACACCACCCCACCCCATATTAGCTTAGAAAATATGTCCTGGCCTCTCATCCTCATGTTCACTTTAATTTGGCTGGATCCCAGGAGTGACATTCAAATATTGACTAATCAGCAGAGCGTAGGCACAGACTAATCAGGAGGTACATCAGCCATAAATGACCATCAATGACTTAGTGGTGAATGACTTGACTGTTTGGCTAAAAGTTAGCCTGGCAGGGTGGTTAGCTTATCCCTAACTTATCTAGATATCTTAAACCATCTTGGATAATGGCAGCCAATGGATTCTTAGTGATTTCTATCCTAAAAGGAAATTAGGACAGAGTAGGAGATTAAAAAGGTTGGTAAGGAGAGAGACCATTCTACCTAAGGTAGCTGTACCTGCTGATTCTTGTGAGTGGTTTTTGAGCTGTTAAAGGGACCCAGATAAGTCAATTAATTGTCTTACTTTTCATAAAAGTACACTACTTTATTATTAACAAATAAAATACACACATATCATAATGATACATAGTTTACATATGGATCTTACGTAAGTACCTGTAATTTAAATTGGTGAACATGTGTGTGTGCATATGTAATATATATTACCACACACACATATACACATAAAGTCTGTCCTTGGTTAGCACATGAGTTGGGTCTCCCAAAGTTCTCTCTCTCTCATATATATATATATATGTATATATCATATCATATATATATGAAAAATAAATTTACTACTGTAAATGTGTATATATAGATATATATATATATAGAGAGAGGCATTTACAGTAGTAAATTTATTGCAATTTTTTCATCAGATAGTATTGTACTTTTAAGATATCTAAAAAAAAATGTTTTTAGCTCCATAAAAACTTCCCTGAACCAGTTAGTGTTCAAGAAAAACTGCTGTATTTTGCTCTGAATTCCAGTCTGTCTCCCTCTTTCCTGCCCCCTTCTTGATGGGTGCCAGTTCTGGACTCTAAATCTTATGCTATTCCACTTGACTCTAGTGTCTTTTAGTTGAACACAGTGATTAGATTTATCTGTTTGCTTACCACTTGACTAGGTCTGATATTCACCAATTTCTTTATCATTTAAGATGTTGGCACAATCTTGATTTCTATCTCATTATACCCCTAAATTTTTCATGGCATTAGCTATGGAAAAGAAATGAATGACTAGTAGTATTACCCTCATAGAACAGCTCATTAAAACTGATCAACTTTGAGTGTACATGGACTAGGATTGGACTGGATTGGCACACTGGATAGGTTTAAATGTTATTATCTTTTCACATCAATATATGTTTTAACAATTTGATTAATGTTCATTTTAAGAGACAGAATATATAAATTTCCATTACTAAAATTCATAGAGAAACAGATTCCATTACTAATTTATTTCTGTTGGCAGAGACAAAGTCATTGCCAAAGTCATTAAAATAAAAATGTCAAAATGAGTCCCACTGCTGTGTTTTCTTGCTTTCTTTTCAGAGACTTTTTAAACCAATCAAATTTTCATGGACTACATTAAATATTTACAAATCAAATGATAAAATAAATCACCCCTGCCTGGTAAACAACATCATACTCTCCTATATTGGTTTAGAATATCAGTTGACTACCACTACCAAATTTTGGCTTTCAAATTGTGAATCTGTTACATAGTTAATAAACAGAGCTAACACAACCCCTGTGAAAGGAATATATATATATATATATATATATATATATATATATATATATATATATATTTTCCACACACACACACACACACACACACACACATACTGGATATTGATTTCTGTGTTGGAGGAAACAAGACAAATGTAGTTTTTGCCAGGTGTTCATGTAAAACCCTAATATATATGTTAATATTTCATTTTTTTAGTCTAGTATTATTTTAATTTTCCTTATAAATGTGTGTTCTGAGGTTATGCCTGATTTATCTACTCTTATTTGTTTCTCTGACCTGAAACACAGCATATATCCATCCATGCATGTATGCATACATCCATCCATCTAGTTCTTTGATCCTTCATTTAGTACATTTGTTGACCATCCCTTATATATGGCCGGTATTATGATTGACACTGTGTATAATTTCACACAGAAGTTTTCCAAGACAAATATTAGTATTTTAATTTTGCAACTAAGAAGGCTAATGCCCAGGGGACCCTGGGTGGCTTAGACCATGTGTCTGACTCTTGGTTTTGGCTCAGGTCATGATCCCAGGGTCGTGGGATACAGCCCTGCATCCAGCTGCATGCTGAGCATGGAGCCTGTTTAAGATTCTCTCTCTCTCAATCTCTCTCTCCCCTTCTGCCCCTCTTCCCCACTCACTCTCTCTCTCTCTCTCAAATACATTTAAAAAAATTTAATGTTTATTTTTGTTAAATTTTTAGATGTTTTATTATTTAGTTTTGAGAGGGAGAGAGACAGAGTGTGAGCAGGGGAAAGGCAGAGAGAGAGAGGGAGACACAGAATCCAAAGCAGACTCCAAGCTCCGAGCTGTAGGTCCAGAGCTTGAGGTGCAGCTCGAACCCTCGAACATGAGATCATGACTTGAGCCGAAGTCTGATGCTCAATTGACTGAGCCATCCAGGCACCCTAATGTTTATTTATTTTTGAGAGACAGAGCACAGCAGGGTGAGGAACAGAGAGAGAGGAAGACACAGAATCCAAAGCAGGCTCCAGGGTCTGAGCTGTCAACACAGAGCCCAATGCAGGGCTCGAACTCACAAGCCATGAGATCATGACCTGAGCTGAAGTCCAACGCTTAACCAACAGAGTCACCCAGGTGCCCCTCTAAAATAAATTTTTTAAAAGGCTGATACACAAAAGTTAAACAACTTGCCAACATCATATTAAGAATGTTCTTTTCATTGATACTACCCAAAGCAATCTACATATTGAATGCAATCCCTATCAAAATAACACCAGCATTCTTCACAGAGCTAGAACAAACAATCCTAAAATTTGTATGTAACCAGAAAAGACCCCGAATAGCCAAAGCAATCTTGAAAAATAAAAACAAAGCAGGAGGCATCACAATCCCAGACTTCAAAATGTATCACAAAGCTGTAATCATCAAGATGGTATGGTACTGGCACAAAAACAGACACTCAAATCAATGGAACAGAATAGATAACCCAGAATTGGACCCACAAACGTATGACCAACTAATCTTCTACAAAGCAGGAAAGAATATCCAATGGAATAAAGATAATTCAGTAAATGGTGTTGGGACAACTGGATAACGACATGCAGAAAAATGAACCTGGACCACTTTCTAACACCATACACAAAAATAAACTCAAAATCGATGAAAGACCTAAACGTAAGCCATCAAAATTCTAGAGGAGAAAGCAGACAAAAACCTCTTTGACCTTGCCGCAGGAACTTCTTACTCAACACATCTCAGGAGGCAAGGGAAACGAAAGCAAAAATGAACTATTGGGACCTCATCAAAATAAAAAGCTTGTGCAAGTAAAGGAAACAATCAGCAAAACTAAAAGGTAACCGACGGAATGGGAGAAAATATTTGCAAATGACATATTAGATAAAGGGTTAGAATTGAAAATCTGTAAAGCACTTCTCAAACTCAACACCCAAAAAAAAAATAATCCAGTGAAGAAATGGGCAAAAGACATAAATAGACATTTTTCCAAAGAAGACATCCAGATGGCTAGCAGACACATGAAACACTGCTCAACGTTACTCATCATCAGGGAAATACAAATCAAAACCACAATGAGATACCACCTCATGCCAGTCAGAATGGCTTAAATTAACAATTCAGGCAAAAACAGATGTTGGTGAGGATGCCAAGAAAGAGGGTCTTTTTTGCACTACTGGTGGGATTGCAAACCGGTGCAGCCACTCTGGAAAACAGTATGGAGGTTCCTCAAACAATTAAAAATGGAACTACCCTATGACTACTAGCAGGTATTCATCCAAGGGATACAAGTGTGCTGTTTTGAAGGGGCACATTCACCCCAATGTTCATAGCATTGCTATCAACTATAGCCAACGTATGAAAAAAACCCAAATGGCCACCGATAGTTGAATGGATAAAAAAGATGTGGTATATATAAACAATGGAGTATTACTTGACAATTAAAAAGAATGAAACCTTGCCATTTGCAACAATATGGGTGGAACTAGAGGGTATTATGTTAAGCCAAATTAGTCATTCAGAGAAAGATATCATTTGAGTTCACTCATATGTGGAATTTAAGATACAAAACAGATGAACATAAGGGAAATGAAGCAAACATAATATAAAAATAGGGAGAGGGACAAAGCATAAGAGAGTCTCAAATTTAGAGAACAAACTTACGGTTTCTGGAGGGGTTGTGGGAAGGGGGATGGGCTAAATGGGTAAGAAGCATTAAGGAAAACACTTGTTGGGATGAGCACTGGATGTTATACATAGGGAATGAATCACTGGAATCTACTCCTGAAATCATTATTGCTCTATATGCTAACAAACTTGGATGTAAATTTAAAAAAATAAAGTGTTCTGCTCATCTTTGATTTTTAGCATAGTCCTTGCAACAGAGAGAGGACTTAATGCTTATAATTGAATGAATAAGTGAAATAGAATACATTTTACTATAGCTAACATCTATTTAGTGCCCATTAAGTACCGGAAACATTTCTATGCTTTCCTATATTCTCTCATTTACTCACTACAAAAGCCCCAGTAAGCTTGGTGCTATTAATGATCATATATTTGTTTTATAAATGAGGAGCCTGTTGAAAAAGTGGTTAATTAATGTTCTCAAGATCATACAGCAGGAAAGTTGCAGAATCATGAATTTAGACTATGGCTTTGGAGTCCATGACTTTCACCACCTTTTTGTTTGTTTGTCACTGTACATGATTCATTGCAAATGCTCCAAAATTGCTGCAATGATGATGGTGATGATGTGGAATGGGAGATTTTTTCTGATGTGTTGAAAAAACTGTTTTTTCCTATTTTATAGTAATTGCAAAACTTGCAAATTAAAAAAGAATTTAATGATTGCTTATTTTTGAGAGAGAGATAGAATGTTAGTGAGGAAGACACAGAATCTGAAGCAGGCTCCAGACTCTGAGCTGTCAGCACAGAGCCCGATGTGGGGCTTGAATGCACAACCATGAGATCATGACCTGAGCTGAAGTTGGATGTTTAACCAACTGAGCCAACCAGGTGCCCCGATATATTCATTCTTTTAACAACAAAATGTCTTATTTTTTTATCTTGATAGAAAAATAAGAGTATATATGCACTTAGGTGTAAATGTATTATCATGTGTGTGTGTGTGTGTGTGTGTGTGTGTGTATAATACACATACACATAGACATTATCATATATATACATATAGAGAGATGGAAGGAGGGAGAGGGATAAAGATAGGTATAATATAGTTGTAGGTAGAGATACAAAACTAATACTTAAACTGGTTTGTCTTCTCTTTCTCACATCAGAGTTCATTTGCATTTTAAATCCCCCCAAATGTACCAATGTAACTGGATATATGCTTTGGAAACAACTAATTATGATTTTATTAGTCATGTATTCTTTAATTGCTTAGAAATAAAGCTTTTCACATGAAGAAGTTTGGCACACAATTATGCTCTTTATAAAGAAATTTGAGATAGAAAAGATAACATCACCTTAAATCATGTAGTCTTATAGTCAGTTGATCCTAAGTCCACAAAGATAGTTTTACTTTTTAACCCATTGTGTACACATTTTTCAGTACTTAGTTCTGTCAATAGAAAACCCTGGAAACAGGGAGGGTAATGAAGAGGAATGATAGTTTAGATGTATTCTTTCCTGGAATGCCAGTTGAATTAAATCTTTCATTCCCACCGCAGACATACAAATCTATAATCTCCTTTCAAGATGAATCCAGAATCAGGAGTCTGCATTCTTTTATTCTTGGTCAGGAGATTAAAATTGATCACAGGCCACACAAGGGAGTCAGCTGTAGTATCACAGCTCAATGTGGTTAACGAGGACAGCGCTTGCCTTCTGTTCTTCTTAACCGTGCGCTTACATGTTACAAATATTATTGATTTCAGGGGTCATCTGAGGCTGTGGGGAGGTTGTATGACTTGACAATATTTTGCTGTTTTTTAAGGGATAAGAGCTATGAGCCCTGATAGCAACTGGGACAGGTATAGTTTAAATTTGACAAATGAAGATTTATACTTTTTGAGCTGGCAAAGTCCTTCATGTAGAAATAATGAATGAAAATTTGATAGTTGATTTAACATAGGTCAAATGACTTGCAGTGAAAGAAGGAAAATAACGCTTTAATTATTACCCTTTCACCAAAATGAATTGATGATAGGTTTGTCATTGTAGATCTGTGCTTTAAACAAATGAATAGTGCTTTAGAAGATCCTTTTACAAGACATCATTTAAATTTAAGTAGACATAGTTTACTTAAAATCATTTGGAAATGTAATGTAGGTGGGATGATATGTGAATAATTACCTACTAATCTTTAAAGCATGTTTTTTTTTTCTTCCTGGTGAATAAAACTACTGTGTTAACATTCAGAAAATTAAAGGTGCCACAGATCATCGTATGCTAAATTTTCAAAGACTAAATTTTCAAGCTTCTTCTATTTTTCTCTGATAATAAAGATTATATGCTATCCTGAATATATATTTTATGTAATGTTGGAAGAATCACAATGCTTAAGAGTTTTTATTAGATTAAATTTGGCTTAAGCGCTTACTAGCTGTGAGATTTTAGAAAGCTTATTTGACTGCCTTCAACCTCAGTTTGCTCATCTTCTTTTTTTTTCTTTTATTTTTTTAATGTTTATTTATTTGTTTTGAGAGAAAGAGTGAGCAAGCAGGGAAGGGGCAGAGAGAGAGGGAGAGAGAGTATCCCAAAAAGGTTCCACGTTGCCAGCACAGATCTTGCCCATCTTTAAATGGTCAGAAAGGTGTCTAGCTGATCGAGTTGTTGTGAGGCTCAAATAGACAAGAAATATTTTTAAGTAGTAAAGCACTCTACAAATGTAAACTCTTAAAATATTTAGTATCGCTAAGCCTGCACTTAAGACAGTTAGTGGTGGAAAGTTCTGCTGAAATACATTTTCTCTCTTTTTCTTCATAATCTGTAGAACACATTGGAAGATAACAAGTTAGATAGATAGCAAGTTACAAAAAGACAGCAAGTTATAAAAGAGTCCATTGGGGCTAAAATGTAAAATTTATTGGACTATATTAAATTAATGACATGGGCTTTACATGCACTATGCTCTAAGAAGCAGAATTCAAACAGCTTAGCATTAGAATATATATGACTTTTTAAAAATATGAAAATGTTGATAGTTACAAGAAATGACCCTAAACCCATACATCAAAATAGAAATCACGTGTTCATAAACTGAAATATATACATATATAGATCATATATAATCTACATATGATATATGATATTTACTAATATGCATAATGTATATTAAGATATAATTATTCATATAATATTATAATGCATAATTATGTGTATTGTATTTATTAATATGTTAATTAACATATAATTAATATTAATTCTTAATTTTAATCAATTATGAAATTATGATTTATTAATAAATATATACATTATACACACACACACACACACACACCAAAGCATTGACTTCTTAGTCCATTAAACCAGAGTTGTTTGAGATAGAATTCATCAATTATGTTGATTTTTAAAAGTGTGAAATTTTTACAGATAGTGTCAAGATATATGCTCTATATACTATGGTTAGAGTGGTACAGGTGCTTTTGAATATAATTTAATTTTTGAATTTGTATATAGTGTGTAGCTCATAGGGAATTTAAATAATTTCCAAAGAGCAACACAGAGTGTTAGTTTGATCCCCCTGATTAATCCACCATTCACTCTTACTATATTTTCTTCATCTAGTAGTAGGAAAAGAGAAGACAAGACCATTTGCCTATATAATGGGCTCCAGTTATAATGAAAATAATTTCAATTATTATCAATTAAATTTCTCATGTCTGTATAATACTTCATGATTCAAGAGTCCTTGAAACAGCTCAAACAAGGGAGGTGGTGCTAAAAGTTTAATTTTACCGAAGAGGAAACTAAGGCATAGGGTGGTAGGCTAATTTGCTCTATATCATACAACTAGCAGGTGAGGGAACTGAGAACAAACCTAGGTATTCCTACCTTGGCCATGCATTTCAGCTGCTTGGGAGTATTTGCTTCACAGGTCAGAAAATTTGTTTCAGAGTGAACCACCCATGAATGTGCCCTTTTGTAGAATTTCCAAACCCAGTAGAGGGAGAACACCACATTCAAACCTTCAGTTTTCAGAGAAGCCTTTCTAAAAATGTTTTAAATCAAATATTTATATAAGCGAAGTTATATCCATTTTGTATTATCCACTCACAACTTAATTAATATGGAGTTGTCATTATTGACTATTTCTTCTTGAAAACATTTGAATATATTCTCCATTAATACTGATTCCTAAGAGGGTCTGTGGTATGTTCCTCCTCTAGCAAAATCTTTCTTTCTATACTTGGACTGCATTACTAGAATACCTTGCAGTGTGGGTATCAGCAGAGGATTTATCCTGTTGCCTCTTCTGACTTGCCTAATCTAATTAAATTGATTCTTATAGTTGCAATACATGTATTTGTATTTTCTTGTTTTTGTTCTGTTTTATATTGCCTCTCAATAAATCTCCTTTAGTTATATTATTTCTAAAAGTAATTGTAGGTCAATGACCTTGTATTATACTTAAAATTCAAAGATGAATCCTAAAATCAAAAGTACTCTTTTGAACACCTGTTTCTTTGTGCTTTATAGTGTATATTTCTATACACTATACTAGATAATTTTTAAAATTGTGTCTAGGGGTGCCTGGGTGGCTCAGTCGGTTAAGCTGCCAACTTTGGCTCAGGTCATGATCTCAAGGTTCATGAGTTCAGGTCCCGTGTAGGGCTCTGTGCTGACAGCTCAGCCTAGAGCCTGCTTCAGATTCTGTGTTTCTATCTCTCTCTGCCCCTCCCTTGCTCTCTCTCTCTCTCTCTCTCGCTCTGTCTCTCAAAAATAAATTTAAAAAAACATTAAAGAAATAAAAATAAAAGTTGTATCTATTCTGTAGACAAGAAAGTTTGAACTCATATCTCTCTTCTCCTGGCTTCCAGTATACCACTTTCTCCTGCATCTCTTACCTGACTGATCCATCCTTAATTTCTATTTGGGTTCCCTTTCCTCTTTCCTCCTTTAAATGTTGGTATGTTATCTAGGGCTCTACCCATAGTCTTCTTTTCTGTTTACTGTATACACTCACTCTAGGATTAGCTCATTGGCATTTATGACTTCTAGTACAATCCTTTTGCTCATAGTTTTCAAATCTGTCTGTCAGACAAGATTCCTCTCATGAGATTCAGGCATGAATTTTTACCTGTTTATTACCTAGAGGACAATTCTCTTGGATGTCCCACACTCCATTACATAGATCCAAATGGAACAACATTATTCCCCTAGGACCTGCTCCTCTTCCACTATACTGTATTGGTCAAGCACACCACTCTTGAGGTGTCAAGCACACCCTCCAAAACAGAAAATAAGACAGAACTTTGATCCTGTCTTTCCCTCTATTCCCTACAACTAAAAGGGATCAAATGTCGTGAAATTAACTCCTAAGTATCTCTGGGGTAGGTTTTTATTCTCCTGTGTCTCTACTGTCAGTATTTTAGTGTGAGTCCCTCTTTTTTCCCCGTTAAAGTTACTGTGATAGGAGAAGAGAGTAAAAACATACCTCTAGGGAATCCAGAGGTACAGTTTCAAATGCTATATACAGAATTTCTTTGAAGTATTAAAATTCATTCAATATTTGCATTTCATTCTTCATTATCTCCATATTTGTTCTGATATAAACACGATCATTTGAGTTGCTTATCTTTGGAGTGAAATTCTTGCTCCAGGAGGGTAGGCTGTGTTTATACGGAGGCTGTGGACCCTCCCTGAAATGTCATGCTATTGGAGGATACTAGTAATCCAGGTTGAGGAGTATAAGGTAAGTGTTCTTTTCTTACCTGGATTTATGCAGGATCCCCTTATATGATCTTCTCCCATCATTCTCACTGCCTGTAAATCCATTCCACACACTGCTACCAATTTGTCCTTCTTGATATACAAAACTGATTATATAGTTTCTCTGCAGTATCTTCTCAGGGTAAAATCCAAACTCGTTGGTGTGACTTTATGGTCTCGTTCCCTCTGTCAGATTTTAAATTTTGCTATTCCCTGTCTCCTCCTATCTGCTCTCCTAAACCCTAGTCTAGTCAGATGGGAGTCTTACCCCTTTATGCCTTTGTATATGTTGCTCATTATTACCCTTTTTTACCCCTGGAAATCTTCAGCATGAGCATCCTTGTCTTTAGTCCAGGTGAAGTGTGCTTTGTAGGTGCTCCTGTGCCCTGATCTCTGCATCCTTCTGTCATAGCACTTATCTTGATTTGTTCTAGGTTTCTTTTTTTTATTAATGTTTTTATTTATTTTTGAGAGAGAGAGAGAGAGAGAGAGAGAGAGAGAGAGAGAGAGAGAGTGAGCAGGGGAGGGGCAGAGAGAGAGAGACACAGAATCAGAATCAAGCTCCAGGCTCTGAGCTGTCAGCACAGAGCCCGACGTGGGGCTCGAACCCACAGACAGCAGACCACAAGATCAGGACCTGAGCCGAAGTCAGATGCTTAACCAACTAAGCCACCCAGGTGACCCTGCTTTATTCTGTTACTGATTACATGTTCTTCTCCCACTAGATTGGAAACTCTTCATCTATGTATGTATCCCTAGCACCTCATATGTTAGCTGGCACATAGTAGGCTATATTAATGAATAAGTAGTAAATGAAACATCTGAGATTTCTATTTCTAACTGATCTCAATCACAATTAAAAATCACAGGTGATATCCAAATCTTAAAGTTGACCATAAGAGACTGTATGTTTGTTTGGCTTTTTTATGTAACAAAAATTTTAGAACTAGATATGCAACAAGTATGTATTGAACCTGCCAAGTTTTACATTGTTAATTACCAATATTTAAGAAAATTTCAGTTGGCACTGAGTTAAAGAAAGTATGTGTAGTTTTGTTCCTGTTTGGTTGTTGTTATGGAGTTATATACTAAAATTGTGTTAAATATCAAGGAAGAAAAATATCAAGGATGGTGCCAAGTATGAAAATAATAGGATTTTAAGGTTTAAAATACATAAAATCCAATGTATTTATTAACATTTGCCATAGGCCAGTCACTGTGCTAGGCGATTACCATGTTATTGAGATATATTATCTCACTTAATCTCCCTGTAAGGCAGGTTTTATAGATAAGGAAATTGAGACTTAACTGATTTTGCAAGGTTACATAGCTAATACATAAAGTAGTAATGATATGAATATAGTTATCTCCGATGTCAAAACCATTACTTTCCCTTATAGCAGGCCTAGCATACCTATAAATTCTTGTATACAATGATATTCATTCATGGTGTGTAGTGATTGTCAAGTGTGGATAATTACATTGCATTTTGGCATTTACACCCACACCCTGGGCACTTGGAATGATATTTGGATGAATAGTACAGTGTAATTGATTTAATCTTGATGACTGTGATTCTTTAGCCATTTTTGAGTCATTTAGAGAATGTAATGAAAGATATAGACCCTCTGTACACATACACGGTAAAATGACACTGAAGGGGTTGAGAACAAGCCTCCCCAAAGTGTGTTACTTTGGCATGTAGATTATTTTGAGCTGAAGTCAGTCAAGGCCCAAAAAACTGAGGAGGAGCTTTTACCTCCTGCTTAACTACCTAAAAGAAATTAGAGTGCCTAGTCCAGGAAAAGAACTATCACCAGAGATAACTACAAAGGATTTGGGCTAGCTGTTGGGGGTAAACTCAGTGGGACTTCGGAGATCAAATTTCTCTCTGCGTCCCATTGTCTCTGTATAATAGGACTTGGCAAACATTTGTTTACCAAACATTTGCTATTCCCATCTTCCTATAAATTATCTTTCACCCCCTTGAAGTCTCAGACCCCTGTTCCCTTCACAGTTAGTTCGGGATATCATATAAGCCTCAGTTGCCTAACTTCTTGTGGGTTTCATATTCTTATGGGGTTCCTGTATGTATGTGATTAAGTTTGTTTTTCTCTTGTTAATCTGTTATGTCAATTTGCTTGATAGGCCAGCCAGAAGAACCTAGACAAGTAAAAGAAAAATTCTTCCTCCCCTATAATACATGTATAGAAATGTACTTTTCTGAATCTTGGTTTTCTTGATATACTCAGGCAGTGTTCAGATCCATTTTTAGATCATCAACGTGTTTTGTGGATGAACAAACTGATGCTCAAAGTTGATCGTATGTTTCTGAAATTGTTGACCATTTCTATACATAGAGAATGTCTTTCAAAGAGTAATTATTTTGTGGAATTTCCTGAATTCCTATGAAAGTATTCTAATTTTGAGACTTTTATTCAGCAACATGTTAGTAATACTAAATATGTTACAAGTATATTTAAGTATGGGTATAATTTAATATTTTTCTTATACACATTTCTTGAAAAAAGTGTATTGAGCTAAGTATTTTCTTGTAAAATTTAGAAAATTACAAAATTCAGGGTAAGATAAATTTGCACAGAAATGTACCATTTATGTATAAGAGGAAAATACATAATTAGAGTGAAATAACCCTGAAGTATCAGTGTTATCACAAGATAAAAGAATTATATAGTAGCAGGGACACCTGGGTGGTTCAGTTGGTAGAATGTCCAACTCTTGATTTCAGCTCAGGTCATGATCCCAGGGTGGTGGGATCAAGCCTCACGTTGGGCTCTGCACTGAGCATAGAGCCTGCTTGAGATATTCTCTCTCTCTGTGTCTCTCTGTCTCTCTCTCTCTTCCCCTACCCCTTCCCCGGCCCTCTGCTGCATGGGCATGTGCTCTCCCTCCCCACCCCTCTCTCTCTCAAATTAAAAAAAAATTATATAGTAGCATAACCAAAATCTGTGATTCTGAATTGCATTTTCTACTTGTAAAATTGTTGTTTCAATAATATAAAGCTATATTATGCTTGCTTACTTGTCCTCATAATAGTTCTATAAAGAAAAACATTTTTGTAACTCTTCTTATTTTAGAGGTGAAGAAGCTGACATTTAAAGTTTAATGACTTGGGCATGAACTTAGAGCCAAAAGCCGAAAAGTAACAGTCAGGAGTCCATTACTGGTCTTCTGATTCGGAACCAAACAGCTTTCCTTTGTTTCACAGACATGCCGAGGGAGAATCACATAGACACAGAAACCAAGTTCTAGCAACTGAGAGAGTCACCATGCACATTTAGTGTGTGCTTTATTTTAAAGCCTGACACTTGCTTCCTCAGGCTTGCACTGTTTTACTTTGTAGAGCTCTGAAGGTCAGAGTGTACTTGGGTAATTCAAAATGATTCTTAGCTTTCATTTCAGTTTTAATCCATGACCCTAGCTCTTGCATTATGTTTCACTTCATTTTTTTTTTTTTTTTTTTTTTTGCCAGTAATATAGCGAAGATTGGTCTGGCTTTAAAGAAAACAGTTTAACTGCATCATCTAAATGCATGCTATATTAAAAATTATTAAAGCTTTTGATATACAGAATACCCTGGCATCACAATATAGTTGTAAAATTCATTAGAGCCGTTACAAGTAGAGAGGCTACCAGTGCCTGTATTTAAGAATGTATTTGAATAAAAAATGTAGAAGGACAATTTTTATAAATACCTTTGAGAAAGTAACTAAGACAATACAATGAATGTGTGGTACCTTTACTGGTGATTAACACATTAGTAATACTTTTGAGATTACATTTTAAAGGGGTCTTCTGCCTTCTACAGAATGTGTGTTTATGGTGGCAGCTTTAATGCTATTTCCTGCTGTGCAGTTCAATAGAGTATGTTTTTAGGTGGTTGGTAGAGGGTTTTTTTCGTTATGTATGTCGATGGAGATAAGTGTTTTAATTACTTTTTTAATGTCTGTGCTTTTGTATTTTTCTCCTCTCTTCCCTTTTATTTCCTGCTGTTGAGATTACTGCCTCATCTCCACAGCAGGTGGCTGTTGCAAATTTGTTTTCTTTGTAAGCCTGGTAGATTTATTTTGTAATATAACTGTTCCTTTTTAGTATTTTATTATTAATGATTTCTTTACTTTGGAATATAGTATACTTACATAGTCCTAAATAGTAATTTCCTAACACATCTAAGAATTCCAATCATTAAGGAAAAAAACCTTTGCCTGAGGCGTATTGTTTGAGTTTTTTGCTTACCCTCACTTCATGATGTGAGGATTAAAATTTAAGGAAATTGTTTTATAGCAAAAGCCAAATGAAAATGAGAAACAGAGAAAGAGGCCCAAGAGATAAAGCACACTTTAATAAATAATACCAAAAATCAGAGTGATAGGTAGAATTTTGTGACAGAAATAGGAAATTACATTCATATATCTTTTTGAGAAGAGAGGGTTTAATGAGATCTTATGTTTATATGAAAATTAAATTTTAATTATTAAAATAACTTCTGCTAATTATAAGAAAATTAGAATGTTACAAAAGTATGAAGAAAAATACCTTTTTTTTGTCCAATATTTTGTTGTTTTGGTTGTTTCATATGTCTCTTTATATGAAAAGCAATAGATAAGATAGATCCTGAGTACAGGAATTATTTGTCAGGAAAGTAAAATACATCCAAAGGTATTTGGTCCATTTTTTTAATTCTTGGGCATTATTTTATCAATTAAAATAGTCTCTATTTTGTTGCAAATGTATAAAGGGAACAAAAAATATGAGACCAAAATGCATAGTGAACCATAGTCCCATTTTGTTATATGAAATTGCTGGATATTTCATGACAGATTAAAAGGTTCTGCAGAAGATTTTTAATATCAGCTTATAGATATTACACTTGCAAGTACACTGCTTTCTTAATATATTTATATTGTTTTCACCCATACATACTACTCTAAGTTGGAGCCTGGTATTCAGTTCTAATATGAAGTGATATGAACTGATCTCATTAGTGTGATAGAACTTGTGTGTATCTTCTACACAAAGTGATAAAAAAGAGCTGAAGTACATTTGTAATTTAACATTGTAGGAAGTGTCATCTTTGGTTATTTCATTCTCTTCTCCAATGCTCTTTAAAATTTACTGTTTTATAAATTAAATACAAAAGACCTTAATTCAGCATTTATCAGATTTTCAAAATTGTATGAGCGCTCAGTACTTCTCTTGCTTCTGGATTTCATTATTGTTACATGTTTCTGTATAGAAAAATACCATATGTAATGGGAAAAAATATGATTTGAGATGGTGACTCCATTCATAACATTTTTTTTAAAGTCTTCATCTTGTTATGCTCTAACTGATTGTGTGATATACACGATTAATGCATGTAGTCACATTGGGAGAGAAACTAGACAGCAGTTACATGAAACAGATGTTTAATGGGGATTTGAAAAATCAATGAAATGAACACTATTGTGATGCATGGTGATATGATTTCATATGTGTTATATTGAATCACTCCATTCTTTCTGAATTCAGTCTGAACTAAACGTATTTACAGTGGGGCATTGGGGAAAAGATGGGGAGTTATATTGAGAAATGAAGCACAATAGGGCATCATTGATCTGTTCTCTTTCTAATCAATATATAGATCCTAGAATGATAACCCATATGGCACTGTTGTCCCTTGGAAATAAGCTATAAATCCTTTGAATCATATAAGTGGTCTGTAAGTGCAGATGAAAAACTTTATATTCCACTGTGGAATTCTGGAATGCTTAGGTCCTTGAAAGGAATATTTTACTTCCATATTGTAATCCCAACTGTTTGGGCTTGGTATAAGACTAGTTTGCCTTTTCTAATAAGTACAGAACCACATATAGATACATATATATATATATATATCCATAAATACACATATTTACTGTTTTATTCTTAAATCCTCATATCTTATATACAACCATTTAAATGGTTTTTTTCAATTAATTGCAATAGCTTCTCTTTTTGGAAGTTTTACTGTGTCTTTTTATCATGTGAGCCTTTATTTTCCATGGTTTTTATATTTTACCCAAGACAATAATAATGGCTTACATTTCAGTGGTGTTCTAAATTTACCAGGGTACTTTTATGTGCACTTTTCTATGTAATTTTCGGCTCAACTCTACATCAGGCAGGACTATTTTCATTCTAAAATCAAAGAATTTGGTTATAGTATTGACTAATTTTACCCAGTACAGCTGGAAAGGGGAAATGGTGAAACTGGAACCCAGTTCTCCAGACTCTTAGGTCAGTCGTCTTTGAGACATGATGTTACTCTAACTGCTCCCATTCGAAAACCAAATTAAACCTTAGAGGGTCTTAATCTTGCTACTTTCCTGGTTCTGATGCACATGTGGTTTGAGTCCATTGTAGTCTGTGTAATGAATGAGGTTAGAATACCCTGGTTTGGCTATAGTCTTTTATTCTAGCCAAGGTTACTAAGTTTTATGGACTCTAATACCAATCTGCCTAACACTGACCACTTAAATGTGTAACAATATTAATTGTATATATCATGGACTAGATGGACACTTAATTTATGTCTCTCCAAATGTATCATTTTATTAAATAATTTTTTTACGGAGGGAATGCAAATAAAAGGAAGCATTTCACATCTATGCAAAAAGCTTTACATTTGTTTTCATTTTATTCTCCTAACAATATATGAGGCTGCTGCTGCTGCTGCCCAGGAAGAGTAATATACTTGCCCAAGGTCATAATAGCTAGTAAGTGCTAAAACTAGAATTTTAATGCAGAAAGTTTGACTTTAGAGTTTTGCTCTTATTCAATATACTCTATTTACAAATAATGATAGAAATAAGTCTGTTGGAATTAAGATTTTTTTAAAAAAAGGTTTAATAGGGGCGCCTGGGTGGCTCAGTCGGTTAAGCGTCCAACTTCAGCTCAGGTCACGATCTCGCGGTCCGTGAGTTCAAGCCCCGCGTCGGGCTCTGGGCTGATGGCTCGGAGCCTGGAGCCTGCTTCCAATTCTGTGTCTCCCTCTCTCTCTGCCCCTCCCCCGTTCATGCTCTGTCTCTCTCTGTTTCAAAAATAAATAAAACATTAAAAAAAAATTTAAAAAAAGGTTTAATAAACAAAAAATAAAAGCAATGTTTATGCAGGGACATTTCTTTTACAAAGACATGGGTGGATGGCTGTGGTAGATAGCCTGGTTTCCCTCAGTGAGAGTTTGTTTAATGAATCCATGTGTAATCTGCACATTTGAATGTTCTTCCTCATGTAGCACCATTCGCCAAAGTAGGCTCAGGAAATGAGGACTGAGAGCATACAACATGATTTCTTCTTGGAGAAGCAAGTGAAATATCAGGTACAAAAGTACGTGGAAAAGTGGAAAACTTAAGACGTTTGCCATCAGGTGCATTTTGCTATTTTCAGCCACTTGTGAATAGTGACATAATCAGTGGGATTTTATCTACTAACATCTTATTGAAAAAGCACTTGTATGGAATAACCATAATTGATATACCTGCATAAAGTTTGGTATTCTAGAGCATTACCCATTTCTGTAAACCACAGTCTTTTGCCAGGAACCTGAGGCAGTCTCTCAGTGTTCTGTCTTTACATCTGTGGGATTTGTGAGGCTATCTCCTGTGACAGGTTTATCTGATCACCGTCTTTCCCATGCCAGCTTGGCTGTCATTCAAGTGGATGTCTTCAAGAATGAGAGGAATCACACGAATGCTTGCTCCATTCAATTAACACCAAAAAAGTGAGCCAGCGAAGTCACACAGACAGACATTATAAAATCTGAAGAATTCCTAAACATGTCCTACCATCCTATGAAGACCTAGCCTTAAAAGCTTATTTCTCCTCTGTTACTTACTAGATGATAACATGAAGCAGAATATTTAATATCCTATTACTGTTAATTTAAGTTGTGCAGAACTTAATATAAGCACAAAAATTTATTATATACACTACTGGTATTTATTCTGTAGCTGTTCCAGAGAGAGGTGCTTTCGAAACACAACAGAGATACATATTTCAAAGAATATCAAATATTGAAAAATAGCCAGCAGATACCCAAGAGGAATGCACTTAAGAAGGAAAACAATTCAAAAAGGAATTGTACTAGAGAAAATAATCACAAAACAGAGATACAGCCTATACAAGCAGACTGTCTTTTCTCTACCACTAGACTGGAACCTGGCCACAGACACATTGTGTGTTGTGTGCATATCTGTAGCCTTACAGTGAAGCATTTAATGCATACATGTTAAATGATTGAGACATCACTTGTTATGCAGCTTCACGTTATAATGGGGCTTAATTGCAACATTTTATAAGAAAAAGGCAGCATTTTAGTCAATGCTGAGGCATAGACTCTATAACCAGACTGTCCCAGTTAGAAATTGACACTGCTACTTACTTGTTCTGTGACTGTTGGCAAAGTTACTTAACATATATGTGTCTTAGTTTCCTCATATCTAAAATGCAGAAAATGTTAGTTGTCTCAGAGAATTGTAGTGAAAATGGAATGAGTTAATATATAAAAATCACCTATATGCCAGGATTTAGAACAGCGATTGTAATGTAAGTAATCAATAAGTTAGACTTTATGTAAATATCAGCAGAATTTTTTTTTATTTACTTTAGGAGAACCTGAAAATTATTATTTTGCAATAGGTCTTAAGGAGGTGTTCTTTTGTATAAATATATGCTGAAACACCAAAACTTTAGTAACTATTCTAGGGGAACAAAGAAACTATCTGGTCTTCTTGAAAGACAGAGAACACTGTACATCTACTAAGCTAAGTTGTTTTGTTTGTCAAGTCTTTGTCAATTCTTCTTTATTCATAAACCTTCTCCCCACTGAAAGGTGAATTAAAAAGTCATTTCAGTGTCATTTTGAACTCATTCTGATAGAGACACATACCTTATTTATTAATATGCCACCTACTCTCATGGAAATCTTCTTTTGATAGATGGGTATTTGCAAGTTTCATTATCTTTCATATTTCACTTAAGATTGCTTCATTTTTCTTTTTTTTTTTTGTAGCACTTTGTTTAAATTTGCTAAGGTTTAATACTTTACTTTAAGCTCTATTCTTTCCTTGCCATAATATGTGAAATTTGAAAGAATTGATAAACTACAGAATAATAAGCCTATCATATTATTAATAGCTAATGTTTAGTGAGCATTCACTATGTTTTAGGGCTCAATGCTTAAGATAGATAGAGAGATGGATGGATGGATGGGTGGATAGATAGATAGATAGATAGATAGATAGAGAGATAGATAGATTCCTTTAAATCTCACATCAATGAGAGAAGTATTAGTAGTAGTAGAATCATTAGGAGATATATAGATGTAGATATATTATATAATTTATCTCAAGGAATTGGCTTATGTAATTGTGGGAGCTAGCAAATTCAAAACCTGTGGGCTGGGCCAGAAGGCAGAATTTCTTTTTTCTCAGGGAAACTTCAGTTTCATTTTTAAGACCTTTCCACTAACTGGATGAGACCTACTCAGAATCATCAACATAATCTCCTTTACTTAAAGTAAACTGATTGTAGATGGTAACCATATTTACAAAATGCCTTCATAGCAATACCTAGATTAGTGTTTGATCATATCATTTGATGGCCTAGCTAATTACATATAAAACTGGCCATCAGGAGTGCCTGGGTGGCTCAGTTGGTTAAGCGTCCGACTTCAGCCCAGGTCATGATCTCACAGTTCGTGGGTTCAAGCCCCACATTGGGCTCTGTGCTGACAGCTCAGAGCCTGGAGCCTGCCTTGGATTCTGTGTCTCCCTCTCTCTCTGCCCCACTCACACTCTGTCTCCCTCTGTCTCAAAAATAAATAAATATTTAAAAAAAAAATTTTAAACTGACCATCACAAGCACTCACGCAAGATCACAGAGCTGGTAAATGGGAGAGGAAGAACTCACACGGAAGTTTGTCTAATGACAAAAGTCCTGCTCTTAATTACCCCACAGCATCATGGTTAGCAGATGCTAGGGTACTTTTGCCAGTTGGGCCAGAATACCAAACAGTCTGAAGGAAAGCTCCAGATGCACTGTCCTAAGACATAAGGGATAAGCTCTAGATGCACTGTCCTAGGACATAAGGGGTGACCTGTCACCCAGGTTGGGGAGAAGAGCTCCATGGACCTTGGGACTTCAAAAGTATGTATGCCCTGGAATGTGGTTAAACAGGCTGCAGGAATAACATAACAGTCCTGTACCATTTTTGGCTCATTTTTTCTCTCCTGAAGCCAATATCCATAAGTCAGAACATCTAACCAGTGCCCTCTTAAACATTTATAGAGAGAATCTGATCCAGTAAATGCTAAATTCATTAGAGTGATAAATGCAGAATGGGTTAAAAGTACAGGGAACTCAGTTGTCCTTGTCAGTGTCTTGATCCAAGGGAAAAAATGAAATTTAAATTTTGCCAAAGGTTTTTTCTTGTGAAATAATAAGCCTTGCAGGATAGGAAAAGTCATTTCCATGGATCCGGTGGTGTGTTCAATAAAAATGCCTTGCATTTCTTTAGATAAGTTATTTTAGCAATGGATCTATAGAAAATAATCACAGATGTAAAGTTCCTTCTCTGCCTTAACCATGGTAAGTAGTAAAAAAGATCAGATTAGGAGTTAGTAAAGGGAGGATTTTAGACCTTATTGACAATAGATGTGGAACTCTTATCTGCCACATACATTTTCTGTGCTTTGTTTTTGATCTGCTTTAAAGATTTTGGTTTATCGTATCTCCTTGAAATTGCATAGCACTTCAGGTTGTTTTTCCTGTGTCTTTTTAATAGAAAAATGAAGTGCTACAGAACAGATGCTATCTAATATAGTGGTATAAGAAGGGGGATGAGTCCTTATTTAAATTTTGGTATGTGGCATATCTATATCTATCTATCTGTGTATATATATATATATATATATATATATATATATATATATTAGATGAATCAAGTGTAGCTTAAACTACAGTCATCTTTTAATAGCTTTCAAGAAAAATTGTTTTGCCATTAGAGTCTTCAAGTAATATTCAGCTATTTTCATGTAACCATAACCATTCCCTACCCCAGTCTTTCTAAAAGAATTACATGAATAACCACATATTTGTGTAATAGTTTCCACATTATAAATATACCTCAGGAGTAATCTTTTATGTCAGAAAATGAAGAAACAGTCCTATACCATTTCATTTATAAAGCCGAAGCACTGTATGTTAACTACCTGGAATTTAAATAGAAACTTAAGAAAGAAAAAAGAGGCCAAAGCAAAGGTAAGTCAAATGACTTGCCTAGCCTTCCTAGATAAATAAAATAATTTTAATGACGAATGATCTTAAACTAATCTGTGAGCAAAGGGCAAATCTTCAGGAGGAAAGAATGCTGGACAGGGAAGAAAAATGTTTGATTTAATTTGAAGGGACAACAGTGGTCTATTCCTGGTTACACACTCACTCAATCTACAAGCACCTTCAGCTTTCAAATCAGATAAGTACCTACCTTATCACACATGACAAAAGTCATTCTTGAGTCATGCTTATTACTCTGTGTATCCACCAAGAAATACTCATTGCTCTTCATTTAACTATAAAATGAAATCTTATCTCTCCAGAATAACCCAGAGTTTAGGGAAGTAAATAAAATTACACTGTAAAATTTCCCCTCTGTTTATGGAATTGAAATGACTTAATTCTTCACTTTGCTTTGTTTTTACTTTGAAAAACATTAGTCTGTTATTCATTTTCTTTTCAAAATTTTGGCGGTTCTTTCCTAATTATATGGTTGTACATGCACGTTGTAGAAATGTTAGAAAATAAATAATGAAAAAATAGAATATCCACAGTCCTACCACCAGGAATGATCACTGTTGAAATTTTATAAAAATTGAATCATACTATACAGAGTTTTGTATCCTGATAGTTCATTTAACACTATTTTGATTACAGTCCAATACCATATTTTTCAAATATTTATTTTAATGGCTGCATTGTGTTGTCTCTTCTAAAGTAGAACTCATTTATCCACTTTATTGGCATTTTGGTGTTCCCTCATTCTCTCTCTCTCTCTCTCTCTCTCTCTCTCTCTTTGCATTGACTGTTTTTGTATATTAAATCTAACTTTTTTAATGTTTCCTTATTTTTGAGAGAGAGAGAGAGAGAGAGAGAGAGAGAGAGGGAGAGAGAGCACAAGCAGCACAGGAGCACAGAGAGCCAGAGACACAGAATCTGAAGCAGGCTCCAGGCTCTGAGTTGTCAGCACAGAGCCCAACATGGGGCTCATACTCATAAGTGGTGAGATCATAATCTCAGCTGAAGTCGGACACTTAACCAAGTTAGTCACCCAGGTGCACCTGTACATTAAATCTTCATTTGCATGTCTTAGTGTTTCCTTAGTATAGATTCAAAACTATTTTTCCAGAAATTGAGCATCCACCAATGTGTATTGCTTTTTAAAATTTTTTTTTAATGTTTATTTATTCTGAGAAAAAGACACAGATCATAAGTGGGGGATGGACAGAGAGAGGGGGAGACGCAGAATCTGAAGTAGGCTCCAGGCTCTGAGCTGTCAGCACAGAGCCCAATGTGGGGCTCGAACTCAACAAACTCTAAGATCATGACCTGAGCTGAAGTCGGTCGCTTAACCAACTAAGCCACCCAGGTGCCCCCAATGTGTATTTCTATCAAAAGATCACTACAAGTCCCATCTTTACCCTTGCCACATAGTCTAATTTTCTTAAATCTTTTACTTCTTAATAGACAGGAAATCATATGTCATTGTTTTAATTTACAGTTCTTAGATTACTAATATAGTTAACATTTTGGTGCTTACAAGCTATTTATATTTTTCATTTTCCCAATTTTGTTATCCATTGTTTATGCTTCTATTGAAAAGTCAATCTGTTCCTTATTGAGTTGAGAAACTTCTTTATATAGTAAAGACCTTTTATTTGTTAAAATATTACCTTGGTTAATCATTTGCCTTTCATTTATTTATAATATTTTTGTATTATAGAAATAGCTGATTTTTTGTGGTAAAATACATCTTTTTCTTTAAAGTTTTTTTTTGTTTTTTACTTTTCTTAGAATGATCTCTCATATTCAAGAATTAGAAATATATGTATCCATATTGTATTTTAGTTTTGTGATGATTTTTTTAATATGTGTTACTTTAATACACTGGAAACTTATTTTTATTTATGACAGGAGGAAATAATAGTACATGATTTTCCTTTTAACACTAGATGGACTTGTATGTGTGTGTATCCATGTTTCTGTATACTCATAGGTGTGCTTGGATGTGTGGTTTATGATTTGTGCTTAGTTATATAGTAAAGGTATACATTAAGGTTCATTATAATTTGTTATATACATTTTTATGTTGATTTGCTTATAGATTTTTTTCATCTCAGAACCACATTATTTTAATGATTTCAGCTTTCTACTTTTTTTTAAATATACAATAGGAAAAGTCCCTTCTTCTGCTAATAAGATTTTATAAATTTTTATTACTTAGGTTTGCCAGACCCCAATAAAAACCACATCTTCAAAGACCTGACACAGGACCATGGATTTTACACATCCAAAGACTTTTTGCCCCTTGTAGCCAAAAGCAGTAAAGCAGGTATAGTGTTATTTTGTATTCTTAATGTTGCCTATTACCTATGTCATTTGTGTATTATAAATCTATATTAAATCTTGACACAGGAGGTCATTGTTCAGAGCTCAAATCACTTTTGTTAACACCAACATAAATTTAAAGAAAGTATGATATAATAGTTTTCCAGGATCATCTATTTGTTTATTCTTCCAATCAAACATCATCATAAGGAATTTTCACTCTATTGTATATAGGTCTAATCATGTAAAATTGCTTCTCTGTGAGAGTCTTAAACAAACATTGGAAGATGTTCTTAAAAGAAAAGGCAGGAACTTCCATTTGGGAACTATTTTGTATTATATATTATATTATAACTATATATGTTATATATTATATTTATAAAATACATATATTTTTAAATTTTAAAATAGGCCAAATTTTCACATAAAGCATCATTTGTGTCTAAAGAGGCAGAAAGACCCAGTCTCTTGCTGAACAGCAATTTTATGAAGTTAAATGAAAACACTTTGATAAACACCCTAGTATTTAGTCTCTGTGTAATACCATTTCATACAGCCCAAGAGAAGCAACCAGAAACTAAAGCAACCAGTCGGATACTTTGCTTGGATGAGTCATTGTCTTAGTGGTAAAGAAGCTACAATATATTCTCCAAAACCAGATCATCTAAATCCTTTAAACATACCTTTTCAAAGTCTTGAACTTCAGCTATTCCAACATCTAATTACATGTGAAAAGATAAAAGCTTACATTTTTATCCACAATTTAAAAAGACAAGAAACTTCTCTATAAGGTCATTCTGCAGAAGTTTCTAGCTAAACATACGTACCATCTGCACCTTCATCGTCCCAGGAGAAGGGGATCCTTCTGTACCTGCAACCCTTTCTAAGGAAGATCATAGTACATATAGCCTATATTTGAGAATTATAGAGGGCCATTATGTAATCCCAAATGCAAACTCTTCCAAGCAAAATGATTACAGTTACCGAGATTATAGGCCTATGCTATCCGTGGAGCCATTTCAAAAATTATAGTAATTTATCTTATCAACAGTCTTACTTAATCTGATAACACATGATACCTAACATATAGGGAAACCTGCATTTTACTTCTTTACAAGAATCTTCATATGGACATCAAATCTTCATAGACATGTCCTTAAAAATGGACACTTACAAAGTCATATTTCTTTCATAGTTTTATTTTTCAAACAAAACCAGGGGAAAACTATAAAGGATAAAAAAGTTCATTTTAACTGTTTCAAGAAAATAGTTGTTAAAAATTCTTCAGTTAGATAGAAAGCACTTATCAGCACATAAATTTTCAGAGTTTCCTAAATATAATATATAGCAGGGCTATATGTTAGAAATCTTATCAGATAATATCTAAATGAAGTATTTTCATGAAGTGCTGTGAATTATGTTATCCCAGATGGTAAAGATCACTTTTCCTACTGATAAGCAGAAATGTAATGATACCAAGTTAAAAATACATGTCATGATTTTGACAGAGTGTTTTAATTGATTGATTCCAGTTTGTTATGACCTAAACTCTCCAAAATGTGTAGCAGCTATCCTTCTAGAAGGAAAAAGGAAGTTAAAGGTAGTGACTATGAAATTACATATATGAGCATATTTTTAAAATGGGAATAAAACTGTCTTTCAATGAAGCAGAATAATTTGATAGTGACACTCCATCCTCGAAAACTGCAAGATGCAATTTTACACTGCTTTGAGTACAAGTATCTTTTGAGCTGTCATGCAGAAATGGTTTCTCTACTTGAAAATGGGGTTTTCCTTTCATCATTCAGGGATGTGCGCCTGTCACTCTCCATTGCCGTCGATACGGGGAGTCGTGATTGTACTCGGAGCTGGAGACACTGCTTTTGACTGTGCAACATCCGCTTTATGTTGTGGAGCCCGCCGCGTGTTCATCGTCTTCAGAAAAGGCTTTGTTAATATAAGAGCTGTCCCCGAGGAGGTAAAATGGAACCATCAGAAAATATGGAGTTGTAATGTAACAGATTTTAGGAGACGAAACTGTGAAAGTTCAGTCTCCTAGTTAAATTATTAGAATGTTCTTGAAATTGTGAAATGCAAATTAAAAAAATCTGGGCTACCCATAGTTTTTTTTTTTTCTAATTCAGACATTCAAAGTAAAAGAAAATTATTTTATAATACTGATTTGGATAAAATGAAAAATTCATCTTTGTCAGTACATAAGTGCTTCTTAGTGTTAGTATCTTTTGAAATGTATAGTATGTAACTAGTAACAGTAGAATATGCTAAGTCTTCATTTCCTGAACAACAGGCACTCATCACAAAATGTAGGGATAGTTGGAGAATGTGGTAATTAGAGACCTTTGGAATTCTATATAAGCCAAGTTTATAAGCTCCATTCAAAGTTATATGTCTTGGTCATACGGTCAATTCATTATGCTGGGAAGCCAATAGAACAAAGAGATTGCCATTTATTATTTTTTTAAGAGCTCTGTTGTAAGCATTATGTAGAATTAATAATTGGTTAACTTACTAAAAATGACAGATTTAAAATGATTTCATCCTTACAAGTGACTGGTGACTAATCTTGGGTGAGGCATCAGCTGGGTACATTTACCATGGACTTCTCAAATTTTAATGCTATTAGGTAAAGATAATGCCTTTTAAAGGATATTAGTTCTGAGAACAAAAACAAAACATATTTGTAGAAATATAAATTACTCATTTTATCCAGATCAGTATGATGAATGTAATTTGCTTTAGAATGCCTTACTATATTTGGAGTCTCTATACCAGGTAAGAATTATAAGTGTAGTCAATAGGTGATTTGTCACATGTAGATTAACCACAATCCAGATTAATCTCACTAAGATATCAGAGTCCCCACTGGTTCATGGCTGGGTTTCAGACGTCAACTTTATTCTCTGGGCTTTCTTTTATCATTTTACCCATTCAAGCTTTTTTTCCAAAATCCGAGGTAGAGATGGTCTTATAATCTTGGGAGTTTTTTGTTTTGTTTTGTTTTTTCTGGAGCACTATCTACAGTGTCAATTAATACAATTCCATTATGTTACAAATAAAAAGAAAACAGCCATACTGGAACAGCAATAGTGGGATGAAGTGACTTGCCCAAGATAAAAGAGGATGGGAGCTAATTTTATTCATCTTTGTGTCTCCATGCATAGCACAGAACCTCCACAAAGAATAAATACTTGGCACATATGTTTTGAACTAAATATTTTAAATATTTTTCTTCTGATTCCAATGTCAAATAAGTTTTCATTAGAAAGGCTGCACCCTTAGAGTTGGAAGGGAAGATGACCCTGGACAGAAAGGCCAGTGTACTTTATACTTTATCTTATAGTCATCTTCCATTAACAAAGGTAACTAGAAATGAGTGGTGGCTGTTTCTTCCACCTTCAGTAGAATGTACACAAAAAATGAGACCAGGTAATTACTTGAGAGGGTAGAAGTAGAAATAATTTATCTATTTAATCAATCAATCGACCTACCTTTATTGAACATCCATTTGTGTACCAGGCATTGTTCTAGGCAATTTTAATACAATTGTAATACAGCTTGTACCTAGTGACAGAAGACACTTGATAAGCAAACAAATTAACTGTCACATAAATAGTATTTTGAAAGGTGATTAGTGCTATGGAGAAAAGTTAATATAGAAGTATAAGGAGTATGTATTTGGGGAGAGGCTACAGTGGAAGAGGTGGCAGGATTTGCCATTTTAAATAGGGTAGTCCAGGAAGGCCTCTCTAAAAAGATGACTTTAGGGCATAGAAATGAAGACTGAGGGAATGTAGACATCTGGGAACAAAACATTCCAGGGAAGGCAAAGGCATCCACCTTTGATTGAAAAAGGCCCTTAAACTTCTGAGAAAATAAATAAATAAATAAATAAATAAATAAATAAATAAATAAATAAATAAATAAGGTAAGTCAGTATGACTGGAACAGAGTAAGGGAGGACATTATGTGGTACACTGGGTGAGGTCTTATAGGCATTCATAAGGCCTTTAGTTTTTATTTTGTGTGAAAGAGGAAACCATTGGACTGCTTTGAGCAGAGAAGCACCAAGATCTGAGTTAAATTTCAGGGGCACCTGGGTGGCTCAGTTGGTTAAGCATCTGACTTCAACTCAGGTCATGGTCTCACCGTTCATGAGTTTGAGCCCCACGTTGGTCTCCATGCTGACAGCTCAGAGCCTGGAACTGCTTTGGATTCTGTGTCTCCTTCTCTCTCTGCCCCTCCCTGCTTGCATTCTGTCTCTCTCTCTCTCTCAAAAATAAATAAGTATTTAAAAATCAATCAATTAATAAATAAATAAATGTTAAAAGGACCGCCCTGTTGAAAATTGATTAACGATGTTCGGGTCAGTAGCACGGAGGCTGTTAGAGGCTAATTGAAAGAGTAGGCCATTAGTCAATGGGACCACATTTTGGGACAGAAAGGATGAGTCCAGGCATAGTTTGGTTGTCAGGCCAGAGTTTACTGGGCTGAACCATGGTTTCCAAACTGTTGAAAAGCAATAGGTCTGTGGAATAACAGGTAACACTGCAGTACAGTACTATAACTGCAGTACAGCTCAGTAGAACTCAAGTGGCTCTGGGTCCTAATTAAAACTATAAAAACAAATGTTTGGATGTATATTATTGGCTTACAAGAAACCACATTTTTTATATGATCTAAGAACTTCTTCATGGGGCACCTGGGTGGCTCAGTTAGTTAAGCTTTTGACTTCGGCTCAGGTCACGATCTCACGGTTTTGTGGGTTACAGCCCCGTGTCAGGATCTGTGCTGACAGCTCAGAGCCTGGAGCCTGCTTCAGATTCTGTGTCTCCCTCTCTCTCTGTTCCTCCCTGCCTGTGCTCTGTCTCTCAAAAATAAATTAAAAAACCCTAAAAACAAAACAAAAAAAACCTTCTTGACTGTGAGCTCCATAAGAACAGGAGCCATGGTCAGCTCTCCTGGTTCCTTTGTTTCTTCCCCCTGCCTAGCGCAATGGTGCCACATATAAAGTCTTCAACAAAGAATTGGGAAATTAGTATTTTCTGGGGGGAATTGGCATCCAGGGCTCCTAGCATCAAAAGAGCTAGTACTTTCCAGGTTAGATTCGTGTTATAGTAATAGGCCTTTGAAGGTTCATTTGGTAATTTTAAGTGAAATTCCTCAACATGAGAGAAGGAATAATATGTAACATATTTTCAGAACATGCATAGATTTTAGGGTTGGGTTATTGGCCAGTGCTCATGCTTTTTTAGGATTGGGGGTTTTAGGATTTAGCATTTCCAGAGGTTCTGATATTAATCCCTCCTGTCCATTACTTGGTTTTGTTATGTCAAAAGAGGGCCCTTGGCATGGCCAGCGCTAGCACTTATGAAACTGGAAAGTCAGGAGGAAGTTCAACACTCCAAGACAAGGTCCTCAGGGAATATGTTCTAGGAAAAAATATTAACCGACAAGAAAAATTTAATAGCATACCCAATTTCTTTGTATTTCTCCTCTTTCTCTTATGCTTTCTACCCCTAATGCACTCAATCTGCAACCACACTTGGATTCTTTAAAGTCAGCGAAGAATGAGAAAAATGGATATTTAGAGTTTCTCTCAAATATGAGTATCGTTTAATGGGTTTGGGCTCTTGGATGGAATTTGGGAATTACATGTATTTTTGTTGGTTAAGGTCCTCACCATTAAGCATGTCAGCATGCATATATTCTAAGCTTCAGTCTAATTCTCAGAGGTCATAGAGGGAGGACAATACAGAGCAATAGTGCTCTCATCCTTTAGTGACAAATATGAATTATTATTATAAAGGCCAGTTACATTTAACATTACATTGTTAGTAACAAAGAACAGTGTGATTGGATCCAGAAATGTTTTAATCTCCTAAAGTGGGAGGCAACACCCAATAGATTCAGCAGTGATAGCCATATCCCAGTTTTCAAATGCAGATGTTCTCAAATTTCCGTATGCATCAGAATCACCTGGAGGGCTGGTCATACATAGCTTGCTGGGCCCTGGTTCCAGAGGTTCTGATTCCAGACGTCTGGGAGGGGCCTGAGAATTTGCATTTTTAACAAGTTTCTTGGTGATGCTGAAACTGCGATCCACTGCTCTCATGTATCATCCATGTAGTTTCCAGCTGTCTAATTAGAGCCATCGGCAGTGTGCTGTTTTGGGGCGCTTTCCATCTTAGTTAAGAAAGCATTAATGCTACAGAATATAGGTTTGATGAAACGAAGATATGGAGGCATCATCAGCATATTGATGGAATTCTGATTCCAAATGTCTTTCAGTCTCCCTTGTGGCCTCACACACATGCTAAATAGGATGCTACTGACAAACTAGCACTTCTTAGCTGTGCGTCCTTAGGGAGACCAGCCAATCACTCAGCACTATCCTCTAAGAAGATGAGGGAAAATCTGTTAATAATTCCCTCCAGTATTTTCTGCAAGCTTAAATAGGTGAGATTAAATTTCACAGGATAACAGAATCCCCCAAAATGCTGGTATTAAAAGCTGTTGACAGATCAGATAAAACTGCAAGAATGCTTTAGGCAGTTGGGAATCCCTAAAAGGAGGCATGAAGGTCAGGACTCAGCAGACCTGCTTGAGTAGATAAATTTAAAGGATAAGGTTCGGGAAGAACTTTGTAGTTCTTATTATTACTGAGAAGTATCACTTATTAATTATTACTGGTACAAAATTATTTTACTAGTACGATGCCACCCACCAATTTTAAGAATCTATTGTTCACATATTCAGTTTTTTAATATCAGGAAAACATGATAGATCTTTTAATTCTGTTATATTTAAAATGGGCTCTCCTCTATAGCACTCGCCAGTGCCCCTTGGCTTCCCCCCTATTCATTTGCTAAAATGTTAACTGATTTACCTTTGATATGCCTGTCTCCATATATTTTAGCTATTCTGGAGGTCAACTCTTTGGTAATTAATGCTACTTTATTATTTTTTTAATAATAAAAATAACAGTTCCAGATTACCTAGTCTGTTAGTCAAAATCTGTTACTGCAACTCTGAAATAATGCATTTTCTTTTTTTTGAAATAATACATTTTCATGTGAAAGAATGCACTTTTTAGTTGACTCCTGAATACTATACAGCATACCCCATAATAGATCCTTTATGTGGCATGATCTGTGAGCCTCTCCTCAGACATTTTGAATATCAAATGATGACGTTTATGCTACATTCATTGACACTTTCATTGTCTACATCTTGCTGACTACACATTTTCCTAGAAATAACTAATGCTTTCTAGTTTTTATTTAATTTTAAGAAATATGAACCTGGGACTGTTTTTAGAAAATAACTTCTATAAGCTGACAAATTTAATTTTACTTACTAAGGTGATGCTTATAGCAACTCTTCAATATTTGGCACCTGCATGTCATTTGAGTTGGTGTTCTTCATGGAAAGTAATCAGAGACCTGTTAACATGATTGCTAATATGAAGATATCTGCAAACAAACAAATAAATAAATATGCCCAATTAGCCCCAAAACACAATTAGTGGCAGCTAGGGGCTCCCTGGTACTAAGATATTAAGTATACCTTTAATACTTTAATGATGACATGAGAATGACATTCTAAGGATCTGTGTGTGTTTACATTTTTGAAAAGCGTGAAAATTTAGTGTCACGTGAGAAAGTAGAATGGAACAGTTGACAAGGAAGTGGCTAAAGGCTGGAGAACTTTGTTCTAGGTTACATATCCTAGTCTGAGAGTGCCCATCTGTAAAATTACTGTTGTAATTTATATGCTTCTTAAAGCTTTTTATATCCCCCAACTTCTGTATTTTGAACATTCAGACAAAGATGTCTGAATGATGTGGAATCTGGACAGGAAGGCTGTATCTCCTCATGAAATGACAGCAGCTCTATACTGAAAATTTTGGCCATCTCTATAAATATTATACTTGAAACAAGTTGCAATTATTGTATCCCCCGTTAGTTGGAAAAGTAAAATCTGCTACATTCAAGACATGGATATCAAAGAAGCCTGCAGGTGAAGTTGTCAGAATTCTACACTATATGTGAGAATTCAGATGGTGAGTGGGGAAAAAAAAAAAAAAAGACTGTAAATAGGCCAGGAGACAACAGAAGCCTGTGCTCCTCAAGATTACATACTTAAAAATCTTAACTATTTTCTTTCTTTTTTTTTTCATTTTTTTAAATGTTTATTTTTGAGACACAGAGAGACAGAGCTTGAGTCGGGGAGGGCAGAGAGACAGGGAGACACAGAATCCAAAGCAGGCTCCAGGCTCTGAGCTGTCAGCACAGAGCCTGATGCGGGGCTCGAAATCCTCAACCGGAGGATTGACGCTCAACTGACCGAGCCACCCAGGCTCAGCTGAGCCCAAGCTTACTGAGCCCAAGCTTACTGAGCCCAAGCTCACCCAGCTGAGCCCAAGCTTAACTATTTTCAGTAATTCCAAGGAGAGGATGATGACTACATTATATTGACTAGGAATATCTGAGAACTGAAAACTATATATCTTTTGAAAAGGTTTAACAATCATTTAGGATTGGTATGCATATATGTATGTATGTTATCAGATCACTCTTAAGCTTTATTACATAGTAATGTGTTGTTACTCTATTAACTTTCATGTGAAAGTTAGAAGCCCTTCTCCTACTAATAATATTCCTCTCAATTTCCATTGTCTTCTTTTCTTGTCTTATCCATTGGAAATATTAAAAAGTAATTTGCATAATTTAAAAAATATGCATGTTGCTCAGGCACAAAATTCAAAACAGAAAAGTAAATGAATAACATTCCTGAATTAATATAAAAGCAAATAGGGGCACCTGAGTGACTCAGTTGGTTGAGCAACCAACTTTGGCTCAGGTCATGATCTCACGGTCTGTGAGTTCCACCCCAGCATTGGGCTCTGTGCTCACAGCTCAAAGCCTGGAGCCTGCTTTGGATTCTGTCTCTCTCTCTGCCCTTCCCCCGCTCACATTCTGTGTCTCAAAAAATCAGCATTACAATTTTAAAAAAATATATAAAAGCTAATAATTGTCATTTTTTAAAGTAATTTTTTTTTCTTATAAAAAGGTGAACTCACTGGTGCCTGGGTGACTCACTAGGTTAAGTGTCCAATTCTTGATTTCAGCTCTGGTCATAATCTCAGTTTGTGAGATCAAACTCCACATCAGGCCTTTGCATACAGAGTCAAGCCTGCTTGGGATTCTCTCCCTCTTCTCTCTCTGCCCCTTCTCCCACTCATGCATGTGTACTCTTTCTCTCAAAAAAAATAAACAAACATTTTTTTAAAAGGTGAACTCATCCTCCAAGATCTGCTCCAAATGTCATTTTTTTTCTTTGCAAGCTTCCTTAGTTTCTTCTTAATTAACCTCTTCTTCCTGTGAGATCTTACAACTCTTTATACTTCCTATATTATAGCACTTGTCACATAGAATAGTTATTACTTTATACCCATCTCACAAATTAAAATGCAAGCTCCTTCAGATGGATTGGTTCATTCAATTTGTATCTGAGTCAAAGTATAGAACAATGCTTGATCCAAGGTGTCATATCAGGGAATTGTGATGAATAAATAAATACTTTCGTGGCATTGAAAATCTTATAGGAAGACTTTAAATGAAAATGAAATACTCAAAATATATAATTTATACATACATACATACACCTCAAAATTACTACTGATGGCTTTTAAAGAAGTATTTTACTTTTAAAGGTTTAAAATATCTCACATTACAGTATCAACCTAACATTAAAAGTAGATTGAAAAAAAAAGTTATTTGTTCCTGGTCTTCAGTCTTTTAAAAGATAGCTAAGAATTCAAAAAAAAAAAAAAGGAAGAAATCATAACCAAGTAATATAAGAGGTAAAAATGAATAAAAATTTATGAAATCAGAGATGATTAGAAGATGAGAGAGGATCCTTGTTTGAACAGAATTTACATAAAGAGGGATTTCACAATTGAAGAGGATACTGCAAAGGCACCAAAGTTACGCAGAAGATAATTTTGTGAGATACTGTGACAGCAGCCAGACATGCTTGACTACAGCAAAAAGTAAGACGAGGAGTAATAAGAGCTAGTTAGAGTGAAGAAAATCTCGTCAGTCATGAATAGTATTTAAAAATACTCTCCTCTTGTAAGAAAGGATGTATTTTATGATCTCTGTGCAAAAGCATTAAAGACTCTAAATTATCCCATGCATTGCATTTCTGGCTTTTGCAGCTCAATAGTGTCACAATAAAATAGTTAAGGGGTAATTGTGTAGTATAACTCTCACATGGAAAAATGTTTCTCTCTGTTCAAGATTCTTCAATTTTAAAAGCTTAAAGTGAAAAAAACCCAAAAGACTGTAACATCATAGTAGGTACTAAAAGGAACCTCACCTTGTGGTTTCAGCAAACTATTCTTGCCAAAGAAAAGAATAATTGCAGAATTCTAAGAGTAGTAAGCCTATCAGAATTGTTCCACTTTCCACCACTGACTGTGAACCTATATAAACTAAAAAGTGCAAAATATGTTAAGAACTGTTTAGTAAGGGGTACCTGGGTGGCTCAGTCAGTTAAGCATCAAGTTCAGCTCAGGTCATGATCTCATGGTTTGTGAGTTTGAGCCCCACATCAGGCTCGTGATGATGGCGCAGAGCCTGGAGCCTGCATTGGTTTCTGTGTCTCCCTCTCTCTCTGCCCCTTCCCTGCTTGCTCACTCTCTCTCTCTCCCAAAAATGAATAAACATTAAAAAAAAAACTGTTTAGTAAATTAAGGAAGATGAGATCAAGAAAAGTAGACAGAATTTACTGCCTCTATCTTTCTTCATGACCTCAGTAACCAAATTGACCAGAAGATTGGATTGTGAAATCAGACTCACACCAATGAGAGATAAAACCTGCATCAAGCTTTCTTAACAAGTTCAAAGATCTAAATAAACAAAGAAGTGTGGGGTAAACAAGGAGAGCTTCAAGACCACCAAACACAATTTTCCAGGCCCCATCTTGGTACATCAAGATGTACTTCAACCCAGATTAATGTGGGGTCTCTAAACAACATCAGTAGCTCCATCACTTACACAAAAGGATGCTGATTCAACTATAAAACATCTCCAGTTTATACTCAGTTACATAGTTTATATGACTCTTCACAGAGATCCATGCCCCAAAAATCCAGTTCCCAGGTTTTTGTGTTTGTTTTATTATAGCTATCCTAGATTAGCAGGTAGATCTTGCCAAAAGCATTCTACAGGTAAGGGCTCTCCCACTCGAGAATGCTGACCGATCCTTTGTTTCCCAATAGCATGTTTACAGAGGCATTTAACCAGGTCTCTTTCCTTCTTTCTTTCTTGAAATAAGCTCCTTTACCTCCCTACATCTTTCCTCACCCAAGGGAGATAATCTAACATATACTACGATCTCCCCATAGCTAATCCTTTTCCAGTAACTGCTTCCTACTCATTCTTCAAGATTAGTTCCTAGAGTACCTTTTCCAGGCTTCCCTTTCTTGTTGTGCACCACTGCTGTGCAGAATGCCATTTTATCTGCCATTACTGTACACTGTATTTATATGTGTTACCACACTGAATAGGATTGCTGATTTGTCTGCATCTGTGAGAGTCTTGAAAGCAGGGATTATTTTATTAGCTATAACACCTAGCACCATTTTTTTTTTTTTTACAAAATAGGTACTCAATAAATGGTAAATTTATGGATGAATGGAACTCTCATTGTGTGGTTATGAACATTTCTGGTGTATCCAATACTTGATCAGTGATGAAATAAAAGAATATTTTTTCAGGATTATCACTGACCAGAGCAGACCACCAAAAGCATTTTGATTTGAAATTCCTTCCCTAGGTCCTCACGTTCATATAGAATTGATAACTTGTTAAATATCTAGCTATTCAAGGGTAATCTTTACAAAGAATATTATTTCTTCATAGTGTTTCTCAAACTTTATATATTAGAATATAATGCATGCTGGGTTTGAGTTCTCATTTTAGTTTATAACATATACTTACTTTGCCTATACGCAATCTAAAAATGAGTTGACATCATACTTTTAATTGTAGTAAATTAAGTTGTTTCATAATTTCCACAGTATGATACCTATAATATTAATCAGACCAAATCATCACATTACATAAAGTTAATCATTCAAATGATCATCATTACTGCATGCTATAGCACTCTATTTTTATTTCACTCAGCATCAACCATGTATCCTCCCTGAATATGGAGGTAAAAATCAAAGCTAAGAAGGTTTTTCTTATTTTCCTAATGTCATGGGAAAAGAAAGTAACAGTTTGTTTTATTGAACCTCAAAAATGAAACCTTACAGGTGTTTCCTCCTTCATTCCCTTGGGTAATTATTGGTGGAGATAAGAACAAGAGAGGCTTATATGTTTGTTTGAGGTACCAATTATCCCTCATGAGAACAGGCACCAGTGAACAAATAGATAAATATGTGTGCCATGAACAGAAGTTTTCATATACCAAAACTACAGAGTTGCTGATTATTAATGATCATTAACATTAGGTATTAAAAAGCACTAACACTGACATCTGTGAACTACTTAGCACAGAAGGCTGATTAATTTGGACAATAAAATATTAAGACCCACTGCATGAGTTTGGTCACTCTGGCCCCTCATTTTCTCATGGCAGTGTAACTGACAGCTGAGAAAGAACATCATTTACTTTTTATTTCAACCTCACAACATACGATGCTGTGGCCAGGTAGCATGTCTACTGTATACCCAGTGTTATACTTGCTTCAGGATGGGTGTTTAGAGGCCACTGAGTCCATATACTACTAGTTGGTTGTCAGTTCTTTAACTTGAATGTCCTCCAGGTTTTCATAATAGTCATTCTTGGTAAACAAAATGTTATTAAAAGTCTACTATGTGCTAGCCATTTTGATGGGGCTGAAATTCACTTGATGTCCTTCCATGTGGCATATTGGCTAGCGTATATTCTGATTTGCCAGGCATCTGTTTGACATTCATCTACTTGTATTCGTCATTTGTTAAATACTTTAATATCACTCCTTGACCCTGGGGATAGGAAGTTAAATAAAATATTCTTTCTGTGTTCAACGAGTTTTTTAAAGGATTTTACTTACCAGCAAATTTATTTTAAATTCTATCTTAATTTTCCATTTTTAAATCTTGAGATTATGTGTTCTGTGTCTCTACTATCCACTTTATGAAGTAATACTTCTTTGTTCTAAACTTAAACTTTCTCTGGATTCAAGGAGTTGCCATTAGTTCATTTACAATATTGAGTCCCTAAGTCCATCACTTGGTTTCTATATGTCATAATTTTATTGTACTTCAAAACTTACTTAGAATAGGAAGCTTGATTCTCTTCTTCCCACTGAGGGCAGCCTTTATCAGGCCAACTCCTTGACCATTAATTTGCCTTTGAGTAGATCCTTTCCTGTTCTAATTAACCTTGTTTTGAGATTGAACAACTAGAACCATCCAAAGCTCATTCTTTCAAATATGCCACAATTGCTGTCTTTGTAGATTAATGAATATCACCCAGGATTTTGTTCAGCCATATCAGGATTTTAACCAGGTTTTATTATTCCTCAGTATATGTTTGGTTTCTCTGAACCTCAGGTTTTCTTCTTAGCAAGGAAATAATGCTTCTTCTCACATAGGATTAGTTGTGAGTAGAGCAAACAGCAGAGTGCCTGAGGTTGGGTGCTAAGGCTGTAAATCATGATTGATACTCATTCATGTGTTATTGGCTTTTTGAGCCACAATAAGGAGAAAAACTTGGCTTGAAACTTAATACTTAAAAAATAATAATAACTGATATATGTGTCATAAACATATCTTCTGTGTGAAAATTAAAATGAGCCATATGTAAAGCACTTAAAAGAATATCTGCTCTATAAGTATTTATTTATTTATTATCTGGCTAGACAGATTTCTTAAATAGTGAAAGTAAATTCCTCTGTTGCCCAGAAATAATTCAAAGGATATATCACTTGACACATGACTTTATGTACTTTGAATTCTCATTTTCCTAATACTTCCCTGTTGACTGAGATAAATCTTATCATCTCAAAAAAATGTTACCATCTTAGCTTTTCTTTTCCCAATATCAGTACTTTCCAAATAAATACATATGTTAAAGTGATATCTTCCTATCTTTCCTTTAAAAGTTTTTCCATCTCTGGGGTGCCTGGGGGGCTCAATTGATTGAGTGTCCGACTTCAGCTTAGGTCATGATCTTGCAGTTTATGAGTTCAAGCATCGCGTTTGTCTCTGTGCTGACAGCTCAGAACCTGAAGCCTGCTTCAGATTCTGTCTCTCTCTCTCTGTCCTTCCCCCACTTGCACTGTCTCTCTCTCTCTCAAAAATAAATAATTGTTAAAAAAAATTTTAATTAAACATAAAAGTTTTTCCATTTCTTGCATAAAATGAAAAATCTAGCTACTTAATAGCAAAATGGCAAGAAATGGTATGATTTATGTCTGCTGCCCAGTAGTATACTCTTACATATTTTAGAGAATATAAAACATGTCAAAGTTCAAAAGCAAAATTTCAGAGTAATCTTTTGTGGGGGCCAGTGTTAATACTCCTCAACTTTTGTGCACTGTTAGATATCTGTCACAAATACTGAATATTTAAATACCAGCTATCAATGCTAGTGCATATGGGAAATTATGATATGAGCTGAGGATATATTAAAATACAGTTTCCTTGTGATCATAACTGTATATAGCTTTTAATCCCTCAGAAGTCAAAACCATGGTAAGAATACTACTAAAGCATGTTCAAGCATTAAGTCATTGGTAGTCATTTTTTTTTAATTTTGATTTGTTCGCAGTGTCCAATTTTGTTTTTGTTTTTATTTTCATTTCATTTATTTATTTTTAATTTATTTATTGTTTAATTTACATTCAAATTAGTAAACATATGGTGCAACAATGATGTCAGAAGTAGATTCCTTAATGCCCCTTACCCATTTAGACTATCTCCCTTCCCACAACCCTTCCAGAAACCATCTCTTTGTTCTCTATATTTAAGAGACTTTTATGTTTTGTCTCCCTTCCTGTTTTTATATTATTTTTGCTTCCCTTCTCTCTTCCCTAGTTCATCTGTTTCATATCTTAAATGCTTCATATGAGTGAACTCATAGGTTTATCTTTTTCGGACTGACAAATTTTTCTTAACATAATACACTCCAGACCCATCCATGTAGTTGTAAATGAAAGATTTAATTCTTTTTGATTGTGAAGTAATACTCAATTGTGTGTGTATATATATATATATATATATATATATATATATATATATATATCTAATCTTTATTATTTCCTGTATTCTGGTGGTTTTGGGTTTTATTTGCTGTTCTTTTTCCAGCTCTTTGAGTTGTAAGGTCAGGTTGTGTATCTGAGACGTTTCTTCCTTCTTTAGGAAGGCTTGGATTGCTATATAGTCCCCTCTTATAACCACTTTTGGTGTATATATATATATATACACCACATCTTCTTTATCCATTCCTATCGATGGGCATTTGGGCTCTTTCCATACTTTGGCTATTGTCAATAGCACTGCTATAAACATTGGGGTGAATGTGCCCCTTCGAAACAGCACACTTGTTTCCCTTGGATGAATACCGGGTAGTGCAATTGCTGGGTTGTAGGGTAGTTCTACTTTTAATTTTTTGAGGAACCTCCATACTATTTTCCAGAGTGACTGCACTAGTTTGCATTCCCACCAGCAATGCAAAAGATATCCTCTTTCTCCACATCCTCGCCAACATCTGTGGTTGCCTGAGTTGCTAATGTTAGCCATGCTGACAGGTGTTAGGTGGTATCTCATTGTGGATTTGATTTGTATTTCCCCAATGATGAGTTATTTTGAGCATTTTTTCATGTGTCAGTTGGCAATCTGGATATCTTTTTTGGAGAAGTGTCTATTTGTTTCATGTCTTTTGCCCATTTCTTCACTGGATTATTTGTTTCTTGGGTGTTGAGTTTGATAAGTGCTTTATAGATTTTGGATACTAACCCTTTATCTGATATGTCGTTTGTGAATATCTTCTCCCATTCCACTGGTTGCCTTTTAGTTTTGCTGATTGTTTCCTTCACTATGCAGAAGCTTTTTATTTTGATGAGGTCCCAAATACTTCATGTTTGCTTTTGTTTCCCTTGCTTCTGGAGATGTCTTGAGTAAGAAGTTGCTGCAGCCAAGGTCAAAGAGGTTTTTACCTGCTTTTTCCTCTAGGATTTTGATGGCTTCTTGTCTCACAGTTAGGTCTTTATTCAATTTTGAGTTTATTTTTATGTATGGTGTAAGAAAGTGGTCCAGGTTCATTCTTCTGCGTGTCGCTGTCCAGTTTTCCTAGCACCACTTGCTGAAGAGACTTTATTCCATTGTATATTCTTTCCTGCTTTGTGAAAAATTAGTTGGCCATACATTTGTGGGTCCATTTATGGGGTATCTATTCTGTTCCATTGATCTGCGTGTCTGTTCTTGTGCCAGTATCATAGTATCTGGATGATTACAGCTTTGTAGTATAGCTTGAAGTCTGGGATTGTGATGCCTCCTGCTTAATTTTCTTTTTCAGGATTGCTTTGGCTATTCGGGGTCTTTTCTGGTTCCATACAAATGTTAGGATTATTTGTCCAACTCTGTGAAGATTGCTGGTGTTATTTTGATAAGGATTGCACTGAATGTGTAGATTGCTTTGGGTAGCATCAACATTTTAACAATATTTTTTCTTCCTATCCAGGAGCATGGAATCTTTTTCCATTTTTTGGTGCCGTCTTCAATTTCTTTCATAATCTTTCTATAGTTTTCAGTGTATAGATGTTTCACCTCTTTGGTTAGATTTATTCCTAGGTATTTTATGGGTTTTGGTGCAACTGTAAATGGGATCAATTCCTTGATTTTCTTTCTGTTGCTTCATTGTGGGTGTATACGAATGCAACCGATTTCTCTGCGTTGATTTTATATCCTGCAACTTTGCTGAATTCATGAATTAGTTTTAGCAGTTTTTTGGTGGAATCTTTTGGGTTTCCAAATAGAATATCATGTCATCTGCGAAGAGTGAAAGTTTGGCCTCCTCCTGGCCAATTTGGATGCCTTTTATTTCTTTGTGTTGTCTGATTGCAGAGGCTAAGACTTCCAATACTTGAATAACAGTGGCAAGAGTGGACATCCCTGTCGTGTTCCTGACCTTAGGGGGAAAGCTCTCAGTTTTTCCCCATTGAGGATGATATTAGCAGTGCATCTTTAATATATGGCTTTTATGATATCGATGTATGATCCTTCTATCCCTACTTTCTTGAGGGTTTTTTATCAAGGAAAGGATGCTGTGTTTTGTTAGATGCTTTCTCTGCATCTATTGAGAGGATCATATGGTTCTTGTCCTTTCTTTAATGATGTGAAGTATCACATTGATTGTTTTGCAGATATTGAACCAGTCCTGCATCCCAGATATAAATCCCACTTGGCCTTGGTGAATAATTCTTTTAATGTATTGTTGGATCTGGTTAGCTAGTATCTTGTTGAGGATTTTTGCATCCATGCCCATCAGGGAAATTGGACTATAGTTCTCCTTTTTAGTGGAGTCTTTGTCTGGTTTTGGAATCAAGGTAATTCTGGCTTCATAGAAAGAGTTTGGAAGTTTTCCTTCCATTTCTATTTTTTGGAACAGCTTCCAGAGAATAGGTGTTAACTCTTCTTTAAATGTTTGATAGAATTCCCCTTGCAAGCCATCTGACCCTGAACTCTTGTTTTTTGGGAGATTTTTGATTACTAATTCTATTTCTTTATGGGTTATGGGTCTGTTTAAATTTTCTATTTCTTCCTGTTTCAGTTTTGGTAGTTTATATGTTTCTAGGAGTTTGTCCATTTCTTCCAGATTGCCCATTTTATTGGAATATAATAGCTCGTAATATTCTGTTATTATTGTTTGTGTATCTGCAGTGTTGGTTGTGATCTCTCCTCCTTCATTCTTGATTTTATTTATTTGGGTCCTTTCCTTTTTCTTTTTGATCAAACTGGCTACGGGTTTACCAAATTTGTTAATTCTTTCAAAGAACCAGCTCCTGTTTTCATTGATCTGTTCTACTGCTTTTTTGGTTTTAATAACACTGATTTCTGCTCTAATCTTTATTATTTCCTGTATTCTGGTGGTTTTGGGTTTTATTTGCTGTTCTTTTTCCAGCTCTTTGAGTTGTAAGGTCAGGTTGTGTATCTGAGACGTTTCTTCCTTCTTTAGGAAGGCTTGGATTGCTATATAGTCCCCTCTTATAACCACTTTTGCTGCATCCCAAAGGTTTTAGGCTGTGGTGTTATCGTTTTCATTGGTTTCCATGTAATTTTTAATTTCCTCTTTAATTTCTTGGTTAGCCCATTCATTCTTTATTAGGGTGTTCTTTAGTCTCCAATAATTTGTTATCTTTCCAGATTTTTTTCTTGTGGTTGACTTCCGAGTTTCATAGTGTCATGGTCTGAAAATATGCACAATATGATCTCGATCTTTTTGTACTTGTTGAGGGCTGATTTCTGTCCTAGTATGTGATCCATTCTATAGTTGTTCCATGTGCACTCGAGAAGAATGTGTATTCTGCTGCTTTAGCATGAAATGTTCTGAATGTGTCTGTTAAGTCCATCTGGTCCAGTGTGTCATTCAAAGCCATTGTTTCCTTGTTGATTTTCTGTTTAGATGATCTGTCCATTGCTGCAAGTGGGGTGTTGAAGTCCCCTACTATTATGGTATTATTATCAATGAGTTTATTTAAGTCTGTGGTTAATTGATTTATATATTTGGGTGCTCTCACATTTGGAACATAAATGTTTATAATTGTTAGGTCTTCTTGGTAGATAGACCCCTTAATTATGATATAATGCCCTTCTTCAGCTCTTGTTACAGTCTTTATTTTAAAATCTAGATTGTCTGATATAAGATTGGCTACTCTGGCTTCTTTTGGCAACCATTAGCATGATAGATGGTTCTCCATCCCCTTATTTTCAATCCGAAGGTGACTTTAGGTCTAAAATGGGTCTCTTGTAAACAGCATATAGATGGATCTTGTTTTCTAATCCATTCTGTTACCCTATGTCTTCTGATTGGAGCTTTTAGGCCATTGATGTTTAGAGTGAGTACTGAAAGATATGAGTTTATTGCCATAGTAATAGTTGGAGTTTCTGGTAGTGTTCTCTGGTCCTTTCTAGTCTTTGTTGCTTTTGGTCTTTTTTTTTCATCTTTTCTCCCCTCAGAGAGTCCCCCTTAAAATTTCTTGCAGGGCTGGTTTAGTGGTCACAAACTCCTTTAATTTTTGTTTGTCTGGGAAACTTTTTATCTCACCTTCTGTTTTGAATGAGAACCTTGGTGGATAAAGAATTCTTGGCTGCATATTTTTCCAATTCGGCACATTGAATATATCCTGCCACTCCTTTCTGGCCTGCCACGTTTCTGTGGATAGGTCTGCTGTGAACCTGATCTGTTTTCTTTTGTATGTTAAGACTTTTTTTTTCCCTTGTTGTTTTCATGATTCTTTCCTTGCCTGAGAATTTTGTGAATTTCACTATGATATGCCCAGTCGATGGTTGGTTTTTGTTGAATCTAATGAGTGTCCTCTGTGCTTTCTGGATTTTGATGTCTATGTCTTTCCCCAGGTTAGGAAAATTTTCCACTATGATTTGCTCACATAAATTTTCTGCCTCTTTTTCTCTCTTCACCTTCTCGGACACCTGTGATTCTGATGTTATTCCTTTTTAATGAGTCACTGAGTTCTATAATTTTTATTTCTTGCTCTTTTGCCTTAGTCCCCTGTTTTCTTCTGCTTCATTATTCTCCATAAGTTTGTCCTCTGTGTTGCTGATTCGCTGCTCTGACTCATCCATCCTTGCCGCCATGGCATCCATTTGAGATTGCAGCTCAGTTTTAGCATTTTTTATTTCATCCTGACTAGCTTTTACTTCTCAGAAGGGGATTCTAATCTATTTTCAACCCCAACTAGTATTATTATCATTATTGTAAATTCTGGTTCAGACATCTTCCTTGTATCTGTGTTGATTAAGTCCCTGGCTGTCAATTCTTCCTGTTCTTTCTTTTGGGGTGAATTCCTTTGTTTCATCATTTTGTAGAAAGAAAAGGAATTAATAAAGAAAAAAAATTTAAATTAAAAAATTAAAAGCAACACAAGGAAATAAAATAAAGGATGCTAGATCCTAGGTGTGTTTTGCTCTGGTTGTTGAAAGAAGCTTGATAGATTAGATAAAAAATGGAAAGATAAGAAAAGAAAAAATGAGAAAAAAAAAGAATTAAAAAAGGAAGACTTTTGAAAATAGGAAAAAATTAATACAGTAAAATAGAATAAAATGAAATGATGAAAGTAAAATAGAATTTTAAAAATTTACAAAAATGTAAAACATAGATTAGAAAAAAAATAAAGAAAAATATTTTAAATAAAAGTGGAAAATAAGTTTTTTCTTTTTCTGTATTCAAAAATAGGAAAAGAAAAATTAAAAAGAATTGAATGAAATGACCAACAGACAGAATGAAGTACGATTGAAAGTACATCTGTTTTCCCATAGAAGTCAAGCTATAAAGCACTTTATAGTCCATATACTAAGCAGGTGGAGAGACTTGTGTTTTTCTAGAGGCCTTGACAAGCCCTAGTCAAGTTGGGCAGGGCTTAGTGTAACACCTTCCTTCTCCACTGGATGGTGCTGCTTAGCTTACCTGGATGGATTGCTGTGGCATGTGTAGGTGTGTATGCGCATGTGTGGGAGGGGTGACCAGCTACCCAGTCTCTAGTATCAGAACTCTGTGCTCTCCATGTCTGGCAATCAAGCACCCCTCCTTTGTCTCCAGCTTCCATCCACTCCCTGCTTCTACACTGTCTGTGACCAAGCTGTCAGGCTGCAGGTGGCACCTCCATCCTGAGTTTTATCTCAGATGTGGTTCTGTTTCCCAACCCCTCACTTCTGAGGAACTGCAGCTTTGACCTGCTTAGATCTTCTGGGGGTGGGTCTTGCTGAGCAATGGCTGGGTGCCAACCCACTCCCAGGAATGTTCTCAAGACCGTGCTGCTGCCAATGACCAGAGACTGTGGCTGGGTGGCAGCCCACCCCAGAAAAAGTTCACGCAGTCTTGTAGCACTAGTGCTTCAGGGTTTATGGAAAATCACAACACACACCTAGTGTCAGGCTTCCCACTTAAGGTCCTTGTTCCAACACCAGTGAATGTGGTTGTTCTCTGGGGTCCTCTGGGACCTTTGCCTGTGGGCAGGCTGCACAGTCTCTACCAAATGTCCTCTCAGCAGGGGAACTGCCTCTCCCTGTGTGCCCCAAGGACCCTTGGAGCTCGCTCTCTGCTCCTTGGTATTCGCCCTTCCCACCAGAGCTCTGCCAGATATCGAACTGTGGAGTTTCAGACTCTGCATTCCCCTTGTTTATAGAGTCTTAATGGAATTTAACCATCTCTTTTCTCCTTACTCCCTTTTTTTTTCAGTCCCTGCAACTGTTCCCACTTTTCCACTTTCTCTGTAGCTGCTTTTGGTGGGGGGTTGCTTTTCCCATACTCTCCCCCCATCTCCTTCCTCTCTTTGCAAGCCAAAACAGCTCCCTACCCTCCATGACTCCTCTCTCCCCAAGTTCACCTCTCCATGCTGCATACCTGCTGAGTTCTGTGGTTCAGTTTGTCAGATTGTTGTGTTAATTCTCAAATCAGTTTTTTAGGTGTGCAGGATGGTTTCGTGTTGATCTGGCTCCATTTCAGGGACAAGAGATGCAAAAAAACCTTCCATGCTGTTCCACCATCTTAGCGCCTCCAAATATAGAGGAATTTCTTTAAACGGAAAATAAATAATCCCAATTTTGTTTTTAAATTTGATGCCAAATTTTCCAAAAATTATATGAGATTATCTACAGAGAATAATAGATACTATCTAAGTATTAAGAGACATAAAAAGTAGAATGGGACAAAATAGATCCTAAATCAGTCTGAGACATGCTCACAATACGTGCAGCATAGTTCAGGATTTTATTTCTGCCCTTTGCAGAAAAAAGTACTATTTTAAATATGTATCATGTATTGATTTATTGAAACCATAAACACTTGTCATTGTTATTCAATCAAGTTTGGAATTATCATTAAAATTTAGCATCACTTGGCAGTTTTGAAGCACAATAAACTGGTTTATATTGATGAGTTATAAGGTGCTACATCATGTAAGTGTGACAAAAGTGACACAGGAAACCTATCTTCTTTATGGAGCCAGATTTGTTTTGTAATTAGAACTATTCAAGGAATACTTTGCCTTCTAGAAATCATACATTTTATTTTGTTGAAAATTAAAACAGAGTCTAAAATTCTTTGCCTTTTTCTTTCCTTTTTTTTTTTTTACCTTTGCTCTTGGGTCACCTTTCTATTGCATTCATAATCCTATTGCTAAGTGGTATTGAATAGTTTGAAGAATGATTTTCAGGGGAAAAGTGAATTCAGAAAATTTACTACAAGTGCACCTGGGTGGCTGAGTGCGTAAAGCATCCAACTTTGACTTAGGTCATGATCTCATGGTCCATGGGTTCAATCCCCACTTTGGGCTCTTTGCTGACAGCTAGGAGCCTGAAGCCTTCTTTGCATTCTGTGTCTCCTTCTCTCTCTGCCCCTCCCCAGCTTGTATTTGGTCTCTGTCTCTCTCTCAAAAATAAGTAAACATTAAAAAAAATACAAAAAATTGAAACTACAAATAAATAGTATTTACTTGCACTTTCTATATGTTGTTTTGTTTTAGGTGTTTTACATTTCTAAATTGCTTTAAATAACACCAAATACTAACTAATTAGGTTTTATTTCCATTTTACATATATGAAGGCTGAAGATCAGAGAGATTTATTTAGTGACTATCCCAAGTAAGCATTAGAAGCCGGTTTCAAACCTGATTCAATTCCACTTACTCGTAATTTTCCTGTCTAAACAGTGCACAGTTTAAGATCCATTGTTTTGATACTTACTACCCACAATATACCTAATATCTAGTATTTTTCATATTGGTAATCTCTTAATTTATAAAGAAAAGGGAAATATTTTGCAGTAATAATTTATGTGGTCCAATTTTTAAGGCTTTAAAGCCAATATTCAAAGCATAAATAAAACATAGGCTGAATAGCTTTGTGCCAATATACAGGAATGACCAGTGTTTCTCAATTTTGTTTTTGTTTTTTTAAGTTATCCCTTTAGTGAGTCTTCGTAAACTTTTATTCCTAATTAATCCTCCCCAATACACACACAAACACACTGTAAATTTAATAATATAGATATCCTGTATATTTGTTTATATATTATTGCTCTTATGGGGGGGAGTTATCACAAATTCAATTTTGACATCTAAGATTTTTTCCTTCTTCAAGAATTAATTTTTGCTCCCTTATGGATGATATTACTCTCAAAAAGAATGCATGGTATAGACCAACTAAGTTCAGACCCAGTCAGATATAATCTGATAAGACCATGGTTCACAAATTGTCATTTCTAGACAAGCAGCATAGCATCACTTAGGACTTTGTTAGAAATGCAGATCCTCAGGCCTCATCTAATCCTATAGAGCTAAAATTTCTGAGGGTGGGTCCATGCAATTAGTTTTAACAAGCCCCCCAGCTTGCCAAAGTTCTGGAACCACTGATGCATGCCAAAGTTTGGAACCACTAATTATGGACAGAGTGCCCAGAAGTGGGTCTATGATTTGATCACAACATAAAGCAAGTCACTTTATGTCTCAGTTTTTCCATCTTGTTGGTGCCAGACAACTCCTTGTATGGAACCTTACACAAACAACCTTCTTAATCTCACTTGTCAGGGGTCCTACTAAGAACCCACCTGTCTTCCATGAGGGAGGGAAGGAATGAGATTTGACAATCCCTCATCCACTTCAGTAGTACAATTTTTGAAAAATACACTCAATATACTAGTTAGGGTTACATTGACAAAGGCCTGGATCCCCCCCCAAAAACAATAAATGGAAAAATAAATAATAAGTAAATATTTACATTCTGTCTTGATAGGCATCCCATAATGGGCATGAAAACAAAAACCAGGGTGTCCCATTTTATAGCAGAATAAATGAGGTAATAGATGTGGATTAACTGGGAATTTGTCAAGAAGAACATACTTGTTTCTCTTTCTTAAATTTTTCATTTGCATTTTTACAAAAGTAAGATTAAATGTTATTTGTTTCTTGATCCCACAGTTTCTCAGTCTTCTTTCCTCTACCTACCATTTAAATCATGCACTTGCAGAGATTGGCTCACCCACCTGATTGACTTTTTTCCAGTTTAGATATATGCAACCTGGTAATGATCAGAAGTATTTAATTTCATATGTGGCATGATTGAAAAGAGAAGTTAAGCCTACATAAATGAAAGCATATGGAAAACCAGACTTTTGCTACAGGCAAAAACTTTATATGCCACCAACCATAGGGTATGGTGTCCCTAAAACTTGAGAAATATCTTGTGATGCCATTCTCTGTAAACTTCCACATGACAACTCCAGTCTATTTAAGACTCCCTTGAGTCAGTGATTTGCAAAATGTAAATAGCTGATAACTGAACATCAGCTTTGGTGAAAGAAAAAGCTTTATGTTGATTTAAGCATCGGAAGCTGTAGCATGTATAATTGAATTTAAAACCAAGTATTAAATGGAGAAGAAACATTGTCAACTTCTCCTCTGTTCTGTTTTTTTTAGGTGGAGCTTGCTAAGGAAAAAAGGTGTGAATTTTTGCCTTTCCTGTCCCCACGGAAGGTTATAGTAAAAGGAGGGAGAATTGTTGCTATGCAGTTTGTTCGGACAGAGCAAGATGAAATGGGAAACTGGAATGAACATGAAGATGAGCTAGTCCATCTGAGAGCCGATGTGGTCATCAGTGCCTTTGGTTCAGTTCTGAGTGATCCTACAGGTAGAGTTCTTGGGAGCTGAAATGCATTATGCAATTGTCTGTTATTTCAGTGCCATAAGAGTTTCCACCTTTCAGGGAATTGTTTTCCACTTTAACATTCATTTTCTTCTTCTAGTATGAAATCCAAGCAATCTTGATTTAAAAGGCTTAGAAATGGCATTTAATGCTTATACAGAATTATTTTTAAAGTGGTGGGGATTGAAAATAACATTAATCTTTCTTTTAAGCTGATAATCAAAATACATAGTCCGTTTTGTAATAAACGTTTGCCTGTTTCCTCTGTAAGAATGGCTTTTCTTCAATTAGACCTAGAGTAAGAAAATGTGACAGAGAAGTTGTAACAGCCAATCTTCAATGATTCAGACAAATTAAGACCTAATGAATAGGCAAAAATAGAATTCATGTGTACTACTGTCCTCATGCCAAGCCATCGCTAGAAACATCAAAATTATCAAATTAGAAAGTTTGAATTCCTGTCACTTCATCTGGATGGCATAAATGGACATGCTAAGGAAGAAAAAAATGCTTTTAACAGAAAGATAAGAAAGGGAAATGTCTTATATAATATTCCAAGTGAGTAATAAGTTAATCAATTAAGAGTATTTTGTGTTATATTTCCCCCAAACCCAGTGTTTTGGGGGCTTATTGTAGATGAAAGCATAGGTACCTATGTTCCTTTATTTTGCAAATTCTTTACCTTTTAATACACACTGTTTAAATGATTAACTCTTTTATTTACTGAAAGTAAAATAAAAGATGTTTTTCTAAGACAGACATTCATTATGAGTAACAATAACAGCAAAAAAAATCTAAACCTGACAGATCCTATGACTCCCTACTATATCCATGCTAAAATTACATTTTGTGTCTGAAATAGGAAGAGATATATGCAAGCAAATGTGCATTTTTATGCAGCAGATAAGTAAAAAATTCAACCAGTCATCAGGATATTTTATCTGCAGGACATCAAACATCTTGGTATTTGGAAACATCCAGATGTTTAATGTCATCAAGATAAATGTTTTCAAATAGCTGGATGATGGCCCAAATTTGTCACTTTTCATCTAGATGTTTATGTGATATGTAGACACAGTCATAGTGTGGTTTGTTTATCATTAACTGCGTTCAGGAAAAGAGAAAAAAGAAAAACGCATAAATTATATTCTATCATCTAAAAAATCATACTGTTCTTACTACTCAGCACATCACCAAAAACTGAGTAAAAAGTTGAGTCATATTTAACTAGCAATTCTGTTGATGATTCACTTATCAAAAACTAATTTATCTTACCCATCTAAATTTATGTTTCACAACTGACATCTCTAACTAACATTAAGAAAAATGTATTTTTTCCTAAACAAACATAAGTAGATATGACTCACAAGATCATAGAAAATAGCTTTTGCTTAATTTAGTATTTAATTTTTTTAATGTTTATTTATTTTTGAGAGAGACAGAGACAGAGAGACAGAATGTGAGTTGGGTAGGCGCAGAGAGAGAGGGAGACACAGAATCCGAAGCAGGCTCCAGGCTCTGAGCTGTCAGCACAGAGCCTAACGCGGGGCTTGAATCCATGAACCACAAGACGATGACCTTAGCCAAAGTCGGATGCTTAATTGACTGAGCCACCCAGGTGCCCCTTAATTTAGTATTTAAAATATGAAGTGTAAGAAAGTTTGAGTCTAGTGATTTTTATTTGCAAAACCATTCCAGAATTTATTTATGTATTAATTTATTTATATTTTATTCCAGAATTTACTTGTATGTTTCTTCCCGTATTTCACATATACTACCCATATACATTAGAGAAATCAAGGAAAAAAATGGTCTTTCGCTTTCCTTTCTGCCCCCTCCCTTCTCCTGACATGAAATAAATAGAAATAAATTAATCCTTAAATAGAATTACCTGTGCTTTCAGGGCCTTTCAATGTTTATGTGAATAAGAAGCTACTTTCCAAGTGAGAGGGAAGCTGGAAGAGCTAGAAGGTTAGATAGCATTCATGCCTCTCTTCCCATCAAAATGTTTTCAGAACTGTTTTTTTGAATGGAAAACATTAAAGAAAGGGGGAAAGGGCATCAGTAATTGTCAGAATTTTACCAAGAAAAATATAAAAAAATTTACCAAGATCTTACCCAAGATGATAAGACTTTTTTTTTTTCTTTTTGAGATCTCAGTGAACAGGGATATATTAGGAAAATGAGAATTCAAGGTAAGTAAAGTCACGTGTTAAGTGAAATATCCTTTGAGTTATTTGTGGACAATGAGGAATTTACTTTCATTATTTAAGAAATCTTAGGTAAAAAAATAAGCTATTCATGTCTCCCTCTTCTACCCTAAATCTTGTTCCATTCTCATACCTATGTGATGATTTATGTGTGACATTTTTGTGATTATCACATATGTGATACTATGTGATTTAGTATATTTATTTCTAACACTTAAAACATTGACCTGCCTTCCCACCCCTCTTCTTCCTTCCTTCCCAACCTCACTTCACTTTGCACAGGCTTCAATGGACTACATGCCAAATCTATGACATTTTTTCTGCATTATCATCCTATTTTCTGCATTTGACAATGTTAAATATTTCTTTCTATTTGAAATCCTCTAAGTCACCTAACCTTTCTGGGCTTCAGTTTCTTCCTCTATTAAAAAGACAAGCATAATAAAACCTTATCCCCCTATCTTTCTGGACTGTTATCAGAATTAAAATAATGTGAAAGTGCTGTAGAAATGTAGCACATTATTATTGTTTATGGACACCCCATTTTCTTGTGTTTTTTTTTCTTTTAACTATTCCTCTTCTGAGCCTATAATTGAGTGCTTTTCTTTCTCTAGCTTATTACTTTTTAGTACTTTTCCAAAGTTCAGACTTTATCCATTTTCTCTTAATGTATTTATTCCTTCATTGAACTGATTGTATCATTAATTCATTTATTTATTCGTACACACATTCCTTCCTGTAAGAAATACTTAAACAATTTCTATGTGCAGGTTGAGGCTAGACTTACAGTAGACACTACTGCACTTCTGTGTGACTGGATCCCAAATCTCTTTCTCCATTCCATGCCGTAGAAGACATTTCATCCTTTATTATATGCCCATGCATGTAACAAACATTTAGTGTCTAATGAATGCCAGGTACCAAGATGTATTTTGGAGAGTGCAAAGATGAATGAAGTATTCCTTCTACTTAAAAACCTCACAAACTGGGGCTGGAGGGAGACCTTTAAACAAATAATTATTTTACCAAGTGAAGATACATTTAGAGAGATACGCGCAAAGTAAGGAAGGATCATCTCATGAGGTTTCCCTAAAGCATGTCGCTTCTCAACTTTGCTGTTTGTTTAAATGGTAATGTAGTTCACCTATTACTAAAGTTCAAAATGTTATCCCAGATTCAAATATCTAACTCCAGTTTTTCTTTTCATTAAATTCACCAATGTTACTCTGTACTATAAGATGAAGGTCCTATTCCTTAGCACTTGAGAACTTCATGAAATGGCTTTATATATACTACGTATATAGCTTTATTTCCCACTCTTCCCTATAGAGTTATACCTCCCAGTATCTTAGCACAGGTGGATTCCATAGTGGTAATTCAAAAAGTCCTTGGTGAATACATTATATAAATATATTTGGAACAATTCAAGGAATGAAATAAACTTGACAGAGTACATATAAAGGATGGTGATAACATATTTTCAGCACTCTCTGATTATAATTGTTTAAATGAAAACACCTGTAGCATCTTAGTTATATCAATAACATGTATTTATAAAGGTAACCTAAATTGGGAAATTAAGTTTTTAATCTCATTTTTTCTCTCATGTACTGCATTACTTCTACAGGTCCTTTAATTTGTATGTTGCACAAAGAATATAAAATAACTTTAGTATTAAGCACTTAATATATCTGTGATAAATATTTCTTGTTATAAAAATGGCGAATGCCTCAACAGCTTATAGAAAAGATAAGAATATCAAATATATAAAACAAATTTGGGTAATATCCTTGGATTCTAGTTGCTAATTAATTACTGCCAAGGCTAATAATATTTATAAGTGATAATCATTATTTTCTCTAATTCTACTTTATTTCTATTTCATTTTTTGAGTTGTAGCAGTGAGTGGAAAATAGGAACAAAGACTACATATTCCACATCTATGTGCATGGAATATATATATGTGTGCTTATTAAGAGCAAAATTTAATTGAATCCTTCATTAGGTACTGTCCCAAATTCTAAAGGCAGTGTGGTGTTTGATTTCTAATTTGATGGAGATAATAAAATCTTAGCCTTATTTGGTATCTTTCTGTGAGAAACTACAAGTGCTTGCGCCTTTAAAAAAATTCTCATCCATTCCCTCTAAAGTATGTAAGAATTCAAATCACTTTAAATTGGGATTTTATTGTTCGAGACTGATTTTAAAGGCTTTCAGTAAATTAAGCACAAGCTGCCTCTACTGGCATTTCTAGTCCACAAGCATTGCCCTTCACTGGAAATTTTAAAACATTTATTTATTTTAACAATATGTCTCCTCTTCTGCTAAACACCAAAGTCAATGTTTATTGAATTGAATATTCTAATTTTTTGTTTATTTGGACAGTCTCAGGTTTAAGAGACTCCTTGCTTATTTTAAGTTTATCCTCCCTTCCCTTTCTGTTTAGAACCACATTGTCAGTTGTGAAAAGTGTGCATATCTTTTCTGTTAATTTGGAATTGATGAGAATTGTTACCATTTCTACCAACCTCACAGCTTTATTTTTCTGATAGAGGTAGTAACAGTTGGCCCTGTCCTCACATAGTCCCAGCAGATCCAGATGACATAGTTTTATGTGTCTTTGAATATGCTTCCAGACGACTGAAGGAAGGCACTCTAGCCCATGCCATGACCTCTGTGCCTCTTCTATACACTGCGCCACAGCCATCCTCCCATTCTTTTGAGAAATGTTGACTTTAAAAAGAGCCATGTGCTTTGATCTTCCAGAACATACTGTAATTTGTCTTCCAATTAGATTGTAAATCCCAAAAGCACAAAGATTGTACCTTCATAGTAAGTTGCAGTTCCAATAGCAGTCTACACAGTAACGTGCCTATACTAGATGGATAATAAATATCATTGCATATTTGATTTGACTTGATTCGTGCTAGGATATTAATTTTATTATACCTATTTTTTCCTGCTATGGGTCCAGTTTCGTTTATTTGCTTTTCTTTTTTAGAAAATATTAAAAAAAATACTTCTTTTTTTCTATTGCTATTAATTTTTCCCCCTGTTTTGGCATAAATTGTTGCATTCTTTATAATCCAATAAATATTACACTAATTAGAGTCTGTCTGGTATAGCAGCTTCGAGCAGGGGTTCTGGAGCCAGGCTGCCCAGCTGGAAACCTGGCTCCTTTAGTCTCTTTGTACTTCACGGTCCTGATCTTTTAAGTGGAGTGATTACAGTATCTACCGTCTTGAGTTATTTTAAGAATAAATTAATAAAATATGTAAGGTACTTCAATATATGTCTGGCCCATAGTAAGCATCTCTTAAGTTTTAGATGCTACTATCCTTATGAAACAAAACATAGTTTAATAAGTAAGTTGAGTTATATTACACCCTTGTGATAATATGAATGTTGTATAGAAATAAAAGCATTTGAAAATCAGGACTTCATCTGGAACTTTGCAGGTTCTGTGAACATGTCTTTGTAAATAAGTAAAGCACATGCTCCTACATTTATGATTTTTTAAATGTGAAATGTTTCCTATATTTAGTTAGTTTTTTTGCAGAAAAAATATTATATGGTTTGTAACTGTATCATACATTTTAAAAATGTTTTATTATCAATTCTGATGTTTTTCATATAATCAAAAGGATTGAAATTTTCTCTCAACTAATATTTAGCAGTTAGAAATCTCCACTTTGAGTTTCCGCAAATCAAGTATTTAAAAAGCAAAGGATTTTTAGTAACTTTTTTCCTCTTAAAAATGGTGAAATTGGGCCAGTTTTTGATCAGTTACTTTTTACAAAAATGTTTATTTATTTATTTTGAGAGAGAGAGAGCAAACGCACGCATGCATACACACACACAAGTGGGGAGACCTGAGAGAGAGGTAGAGAGAATCCCAAGCAGGCTCCACACTTTTATCACAGAGCCTAATGCCCAGGCCCAGCTCCCAACTGTGAGACCATGACCTGAGCTAAAATCAAGAGTTGAACGTTTACTCCAGGTAGGCACCCAGGTGCCCCAATCACTGTTACTTTTAAGAAGGAAAGAGAGAAGTATTTTTGAGGATACTGTTTGAGTTTTTATTTTTTTTTCAACGTTTATTTATTTATTTTTTGGGGGGGGGGGGGACAGAGAGAGACAGAGCATGAATGGGCGAGGGGCAGAGAGAGAGGGAGACACAGATTCAGAAACAGGCTCCAGGCTCTGAGCCATCTGCCCAGAGCCCGACGCGGGGCTCGAACTCACGAACCGCGAGATCGTGACCTGGCTGAAGTCGGACGCTTAACCGACTGTGCCACCCAGGCGCCCCTGTTTGAGTTTTTAAATGTTTGAAAGTTATGGGATGATATAATTAAGAATATGGGGCGCCTGGGTGGCTCAGTTGGTTGAGCGACCGACTTCGGCACAGGTCATGATCTCACAGTCTGTGAGTTCAAGCCTGGCGTTGGGCTCTGTGCTGACAGCTCAGAGCCTGGAGCCTGCTTCGGATTCTGTGTCTTCCCCTCTCTCTACCCCTCCCCTGCTCACGCTCTGTGTCTCTCTGTCTCTCAATAATAAATAAACATTAAAAAAATTAAAAAAAATAAAGAATAAACACCTCATGGCACCTGGGTGGCTCAGTAAGTTAAGCATCCAGCTCTTGATTTCAATTCAGGTCATGATCCCACAGTTCATGAGATCAAGCCTGCTTAGGGCTCCTTGCTGAGCTGACTTTAAAGGGCCTGCTTGGGATTCTTCCTCTCTCTCTCTCTCTCCCCCTCCCCCGCTCATGTGTGTGCATGCTCTCTCTCTCTCTCTCTCTCTCTCTCTCTCTGAAAATAAATAAATAAACTTAAAGAAAACACTATGTTTTTGGAAAAAAGAGAAGGGATGAATGGTGCCAATAAACCTGACTCAGCATAATGCTGCAAGGCACTGCTCAGGAGAGTAAATGACAAAGTGACTGAACTATAAATATACCAAGGTACGTGTGGCCCTTCTTCTAGGAAAGGAGTTTCTACACGTCACCCAGTGCCTACATTTTCTTTCTATTCATCTCACTAGAAATAACAAGGAAACACAAAGCCCAATTCCTTCTGAATCAACTCCCTTGATAGCATTAACCGCAACTAGTTTCATGAAGGGAGTGTTTTGGGGGGAAAAGATTTTAAAATCACTTTCTAGTTCCTTTTATTGGAAGCCCTCAGAAAAGTTTTTTAAAACCTCATGGGGTAAATCAAAGATTCTGCCAATACCAGCTTCGAGTGTAGCTTTGATTCACCTGCTCCCATACTGAGGAAAAAGTGCAGGCCATGGGATAATGAGCCTTATTCTGGCCTAAGTCAGACCTAGAAATTGCCAGGCATGCATATTTCCTTATCAGCTTGCATATTTCCTTATCTCCTTTACCAGAAATGAAGAGGAAGGGGATGGAATGAGTACTGAGTTCAAACTATGACTTAATCAGTCGTATTTTCACAATTGTATGCATTTTTTTTTAATAAACACAAATACTTGCCACGAAGTTTCAAGGGAACATATTATGGAATACTGAACTTTATGGGAGATGAAAACTTTTTGGTTGATGGCACAAATGTTAGAGGAAGGGGTCTACTAATGATTACTATAACTGAAAATGGATGAGATAGAATTGAAAACCAAAGTTGTCATCCAGTGTAATTTACTGGGTATGTTATTGTATAATAACTTTCATGGGACTTTTGTTTTTATTTCCAAATGTGCTGTAAGGGACTTAAATATTGCAGTCCCCTCATTTCACAGGCTTATTTGTTTAACTAATAACCTCTGATTGCCTGCTATTCCAGGCACTGAGCTTAAGTTCTAAGGATGAAGTGGTGAAAAGGCCAATGCCAAACCTTGTCTCCAGGAATGCAGTTTAACAGGGAGACTCACAATTATGATAAATTGCACTGCAAGAGAAGCACGGGAAATAATCTAAGGGTTCAGGGAAGCTTCCTAGAGGAAGTGGGTTGTAAATTGAACTTTGAGGTGTATGTGGGAGTTTCCAGGTGGAATGGGGGTGGAAAGGAGGGAGCCACAGGGAGATTATACAACTTGCTCAACACCACACCGTTAGATTAAGCACTTTACCGTCATCTTAAAAAGCTATATATAGGGGCGCCTGGGTGGCTCAGTTGAAGCGTCCGACTTCGGCTCAGGTCATGATCTCGTGGTTGGTGAGTTCAAGCCCTGTGTCGGGCTCTGTGCTGACAGCTCAGAGCCTGGAGCCTGTTTCAGATTCTGTGTGTCCCTCTCTCTCTCTGACCCTCCCCTGTTCATGCTCTCTCTCTTTCTCAAAAATAAATGAATGTTACAAAAAAGCTATGTATAAAAAAAATCCATGTCTTTAGAAAGTTGTCATCAGCCTACTTATTTCATGCATGTTCTCCTCTTTATAAATGAAGGTCTGAATTTTCCATTTTTCTTTCTGAAATTGAACTTTTTATTTTATGATTTTTGCCATTCATTCTCTCATTATTCATCATGTAGGAAATGTTTCTTAACATCCAACTATGTTATATCTACTGTCCTGGTGCTAGGAATACAAATAAGAGTAAAAGAATGTCTTTGCCCTTCAGGCATTCATATGCTAATGGGAGAAATGGACATGTAAATACATACATTGCAAACGATGTGCTAATTTTGAGATTGCATTTGGATTGGGTTTTAGAGCTTCAGTAGGAGTTTCTCTGTTAGAGGGAATATCATACACAAAAGTTTAAGCTGACAAATGGTTTCATTTGACTAGACAATAATGGGAAATTCTGTTTAGCTGGAGCAGGTAATGTATAGTAAAATAAGGGTGGGACATGTATAGGGATAAGATGGCAGGAAGTTTGGCTACAAACTTATTTGGAATCAAGAGAGTTATATGACAATCTAGGGATTCTGGATTTTATCCTATATACATCCAGGTGACAAATGGAAGGTTTAAATATGGGATAGGTCTTTATTGTTAATGATATAATTCTGATAAGTGCTTGGATTTTGTACCAGTTATATATTCTTCAAATAGTTGGGAATTAGAAACCATGAAATCACCTCTGAGGTGGTTCATATAAGAAGGCAAGTGTGTTTTCTAGTGTTGAACACCTGAATTAGGCAAATTTATTTACCCAGTCATGGGTATGATCCAACAATGTAGGTCCCCTAATGGGAAGCTGCCCCAGTAGGATTGTTAGTATTAAAGAAGGGAGAGAACCTTTGCCCAAATAGTCAGTTCCCAAGCTGTAGGCATGACAGAAGGGAGTTATGCGTGTCTAATTTCTTCCTCCAGATTCATGAATTATAATTACGAATTTCAGCTTTTTGAAGACTGGTAAGATACGGAGAGACACCATGAGTGTTATAATCATGAATATTTCAACACATGGAAGAAAGCATGAGAAGTATGAAATAAGCATGTTGCTTTACAGGGGCAGTAATACTGAAAAAAAGATGGCCTGGAATCAAGACAGAATAGTATTAGTGAAATCAATTAAAAGACTATTTTTGTTAGTTTAAGTGGCTACTTATTAAGGCCCAGATTAAGGTAAAAGAGGTAGAACTATAGAAGGGCATTCAGAATCATGACTATTTCTGAAATAGAAGAGTCAGGATTTGGTCATCTGTTTGATGAAAAGGTTGAATGTGGAGTATCTAGTGTGGTAGTTCGATCAGATGTTCATAATGCTGATAGCATTTGGGAATACAGCAGATAGAACAGATCTGAGGGAAATTGTGATTTGTTGTATTTGGATTTGCTCATTCATTCAACTGGAAATGGGATTCGAACTCAGAAAAGAAAGAATGATTGAAAACAGACATTGGGAATCATTACATATGATTTATCTTGCCTTTTCATTATCATAGCTCAGTACCTACAGCAGTACTGCTTATTGATTGAGTTAAAGAATGAAAGCTGTCATAGCCTATAGTTTAGATAACACTTTAAAAGTATGATAAAAGAGGATATGTGGTATTTCTTCTGAAATTCCAGAAACATCTCACTTATCACATTATGAAGAGGAAAAGACAACGTAAGTTACCGCAGCTTTTCATATGGTAAATATCTTAAGGAAGACATGGTGTCAAGACAGTTTTATTCCATTATTCTGTACCTTTGGTCTTTTACTAATGTGTTTGGTTCCTTATGCTACCATTTCATTTTATAGTGCCTGAGTAATAAAACATTAATATGTCCTTTGTAATGCTTGGCCCCATGATGAGAATGAATTCTTTTTAGTCTTCCCTATACACTGTCTTGCTTTCAATTATATTTTGGTCAAGAAGCTTTCTTAGGAGCCCAATAGTAAAACTGTACATGTTTTCTTAAAAATTGCCCTAATTATCAGTTTTTTTTTCCAAAAGTGGGGATGAAGTACTGACATTTCTGCAAAATAACCAATGAAAATAATGGAATCTTTGCACAGTTTTTCTTTGGAATTATTTTAAAGGGGTGGAGGTGATGAGGAAGGAGGTCAGACTGATAACAGTGTTAAAAGTGATTTGGAATCAACATCACATCACTTACAACTGCCTTAGACATCCATTTGAAGTACACCATGATATTTCTGTAATTATTTTACTTACCTCTACTAACTGCATAGGAATAGTTTTGTTTCCCCAGTGAATAGCTCTGTTCAGAGCCTTCTCTTATCTTTATTTTCCAGGTTTCAGTAGTGGTTACTATCATATGTATTCTTACATGGAGACAGTGGATAAATCAGTAGTTTTCCATCAAATCAAAGATTACATTCAAGAGGTAGAGCAGTGACATTAAACAACTTTGGCTGGAGAAAGAAGGTAGAAAACGGAAAAATAACATAATTGTTTCAGAGAACAGAAATCATAAAACATAGCCAGTGTTATTCAATATATAGTGAATATAATAGATGTCTGGAGTTTTACTGACCATGGCGTATTATATTTGTCTCTTAAATACTAGTGAGCCATGGTATACTAAAAGTTTATTCTGAAACCTAATATTCTTATGAAATATTAAACTATGCTAGGCTCCTATGCAATGTAAAGCCAAGATGTAAAGTTTAGTTAAATTATAAAGCCATGATGCATATTTTATACTAATGTTCTTAGTAATATGTATTTTGTATTGGAGATTATTTTGTTGTTAATTACTTTGCATTTGTGTCCTTGGCTCAAAACACAATATAAAAATGACAGTATACCTATTTAAGATAGACTTTAGTTAGGTGAGACATTGACCTGAGAAAATGTAAGTTTTAATTGTATAAATTGGAAAATTACATTGAATCATATCTAATATCTGTCTCCCAAATGTGGAAACTACTTAATTCAAATGGAATATATACATGTAATTTATTAGGTGTTCCAACTGTGCTGGCATTGCAGGAGGAGAAAGCCAGCATTAATTTTAACATCCATTCAGAGGTCCCACCCAGCCATTCTACGGACTAATGCTATCCAGTGCCAACCTTATTTTCATGCTAGCCATACTTATATTTTGTAATTATGAATCTCTTTTAAGTTTTTTCAAAGAACCTTTATTTCCTAGCCATATTATACACTACATGCTTGACAAATACCCAGTGATTTTCCAAGTCCTCTGAAAAGTGTATTGACAATTCACTTGGCTTAATATGACCCAATATTTCCCCCCATATTTGCACACTGCTGCCAAATGAACTTCTACATCCCCAGTATTATGGCATTATTCTCATATGTTAGAATCTAAAATATCCCCCCCCCACACTGATAGTGGAATTGAAAAAAAAACGTCAATTTAATTTTGATACCCTTTTTTTAAATTTAAAAAAAAGGTTATTTATTTTGAGAGAGAGAGAGCGCATGAACAGGGGAGGGGCAGAGAGAGAGGGAGAGTGAGAAAGAATCTCAAACAGGCTCTGCACTGCCAGCACTGAGCCTGACATGGGGCTCAGACTCACAAACTGTGAGATCATGACCTGAGTTGAAATCAAGAGTCGGACACTAACCCAACTAAGCCATCCAGGCACCCCAATAATTTTGATACCCTATTTATTCTGCCTTCCTACATGCTGTGAGATCTTATTTCCCATTCCTTCATTCTGTATTTGCTAAGTATATAGGGTTCTGTGTTAGGTTCTCCTGGGTACACAAAAATGAACACATTGTTCTTGTCTATAGGAGCTTGCAGTCCAATAGACAGAGAAAAATTCACCTAAATAAAAATGCCATTAGGTCAAAAGTGATGCAAGGAGAAGCAGATAAACTGTTAGTGTAACACTCTGGGCAGAGAGATGACTTCCAGCTGTAAGAATCAAAGGTTTTATGGAAGTAGTGGCATTTGTAGTAGAGATGAAGACAGGTGGGACTTGAGAGAGCAGAGACCAGGAAAGCACGTTTCATCACAGTGAACAGGTAGATATGTGGATGGAGTATTTGCTTTGGCTAGATCATAAGGTACACAGTGAGAAACTGTAAAGGTGGAAAAACATATCATTGCTAATTCACAAAACGTTTTCACTGTCAGGCTAAGGTATCTGAATTTTATTCCAAAATGGGTGGGTACTAGAAATCTAAGGGAACACGCTTATTAAATATGTTTTCCTCATACACAGAGGAAAGATTTAAATATGTGTGTCCATTTTGGCTCCTGCTCTTCCCCCTACTTCTCTCTGTATATCTTATCTGGTCTAAATTATATTGACAATAGGACTGTAGGGTATTCATATTTTAATCCAAAGTACCCCTGGAACAGTCCCAAGGATTAACTGAATAAAGGGATGAATGAAGAGATAGATGGATGTTGAGATGAACAGAATACAATGGATGACTGCTTTATTCAAAATGAAAACCCACAGTAAAAACAGAAGCATATGGAAGTGGTATTTATGTACAGTGTCATATATAAGGCAGCAAATCTTCATTCTGTTGAGGGAACAGTCAGATGCTGGACACTCTCAGTTGCATGAAGAAGATAGTCTCCTTATTGGTCATCTTGCTTTTTCTCTTGCTTCTATATAACCCTACCAGAATCAGCCCTTATAAACAGAAATTATATTATGTCATTCCTCTATTCCAAACCCTCCAGTCACTTCCTACTTTATTTAGAATAAAATTCTTCTCATAGCTTATAAAGTCCTCCTTGATGAAGTCCCTACTTTCCCCTCCACACCCCACTTTACCTTGTATCCTTTCTTTCTCCCACTTCCCTCTACTCTTCAAGTGCATCAACCTCACCTCACCTTAATGCCTCTGTGGTGCTTCCCTCTGCCTGCAGTGATCTGCCTCGAGGTCATCACATGCTGGCTTATTCTTACCCCTAAGAATATTTTCCCTCAGATGTCATCTCATCAAAGAGCCCTCTGTGACCCTCCATCTCCCTAGATCTAAAGCACCTCTCCCCCTTTTCACTTCCTTTAGCTTATAACACCCCCTTCAATGTAATCCTCTTCATAACCATTTTCACTATCATAAAATTCACTTATTTGTTTACTTTCTGTTTCTTGAATCTTCTGCCAAGTGAAATGTATAGCCCACAAGGACAGGTCTCTTATCTACAGTTTACTCTAGTGCCTACAGCAGGATTTAGTACGTAGTAGACAATAAATATTTGCTAATTGAATGAATGAATGCAAGCCAGTGCCTTAAGTTTTTTCCTATGCAGTCATTATTAAACTCCTGGAAAGGGTATCCTGTATGCACTGCCTTGCCATCTTTGTCAGATCCTTTGTCTTTAACCCCTTTTTTTCTGCCTTTCACTCTCATCATTTACCTGCAAATGTCATCTTTTTACTGCTCATTGACCTTGAGATCACCAAGTTAGGTACCTACCTTACATTTCTCTTGTATTTTACACTTCTTGAAATTATCTCTTCTTGGTTTGCGTGGCTCAGAAATACTTTGAATCTCATGAGATGCTGATAATTCCCCCTCTGGCTTTAGTTCAGGTTGTGCTTGCTGCCACTGTAAAAAATAACTGGTTGACTCTTACCTGGATTTATGTTTTTGATGAACTTTATCCATCCTTATGACTATATCTTATCCCAAGGTACAGGACTCTCTCCTGAATTCTAGGTATATATCTCCAAATACCCCTGAAGACCTCTGGGCTTTTCCAGTTGGTACATCTGTAAGTGATCTGTAGTTAGGTTCAAATCCTAAGAGTGTGACTTATGTAACTTACCTCACTCTCAGTTTCCTCAACTGTACAATTGAAATAACATCTATTTTGTAAGGATTCAAAGAGACAATATGTATGTTGCCTAGATCAGAATCAACCATGAGTTCATGGAGGCATTCTCAATAAATGTCATTATTATCATTATGAACACAATAACCTTTGCCAATACCAAAGTATTTCTTAACTGCATCATAATAAACCCATGCTCTATATAAAGAAGCTGTATTTTTGAATTATGCATTTACTGATGTACTAAAATTATTTAAAATATATTCTACTGTATGTTTTAAGTTTGCATTGAAGTATGCCTACAGCCGATTGACAGGGAAAAAAACAGGCATAAGATGGATATCAAAAAATAACATTAATGAGCTGCTAAAGCTAAAATTACAGGAACTTATGAAATTGGTTAAACATAAAAACCATTAAACTGTTTACTGAAGCTTCACAGATATACTGAAGCTAATGAGCATTTCTGCTATTTAAATAAGCCCAAATTGAACACACATTACATGGATACATAATTAGTCATGGCAGTCAAACACACATAGACTTACTTTTAAAGCTCTATTTAGGGAATCTTTTCCATTTGATTTATTTTGTTAATTAAAATATTTTTCAGTATTCACTTATATTTTAATAATATTGTTTTCACCAGTAGTATAATTTACTACTAGCTTTCTATTTGTTTTTATTTATGCCTTAAATGTAGCAAATAGGGACTTATATTAAACATTTTTCTTAATCCCTTTCTTTAATTATTTATATCACTTGATGATATCATTCAGCATTTTAAAAGGTTCTTTCACTGAGAAGTATATATAGAATATTTCAGTAGCCTTTCTTTTTTCACTGTCTCCTAATTATCAAGAAGTATTAAGCACCCAAATGTGCATAGAATTATGATGATTATGGTCCAAATCAGATTAAAGGATGATCTATTCCTTCCAGGAGTTTGTAGTCTTAAGTAGATGGTATCATTGAATATAAATAAGTAAATCAAAGTACAGCATTTGGGAATCCAACAGAGAATTTGAAAACAATCCCCATATATTTCCTTCAAGGACATTGACCTCCTTGAGGAGATCTCTTCCAGTTAAAATGAAATCAAATCTTCAAGGAGTTTAGGGTTTTAAATAGATGAAATTATTGCAGAGAAAATAAGCAAATCAAGGTGAAGTGCTTGGACAATTTTAATTCTTAATTGATTAGTTGGTCAGTTTAGGAAATGAGAATGGCACTCCCTGTAGAATACAAGTAAAACAAAAGGAGTTGCTACAGGCTAGTATTGACATCCATTTTCTTTTTTCTTTTCCTTTTTTTTTTTTTGTATTTAACTTGGGGAGCTTAAACTTGTTCTAAGCATGGAAGGGAGGAGAATTAAATCTGTATTTTCCCACTGCCTGAATTCTACAAGCATATGTAAACTGAACATTATTTAACCATAACAATAGGAAAATTGGAATAGTTAAATCAATCAAATTAACCAAGTGCATATTCTTTCCTAGTCAGTGTGTTTGTCACTATAGAAGTTTTTTTTTAGAAGCTTTTTTTTTAAATGAAAGGAAAATATTTGGATTTCCTCCCTGCAATGAGCTTTCTCTAATTGTGGAAGTATGATACACAGGAAGAATAATCAAGACAGGATAATATGAGTGCCAAATAAATGGAATGGACAGATACTACGTTTTTTCAACCAAAAAGCATTCATCAAGTTCCTTTTATGTACCAGTTTGTGCTAGATGCTGGGGAAGAAGCTGACTCAGGTATGGTCCTTAAACTCAAGGAGTGGTGGAGGCAAAGCAAATAACTAAAATGAAGTCACATAGTGACTAGGTTAACAGAAAGTGGTTGTGGTTAATTTACCAAAAAGGGAAAAGAAAAGTTTCCACTGGAAGAGTTGACCTAAAGGCTATTTATCTGTAAAGCTGGTCGAGATTAGAATTTGCTGTGGTTTTTCCAATCCCTTCTGCTTCATTTTAGTTCCTTCCCAGTTGTGAAGCTTTAAGAGACCCTTGTTGGACCATTCCTGGCTTTTTCTTGCCCCCACACCAAAGGTCAGTGGCAAGGAGGGCTTTGGAGTCAGAAATAACTAGATTTGAATACCACCTTGCCACCCCTTGGCTCTATTTAAGATGGTAATATGTACCTTAAAGAGTTGTTTTGTGGTCCAAATGAGATTATTATATAGAATTGTACAGTATTATACCTGCCTCAAACAGGGGACCAGTAAATATTGATTGTTTTTCTTAATGTTCTTCATTAAGTGAGGATGATATGAGATGTAAGAAGTAACTAGGAGAGTTGCCTTTAGATGAATTGCCAGAACATGGTAACTGATTGGATGTCGAGTTTATTGAAGAGAGAAGATTCAAAGATTATGCTAAGATTTTTAGGATTTATTTCTAGGTATTTTGACAAAGGAGACTAGGAAAAAGCAGAAGTGGAGATTAAAGAGTGATCACAGAGACAGGTGGAAAATCAGAAAGTGTCTTGTCATTGAAGGCAAGCTAAGGGACATTTATGAGGAAGAGGTGGTCATCTGTTAAATTCTGCTGCAAAATGGAAAAGGCAGTGCCACAATTAAGGTGAGACAAGTGAGGTACCTACCTGCACTTGAGCCTAAGGTTCTGAACATAAAGATCTTCTTAAGTTTTTTTCTTTGGGTGCCTCACCCACCTTACCCCTAGTTTTCCTGAAGCAAGGTAATCACTGAGAAGAGTCATTGGATGTGGCAACCTAGAGCTAATTAATCATCTTAGTGAGAAAAGTTTTGGTGAAGCTTTGGGAGGCAAATGCAGATCTGGAATGGTTTTAAAACGGGAGATACTGTACATGTAGATACATGCTTATAAGAAATAATTCAGAGGGGGTGGATGATAACAGAATATGCAGTCTAGGGAGAAAATCCCTAGGTTACCTAAGAAAGACGAGAGGATCAGATTCTAGGGCTCATGTGGAGGTACTGGCCTTTGATAAGGAGAGTTTAGTAATTGTTATAAACAAGAAGGAAGAGAGAGAGAGAGTGGATACAGATTGAGTAAGTTTGTAGTGTGGACAACGGGAAGACCAGGGAGTTCCCATATAATAACCTCTGCGTTCTTTATGAAATATGAGACAAGGTCTTCCCCTGACAGCAGGGACAAGAAAAAAGAGCTTCATCCATCAAAAGTTTGAGGAGAAGAGGAAAGAAATAGCGGTCACAATGAGTAAAAGACTTGAAACAGCAAACTTACTAATGTCAATCAAGAGATGGTGAAAGGCCCAGGAGAAGCTTGTGAACTGGGTTTTAGAAGTGATGATTTGGAAGGGACAGTACAACATCCACACTGGAATCTCTAACAGGCAACTACAAGTGCCAGAATAAAAGAGCTCAAGGTTGTGTTTGAAGTCATTTTCATAGAGATGAAGTTAAAGGCACATGACTGGGAGAAGGAAGAGGAGATGAGGCGGTACCAGACCCCAAGAAGGAAAGTTTAAAGATAAGGAGAGCCTGAATACTGTAGCATTCTGCAAGTCAAAGAAAGAGATTAACATTAATGTGATATAAGTATTGGATGCTACAGGAAGGCAGAAGGGAGGATTGAGCTCACAGAATTTAGGGATCATGGAGACCATGTTTTTATTAAAGGGACAGACTGGAAGGAATAATTGGGTGGTGAAGAAAGAAGGCAGTCAATATAAATTACCCTAAAATTAGGTAAAGGAAGAAGTTAGAGTGAGAAAAGAGAACCATTCCAAAACTAAAGTTTTTCAAAATAGGAGTTGAGAAGAGAGGAGAAATATGAGAAATACAATATTCTAAGGAGAGTAAGAGATGATATTTGAGGTCCTGAAGGAATGGGAACGTGCACAATAAAGGTTAACTTTTGTGGGGTTTACAGAAGGAAAATGATGAATCTTCACTGTGAGTTCCATTGTGTTTGTGAATGGATTGCATATTGATTCAAATACTTAGAGGCAGAACGGAGATGTGAAGAAAAGCTCATGCCATCCAGAGTTAATATTTTTTTAAACATTTAAAAAAATTTTTTAATGTTATTTTTGAGAGAGAGAGAGAGAGACAGAGCATGAGCATGGGAGGGGCAGAGAGTGAGGGAGACACAGAATCTGAAGCAGGCTCTAAGCTCTGAGCTGTCAGCACAGAACCTGATGTGGGGCTTGAACCCATGAACTGTGAGATTTATGACCTGAGCTGAAGTTGGATGCTCAACCGATTGAGCCACCCAGGCGCCCCAGGAATTGATATTTTTAGTGGAAGACATTCTCTGGTTCTTTCCTTTCCTTACCCCAGATTATTCTATTGAAACAGAACTCTGATATCCTGGCCCTGTAATTAGAATTCATTTGCTCTTGGTGAGATTTTGCTTTCAGCTCTGAATCACTGAGATTATTGCCTCAGCTCGCCTTTTTGTTTCATGTGCTTTGGTTCTATTGGCTAATAGGTTATGCAAAATTAAACAACAAGCATATAGATGAATTCATCCATGTTTTCAAAATATCATTTTATTATAAATGTTGAAATTTTTTATCCCCCTATTGTTTTATAGCATATCAAACACTTCAAAGAATACTAATAATCCTTCTTCATTGATTCCTGTTGCATTGTTTTATTGTTTATGCAGAATTAATTTATATTTATGTACTAAAATATAACATTCTTGACATCTTTTTATAAATACTGAGAAATATACTTGTCATATGCTTGTGGGTTTCTCTTCTACGTATATGACAGCACAGCTACATCAGTTTAATTGACCTTGGCAATCTGCATCTGCTAGTGATGTGTCCCTGAGGGACGGTTTCTGCAATTTTAAGCTGTGGCTTATTGAAAAACTTGTGTGTCACAATACAATTAAGTCTATATAAAAAAATCATTTCATGCATAACATTAAATTGACTAAAAGTTCCTATTTCAAAACCATTTCTTGTTTTAAAGCTACCTCGGAGTGTCTTTGTTTTTTAAATAAGCTCATTCGAACATAGTAGTAATTAAAGCAGAAAATTAACATAAATCTTGAGTGTTTGGTATGAATTAAGGATGTTTTCGTTCTTTTTAAAGACTGCATAAAATTCCAGGCACCATATCACTTAACACATTTCTCTCCCATTTGCAGAATAATATAGACTGTGAATAAGCATGTTTTAGGGTTCTTTTTCAAGTTCTTTTTCTGTTCAACTCTGGAGCTATTGGGACATATGCTGCAGTCTCCATCAAGATGCAATCTCATGGAAATCTGTGGTAAAAGTGCTCATATCATAACAGAAAATCCCTCTCCCCTCACTCCCGTTATTTTATAAACAAGGAAGAAAAAAAATACAGTCCTTCTATTAATATTCATTTAACACTTCATAGGAAATAGCAAGTAGTTATTTGGTTTGCAAATGTAAAGATACATTTTTCATCCACTTATGCTTTCACTCCTTCCAAGCTAGATAAAGGCAGAACAGAAGATGTGCTTCTGAGATTTATTTTCATTGTATTTCAACTTAAATGTATCAGCAGAGATGTAAGTGAGCTGTGTGTGAGGAGTTCATAGAAGGATAGTTACAATGATGAGGAGGATGAAAGTCTTCCTCGTAAGAAACAGCTAAACAAAAGAACTTCTTTTTGACAAATTATGCATAATATGCACATGGATTTTTTCCACTGAATCCTTGATTTCAGTTCTAAATTGAATACTTTGGAGCTTACAAAATATGGCTAAATAATAGAAATAACTGCTATATCTCAAAAGAGTCATTGAAGTCATAAAAGGTATTATTTGGATCCATAAACTGAGTCAAAGTTTCAATAAATTGATGGATTATCTCCCCCCATTGCTTTCCCTCTATTTTATTGTAAATGCTGAAATACACATATACATACATACACAGATATAGATCATCTACTTAAATATAGAGTCCACTGTGCCAACAGGGAAATGATCCTAATCATTTGATGTTCAAGTTGTAATGAATACTCATTCTTGCATTAGCTGCTTAGTGCTACTGATAGAAAACATTTTTTTTACCTACTGTAGAATTTTATATTCATATAAATTTGTCCATGCTTTGTTTTTCCAAAGATCCTTTGTAGGTATCAACAAGTCAAAAGATTAGATATTAAAGTGGAAACAAATGATCTCTATTTTGACTGATGTAAGCTTTGCTGTAATATTTAATAACATCACAACCAACTGCTTAACCTCATTTTTTTTCTATTTATTTTTTTAAATCAAACTATGGAGATGCTAAACTTGAAGGCCTCTAAAAAGATTAGGGGGAAAATTGAGTAGATAGTTTTTAAAAGTGGGCTGAAATAATTTTCAATACAAAAGAAAAATCCTTTCTATTTTGGCACACAGTATCAGAGAGTTGTTTGATTATTAGTGAGGTTAGTTGGATATCACAAATAATAAAACAATTAAAACAGTTAATATTCAGGCCCAAGTCTTCAAGGTATAAATGAATCAAATATTGAGGAAATAGCATGTTTCAAGAGTAAACATGAGTATGTATGAGTTTGTAGGGACATAAAATAATACATACATAATGGAAAGACCCATGAATAGAATTGTGCTTTTGAATTCACAAATAAATGATCCTAGGTGGCTTATGGTATTGGTGCTAAATATTTTAAGAAATGCAAGATTTACTTATTAAACTTAAGTAACATCTCCTAACTACTTATTGACTGAGTTAGTGATAGAGCTCTAATAGTAAAGTAAATCATACTATTTACATTTTTAAGTCATAAGAAATTATAAAATGCATTAATCAAGAACTTCAGTTTAATTCAATGAGCATTTATTCAGCACCTATTGTGTATAACGCACTGTATTTAATGGTAAGTTTAACTTTTATGAGGCCTGAAGCTTATATAATTTGAGGATTCTTTTATCTAAAAGAAAAAAATTACAAATTCAAATTTAGGCACAGGGCCTTAAAAAAGGACCATGCAAGTGAGAGAGCCTGAAGCTTAAGCTTCAATAACTTCACAGTATATATGTCTTTGACTCTAATAGCTGCTAAGGAAAATCAAAGATAACTAAGGCATAATCCCTACCTTGCTCAAGCTTAGAGTGAAATCTGTGCTAACCTTCAAGGATACTTCTGTAAAAAAATGAGAAAAATGTATAAAAGGGCTTTGATCTCCTGGTGAAATAATTTTGAATTCCTTCTCATTTAAAAATCTTTATTTCAGTTCTCTATATAGAGCAAAGTTGTACCAAAGTCTTGGACAAATAAGGTCATTTCTTATACAGGAGAATTATTTTTTACTCTATTTCCCATTACATAAACCATTCAATGATGGTATGTTCCAGTTACCATTATTACAACAGGTTGAACTGACAAGCCATACTCACCATTGACTTTTTTGCAACTCAGATAACTATCAACAGATGGTAGTGATGATCTGTTATGATGTGGGGAACAAATGATAAAGGTGTCTTTTCATGTGACCTTTAAAGACATTAGAAAAATCTTCTCAAAATGCCATTCTGCATTGAAAATAATTACATGAATATTTAATTTTACTCTCGATGAAAGGTGAAATCACATCAGAGATATAAACAGTATTAGATTTTTGAATAAAAACCTGAGCACAATAGCATTAATCCAGCTGCTCGTTCATTCGTTCATTCATTCACTCATCTACTGAATTGTGTGTCTCTTATGCTACAAGTACTGTACTAGGCTTTGTGGTACAGTACCCAATAGCATGGACACATTGCTATTCTCATGGAACCTACAGTCTTGTAGGGAACACACAAAGTAATTCCTCAATAGTTTTCTAAAATTCTAATATTTTTCAAGTAGAAAAGCTACAAAGGTTTATTTTTGTGTCTTGTTTTTCCATTTTTATTGAGAAGAAATGGTTTTAGATATCAGAATAACATTTTTTTAACATTTGCTTATTTTCCTTTAAACTAACTCATTAATTTGTTAAACAACTAACTTTTGTGTTCCAAAATCTTACAGTCTCTTTAGTTTAAGTTGTTATATTCTCTTTTGAATTAAAGACTAGCTCCACAAGTCTGTCTTGAGATGCTGTACTTAAAATCCATGACAGGAAAACCTGGAGAGAACATTTAATCCTAAACACTGGCTCAGTTTGCTCCATTATATATGGTGCTATCTACCTTTATGCCCTTCTCTTGTTAAACCCTTTCTATAACTTACATTCTGTGATCTCTTCCAAATATCTGGATTATGTGTCTACCCAAAGATTCCTTTACGTATTTTTCTTTTTTTTTTTTATTTGTTTTTAATGTTTATTTTTGAGACAGAAAGAGACAGACAATGAGCGGGGGAGTGGCTGAGAGAGAGGGAGACACAGAATCCAAAGCAGGCTCCAGGCTCCGAGCTGTCAGCACAAAGCCAGACACGGGCCTCGAACTCATGGATCATGAGATCATGACCTGAGCCAAAGTGGGACGCTTCACAGACTGAGGCACGCAGGCGCCCCACTTTAGATATTTTTCTTAAACGAACTCAAAGTCTTCCTTTTCCATGACACATTTAGATTTACTGGAGCAGAGCAAATAACTTAAAATTCTTTTATAGAGCAGTTTCCACAAGGAACCAATGGTAGTGTTTGCATTTGTTGATTTCTATAAAATAAAAAGAAATTGAGGGGCACCTGGGTGGCTCAGTCGGTTAAGCATCCGACTTCGGCTCAGGTCATGATCTGATGGTTGGTGGGTTCCAGCCCCACTTCGGGCTCTGCACTGACGGAGATTCTGTCTCCATCTCTCTCTCTGCCCCTTCCCTGCTCATGCTCTGTCTCTCTCTCTTAAATATAAGTAAAACATTAAAAAAAATTTTAAAAAGAAATTGATGGCTTATGTAGATATACTGTGGGTCCATCAAATTGCTTAGCATTAGGTGCGAATAATTTGGTGAAAATGTAGAAGGCTTTGTTTTGTTTATAAAATTTCTTGTTGTGAAAGGAGACTGGCCATTCACCCGAATTCACAATATAACTTACATCTGTGACACACAGGAACAAATTTAGGATCTTATGAGTGATATTGTATTTGTGAAAATAATGGTATAGACAAAATTTTAGAAAATTCATTTTATATTCATTTAAAGGGATTTAAATGGATTATATGCACATTCAAACATGTGAAAGGCTGTACTTTCCTTCTTCATGGATCTGTACTTCTTATACATAAATACCAGAGCTGAAGTATTGCCCAAATATGTAGTCTTTAATACCTACCTGTGATGTATACTTTGAATTGGTTAAATCAGTATGCCTTGAATATATTATTAACTCAGATATTTCATTAACTTTCCATTTTTATGGTTCATTAAAACCAGTTGTTTGAGTCCCTAGAACAATAATTAAGTCATAATTTTTTTAATTTTCAAATTATTGTTATGTGATGCACAAATCAGTCATTGCCTCTTATCTTTCACTTTTTTTTTCTTACAGTAAAAGAAGCCTTGAGCCCTGTAAAATTTAACAGATGGAATCTCCCAGAAGTAGATCCAGAAACTATGCAAACCAGTGAACCATGGGTGTTTGCAGGTGGTGATATTGTTGGTGTGGCTAACACTACAGTGGAATCAGTGAATGATGGAAAGCAGGCTTCTTGGTACATTCACAAATATATACAGGTAGGCATTTGCCATCACTTTCAGCCATTTTTTCCAGTGGATACATACTTCCTCATTTATTTTTGCTACTCATTCATGACAGCATTTATATATGACATATAATAACCATATATGAAATACATTAAAAACGTATATTAAGTTGGATAGAATTTTTTTAACATGGACTGGATAGCAGATCTGTTTAATTGATTGAGAGTTCAGTGTGCATTTCTACAGGGAAATGCCATGAAGTTACTAGTTCTGCTGTTTTCAAAATATTTATTAATGGCTTAAAGACATAGATAATACATTTATCAAATCTGGATGGTACACAAGATGATAGCAGATAAGATCTATATTCCTAATGATCTTACACAGTCCAGAATACCATGTTGTCTGTCCATTTGAATCAGATGAGTTCCTATCCACTTCCCAAATTATGTACCTAATTGTGTACCAATTATGTACCTAATTGAAAAGAAAACAAGTATTTTATAAATTTCAATTGTAATTTTTCACTATTTAGGTTCATGATACAAATGCAGAATGTAAAAATGATAAAATATAAAGTCAAACATACTCTTACAGTAACTAGAGGGTCGTGGGGGACAAAAGCCATAATTACTAGACCTCAGTTGTCTTACTTTTTGACAAAATGCTTTGTTTTCTTCTTGCTCTATAATTTAATTAAACACAGATATAGTGATCTCCTTTATTAAAATGTTTCTGGAAAAATTTGCTCTTGTTAATAAAATTCTTCTTTTTTTCCTATTCAGGAAAGGCTCCCTATTCATAACATGCTGTCTGCCTCTCTTCTTTCAGTTTCTTTTGTTTGTTTCTCACATGGTAATAAAATTTACTTTGTCTTTAATGTTTCCTTGAATAGTTTTCTTCCACTTTGCCATGACCATTTAGTCTTTTCTGGTTGTCCCCCTACTTTTTCTGTAATCTGGGCAGGAACTACTTATCTACTAGGTAGAGCCTGGACCCAGTACTGATTATATCATCTTTTTAGGCTCAATTCACTGAACTATTCCCACCTCAGCCCAGCGTCTCTGAGTAGTGGGGCTTGGGATGTTGTGGTCTGGGCATAATATGGTATCCCAGAAATACAGGGCTCTAAGAACGAGTGTAACCAGCCTCTGGGTCATGCATAGAGACAAAAGTGTGATTTAGGAAACAATGTGTTGTGGAGATGACAAATGTAAAATTAATAATGCTCTCCAAATCAGTATAAGTCAGAAGGAACTAGGCTAGGAAAAAAAAAAAAAAAAAAGGAAAAGGAATGCAATTTAACAGGCAGAAACCTGGAAACCCAAAGCAGAAAAGCTGGTTGTGGCTCCAGCTCCAGTCTCTGGAGCACCTGTACTTTGGAGAGTCCCCATGGCCTCAGGCGTACACAGAGGAGCTGTTTGACTGCCTAGGATGGACTCCTAAATTGGCTCCTTTTGCTCTTTCCGTCATAAAACTTATCACCCTGTAGTTCTATTTCCTCATTTTACTTATTGTCACAGTACTCTCAAGGATCCCCATTGCACCTTCTCCTGCATAACTCTCTCATCTGTGTTTCCATCTGTGTTCTTCCATGTTCCAGCTGTCCTCTGGAAATCTTTACTTGTGTGCTGATGTATATTTCAGACTCACTGGACATCTCCACTTGGTTACCTACACTTCTCATTCGCTGCTTTAAACTAAATATGTGCTCCCGAACCTGTTCCACCTCCAGTATTTAACGTTTCTGGTACCCAGCTTCAAATCCTCTACATCAGTGTTCCTCAGATTTCTATTTTTTTTTAATGTTTATTTGTTTTTGAGAGAGAGAGAGAGAGAGAATGCGTAGGGGAGGGGCGGAGAGAGAGGGAGACACAGAATCCGAAGCAGGCTCTAGGCTCTGAGCTGTCAGCACAGAACCCAATGCAGGGCTCGAACTCACAGACCATGATATTATGACCTGAGCGGAAGCCAGTTGCTTCACTGACTGAGCCACCCAGGTACCCCTGTTCAGACTTCTAGCTTACTGATTTCTAGATTACTCAGACTAATACAGTTTTCAAATCAATTTCAAAACCAAAATAGGACTGACAGCTTCTTATTTCACTGTGTAATGGCATTAAAGTAAGCCCTTAAACATGTTATAACATTTACTATATTATATATACAAGAAATATATTAGTAAGGAAGTTTATGAGAGAAGTAGGAAACAACACAGTCTCAGAATAAGAGATACTTCTAAAGAAAATATGGTTGGAAGATTTACACTAGTGTGTTTACACACACACCTTTTTCTTAATATAAAATAACACTGTTGTGTACATCTTTACTTAGGAACTTTTTATCAAATTTTATTTTCCTCTTCTCTCTCTTGTATATCTGGTCAATTCTATCTCTATAATGACTCTTTCATATGATTATTTTAATTTGCCTGTTTTTGGGGCTGAATACAATTTTTGGTTGACCAGACATCTCACTGACCAATCTGTTAACTTCTTGAAGAAATGAAAAGAGAGTCAGGAGATGAGAGAGAAGGCTCTTATACTAGGTTTCAACCTAGTGAATGCATGAATTCAGTTCGCAGAACTAAAAATGATGGGAAGGCAGAGATGCTAAAGAGAATTGAAAGGTAAAATTGAATGAAGGACAGTGCAAAGGGCATGTGTTAATTTTTTTCTAAATATTTACATCTGTTTATAGATTTTAAATTAAAGTACATAGAGAATATTTACTATCTTTGTGATTGTGGTGGTTTTGTACTACTTCACAATTTTCATTCGAAAGCATTTCTAAAGATGTTTTTCTTTTGACTTTACTTTTATCTTTTTACTTCCCTGAATATAATAAATGTGTACTGAAAAAAATGAGCAGTCATTTTACTTAGCTTCTCCTTACCCATAAAAAAAACAGACTTTGAGGTATGATGAAAAAGAAAAGTGCACGTGCTTTAAAAATACATATTGCTAGGAACGATAGTGTTTGAAATATAAAATAAAAAATTTGTGACCAGTAAGAGTTTTGGATTTGGCTGAAGGCTTTAGACTTGTCAAACAAAGTGTTGAATTGCATTTTAAAGATGGAGTAGAAATGGAAGGCAGGTAAAATCTCTGTCAAGTAAAATCAACACTTCCACCTTCCTGCCTGTTGGTTGCAAAGTGCTAAGCAGTGATAAGACTAAAAAGGAACATATAGACAAAGTGAGATTTTTATTTCTCCACACTGTCATTAACTTAGTTCTGGCCTCTATCACCTCTTCAAATTGCCTCCACTTCTTCCCTTGTCAAATCCGATGAGCCTATGCTGCCACCAGGGTCATCTTTCTAGAGTATAAGTTTGATCCTAATTTCCTCATTTAAAACCCTTCAGAAGCTCCTTTTTGCAGTCAAGATAAAGCCCAAACTCCTTAACTTATGATGCCAACTTGCATTTTCCCCAGCACACCAAGATTTCTCCTGAATCTGGGCCTTTCCCCTACTCCACTCATGTCATCTGTCTAGATCCTACCTGCCCTTCAGCCTTTGAGTCCTCCTCTGCTTTCAGAAACACGTTCCTCCTTTGTGTTCTGTAGCTCTGTTTCCTGAGGGAAGCCTGCCTACTGATCTGTCTCTACAAGCCAGTGACCATGCTTGTGTATTGTTATGCCCTCAAAATAAAGAGCGTATTCATCTATTAAATAGGAGAAATGCATAGAGTGAGATAATTCATTTTAAAGGAATTGAAAGAGGAGTTAAGAAAACTAATGAGTTTGTTATATAAGTTCATTAACACTGTAAATAAATAATGTTTCCTTCAAGTGCAACATTCGTTAAGAAAAATTTTATAATGCCTTAATGTATTCATGAATGAAGGTTTATCACTGCTTATTTTATGTTTTGTGTTAGTTTGGGAGGAAATGTAACATTAGATAGTATACTTTAAAAATGATTTAATACCCACATTATAGTATTAATTCATGCATGCATTTATTGTGATTGGATATTTTGGATTTATTTGTAATATGCTTTTTCAGACACATGCGGTTATTTAAAGATATTCCTGTTGGGATTTCAGTAATTCCCATAGTTGTCTGAAGAGAGCTCCACTTAAATTTTTTTAGTTAATTTGACCAGTTACCACTTACTGAGTACCAGCTGCTGGACTCAAGGCACTTGGCTTTGGGAGAGTACCAAAGTGAATAAATGAAGAGAGGTAACAAATACAGCAGCTGGAAATTTAGACTCTGAATTAAATAGACCTGATTTCAAACCCAGTTCTAACAGTTTTGAACCATGTGACCTCAGGCAAGTTACTTCATCACTTCAGGGCATGGTCTTTTCAGGGAAAAATAAACTATTTATTAATAAATGAGTAATGATAATTAGAGTTGTTAAAATGGTATTAGAGAAGAAATATATAATAGGAGATTTTGAATAGAAAAATAGTATAAGATTTTAACAGATGAAGATTTAAAGAAGCTATTTCAGGTAATTATAAAAGCATTTTATCTAGCCATTTATTTATTCATCCATATACATCCAGCTGTCTATCCACATAGTCATTCATGCGTGGAATCATTAATTAATTAATTCATTCATTCATTCAATAAACATTAAAAAAATAGTGCTATCTTCTTTAGATAGTACTCATCAGTAGATTTATAAATGTGAGTTAAAACATGAGGCTTGCCATTAAAAATCTCAGTCTGGTAGGGAAGACAGTTGTGTAAACATACATCTAATACAATATAATAAATGCACTAATAAAAAATGTAATGGCACAGGATGACATAGAAGAGATAATGATTGATTCTCTCTGGATGTGGGTATAGAATGTGGAGTCAGCAAAGGCTTCGCAAAAATCAAAATACAAATAAAGAAGGAGGATAAGAAAACCTGAGTGATTTGAACTACTGGAACTTAAAGGGGCTGCCAGATAAGACTATAGATCCTACTCACTGCCCAGGGGTACTCACAGAACGGGCACTCGTTGACTGAAATCTGACCAGGCTCCACTCACCTAACAATGGTATCTTTTGTGCTGCTTCTATTCAGAGTAAGGAGTGCTTTCCTTGAATTTTCACAAAAGTGCTTTCTGCTTCTTCTTTAAGCCTTGCACCTGTGTAATGGCTTCTTTTAATTTCACCAAAAGGCATTCTGGGTAGTGGAGTCCCTAAACATAGATAATACGTAGGAAAAATGAGAGAAAAGATCTATAATTATACTGGGGTTAGAACATGATAAGAATGCCCAGTTTAGGATTTTAATCAGGGGTATGTAATGAGGCAGGAATGTGGTAGGAGTTGTTTGCATAAAAAGTGAGAGTGTCAGATCTTGTATTAATACAGAGAAAAACATTTTCCAATTTGTCAACATTTCTCTCTTTAAAAGTCATTATTTTAATATGAAACTTACTTGTCTTTATTTAGTGGTACCAATAAATGATCCAATATGACTTCACCTTTGTTGTTTATAATATTATGATGTTAGGAGTCCAGGCTTATTTGTTTTTTTCTTCTGCTTAAATAAGAATTACTGAATATCTGAGATAATTTTGGTAGTGTACCCAAAGAAAGAGTATGTAACTGCAAGAATGACTATAGCGACACAAAAAAATTGTTTTAAAATTCATTTGCACTTTCACTTGAGTCTTTCCAGTGGATTCGTTTATTTAACCAGTGTGCACGTGTGGGGGTCTGTGTGTACGTATCTGTGTGTATGGGCACATGTATGTGGACAGGTGGATAGATAAAAGTTCTGTACTGGGAAAAAAGGAAATTAGCTGCATAAACTATGACCTTTCTTCTCTAAAGGTGCTTACAACAATGTGAATTCAAGGATTACCAATGTGAAATAGAAAACAAATATATGATATACATGAAGGAAAGCTAAATTTAGTGAAACCAATAAGTACTAAAGTAGTCAAAGACAGAGATCAATGTTAGCTAGAGCTATTAGAGAAGACTCACGAAAGAAGTGGTCCTTGGTTTTTATCCTCCTTGGAACGAACTGTTATATTTCCTTGTTAGTTGTAATAATTACTACTATTTGTTTAGCCTCTATTACACATTGTACATTTTTTGGTTACCATGACTCAGGTCATGACTCAGGTCATGATCTCATAATTCATGGGTTTGAGCCCCACATCAAGCTCTACACTGGCAGTGTGGAGCCTGCTTGGGATTCTCTCTCTCCCTCTCTCTCTCTGCCCCTTCCTCTTCCCTGTTCCCATGTGCACATGCTTTCTTTCTCTCTCTGTCTCTCTCTCTCTCTCAAAAATAAATAACCACTTAAAATGTGTATATATACCTTAACCAGAATAAGTGGCTAGAAAAGTTCTAAGATTATTAATATTCCACATCTCCTGACTTCCAGAGAAATAAAAGAGGGACAGTTAGCTCAATTAATATAATTAAACATGTAAATATAATTGTTAATTGAGGATAAAGATGCAGCATTTTAATTATATAGGTAAATCCAAAACATTCATTAACAATGAATTGGCTAAATCAAATACATTCCTTTAAAAAACAAACATAGGAATATAAAAAAGGTCTCTTATTCTATGAAACAAAAATCAATAATTACTTGATAAATTTGAAAAAGTCAAAATGGAAATTGTAAAAAGGATATACACATTGTTAAACATATCATTTTATTTTAAAACATAGATATTTTCTCCTTTTCATTTTTCTTTAAAAAAAAAAAAAAGGTTGAGTTCTTTTGTAGCCAAGGGTTACAGTTCTATCATGTTTCTTGTGTAAACCTATACATAATATACCACCTACAACTTCTAGTTTTGTTTTTTAAAGTGGAGAGCACTACCTTCAAGAAACATACCAAGCAATTTTCTGGATTTTTGTATGGTTGTCTTTTGTCATTTCATTTGTTTAACCCACATCTTATTTGATGCAATGACTTCTTTTTTCATCAACTCCCCTTTATTATATCTTTTGAAAGCATTCAGCTTATTTTTCACAGAATCAGCCCCCTTTCTTTTCACATTCCTATAGCTCTTCAATTTATATGATTTTATTTTACATTTATAACCAACACAAATGGGGTGAGGAACATACCACTGACTCAATAAATACACAACTCAGTGGTGGAATAAGAAGTCCATAGGCACACAGGGTACTCTACCCATTACAAAGATTCAACACTCCTTGTCTTCCCTTTGTATGTCTCACATAGGGAATGGAGAGAAGAAATTAATCCAATAATAAGTCTGTTAGATGCAACCAACTTGTTAAGGGAACCTATAAAGTGTCTAAGGTCCTTCTTTACCAAATGTATTTACAAAGTGTCATTATTAATTTACAAAATGCTACTAATTTACCAAAATATGATTGTTTAGAAGATTGGGAATTTACTTTGTTTTAGTATTGACATATAAACAAATTTTATTACAAAAAGTAGAGGTACATCTAGTGTATCTCGTCATGGTACATCCCCTACTAAGAACCAACGTGGAAATAGAATACAGGTTAAATTCTTCTAAATTCTAATCCTAGATAAGAGGCTTGTTTTCCCTGAAGTAGTCCTTGTAGTTCTGAGAAGATGATCTTACCAACATAGGACATTTTGTTAAATAAAATTGTTCCAAATATATGGAAACCATCATCTTAAAACCTACTGGTTTGATTACATCATTAGAGCAATCCTTACCCATGTTATTAATTTAAATTTACTATCCCTTAGATACAACATTAAAACACCACAATATTTATTACTAGTAGTGGAAGGGATCAACTAAATTTACATGTTGCTGCAAGGAAAGCACTTGTAGTGGTAAAAAGATAAATATTGAGTGACAAAAGACAAGCGTTATTAGTAGAAGAATAAATATGGAAAGCATAGAGGAAGGGATAGAAATTCAAATAAAGAAATTATATAGAGATTCTTCAAATATAGGTAAATAATGAAAAGGAAAAGAAGACCTGGTTTCTTCCAGGTAGAATTCTTTCTGTGAAATTCAAAGACTATGAGGAACTGCAGAGAATAAGAAAGGAGGCATTGGGACATTAAGCATTAAAAACAAAACAAAACAAAACAAAACAAAAAACCTTCTGGTTGCTGTGTTTACAAATGACTTTAGGAGTCACTGAATTGAAGTTGAATGGTTACAGAATATTATTTATTCACTGCCACCATTTGAGGTCAGCTTTCATTAACAACAAAAAGTTAATTTTGGTTTAGTTTCAATGGTTCAACTACATATATGAGTTTGTCTATGTGCATCCTCCCAAATGATAGTCTTTTTTTCTTCCTCAAACTGTATCCTTTATTTAATATGCTGTATTCCTATAATAAGATTCTGTGTTAAGGTGCCTGATACTGTTTTGATTTTATTTATGAATCTATGTTATTCCTTCCAGCTTGTCAATTCCCCTTGAAACTAATTCTTGTGGCAGAATAATCTTAGAAGATAGACACAAATATTCTGGCTTCATACTAGGACTAAAATGTCTTTTGTAACCTATAAAATCACAGAGCACAGGTGTCTTTTAAGTTTTACCTTTCTACAGTGTTTTCCAGCTCTACAGTGAGGCTTATATGATATTTTAATGAAGATTATAATGAAGTTCTCTAACAGTTAATGTCATTCTACTCAGTTGTATATAGTATATGGGTACATTTTAAAATAGATGTTTGTAAAATTCTTCAAAACTATCATAAATTCCTTGCGTTGATGACCTACTTTTCTACTGCTCGAGGTTTTTGTGTATTTTCTTTTGGTTTGATTGAGGTGTAAAAGAATCAGTAGTTGTTGAGGGAACTAGGTGTCTCAGGGGATTAGTAATGAGATACAGAGCCTTTAACCTCTTGGTCACTAGTTCAAATTTGCCTCAGGTCAAGAGTGACAGAAAGTCATTACCATCTGATGGCAGTTCAATAGGCTATGTGAAATGAATTTGTGATTTCAGTACCTAACGGAGAGAGATCCATGCCAAAATCCCACCATAGAGCGAGTAAGTACAAACTGGTAGTTGTGATTTTAGTTTGAAGAGAAAGGAGGAGTCCAGTCATTGCTAACTATTCCATTTCTTTCTTTGAGCTGTGACTTCTTTTGGTGGATTTGTTGATGGAATGAATGGCATGGGAAAACTAGGCTTGCCCTAGTGTTGGTTTGTGATTTGAGGCCATGAGATGCACATCCATAGGAATCCCTATCTGTCATTGTTGCTAATGAGGTACAATTCAGCATTACTAAATTGACTTTTAAAAAGTGATTTCAGTCCCAGATGGTGATTCATTCAAGATTGAAAGTTACATCATTCATGTCTCCTATTTCTTCAATGCCCTTCTGCATATATTTTTTTAAATGTTTCATTTTCCTTTTTAATCATATTATTAATTTTATCTACCTTTGGACATACGACTGAACATTTAGAGAGGCCTATTCATTCTTGTCAATCTTTCACATGAAAAATACTGAGTTAACAAACAAGAATAGAAAATTGTAAGGACACTTTGAAGATGGGGAATTAAAAATTGAGCGCAGTACGAAAGGATCATTGCTATAAAGCTAATTGAATTATGTGTATTCTTATCAATAAATGAAATCTTTCACCTTCTGCCACTTTTAGGGTTGGAGATTATGTGAGGGATTTTGTCTTTCTAATATCTTCAGTGAACAGTCAGGTTATTAAAACTTTTTGATTTGGGGATCTCTTTTAAAGGAATTACCTTGCTAAAGAGGACAAAGGCAAATGTTTATACTTGAAAGATTTATAAGATCACAGTATTTTCTTCATAATGGAATATTTACATTTTTATTTTATATTGGACTCACTGACTTTCAAAAAGAACCTGCACTGTTGGATTGTAAGGATTTTAAAGCTATCTCTGATAATTTTTATGATGTGAAAATAAAATCTAAAGGATGATAGCTACTGTGGCTCATATTAAAGATTACTGTTCTCTACAAAGGTGAGCAGTTGCTAAAAATATGACAGTCTGGGATTTTAGAAAACAAACTTAGAATAACTTTTCTATGCCCAAGTCTCTTGCTTAGAAGAACTTCAGTGCCAACTTTGAAGACACTTGTTATCATTATCATTGCTTAAAATATCATTTTAATTTCACATCTTCAAAGGCATTCTTTTGCCCTGAAATATACCAGTGGTTTCTACAATATCTGAAGAACTATGATTTGAGAATTAGAAATTTAAATTGCACAGGCTTAATATTAGAGAATTTCCGTTACCCTTTGCAGGTTTTGAGGCAGCTTATTCGACCTTACAGTCTCACCAGGAAGCTAATGGGAAAGCCTTGCAGCAATCTTCACAGGAAAGTTTCCAAATGTCAAGTGTCATCTTTCCAGCTGTTAGATGAATGGGTAGCCAAGAGGCATTTATTTGGCTGTGCAGCCCCTGTGAAATCTGGGTGAGGCAAGAGAAAAGGCTATAATTTGGTGGTTAGTTTACCAGTATTGGTATAGTTGCAGATCTCCTTGCCAGGCAAAGGACTTCATTTTGTGGTTTAATGATTGACAGCCAACTGCAGTGTTCCTGCACTTAGAGAATAAAAAAATGCCTTAAAAAAAAAAAAGAGGCATCATCAATATGTCATACTAATTTTTGAATTCTCCACTGCTTCAGATAAAAACAATCTTATCGACGGAGCTGGCTTCTTCCCTAAACCCTTCTCCAACTGAGAGGACGTAAGGCTTTTCAAATGACAACTGTATTAAAATCTTGAGACCTATTGAAAAAGTGTCCTTCAGTTTAAGATATATTGCAAACTCTTTAATTCCTGTGTTAAAAGAAGATTGATATGAATCATTGGTCACTGTCAGGTTGAAAAACAATGAATATCAATAAAAAGGCAGTTTTAAATCATAATGGATTCAATTTGAGATAGTGATAGACTCCAAAAAATAATATTGAAATATGTCATGGCTAAATGCTGTTTCCATGCTAAGCTTTTCCACTTGGTCAGGATCACTCTATTGAAATGACTTCAGCCCAATTTCTTGTTGGGAAACTATGCCTTTAGACAGAACTAGAATCGAAAGTGCATGTGTTCTCATTTTTATCCCTTCCAGTGAGAAATAGTAAAGTTAAATTTGCTTATAGTCATTGAAAAATGAAGTTATTTTGTTTATAAGTAAGCATACATTAAACCCTATAGATGGTCTATAGGGTTTGCCTTTTTGATGGTCGAGTCATGTTCATTTTTGCTGTAGTCCCTAGCTAATATTTTAAAATAATTATTAAGAATCAGAAGCTTGACACTTATTTCTGTTAAAATTTCTATTTGTAATAATGCATAGCTTTTTGTGTATGAAGGGGAATTTACTTTTTTATAACATCTGTATGTTATAAAAGGAAATCAAGGGAAAAAAATGAGGAATGAGCCTTTATCTAATGGAGCTATGAAAACAAAATTATCTAGTTGGTGATAGGGAAAGAAAATACCATGACTAATAAGTAATTTTAATGCCTTTTATTGACTTTATATAGGGTTCCAAACCTTTATTAAATGGCAACGTTTGACCTGAAAAGTAATTTAAAATGAAATTGTCTCCATAAAGGCAGAATATATCCTTACCAATACAGCAGTAGATTGCTAGTTCATGCAGATAACTCAAGATTAGAATGGTTAGAAAAAATCTGAAAAATCTGATCTATGCCATACTGAACCTGACTTCAGTATGTGCTGAGGGAGTATGAAAGAAATTAGCCACTGCAAAGTCATTGGGTCCAAATGGGCTATAGGTGTTAAGAATTCAAGGCCAAATCTCCAAAACCTTGTTGCCTGGGGCTGTGTAGCACTGAGGGGTGGGGGGGGGGGGGTGGGTGGAGGGAATATCACAATAGAACAAAGCACTGAAAACCTTTAGCTTGCTGGGGAAAATTCAAATGCAAAACTTAATCAGAACTGTGTTCCTCTGTGTTCAGTGTTTTAGGAAAGTCCATATACAAGTTGTAAAAGATCAGATTGAAAAATATCTAGATACAAATGGTAATGAAAGCCTAAAAGTCAAGAGAGCTGGGTTAAAATCCTAACTTAGTTGCTCATTAATTCTGCCTTTGGATCTTTGGGAATGTTACCTTGCCTTTTGATTATCTCACTTATAATTCTGAGCACAGAGGTGGAATTCTCAGCTCCAGTACTTAAAGCTTTAAAAAAAATTTTTTTAATATTTATTTATTTTTGAGAGAGAGAGAGACAGACAGAGCGTGAGCAGGGGAGGGGCACAGGGAGAGACAGAGAGAGAGAGAGAGAGAGACAGAATCCAAAAAAGGATCCAGGCTCTGAGCTGTCAGCCTAGATCCTGATGCAGAGCTCGAACTCGGGGAATGGTGAGACCGTGACCTAGACCGAAGTCGTACGCTTAACCAACTGAGCCACCCAGGTGCCCCAAGGACTTAAAGCTGTTAAAATCTCACATGCATTATCTTGAGCCTCACTGTCTTTATCCATAAAAAAAAGACAAGATTATAGCTTTTTATGGTTCTGAAACCCAAGCTATATATGTTAAAAATAAAGAATCTAATTTATGGAATACCCATTATATGCTGATTATTTTTTTAGAGGCTTAACATTCACGTTATACTCAAAATTATACCTACCAGAGTAACTACTTTCCTCCCCCACCCCATTTTAAAAATTAGAAAACATATGCTGAATTTTGCTGAGATGGATATGGCCCTGGAAATATTTGATTCAGCCATTTAATATATGGGTCAGAAAACTGAGGAACAGATTTTAACAGAGTCAACTCAAGTCATAGGAAAATTCACTCAGGAGAAAAGAACAATAATAGAACTGTATGAAAGGGATTTAAAATAAATATGTTAAAGATCCCCAAAGAGATAAAGACAGCAACAATATCCATAGAAAAGAACAGAAGAAATGTAATGCCTTTCTTTTTTTTTTAATGTTTTTAACATTTATTTATTTTTGAGAGAGAGAGAGACAGAGCATGAGCAGGAGAGGGGCAGAGAGAGAGAAGGAGACACAGAATCTGAAGCAGGCTGTAGGCTCTGAGCAAGCTGTCAGCACAGAGCCCAATGCAGGGCTCGAACCCACAAACTCTGAGATCATGACCTGAGCCGAAGTCGGATGCTCAACCGACTGAGCCACCCAGGCGCCCCTGTAATGCCTTCCTTAAGGTGTTGATGGTAATGGCATTCAGGGGCTAGAGCCCAAGTTTTTCCATTCTCAGCCCTAGTGTTCTTTTCAGTGTTCATCCTGCCCCATCTTCATGGTGTCCTTTGGTTGAGCTTCAGGTGAGAATATGGAAGACAGAACACATATGTAAGCCCCTGCCAATCATCAGAGAACTCTGTGCCGGAGTAGGGATGAGAAAAATGGCACTGAGCTTTTACAATCCATGCAACTAATCCTCAGAATGATCTTATTTCATTTTTGGATCACATCTCTTGCATTGCATAGTCACCATATGCCAGACAACATCTCATGGGAGCATAGCCTTCAAAGTGAGTGTTTGTCAGTTTTGTTCTCTGTGGTATCCTCAGTGCCTAGAACAATGCCTACCTCATAGTAGATGGTTGGCCAATAAAATGCCTACCATATGGTAGGCACTTGATAACTATGATTGAAAAATTGAATATGCCAAGGAAATGCTTTAGAATATGGGGCACATGAGGTTTAGGAAGCACATTTCACAAATTCATGTGGCTCATTGATGATAAATAACTACTTAGGCTGACAAAACAGGTGGTGGGGTACAGTGATCCTGGAAACAGAAGGATGAAAATGAGCATACCAGTGCATTATAATTTTTCTCGTGTGATCCTCACAGCCATCCTTTATAATAGGTGTTTTAAAGAGGAGACATATGAGTTTTAAAGTGGCCTTACTAACCTGATTTGGGCACAGAAGTGACCCCTGAACGACTATATTAGTTTTTCCCTGCATCCTATCCCCACCTTAGCCTGTTTTAGAGACTTCTCCCAGAAATACAGGGTTAATAGGTTAACACAAAAGCAGGTATTGCCTGGTAGGTTGTTGACTTACAATTTTGAGCTTTTTATTCCAAGTCTTAATATTTAACATTGCTGCTGTCACCTTTCTTAAATGTCAGCCTCTTATTTACCTTCATCACTCTCACCTTGATCATGCTGACTTCTTTGTGCTACATGGATTTGCTGTCAGGCACCACCCTGTGCTGGTCACCAGGCTTTTCTTACACTAGACATTGACATCTTGTCAGCAGCGTCACCACCTTTGCCCCTGGGCCTGTGAATATGGCAATTGTTACCCTACTGATTGACACTTTTGAAAATTTGTCAACATGTTATGTATTATTTGGGGGGGACCTTTGGCTAACTTACAAACCACTTCTTAAAGTTAATTCACTGGTTTATCCTTTTAACAAACCCTTTGGGTTGTATGACGTAGAGCTTCTGTGTAAAAGTCTGTGTGCTATTTTCTTAATGAATGATATTATAATTAGTAGAAGGTGAAAGAAACCAATTTTATTACAGTAGCTCAGGTGATAAATTGAACCATTCATTTTAAAGTCAGAGAGTGTACCAAAACTGTTGGTATATGCATGTCTCTGCTCACCTCCTCATATTGCTCAGATATTATTTATTAAAGAAGCCTCCATGGGCACCAAATGGAAACCTTCCCTTGCCCCTAGCCACACTACTCCCTAACTCACACATACTCTGCATTCTGTTTCTGAGGAGAAGCCACTTGAAAACACACTATTTTGCGTTCCTGAACCCAACTGCAATGTTTGTGTATGAGGGGGTAGGGGTTCCCCATACCACAAAGCAATGCTTGGACACCAGTTGGGTATTCTACAGTTTAACTCAATTCCATTACTGTCTACACTGAGATAGCATCAGATCCCACAAGTAAGCACAGTTCTTCTGTAAAACTGTCCCACCTTCTGCCCTCCTCTGCCACTTCAGACCCCATTCGCAAGCCCAGGTTACCACTTGTGTTTTTCACCAACCAGCTATATACAGATAGGGGTTCCTATGACCCCTTCCAACTCAGGATGCCAATTGTAAGTCCAGTTTACTACTTGTACTTCTGACCAACTGTTTATAGATCAGCGGTTCCTATGACCGCCTCCTTGGGTTCAATTAATTTGCTAGATTGGCTCACAGAACTCAGAGAAACATTTTACTTACTAGATCACTGGTTTATCAAAAAGGATATTACTCAGGAGCAGCCAGTGGAAGAGATGTCACAAAGCAAGGTATGGCAGAACCTCCAGTTCCCCAAATCTCCATTTCATATGCCAACGTAGAAGCTCTCTGAACCCTGTCCTTTTGGTTTTTTATGGAAGCTTTACTACATAGTCAGGATTGATTAAATCTTGATTCAACCTCCAGCCCCTCTCACCTCCCTGCAGGTCAGGGGGTCAAGGGGATGGGACAGAAAGTTCCAACCCTCTAACCATGTGGTTGATTCTCCTGGCAACCAGCCCCCATCCTTAGATGCTTTCTTCCATTAATTAACATAAAAAAGACCTTCATTGTTCTCATCACTTCAGAAATTCCAATGGTTTTAGGAACTAGAAGCGGGATTAATACCAAATATACATTTCTTTTTTTTTAAGTTTTATTTATTTATTTTGAGAGAGAGAGAGAGAGAGAGAGAGAGAGAGAGAGAGAGTCCTAAGCAGGTTCCCTGCTGTCAGTCCAGAGCTCAATGTGGGGCTCAATCTCATGAACTGTGAGATGATGACCTGAGATGAAATCAAGAGTCAGACACTTAACTGACTGAGCTACCCACGTGCCCCCCATATATATTTCTTATTATAAATCACAACATCACACATGCACACAGGCATGCACACACACACACACCCTCTCATCTATGTTTTTGATCCCTCTCCCTCCATAACTCTGTAATGTAAAACCCATGAGACCAGAAAAATGTTCCTTTTTTACTCCTGTGTTTTACTACCTGGTCACAACGCCTACCATATAGTAAGTACTCCATAAGTATCATTTAAAGATTAAAAATGGCTATGAAATATTTTAGATCATGGGGCACATGAGATTTAGGAAACACATTTTACAAGGTCACTTGACTCATTGGTGATTCTATTTTAGATTGCTATATTATTCAGCTTGGGCTGCCATAACAAAATACCATAAACTAGGTGGCTTAAACACTAGAAATTTATTTTCTTTTAGTTCCAGAGGCTGAAAGTCTGAGATCAGGGTGCCAACATGGTGGGGTTCTCATGAGGGTTCTCTTCTTAGCTGTAGGTGGTTCCCGTCTCACTGTGTCTTCACATGTGTCTCTTCTTATAAAGGCATTAATCCCATCGTGAGGACCTCACCTCCATGACCTCATCTAAACTTAAGTTGCTCCCCAAAGCCCAACCTCAAAATGATATCACTTTGGGGTTATGGCTTCAATATATGAATTCTGAGGGAATACAAATAGGTCCATAGCAGTTGCTAAAAGAGCTGGTACCTGGCAGTAGGAGTAAAGTTTAAATGGAAACGAAAGAATACAAAAGAGCATGCTAGGAAGAGAGGATAGCAATTATAGACACCCAGCAAAAGATAGAGTTTAGTGGAAGTCCTGTGTGACTGATAGGTGTATTAACATAGAGGGTGGCATAAGGTAAATTTGGAGAGGGGGACAGGACCAGCTTATGAATGATCTTGTAAGCTATAATAGTCTCAATATTAATGAAATGCAATGTTGAATGAATGAAAAGTTTTAAATAATCAAATTTGTGTTTTTAAAAGGCCCTGGTACAAAGTAGAGAGTAGATTCTAGTAGGAGGCAAGGAAAATGTAAAGAGCAGTAAGAAATAGTCCCAGTAAGAGATAATGATGGCAATGACTATAGATAGAAGTACATGGATTCATATATTTTGAAGATAGAGTCATTAGGTTTGATGGTAGAAGAGAAATGGGTAATGAAAGAGAAGAATCAAGAATGATTTATATATTTTGGGCTTAAGCTGAATGAATGGTCATGTCATAAAGTAAATGAGGAGAACTGGGGGAGGAATAGTTTTTTTGTTGAAGAGGAAGGAATTTTTGCATGATGCTACTTTAAGTTGCTTAAGATCTGGTAATTGGGGATGGAAGTAATGTTTAGATGAAGAAAAAGAACACATTGTTTTGACTTAATGTTTAATTTGTGGCCTTTCTCTACACTCAGGTTACAAATATTTTATTAAGAGCGATGTGAATATAAGCCTTTAAAGAAGTGAATAAAATGGGATCATTATTTTTTAGAAACTTTTCCATAGCCTCATATCTTTTCTAAAATTTTCATTACAAATAGTAATTTCTCAAAATGGAGAATTGAAATCTGATTTTATGTTATAATTGTAGTCACTCTACCTAGGCCTTTCCACCATGGAAGCAGCTAATCCAAATGAATTTCTGCTTTGCAAGTTTTTCCTCTCAATAGATATTTCTTCAAAGGGCAAAGTAACTGACCTGGAGTTAATTAATGCATAAATCCTGCCTATGAATTAATGTAGTCATAAGTAGCTATACAATGTTATTTATTCTTTGCCCTAAAATAATCTCAGAATGGATGCTTCTAGAGCAGCTGTACCCCAAGATAGGGACCATTGTAGTTACATCACAATGAAATATAAATAAAATGAGTAAGTGCAAGCTGTTTGATGATTTTAAATTGGATGGAACATAGTAGTTATTTTCCCTTCTTCAATCAAATATAACACTACCAATAGTCTTGCTTTTAACAGTGCTTTTTTTTTTTAATTTTCATTCTAGTAAAACAAATTAGGGAAAAATGCAATTGGGATACATAATTATGATGTGATTTGCTTTTTCTCTACAACATAATCATTATACATGCAAATTTCTCTGTGTATAATTCCATGACCCAGCCAGGTATATTTGGAGAATACCAGTGATAAAAAATAATAATGCAATAAGGAAATAATAGGCCATTATAATTTAAGATTATATTTATTTTTATTTTCATTCCAAAATGAAAGTTATTATGATTGATTGTTTTATTAATATCTGAATGGAATATACTTTTTAAACATTTTTGATAATAGATTTTCAATTTGTGTGTACATGTGTTGTGTTTGTATGTTCAATCAAAGCATCATGAAAAATACTCAGATCATTTTCCAACTTTGAGGGCATTAATGCTTTAGAAAAGTAATGTTTATGGAAACAGGAACAGCTCGATATAATGTAGAAAGTGTAAGCTTTGAATTCAGGTCTTGCTCTATTATTAGCTTCTTATCTTTGGAGACATTGTTGTTTACTTTGAGCTTCATTTTCCTCATTTTCAATAGAAGAATAATGCCTAATTTGAATAGTCGTGATCATAAGGAGAGAATAAGTACAAAACACTTATCACTGGGTCTGGCATAAGTATTATTTGCAAGTAGACAAGTATTTTATGGATTGTGAGAGTAAACAAATGTCCTATTTTTATAGTAGGCCTCAACATTTGGGTGGCGTAATGATGGTTGTCGGAATTGATACCTTATAAGCAGATAAAGGTCCCCATATGGGCACTTCTTAGAGTATCTGCTCACCTTATAATAATACTTCATTCTCTTGAACAGGCCCCTGGTAGCCATTTATTTTAATAAGGTAGACATGTAACACATTTGTGGCCAAACTTGAATGTCTCATTTGAGAATTAGGAATTAGGGGGAGCATTGACATGGCTAAAGAAGTGATTCTCAGCCTTGGATGCATAATTCAATTCCTTGGAGAGTATTAAAAAACTACTAGTGCTCGAGTCTTCTTCTGAATGATTCTGATGTAATTAGTATGGAGCCTATCTGGCCAGGACATCAGAACTTTTAAAACCTTTCAAATGTTTTTAATATGTAAAGTTAAAAATTACTGGGCTAGACCTATAGAATAGCAACCATTCTGCATAAAGAGTCAGAGGAAGCCAATTGGCAGAGACAGAAGAATAAACTAGATGCACAAGAAGAGGAGTAAAGGAAAGACAGATAATCTGGCTTTCCCCGAGGAGAGCCATTCCTTGAGGTTTAGCTGTGTTCATGAGTTTCACAAGATGCTTCTGTACCCTCGCTCTTAAACAGCCATCTGAGGCTAGTTTCTACTACTTGCAACCAAACAAATCCATTCTAAGGCAGAAGTTAAAAATCATGTGGGACAGAAAAATGTTTCATTTTAAGTTGGCTCCTAGCAAAATTGTGAAATCAGTGAATGTTTATGTCACTGTATGTGTCTGACATAGAATGCATACATTTACATAGTAACTTAATTGCCCAGAGTAGTTATTTACCATTGCACTAAATAACTCTTTTTAGTGCCTTTGCTAAATTCAACAGTCTTCCAGTGGTAAAAGTTGAATTTTATTCAGATTAGAATCATAGAATAATGGGATATGTATCTGGAATGCATTTCACGATTATTTCACCTAAATTGATTATCATTTTACTGGGAACTGATGTAAAAATGAGACTAAATACCCAAGGTCACTAGTCTGATGTATTCAACAAATATTTCGAGCATCTTTCTGCCAAGTCTTATGCTAGGTGCTTAAATTAAATTAGGTTGGAGGCACATACATATAAGCAAACAAGTACAGAATATGATGAGGGAACAACTTTGCGGACAGCCGGGCAAGTTTCCTAGTGAAGATGACAACAGGACTAACTTTTTTTTTTTTTAACATTTATTTATTTTTGAGACAGAGAGAGACAGAGCATGAACGGGGGAGGGTCAGAGAGAGAGGGAGACACAGAATCCGAAACAGGCTCCAGGCTCTGAGCCATAAGCCCAGAGCCCGACGCGGGGCTCGAACTCCCAGACCGCGAGATCGTGACCTGGCTGAAGTCGGACGCTTAACCGACTGAGCGACCCAGGTGCCCCAGGACTAACTTTTGAAAGATTGCTTGGAATTTTCAAAGCAGAAAATCCAGACAGGAAAGGACATTTAAGCGAAAAAAAGTCAAAATGCATAGGTACATTAATGATATTGTTTTCTTTGAGAAATGATAAGTTATTTAATAAATGGAAGCATAAAATGTTGTGAGGGCATGGTACTAGATGAGATTAGAAAGAGTGAAAGACGAGATTAGAAAGTGTGGGGAGCAGGGAGGAGCCCAGGTCGCAACTAGGGTTATATAATGCTAAAGAGCTGAGGCTGGATTCTGCAGGTAGTGAAGAGCCTTGAAGGATTTTGTAGGTGGAAGTGAAGTGAGAAAATTTAAGTGTGACCCATATAAATTTGGGACCTCTCATGGTTTATACATTTCATGGAGATAATATTTTTAATGGAGTTATAAGTGATTAAAATCTTCGCTAAGTCTCCCCTAAAAAAAATTCTGAGAAGGACAAAGAAAACTTTGTAAAATGCCATCTTTAGACGTCCCTCTCATTTGCAGTGTCTTTTAGTGTCTAACAATGGCTTCTATAAAAGAAATGTTACTTTTTACCTTTACACTAAAAATATGCCGGACATCTCAATTTTTCCTTAGTCTCTGTTTTTACCTCCCTCTTCTGTCCTCTTCTCAGTTCTTTATCACTTCAGTCTCTTGATTCTATAGGGTTTTTGTTTTTGTTTTTCTTTGTTTTTGGTGTTTCTATTAATTATATTTTGAACTACCAAAGAGATCGTGGTAATATCCATAAGACAGTTTCTTGTTTTAGAAAGGGAAAGGAAGAGGAAATCACATAAATTTATGTTGTTGTACTTAACCCTTTTAACTATGTAGCAAAGTTCTCAATTTCAGAACATAAAAGGTAAATGAGGGGCATCTGGGTGGCTCAGTTGGTTGGGCGACCAACTTCGGCCCAGGTCACGATCTCACAGTTCGTGAGTTCAAGCACCCTGTCGGGCTCTGTGCTGACAGCTCAGAGCCTGGAGCCTGCTTCGGATTCTGTGTCTCCCCCTCTCTCTGCCCCTCCCAATGTCTCTCTCTGTCTCTCAATAATGAATAAATGTTTAAAAAAAATGGTAAATGAGATATCCAACAAAGGATGACAAGAATATCAAAAAGCATAAAAATAATTATGAAGATCTAAATGCTTAGCCTGGGGGAAAAGGCAATTTGGAAAGAATATGATAGTTCTTTAAAACATACCTGAGGATTGCCATGTGAAAAAGTGATTTTACTTATCTTTGTCTCTAAGAGGGCAGAGTTGCTTTTAAGAGTAAGTATTATATATATGATACATAATACATACATATATATTACATATATTTCTAATTATAATGGAGATATTAATTTGACTAAGATATGCTCACTTCCCTCAAGGAGCTTATGTTCTATTTGAAGAGAAAATCAACATGTACAGCACAGTGTGATGACTACTGAGGTAGGAACATATTTTAAATTGCAAAATAGCAGAGATGACATTTAGATATATGAGACTAGGGTATGAAATGTATTAAGGAAATGCCCCAGGAAGCATGTACTTGCATAAATGAATTGAATTTGGAAAGATGAGTAATCATTTGATGGGTGAAGAAAGACTTGGTTTATATTTTAGGCTAGTGGAAATACATGATAACGCATGGAGACATGTAGCAGTGTGATGAAGTATCTGGGGTTTTAATTTTGTGTGTGGTTGGTTGGTTGGTAGATTTATTTGTGTTTTTCTATTTGTGAACTCCAGGGACCTGTCTGTTTTGTTCATCTCTAGAACTGCAAGTTCTTAATAAGTACCTGCTGAGTAAATACATGAACAAAAGTAGTTTTATATGAATGTTAAGAATTGTATCTAAGTACATGGGCATTACCTTATAGAAGCAATCAATATATGCTATGAAAAGAAATTTGGTTTCCTGAAGATATGGATAAGTTTTGGCATATTAGTGATTAAAACATATAACCAAATATTTTCAATGTAATTAACAAATTGAAAGAATGTTATTTTTTTATGCCCTAGGAGCAATCCAGATAAAATTATTTATCTATAGTGGCCAGGGAGTGCTTCAGATCAGGAAATTTTATAGTAGGTACAAAAGAGAGATACCGAATGTGAAAGGGTGCAGAGGCAGAGTGGCATGGACTATTTTGGGGAACAATGACTGAACCATTATATTTCTGAGAGATAGCTTAGGCTAGTGGAAAGAAAACTGACCAACAAAATAGAAAAAAAACACACATTTTGTTCTGGCTTTGTCATTAACTGAATAACTTAGAGGTACTCACTTAATCTCCTTTACCTTTAGTTTTCTCTTTATAAAATAAAGCTTTTAATACTTCTAAATATTTTTAAGTTTATGTATAATAATAAATATAGCTGAAAGGATTGATTTGAGACAATCTGAGGAGGAAGCTAAGGGGTAGTCTATTTACCGTGATCTTCACTTACTGGTTTTTCCTTTGTTCTTTTAGAAAATTGGTTTAGTATACCTTTAATTCTATTTGTTGCATATAAATTAATTTATGGTCAGTATTGAAAGTATAAAAAATAAAATAAGGCAAAATTTAAAAATTAACAGTCATCTTACAGTTCAGATAGTGCTGGTTAAGATATTGATATTTACTCTTTATGATAGATGGATAAACAGAGAGATGCATAGCAATACATATAATAATATATAGCAAACATATATTAAATATTTATTTGTTTACTTATTTTTTACTGAAAACTTTTGGATTTACATATAATGTTAACCCATTGTTTTTTCACTTAGTACAGGATAAAAAGGCATTCATGTCAATACAGTTTTTTTTTTCTGTATCAGTTTCTGTATCAGTCTGATGCCAGTATAATATTCCTTTTCACAGTGGTATTATTGGGGAACTAATTTTCATAGCTCACCATGTAGGTTGTTTCTTTCTTTCTTTTTTAAAATTAAGTATTTTTTTTTATTTTATTGTTTTAGTTTTAATTCCAGTATAGTTAACATAATCTAGGTTGTTCCTTACATCTGTTATTTACTAATACTGTTGGATAACTGGAAAATAGTATTGTCTGAAATTGAAAATCTGGCTCACATATTCTTTAGAAGAGAGTATGGGATGCACTTTGAAGCAGTTGAGTTTTAATTAACAGCACAACATCCATATCCAAAGGTCTTGAAGTCTCTTGGAAATCTGAGTTTGGAGGTTATGAATGGGATTTGGGAGGAATTAGCCTCATGGTGAGAGCTGAAATTTGAAATGCTTAAGTTGACTGAGCAAGGGTAGAGAGGGGAACAGGCTTTTAAACTTCAGAAAAGGAAGCATACATTGGGCATGAGTAAATTGTGAGGTTGCACAGAATAGGTTGCTGTAGCACCACACTGTGGTGAAAAGTCTCAAAGACAAAACAAAACAAAAACCCTGTAGGCACAGTATGAAAAATAACCGCCTATTAAAGATTTGAGATTCTATCATATATGCATACACATCAATAGTATTTTGTCAATAAAAGAAAATACATATTTTATAAGAAACTGTAGTTCTCAGTTGAAAGAGTTTTATGTGTATGTTTATGTTTTGTTAGTTGTTGTTTGCTTTGGTTTGTTTTATATTTTTGTTTTGAAGCTTAAGGAAAATCTTGCAAAGTTTTTCTCCATAATTCCCTTTTTACATTAAGGCAGCAACCTTCTTAAGAATTTCAGGGCAATGCCTTATTTATTGTAAGCTACATAAACTAAGAAATGCAAGTTGAACTATACATACATATCTGCTCCTTGGGCCATTGCCTAGTGTCATATAGCTATGATTATTAAGAAGTTCATCTGTAAGATTAAAGAGATTAGATATTTCATTACAAAACCTTAAAAAGAAAAGAAAACTCATAGTATCATTCACCTCACCTAATAAAGAATATAGAGCCATATGCATTTCTGCTGTTAACCTCAGACACAAAGTTGCCTGAAATTTCTGAGATTCCTCAGATACGAAAAGTGCATCTAAATTTTTCCCAGTATTAACCAATATGTGGTGTCAGGAAAGTCTTCCTAAGTCTAGCCTAAATTTGCTTGATTCAATTTAAACTATGATTTTGCAGTTGAGAAAATCACATCAACGTCTTCCCCCCCCCATACACCCCTGTACAAATTCACACAGACACGCACGCACACACACACACATCAAACTGACATATATTAATTCCGTATATTCTACATTATACCTTTTGTCTTTGCTAATAATCTTTTTAATAGCATTACAATTCCACATGAGGACAGGAGAAATTAATGTTCACAACAGGACTGACTGATATTCAGAAATGTGCCAGAACATTCCTGGCAGAAGATGCCTGCCATACTTGAAGCTTTGATGTGATCAGGCACCTCTCTGTAGGTGCACGAGACACATTAGTCTTTCAATTGACAAGTTTGATGCCTTTTTACATATTAAGTGAACTTTCCTTTGCATTATAAATGGTGGAGGTCCAGAAATAATTTGTATGCAAGTCATGGCAATTTTTATCTACATAAGACACACTCCTGTAAAATTAAAGTTATGCTCAAACAACTTTTCCTTTGAGTGATGGTTCACAAGAGAAAGGGATTCTTACTTTGGAATTAACTAGCTCTATCCATTCAGTAACCACTTTGGCTTAGAAAACTCACCCTTTTTATATTTGCCAGTATTATTTGTCTTTCAGAGATAAATAGAGAGAAAGGGAAGGAGGGAGACAAGGAAGGAGACAGAGACAGAGACACTTATTAAACCAAAGGCTAGATGAAATCTTTAATAACGTCCCCAGTCAGGAAGAGACAACAATTAGCAAATACCTACTCTCCTTCAGTGTGCCATGCACTTTGCATAAGCGTTTTCATACTGGAAGGTAACATTACTACAATGTCCCTTTAAGAAAGGTAATTTTACAGTGTTGAGAGCCAGTTGAAGGTTTCGGCCTTAAGTGTTAGGTGCCGGCTTGGTTTCTGAAAAAAGAAACTCTCCTCATGCACATGAGTACATTTCCCACTTTCCAAATTAGTTGTCTTCCTGTGGCTTATGATCTCCTGCATTTTCCAATACCCTTATGAGGTAGGAAATTAGGCAACCAACATTCCTGCTGCTGTACTGAAAACGGTGGAGGAGAAAAAGACATGGACATATTAGGTGGCTGTCCTAAAATCTCATAAACAGAAGTGAGAGTACTGGAAATTGAATTTAGGCCCCCTGACTTGCTGTCGCCCATATCTCTGAGCAGTAAAGACATTTCCACAAATTAAGACAAAAAGGCTGCTTTATGGGACCAGGGAAATAAATTTTGAAATTATTCCCTTTTGTGTTTGAATCTCTGTATGTTTTAAGTAGAGTTTTTTTGTTTGTTTATTTAATTGATTTTATTTCTGTTAATACCCTCTATAATGCCTTTTAAATTAGAAAAAGATGATGTTATATGAATTTGGTTCACTGCTAACTGACTTTTTGCCAGTTTTCATCATGGTAAACAGACCAGTGTAATCTGTATTAATTCAAATGCTGTGTTGAAGTGATTTTTGTAAAAGATGGTATGGAAAAATCAGATATGATACAAGAACAACTATTGACTCTTTGTTTTTTGCAGTCACAATATGGAGCTTCTGTTTCTGCCAAGCCTGAACTGCCCCTCTTTTACACCCCTATTGATCTGGTGGACATTAGTGTGGAAATGGCTGGACTGAAGTTTATAAATCCTTTTGGTCTTGCTAGTGCAACTCCAGCTACCAGTACATCAATGATTCGAAGAGCTTTTGAAGCTGGATGGGGTTTTGCCCTGACCAAAACTTTCTCGCTTGATAAGGTAAGAATATATTTTTGAAGTCATGTTTAAATGTCTATCATGTATTTTAATTAGGGCATAAATATTATAATGGCAAGATTTGCCTGACCAAGAAATAGTAGTTATTCAACTACTGGGAAAGGCCTATGGTTGCAAATTAGTTTTTATTTTCTTTCCAATCTTTCTGTCCCTTGGAAGGGCATCTGTTTCTCATTTGTTTTGTCTAGGAAGCATCAAAAACATCTATATTACAAAAGTGCCTATTTCATTTAATAATCACAAAACTCATGAATTTTATTTTGGCATTATTAATTCTTTCGTGATTTGTGAATGTGTGTGGATGAGGACCTATGCCTGAACTCAAAGTGAGAGAGACTATGGATATGGTTTGTACATAATCCTGGGATCCAGTTCATGTCAAAAAGAATCATTCAGTGTAGCTCATTTGTGCTGGTAATAAGATTCTTCTTGAATTTTTAAATACAGAAACTTTTCAAAGTATATATGCCTGAGTTTAATTTGCCATTATGACTTTGTACCCACACTGTAAGTGGACATACTTAGAAGAAAATAAAGTACATATTACAGTTGAGATGAATTCTTTAAAATACAGAAAGCATATAAATACATGTTTTTAAAGTAGTATGATTTATACAATAGAAGGTTGCATCCTTATATGGTTTTGAAGTAGAAAAGCACAGAATTTAACATTATTAGACCTTTTATTGATAAAATTTTAAATGCTGAATCTATGTATTTAGTACTAACTGGTAGTTAGTAATAATTAATGTATAAGAATGTGTGAATCTAGTGACCAAGAAAAGTGTATCATTATTTAAATCAGCCTTATCCGTAGGCAAAGAAAATAATAGAGAACAAATATGCCCCATTAAGCACATTCTTTCCTTCTTTCTCCTCTTACTAAGATCAATACCTAGCATTAGTATGGCTAAAACATTACAGCTGTCTTATTCTGACAGCTTTACAAGATGCTATGTGTAGGTGTGATGAAGAAAATCTAGAGATTCCTCAAAAGTTAGAAAAACCAGGGCATAAAAAATATTATAAATGTTTTTATGTTTAAATAACTAAAGGAAGATTCTTTTTCAAATAAATTGGTTGAATACATAGAAATACTTTGGTTAAACAAAGTATAAGAATAAACAACTTACTGGATTCAGCTTTAGAATATCATTAATCAATTGTTTACGGCTTTGTAGAATATTGATAGTATATTCGTCTTTGTTTCAATTCATCCTTTAAGAATAACTCAAAAGCTGTAGTCAAATGTTTAATCCACTGAGGAAAACTGAGTCTCTGATACCATTTAATGACTACATTAGTTACACTGTTTTAAAATTTTTATATGTAAACAGCAATAGATGGCTAATCATGTACAGGCGAAGAATTGTAGAAAAAAATGTTTGCTTTGAATTTGCTGTTTGCTTGCAAAAAAATTGAATTCTGATTAATCAGAGACATCTGTCTTTACTCTGTTGGTGACATGCATTGATTTGTGATGCTGTCTCTTTCGGTAACCTAGGAGCAGTTGCCTTTATTAGGATCAGCAGCAGAAATAAATGTGGAAGCTAACTTCCTTCTAAACCTCCAATTTGAATTTAATCTATCAATTCACAAGTCTGTGATGCTGGTTCAAAGCGAGAGTAAGGAACAAATGCAAATTAAATTTGGCATATAAAACATAATGTTGGGGGTTTTAGGAAGCTCTCTGTTACTTACTTTAATGGCGGGTACAACACAATATTTGTGCAAAGGCTATTTCAGATGTATTTTTGCTGATTATAATGACATAAATAATGATGCCACTGTGGGCTTATATAATGGCCATACATGGTTTTCTGAAGTAGTCAGTTTGCTTCATAGAGATGTAGGGTTTTTCTTAATTTTCTTATATTGTCCCTAATTAGTGATTATACCTATTGTGAATGTAAAATTGTCTTATGAACATCTGTGCTTTCTTATTGATGAAATGTTGTAACACACAACTCAGTTGGTATAAACATGTTTTTCCCACAGTTTCTCACTAAAGAAATCTATTAAAATATTATATGACTATACATTTGTGTGACATTATAGCATACCGGTTTAGATTAGCCTTATTATAATTTATTATGCCATTTCAAGAATCTACTTAAAATGTATTAAAATTCAGAATCTTGACATTTGAAATTTGGATGCTGTTAATATGACAAAGGTTATTCTATGGAGTTTTGTTATCATATGAAATATTAATATTTCACAATACAGTTTTGATGAAGTACAATTTGCCGAGCCTGCATATGATAAAGAAATTAAATGCTTACCAAGGGAGTTCAGTAAAAATTAGAGCCCTGCCTGAACATCTGCTGGAAATTTTATTATCCTGTCCTACTGACAGGGTGGCTCCCTCGTTGTTTTTGTAGATTGACAGCTGAATATTGCACTGATTTCTGCAGCAAATATGTTTAGGTGAACTTTGTTTCCCTTTTTTTTTAATTTTTTTGGGGAGTTTGGAACATGCTTTTGATTTTCATCGTATACCTTTCTTTATACTCTTGACATTTGTAGATGCCAGATTGAGGTCTAATACGCTGTAGCAACGATAGACCATTGACTTACAGTGAAATGCCAGTTGATATCTCAGTAAACAGAAATATTATTATTCTTTACTGTGCAGTCTGTATAAAAGCTGTACGTGGTTTCTTTAGGGAGGCAAATGATCAGATTTTTAATGTCAAATATAAAAAGATCTGTGTTTGCTTTTGTGTTAAATAACATGAAAGATGGCTTTTATTAACTACGTTCTTCCTTCCCAAATCAGCCTTTCTAGAACGTCCCAAAATATGTAGATTGCCTTTCTTGAGATTCTGTTTATGTTTTATAAAGTTGATATTTAAAATATCATCATAAAATATTTAAAATACAATTATAAATTCTTTTCATAAATAAATATATATTGTGTTCCTGTTTAACTAAACAAAGGTGGAAGAGAAATCGATGTCAAGCTCAATTAAAGCTAAACTATCATGACAAACCAGAGAAATGCTCTGTTTAACTGGTAATATTAAAAATTGTTTAGACTTCACATAAAAGAACCTCCTGACTCGTGTCCACATTATACTGATAACAGATAAAATAGATAAAAATATTTGGGAGAATCATATCATAAATTTTATTTTATCAGACATACATATATTATATACTACAAATATGTAATCTGTAAGTGCATGCTGCATGTATCTTTCTCACTACATAGATAAATAAACCCAGAAGTGTTTATTACTATTCCAAATAGAATTCAAACCTAAGCAAAAGTTCACTTAATTTATAAACTATGTAACATAGATATTAGAATAAACTTGTGATGGAATTTTAGTGAGAAAATGTCTTGAATGCATATGCTTTGTTTTAATAAATATCAGATGATGAGATAAATACATGCACACATAATGAGTCAACAAAAAATACCAAAAACCAAAAACTGAGAAATAGTTAAGTTTCTTCATTATTTATTTGGAATCAAATGTTGATAGTAGCTTTTTTCCATAAAATACAAACTTATACCACATAACACAATGCTTAGTGTACAGGAAGAGTTTGATAAATGTTTCATAAATATGTGTTGGATAAATGAATCAATAAATGAATAAATAGATTTTTGGCAAAAGCATATTTTCTTTTTTTTTTCAGCCATATGAACAGACAGTTACCACATAAAAAAATTGACTGTTCTGAGTATTGATCTCAATCAAAGGAGAAAAGGCCAATTTAAAATTTTCATATCCCATGTTGCTTTCTGTAGTGCATATATACATGTCTAAAAATGAAAATGTCAGTGGGGTTTTTTAATGCATGGGTAGTGTTTTAAGACTTAAGAGTCTTTAAAATATTGAGAATTTTTGAGAAAAAATATTATGTATTGCACAATTTTAGGAAGGGAAATAAAAATCATCTGACCAGCTATCTAAGCTCATGTGTCAATAGCTATAACAGAATAAATGTAACTTGTTTCTGAGTGCTTTTAGTAACAAGGAATATGCTAGATCTTTAAGGCAATGCAGCCTTTTATAGCTATGAAAAAACCTATTTTAGAAATATCTTCCTTTTGAGGCACCTGGGTGGCTCAGTTGGTTAAACATCTGACTTCGGCTTAGCTCACGATCTCGCGGTCCCGTGGACTTGAGCCCCACGTCGGGCTCTGTGCTGACAGCTTGGAGCTTGGAGCCTGCTTCAGATTCTGTGTCTCCCTCTGTCTCTGCCCCTCCCCTGCTGGCACTCTGTCTCTCTCTCCCTCAAAATAAATAAACAGTAAAAAAAAAAAAAAAGAAATATCTTCCTTTTATTGACCCCAAATTGGCCTTTCTCATAAGTTCCATCCATGTTTTATAGTTCTGCTTCAGAGATATCTTGGAATAAATTAGTCTAACTTACTAACATAAATGAATTGTTGATTTTTAAATATGGTGGGGTTTTTTCCCCAGTAAATAAATACCCTAGAGAAAGGCTAATAAGTATGGACAGGCAGTGACATCTAGGGAAAACAAATTTGGCCTGGGAGACTCCAGTCTCTGTCCAAAGCTCCTTCTAAATCACTACCTTGCACAAATTGTTGAACATTGTACATTGTTTTGTTAGAATTTATCATACATATAATTAACTACCATTTATTGACTGCTTTGAAAGTATAGACATTGCCAAATATTTTTCATAAGTTATTCTTTGAATTGTCATAATATGACTATAAGATAGACAGTATTTTTTAAGTTTTTTCATGTGAAATAATTCAGTGAGAAAGTTAAACCAGTTGCCCAGGACTTAGAACAACAGTTATTTATTTGCTCAGAATCATGTATATTGGCAATTTGGCTGAGTTCATGTGGGCAGTTCTTCTGCTTCACAAGGTATCTTTAGGATTCATTTATGCATTTTCAGTCAGTTAGAGGGATGCCTGGGGACTGGCAAGAGGGCCTCATTCGTGTATATGGACCCTCACCTGGAGTTGCGTAATTGCTGAGACAGCTAAGACTCTCTCTCTGTCTCTTTATTCTCCCTCTTGCCTAATGGTGGCTCATCAAGGAGGCTAAGTTGGGCTTGTTCGCAAGGTGGCAGTGCTCCAAGAGGGCAAGTGTGGAAGCTGCAAAGCCTGTTGAAATAAACCCTCAAAAGTCACACGCTGTCACTTCCACCATACTTTCTTGGTTAAAGCAAATTACGAGATATGCTATACATGTTATATTCAAGAAGTAGGTAAATACCTTCTGCTTATTTATGGGAAGAACAGCAAAATCAAATCACAAATGGCCATGTTTATAGCATGGAAAGTGGATGGCAGCCATCACTGCCAACAGTACTTATTTGCCCTCTGGTCCCAGTAGTTCAAATCCCTCCCACCTGCAAAATGCATCCACCCCTTTTCAAGATACCAAAAAATGTCATTCAGTTATGGCATTAGTCTCAAAGTCTATGATCTTATGATCTATATTAAGTTCAAAGGCAAATGAGTCTGGTTGGGTTTAGCTTGCTTTATCCAAGATACTATGAAATAGAAAGACAAGTTGACTATCCTCTATACACCCAAAATAAAATTATACAGTCAAGAGAACCTTAATAGATACTCTCATTCACAAATAAAATATATGTCTGGGATTTAGAAATCACTGTCTGCAGCAATTTTTTTATAACATTTTTTAATGTTTATTTTTGAGAGAGAGAGAGAGCACAAGCAGGAGAGGGGCAGAGAGAGAGAGAGAGAGAGAGAGAGAGAGAGAGAGAGAGAGAGAGAGAGAGAGAGAGAGAGAGAGAGAGAGAGAGAGAGAGAGAGAATCTGAGTCAGGCTCTAGACTCCATGCTGTCAGCACAGAGCCCAATGCAGGCTCGAACTCAAGAACTGCAAGATCATGACCAGAGCTGAAGTCAGACGCTTAACCAACTGAGCCACCCAGGCACCCCATGTCTGCAGCAATTATAAAATTCAGTTGGTCACGTGTTGTCAGGGTCTCTTGCTCTGTGAATAGGGGATATTCCTAGAGTAGGACCCTGTTCTTCTCCCTGGTAATGGTTTCCTAATCCATTGTTCCTGTCTGCTACTGGATGTGTCCTTTGGGCTCTTGATTCTATCCTCTGAGTTGTGTTTTGTTTTGTTTAGAAATGGCCAATGATGGCCATTCTTGGCAGTTGAATAACTTTTTCAACCTTTTTCTGCCCACAGAAAGTTAAGAACCCCTGTTCTCTTTATTTTAGTTGCCCCTTTTAGTCCTAGTTCTTAGTGATGTCATCAGAAAACTGTGAAAAACTTTTTGAATCTATCAAGAGCTGACTACATGCCCTAAACCCACATTCATAATTCTTTTTGAGACATATTTCTCTCTATTTTGGACATATCTTCCTGCTGTGGCACAATATCCTTTAGATTCTTAGAATCAATATTGTCTACCTGAGAGAATCTACTAGGACCTGCTTTAAATCTTTGTAAAATCTTAACAAAGTATCACATAGCAACACTCTTGTTGGGATCTTTACCCTAAGGTCATTTCTTACTTTGAAAATCTTTTCCTTCTGGGGTAGACGAAGTACACAGAATTGTTTTATTTTCTAACACAAGCAATTCTTGGCTTTGCTCTAAATTTGCTTATCAAATTACATATATCCTTATTTAGCTATTTTCTCTCTTATAATACCTTATTATTCTTGGGTAGAAACATTCAACTGACACTTTGAGTGTTCTGTCTAGCGATTTCTTTAGTCAGATCTACACATGCATTATGTACATTTCTATCTTCTGAATTATCACCAGTGACATTCTTGCCAGTTGTTCTGCCACTACATAACACAGGCCACCCTTTTCCCAGGCTCCACTAACAATTTTCAGACTGCGTTTCAAGCCTCCACTAGCAGTTTGTTCACCGTTTTTCCAGCTTTTGCTAGCAGCCTACTTTTAATTTTCCAAGAGAGGTCTCTGCCCCCCTCTCATTTTGAAAGCCGATGCCACACAATTTAGATTCTGTTATGGCTAGCAAACATAACCAATTTCTGTATTACTTATCTATTGCTGCACGTCAAAGCACCTCACAATTTAGTAGCTTAAAACAACTAATCTGCTGTTGGTTCTAGAATTCGGCAATTTGGTCAGGGCACAGCTGGGTGGGCTTGACTCTGCCCATGTGACATGAGTTGTTTTCTCTCATGTTAGTTTTCTCTCAGTTAGTTGACAGACTTGGTGGCTGCTGGTCCTTGATGGCTTTATGCACATGCTTGGGCCCTCAGCTGGCATAACTGGGCCTGGGTCTCAATATGGTCTCATCTTCAAAAAGACTGTACTTGGCTTGTTCACAAGGTGGCTGTATTCTAAAAATGCAAGAGTGGAAATTGTGACTCTGAGGCTCAGATGTTACACAGTGTCATTTCCACCCTTATTCTGTTGGTTAGAGCAGGTCACAAGGCCAGACCAGGATTTAGGAGCATGGAAATAGTTTCTCCCATCCAAGACTTAAATCCACCGCACCAGAATTGAACCAAGGTCTATTTGATACAAATCCGGATGCTTTCCTCTATATCATATTTTCTACTTTATCCTCTCTGAATCTCATTATTTTATGTCTAAACTCAAGGCAGTTTGACTCCATCGGTGTTTGGCAGGGACCTGGAGTTCAGCTGAGCAGGAACACTGAGGGCTGTCTATCCCCTGCCTCAAGCAGAGCAGCACCTATGATTTTATTTCTGTCTTGGTTTTATGTATAGTTTCATGGAGACAGAATTTTGAGTTAAAAATCTTCTGAGACGGGCACCTGGGTGGCTGAAGGTGATGAATCACTAAATATTGCACTGTATGTTAACTAACTAGAATCTAATAAAAGCTTGACGAAGAAAAAAAATAAAATAAAACCTTCTGGAAATCCACTGTTAATCCATTGTCAAAAGCCAGTCTCCTGTGCCATTTTTTTTCCAGCCACACTGTCCCTCTTTCTAGCCCTCCAACATGGCAGGGTTCTCCTTCTCTTAGGCCATTTTGCTAGTGTTTGCTCTGCCTAGAATGCTTTGCCCTCTTTGTACATAGAGCTCTTGCTTCTCATTCAGTTCTCAGGTGAGAAATTACCTCATCAGAGAAGCCTTTACTGACCACTCAAAACTCTCTTCCTGTGCCACATTTCCCTGTTTTTGTTTTTTTCTTTCACTGCGCTTACCATGATGTGGAATTACCATTCTCTTGATCATGTTTTTGTTTACTTGTTTATTTTTCTGTTTTAGTCATATGAAGTAAGATTAATAAGAAGAGGGAGGTTGTCTTTCTTGCTCACTACTGTATGCCCAGTGCCAAGAACCAAGTCTGGCAGATAGGAAGGATGCAATGCATACTTGTTAGATGAATGAATAATTATAGGATTCTAATTTGAACCACAATTCCACATGACAGCTCTTCAGTTACTTAGAGACAGCTCTCATGTCCTATCAACAAGCCTTTTCTTTTTCCTTTCTAAATAGTCCTGTTTTCCTTTCTATAATAAGGTTTGCAGACTTTTTACCATGTAGGTTGTCTGTTCTCCCATGTGGATTTCAAGAAACTTGTTTCGATCCACATTATCTTAATTGAGAGGAAGTTGCCTACATTTGCACAAATTGCTAGCACCTATCAACCAGACAAGGATTCAGGAATAACACTGTCAGGACTATAAATGCTAAAAATAATATTTAGAGCTGTTAAGAAAAATTTCACAAATATGTTATGTAATAATATTTTAGAGCTTGGGTAATTCTCTTTGGATTACAACAAAAGACTACACTTTATTCTTCTAACTTACTTTAAAAGGCCTTATTAGAAATAAAAATCTGAATTTTTTAAACATTAAGTCAAACTGATTTCTTTTATTGTTATTGAGTTTCTACATAACATTATCATGAAAGTCTATGAAACAATAAATGAACAGCTGTCCAGTGCATTATTTTCCTTGATATAGTTCTAGCTTCAAATTTGGTACATAATTAATTTCTATTTATCGTGCAGCATTGTTCTCATGATATATATTTATGCACTAACTAAGGAGTTATAATTATTTAAACAAATTCAATGTTAACTTCTTATCTGGGAGACTTTTAACATGCTAAAACCATAAGTGATTTCTGTCTACTCATAGTTTGGTTTTCACCTGATTAGGTTCTTTGTTATTTAGATTTATTGTATTGAAATTGTTAAAATTGACTCATCCTCAAATTATAAAGAATGGGTTGATTAAAAGGTTACAGTTCACATGTAATCATCCTATGGGAGATTTCAACCAAATGCTCACTTTATAACTATCTAGCAAGCTTTCCTATGAAGCAACCCTGATCTTTTCAACAACAAAGGAAAGTGTGTATTCCTATATGCCCATTTGTGTGTACACTTTGAATACTGAAGCTAAGTCTTGCAAATTAGAATTTAATGAAAAATATTCCACATCTTTCTCCAAAGTTCTAATCATTGTTTTCCACCATGCCACATATGCCAGACAGTCTGTTCAATAGAAAATATAGATTAAGATGTTTCCAAGCATAGGTTAATGCAAGTACTTCTAATATTAACTATAAATCCTTTAATTGTAGCCAAAATAATATTTTTAACCAGGTACATTATTAAAGATATTTAAATTGCTCCCAATCTTTTTTACCTTTTATTTCACAATTGGGCTAGTTGACTATAAAGCAGACCAATCAATTTTCCAATATAATTACATCTTCCCCTCTTCCATTTCAGGCTGTGATTTCACACTTGTTAATTAGTTAATCATTTTGGTAGGGTGGACAAGGTGAGACTCAAATAGACTTTTTAATAATATAAATTGACATGCACAATTTTGATTTGGTTTAGCAGTTAGAAGAACCTAACTAGTACTGGAAAATACTTCTTTCAGCTTTGGGGTTTTTGTTTTGTTTTGTTTTGTTTTTAAAGTAACTGGTGTCAAGGTTAATGGAAAATTCTCATAAACATGGCTAATGGAAATTTTCATAAAGTACAGTTCTGCTGTTTGAGAAACTAATTTTACTCTTATCCTGTCTCACATAATTCTTTTGCAGAATTTAAATTTAACTGGTCAAAAATATCCATATTCTGGCTATGTTTGGATGATACAGCCTTGGTTGAAATTAACATGACTTGAATTCCGTAATATACTCCTTGGCTTTGTATTTTCTTTATTGATTTTTAACAAGACTCTAGTCATTACTATGTAGGCATACATTGTTTAACAATATCCATTGTTAAAATACTTTAAATATAAAAACCAGTGATTACTCACTGCCAAGTTTTTTTTTTTATTGGAGATATACCTACATTGGCCATTTTGTTGTAAGACATACTCAGTTTTAAATTGCGGTTCCCTCTATGCTCCTTTTTCTTACATGACTTGCAATTGGTTTCATATCCAATCACCACTGTTTCTGAAATGAGGTGTCATTAGATGCTTACAGAAGGAAGTGACTGCTTTCCTAGAGAAATGTTCAGCCAACTTCCTTTTCATATGCCAGTTACCTTACTCCACTTCATCTACTACTTATACTTCAGCAAAGTCTGCTGCTCTTTTTATCCTGTTCTGCTTACTCATTTGCAAGTTTTTCCATAGTATCCCACATGTTTGAAACAACTTATCATTCCTCTTCTGCCAATTCACCCTCAAAGTTAAAATTTATCTAAAAGTATCATCAAGGAAAGCATTGCTTTTAGGTATATGATCTAGACTAGATGTATCCTGAGAGCTGTTGCTAATGTCCTTTGTATACCCTCTTTTTGATCTCATTCACTCAACAAACATTTATTAGACACAATCATTATATATGACACAATCATATATATATATATATGTATATATGTATATATGTATATATGTATATATCTGTGTGTGTGTGTGTGTGTGTGTGTGTGTGTGTGTGAATGGTCTTTGCCCTATAAAACTTAAATTCTAGTTCAGAGTATATGTTAAAAGACCCAGTAGGACTGACTGAATGTTGACATAAGGCAACAAAGATTCTTGGACTAAATATGTTATTTAATAAACAGTAGTTTCCTCCATTTTTAAAAAGAAAAATGACTTCACATTGGAGCTTCATCTTTATTCTAGGCAGAAGGATAGCACATGGACATTCATGGTCATAAGAGTGCCAAGCATATTTAAGATTCAGCAGCTAAATCTTAAGTAAGATTCAGCATATGTATCATGAGGTGGTGTAAGTAGCTGGAGAGACTATGGGAAAGGCCTTTTAGGCCAGGGATTTAAATGTGATTATATAGACCTCAGGGAACCTGTGGAGGTTTTAAGCAGAGGAATTAGATAATTCAATTTGGAATTTGCTATTAATCATAATGTATCTCCCAGTCACCATTTTCATTCATTTTTTTTAATTTTTTTTAAAGTTTACTTATTTATTTTGAGAGAGAGAGTCTGTGTGCATGAGAGGGGGAGGGGCACACAGTGAGGGGGAGAGAAAGAATCTAAAGCAGGCTCCACACTCCATCTGTGTGTAGAGCCTGATGTGGGGTCGAACTCACAAAACCATGAGATCATGACCTGAGCTGAAACCAAAAGTGAGTTCCTTAACCTACTGCGACACCCAGGCACCCCTCACATTCACCACTTTTAATAATATCTTCAACTCTTTCTCACAGAGTCTCTCTTTTCTGATTAAACCAATCTAATCACTAGATTTATTGTGTTTATGTCATCTATACCTTAATTTTACCCTTTTTCTTCCTTAAGATGATTTGTTCTTCATGGTATACTTAAGATCAGTGCATTTCACTGCATGTAAATTTTACAGAATGAAAGCAAACAAATATTGAATTCTAGTTAATAATATGAGTAGTGACACATTTAGGATTGAAGAATATGTATGTTTGCAACTCACTCTGAAATGCATCAAAAAAATAAAGAGGTGAATTGATGGGTACATTGAGATGGGCATGTGATAGAGTAAATTCAGCAAATCACTGATTATAGAATTTAAATGTACATAAGCATTCACTGTAAAATTCTTTCAACTTTTCTGTAGTTTGAATATTTTCATAATAAAATTTTAAAGAAAAAAGAAAGATGATTTCTTCTTCTATTCAAATATTAAAAAGCCATTCAAGTCCTCTGTGGCTGTTGACCAATGGTTATCTTCTCCTGAGTCTCTGAGCTTTTATAAAGTTTTTCTCAATTGACATAAGATAGAATGGATTTTTTATGTGTTTGTTTCTGTTTTTTCTTTCCTGAATGTAAGCCCTCTGAAGGCAGGTCCTGTAAACTTCAGACTTTGCATATGAAGGAACTTAAAAGTACATGTTGACTATTTCCCTAGCCTAATCAGTAGGATAGATGTGTTTTGGAGTGTGGCACATTGTTTAGTAATATTGTGAATATTAAATTGATAAATATCACTATTTCATGATGAACAATTTCACTTTTTTGGATAAATGTAATTTTGTACAGCTATAATCGTCTTCTTTAGAGGACATATTTTAGGCTTTTTTCTTGAGTGCTGTCATGGGTTCTTCAAAACTTGCTTCCATCATTGGGGAACTTTCTGCTATGGTTCTTTTGAATCTTTGGTTATAACTTACTCCCTACACAACTCGTAGGAGCCCTTGAGTGATGTAACATTTCTTTGCTGAGACTTCTTTGCCTATTCAGGGGTCCCTACTGAATAGACCTTAGAGTGACCTCACACTACCTTATTCTATATGGGATCCTTAAATGGCCCACAGGAAAATCTTATATTTCCTTTTCCCTGACAAATACTAGGAATGCAGGCTGGTCAAGGTACAGTTGCATCTCTTTTAGGTCATTTTTCAGCAGCAGACAACCCAGATGTTACTATTTAGACATATCAAACAGAGCTGGCACACTACACACTGTGCCTTCCCCTCCAAAAGGAAAAAGAAATTGCAGGGAACACATATTGAATATTCTCAGGGTTTCTTTCAGCCCGTCTTGGGTCTTGGGGATAGCAGTGAGACTCTGAACGCACAATTAGTATGATCCAAAGAAATAATTTTATAACCTCCAACATCCCTACCTTTTGTATTCTTACTAAGGGAAAAGAGTATAAAAGTTCTCTAAGCAGATTCTTGTCATGCACTTGAATAATTCTGCAAGGGGAAATTTTATTTTTGTAGTTTATGTCAATTCCTCTTAAGATCTTAGCCAAAATCCACATTTTGAAACTCTGTTATATTGCTAAAGTCTATGTCAAACTTTAACTATTGACATTAATTACATGAAAGCACATTATAAAAGTTTCTTAAATTTTATAAAATGTCTCTCATACTGAGGTTTTTTTCTAGATTTTGTGGGTATCATTTTTTTAAAGTTTACTTATTTGAGTGAGAGAGAGAGGGCAAGTTGGGAGCGGCAGAGAGAGAGGGAGATAGAGAGAATCCCAAGTCGACCACAAATCCATGCAGAGCCTGATGTGAGGCTCAAACCCACAAGCCATGAGATCATTACCTGAGCCAAAGTTGGACACTTAACCAACTGAGCCTCTCAGGCACCCATGTGGATATCATGTAATTGATCATTTAAGTGTCATTTAACATGACATCACAATTGTTTTAGTCCAGGTCTTCCACTAACAAGTTGCCAAGATGGGATTAAACATGCAAGAATTTTATTAGGTGAAATACCTGTGAAAGAAAATAGGGAGGAAGGTGGAGCATATGGCTGGGAGAGCCATAAGACCACAGTGTAAGCCTGCCTCCAGGTGAAGGAGAGAGGAAGGAAGGTTGAGTGTAAGCATCCTGCCTAGAATGTCTTGTATCTAAGTAAATTTCAGCAAAGCCTTTACAAAGTCCTCAGTTCTCAGGAAAGAGCATGAGTTAGTCTCTGTGTTCTGTTCAATCATTGGCTGAGTTGTAGGAATGCAGTACAATGCAGGGATGGATTTCACAGCATAAGAGCTGGGGTCATTGTTCAGTTCGGTTCACTGTAGCTGGAATTCTGAGGTTACCACAAGGATACTTGGATTTTCTGCAATAGCCAGCATAAGGTAAGCAGCCACTTAGCATATAAACAGTTTTTCAGTGGGTGAATAAACAAACATTACATTGTATTTTGAAATCTTCTCTTGATCAATATGAAGAGAAATGTTATAGCACCAAAGGTAAAAACAAATTATATAAAGAAAAATATGTATTGAAAGAAAAAAATGAGATTGCATGCAGAAGTCTAGAGGAGTTATTTTAACTTAAGTTTTCAATCATGGTTTTCACAGCAAACCATAATAGTTATTATTCAAGTATTACAACTGTTTCCCTTTATTTGGAAGAAAGTGTTGAGGGCTATCTCTTTCCTAGGTAATGTGACTGTCAATAATAAATTACTTAACTTCTGTAAACCTCAGCATGCTCACTAATGACACAATACCTGCTTTCCTTTTCTTATAGTCTTCTAGGGATACTCAGTTTGAATTTTTGAAAAATAGAAGATGTAAAGATGGGGCACGTGGGTGGTTCAGTCGGTTAAGCATCCCACTCTTGATTTTGGCTCAGGTTATGATCACAGGACCATGAGATCGAGCCGTATGTCAGGCTCCACACTGAGCATGGAGCCTGCTTAAGTTTCTCTCTCTCTCTCTGTCTCTCTCTCTCTCTCTCTCTCTCTCTGTCCCACCCCCCACCCCTCTTCCCTGCTCACATTCTCCCTCTCTAAAAAAAAAAGATGTAAAAATGATTTGTAACATGTAAAACACCATATCAGTAAAAGTTATTGTTATTCTTACCACAATTTGCATACCAAACTAAAACATTAGTTGTTATGTAATCATTTATTAAAGCATAAAATCACTGTAATTTTGTTCTTCTCATTTAAGGACTCACCTTCACCAGTACCACCCACATCCAAGTCCCCATGATTTCTCACTGAATACTCTACTAGCCCTGTACAAGAGCCTCCCTGTTTCCACTCTCATCTGTCCTACATTCCAGCCTCCATAACATAGCCTAAATTGTGTCTTACAAAAGAAATCATATGATGTCCCTCCCTTGCTTAAAATATTCCAATGACTTCCCATAGCCCTTGAATAAGATCCAAAATCCTTATATAATCACTTTATCATCTGGCTCCTGCCCGTCTCTCAGACCTCATCTCATTTGATTTCACCTTGTGCCAATTAAGCGAGAGCCATAATGGCCTTTTCTGGGTTGCTCCAATAAGCCAACCTCATTCTCACCTATGGCCCTTCACTGACTGTTCTCCTTGCCTAGAATTTTTGGACCCTTATATTCAAAAAGAAAACAGAGAAAATTGTTGATAAAGGAAACTTGTAAATAGTATAGGAATAATTCTGTTGTAGTAAGTACTTTATACTTATTTTAGTTTATCAGCTATCAGGCAATGTAGATGACAACTACCCAATTAAACTATGAAGGGATGGTCACATATCCTTCCTTTCTGTTCCTTTCCATTAACAGGAGATTTTATGACTTTTAAGTCATTCAGTAAAATTCATCTTCTTTAATATTTCTGAAAAGAAAAAAGGTAAAGAATTGTTCTTCCTTATAGCTGTTGGGATCTCATTAGTTACCAGTCATAAAATCTTCAGAAAATGGGAAGTGTTTTTATAGGGGTCAGAAATTTCAATGCAAAGAGCAGGTGGATGCTATGCAACATACACATGGGCTCAGAGAAAACTATGTTTAAAAATGCTTTTTCATGTAAAATTGATGTGTTATTGTAAATGTTAAAACACCAAGTTGTGACTCTCTGTTTCTGAACCTGCTCATAGTGCACTGAAAGAAAACTAGAAAGTGCTGCCCAACTCTAGAATATGTTCCATCAGTTTTTGTGGCATTTGTGTCTATAACTGCTATTAACATTAATGGGATTTAATTGAGTAGGGCTGATACACACATATCAAAAAATTCACTCAAATTACTATAGGCATAGCTGGTCATGGAGCATAATTCACAGTACATACAACTGAAATTGTTTTGCATTAAAACATGAAATAAAACATATTTAGAAGTTGGCTATCAAGCCGTATTTGGAGCAGATACTTAAAATATCTTTAATATTGGAATTCCAGTATTAAATAAAAGGCATGTTTATAAAGAGTTCAATAATTGGACAGGCTACATATTGATTTTTTCCTTTGTTATATAATATTACCCACTTCTCCATCTAGAGCCATGTCGTACCGGGTTGAAGAGTGCTAGAAACATGGTCGCTGTTGTGTATTGGAATGTGGAGAGACGGAAAGGCTGTCACAGCAGTCAATAAGATCTGAGAGGTGTTGACTAATTGCCTGCTAATTACACAGTAAATTGTCTAATTAAGCTGATGGTTAATTAGGGTACGCTTGCACAGCAGTCTTGTGGAATTTGTGTCTGATGTCTGGGAAGCAGCTTGTGTAATTGGCAAACTGGTAAGGACTGGCAGAGAACATGACTGGAAAGCTCACTGCCAGTGGATGACAGAATAAGGATTTAGTGGAAACAAAAGGGTTGTCATTTTTATACTGAAGGTTTTGTTTCAGTTCTGCAGCTATTCTGCAGTGAGCATTGACAAATACATCTGAAGCCTAAATTACACGAGCAAAGGAGGGCTTAAAATGTTCTTCAACATGTAAAATAGGCTGCTTGCTTGCCATGTATCAGCTCTGATACACTATATCATATTATATTCATAGACACATTGCATTTTTACAGTTCCTCTTTTTAACATATGTTATTTGCTGTTCACGTACAAAAAAATTATGAAAATCCCATCTATCTAAGGAAAAAATTGCCTCTAATGAAAATATGTGATGACAAATAAGACTAATTAAAAGACATCTGAAATAAGAACTTGAGTTCATTATTTAATTTTTAATTTATGCATTACCATGAACCATAAAATATTAGACGTAATACAGGTATGTTTGGATAATACTTTAAAGAAACAAGACATTTTAGTTGTAATGAGAGAATTGCAGTTTTGTCATTGATATCATTTTATCATGCGACTAGCTTTTGCTTATAACTTAGTGAAATGTAATAATAGAATATTTCAATACCTAATTAAATGTTTTTCATTGCTGAATGAATTTGATGAATTACCTTAAAAATTTGAGTGCCTTTAAAAATAAAAGCTCCAGGGGTTTGTTTTGCTGCTATTGTTGTACTTTATAGCTTAGGAAGTTTAACTTTTTTTCAAAAAGTTATGTGTGATTGAAATACATGAGAATTCTCTCTGTAAATAAATTAATCAATTGAAGAATATAGGCCCTAATAAATGAAATTAGGTACACGTATACATCACCTCTTTGCAAGAGACCCAATACAAATGATCACTTCTATTAGCATTTACTGTCCAGATTCCAATAGTTTTGAGGATTTTAAATGGAATATAGGTTGCAGTTGAGACAAAAGGTCACAGGTGCACAATAAATCTTGGATTTTTATGTATGGTTAATAAAGCAAGAGAAAATTCTAAACTTGCAAAGCTAGATTTCTAAAACATAAGAAGGCCTTAATGCAATTATGATGTCAACATTTTCTTCTGCCTCTTTAGCAAATAAAATCTATATCTGCCTCTGATTGGATGAATATGTGTATATTTTTTTTTCTCACTATTTTCCATTTGAGATTCTGTATCTACTATATGTTTCTAAATAGAAAAAGAGAAATACACATTATGTGCTCTCTAAAATGTCTTTGAATTAGCATTAACCTTGGAGATATATGCATGGTAAATGAAAATATTTACTATTTTAGCACAAAAGGTGTTTTCAACCTGTTTTAAGCAATGCTCTAAAATGTTAAATCACAAACATAAAAAAGATATAATATATAAAATATTCTTTATTTCAAGAGTAAAGAAAAATCATATTCATTCTGTGCAGAGTCTTAGGTTATGAAGTCTTATAAAGAAATTATGCAAGAGAGAAGAAAAGTGAATTTACCAAAGGGAATACAAGGCTAAACATTGAAATTGCTTATTTGAAGATATATCTCCTGAGGGAGAAAAATCAGATGGAGGTCATTGCTGCAACTTCATTCTATATTTTGATCTACTCAGTTTTTCATTTTATTCTTCAGAGAGATAATCTACAAAATCTATTTATTGTAAGTGATAAAAGTTTGCATAAAAAGAAATCAAGTAGATTTATCTATCATTGTAATTAAACTTTTAAAGAAGAAATTTTACAAAACACAACCTTCAGGAAAAATTCCTCCTCTATGTTTACATATAAATTTCAGTGTTTTTTTTATATTAAGTTAAAATCTAAATGGTTTCCATTAATAGGCAGCTATCAAAAGAATTAAGTTCTGTATGTCATAAGATCATGTAATCATCTGTTGAGAACTTCTTGTAATACTTTAAGTTGGCATATATATATTTATTTATATTTGTATGCACACATATACCTAACGTGTGTTTTTGTGTACGTGTGTTATGTAACCACAATTTCTTTTTTGATGCCTTAGAAACTTTCATCCCTACAATTTAAAAAATTCAGAGTAAGAAATAACAATATTTAGCAACATTAGCTATCAATCTCATTCTAAACTTCTTTCTTTTATAATTTACGTATCATAAACTTTACTGTTTTAAAAATAAATAACATTCACTGCTTTCTAATTGATTTCAGAGTATTTCTGTCACTCCAGAAAAGAAACCCGTACCTGTTAGCAGTCACTCCTCACTCCCCACACTGCCTAGCCCCTGGAGACGGCTAATGTGTATTCTGTCTCCACGGATTTGCCTATTCTGGACATTTTGTATAAATGCAAGCATACAATATGTGACCTTCTGTATCTGGTTGCTTTCACTTAGCATAATATTTTTAGAGAGCTTCCATGTTGTATCACATATCAAAACTTCAGTTGTTTTTGTGGATAAACTACATTTTTAAAAAATATTTGGGGTTGTTTTTCCTACTTATTGCCCGTTATAAGTAGTATTTGAGTGGATATATGTATCCAAGTCTCTTTCAGGTATACCTGGGAGTGGAATGACTGGGTCATGTGGTAACTACAGGTTTGACTTTTCGATGAACTGCCAAACTGTCCTCCAAAGTGGCTGCACCAGTTCACTCTTCACTGGCAAAGTATGAGAGCTCTAATTTCTTCACATACTCACCAGCAATGCTTTTTATTATTGCCATCAGAAAGAGTGTGAAGTTGTTTCTCATCGTAACATTGACTCCTAGCATAAGTGGTAACTAGAATAGTAAAAGTAGGAAGGCCTGATAATCGCCTTAATATTCTTAATAGCATATCACCATGACAACTAGCCGGTAGAACCAACAGTGAAAGCAGCTACCATTTTTCATTCTCTCTTGTTCCAGAAACTGTGGTTATCGGGAGAGGCTGACCCACTTCCATTGGAGGCATGACATAAGAGCAAGTCTGAAAATTGACTTTGGAGTGTGGGGGTATAGGCAAGCTCTGGAGAATAGCCAGTTTGTTTGGGTTCCTGGACTGTGAAAGAAAATGTTATAAGGTGGCATATATTCAAAGAGTAGTCTCTTACTGTTTGGTAAGTTATGTACTTCAAGGATATAAAGAAATGTTCTAAGCTAAATTTTGAGCATAACATACTGAATTAATGCCTAGGAGAAACATGTAATATACTCTAGATAGCAAGGATAAGGACTGTTAATTACTCTAGGAGTCTGAATCAGATGTTCTTCCCTGTTCTCTGCTCTCCTACTTGGTGTTTTTATCATTCTGGATCCAAATGCACAGATCGTGTGACTTAAAAAGATTTACCTTAGCTCTTGCTCTAGCCTAAGAGCTCCCATATGTAGATGAGGAGAGTTAGTCTGAATTAAAGTTCATATGGATGGTGATTGGACACTTTCATACCATGTACTTGGCACTCTTAATATTATATTGTTACAGTATTTTATAGTCACTGTAGTTCTCTGTTCATTTTTATGGTTCCTGTAGTATAGAACAATGAAGGACTCTGTCCTTACTCTCAGAGGAGCTTGAAATCTTGTGGTAAGATGCACCGGGAGCCAACTCACATACTTTGTAAAACATGTAGGAGAGGAAGAAACAAGAGCTGTAAAAATCCATAGGCGGCACCAGACCAAGCTGGAGATAAGGGCTGTCACTGGAAAATAGATGAGTCTAAGAGGAGCCCTGAACAGTGCCTGTCAGAAGAGGAGGGGCACAGTGTGACTGCGTAGCATGTGCAAAGTCAAGCAGGGAGAGAAGCCCAGTATAAGTGGGAGTTTAGTTTCACTAGAAAGATGATGCAATGAGAATAGGGAAAGTTAGACTAGAACCAGATAATAAAGAGCTTTGTTTGTAGTTTGAGAAGAGTTTAGACTTTATCTTCAAGGATGACAAATGGATGTTATGCCTAGAATGACAAGACAGGATTGGATATGGATTTTAGAAAGGTTTCTCTGATAGTAGTGTGTAAAGTGTGTAGAAAATAGCTATGCAAGAGTGGGAGAAGATGCATATATTCATTCCACAAGTATTTCACAACAAATGACTCTATGTCTACACACTGTTCTTGGTCCCTGAGGATAGAGTGGTGAGGAACTTGGCAAAGCCCTAACTTCATGGCGTGTACAGATGCAATATACTAGGGAAGAAATGGTTGAGGCTAGAGTAAAGTGGACCTGTTTAAAACGTTTAAAGGAGATTAAAGTAGCAGCTTTGTGTCTGGGGAGGGAAAAGACAAGAATGGTTCCAGGATCTCTGACTTGGCAGCTGTTTGTGGTTGGTCCATTCACAAAGGAGGTGAATATAGGAGGAGAAAAACATGGCTTTTGTGTCCTGTGCCACTCGCTGAAGCAGAACTTTTCAATATCGAAAGAAAACTGTCAATGGGTACTTTTATTCTCCCACTATAATTACTTCAAATATTTGGAAGGAAAAGGTCACTCTAATAGAGGAACTGCAGTTATTAAAATTGAACTGAAAATGTTAATAATTTCTCAGATGAGATAGAAGTACTAATGTAGAGTTCTAAAGTTTGAACTCAATTTAATTATTCTAAAATTAGATCTAAAACTAACATCTAAAGGGGAAAAGTTAACAGAACAGGATGTTAAATCAATATGATTAATTAACTTGATATAAATAACTGGAGTATTGCTCTGTTTATCTGTAAATCATTTATCATGATACCAGCTGTAAAAGAAAATCTTAATAATAATGATAATGATGTGTGTCATCCTCCCACTCAGCAGAGGTGTTCTGACAAATTGTTAACAAACTGTCTTACAGTACTTCACAGATTCAAATGCTAATGTGATAACAACATAATCAATAATAATAAAATCAACAATGGAACAAATAATTTTGATGCAGCTTCTTAGGCAAATTTATTAAAACTTTGAGTTCACATGTGAACTCTCTCTCTTTTGATCTCTCCTCCCTCCTTCCCTTTCTCCCTGCCTCCTTCTGTCCCTTCCCTCTCCGGCTTCCTCTCCCCTTCTCTTTCTCTCTCCCTCCCCTTCTTTCTCAAAGGGCATATTGATCATTTCCATAGAATCCATTAGCAAATCCAGAACCATACTTAAATATGTATGTTCTGTCCCCACACCGACTTTCATTCTTCAAGGCCTCATTTGTCCTCACTTAGAACATCACTTGGACCTCTTAAAAGGTCTGATTTCCCTGGTATCTCCTGACAGATATCAATGTACTTATTTGCAACCAAACTTACCTCCCTAAAGTATATGTGGGCATGTCTCTCCGCTTTCTACCCATAGGAGAAAATTCACACTCCTTAGTGGGTCATACAAGTCCCTCTTGTTGCAACCCAGTATTTTCTTAGCCTTATTTCTTCTATGCCTTTTCACAAAAAGGTTTAAGAAACAGAAGGCTAAGATTTTCAAAATATAGGTGCTCCCTTTGTAGCCTTATATAATGTCTCAGACCCCACATGTTCTTTTTATTATCTGGTCTACAGACCATGCTTGTACACATGGAGTTGGAGACTGCTCACTGTTCAAGAAAAACCGACTTGAGGGTGCCCTGCATGTTCCCTGAAGATGCTTGATTCTGCCTTCCAATAGCACTTGTTTATGCAGTGTGCTCCTATCTGAAGAGCCCTCCCAATATCTGGCCTACAGGGCACTTAATTTGCCCTCAGAAGCCAGTTTAGGTGTGACTCTCCTTGGAGACTTTCTCTTCCCTTAAAACTGTGTCCCCATCAACCTTTGGAAGAACTTCCTGCTGTCATAGGAAGAAGACAAAAATTGCAACTCTGCCACTAACATGTTGTGTAGCTTTCTTAAAGAGGATGGGCAAGCCTACTCTGAGCTCCTTTCTGTTCTATATTCTGTTCTACATGTTTAATTAGAATATCCTTGTTTTTCTTTAGAGTTATTTGAGCAGTGTCCATCTTCCTCTGAGAAACTAGCATTGGGTATTTATGGTGTATATATTACATATCAGGCATTCTGAAACCCGCATAATGTACATTTTCTCTTTCACTACTAGCAACTTGCTATGTTAGATGTCATAATCCCCACTGAATGGGTAAACTGAGGCTTAACAAATTCTGAATCCCCTTGCTTTTTATGTCCCTATAGTCATCAGTCATAGTTCAGTGCCACAAACACAGCAGCCATTCAGCAAAGGCTGAATTCCTCTCTTCTATTTCATATTAGGATTTTTCATTCTTCCAGATGGAAATGTGATGTGATTTATCACATGACAGAAACTGATCAGTAGTGTTCTTTTGCCACCATTTGGCTGCAGGTTGAATTTAAGTTGCTACAGGTTTTTTAGGAATGAAAATGAGAATCTTGTTAAAAGATTTACTGTGGGCCTCTTAAAACCACCTTATTTTATGGGTCAAGATTTCTCCCTCCTAAGTCCACAGCTCTTGGGATCATGTTTGACTGTTCATTAATAATCATTGTTTTGTTGGCTTTATTTCCCTGGCCTGTGTTCCAGTAAGAATGTCTCACATTCCATGAATGACACTTACATGTTTTTGAACAAAAGTGATTTTACTTCAGTATTCACCCATTGTATTAGTAAGATTGTTATGTCAGGTAGACCAGATCCAAATCCAGGCCCCCATAGAGAAGGAGATCACCCTGAACTCACACCCTGATTTCTTAAAAATTTTAAACACCATAAATAATTTGAGAGGCAATGAAAAAGTTTCTTCTGAATTGAACTCCTCTGGGCCCTGGATTTCCATGGTTTCCTTTACTGCTCGTATTTTAGTACAGTGGTATGAATATGAAAATCTTTGGTACCAGGGGATTATCTTCTCCCCAGTGTTCTGTGCAATATTTTAAAGGTGTCCCGACATTATAGATTATGCTGAAATAATACAGCCTACTTGGTATTACATTCTGTATTCATATTTACTATAAAATGTCTCACTACAGCACATTCCTTAACTTCCTATAGAGAAGGATGTAATGTACAACAGAGAAGTGCATTTTTTAGAAACACTGAAATGAAAGTTGTTGATTTTAAAAGACATTTTGTCACAGATGAGTGAGGGAGAAAGAGATCAAACCAGCAGGTCTAGCCAATCCAAGGTTTCATTCATGCATCTCTTCTGCTTAGTGCTTTCCCCTTTGGTATCATTAGCATTTTCATTTCGAAAAATGACAGTCTGCCGTGGAAGCAGTAAAAATGTTCAACCTGTGGTTTAAATTATTGATTTTTTAGAATATTGAAGCAGTATTTCAAATGGATTTTGTTAGAGATACTTCTGGGTGGAGGGTTTCAAAGGTAATTTGATATCCAAAAGCCTGTATATTTCAAAGACTTTCCATTCTTTGAATTTCTTTAGACTCTGGTTGATTGGATAAAAATGTTTATTGTCTTCAGGATTATAAGTAGCAGATCAGTGCTGCTCGAACTTGAAACATATATCCGCAGACTATGCTCTTCATGATTTATGGTATATGTTCAGTCTGTGATCAAGTGGCAAAATAAATCTTCATTTGGAAACAAAAGCTGATCTTAAAATGAAGGAAAACATGCTATGATTTACATGCATAGAAGGTCAATAGTCCAATTGATAGCTAATTTATTGTAATAAAGCATGCAAGGTGTGGTTCTATAAGAATGGATTTTAATGAAGCTCCTCAAATTATATTATGCTAATAAGGGAGTAGAGTGTGGCTGCGGCGATTTTCCTTAAAATCTTTTTAAGTCTCTCACCACAGTCAACACTCACATATGAACAGAAAATGTTTTGACAAGGAGCAGGATTACTGACTGCTGTGTGTATGCTGTGCAGGTAGTTTGCTATTCGCAGCATGTTTCTACTTATGGAAAAAAGCTACTTAAAAAAATTACATTATATCAAAATGACTTGATCTGCAATCATTCTACAAGTCGAAGCCTTGCTGAAGTCAATGAGGGCTTGGAGTGCAAATTTAGGACTGTATCGAGCTTAATACGTGGAGAATTGCATGATATCTTGTGATGTCAAGTATCACACAGCAATGGGATGTCACAAATTTGAAATAAAGCCTGATATTCTCTCTTTGACAGGTTTCAATGAATTAAAAACACGGTATCTTTTTGAGGCATTGGGACATAAAGGGGAAATATGCTACTAAATATATGAGATGTATCCATAATGATATGTCCATAAACATGTATGTATGATTAAACCAGTTTGAAAATGCCTTCCCAGTGGAAGTACTACCTTGAAAGTTGGTTGGAGAATATGCTGATGTTGCTACTTTCTGGGGATGGGGGTGTGGGGGTGGGCAGAAATGCTTAATCTGTGGGTGTAAAAGCCTGAGATCAAATCCTTTTGTAGTACTTCCTTCCTCTAAAAACTGTATACAGAGGAAAATATGACTGAAATAATTTATATGTTATTATGACATAGATCATCTGATTTAATCTTCAAGACAGCACTTAGAAATAAGGATTTTATATCTTTTCATATTGTTTCATTATATCAGAATTAAGGAAACAGACTCCCAGAAAACTAAGTAGATTACTCAGGGTCACATGACTATTAAATAGGGAAGCCAGTGTTCTTGCTTGGGTTTATAGAACTCCAAAAGCAATGCTTTTCTACTGCATAATACCTGTCTGTCTTTATTCTTTAAAAATGGCATCAAAAGCCGTTAAAAAAGAAAATCAAGACACAGACGAGCAGTGAGCCCTATAGTGACACAGTATATGTGGTATTTAGGTCTTGTTTGTTTGTTTGTTTGTTTGTTTGTTTCAGGGGTAAAGCCACTTGTGTCTGCTCCCTTTTCCCATTCATTAGGTGTTTACCTAATTGAAAACAATTCCTGTGTGTTTAAGTCTCAGATACTGTAGGTGAATTAACTCACTAAATCTCCACAACAATCCTATTAATATTAGTCTCATGCAGTAGATGAGGACATGAGACACTGAAAGGTTGCTCTAGAGAAACTATTAATAAGTAAGCGGTAAAGCAGATAAATATCTACCGTAAGGAATTGTTGTGCATAGTCAATGAGGTAGTGAAGGGCACTTACAATTATCAATACTTTATAGGAAGGAAACTGAGTCACAGAAGGGTTAATGACTTGCCCAACCAATATCACACAGTGGTCAATTTGGCGTGATGGATGAAGTACTAGATATACTTCTTGGTATCTAGTAAGTTACTAAGGTACATGTTGAGAGCAAGAATCAAATAACTCAATACAGCCCAGTTGTGCAACTCGGTAGGGAATTGGGTGCAAGTTATTCAAATCTAAGTTGTAGTCTCTATTTGTAAAGTTGTTGTAATAAAATATCAATTAACTGTAATTTAGTGAGTTTGCCCATGTGCAGGTACTCTCATAACATGTGATACAAGTAAAATCTAAGCAAGTGTTTAGGGCATACTAAGTGCTCAACAAAGGCTAACATTATTAATGTATTCTGTCATCATCATTATAGTAAGAGAGGGTTAACTAGCACACGAGGCTCAGGTCAAGACTTGTGATATATCTGGAGTAAATTTTACTATATGTGGTTGTCAAGGGGACAGAGTGTTCCTGGATAATCTCACTATTGGTGAATCAGCATTTCTCTACCTTTGTTGTGCTGAATTCATCAAGGTTTTGGAACTTGACTTCTGCCATGATTTCAGGAAAAGAACATGAACCCACATCTCAAGCCCAGTATACTTCATATAGCATATGCCAAAAACTAATTAGTTCCTTGAAAATACATTTCTTCATCACAATTACTTCTAAAAATAGGGTTCCTGATTTCAGTGAATATAAGTAGTTTAACAAAGCTATAGATTGTCTCTCCAGCTAAGTTTTAGGTGCTTAAACAGTAGTATCATTCAGTCACAGCCACGGTTTTCAGACTTACACCTGTAAGTTCATACCAATTTATTGGCTAGCTTATGAAGTAAAAATTAAATTTATAAAGGGCACAAATAATATCTTGATGTATATAATCACCTAACATGCAGACACAGATTGTGATAGTGGATATAGATATTTTATAGAACTTGTTGTAAACATCTGAAAAAGATAATGGAACTTAGTATTTATGCATATTAAAATTTTTACATATAGAAAATTTGAAAATATGAGAACATATCCATCCCCAAGCTTCAGTAATTATGTCATAGTCAACCTTCTTTCATTGTGACCTTACACACTCCTCCCACTTCAGATTATTTTGATGTAAAAACCAGTTCTTGTATGATTTAATTGGTACATATTTCAACATATCTAAGAAGAGACTCTTTTAAAATGAAAACAATACTAGAATAATACCTAGAAATAATTAAAAATAATTCCTTAATATCATAAAATATCTAGTCAGCTTTTATATTTGCTTTTATTTTTTTTATAGTGTGTTTATTTGAATTAGTGTGTTCAAATAAGATCCCTATATATCAATTGACTGACCCTTACATCTCTTAAAAATTTTTCATCTCTTTTAAGTTTTTTCTCACATTTTAAAATTTTTAATTGAAGTATAGTTGATATATAATATTAGTTTCAGTTTCAATAATTATATACATTACAAAATGCTCACTACATTAAGTGTCGTTACTGTATGCACCACACAAGGTTATTACAGTATTTTTGACTGTGTTCTCTATGTTGTTCTTTTCATCCCTGTCACATATTTATTTTATACCTGGAAGTTTGTAACCCTTATTCCTCTTCACCTATTTTGCCTATTTCCCCCTCCCTACTCTTTTAGCAACAACCAGTTTGGTCTCTGTATTTATGATCTATTTCTCTTTTTTGATTTGTTGTTGTTATTGTTTGTTTTGTGTTTTAGATTCACATACAAATGAAATCACATGGTATTTGTCTTTCTCTGTCTGACTTATTTTACTTAGCATAATACACAAATGGCAAGATTTCATTCTTTTTATGGCTAATATTGCTTTGTGTACATATACTGCGTATTCCTTATCCATCCATCTATCGATGAACATTTAGGTTGCTTCCATATCTTGACTAGTGTAAATAATGCTGCAATAAACATAGGGGTGTATGTATCTTTTGGAGTTAGTGTTTTGTTTTCCTTGGGTAAATACCCAAAAATTAAGATTACTGGATTATATGGCACTTGTAGTTTTTAGCTTTTTGAGGAACTTCCATCATGCTTTCCAGAGTGGCTGCACCAATTTACGTTCCCACAAACAGTGCATAAGGCTTTCCTTTTCTCTGTATCCCTGATAACACTTGTCATTTCTTGTATTCCTGCTTCTAGCCATTCTGAATGGTGTGAGGTATCTCCATTGTTTTTTTTTATTTGTATTTCCCTGATGATGAGTGATGTTGAGCATCTTTTTCATGTGTCTGTTGACCGTCTATATGACTTCTTTGGAAAAATGTCTATTCAAGTCCTCTGCTCATTTTCAATTGGATTATTTCTGGAGTATTTTTGGTATTCAGTTGTATAAAATCTTTGTATATTTTCTATATTAACTCCTTATCAGATATTTGCAAGTATCTTTTCCCATTCAGCAGTTGCTTTTTTGTTTTGTTGATGGTTTCCTTTGCTGTGCAAAATCTATTGATATTTGGTGTAGTCCCAATATTTTATTTTTGCTTTTATTTTCCTTGCCTTTGGAGTCAAATGTAGAAAATTGTTGCTACTGTCAACATTAGAGAAATTACTGCCTGTATTGTAGGATTTTTACAGTTTCAGGTGTCACGTGTAAGTCTTTAGCCCGTTTGGTTTCTTGTGTTTTGCAAAAGTTTTGATGTAGTTTCTATTTTTTTTTTTTTACTTTGTTTCCCTTACCTGGGGAGACATATCCACAAATTATTGCTGAAGTTGATGCCCAAGAGATTACTGCCTGCATTTTCTTTTTCTTTCTTTCTTTCTTTCTTTCTTTCTTTCTTTCTTTCTTTCTTTCTTTCTCTTTCTTTCTTTCTTTCTTTCTTTCTTTCTTTCTTTCTTTCTTTCTTTTTAGAGAGAGAACAAGTGGGGGAGAGGGGCAGAGGAAGAGAGAGAGAGAGAGAGAGATAGAGAAAGAGAGAGAGAGAATCTTAAGCAGGCTCCACGCTCAGCACAAAGCCAGATGTGGGGCTTGATTCCATATCCCTGGGATTATGACATAAGCCAAATCAAGAGTCGGATGCTCAACCAACTGAGCCACCCAAGGTGCCCCCTACATTTTTTTAAAAGAGTTTTATGATTTTAGTTCTTACACTTACATCTTTAATCGATTTTGAGTTTATTTTTGTTTGTGGTGTAAGATATTGGTCCAGTTTCATTCTTTTGCATGTAGCTGTCCAGTTTTCCCAACACTGTTTATTGAGGAGACTATCTTTTCCCCATAGTATATTTTTGCCTGTTATGTCATAAATTAATTGACCATATAAGCATGGGTTTACTTCTGGGCTCTCAATTCTGTTCCGTTGATCTGTGTGTCTGGTTTTGTGCCAATACCATACTGCTTTGATTCCTATATATTTGTAGTATAATTTGAAATCAGGGATTGTGATATCTCCACCTTTTTTATTCTTTCTGAAGATTGCTTTTATTAGTCAAGGTCTTTTGTTTATCCAACCAAATATTAGTTCTGTGAAATATACTGTTGGTGTTTCAATTGAGATTTCATTAACTATGTACATTGTTTTGGATATGTAGACATTTTACCAATACTGATTCTTCCAGTCCACAAGCAAGTTATTTATTTCCATTTGTGTCATCTTTGATTTCTTTTATCAGTGTTGTATAGTTTTCAGCATATATTTCTTTTACTTGTTTGGTTAAACTTATTTCTAGGTATTTTATTCTTTTTGATGCAATTGTAAATGGGGTTGTTTTCTTCATTCCTTATTCTGCTATTTCATTATTAGTGCCCAGAAACACAACAGATACCTGTATAGTGGTTTTGATCTCATAGCTTTACTGAATTTATTTATTAGTTCTTACAGTGTTTTGGTGGAGTCTTTAGGGGTATCTGCATATAGTATCATATCATCTCAAAAGAGTGATAATTTTACTTCCTTACCAATTCAGATGCATTTTATTTTTCTTTTTCTTGTGTGATTGCTATGGCTAGGATTTCCAGTACTATGTTGAATAGTAGTGGTGACTGTGGATGTCCTTGTCTTGTTCATAATCTTAGGGGAATTATTTGTGGGTTTGTCATAGATAGTTTTTATTATGTTGATGTATGTTCCCTCTATACACACTTTGTTGATAATTTTTACCATGAACACATATTGCATTTTGTCACATGTATTTTCTACATCTATTGAGATGATCATATGATTTTTATCCTTCATTTTGGTAATGTAGGGTCTCTCTCTCTCTCTCTCAAAATAAATAAATTTTTTTAAAAAAGTAAATGTTTGATAGAATTCATCTGGGAAACCATCTTGTCCTGGACTTTTATTTGTTGGAGTTTTTTGATGACTGCTTCAATTTCATTGCTAGTAATTGGTCTGCTCAAAGTTTTTATTTCTTCCTGATTCACTGTTGGAAGGTTATATATTTTTAGGAATTTATCCATTTCTTCTTGGCTATCCCAACTTATTGGCATATATTTTTTAATAGCAATCTCATAGTTTTTTTGTATTTCTGGTCTACAAATTGTAACTTCTCCTCTTCCATTTCTGATTGTATTTATTTGAGCTCCCCTCCCTTTTTTTTCTTGATGCCTGACTAATGGTATATAAAGTTTGTTTATCTTTTCAAAGAACCAACTCTTAGTATCATTGATCTTTTTTATTATTTATTTTATTTTATTTTATTATTTGTTAAAAATGTTTATTTTAATTTGAGAGAGAGAGAGCATAAGCAGGGGCAGGGAAGAGAGAGAGGGAGACACATAATCTAAAGCAGGCTCCAGACTCTGAACTGTCAGTGCAGAGCCTGATTCAGGACTTGAACCCACGGAGATCATGAACTGAGCTGAAATCAGATGCTCAACTGACTGAGCCACTCAGGTGCCCCAAATGGTTTTGGCTCAAGTCATGATCTCACAGTTCATGAAGTTTGAGCCCTGCATTGAGTTCTGTGTGGACAGTGTGGAGTCTGCTTGAGATATTCTCTCTCTCTCTCTCTCTCTCTCACTCTCTGCCCCTCCCTTGTTTGCTCTGTCTCTTTCTCTCAAAATAAATAAATAAACTTAAAAAATAAAACAAAAATCTAAGGAGTATTGCTTTTAATATTGTGTTCTGCACTAACGAAAATATTAAACATATGAAGGGAAGACAACTACACTTACTTCCCATAAGCACTTTCTTAGAAAACTGCTGGAGAATATGTTACACCAAACAAGAAAATAGGGGTGCCTGGATGGCTCAGTCAAAGCGACTGACTCTTGGTTTTGGTTTAGGTCATGATCTCAGGGTTCATGAATTTGAGCCCCATGTCAGGCTCTGCAGCTGGTGGCTCAGAGCCTGCTTGGGATCCTCTCTTTCTCCTTCTTTCTCTGCCCCTTCCCTGCTCATGCCGTGTCTGTCTCTCTTAAATAAATAAACTTAAAAACAAAAAAAAAAAAATACTTAAAAAAAGCCACAAGGAAATAAATGAAGGGAGCCAACATTGGACTGAGTTGGAAGGAATTTCTGGTAGGACCACAGGTCAAAATTGCAGGGTGAGAGGTGTGCAGTATAACTTGAGAGCATTCTGGGATCAGGCAGTTAAGAGCCTGTTGGAAGAATTTTTTAGGAAAGTGATGAAACTGCTCAGTTATCTGAGAGGTTTCTCTTTGTGGGAAATCAGATTATGAACCCTTTTATGGAATTACCATGGTGTGTGGAGTGACTCAGCCTGTGATTCAGGAAAAGCCAAATAAATGAAGAACATTTAACCTGTGTGGGAGTGGGAGGGGAGAATGGTACAAGAAAAGAAAGGGGATTATAGACCACAGTTACTGCAGTGACCGGTATTTACATACCCACAAAGATAAAAAATATTGATTGCAGATTTAACTGAAAATGTCTTCAGATATGTTGGGAAATTGGTGGACAATACATTTGTGGGAGAGGTTATACAAAAAGACTAAAATCTTAATTTCCAAAATAGGAATTAAGAGATGAAGGCAGAGGTAGACAGTGTGGCTTTCTTTTTTCTTTTTTTAATTTCACTTTTTTTCAATATATGAAGTTTATTGTCAAATTGGTTTCCATACAACACCCAGTGCTCATCCCAAAAGGTTCCCTCCTCAATAACCATCACCCAACCTCCTCTCCCTCCCACCCCCCATCAACCCTCAGTTTGTTCTCAGTTTTTAAGAGTCTCTTATGCTTTGGCTCTCTCCCATTCTAACCTCCTTTTTTTTTCCTTCCCCTCCCCCATGGGTTTCTGTTAAGTTTCTCAGGATCCATATAAGAGTGAAAACATATGGTATCTGTCTTTCTCTGTATGGCTTATTTCACTTAGCATCACACTCTCCAGTTCCATCCATGTTGCTACAAAGGGCCATATTTCATTCTTTCTCATTGCCACATAGTACTCCATTGTGTATATAAACCACAATTTCTTTATCCATTCATCAGTTGATGGACATTTAGGCTCTTTCCATACTTTGGCTATTGTTGAGAGTGCTGCTATAAACATTGGGGTGCAAGTGCCCCTATGCATCAGTACTCCTGTATCCCTTGGGTAAATTCCTAGCAGTGCTATTGCTGGGTCATAGGGTAGGTCTATTTTTAATTTTTTGAGGAACCTCCACACTGTTTTCCAGAGTGGCTGCAAGAGGGTGGCTTTCTCTGTGATAGCAATCAAGGCAGAAATGTGGACTTTTCCTTCAGTTGCTACTCATATTATGAGAATGGAACTTACTATCTTTTATTCCCAATATTAACAATAAAATTCTTCCTTGTTATCACTAGTGCAACTGGACTGCATATATCCTTTATTTACCCAGTCCAGTATTTTTAGCCATGTGTGCCTAAATCTGGTTCAACCCTTACTTGAAAAAAAAAACCCACTGGAATTGAATACTTTCTATTAGAGTACTCACATGGAAACAGTATCTTTGCCTCAAGTTCTTCACCCTAAATAATCTAATGATGTCAGTCAATACTTATAGAATTGTAGCAATCTTAAACTGTAATGGTGAAAGAAAAATATAGGTGTCTGTGATGTGTGCATTGATTTTAGCAGTTCATCCTTAGTGGAAAATGTAATTGAATATGTGTTCAGGTGGATAACACAACTTTAAAGGGGGAATAAGACAGTTTAATGCAATGGGAAGTACTGGATACATCCACATATTCAATAACTGTATAGTTCACCGATTGACAGTAAATCTTTATATCTGTACTATATATTCCCTTGGACCCCTCTCTCAACAATGGTACTGTGCTTCTTCAGTTGTTGCCAAGTTGACATGTAATATACCTTTTATAACTTTTAATGTGATAGACCTTTTATTCATCTTGCTCTCATAGGCAAAGAAAATGCTTCTGCTTTAGTAAATGCAATATGAAAAAAAAACTTTGAATGCAGTGATGATTTATAATCTACCCTCAGTGTTCTATATCCTTCTCGTGTGTGTGTGTGTGTGTGTGTGTCTAAACATATCTCTGTGTATGAATGAAAATATATACAGAGAGGGATAAAGTAGAACACATATAATTTTCTAAGAGTAACTGGTAATTTAAAATATTTATTTGTTAGATAAAAATATATGTCAATGCAGGTATCAATTAGTCAAATGAAACTATAACAGGAACCATGGCTCTTTATTTTATGATACGGTTTTAACTTCATCAAGCTTTTAATGTTCCAATAAAATAGTTATATTTGCACACATGGTTTTATTTGTTTATTGTCTGTCTCTCATAGTAGAATATAAATTCCATGAAAGCAAGTATCTCATTGATATTATTCACTCATTTTTTAATAGCTGCATAATTCTTATAGTATGAATTGGATGTAGCATAATTTACCCAATGCTTGCTTTCTTTATGCACATTTGGATTTTTGTCACTATAAAATGTGCATATTTGCAATCTCTATACTAGATATTTAAAAAGGGAATGCTGTTTCAGAAGTATAGTTGATCCTTGAACAATTCAAGGGGCTAGGGCACCAACTTACACAGTACAAAATCCATGTTTAACTTTTGACCCCCCCAAAATTTAACTAATAGCCAATTGTTGATGGGAAACCTTACTGATAACATAAAACTGGAAACATAACTGGAGAAAAGAAATGTTATTAAGAAAATCATCAGGAAGAAAAAGTACACTTACAGTGCTGTATGTATTCTTATTGAAAAACATTGACATGTAAGTGGATCTGCACTGTTCAAACCCATGTTGTCCAAGGGTCCACTGTATATATATTATTTAATTTGAGAAACACTGAAGATTGATTTCTAAAAATATACTAGCAGTTTATATATTCAATAATGTAAGAGCATCTATCCTCACTACCACCTGCAGCACCATTTGTTGTTAATGTTTTAAAGTTTTTCCATAATGCAAAGTCCTATGGGTGATAAATGGTATCCCCTGGTTCTCACGTGCATTTTCCTGACTACTAGTAAAGTTGAACACTTCTTCACATCATTGGTATTTTCTTTTCTTCTTCTATGAAATGACTACACATCCTTTGTCTTTCTCCAAACTTATTGAGGAATAATTGACAGATATTGACTATTTTTCTATTGAGTCAATTGCCTATAATATTTGAGGAACATTTTTGTACATAGGGGATAGTAATCTTTAACATACTGGTTTTCATATCACAGTTTCTCTTAGCCTACTTTTTATAACTTTTTTAAAAATAAAGTTTGCCCTGGGGTGCCTGGGTGGCTCAGTCAGTTAAGCGTCCGATTTGGCTCAAGTCATGATCTCATGGCTCCTGAATTCAAGCCCCACATCAGGCTCTGTGCTGACAGCTCAGAACCTGGAGCCCGCTTAGGATTCTGTGTCTCCCTCTCTCTGTGTGCCTCCCTGCTCATGCTTTGCCTGTCTGTCTGTCTCTCTTTCTCAAAAATAAATAAACATTAAAAATTTTTTAAGTAAAAAACTAAAGTTTGCCTTTAGCAAAGTAATATGCACACAAGGTTAAACATCAAATAATACTAAAAATGTATATATAAAATTTATTTGCCTTCTGCCCCACCTTTTCACATGTTCTTTTCTTGCTCTTGCAAAGCAACTGCTTTCAACTCTGACCATTTTTTAGGTTTTTGTAAATCCATGCTTCTAAATAAGATTCTTACACTGCAATTTTTTTAAGTTAGACATTTTCTATTGACTTCCTGTTGTAGTTCTTCAGGATTTAGTTCTCTGTTATTAATGTTTATCCTACTAAGTCCATGTAAATATTTTTCCTTTTTGACCCAAGGGATGTGCAATGATTATGTTTCCTTTGTCTTACAAAAGTTTTTATGTGGACTTAATTGCACATAAAAGAAGGGTTTTTTTTTATAAAACTATCATTATTTTTTAAATATATTTTACCTGATTTATTACATATGTATAAGTGCTTTTTCTATACAAAGTTCCAAAAATTGAGTCAGTTTTATTCTATCTTCTGGAGACCACCCTCTCCTGTTGTAATCTGGATTTATATTTCTCTGTCTTCAGATTACTGTATGCTACTCTCCATGTTTCCTGAATCTCATTTCTTCTTTTCTTGTTTTGATCTCTTATTTTCCTAAAACCAAGCATCGAGAAATCTTGTCAGAAAGAGTGTTTAGTAGGTACATTTTTTAGAATTTTTGCAGATTTAAAATTCCTAGCTTAAAAATAGTTTCTCTTTAAAAATTTGAAGGCATGATTTTTTGTGTTCTAGTATTTATTGCTGTCATTGAGAAATGTTTTTCAGGCAGAAAGAAATAGAAGAAAAGCAGGACATTGCAATGATACCAGAAAAGCAAAGCTTTTTCAGAAATTCTGAGATTATGTTTCACTGGCCAGATGATGACTTCCCCTTGGTGGAAGAGAATTTAGAGAGGCAAGTCTTAAGTTGGGTACATTGTCCCCTAAAAAAATACCAAGATTCTGTCAGAAAGAGCAAAAATAGAAATGGCTGTTGGGCAGGCAGTGAACAATGTTGGCTGACTTTGGTTTCACTATAATCTATATGGCTAAGAATTTATTATTTGATATTTAGGATATTTTAATTTTCTTTTGCTACTATAAATAATGCTGTACTTAGATTTTAAATAAATTCTTAGTAGCGAGATTGTAGTTCAAAGAGTACATATCTGTTTCCTAATTCTTTCAAGTTTTCCAGCATAAAATTCACTAACTGTCCATGAAGTTCCTTATTTTCTCAAGCTTCTATCAGACAGTTTTATCATTAAAATAAATCCTGATTTGATAGGTATATAATAGGATACCACTTTAATATTTACTTCTTTCATTATTAATGAGGTAAAAAATTCTTTATTATTTCATTTTTTAAATTTTATATGGAATTTTTTTTATTTTGTTTTCTGTTTATTTATATCTTTTGGCCATTTTTTTTCTATTAGAGGGCTCATCTTTTTGCTGATTTAAAACCTGTATAGTCATACTTACATAATTTATGCCTCCTGGCCAGAGTTTTCTTTGGCTTTGGATTGATAGTCAAATTCACACTCACCATCAAGTTTACTTAGCTGTGAAAAGGATCTGAGACATGTCTGTGTAGCCCTTACAGAAACAGCAAAGAGCAACTACCTTCGGTCTCTGATGCAACTTCTGTATCCACAGTTCATTCTGCACTGTGGACTTACATGGTCCCTAGAAAAGAAGCTGACCAGGTAAGAACTCAGTTCAGAGCTCTAGGATCCACTTATGTGTTGTTTTGTTTTGTTTTGTTTTGTTTTTACTCTGTTAGTCCATGGCTCCCATCCTTTGATGTACCTGTATCACATCAATTACAGATTACTTAATGACCAAATTCAACAAGGTGCTGGCATCCAATGAATAAAGCATATCTTCAGCAGGACTCCTAATTATCCTGAATGGAGTATACATTCTTTGAGTTACTATTGCAAGGAGGATTTGACCAGAATCCAAGTCTTTAGCTATCTGTAAGGCTAGATTAGAGGTCAGCAAACTTAAGGTCCCTAGGCCAAATATGGCCTCCTGCCTAGTTTTGTAAATAAAGTTTTATTGGAGCACAGCCACATCTATTAGCTTATATTGTCTATGGTGGTTTACATGGTACAGTTGGAAGTAGTTATGGCAATGACTGATTAACCCACAAAGACTAAAATATTTACTAAATGGCTCTTCACAGAAAAGTTTGCTGACCCCTGAGCTAGAACAAAGGCCAGAACTCAGCTATTAATTCTTTTTTTTCCCAGTATATCAAGAATTTTAATCCATGCTAGCCATGTTGCAAATAGTTTCCAAGCTTTTCATTTGCATTTTTTCTAATTATTTGTAAGTATAGATGGTCCTTCCTTCCTTCCTTCCTTCCTTCCTTCCTTCCTTCCTTCCTTCCTTCCTTCCCTCCTTCCTCCTTCCTTCCTTACTTCCTGTTTATTTTCATCACTTTTATACTTAGTTTCCCAATCATCCAGAGTTTATTTTCGTGTAAATATTTATCAACTGTCCTAGGACAATTGATGACTCATATTCTTCCATTAATTAAATGTTATAGTATAACTATACACCATATTCACACGCATGCCCACATACATTGGTCTTCTCCCATGTTCCATTGATCTTTCTGTTTCTTCTTGTGACAAAGCCATACTGTTTAAATTACTGATTTTTACTATGTATGCTGTTTTTACTAATATATATTATCACCCCTTTCCTCTTTTTAGAACATATTTTTAAGGTATTCTTATTAATTTATTTCTATAGGTATAGTTTTGAGTCCTTTTTTTATAATTCCAGATCTATCATAAGAATCTTCAATAGAATTTCATTTTATTCATAATTTATAGAATTCTGTATAAGAAAAAGACAAGGATTTGTTATGAGTATTATATATCATTCAAATTAAATAAAAAATTAGGAAGGATATTCATAATAATAAAATTACATGTCTGTATGCATTTCTATATTATATACTACCATGACACTTTGTACCTAAATATGAGTAACACGTTTCATGTTTTTCATTCATTTTGATGTTGTTTATTAATTTAACTTGATTTTAAGTTTATTTTTAAGAGAGAGTGTAAGAGAGAGTATGCATACAAGTGGGATGTGGGGGACAAAGAGAAACGGAAAGAGAGAATCCCAAGCAGGCTCTGCACTGTCAGCACCTGACAGAGCCCAAAGTGGGGGCTTGAACTCAGGAACTGTGAAATCATGACCTGAACCAAAGTTGGACACTTAACCAACTGAGTAACCCAGGCACCCCCATAGGTTATTTATTAATTTTAATGGGTAGTAACTGGTACAGACTAATTGTTCTCTAAGTTATTGCTAAATGAATGAATAATAAGTACATTAAAAATTTCTAATATAAAATTAGTAGAAGTAATATTAATCTGTACATTGCTTTAAGGATAGTTGTCTTAATACCTAAGCACTAATCAGAAAATACCAAATCCTAGAAGTTATTAGAGATAGTCCCTTGAAATTTAAAATGTGAAATATGTCTGCCAGTACTCCTCATCTATATCTAATTCTAAATATATATTTGGTATGTTTTCATATATTTAGTCAAACATCGAGAGTATGTATAACTGGGCTGTATTAGCATTTGTACTTCACTGTGTTAACGTTCATATTTACTCAGAAAATGAAATGGTTATGTTTCCGTTCTTTACCCTAAACTGCAGTGTTCATCATTAGAAGATTTCATTGTAGCTTGGAATTTTTTAGGTCAGTGACCCATGATTAGTAGTAGTAGTAGTAGTAGTAGTAGTAGTATACCCAATAATTAGTATCTGTTCAAAAATTCAGTATCACATTTTAAGTTTTAATGAGACATAATTGACATACAAAAAATTTGCACACATTTAATATATACATCTTAATTAATTTAGGCATATGCATACACCCATTCTGTCACCACAACCAAGATACTAAACATATTCTTTATCTCCCCCAGAATTTCCTTGCGTTCTTTTGTGGATTTTTTTGGTAAGAACACTTAACATGACATCTAGCCTCTTAACATATTTTGAATTGCACAATACCATATTATTATAACTATGGGTAAAATTTTGTACAGCAGATCTCTAAAATGTACTTATCTTGCATAACAAAAACTTTATACCCATCACTAATAATCAAGAAAATTCAGATCAAAACCACCATTAAATATCACCTCATACCTGATAAGTTGACTATAAAACACATATGCACACACATACATACAAAACCCATAAGTGTTGGTGAGGTTGTGGAGAAACTGGAACCCTTGTATTCTCCTGGTAGAAATATAGAATGATGCAGCTCTAAAGAGAAATATTATGGAGGTTTCTCAAAAAATAGAGCTACCATGTGATCCAGCAATCCCACGTCTGGGTATATAAACAAAAGAGTTGAAACAAAGATCTCAAAGTTTGAAATGAGGATATCTGCACCCCCATGTTTATTGCAGCATTATTCATAGATCCATTGACAGATAAATGGGTAAAGAAAATGTGTTCTATACATATAGTAAAATATTATTCAGCCTTAAAAAAAAGAAGGAACTCATGCCATTTGTGACAACATGGATGAACCTAGGGAACATTATGCTAAGTGAAATAAGCCATTCATAGGAGGATAAATACTTCATAATTCCACTTATGTAACGTGTCTAAAATAGTCAAACTCATAGAAGGAGAGTACAGAATAGTGGTTGCCAGGGTCTGGGGAAGGGGAAAACAGAGAATTGTTTTTCAAAAATTCAGTATGTTAGTGGAGAACTTTTTCTCCTATTTTCTTCTCTTTTTAAGGGTATTTGGGCTAATAAGATTTGGGTGAGGGTTGGGGTTTGTCATAACATTTCTAAGCCCTCCCCTTAAAAATAGATGTTTATTAAAAATAGGATATCACACAAATACAAAATATCACCTGGAATGGGACTTACAGGCTTATTTGCAGTTATCTGCCTGTTCCATCACTGTTAGTTACTACCCTGGTTAATATGTATGTTAGTCTTGTTTTGGTTGCAACATCTTAGACTGAAGTGAAAAATATAAGGGCGTATCCTACTGACATGAATGAAGTTGCCTAAGGAATAAAGTATAATAAAAAACTGGAACCATGTCTAAAATTATTGCCTCTGAATCAGTCTAAACCTATATGTATGGCTCCTGCAACCAAGTGGATGAAGGAGAGAAAAGGCAATTCTTGGAAAAGATGTGCTACATAGATAATCCAGTAGGTATCTACTACGCTATTCTCAAATACTTTAGTTAAGAAGAACTCTCTAGAGACAAGTAATTGACTCTTTAAATAGCTTTGGATGTTAGAGAGTACTGAAATGCTGTTGAATAGTTTCTAATTATTGTGCCGGTTATCCCATCTTAAGGTGATTCAGAAAAAGTCTAAATTTCCTCTGAATGACTGTCCTTCAGATAAGTGATAAAAGCTTTTATCCCTTTTTTAGTTTATTCAAGCTAACTATGCTTATTTCCTTTAACTATTCTTGATATGATATAACTCTATCTCTTAACCTTTTCTTCTGCTGTTGTTTTCCACTGAAAGTGTTCTAATTTGCCCAAAACTGGAGATAGTACTCTGAAGAGCTTTGAAAAGGGTGTGAATCACATTCCTTTTTCTAATACTAATTTACTACTAATTAATCTTTTCAGCTGATAAACTATGCCTTCTCTATCTTGTACATGTGTATTGGAGTGCTGGACCCAAAGTATAATCACTTATTACATGTTATTAAATAAAATCCACCATTCTGGCCCATCACCATCTTTTTGGAATTTGATTCTGTATCCTACACATTGGTCTCCCTCTCTGACTCTAGCATTTTTTCCCCTATTCTGAGATCTCTACCTTGGTTTATGATCTCCTTGCAAACATATTGAAGATAGAGATAGTGCAATTTGCTATTTTTGAGGAAACTTTATTGATCTCATTATACACACTTGCATCAGTGTAGTAAGCATCTCAGGCTTATTCAATGGTTTTTTTAAAGGATATATATGGCCTGGATCTTTTCTACATTGTAGCACTCACAATCTCTGGCTCAAATCCTTTCCCTTTTCCAGAATAAGAAGTGTGGCATGTCATCAGGGGAACTAATTCTGAAATCTTATAATCTGTTAGGGGGCCATGTATCACTAACATGTGCAGCTGCATTAAGTTAGCACTTAGAACCCTCACCCCCAAGACCAGTCTTCTTCCATTTTCTGGATCCAGGTGTACTACTCAGAGCCATAGCCTCCTGAATACCCAGCACCAATTCACCATTGGTAAGGTAGACAGCCACATTATATTGCATATATTAGCAGTATATGAGGGCAAAGAATGTTAATGCACAGAAGAAGACCATGGAATTATAATAATTATTCTTTGAATTATTTGTATTGTATCACATACTGTTCTAAGCACATCCCATGTGCCTCCTTTGAGCTTATCCAAGATAATTTTTTGAGATGTTATCTCTATCACATTTTACCACAAAGAAAATGAAGTAAAAAGGTTGTTATTTGTCTAAGTGACCCAGCTAATATGATTAAATAATTAGATATGAACTCAAGTAGTTTGACTTTATTCTTTTATTTTAAGTCTGTTTGATTGTTTGCTTGTTTGTTTAAGTAATTTCTACACCCAACGTGGGGCTCGAACTCACGACCCAAGATCAACAGTTGTGCACTCCTCTGAGTGCCAGGTTGCTGGCAGTTGCTCCTATTCTTTGTAACTAATACACCTTGCTGCCTCTTTATATCAAAAAAAAAAACGTTTCCAAAAATGTAGGTGAAATGGGTGAAGTAAGTTTGGGGTAATCAGTATTGCCTATGTCTCTTAAACTGGTCTCTTACTCCATTAAATTACTTTATTCTAATTCCCCTCAACACCATCAGCACATTCAATAAATATGACCTCTCTGTGTCTACATTCAGGTCTAAATATAGCTATCTATCAATTATTTGTGAAAATGATGGACATGATCTGGCTGGGGATAGAACCCTTTTTTATAATATTAGAAATCCTTTTCCATATGAATCAGCAGTTATTTAAATACTTTTTCTAGCTTATATCATTTGTCTTATCTAAGGAAGCAATCAGAGATCCCTTGCTTATTATGGTTCAGGAACCTGGGATCTTCCACATTTCTCTCTATATTAGGTTTGTAACCACTTTTTAAAAGTAAGATTTTGAAATTACTCCCATTGTAAAATCGATCCAAGACATTATAATTCAATTATAAGATCATAATCTAGTGCTATAGTTAGTATCTCCAGTCTAAGTTGTGAACCTTCAGTATAATTTAATTTTGTTATAGAAACAAACTTATCAATATGCTAATGAATAAATTTCAAAATTCTCTTCTCTATAGCTAGTATTAAACAGTGGTGCTTGTAACTATTGTTTTATTTTCACTATTATAAAATCAGTAATAATACTTTTTTTTTTTAATCAACCACAGCCAAAAAGCTTAGTGAGAAAATAGTGGCATTTTACTTATCTGTCCTTTGTCTTTTCAATTTTACCTTCCCCTAGGGCTATTTTAGCAGACAAGTTGTACTTCTGTAGGCCTGCAGTGTATAAATTACTCATTCTTTAGCCTTTGGTAATCAGAACCATGAGGTTTTATTACATTTAAATTTATCACATAAAAGGCTTCTGGAGATCTATGATGTTTGTGTAACCCTCACCTAAACTTGAAAATAATTTTATATAGTGCTATGAAACATTACAGATATTAGTACTACATTTTCTTTCTAATGAGGTTGATCTATTAAAAGGCAATTCACTTCTACCATTTTCACAAAAACAATTCCTGCTGATAAACATTAGTATTTGACTATCCCCAGAGTCAGTCAGACTATCCTCTCTGACTGTCCACAGAGGGCTGTAAGGACCATGGAACCAGCTTTGACTAATTTTGGAGATTTCTGAAAACTTGCCAAAAAATACCACCCATTTAAAAAAATATTTTGATCTGTCTTCCTCTTTAAATTTTATTTGTAATCAGTTGTTGTATATTGCCCAGCTGTTTATTTTTTATTGCTACATCTTGTCGATCAGCTTAAATGTTTTAAACCCTACTACACCTTAAAAAACGAGACTATTCACGGGGCGCCTGGGTGGTTCAGTCGGTTAAGCGTCTGACTTTGCCTCAGATCGTGATCTCGCGGTCTGTGAGTTTGAGCCCCACGTTGGGCTCTGTGCTGACAGCTCAGAGCCTGGAGCGTGTTTCAGATTCTGTGACTCCCTCTCTCTCTGAACCTCCGCCGTTCATGCTCTGTCTCTCTCTGTCTCAAAAATAAATAAACGTTAAAAAAAAAGAAACATGACTATTCACGTTTCACCCTTAGAGCTTGGTAAGACAATCAGTATGATGCTTTACCTCATCCTCTGTAGTCACACTTGGCTTTCCTCTTTAATTTGCCCCTACACACTTGGGACAAGGGTCTATGAATATGGCCCACTGGCCAAATCTGGTCCCTGGCCTGTTCTTGTATAGACTATGAGCTAACGATGATTTTTACTTTTTTTAAATTGTTGGGAAAAAAATCAAAAGAATAATATATGTGACTTGTGAAAGTTATGTGAAATTCATATAAGTAGCAATAAGAAATAAACAGCTGTTTAATACATAATTTATGAAATTCAGATTTTAGTGTCCATAAATAAATTTTCATTGAAACATAGACATTCTTATTTGTTACATTTTGCTATGATTGCTTTCTTGTAACAGTGGCGGAGTTCAGTAGTTAAGTGGAGTGATCGAGATCATACTACCCGCAAACCCTAAAATATTTACTACCTGGCTGTTTATAGTAGAAGTTTAATTTTACTGACCTCTGCTCTAGACAAAATTACTAATCTTCTTAAGTTAGAATTTTAGTTTCCTCTATGGATAGATACCTCTTCTTTTTAAACTCCAGACAGATCTTTTTTTATTTATGAGAGAGAGAGAGTGCAGTCACACGTGCGTGTGTGTGTACACACACACACACACACACACACACACGCAAATGGGGGAGGGGTAGAGAGCGAGGGAGAGAGTAAATCTCAAGCAGGCTCCAATCTCATCACAGAGTCTGATCTCACAAACCATGAGATCATGACCTGAGCTGAAATAAAGAGTGGGACGCTTAACCTACTGGCCTCCCAGGCCCCTCGGGAGACAGACCTTTTTAAATATCCTCCTGTCCAGAGGTCTCTAAAGCACTAAGATATGGTAAGAATGTGTGAAAATAACTATTAATATTATGCTTATCTCTTTTTTCTGATTTCTTTTTTTGTAAATGTTTTATTTAGAGATGCATGGTCAAAAGGTTGCTTTTATTGATAGATACATGATCAGAAAATTCTGGAGACCACTGCCTTATAATATATATATGTCATAATCTGTTTCTATAAAATGTAAATGTGCTACAGGATATTAATTGGTAATACATGAAAAAAAGAATTAACAGGTTTGTGAGAAAATGGGTTATAGACAAGTAGTTTTAGTCCCGGATATCTCAAGGCCTTTACTATGCTTAGATACTATATGCGTCACCAAGAGAAGCTATCTTCTTGATGGTTTCCCAAGGTGATCTGATCACAGAATCCCCCATTCATCTCCAAATATCTCAGTAAATACTCTTGGAAAGTGTTCTTTCCTTCCATAGGATGTTCAAGAAGGTTAACTTTCATTGTATATGTGGAAACACAGATGATAATTGTAGACCACTATATAAATAAAAGCTGTCATTTGGAGATGCTTTTATCAATCTTGACACCCAGACAAGAATTTAAGTGACTCAATTAATTGCTACTTAAAGGTATTTATTGTTGTTGTTATTACTATTTAATTTATAAATTAATTTAAATACACTTAAAGTCAGAATGTGATTACAGCCCAAAAGAAAACTGACCACACACTGTTTCTTCTAACTACCTAATGACCTAAGAAGTTGGTGGTTAGAGTCTCAGATCAGTATTTTAAGCAAAATGATCAGATTTTGATTTTAACATCTCTACCAACATCCAGTTTATTTTTAGGTTAACTCTAATAATATTTATTTTAGGGTTATACCCAGCATTTCCATCTGCCCACCTCTTTCTCATTATGATTATGATTATACCACTGTCAGAATTAATAACTATCATGAGTAAAATAATTGGTTAAATAATTTAAATGGTGGAATTCTACATTTTATACTGTCTTCTGAAGGATGAGGAGATAAGAGAGTACATTATCTCCGAAGACTGGGTTTGAACCAACTGACAAATGTAATTACAGGGGTGGAAAAAGTGTTTCTCAACCCTCTTCAGGTCCCGGCTGGGTCTGAAAATTAAACTGACAAAGACAGATTAACAGGAGAAAAGCATACACATTATATTGAATTTTTACATGTACATGGAAGTCTTCCCGAGAGAATAAAGAGCCAAAGTGACCAGAGCAGGAAGCTGTTATACCTTTTAGACAAAGAAATAATAACGTTTGTGAAGAAGTGACAGGACAGAGGGGTTTGGGTTAGGGGTAGCAAGTGGTGAAGAAGTTAACTAGGAAGATAAGGATGAGTTTAACAAGGGCTGTCTGTATGGATTTCTTAGCCCTAAACTCCAGGTCTCTGGTGATTAAGAATGCCTTCCCTCCTCCTGATACAGAGAAAGGATCTTTCACATGGGAGTTTTAAGACCTGTGTCAGAGAATTAGGGCCAGAGGTGTGAGGTCAGAGTGACTTTCCTTCTGCCACCTTTTTAAAATTCCTTCAGTTGAAGATCTGTAATGCACCAAGGTGCCTTATTTGGGGGTAGCATACCTCTGAACTGCATCAATGAATAGACCTTGCCATTTAATTTTCTTTTCTACCATAAAACCTAAAAAGTGGTCCTAATAATTAAAATAAAGTCCTGTTATGAATAACACATTATAAAGCCCAGAATTCTCAGAGTTTCTTTGTTTGGTTATTCGTTTTGTTTTGTTTTGAGTCTAACGTGTAAAATCCTTCCCTGTGAAGCCATACTGATCATCTTTTAGGTATAACATGATTATCCCTATGAAACTAAAAAGAAAAAAAAAACTTGACAAAACTTCAGAGGACACAGAAAGGAAGTTTTTCAAATGTCCTTCAGTTTACTTGTTTGCATTTCCTCTAAAGAGACTGGTGGGAAGCAGTTTGGAGTTTACAATAGCTTTGAAAGCATTTATTGTTCCAAGGCTAATTTTAACCTGTAATAAAGATTGCTTTTTTTATTCAGTTGAATGTGATATCCAGTAATTGTTTGTCAAGGCTAAGTGCTATAGGACATAATACATTCTTTAAATGGTGTTTTGTAATTATAATACAAGCATCTTTATGGCCTAATATATGAAAGAATGCTATTGGGTAAGGGTGTTAGAATTATGAGAAAGCAGACTTAAAATTTTATTATTTCAAGTGTTAAATCTCATGGCTGCTTAACTTACATTTAGAAGAGTTTGACTTTGTGTATTTGCTCAAATGAATGATTTTTTTGTTAACAATGTTTTTGCAGATCTTGTCAGAAATAAACTTTCTTTTTCTCCCTCATACTGCATTTTCCCATTTGTCAGTAGGATACTGGTGGGGAGGATTACCTAAGATAGCCAAAGCTTGTGTATTGTTACCTGAAGTGATTTTTAATGAGTTCAAGATTACCCCTAAATCATAAATTTGTGTCCTAGGCCAAAAAAGGTTTCAGATAGCAACACGCCCAATCTGAAATATTTCCAATTTGTATGTTTTATAGATAAATAACTTTCCTGTCCTAAGGAGTATCAGCCAAAAGTGGTATAAGGGATCATGTCATACAATCTCATCATTTTGTTAGAGGAATGACCAGAAGGAATACTCCTTCTAAGACATTGTTCAGGGCCATATATAGACACAGGTGGTAATGCTGAGAAAGAACTTGCCAATCTTAAAGTCTTATTAGCTAGCTGCTTCTAGAATAATACCATCTTCAGGTGTACATCCTATTTTTTTTTAATTTTCACTAGGAAATATAACATGCATATAAAAGAATGTATATAATTTAGATATGCATTTTAAGAAATAATAAAATGAATACCTTTTTTTTCACATTTCACACTGAAAGAGAAACAGAAGATATTCCTATACCTTTGACTCTGTGTTGCCTACTCGGATATATCCCTTTGTCTTCCCTCTAGAGGGAATGACGTAGATTTTATAATTATCATTTTCTTCCTTTTGTATATGTTTTACCACATATGTATGTCCGAACAGTATGCTGTTTAGTTTTGCCTGTTTCTCTATTTCATTTAATATAATCATACAGTTTACGTTTTTATGCAACTTGCTTTATTCTTGTAATTGTTCAATACTTTGTTTTTCACATCTATCCCAGTCCAATTAGCATTAGCCCATTCATTTTCTCTGTTGTATGCCATTTGCTCATCGTTTCTTTTGTTCAAAATGTCATTATTTCACCCTTATCCTTGAGTTATAATTTTGAAATTATGCACTTCTCAGTTAACATTCCTTCCTTATAGAAAATATTTTACTCTCTTCTGACTTCCATTGGCACTGCCAGGAAGTTCACTGTCAATCTGCTTTTCCTTTGTAGAGAGTCTTCTTTTTTCTCTGGCTGCTTTTTAAATCTTCTCTTTGTTTTTTGGTGTTTTATTTACTACAAGGTGGCAGTTAAAAAATAAATAAAAACATTCCTTGAGTTTGTTATTGTCCCTGAATTTGAAGACTGCTGTCCCTCATTGATTCTTTTGAATCTTTAATAATCTCTATTGAACTGATGCCTCTCTCAAGACTCCCCATTATATTCTTGGGAGCCCCACTTAGATTTCTCCTTTCATTCTTACTCATTTTCTATGCCTCTCAACTCTGCATCATGTTTTGCATCCCATTTGACTTTGCTGCCTTTCAGGTAGTCTTCCCATGTATCAACTTGACTAATTCTCTTCAGCTATGTCTAATCCCTTGTTTACCCCAAACTCTTAAAATTCTGTTTTCCCAATTTGTTATATATATAAGTATATATATATATATTTAAATTTCTAGATATTCCTTCTTTTGCTTATATTTTAAGTTTTCGTGATAAGTTTTGAGTTTCTTATTCTTTGATTATACATCCCTCTTTTATTTTTCAAACATAATAAACATTTGATTCTAAATCTGATAATCTCAGTTATCTATATGCCCTTGTAAGTCTGGTTTTGTAGCTTTTTCTGCCTCCTGACTCTCACTTCCAATATTTTTTTTTCTCATTTGTTTAGCAGAATTATTCTGTTATGAGTTCACTTTCCATGGAAATTTATTTATGGGAATTTTTTGATACCTGGTGTAAAAAATCCCTCCAGACAGAGTTGAAAACTGTGTCTTCTAGTTACCTGTGGACACCATGACTAGGGGTCACCTTTAAACCAAATTTTCAACTTGAAGTTTTGCAGTCCACACAAGTGTGCAATCCTAAGGGAGATTTATTTTCTTTTTCATCCATAATTAAGGCTAAAGTGGACATTTACACCACCATTGCCCTCTGGGTGTTTCCTAGTTCACAAATTGAGAGCATTGCTTTTTGTTTGTCCTTTCTTATGGTTAAGCCCTGACTTTTTCTCTCTCTAAGGTATGTCTAAGCCATTAGAAATCAGGCTGTAGGCCATCAGGGACCAGCAGAAACCTTGAGAGAAGACACCACCCTGCAGGTAGTTTGTCCTTAGGAATCTCTGCTTTGTTGTCATTTTTGATCCCTGAGAAATTTTATTTTGACACCAGTTCAGTTGTGCATCATGTTAACCTTACTGCAGAAATGGAAAACTAATTATTTAGATGCTTCCTTCCTTAAATGATGGCTATTCGTTTACAGTGGCTTCTAGAGTAAAACCAGAGGATTTATACAAGTTTTATAAAAAGTGAAGTTTCTTAAAAAATATTTATCATTTTCAATGAAATTTCTGCTTTAATACTTGGAGATGATTAATAATTATTAAAACTGACTCATGCTTACACCTTCACAGCTGCTGTTCTGGGCCTTAAAAGATTTCTTCAAGGCATATCACATGATCATCTTATAAGCAGGCCAGCAGAAATTTCTAAGTTAATTACAGTTTGGCAGAGTGTATCCAAAACCTCTTATCTGAACAGTGAACCCAATAATTTAATCAGTCTGTCTGTTGATTAATCACGTTCTAATCCATCTGATATCAGCTCTGAAAAAGCTCTTCATCTGTTCCTTGTAAAACTTATCTCTGTGAATGCACAGCTGCTGTGAGCTATTGGTATTAATAACTTGAATAGGAGACGGAACACAATGGATTCTCAAAGCCTGCAGAAAAAAGTTTGAACTCCTTAAAACAGTCATTCAGGACTCTGTAATCTGACCCAACTCTACAATCTTCACATCCTCATTTCCTGTTGCTTTCTCAACTTCAGCCCATGTACTAGTTAAGGCCAGGTGCCTGAACTCTTCTGTTTTGACTGTTTCTAAAGCTCATGTTGATGAACGAATAAATATGTATTTAATCAAACACCACATCGGACATGTGCTGTAATATTTCACTTAAAATCCTGCAACCTCTCTGTCATACAGCAAAGCATGTAGTGAAGCCAGTTTGACAGATGAGAAAGTCAAAGAGCAAAACAAATTACTTTTTGGTGTCCTATTTACAAAGTTATAAGCTCTTTGAAAAAGGGCAAGAGGAAAGACAAAAGGCTACACAAGTCTGTGATTGAACATTTTACTAGTATGACATAAATAAAATTCAAAAAATTAATCTCCATACTTGGACAGTGTGAGATACCAAATCCTTTAGACGTTTGACACTATCTAAGAGGTCAGGGATGTTTGATCCAAAGTGAGCACTAGAGAGTGTGTGAGTAAAATTCCTTCCCTGACACATAGTAGACAGTCAGAATATTCAGTTTCTATTCCTTTTTCCCCTTCTTTAGCATAATCAGGTTGTAAATTGTTTCCCTGTTCATTCTAGAACACAATGTGTTGTTTGTTTTTCCTTTTACTTGTACTGTCTTACCCTTCTTAATAGACTATCCATTGCATCAATTCAGTCCAGCTGCAAGACTGAGATTGAGTGTACCCCAGGCTGTCTGTGTTGACTGTCTTCAGCACATCAACACATTGGAGTCACAGAATTCTCGATGCAACCTAAAACATGAGAGGATTTTAAAGAGTTCTTGCAACTTTGATCTTGCAAGGTTTGGGGCTACAGGAATAGGAAATGGATTGTTATGGTTTATTCAAGACTATGGAAATTTTCATTTCATTACATGATAATAATTTTGTCTGTTTTACATCCACTTTCATAATTAATAATTATACTTCATTAGTGTCCATATGATATTTTCTTGTAAGCCTTCTAAGGTGAACCTTGCAAAGACCAGTCCTGTGTAGTAGATTCTTTAGGACTGCTTTAAAATTACTTGCTTAGCTCTCAATTACTCCATTTTTGTTTATATGACCATATATATGAGTCATGGACTTGAGAGATAACAAGATTTGAATATGACTCTACCTATCCCTTATAATTTGGAACTTGTCAGGGGCCTATGGTTCTATCATATGGACTGTAACAGAGGAAGCCCTCCACAGAAAGAGGGAAGGATGAAGAGCTATGCAAATAGACGCAGAGAGAAGAGACAGAGAAACATTTCAAAATGAGTTTCCTTCCTTCCTTCCTGTTATGGGATTTTTTTTCCTTTTCCTTAAAGTAAATACCACATCCCTACTTTTTAACAAAGTCTAACTTGTTTAAATTGGTTTTTCTTGCAACTAAAATTAGTGCTGATTGGTATCACCTGCATCAAATGTTAAGTGGTCACTAATATTATTCATATCACCTAAATGTGCCTGAATTCTAGTCTCATCTCTAATGCTCACTAGAGCTGGGCAGCAGTAGACAAATTCTCTGATAATTTATCTTGTGTTTGTAGATAACACTGTCATTCTTGTTCACTGTGTTTTCCATGTGGGTAGACAGATTCAAAGTTCCTGATGACAAATGGGTAAATTTGGTCACAATTTCAGGTTTTTGAGCGCTATCTTTACATAAGACACTAGGATGGAAAATTGATGTATTAAGAACAAATTTTCATCCTACCCATTCCACTCCTCCAAAACAACCACGTACAGATTATTCTGACCATTATAACATTTATTTTGAGGAGTGATCAAATATTAATATACTTAGCTCATGAAGAAAATAAAATGTTTGGTACTTCTTTCATAATAGTGGAGTTGCACTGGAAACTGGGCCACTGTTGAATTTTATTTTACTGTTTTGCTATTCCCAGGGAAGCAGTATGCCAGATTTATAATGATAGAACCATATTACATAACAGGATATTTGTTGTTAGATTTATTTGCAAAGTGATTCTCCTCTTTTATGGAATAATGTATAGATAAAGCCCACTCATACAGAAAGTGATATATTTTAGAAGACAATTTGTCATGCAGTGCATTTAATTTTTAAAATTCTAGCTTTTAAAACTAATTAAAAGATTTGTTTGACATGAAGAGCCAGTTTATGGCAGAATTTTGGGAATTAAGAAAGGAATGACTTACTCCTAAGATTTAAATTACAGGTTTTCAGGTAAACCAATGAAACTTTACCTATAGTGTATAACAATATGCACTATGATACCACAAAACGCATAAAACAGATTTCTCATTTTACCATGTGTTTCTGCAGTTCAAGAGTGAAACTTCTTTAAAATTATATATCACTAATACTTTTAGAAAGTCATTGTTGCTACACCATCCCCAATTTCTCCCCCCGTATCTACCTATTGTAAGAGGTAACCACTCCTCTGAATTATTTTAATTATTTTCTTATACTTACATTTGGTCACATAAGTGTGTTTCACTAAACAGTATGTTATGTTTTTTGTTTTGTTTTGTTTTAGGTATCATATTCTATATATTTTTCCACAGCTTGCTCTTTTCACTCAACAGATTTCTAAATTAATCTGTTGTGGTAGAGTAGCTCTGGTTCACTCTGCAAATTTTATTTTTCATTTTAATTCAACTTTTTTGGACCCTGTTTCTTTTCCTAGCCTCTTAACAAGACATCTCTGCAAAGTTTCTTTTTCTGTTCATTGAGGCCATCGTGACTATCTTGATCCAGTGGTAACCATGGAAACACTATAGTTTTTTTTTTTTTTTCTTTAGGATAAGAGAGGTCAAGTAAATGAACTTAAACAAGCAAATATAATCAGCCTGTTTACCATTTAAATCTCTTTACTAATGCTGAAAAATCACTAGCATCACTTCAAATGTTAAGGGGTCACTAACATTCGATTATATAATGGAAGTTACAATATCACACAAAGCAGAGATATCACCTAACATTTTCTTATCTATAAACATCAATTTTAAAAAATCAGTATATTGTTAATGCACTGAAGACTAGAACTATGGTAATTCCTCTTCTTTGTTATAGAGAATAAGCTTGTTTGTTCTAAATATTCTGAATATGTTTGTTATATTAATTCCCTTAAGCAATGCTAATATAATTTAGCTATTAAATATTAAAGCAAAATATTATCTTATGAAATCATGCTCAAATTCTAGTATTCCCAGGTCAAAAGCTTTAGTAAGTTATTGCCCAATTATTGAAGCTTTAACTCTATAATCATATAACCAAGGGTAATTGGTTGTATCCAAGTTTTCATTCACCTTTCACTTAACAATTCCAAGAAGTCTTAAGTTAGTGGAGGTTTTTTTTTTTTTTTTTGATAAGGTAATAATAGCAAATATGAATGAATTTGAGAAAGAAAACCTAGAATAAAACTTCTATTACCAATTTATCACTGGGTGACAATCTTGGAATCTCGGCACTTTCACTGAATTTGGAATACACTGAATTTTAAAATTGCTACAATGGCAACAGTTGACTCACTGATAGTTGACAAGCTCTACACATTAGGCATATGCAATTTGGGCAGTTGTTAAGGATCTTTTTTCTTGGCTTGAGTTAAAGAAAGAGAACACTAACCTGTTCACAGAAACACTGCCTGTCATAAATCAACATAAAGGAATTAGCAACCCTGATTATGAAGTAGATAAAATTTCCCTCTGATTTGCTTGCACTTACTGTTTGATCTTGGTTAAGGAGATCATTGATAATTCTCCCATGGTATATTTAGAGCTTAATACCAGATTATAAAAGAGAAAAATAAAACACCCCCAACATTAAAAATAAATTTAACTCACAGTATTCAAAAGAAAAATCTCTAATGTCAGAATTTTAGGTTTTAAGTTACCACTGAAGTGGGGCATTTTAAGAATGGAGCATTTGCTTGACTGTCCTCTATTTATTTTTTTATTAAAAAAATTTTTTTAATGTTTATTCTTGGGTGATAGAGCATGAGTGAGGGAGGAACAGAGAGAGAGGGAGACACAGAAAATGAAACAGGCTCCAGGCTCTAAGCTGTCAGCACAGAGTCAGACACTGGACTTGAACTCACAAATCTGTGAGAGCATGACCTGAGCCAAAGTCGGACCCTTAGCTGACTAAGCCACCCAGACACCCCTGACTGTCCTCCATTTAAATCTTGTTAAGACTGATCCATTTGGCCACTGTGGGTTGTTGGCCTAATTGTTATTAGGCGGGTTACTGTAAAATAGTATATGGCTTAGAATTACTGGACCATTGCGGTTTTCCTTACTCAGTATAGGTGCAATTCTTCTATGCTGTGTCTTCTTTATTTTATGATATTGAAAAAAAAAGCCTAAACATACTATGAAGATGTGGTCCCAGCCTAGGGCACAGACACAAGAAGCAACTATAGTTGGTTAAGATCGTAATACATTCATCAGCCAAGAAATCCTCTAGGTAGCCAATGACCAGTTTAGGAATTCACATCCACCTGACCCAGAAAGCCTTAGAGTCAGATTGTATCTGAATAAAACCATTGTATTTGGATCCTTGAGATCAGATAAACCCAGGAAGTTAGAGCCAACAATCCGGGAGATCTTAAAAGCTACAGTGTGAGGAAGTTGAAATATGCTTCCTGTCACTGAGGCTCTGCAGTAGGCTGAGATGGGGAGAGGTGGGCAATCTGTGTCAAGCACAGTGTTACCAACTGTAGTTGGGGACAGGGAGCTGTATTCAGGGGTCGCTGAGGTATCAGGGGAAGCAAGGAAAGTCCCCAATTCTAGAGTAACAGACTAGTAGGAAAGGATCTAAAGCAAAGAACCAGTACCTGAAATTTGAATATAATGTCTCTTCAGCAACAGAATAAGGCCAGCAATAAATCCTCTATCCTTCCCCTGCCTCAGGACAAGACCCATTCTAGTGCCTAGGGTTTTGCTTTAGGCTTCTTCAAAAAACATTATTTGAGCACCTGTTAAAGGCCAGGCTAGAAACTGCACATGTGTTAGCAAATGAGATAGTTTCTTTTCCAATCCTTATACTCTAGTGAAAGGTTCAGACAAGAATATAGACAGTTACACTACAGGATGTTAAGAATGCCAATTGGGGAAGGATATATTGCTATGGTGGCATAAGTCAGAGCAGCTTATTAAGACGATGATGTTGGAGACATGGAAAGGTTTCTCAAAGGGACTGAAGTCTAAGTTAAGACCTGAAGAATGGATAGGAAGAGGGATGCTGCTAACATTAATCAGTTTTGTTGAGTAAGCAGGAGGTGCTGCTAAATTATAAAGTGGTCCTTTAAATAGGTGCCCCTTCATTTGTGGGACTCTTCAGCGCCAGGGCACATGAGTTGGTGAACTGAGTAAGGACTGTATTCACTTCCTTGGCCAAGTTTTATATAGGGCAAAACCTGTGGCCTAGATTGGACTTATCTAGGTGAAAGGCTTTTAGACTAGGGAGTAGAGCAGAGGAAATGAAGACTTCAAGGCTTAAAGTGTATGGCTTTTGAAAGTTGGAATATAGAAGAAAATAAGCCTGGGGCACCTGGGTGGCTCCGTCGGTTAAGTGTCTGACTTCAGCTCAGGTCATGATCTCACGGTCCGTGAGTTCGAGCCCTGCGTCGGGCTCTGTGTGGACAGCTCAGAGCCTGAAGCCTGCTTTGGATTCTGTGTCTCCCTCTCTCTCTGACCCTCCTCCATTCATGCTCTGTCTCTCTCTGTCTCAAAATTCCTAGCATCGTGTTCTCAGACCATGGCAGCACTTGAGTTACCTACCTGGGTAAGCTGCACAGAAGCCACCTGCAGGGATGTAGAGCATACATTTAAGCCTTTGCCAAGACAGAAATTTGACCCATTAAACCTGAGCATTCTGGAGTGACTTGAATTGTCATTTTACCCATTATAAGATTGTGGAACACTGTTTCACAATGGCAAATCAAAGTAAGGCTGGTGGTGTTGCCCATAATTACAATAGAAGTGGAATGGCTTAATTAGTAAAACATTAACTGGCAGGATTCCTATAAGTAAAAATGTACATATTTAAGGAGGCTTATTGTAACATTTATACCATTTATTTTATAGTATACTAATTCGAATGTAAAAGTGAATGTAAATTACCAGAAATTAACATGCAATGTGAAGAAAAGTCCTTTTATCCTCTGCAACTGTAGCATTTGGCAGATTCAGGAATAAATAATCTTTTGTGGCAAGGGTATGCCTTATCAAACATATGCAGATCAGCACTAATTAATGCTAATTAAGGTTTCCTGTCTATCTAGTTGGAAAAACGTCCAAATGTTATGAAATCCAGTTAGTATGCCTATTACGCTAATTGTTTTATATGGGGTGGTTCTTAATTAAAATATGTAAATTGACCTTAATTGCTATATACTAATGGGGGTTCATGTTATCTCACTAAAAGTGACAAGATGGTGAGGAGGGGTACTTAAATGACTAATTCTGATAAATCCTTAACTAAATGACCTTTACTCAAAATTAATTTTAATTGGAAGTTGGCTAAAGAAACATTTTTCTTCTTTGTTTCTTTTTAGTTTTTAGTAATGTAAGAATGTTACTCTTCTTTGTTAATACAGCTTTAGAAGCAGTTGTACATTGTTAATTACACTTAACAAGCAAGTTAATTTGACTGTTTACTGTTTATAGTTATCAGGAAGTTATTGATATCCTCATTTCAGTCTTGGAAGAACTGAATTCTCATTGAATGTGAATTTATAGTTAGAATTCTATAGGTAGGTTGACACAGTTAGTTTGTTAGAATATGTGTTAAAGTTTGATGAGCCAGTGGTACTAATATGTACTCCCTGGCTGATTTACATTGGAATTGCTTTTTAAGAAAAATAGTGGTTTTTTTTCTTTACAAAACATTAGCTTTTATTGGAATTAAAATGTCATTGAAGGTATTTGGACTAACTAGACTGAAACGATATTCTTACATTTTACTTCTCAGGTTTTTATTTATTATTTAATTGCAAACAAATTAAAATATGTATGCCCAAAACCAATAAAATAAATTTACATATTTTTTAAGATGCTAACCTTACAATTACAGAAAGTAATTTAAATAAAGCTGACAAATACTTTGTTTACTCTTTCATTTGGAAGTAGTTTATATTCACATGTAATTTAAAATATATTTTTAAAATTCTTCTCTAAAAATGTGAGAAAGGACTTGGTAAAATATTGTCATATAGAAATGAGCATCGAATAAAGATTGTAGTTTTTCTTGGTCAAAAGGAGACCCAATATCTTTACTCTTTTATCAGGACATCGTGACAAATGTTTCGCCTAGAATCATCCGGGGGACTACCTCTGGCCCCATGTATGGCCCTGGACAAAGCTCCTTCCTGAATATTGAGCTCATCAGTGAAAAAACGGCTGCATATTGGTGTCAAAGTGTCACCGAACTAAAAGCTGACTTTCCAGACAATGTAAGTGTGATTTAATGTCTAAAACAAAAGAATTGGCATAAGTTGGTGAATGTTTATTTAAACATCCAATTCATAGGCTTATAAATATTAATGTGTATAATATATTTTATTAAAGAATCTGCCAGTTGCTTTGCTGATGCATAGAAAGATAAAAAAGAAAGAAAAGCTCAAGAACTCATAAAAATCCACACAATGTGAGGCTTTGTTATAAATGGGTGCCATGCAGATGGAAGAAGTATCTACATAAGCAGAGGAAGAGAAATGAAATCCTCATTTTATTGACTTGGTTTTCACTGTATGTAGCTAGTATTTATGAAGGTGATGACCTTAGGAAGAAATTGCAGGCTATAAATCATTTTAAATATAAACCTGAGGCAGAAGCAGAATATCTTCTTGTATAGTTTATTTATGTTTTTTCAGTGGGAAATAATTTACCAAATAATTTTAATACCTTTATACTAAATGAGTCACTATCTTTTATAAAGCCCTTTCTTTAAAAGTATTGTACACAAAGATTACATATATTTCATTTCTTTATGGATTTTTATATGTCGCCAGTAGTTTTTTAATCTATAGGTAGTATTTTCTCTTCAGTAGATGGTTAGAGTTGTTCTTAATTCATTTATTTTTCCCCCTCATCACTCTGATACACATATGCATATACACAACACACACACACACACACACACACACACACAATTTTCTGCTCCCCCCCCCATCATTTTCTGTCTCAGAGCTGGTGATGAATGGAAGTTGAGGTTTGGACAATGTGTGTCTTTGTGTTGTAGAAAAGATTCAAAGATGAATTGGAATGTTTTAAGTACTCTAATGATAGATATTTTAAAATCTAATGAAATTTGTGGATGTTTTCCCACAAACTGATAAATTTGAAATTCTTATAAAGGGACTTTCTATTTCATTCTCTTGCCTAACCCATTAAGTTGTTGTTGTTTTGGAGTATTCTAATTGGTTCAAAGCTCTCTTACCTTGAAACAAAATATACACACATAGAATAAAATTAATCATCCTCAAGTCAAACCTTCATATATAAAGGGAACTATCAATACCCATATGATATCTGTAGATTCTGTTCTTTAGGAATTTTTCACTTTCTGAAATTGATGTTGCAAATACTCTATGTTCACATTATGCAATTAACTCTAGTAAACAATTATGTTGAGCTATTTGTTTTTTAAAGGGACAAAATCTTGTGGGAAGCTTTTCTCAGTAAGACAGGGACAAAAAGTGGGTCAAGTATAAGAAGAATTATTAATGTATTTTTAAACACCATCTACTGGTTTTAAGTATTATACTAGGTACTGAACAACCGTAAAATAATAGCAAAAATAATAAGTGTGAGCTCTTATAATATTAAAGTGTGGTTGGTATTGTTATAAATGTCTTATGTATTTTAACACTCAATCTTTAAATAATCTTATAAGATAGGTACTATTACTTTCCCCATTTCACAGAGAGGAAACTGATAGGAAACAAAGAAGTAACATTACATGCCCAGGGTTGCACAGCTATTCCTCGGTTCCCCTTTCAGCTTCCATGGTTTTAGTTACCAGGAGTCAACCCAGTCTGAAAGCAGATGATCCTCCTTCTGATGTTGGAAGGTCAGTAGTTGCTTTAAGCTTTGTCACAGTGCTTATGTTATTCACCTCACTTTATCTCATCACATAGGCATTTTATCATCTCACATCATCATGAGAAGGAGAGTGAATACAGTACAATATTGAGAGAGAGAGAGGCCATATGCACATAACTTTTATTACAGTGTGTTGTTATAACTGTTCTATTTTATTCTTAGCTTTTGTTGCTAATTTCTTATTGTGCCTAATTTATAAACTAAACTTTATCATAGGTATGTATATATAGGAAAAAGCATGGTTTATAAAGGGTTCAGTGCTATCCATGGTTTCAGGTAACCACTGGAGGTCTTGCAATGTATCCCTCATAGATAAAGGGGGACTATTCTACATGGTGAAACCAGAATTTGAACTTGAAACTTGCTTTTAGCATCTGTGCTCCTGTCTAATTATAGTGTTCTCTAGTGCACAAAGTGCAGTATCATTTCAGGCCTTTAAAATTTCAGTATTACTTTTTAATGCAATGTAAGAGGATGAAATATAATTTCTCCAGATATTGCTTCTATAGTATTTAGATAAGCCATAGTATCTGAAAAAAATCCCTTTTCCTAGAAGAGAACTCCTGCCATTGGCTTGTCTCAAACTCTACTCTCTTTTGGGCAGGAGTGAGATATTATACAGTGGCCTCCAAGAAATGACAGTAAGTAGACGAGAAAGCTGAGATGAAACTCTTGCTTTGTGATTCCACAGTCAAGTAGAAAGAAGAAGCACATTTAAATGTTCTTTTCAAAATTTCCCTGGAAACAGTTTTCTCCTCCTATATGCTTTTTCCTTCTGAGAAAACAATGCATCCTTTTCTTGTTTCTAATTCTTTCGCCATTGAGATTATACTCATTATTCTTTTTCTATATCCTTAGAACTAATTTCTAACACTTTTATCCTCCATATCCATGATAACATTTTAAATACAATTAAAATGGCATTCCCATTTGAACCCAGAGAAATAATGTGTTGCACCTAGATATTGCCATGCTGCGAGTAGAATATCCCCCACTGTTTTGGAATTACTCTGATGCCAAACCCAATGAGCTGAACGAAAGAAGGTGACCCTTCATTTTCCAAGTTTAATTATCACTCTCACTGGAGTTTTCCCACATCATTCTCAAGTGCGTGGCTGCCACCTTTGATGACAGGGATCGGGTAATTCAACCCAGTGTGGCAGCTTCTAAGCAAGGGTAACTTTTCTGAAAAAGAAATTGTCCTGGGGGTTGTGGAGAAGGGATGTAGGTCAGCTGATAGCAGCAGCAGCTAGTATCTCTCTTTCCAGAGAGAGTAGACACCAGTTGACCATGAACTGGAGGAGACAGCTGGAAGAACACCTTGACTAGAAAGGCATTGAGACCCCTGAAATATATTGTAAAGGCTTGTTCCTTAACTAGCACAGAGTTATACCAAAGCCTACACTTTAGGCTAGACTTCTGCCCGGCTTTCAAGGTTTCTTTTTATTTATCTGTGAATTAAATTTGGCACACTGATGATTGTAGTGACAGTTTATTACTAAGAGTTTTTTTTGTTCCTAAGCTGAGATTTTGCAATGCTTATTATGAAATGTACTGTATAATTAGGGCTTACAGAAATCAATTTTAAGTGAATCCTTTCATTCTCACTGCAAAAGCCTTAGAAACCATATATTTTAAGCTTTGCAATTTTTTTTAACCAAAAAAATACATGCTGCATTTTGTCTGAATGCACTGAATTAGCAAACAAAGACTGACATTTTCTATCATTTGTGGCAGCTAAAGTAAGAGTTAGGCAAAAGATAGGGATTCAGCAGCGAATTAGCTGGTGAAGATAGAAAAGGGAGTGATGGCTTTGTTAGAGAAATTAATAAAGGAAGAACAATTGATATGTAAATATACTTCAATTACAATACACCTCATTCTACTGAAACCCTTCCTCAGTTCATTACTGAGAAATCAGCATTGCACACATTAAGTTCAAAATGATTCCAAACAAGTTGCTCTTCATCAGCATTCCTGAAAGTGCTTTCCTGACCAATTATCCTCTAAATACAGAATTCTGAACCCCGTGTGTGTGCCCTGGACTCCTTACACACCCTACCAAAGCCTAACAGCCTTTCTTCAGAATGTTTTTGAATGTGTAAAACCCAATTCAACAGTTTGCAAAGGATTCCTATTGTATGAAAATGAATGCTCAATATATTTTTACAAATACAGTATAGTAATGCACGTTACTCTTTAATAAGTCACTAAAACACAATCTAGTGGCGGATGTAGTAACTACTGGAATTTTAACATAATGGTGACCATCAGTGACACCTTGAGATATCTGAAGCAACTTTAAGGTGATTTTCTGTGGCTTCTGTTGGTGCAAAGTCCCAGGTTATCAATAGCCCTACTATGGTTTGTTGCATTCCTGAGGAAATGCTAAATTACAGCAGGAGGTTAGTGAAAATAAAGAAAATAAAAATAAAGGTCTAAGTTTTTCTCCATCCTAGTTCACGAATTTCCTGTATTCTATCAAGAATTCTATGGACCTCAGTTTAAGAACCTTTGCCCAATGCTTCTCAGCTCTGGTTGCATATTAGAATCTCTTGTGGAACTTCAGAAAAGGTATTTATGGTTAGGCTTTGTCCTAGTTTAGTCATTTCAGAAATTCTGGGATGGATACAGTGAATATCCATTTGTGTGAGTGTGAATGTGTGTGTGTGTGTGTGTGTGTGTATGTGTGTGTGTATACATATGTATATATGTATGTGGTGTGTGTGCATATTTTTTATAAAGTTCATCAATTAATCCTACTGCATAAAACCAGTATCATTCATGACCATTGACATATATCATTACATATTTATAAAAGTCCTGTATCAGAGTTCAAGAGCCTTTTATATGTGCCAGGGCCTGTACTTAGGGCTTTATGTATCTGTGAAGCAGAGTTTTTCCTCATTTTATAGATGAGGAGACTGACTTTTATAAATATGGCATTGCACAGGGCACTGTGTCACGCGGCTAGTAAGTGAAGTCATTGGGGCTGGAAATCTTTCCATTACACCTTGAAGAGGTATTTCACTTGGCACTAAAGAACCTGAGGAATTAAGAGTAATATGTCATTTCAGCTCTCCTTTACCCACCCACTCAGATAGGTCAATTATATTGAGCTCTCTTAACCACAGACTCTCAAAAAGGAAAGCAAAATCTTTTTATTAGACAAAGAAAGAAGTCTGTCATCAGCCAACCATTATTTTGTCATTAGTCCCAGCTCAAGACATTTATAGCTGACTTTCGAGAACAATGTCGGTGACTCAATGTGGACCTTGGTTTGAACTGTTACCTGGTCCCATCTTAAGTTCTGTATTTGAAAATAGGGAGTCAAGGGATTGAGTCAAATCTAGGTGTCCTCTAAGCAAGGAGGATGCTTACTGCTTATTCAGTTGGTATTCATCACCCCATAACTGCTGCAGTCTTCCTATAGGCACCACAAAGGCTGACTCAGCAGAAGCAGGCTTTCTTTTCTTTGGATTATTTATAACTAAGTCTTACTCATTAGAAATATGGGGATTTTGTTATCCCCTCTCAATCTGTTTAGAAGAATAAAATTTAGTAACAGATAAAACTACAATATATATGTTTCAGGCCAATGATGACCAGGGTTGTTAACTTTTGCTTTCATTTTTTATTAAACCATTGCTTTCTTAATACAGAGCTTATAAAGCATAAACATCACCTTCGCTCTTTCCCCCTCATGTTCTGAAAAGGATATTCACCAACAGAAATGTAAGCATCCCTGCACTGGAGGGATTCCTTCTTTGTTCCCTCTGGAATTTTTTGAGCTTGTCAATTCTCTGTTTCTGTCAATTTCTACACATTCCCATGTTGATTTATTTTAAATAAATTAGGAAACTGCTGGAGCAAATATTGAAGGGAAGTCTAGTATATCCCCAGGAAACTCCTTCTTTCTTTACACCAGAGCTTAAGTAGTGATTTTCTAACATCGTTCATGAATTCTAGAGAATATAGATACTTCCCAACCTCCCTCCTTTACTAAAATCCAGGACGGTTATCTGCTGACATTACTTTATTGATTTTTTAAAAGATCTATCTAGTGTACAAAAAAATAAAATAAAAATTAATCATAATAATAGTGGAAATTTAAAAAGTGAGGGTGGATTGATGTAAAACAGTCCATGTCCAGTTATCCTAACAAATCTCTGTTTTCACTTTCTAGAGTTGATAGAGTCTAAGAGCTAATGGTATGAGGTTTAAAGTCAGAATAGATTTGAATCTCAGCATCAACTCTGACTTGCTGTTTATTGATGCTCTCAGAGTCTGCTTCCTCATCTGTGTGATAACAAGAACTATTCCCAGAGGTTGTTGTAAAGATTAAATGAGATATTATATGTATCTTGTTTGCCACATTGAAGTTATTCACCACTATAAATAATATTGCATAGGATACCTTTATGCATTTAGCTTTTATTCCTTCGTAAAGTAATAATTAGTTTTCATGAAATATTCTGAGAGGGGGATTTGGCAAGTCAAAGGTAACAGCCTATTTATAGCTCTTGAAGTATATTGCCAGTTGATTTGCAAAGCATTTGTGAACTAAGAGTGCATATACAAGTCACTATTTTAGAAATAATTACCAACTAAAAAATTAAAAACTAGCTCACTAAATATGCTTTTTAGTGATACTTACAAACTTGAATTTATTATATGTAATATAGAATGTAAAGTCTTCTGATCTTTATTCAGTGTTTTATTTGTTATACTTCTGTGCTTTAATATCACTCATTCTTTTGACTTAGTTTCCAATTAAAACAAGACTTAAATAATGGCAGTTATTAGTATCAGCATAGAAAGAGAAAAATTAAAATGTGTTTAATTCTACAAACAAGAGTAGCCAAAATGAATCAGAATGCATAATGAAGCTCATAGTTCTGTGATTAGTTTCTGGCTTCATGTAGCCAAGTATTTTTTTCTTTTTTTTTTGAATAGGATATTCCTAGTTCCTTAAAAGAAAACATTAGCTACAGTTTAGATGGAGTAATGGGGACTGGATTTACCATCCCACCTGAAACAGCAACATAAAATAAGGTATAAAATATATGAAACAGCAGTGTTTAAGACCTGGAACAACAGTCGATAAAGATAGTGGTCACTGAGAGATGGAAAACAAAGGAATGAGCTCTGCCAATGCGCTAGAATGTTTCCAGGCCACATTACAGGGAGAAGAACCCAGAAGTCTCTCTGAGTTGAGGAGACAAAGCTGAAAGTCCAGAGAAACCAAGGTGGCTAGAATTCACAAGATAGAACACCAGAAAGCAGAGAGCTGCATGCAGGGAGTACTCCAGCGACCTGCAGAAGGTCCCTCTTGAGTGTTCAACAGAGTACATCAGCTCATGCATGTGAGTAAATTACAAGAGACTGCAGAAAGAACTTTCTGAATGGATTAGAAGAACTAGTACTCAATTCTTAAAAGGATCTGGGAATAATGACTCTTCCTGCCAGCCAGACTGGAAAACCCCATGATTCACAATTAGCCATAGGCTTAGCACTGCTTTAGTCATGCCCAACAACCCTTAAAAGCCAGATCTGAAAGGATCAAAATATTTCCAAGTAACCTGCAACTCAGAACAAACCTCAAGAATATAGGTATACAAAAATATCTAGGACCAAATAAGATAAAATTCACAGTGTCTGGCATTCAACTAAAAATTACCTATCATGTGGGACACCTGGGTGGCTCAGTCGGTTAAACATCCAACTTCAGCTCAGGTCGTGATCTCACAGTTCGTGGATTTGAGCCCCTTGTCGGCTCTGTGCTGATAGCTTGGAGCCTGGAGCTTGCTTTGGATTCTGTATTTCCCTCTCTCTCTGCCCCTCCCCCCCACCTCTCTCTCTCAAAAATAAGTAAACATTAAAAAAATTTTTTAAATAAAAATCAAAACAAAACAAAAAATGCAATCAGACTTCCAGAATGAAAACTACAATGAATAAGATGAAAAATACACTGGTAACTAATAACACCATATTAGGCACTGCAGAAGAAATGATTAGTCACCTTGAAGATAATAGCAATAAAAACTATCCAAATTAAAATGCATGGGGGGTGGTTGGAGAGTGGGGAGTAAATATACTATTTGTGAGCTAGGGACAACTTCATGTGGCTTGATATATACTGGAGTTTTCAAAGTTTGAAGAAACCAAATGGCTCCAATTCCCAGTTTTGCATAAAACTATAAGCCTTTCCACCTGCAAAACAAACAAACAAATAAAAAACAAGAAACTTGAACTCCAGGCATAAGAAACATGAAGAAAATTATACCAAGGAGTACATCATAATTAAATTAGTTGAGCCAATGATAAAGAAACAATTTTGAAATCAGAGAAAAAAGCATATTCTTTACAGAAGAACAAATATAAAAGTCACTGTTTTGATTTGTTGTCAGAAACAATGCATGCTAGAAGACAACAACTTTCAAGTGCTGAAAGAAAATAAAAGGTCAACAACTGTTAAAGTAGATTTCAAAATTCAACAATATATCTTTCAAAAATACAGGTGAAATAAATACTTTTTCAAACACGAAAAGCCAAAATAAAATCATCATCAGGAGATCAGCACCACAAGAAATGTTTAAAAACTGTTTTAGACAGAATGTAAAATGCTGCTAGGTTGAAATATGGATCTACACAAAGAAAGGAAGAATACCAGGATTTGTAACTACATACGTAAATATATGATTTTGTTTCTTCTTATTTGATTCACTTTAGAAGAGAATTGTTTGTTTAAACAAAAATATAAGACTGTGTGGTTTATAAAATATATAAAGGTAAAATGACAATAAAGTACAAGAGTTGTGAGGAATAAAATGAATTATACTAATGTAAGCTCCTAACAAATTATGTAAGGTTTTGTATCACTTGAAGGTAGACTGTGATAACTATGTACAATTGAAGCTCTAAACAACTAATAAAATAATGCATCTGAATTATAGCTAAAAAGCAACAGTAGAGTTATAAAATAGAATCATACAGAGTACTTAAACCAAAAGAAGGCATAAAAAGAGAAACGTACTAAAGAAGAGATGACACAAATAGAAACCATGTAGTAAGATGATAGAGTAAAACCTAACCATATCAATAATCATATGAAATGTAAATGGTTGAAACATTCCCAATTAAAAGGCAGAGATTTTTGGATTGGATGAAAAAGCATGACTCTACTGTGTATATGCTGCTTACAAGAAAAATAATTTTAAATATGAAGACACAAAAAGAAAATTGAAGCAATGGAAAAAGATGTACCATGCTAACTCTAATCAAATAAAATCTTATAATATTAATAAAAAAAAAAAACAAAGTAGATGCCAAAGCAAAGAATATTGCCAGGGACAAAAAGGGAGCATTTTATTATAATGAAATGGTCAGTTCATCCACAGGTGATAGCAATCCTTAAGTTTATGCACCTAGTAACAAAATTTTAAGATAACATGAAGCAAAAACTAATAGAACAGCAAGGAGCAATAGAAAAACTCAGAATCACAGTTTATTTCTATACCTACCTATAAATCATTAATAAAACAATGAAGGGAGGTCATTCAAGATTTGAAAAATGCTATCAACCCATCTGACTGACATTAATAGGACATGCCATCCAATGGTAACAGAATACACTATCTTTTCAAATATGTCCATAACATTTATTAAAATAGACCATATTCTGTGCCACAAAAGAAGTATCAATAATTTTAAAGAATTCAGTTCATTCAAGGTATGTAGAAAAAGAAGAATAAACTAAACTCAAATAAGGGATATAATGAAGATCAGTGGAGGAAATTGGTAAGTTAGAAAACAGTATTCTCTCTAAAAATAGAGAATATCAAGGAAAGTAAAGCTGATTCCTTAAGAAGACAGCCAAAATTAATAAAACAGACAGACTGAAGAAAAAAGGAGACCAGAAACACAAATTATCAATATAGGGAATGAAAGAAGTAACACCACTGCAGATTCTACGGATATTAAAGGAAAAATTATAGAATGTTATAAACGATTTATGCAAATAAACTGGACAGATCTTTTGAAAGACGAAAACTATCAAAGCTTAGTCAAGAAGCAATAATGTTAAAGAAATTGAATTTATAGGTCAAAACATTTCCATGAAGAAAACTACAGACCCAGATGGCTTCCTGAGTAGATTCCACCAACCCTTTAAGAAAGAATGATTCCAGCTCTTTGAGGAAGACATGGTCACAGCTAGAGCGGAGCTTTGCAGGCTCTGCCCTCCTCCCAACTCACTGCTGTTCTCTCTTGCTCAGGAATAAGTCAGTCAGGAAGCCATGGCCCAAAGACACCCGTGGAATCAGAGGTGGCCATTCACCAGATTAGAATTACTCTAACCAGCCGCAACGTGAAATCTTTGGAGAATGTATGTGCTGACTTGATCAGAGGCACAAAGGAAAAGAATCTCAAAGTGAAAGGACCATTTCGGATGCCTGCCAAGACTGAGAATCACTACAAGAAAACTCCTTGTGGTAAAGGTTCTAAGACTTGGGATCGTTTTAAAGATGAGGATCAACGATCTGCTCATTGATTTGCACAGTCCTTCTGAGATTGTTAGACAGATTACTTCCATCAGTATTGAGCCAGGAGTTGAGGTGGAAGTCACCATAGCAGATGCTTAAATCGACCTTTTTAATAAATGGATTGTTAGTTAAAAAAAAAAAGAAAGAAAGAATAATGCCAGTTCTACACACACACTTTCAGAAAAGTAAAACAGGGGGAATACTTCCCAACTAAATCTATGGTGCCAACACCTTATTACAACTAGACAAGGACAGGACAAGAAAAGAAGAGTATAGACCATTGTCCTTCATGAACATAGATGCAAAAGTTGTAAACAAATTTTAACAAATAGAATTCAATAACATATAAAGAATATAATGACCTCATCATGACCGAATGAGGTTTATCCCAAGAATTCTAAGTAGGTTTAACATTTGAGAATATTGTAATTCACATAAAATACAAACTAAATAATAACAATGAGAACAACATAAATTATATAATTATCTCCATAAACCAAACAAAAAATATTTGAAGAAATCCAAAAATCTGTTTTTAATTTAAAAGAAATTTCAGCAAACTAAGAATAGAGAGGTAATTCCTTAACCTGGTGAGAACCATTAAACAAAACAAACAAAAACCTACAGCTAACATCCTAATTAATGGTGAAAGACTGAATATTTTCTTCCCAAGAGAAATAAGATAAGGATATCTGCTCTCTCCACTTCTATTCCACATTTCTGCTAGAGTTTATTTGTTTAAATAAAAGAGTGACAACAACAAAGAGATATGCAGATTTCAAAGGCAAAAGTGAAACTTTATTCACAGAGGATATGATTGTTTATGTAGAAAATATGATTAAATGTACCAATAAAAACCACTTTATTTACAAAACCAGGAAGCTACATTATAGGCTGTTGTTTTCATATTTTATTTCTTAAAATATTGCATTAAAATAGTGTTTATCTTCATTACCAACTTTTCTTGTAATCCCTTAAATTATGCACCTCTGGAGATTGCCTAATTCACCTAATCCTGGTCATGGCCTGTCAAAATTCTACTTTAAATAATAAATGAGGTTAGGGGCGCCTGGGTCATGATCTCGCGGTATGTGAGTTCAAGCCACGTGTCTGGCTCTGCGCTGACAGCTCGGAGCCTGGAGCCTGTGTCTCCCTCTCTCCTTGCCCTTCCCCTGCTCACACTCTGTCTCTCTTTCCTTCAAAAATAAATACTAAAAAATTTTTTTTAATAATAAATGAATTTATTAGCAAAGTTGCAAGATACAAGATCAACTTATAAAAGTCAATTATACTTTTTATATGCTGGCAATAGACAACTGGAAACTGAAGTAAATATATCATATTGTATTAAAATTAAGCAGCAAACACATGAAATTGGGATAAATCTGACAAAGATGTGAAAGACATGCATCCTGAAAACTACAAAATCCTGCTAATAGAAATTAAAGAAGACCTAAATAAATGGGAGGCTCTACAATGATTGGAAGAGTTAGCATTGTTAAGATGTCAAGTGTCCCCATACTGGTGTAAAGATAAAATGCAGTCGTAATCAAAATGTTAGCATTACTTTTTTTGGTACCATTTGACAAGCTGATTCTGAAATCCCTGTGTAAGTGCAAAGGACTTACAGTAGCCAAAATCATTCAAAAAGAACCAATTTAGAAGTCTAACACTTTCTGATTTCAAGTCTTATTTTAAAATTGCAAGAATCAAGATACTGGCATAAAGATAAATACACAAATAGATTAAAGGAGGATAGCAAGCCCGAAAACAACTCACACGTCAGTTGTGTGAACAACTGACTTTGTCAAAGTTGCAAAAAAGAAATTCAGTGGACAAAATATAACAACATATAACAAATGATGCTAGTAAAATTGGTATCCATATTCAAAAAAGTAAGTGTTCACTCATATCTGACATGATATATAAAAATTAATTCAAAATAGTCATAGACCTAAATGAAAAACCTAAAACTATAAAACTTCTTAAAGAAAACATAGGTGAAAGTTCTTGTGATCTTAGGTTAGGCAAATATTTCTTAAATATATACCAAAAGCACGGTGCTTCAAAGAAAAAAAAATGTGATTTACCCAAATTCGAAAGTTTTGTGCTTCTAAACCTATTGTTAAGAAAGTGAAAATACAAACCAGAATGTAAGAAAATATTTACAAATCACATATCTGTTGAAGTGCTTATATCCAGAATATTTTTTTATATCCACGATATTTAAAGAACTTTCAAAACCCAACAGTAAAAAAGCAAACAACCCTCTGCACTTTGACCAAAAATATTTGAGCAGATACTTCAATTTTTTTTATAACGTTTTATTTATTTTTGAGACAGAGAGTGACAGAGCATGAATGGGGGAGGGGCAGAGAGAGAGGGAGACACAGAATCAGAAGCAGCCTCCAGGCTCTGAGCCATCAGCCCAGAGCCCATTGCAGGGCTCGAACTCACAGACCGCGAGATCTTGACCTGAGCTGAAGTCAGACGCTTAACTGACTGAGCCACCAAGGCACCCCTTGAGCAGGTACTTCAACAAAAAAGATTATGAATGATAAATAAGCACATGAAAATGTGCTCAACATCATTAGTCATTATAGAAATGCAAATTAAAATCATAATGAGATATACACCTATTAGAATGTCTAAAATTTAAAAGACTGATCATACCAAATGTTAGCAAGGATTTGGAGGTACAGGAACTCCTATACCTGAGGCATGAATAAACATAATAAACATGTTCATTATCTTGATTGTGATGATGGTTTCAAAGTACATACATATGATGGGGTGCCTACGTGGCTCAGTTGGTTAAGCGTCCAATTTCAGCTCAGGTCATGATCTCACAATTCATGGGTTCAAGCCCCACATCAAGCTCTGTGCTGACAGCTCAGAGCCTGGAGCCTACTTCAGATTCTGTGTCTCTCTCTCTGCCCCTTCCCTGCTTACATGCTCTCTCTCTCTCTCTTTCTCTTTCTCTCAAAAATAAATAAAAACGTCAAAAAAATTAAAAAAAAACAGTATGCATACACATGTTAAATCTCATAAAATCGTATGCTTTAAATGTGTACAATATTTTGTTATACTTTATATAACATATAATGAATTATACATATATAACACATAATTTATGTATATATGGCATATAATTATATGAATATAGCACAAATAATATAACCTATATAGAATATATATATATCATATATAAAATTATACTTCAATAAATCTGTTTAAAAAATAGGTTCAGTTTAAAATTATATGGCACTTTTCATGGAATGTGTCCTGGAATTAATTCCAGGTTTAGCTGAATGGCTAAACCCTTGTCACTGAGGGCTTCAATCTCTACCCCATTGCCAGAGCCATCAGTCAATTATTACCCTTTACAAAAGTGTCTTGCATTTTGGTCACATTCACTTTGATATTGAATCACAGGAATTAACAGGCTAAAAGTGACCTTATATTAAGAAAAAAAAAGAAATATTGGATTGATTTTTAAGCTGTTGTTTTGTGGAATAATAAAATTTATCAAAGCTTTTTAAATAGTCACAATATACAGGCATTAATTGCCTACAACATACTTTTTTTTCAAACTTCCCTTTACTTTGTAAGTTGTCAGGCTGCCTTTTGGATAGCAATACTGTCTTCTCCATTTGGAAGTATGGCAGGGAACACACTGAACCATGTTGAAAGAGACCCTGGGGATGGTGATGGTGCATTGAATTAGGCTCTTATTAGTATGACTTGTTCATTAGAGAGGCAATGGGAACAATTTATAAATTGTATATGTTTGCTATATAACCATAAAATTAAACCAAGTCCATACTCAGATAGGTGAAGAGTTCTGTTCAGTGGGTTCACTTACTTTCTTAATATCAATTTAGTAATCTTTCATCAGTCAATATAATGTTTTTGTGGAGAACTCAACTCTCATGCATTCTTCTTTTAAAATACTTGGGAAACCAGGAAAGAGAAAGGATAGGGTAAAACCTTCTACTTCCCCTCCACCCATCCCTGTAAGTCTCTGAAATATGTCTGTTTTTAACTTAAAGGGTCCATTTAAAAACAGAAAAAAGCACAACTGTTTTATGAGAGCTTAAAAATAGAAGGTAATATAAAGGTTTTTATTTAATATAAGATACTACAATTGTTTTTTCATTTGCTTTGTTATAAACTACTTATCCTAGTTGACTTTTGGGCAGATGGGAGCTTACTCATAGACAACATTTCCCCCCAGCTTCTTTTTTTTACCACTAGGCATCTTATTCTTTTACAGTGTACCCTACAAGGCATATTCTAGAGGTTTATTATTCACAAGGAACTATTTTCATATTTTCCCCTTAGGTCTTGTAGACATTTACTTGAAAGTATTCTTTATTCTTTAAGATAGTTCAAACACACACACATGCGCGCTCACACACACACACACACACACACTAATTTAGTTTTGTTTTTAAAGGTTTGTATACTGTACTTTAATGACTGTTTTTATTTTTGTAACCATTATTTATGTTTGCATAATTGATTCCATTTAAGCAGAATTTAAGGTTGTATCTGAGACCCACAAATAAGATCTAATTAATTGTAAACCATATAAAAGGTGAATAGTCACAGAGGCCTTGGACAACTAACTTAATCACCAGGGAAACCATTTTTAAAACATCACAAATGAGGTAAACTTTGATAGAATAAATATGTACAATGAACCCTCCAAATTACTGAAAATTGTATTCTGTGGGATTTGTCTTCATTTTATGAACTAAAGTTATGAAAATATACATTAGAATAAGCGCCATTTTAGTATGGATATATATTTATATAGGCAACTTGTGGTTATCCATTTCAATAGAAGATGGTGAAGAACCAATCAATGGATTTCGTCAATAAGGATACAATGATATTTTTACCAGTATCTTCTAGTTTTATATCAAGAGTACATTTCATAATCATGTTAGAGTTAAAAGGGAAGGTTAAAAAAAAAGAACAGAAGAAAAAGAAAAAGAAAAACGTCTTTTGGCAATGAGCCTTTTCCCTAGGCAAGCCCCAAATCTTAAGGGAAGTACAAGAAGCAAAAATTGAAAAAGGGATTTTAGGAATTCAAAACATAACAACTTTTGTATAGCTATTTATAGGACACAAATTTCTATTTCTCTGAGTTGATCTCAGAATGACTTTGAAAGGAAGGTATGAATATCATCCTCATTTTATACTAGATTCTGATAGCCAGATGAAGAGAAGTAATTTCTCGAGGAATTTTGTTTCAGACTATAAGTGGTAGAATTTTAAATTGATAACAGAACATCTGACATACATTTACAATAGGAATATTATTTTTTTAAAAAAGTCAAGCTTCAGAGTACTTAAAAATGTTCATGTGTGATTCACTTTTTCTTTTCACCTGGGTTTTCATCCCCTTCTAGTGGAGGTGCTAATGAGCAGAGAAATAGGAAAGGTAATCAGCCAGAGGGAAGAGAAGAATCAAAGACCTAGATAATTCACAAACTGGAAAATGAGCTCCTAACTAATCAAGACTGGATTGTAAATAGGATAGAAAGAATTTATGCATCCCTGGTATCGGCCTGAATAGCATTTGTACCCAATCCAAGAAAAGTATTTGTGAATTTCACAGTTGGCTATTTTTTCTTCCTTTGAGATTTTTTTCCTGAACTAATTATCCATTGTGTACGTGAAGCAAAGAAATAACTTACCATTAAAGTCATTTTTGAGGTGGATATTTCACTTTGCATGTTGTTAAAATGCCTGGAGCATTAATAAGGAATGAGTTAACTTTATTAATACAGCTTCTTTGGGGAGTTTCTGGTCTATATACTGATCACCCAAAAGGAAATTTTGTGTCATATTTTATTCATGCAAAATTTAGGGAAATAACTAGATTGACTAATCTTTCCATAATAAATAATTTAATTTAACTTTGTGCTGCCTTTTGCATTTTAATTTCTTCATAATGTGTCCTTTAAACCACCAATATTAAAATTATCAGTGACTGTTTCTGTTTGATTTAGTTTAAATTGTAAATTTAGTTATGGCTGTTGGGTTACAAGGTATGGAGGATGGTGCCTTAATATAGGAAGTGAGCACATTTACAGATAGGAAAAGCTATGTGTGTGATCAGTTTTTTAATGAATTGTTGGAAACAGGGTGGAAATCAACACAAACAATGACATATAACACTACATAACAATAATTCTTATCATTACCTAGACTGAATTATGCATGAAATACTTCACATTTCATATACTTTCATACCTACTATTTAACTGCAGGGTTTTATGTCATATTTTGACTCAGATGTGTTGCCTTTGTTTCTGCTTAACACCTTCCAAAACCTTCCCAACTCAGACTCAGCCAGGATCGTTGCAATATGGTTGATGGTTACTTTGAAATTCAGGCAGGACTTCTGCTTCTCCTTCACATGTAGAAAACCAGAGAAATCACCACTCCTACCCTAACAACCAGAACAAGTCCAATAAACTGCAAAATTGGGCTTTTAAAAACCTACCAGATATCTGAGGATACAAATTAACCTAAATGAACTAAATTCCAGAAAGTAAAAGATAAGCTCCTTTTAGGAGAGAAGAAACACATGACTGCTTTTCTCCCTGCAGGAATGGTGAGAGGGAAGGGAAGTGATCATAGACAAAGTAGGAAAGTTTTAAAGAATATTTAATAGATGTGTTTGGAGTGGTCTGATAGGTGAGAATACAAGGAACCCAGACACAGACCTTGTCAGCCTTTAGCAACCAACTCTTTCCCATGTTATTTCATTGAGGAGCCTACTAGATAGGGGCTGAGGCAGCCTGAGAGAGATCCTCTCCAAGGGAAGCACAACCGTCTCCCATTATAGGGCAGCACCATGCTGAATGCTTGGGCTGCAAAGCATTCTAGGCCTTTGCCAGTTGTACTGCAGTGGCTCTTTTGAAGGTTTGAGGAAGGGAAGCTCATCAGAAAGATATTCTGAAGCACAGAAAGCTAGCACAGAGGACAACAGAGCAAAGAAATTCCCTAGCAGCACAAAAAGCTAGCAGCCGGTCTGTAAGCAGCAAAAGATATCCCATGGTTTGGGAAGTTGGTGGCTGGCCTAATCATAATACAGAGACTCTGGAGTCTTTCTGGGGCCCAATTCCCAAGTCCTCCTGAAGAGAAAAGCTCTATCTATCTATCTATCTATCTATCTATCTATCTATCTATCTCTATCTATCTATCTATCTATCTATTATTATTTTTTTTTAATGTTTATAGAGAGAGAGACAGAGTGTGAGCAGAGGAGGGGCAGAGAGAGAGGGAGACACAGAATCCTAAAGAGGCTCCAGGCTCCAAGCTGTCAGCACAGAGCCCGATGCAGGGCTCGAACTCACAAACCCTGAGATCATGACCTGGGGTGAAGTCAGATGCTTAACTGACTGAGACACCCAGGTGCCCCAGAAAAGTTCTGATTCAGCCATCAAAACATTTGAAGCCAATGGGAAGCTGAATCTAAGTATAACCACAACAAAGCCCAGACTCAACAACACACTTCATTAACTCAGTCTCCTTCCAACATTGTCAACCTCATAAGAGAAAAGGTGTATCATTTTCTGGGGGTAATTATTATTTATGTAAGTCTCTACTATTCCTTTATAAAAACTATCTGGAATACAATAAAAAATTATGACATGAGAAGAAAAAACGTGACCCAGTGTCAAGAGAGTTTTCATTCAAGTTGTCAGTAGAAGCAGATCCAGAGATAAAATTGGAATTAGATACTTTAAAATTACCGTAATGAATGTGAAAAAAAAATCCAGTGGAAAAACATTCATGAAAAGATGTAGAATTTTATCAGAGAGTTGTAAAGTATTTAAAAAGATCCCAATGGAAATAAATGAAGAATACTGTGTTAGAAATAAAGAATTAATGGGATAGGCTTGCAGGAGACTGAATATAGCAGAGGGAAGAATCAGTGAAGTTGAAAGACAGTAATAGAAGTTACCCAAACTGAAACAAAACAAAACAAACTTATCACAGTAGTTGAGATGTGTGTGATAATTTCAAATGCTCTGGCATTGATGTAATTCAATCTTATAAAGAAATAAAAGAGAAATTTGAGCATAAATTATTAACCCAAATGGTGCCATCTTACAGTGGCCTTCCTTGAACTACTTGTGGAAAGTAGTCCCCATCCCAAACCCCAATAATACTCACTACTATTGAAAGTATCTCTTTATTTTTATTTTATTCTACCTGTATATTTTTTCAATATGTACTAACTATTGGACACTCTTTTCAGAACATAGTACTGAACTAGAAAGACAGGATCTCCTGTCTCATGAAATGTATTCCTTCTCTAGAGTATAAAGGTAGATATCTGTTTAATTTTTTCTCATTTATTCCTGAATCTCAACCTCCTAGAATTATAGCTAGTGCATGGTAGGGACTCAATTAGTATTTATTAGGAAAAATGAATAAATAAATTTTTCTAGGGTTCAGTTCTAAGCCCCGTTTTATATTGTCTCTCCCAAGACTATCTGGCACAAACTTGTAAGCTTTTTCAGTTATGTATCATTTCTCTTTCTTTTTTCTCAGAGCCCCAGGCTCCACTTTTTCTACCTTCTGAAAAGGACTGAATGCCAAAGAATCTTTGAGTTATTAATTATCAAGCATCAAGTGGCTCAAGGGGTTTGCCTACTAAGGAAAAAAATGAAGCTTAGAGATACTGGTCCCAAAGTTACGTAAATTAGCAGTAAGTTTGTCCACATTTATTAAGCACACCATGCCTCTTTTTCTAAATACATGTTTTTGGTAATTGCTAACCTCTCTTTTTCCCTCTCCCCCCATCAAATAAAACACACTAAAGAGAACAGTATTAATGCCCAGGTGCACATCCTTTAGAATTATATGTTGCAAATATCTATTAGCCAGGGTATAATAATTAATGATGACTAAATTCATTAGTAATATCCATCATGTGCCACTTGCTATGCTGAGTAATAGACACACTTGATCACTAATGCTCTTCACAATTTTAAACAGGAGGTATTATTTTCCTCACTTTACAAATGTAGAAACTAATCCTAAAAACAAAAAAGTACCTCACCCAAAATAAAAATGGTAGAATGGGACAAAGCTAGGAATCAAACTCCAAAGTTTTCAGTGTCTCCAATAGACAACACAGTCACCTGTGACAATATCTACCTAATCATACCTTCTGACCAAAAAAGAAAAAAAAGAAAGATGAATAAAAAGAAAAAAAGGAATAAATTACAGACTATGGTAGATATTTTTTCTATTTAGGATTAATGCAGATGAATTTATGCTAACTTTATTTCTTACTTAAAGATATTTTACCAATATATTACCGATTTACTAAACATTTAAGAAGCATACAAGTTGATCAGGTAAAATATAATATGAAATTATATGTAATAAAAAATTATAAAGTATACTCATCTTTCTAATAATACTCCTGGTACAGTTTTATTGTCTTCATAAATTCAAATTTGCTAAGATGTATATCATGTTACACTGATTAATAGTTTTTTTTTCAATATATGAAATTTATTGTCAAATTGGTTTCCATACAACACCCAGTGTTCATCCCAACAGGTGCCCTCCTCAATACCCATCACCCACCCTCCCCGCCCTCCCTCCTCCATCAACCCTCAGTTTGTTCTCAGTTTTTAACAGTCTCTTATGCTTTGGCTCTCTCCCACTCTAACCTCTTTTTTTTTCCCTTCCCCTCCCCCATGGGTTTCTGTTAAGTTTCTCAGGATGCACATAAGAGTGAAAACATATGGTATCTGTCTTTCTCTGTATGGCTTATTTCACTTAGCATCACACTCTCCAGTTCCATCCACGTTGCTACAAAGGGCCATATTTCATTCTTTCTCGTTGCCATGTAGTACTCCATTGTGTATATAAACCACAATTTCTTTATCCATTCATCAGTTGATGGACATTTAGGCTCTTTCCATAATTTGGCTATTATTGAGAGTGCTGATATAAACATTGGGGTACAAGTGTGCCTATGCATCAGTACTCCTGTATCCCTTGGGTAAATTCCTAACAGTGCTACTGCTGGGTCATAGGGTAGGTCTATTTTTAATTTTTTGAGGCACCTCCACTCTGTTTTCCAGAGTGGCTGCACCAGTTTGCATTCCCAGCAACAGTGCAAGAGGGTTCCCATTTCTCCACATCCTCTCCAGCATCTGTAGTCTCCTGATTTGTTCATTTTGGCCACTCTGACTGGTGTGAGGTGATATCTGAGTGTGGTTTTGACTTGTATTTCCCTGATGAGGAGTGACGTTGAGCATCTTTTCATGTGCCTGATGGCCATCCGGATATCTTCTTTAGAGAAGTGTCTATTCATGTTTTCTGCCCATTTCTTCACTGGATTATTTGTTTTTCAGGTGTGGAGTTTCGTGAGCTCTTTATAGATTTTGGATACTAGCCCTTTGTCTGATATGTCATTTGCAAATACTTTTCCCATTCCATTGGTTTTGGTTGTTTCCTTTGCTGTGCAGAAGCTTTTTATCTTCATAAGGTCCCAGTAGTTCATTTTTGCTTTTAATTCTCTTGCCTTTGGGGATGTGTCAAGTAAGAAATTGCTACAACTGAGGTCAGAGAGGTCTTTTCCTGCTTTCTCCTCTAGCGTTTTGATGGTTACCTGTCTCACATTCAGGTCCTTTATCCATTTTGAGTTTATTTTTGTGAAATTGTGTGAGAAAGTGGTCTAGTTTCAATCTTCTGCATGTTGCTGTCCAGTTCTCCCAGCACCATTTGTTAAAGAGACTTTTTTCCATTGGATGTTCTTTCCTGATTTGTCAAAGATGAGTTGGCCATACATTTGTGGGTCTAGTTCTGGGGTTTCTATTCTATTCCCTTGGTCTATGTGTCTGTTTTTGTGCCAATACCATGCTGTCTTGATGATTACAGCTTTGTAGTAGAGGCTCAAGTCTGGGATTGTGATGCCTCCTGCTTTGGTCTTCTTCTTCAAAATTACTTTGGCTATTCGGGGCCTTTTGTGGTTCCATATGAATTTTAGGATGGCTTCTTCTAGCTTTGAGAAGAATGCTGGTGCAATTTTGATTGGGATTGCATTGAATGTGTAGATAGCTTTGGGTAGTATTGACATTTTGACATTTATTCTTCCAATGCATGAGCATGGAATGTTTTTCCATTTCTTTATATCTTCTTCAATTTCCTTCATAAGCTTTCTATAGTTTTCAGCATACAGATCTTTTATATCTTTGGTTAGATTTATCCCTAGGTATTTTATGCTTCTTGGTGCAATTGTGAATGGGATCAGTGTCTTTATTTGTCTTTCTGTTGCTTCGTTACTAGTGTATAAGAATGCAACTGATTTCTGTACATTGATTTTGTATCCTGGAACTTTGCTAAATTCATGTATCAGTTCTAACAGACTTTTGATGGAACCTATTGGATTTTCCATGTATAATATCATGTCATCTGCAAAAATTGAAAGCTTAACTTCACATTTGTCAATTTTGATGCCTTTGATTTCCTTTTGTTGTCTGATCGCTGATGCTAGAAATTCCAGCACTATGTTAAACAACAGCGGTGAGAGTGGACATCCCTGTCATGTTCCTGATCTCAGGGAAAAAGCTCTCAGTTTTTCCCCATTGAGCATGATGTTAGCTGTGGGCTTTTCATAAATCGCTTTTATGATCTTTAAGTATGTTCCTTCTATCCCGACTTTCTCGAGGGTTTTTATTAAGAAACGTTGCTGAATTTTGTCAAATGCCTTTTCTGCTTCGATTGACAGGATCATATGGTTCTTATCTTTTCTTTTATTAATGTGATGTATCACGTTGATTGATTTGCAAATGTTGAACCAGCCCTGCATCCCAGGAATCAATCCCACTTGATCATGGTGAATAATTCTTTTTATATGCTGTTGAATTCGATTTGCTAGTATCTTATTGAGAATTTTTGCATCCATATTCATCAGGGATATTGGCCTGTAGTTCTCTTTTTTTACTGGGTCTCTGTCTGGTTTAGGAATCAAAGTAATACTGGCTTCATAGAATGAGTCTGGAAGTTTTCCTTCCCTTTCTATTTCTTGGAATAGCTTGAGAAGGATAGGTATTATCTCTGCTTTAAACATCTGGTAGAACTTCCCTGGGAAGCCATCTGGTCCTGGACTCTTATTTGTTGGGAGATTTTTGATAACTGATTCAATTTCTTTGCTGGTTATGGGTCTGTTCAAGCTTTCTATTTCCTCCTTATTGAGTTCTGGAAGTGTGTGGGTGTTTAGGAATTTGTCCATTTCCTCCAGGTTGTCCAGTTTGTTGGCATATAATTTTTCATAGTATTCCCTGATAATTGCTTGTATCTCTGAGGGATTGGTTGTAATAATCCCATTTTCATTCATGATTTTATCTATTTGGGTCCTCTCCCTTTTCTTTTTGAGAAGCCTGGCTAGAGGTTTGTCAATTTTGTTTATTTTTTCAAAAAACCAACTCTTGGTTTCATTGATCTGCTCTAAAGTTTTTTTAGATTCTATATTGCTTATTTCTGCTCTGATCTTTATTATTTCTCTTCTTCTGCTGGGTTTAGGCTGCCTTTGCTGTTCTGCTTCTATTTCCTTTAGGTGTGCTCTTAGATTTTGTATTTGGGATTTTTCTTGTTTCTTGAGCTAGGCCAGGATTGCAATGTATTTTCCTCCCAGGACTGCCTTCACTGCATCCTAAAGCGTGTGGATTGTTGTATTTTCATTTTCGTTTGTTTCCATATATTTTTAAATTTCTTCTCTAATTGCATGGTTGACCCACTCATTTTTTAGTAGGGTATTCTTTAACCTCCATGCTTTTGGAGGGTTTCCAGACTTTTTCCTGTGGTTGATTTCAAGCTTCATAGCATTGTGGTGAAAGTATGCATGGTATGATCTCAATGCTTGTATACTTGTGAAGGGCTGTTTTGTGACCCAGTATGTGATCTATCTTGGAGAATGTTCCATGTGCAGCCGAGAAGAAAGTATATTCTGTTGCTTTGGGATGCAGAGTTCTAAATATATCTGTCAAGTCCATCTGATCCAATGTATTATTCAGGGCCCTTGTTTCTTTATTGACCGTGTGTCTAGATGATCTATCCATTTCTGTAAGTGGAGTGTTAAAGTCCCCTGCAATTACCACATTCCTATCAAAAAGGTTGCTTATGTTTGTGAGTAATTGTTTTATATATTTGGGGGCTCCTGTATTCGGTGCATAGACATTTATAATTTATTGTATTTATTATATTATATATATTATATTATATAATTACATATAATTATATATAATAATATATATAATTATATATATTTATATATATGATATAATATTATTATATTATATTATATATATTATATATAATTATATATAATTATATAATATTGTATATATTATATATTATATATATTATATATATTGTATATATTATATATATTGTATATATATATTGTATATATTGTATATATATGTATATATATGTATGTATATATATGTATATGTATAGTTATAGTTGTTAATTATATATATTTATATATATGATATATTATATTATATTATATATAATTATATATAATTATATAATATTGTATATATTATATATTGTATATATTGTATATATTATATATATTGTATATATATAGTATATATGTATATATATGTATGTATATATGTATATATATGTATATATATGTATATGTATATATGTATATATATGTATATGTATATGTATATATGTATATATATGTATATATATGTATATGTATATATGTATATATATGTATGTATATATGTATATATATAATATATATATAGTATATATTATATATATTGTATATATATATTGTATATATTGTATATATTACATTGTATTACATTGTATTATATTGTATATATAATATTGTATATGCAATATTATATAATTATAATTTATAATTGTTAGCTCTTCCTGATGGATAGACCCTGTAATTATTACATAATGCCCTTCTTCATCTCTTGTTACAGCCTTTAATTTAAAGTCTAGTTTGTCTGATATAAGTATGGCTACTCCAGCTCTCTTTTGACTTCCAGTAGCATGATAAATAGTTCTCCATCCCCTCACTTTCAATCTGAAAGTGTCCTCAGGTCTAAAATGAGTCTCTTGTAGACAGCAAATAGATGGGTCTTGTCTTTTATCCATTCTGATACCCTATGTCTTTTGGTTGGCGCATTTAGTCCATTTACGTTCAGTGTTATTATAGAAAGATATGGGTTTAGAGTCATTATGATGTCTGTAGGTTTCATGCTTGTAGCGATGTCTCTGGTACTTTGTCTCACAGGATCCCCCTTAGGATCTCTTGTAGGGCTGGTTTAGTGGTGACGAATTCCTTCAGTTTTTGTTTGTTTGGGAAGACCTTTATCTCTCCTTCTTTTCTAAATGACAGACTTGCTGGATAAAGGATTCTCAGCTGCATATTTTTTCTGTTCATCACATTGAAGATTTCCTGCCATTCCTTTCTGGCCTGCCAAGTTTCAGTAGAGAGATCGGTCACGAGTCTTATCGGTCTCCCCTTATATGTTAGAGCACGTTTATCCCTAGCTGCTTTCAGAATTTTCTCTTTGTCCTTGTATTTTGCCAGTTTGACTATGATATGTCGTGTAGAAGATCGATTCAAGTTACGTCTGAAGGGAGTTCTCTTTGCCTCTTGGATTTCAATGCCTTTTTCCTTCCCCAGATCAGGGAAGTTCTCAGCTATGATTTCTTCAAGTACACCTTCAGCACCTTTCCCTCTCTCTTCCTCCTCTGGAATACCAATTATGCGTAGATTATTTCTCTTTATTGCATCACTTAGTTCTCTAATTTTCCCTTCATACTCCTGGATTTTTTTTATCTCTCTTTTTCTCAGCTTCCTCTTCTCCCATAATTTTATCTTCTAGTTCACCTATTCTCTCCTCTGCCTCTTCAATCTGAGCCGTGGTCGTCTCCATTTTATTTTGCAGCTCGTTTATTGAATTTTTTAGTTCCTCCTGACTGTTCCTTAGTCCCTTGATCTCTGTAGCAATAGATTCTCTGCTGTCCTCTATACTATTTTCAAGCCCAGTGATTAATTTTATGACTATTATTCTAAATTCACTTTCTGTTATATTGTTTAAATCCTTTTTGATCAGTTCGTTAGCTATTGTTATTTCCTGGAGATTCTTCTAAGGGGAATTCTTCCGTTTTATCATTTTGGATAGTCCCTGGAGTGGTGCGGAACTGTGGGGCACTTCCCCTGTGCTGTCTTGAATAACTTGCCTTGGTGGGCGGGGCTGCAGTCAGACCTGATGTCTGCCCCCAGCCTACCACTGGGCCACAGTCAGACTGGTGTGTGCCTTCTCTTTCCCTCTCCTAGGGGTGGGATGCACTGTGGGGTGGCGTGGCCCGTCTGGGCTACTTTCACCCTGCCAGGCTTGTGGTGCTGGGAATCTGGCATATTAGCTGGGGTGGATCGGCAAGGTGCACAGGGGTGGGAGGGGCAGGCTCAGCTCACTTTTCCTTCGGAGATCCGCTTCGGAAGGGGCCCTATGGCACCGGATCCGCTGGAGGGATGGATCCGCAGAAGGACAGCGTTGGGTGTTTGCATGGTGCAAGCAAGTTCCCTGGCAGGAACTGGTTCCCTTTGGGATTTTGGCTGGGGGATGGGCGAGGGAGATGGCTCTGGCGAGCGCCTTTGTTCCCCACCATGCTGAGCTCTGTCGTCCGGGGCTCAACAATTCTCCCTCCCCTTGTCCTCCAGTCTTCCCGCTCTCTGAGCAGAGGTGTTAACTTATGACCTCCCAGATGCTAAGTGCCACTTGCTGTCCAAACACACTCCATCTGGCCCCTCCGCTTTTGCCAGCCTGACTCGGGGGCTCTGCTTGGCCGGCAGGCCGCCCCTCTGCCCCGGCTCCCTCCCGCCAGTCCGTGGAGCGCACACCGCCTCACCGCCCTTCCTACCCTCTTCCGTGGGCCTCTCATCTGTGCTTGGCTCCAGAGACTCCGTTGTGCTAGTCTTCTGGCGGTTTTCTGGGTTATTTAGGCCGGGGTACGTGGAATCTAAGTGATCAGCAGGATGCGGTAAGCCCAGCGTCCTCCTATGCCACCATCTTCCACTGATTAATAGTTTGAATTAAACATTTAGCATTTCTTTGTATAGTTCTAAAAGCTACATAATAATTTGTATGAATTCTACCAAAAGCCTAAGTTATATCTCATGTCTACTTCTAAAAATGCTTACTATTTTACTACTTATAATGCTAAATTTTCCTGAGCTGATATTTTGTTATTATTTGCATCCTTATAAAATTTTCTAAATCCTTTAAAAATTGCAATACCTATTTACCCAATATTCTATTAACAAAGCAAGCCATTTTCTGAATTCAAATTAATAGTGCAGTTTAGTCATCACCATATGCACATTTTGAAAAGAAGCCTTTCTTACTGGTTCTCACATGAACAAACTTGTGTAGGTGTTTTTACGTACACGCACTGTAAAAAATGTAAGGTCTTGTTAGATTTGAACATGTTTATTTTCAAATTATATGAATCATCTATTTGTGTAAGAGATGTTATCAAGTTATTTATTTTTTTTGAAGATGTCAGGTAGATTTTGTTGTTTTGCGTTAGTTGTTTCTTGACTGGTCAATTGGACTTTTCAGTCTTAGCTGTGAATTAGCACGTACTCCCCTTGTTACTTATAAGTAATGAGCTCTAACTCTGAAACTTCCCTGTGTGAACAAAATCTGCTGCCTTCCTACCTCCGCTGCTTCCATCTTATTAATTTTGTTCTATGGCGTCTGGTACATTTTAATCACATACATAAATATTTGTTGACTATTAACCTTTTGGGCTTTTTTTGTTTGCTTGTTTTTCATGTTTAGAATTTGAAGAACTGCCTTTCTTTCCAAAGTAATTTCAAGCCACTGGTTCACAAATTAGGGAGCCTGGTTTGGCAGGGAGGATGGGAAGGATGGATATGGGGGAAAATCATGGAGGTAAGGGAATCAATGAATTAATGCTAGGCTAGGGTCTGGGAGAACAACAGTCTTTCACAACTCTGTTGCCAACTATATGAACATGTGAAAGTCACAGTCCCATCCATAAACAAAGAGGTTGGGCAATTTTATCACTGTCCTGAAGATTCTACATTTCTGACAATTATTCAATTAAATGGATCTCTTCCTGAGGCTGAGAAATCACTTTTGTAACATGTAACTTACATTGCAGTAGTATTTTTGCACTAGGTATTGAATAGTAGAAGAAAAAGCTTTTACGTTTTAACTGAACCATAAATACTTAGTTATTTTTTTAGGCATCTTTGAATTGCACATAAGAGAAGCCAGTGGGATCTCTTGCTCAGAAAATATATGAGATCATTCCAGAGGTGAATACATACTATTTTCTATTCCCTACTCCATTTTAGTCATATGTAATGAAATGGTTTGATGGGAGCAACACAGAAAATTACTGAGAATTTTTATATTCTGAGGTTCTTTGACTATTGGCTGAATGGGCAAAGGGGCAGGATTAATATCTGTTTCTGGAAAAAAAATTTTGAGACAGAGGTACATTTTCAGAGAGAGATTTTTTTCTTCTTGCTTCATTGGGCAAGAAAGCTTTGTCTTGTCTGTGAGGTTAACTATGGGAACAGACCACTGCTGGGAGCTGGGGAACACACGGCAGAAAGAGGAAGGGAGAGAATGCTCTGTTAGTTTCCTGGCTAGACAGGTCACATTGCACTTCGGGCATGAAGATGAGGGTAAGAGTTTTAAATCAGCTGTGAAATTATTTTGGTACCTAGTGTAGAGTGAAGGATTGAGGTTATGTTTTCTTAGTAATTTCCTAGAATAGACAAACAGGAGTTTTGTATTATCACTTGTCTGTGATGAAGGTATAGATCTTTGGGCACACAGAAATGTCAGTCATTTGGCCAAGCAGAAATAGGAGTTCGTTTATGTTGGGTCTTGAGACAAGAATGAGGAGAAAAAAGGTCATTTTTGTCTAATTTTCAACACTTCCAATATCAGAGAGCATATCTTTCAGATAGATATACCAACAAATAGATAATTAATTTCAAATACAAACAAGCAAATACAGAACAAATCCTTGACTCTATGCCTCTCCTTTTGTGACATAGTATCCAAAGTCAGTGGTTGTTAATAAGAATTTTCCCAGAGAACATATTTGAAGGTTAAATATGAAATAATTCAGTACCAAAACAACTAAATTTACATATTATATACTACATAAATGACGAAGTCCTTCTACTAACTCTGAATGTGAAATATCCCGTGTCATAGGAATCTGTAAGAATATTATATTAAAAAAATTCTAAATAATCTAAATGGCCTAAACATGGACGGGTACTGATTTATTTCTTTCCCTGTATTGTCACAAGAGGCCTGAACATTGCAGAATTCCCTCTAATCAGTTATCACCAAAAAGGACTTAACTTTGATCTTTCCTAGAACTTCCTTCTATTTATTTTTCCCTCTGAAACCCATGTATTTTTGACATCTCCTGATAACCTTAATATTTTCCTGGACTCTTAATATCTACCTTGTTGCCTTAAGTAAAATATCTATTTTACTGATAAAAGGGGAGCATTCTTCAAAACTCTCCCAAATACAAGTCACTTTTTTTCCATTCTCCCTGTCTGCCCTTCTCCCCACCACTACACATTCACATCTCTGTTCTTAAGCCATTAGTTGTATGCAGTACCCTCTGGCTTCCCACTAACACTTCTAAGTATATAGTCAACTATGCCTTGTCATCAAGCCATATGCCATGAAAGTAAGCCACTCTCTTCCTGTCCTACAGCCTCATGGGTCCTTGCTCTACATTGCCTTCTTTTCTTCCTTCTCAACTCCAAATATTCATGAGAATTTTATTATATGACTTTTAATCTTTATCTGCCATCATCCTAGGCAACTTTAACATCAGTGTTTACAGTCTCTGTTACCATGTCTTGACTTTTCATCCCCTGGCTACCTTTGCCATCATATCCCACTAGTTTTCTTCCATAGACAGCTCCTGGTCTTGTTTTCCCAAGGAACTGTCCCACCTCTACCATCTTGAAAGCTGAGATCTTGTTATCTGAATTAAAGCCCCTGCGTTCTGTATCCCCCACCACGTGTGCTTTTTGACATCTCCATGAGTTCTTGTCTCTTATTTCCTCTCTGTTCTCTCTAACACTGAGTCCACTCCGAGTTCTATAACCCTTCTTTTCAAGCCTATATTCAATAAATACTAATTTAAATTAATGCTTTTAATTTTGTAAAAACAGAAAATAATGATAATTATAGAAATAGCATAACAAACATCTGTATGTACCACTCATAAATAACACATGTTATAATTTTTTATGTTTGCTTTACTAGGTTCTTTGATTGTAGTTGTAAATAATTCAGAAGATATAGATTTATTTTTCAGCTAACTGAAGCCAGTATGTATAATATATATGAAATTGTGCAGTTAAAATGCAAGTAAGGAATGAAACTTGTGAAAAAAGGAATAATTAAAAGAATTCTGTCAAAGGTTCAAGTGAGAACATTTTTAGGATCTTATGCAGAAGGATTTGACCAAAGTGAGGGGATTGGAATAAAGCCATAGCATGCTTGGATGAAGTCTGTTGTGTAAAATGTCAGATATACTTTTATCTACATTGAAGTTTATCTGTAATGTAGAAGCTATGAAAAGTTACTAATCATAGACATCTGTTTCTATAAAATGTCTCTTCTAAATTTTCCTCTGGAGTAACAAAGAGCTGGATCATTACAGAGGATTACAGTCTTCAGAAAGTTGTGGTCATAAAAGAAGAGTAGATATCTCTATTTTTTTTTCTTTTCTTCTGATATCTTTATAGTTTTAGTAATAAAATATTCCTGCCTAATATTTAATTAATAAGACAATGCAATAATTCTACTCTCTACTTTGATAATTGTTGCTTTTATAGAATTCTCATGTTACACTGAAATATCTTGATTTGCCTAATTGTGTTCTACCAAAAGGTTCTAAATAGATAAATCATCAGTTTAATAAAGAGATCAGCTTAATAATCTATTGTATTTTATTGTTGTAAGTAGGAGACCAGATATTTTGTACTTATTTTTCTTAAGTTGAACTATGTTGGTAACATCGAGTTATCCTGCTGATTTTAATCTATACTTAATAAAACAAAATTAATTATGTATGCAAAATGGACATATATTTATTGTCTAGGTATTTTAAATTAATGAATGCATTCTCCAAAAATTTTACCAAATTTTTATAATATACTACCATAAACATGGTTATCATATGCCCTAAATTTCCAAGGTAGACTTATTATCTGTGTAATTTATATTTAATAAATATAATTCTGTTGCCATAACCTTATGTTTTTTTAATACAAAAAAATTCAAATCTGAAAAACTGAATTGGTTAGCCTATGAATTTAGAACATATATTAGAATAAAGATCATGTGGGAAGCTCCAATGGCCAGTCTAGGAACTCTTAATTGTTTAGGTTCGTATGTTGTAGAAAACTCTAAGAAAAATTTAACCTTCAATGAAACAGCATTTGGAAAAGGATTTTGTGTACCATGGGCATAAGAGTCTAGAATGTGGGCCCTCTAGATCATATACTAATATTGGCATCTGGATAAGGAAAAGAAGGCTCTTTAGAATTGATCTTATGAAAGTGGCGTAAGGATCCTGTCAGAATTATGAGCCCAGGCTCTGTGATGAGTGTTATAGAGAATTTCACTATAATTATTTGCATAACAAATTATAAAATATGTATGATTAGTACTACAATCAATCTCTATTTTCTCCATGCTATGGTTCTGGTGATACAGTTTAACCAGTGGGGCCAAAGGATCCTTCCCTCACAGCCTAGTAGTCCTTGTTTCCAAATGATGTTTCTCTTTCTTATCTGTAGCATGTCTGTGTCTTTTCTTTACCAATAGTATTCTATTCTATTCTATTATTCTCAGTTGTTATCTCTGCTCATGTGATAAAAACACATTTCCATTCTGTTTCCATCCAGCTGTGTCATGGCTGTTTCTGTATGAACCACCCTCACAGAAGTTCTGGAGCTTCCCCATGTAACCACTGAACAACTATTGCTATAGGGACTGCTTTCCACATGTCCTTTGATTGAAAGAGTACTAAGTGTTTTCCAGATATTTTTATTAGTTTTCTGAACTGCTCTAGAAGTGTTTTCTTTTAACTGTTTTTGGCTATATGTTTTATTGGAGTTGTGTTTTATCATCAGCAGAGAAAAATAAATGCAATAATTATTAGACACTAAGAAAGTTCTACACAAAAAGCCAAACAGATACGACATAGTGTTGGTGTGTTAAAAAGGTGCAAATCTTAGAATCAAAAGGATTAGTTGTATTTCTGTTTGTATATCTGGTTTTATCGTGGGTGTATAGGCTAGATATTGCATTCATAGGCTAATAGAAAGATAAGAAACAATATTAATATCTTATTTTAAAGTGAATGTCAGAGATTTTTAGTGCAGTATGCCTGAAAAGAGAAGAGGACTGGAAAGTAAAGGGCACATTAAACTGGAACCTGCAGTGACAGTGCTGTGTTACATCGCAGAGATTCTACAATATGTCAAAGGGTCGGTGATTTAATTGTCTGAATGCATGATTTGGTGAGTCAGTTTAGACTAGAGCAAACCAGACCTGTCACTGAAATCACAATGGGTAAAAATGGACCTATTCAATCTGCCTCTCAATGCTCCAAATTCTTCCTGGTTGTAAATTAGCGCTTCTGGACAATGCATTAACTCGTTCAGGTCACCAGGGTACTATGTCAGCTCAGTGCTCACAATTGCCCATGACCAATTCTGCACTCTCCCCAGCAGGAGGGATGCAATGTCATTTTGTACTCTCTTCTTTAGGATAATATCAGGTCTGAAAGGAAAGGAACAAAAGAAGTTGCTGCTTTCCTTCCACCCACTCCGCTTAGCCATAATCATACCCCTCCTCCCACTTGGCCAGACTACAAACCAGACAGAAAATGAGCTTACAGGATGGATGTGTGGTTACCTACACACTTAAATAAAATCAAGAATTCAGTTCTGTTTAACTCCATCCTTGAATCAAAGAAAATGGACATACAGCCAGCATAGGAGAGCTAGAGAGTTTTCCAGTTGTCCCCAGTAACATCATCTCAATATGGTTTCTCTTGCTAGGACCAACATTTTACTGTGGCTACTGTCCACTTCTCTGATAGCATCTCATTTCATTCCCTCCTTAGTTACTACCATCCATCAAAGCTAGTCTTTTTATGTATTTAAACAATGCCTGTTTCTCACTGCATCTGGGTCTTCACACATGATATACCCCTTACTTAAAACTGGCTGTTCATGACCCAACAAATTGCAACCAATATGCCAGATTCCCACTTGCAGGTCACTTCTGTGGGGAAGTACTACCTGAAAGGGTGATCTATATTAAGTCTCCGTTATTTTATTTATTATTTATTTATTTATTTATTTATATGCTTACTTATTTAGCATAGCAACCTGTTTGCAGCACTAATCACAGTTTGTAGTCCTACACCATTTTGTTTTATTCTTTGAATGTTTCTGTTCCCCACTAGACCATAATCTTGAGGTAGGTATGCTGGTATCTGGTATCACATCTGTTTTGTTACCTATTATACTCCTAGGACCTGGAACAATTTCTGGCACATAGTAGATGTTCAGTGAATGAAACTCTAGAGCTCACCACCCTGTCACAGGTTCAAGGTCTCTATTGACCTGTAGCATCTGAGGGAAATGCTACTGACCCAACAACACCATAGAATTGGAAATGAGAAATCTCAGACCCAGGCTAGAAAGGTAAATTTAAGTAAAGTTTACTGTATTTCACCTCCCCTTCAGTTTGCTGCCCTCATAGTCTTCTCCAAGGTCAGCCAAGCACAATCCCTGGTCAGCAGTGGAAATATTATCAGAGGAAGTCTGCCAGTGTATATATCAACCCCCTCACTCAAAGTTATTTGCCCTTTTAGGCTCTATCCAGTTGTTTTCATGGTCCCTTGGCAAGGACTAAACAATCAAATTGTGAAAGCTCTCTTCTCTTTAATTGTATGCCTATTCCTAATGAATGTATTATCTGTTTCAAATGTGCATTTTTCTAAACTCCGAATAGTTCCATATCCAAATATTGGTACTTTTATTAACATAATGCAGTAATGTAAAATTTAGATTTTTGCTTTTTATAAACTTATTTGTAGAGCCACTTACAATTTATGATGAAGATAATTCTACATCTCTTGCTTTTCCCAGAGGAAAAAACAAAGAGTAGAAATGAATCACAATTTCAGGAGTATTTGACTAAGAAGCAGCACTCGGTATTAATACAGAATTCCAATCCCTGTTTTTCCTATTCTGTTTCTCCTTATCTCTGTCCTTGGAAGCTAGTACTTCATGTATCTTATGCTTTCACTCTTAGTATTTCAGAACCTCACCTCATATAGAAATTCTTCTTGCCTCTGCCTTCTATCGCTACTATCCTGGGATCTTCAAAGCTGAGGGGGAATCTCCCACCAGAAGTAACAGTTTTCAGATCATCCAGTCACCATGCTCTTTGAATGGTGTGTTTCTTTACCTGTGAGGAATTACAGTTATTTCCCCTGGCACTGAGAAAAAGGGCTTGCGTGTCACCTCAGGCCACAGCAGCGGTCCATACTGGTAAGCAGTTTATGTCCCAAACTAGGGCGTAGATATTCTTTAAACAAATATTTATTACCACTTGTTATGTGCTAGGCACTCTTATGTGTTATGGATTATACAATGAACAGTAACTGGACAATGACAGTAACTACCCCCATGTTTCTTGGTTACCCAGAGATTTGGGCAGCCCCTTGTTTCTTTTCTTTGCTCAGAAACCTTAAACTTGACATCCTCAAGAGTTTTAGTGTTAAGCCCAAAACCTTTTCAAATTTCTCTAGGGAAATCTAGTGGGTTTTCATGCAAATAGTCACTCTGAATCTCTTGGAAATAGGATCCTTTGTGGCTTGAGATGATGCATAAACATGCTTGAGCTAACAAAATTGATGACTCAACATTTACTGAGAGTTTCTATACTAGACGTAGTGTTAAGGGCTTGGCAGAGTTGAAACTCTTCTAACTCTCACAATAATCCTAGGGAGAAGGCACTGTGATTATCCATTTTATAGATAAGAAATGTGGAGAAATTAAGAGACTGCCATGTGTACACACAGCCAATTAGTGAAGGCTCCAGAACTCACACCTAGGCCATCAGACATCGAGTTTGTGCTCGATACCGAAGAGAGAGAGGAATAGTATGAGCAAGCAACAAAGGCTTTTTCTCAAGTTGTTCACAACCTCAAGAGGGAGATAAGCAAGTAAACAGATTCGAAAACTATGTTCAGGTGAGAAACACACAATGCCCTTAGAGATTGAGAGTACTGAGTGCCTAACTCTGTCAAAGGAGAGTTGATTAGGAAAAGCCTTCTAGAGAAGGGGACTCTTGAGTGGTATCTTGAAGAATGACTAGGAGGTCACCATGTGTGCAAAGGAGGAACTGGCACTGTGAGCAGAGCAATGCAGTCGCATAATGTTTTACGAGTGAGAACAGCTTAGTACTGCTTGAGTACTGAATACGAACAGGCAATTTGGGGTAGTAGGCATGGGGAGCATGCATGATAGTTGGAGAAACACCCCCACACCACAGGGGCCCAGTTATGAAGGGTCATTTATTCTTTCCCAGAAGTTTCAACTTTATCCTGGAAAGATAGAGAGCTACTGAGAGAGAGATTTTATCCAGAAAAATGACGGGATCTCACTTGCATGTTGGAATGACCCCTGAATGGCTCTGCAGAAACTCCATGAAAGCAGAGTGAGAATGGAAACAACAAAACCAGTGAGCAAAGGAGATATAAGAGTTAAGAAACCAAGATGACAGAATAAAAATATCTACATCCTTTAGCATTATACACAGACTTTTTTTTTAAACAGACTGTTTTTAATTTCCAACTATGGAAAATTACAACGTATAGTTGACATTTTCAGTTTGCTGCACGGGTCTGCTCTCCTCCTTTCCACACAGTGTCTTTATCTGGGAGGTTGACCTGCAACAACAGGCCAGGTTGTTCTCTTGCTTTCAGATGGCTCAGTCAGGGGAGACCAGAGAGGCTGAGGGGAAAGGGAAGGTTTCCCTGCAGAATCACTGTGCATGTTATTGAAGTGTCAGCCCCTGTCTGGTGGCCCTCTTCATCAACCTTCAGGTCTTAGGGTGATAAGGGCTCCTGAATGGCTCCTCTCATATCCTGCACTGTCTTTAGTGGTTTTCCTACACAAGCTCACACCTTTGCAAATAGCCCCTTCATTAATCTTTACTCAAATTACCCAAATTAAATGTACCATCTGTTTCTTGCTAGAGCTCTGATTAATATAATAGAATAGGAGAAAATAGGCATTTTCATATACTGTTAGTGGGATTATCTGTACCCTTTCTACAAAACAGTTTTACCAGAGCAATAAGATTTGTGAATGCATGTGCCATTTGACACAGAAATCTCTAAGAATTTTACTCCATGGATCTAATCTCTAGCATAATGTGTAGAAAAATATTTATTGTGATATCATTTAATGATTTGAAAAAAAAACTCAGAAAAAAATGTATCCATAGAGGCTGATTTGATGAATATCCAAGTTAAATTTTGAAATTAAATTGCAGAACAGTTGTGCATAATATGGTCTACTTGGTATAAATGTGTATATTTTATATAGATAAACTACATTAATAGAGGTCACATTTGTGAAAAGGGCCTAGAGTCAAATTGTAGAGTTGGAGCTAGGTATTTTTATTTTTCATATTGCATTTTTCTAAACTTTCCATTCTCTAACCTTTAATAAAGTTTATTTAATTTTTTTTTAAATTTAAAGTGGGAATATTGATGCCTATCTTATAAAAACTGTTGTGAGAATTAAAGTCATAATATATATTAAGTAGCTATTTTTACTAGGGGTAAAGTAGGACCTAGTGCAAGTGATAAAAAAGAACAACCTGAACAAGGGTAGTGGACATGGAAGAGGTGATGAGTTTTAGAGGGGTATAGGAATTCGAATTTCCAGGGATGGTGACTATTCAAACAGCAAGGGTAGCAAAGTCTTATTAAATGGTTCTCAGTGCTCATTCAAGCAACTGCCTGTTCCATGGCCTCATTTAGTAAAGATAGAATGCAGCAGGAGAAAGATTTGGGGAGGGAGATGATGGATTTGGTTTTGGGTAAAAAGCGTTTTGGTGCCTGTGGAATATCTAATTGGGTTCCCCAGAAGGCAATGGGACAAGAGCAGATCAAATGATCTCATGACAAATTGGCCCTTTCTTCACTCTGGAATAGCATCATCTGGGGTTGAGAAGAGGGGAATAAATTCAAAATTAGTTGGTGGTTTCAGGAGCCTTTTCTAGAGTCCCTAATTCCACCTTGAAATTCTTTTCCCCTTACCAATATCTACTGTTCCTTTTTCAGTACTTAGGAGTTGAGGATGTCATTGCTTCTTGGCTTCAGCTAAAACGTGTGTCCATTAATGCAATTTAATCTGCACCAGCAATCTTAGACACCAAAACATCTTGGTAATTGAATCATGCAGCTCAACTGATTACTTTCTTTCCATTTATTGTTACAATGTGTTTTTATACTGAGAAGATTTTCATTCTTTTCTACTACTGTATATTTGATTGTTATATTTATATTTATAATTTTTACTTTTCTTGTCATATTTTCTCATGGGAAAATGTATGACATTTATAATATAAGGAATTAGAACTAGAGGCAATTTCAATGCAAAACAACAAAAGTAAACTATATTTCATAGAAAGCTTGCTGGAACAAATAGCTGAAACAATACCTTTTTTCTACTCCCTACATCTCTGTGTAATTATTAATAGTTTATTCATCTAAAACCCTGGAAATATTTACATACAGGTTATGCTAAAGAAGAAAAAAGGAGAAGATAATGTTAAATTATTTACTAACATATTCCAAAAAGATTTTTTTAATAAAGAGATTATAGATCAGTAATGTCAAGATATTCTGCATAGCTTGTCTGTATCAAAATAAGGAATCTTTTTATTAAGGCATCCCAGAAAGGGTAGATTTATGGATTGAAGGGAGTGTGTTTAATATGTCCGTATCCATCTAGATTGACAGTTCTCACAGACATGAATTTCCCCAGAGAGACAGTGTTACTGGTGTCAGCGGATGGCATCATTTACTTCAATGTTCCATTATTAAATTGATAACAAGATAATTCCTCTGCTTCTCAGAGACATGACAGGGTTTACAATGGTTAACACTCTTATTGCATGGGATTTGATGTTCTAGGTATTTTTTAATAAGTAACATATTTGTATTTCAATAATATAAAAATGAGGTAAAAACAACATAGTAAAATAAAATCAAAATCAGATGGACCAGGAAATAGATCTATTTAAAGAATATTCTGCTTACTAATATGTAGCTTTATTTAAAAGAAAGGTCCTTATACTTCCTTCAGCACAATTATACTTCCTTCCTAACACAATTATACTGTTTCGAGACATTTTTTACAATATGTTATTTGTTGAAATTGAAATTTACATATTTGGTTCAGTATTTCTATGTAAGAAATAATAGCTAGTTTTAGATAATTACAGAGGCAGAGGAACTAGCTAATAACTTGCTGAGTACTTTATATTTATTTCTTAGACATACAGCTATAGAACTAGAGATGGAGATAGGGTTAGAAATAGCAATAGACAGAGAGATAGCAATCTGTTTCTTTATATAAATAGAAATGCTTTAAAGAATAACTCAACAGGGGCGCCTGGGTGGCTCAGTCGGTTAAGTGGCCAACTTCGGCCCAGGTCATGATCTCGCGGTCCATGAGTTCGAGCCCCGCGTCGGGCTCTGTGCTGACAGCTCAGAGCCTGGAGCCTGTTTCAGATTCTGTGTCTCCCTCTCTCTGACCCTCCCCCGTTCATGCTTTGTCTCTCTCTGTCTCAAAAATAAATAAACGCAAAAAAAAAAAAAAGAATAACTCAACAGTTCACTAAGGCAGCATTATTAACCCCATGTTACAGATAAGGAGACTGAGGATCACAGACATTAATATTTATTCAAGAGATTATGAAGCTTACCTAAGGTCCACCACTAATGAGTGTAGAAGCCTGCATTCCTTCCGCTACATCACATGACTTCCCTTGTAGAGTTTAGGGAAGTATATTTCTTGTCAGTAGCCAAACAGCTAGCAAGCAGGAGGGATAGTAGTCATGATCCTTTCATACACTCCTTAGAAAATGAAACATTATTAATTAATATATTTCAGGGTATATATTGAGAACCAGTGGTATGAAAATATGAGTCAATAAGAAATCATTTAGTTTGGAGATGAACTCAGGGCTTAACTGAAGGGGAATTTGGCGAGCACCTCCAGGTTAAGGATATCCCAGAGGGTTTGGATTAGTCCTATCATCCCAGTAATGAGTGGAACAACACTTTCATATTAGTTTAAAATTGTGTTGTGTTTGCAGATATTTTTATGGGCATAAATCCCTAATAATTTCCAGATAGAGGTTTTTTGTTTTTGTTTTTTTTTTCTGTTTTACCAACCATAATGTGACATTTTGACAATTGCTACCTATCATATGTACTTCAAGAGAAGTGCTATGCCGGTGCCTTCAAAGTAGTCTAGGATTCATTTCAAATGGAAATATGTTGCAATATACCAATGAACTAAAACAAAATAGTATTTTCAAAGTTAAAAGTGAGAGAAGTCCAAATGTTTGATTATGGATCAGACTTATGGGATAAGGCAAATCAGAGAGCAAAGCATTTACTCAGTCAATGATTCTGGAAGGATCTAGCACTGTCACTGTCTACCACAGTCACTGGATACATTTCCTTTACCTATTCCAATAATAGCTCTCCATGAACCATTGACAAGACAATAAAGTTTCTATACCACATTACATGAGTGAGAGGCTAATTCATATGAATTTAGTCCTTGGAGGTAAATGGAATGACACAGTTTGAAATCCTTTCAAAGCTGTAAGGAATTGGATTGCCCTCTTTGTTAAGCATCCTATATTGTGACATGTTTTTCAGGTTCTCAACAAAAACTGATTTAATACCAAAGTCTGGCAAAATGAGAACTGAAAAAGTCAATGGTACTTAAGCATCAGTATTATTGGATTGTTCTTGCTATACTAATCATTTTCTTCATCTTTTTTTATAGTAAGATGATATTGAATAGCTGCCATATCTACTAATCAGGAGTGTAGCTAAATATATCAGACACTATACATGGGAAAATAAAGTATATAAGAAAGAGTCCCTACCATCAAAGGGGTATGAACTTGCTGGGCAGACAGGAAAAACATGTACAAAATAACAGTTAATTTAAAAAGACCCTACTTCCTAACATCCATATCTTTACAAGCACTACATGCTACAGGAGTAAACACACACACACACGCACACGCACATGCACACACACTTGCTAATATAACTATATCACAGAGAAAGGATATAAGGATACAGGGATACAGGAAAAACATTGTCATTAAAGAGGAACGGATGATACCCTATTACTGGTAAGTATAGGGACAACTCAGGAAGCTGAGTAGTTTTTATTATTGTAAATGAGGTATTTCTAGGATGGAGAGTATGGTAAAAAAATCAACTGATTAAATTAGTTAGAATCAATGACTACTATGACACTTGCTTTACTAAGGAAGTCCTTGAAAAATGTGTAGATTGGTAGTAGTTTTCCCATCTTTTCATCCTACAAGTCTCGTAGAGCTTGTCTTTTCCCTTAAGGAATGTTTTTCCTTCTTCCCTGTAGCTACAGGAAGCGTTGCTTCATATGAAGTAAAAACATTCATGCTCCTAGCACAGAAATTTCAACTTGTTAAAGGAAAATTTAGCAAAAGAGTACTGAAGGTTGATGAGGTTTTTTTTTTTTTTAAAAAGAATGAGATACCTAGTTTAATAATGATTCTTTAGAGTGGCCTGAAAAAGATTCATTGACAAAATTATTTAAGAGGAATTGACCAGATGAAGAAGCTGACCGTTTAAACCAGACCAAAAGCCAAGGCAGGCAATAGAAATGATTCAGTGCAGCTTTTTGTTAGCAAGCTTATAAGATATAGGCTGTGAACTAAAATGGTTTGCACCTAGAAAGACTTGACTCTTAGAAATTTTATAGTTATAACATATTGGGCAGTAACAAATGGAGCGAGGCAGAGTAATTCTGTATGAAAAGAAAAACACTATTAAGGCACAAGTATTTTTAGATGAGCATCTTGTGCTGCTAGTTAGAAAGTGAAGTTAATTTTCCACTATGGGTCCCTTCTGATACACATCAGGAAAATGTGCTATGAAACCAACACCAGGCCAAAACTATACATGTCATTTAATACATGAAATGTGGTCACTAATTTACTTTGAGTGAATTTTTCTTGGCATTTCTTAGAGACTGTAAGTATAAGGTAGAGATAACATCCCATATAATGAGCTTCTCAGCACCTACAGCATATTTGCTATGGAATTTTGATATAGTGAGTCCTTTACCAGAAATTGCTTGTGCACTCAACCAAGGCTGGTAACCAACTGATAGAAAGACTAATTGTAATACATTAGAATTTGAAAAGAAGGACCTTGCCTAGAGAGGACAAAAATTTAAGGTTAAATTTGTATATTAGGATTTTTTTTCTTCCAATTTATAGAATGTGTGTGTGTGTGTGTGTGTGTGTGTGTGTGTGTGTGTGTGTGTGTGTTTTGACTGAGTAATTTGGGCTTATACGTGACTGTTTCATCATAGTGTTATTGGGATAGATAATTGAGGGGAAAGTGTATGTGTTTGTGTATAATCTACATACGTTTTTCATATCTATGTTTTCTCTATATATGTATGTATTATTTACATAAATAATTTAGAGGAATATATTATACATTTAGTGAATGCAATAAATCTCTCTGGCTTGGCTGAATAATTTCTACAAAGAAATAATACTTCAATTTATTAGAATATATTTAAAGAAAAAAGGAAAGGAATTGCTTAGCTTGATTCAAGAGGCATACCTCAGAATATCTTGGGGCGGGGTGGCGGGGGGAAGGAAAAAAAAACACCTGACAATAACTACCTACTATATTGTGAATTCTTCCTAAAGAAATGGCAGAAATCCATATCACTCTGAAAGTATACTGAAGGAAACGCTTTATGTTATACTGCAACAAAAAGTTTTTTACTAAGAAGATGGATTAGGTGATGCAGAAGGACTACTACATTTGTATCTCTCTTTCTTCCTATCTGTCCTTCATTGAATACTTTTTGTCACAAGAATGAACAGCATGGTGCCAAAAGAAGCTTCCACTGGGTCTTTACAATCTGCATTCATTCTTTTATTTAGTAAAAATGTAAGAGGTTTTTGTTTTGCTTTTATACTTTTTTGTTCCAAAAACAAGGCCAGGAACCATTTGCCCTTTGTTCTTGGTAGCTGAAAAATGTAGCATATGGTAAACCTTTTCACTGAATAGGCATTCACGATCATGCATGTGAAAATGCATTAGAAGAATTTATGAGACATGTGGGGACATGGGCTGCATCTGAGACTAAAATCCTCATCACAAGCTTTTATAGTATTCTACCATGAGGACTTGTTTGGTGGGGGAGGGAAGGATACCTCTCTTTCCCTTCATTAAATGGTAGAACAATCAGCGGTGGTTGTAAATAATTCAAAAGGTTCTGAACCAGACTTTGTCTTTTAAATTGAATTGTTCTAGAGGCTGTTCCTTGCCTTATTGTAAGTAATTAAAACAATCATTGCTATTGTTTTTATAATACGTTTTGAAAATATAGAGAAATTATTAAAACGTAAAAGCATTGGGTGAGCCAAAATTGCAGTCCTATACTTTCTTCCCGACTCTTTGGTATATGTTTATACGGTGATTCCTAAGACAAAGGTATGCTGATAAATATATACTTTTAAAGAAACTTTCAATTTGGCAGATCTTATATAGTAGGAAAAATGTATAACCTACCCTTAATTTAGAAAACTACAAACCCAGCCATGCAATTATTTCATTTTAAAAGGCTACTTTTCTCCTATGTGTTTTGGAAGTTTCAAAGATCATGTAATTACATGTGGGATATAGGACGAAAAGATTACAAAACAAACACCTCATTGTTGTTCCTTAAAAGCAGCATTGATATCAACATCTGTGCATTTGTGAGCAAGCTGAAAAGTATGAACAATGCAAAAAAGGAACATTTAAGAGAAAAAGTACTTCCTCATTTTCAAACTTTCAATATGTTATTGTGAAAAACATCATGTTTTAAACTCCACAAAGATCCTTCAGAATTTGCTCTGGATTAGAATTGCTAATGCATTGATTATAGATGAAAGTGACTTTAGCCCAGCATTTGAAATAGCTAATATTAGTATTAGAAAAATTTTATGAAATGACTAATTAGAGCAAAGAAATTTGGGAATTTTTTTTCCAAGGTGATTAATTAGGTGTATACCCTTAGCATGCATTGCAAATATTAGTGCATATGTATTATTTTGGAAGTATATAAGTAGACTTAAATACCATTTCTTATTTTAATTAGATTACAATGCCTTTTGAGTATCTTCATTTAGCAGGTAATGTGAATTTAACAGGGACTTTGTTGTACACTCTGTTTTATTTTTATAGTATGCAAATAAGGACCAAATGCCAACCCATTCATTATGCTGTATAAAGTTTATACCAGAAAGGTTCCAATCACTTTGAAAAAGGTCCTGTCATTATTTCTATTGTAAATCAGTATGCCAAGCTTCTGAGAAGGAACATTTTGAACTGAAATATGGAATATAGATGAAATCTTAAGATGTTTACAAAGTGTGTGAAACATATTTGGTTGATTCTTAAGTGTCAACAGCATATTAGGCAAGGGAATCGTTTATCAATATTCAGTGATACAATGAATGTTTTATTAATTGAGTATCATTAATCTTTATCCTGAAAAGCAAAACACATTAGAGGTTTTGTTTCTATTGCTGTTTACCAAGGTGCCCATTGTTGGCAGATGTGGCAGCTTGAAATAGAGGTGGAAGCACCTGAGTCCATACTTTGCTCCCTGTACAGAAAGGTCAGATTGAGATGAAGAAATTGGTGGGGATGGGACATGTTGAAGAGAAAGAAGGAGACTGGAAAAAAAGGGAAAATGGGATCATTTGTGTAAGAAGAGGACACAGGATTGTTAGTTTATACATTCAGCCAGTTTTCCCTCAGCTCCTTCTCTGTTGAAGGAGGTGGGCTCAGGGGGAGAAAGGTGATGAGTATTTATAGAATTGCATGAGAGAAAGACAGGTGCAATGGAAATACTTAGGTATTTCCAATGCAGAACATTGGTCATAAGGAAAGCTTAAAGCTTTAGAGCTTTGAGAGTGTATGCCTTTAGACCTCTTAGGTAAAGGGTATGATTCCTGACTCCCACCCCATTCCCCAACCCTTCCTCACACAACATTGTAGCTGGTCCCAGTATGCTGCTCTGTCCTTCACATGGCATCTGTTTAGAATAGTGGCCCTCTTTGGGTCGTCAAATCAGGGAAATACACATGTTTGGGCTCACAGTTCTTAGAATTTTTTCTGGGTAAACAGGAAAAAAATTTTAATCTCAATTCTGATAAAGCAGTGTGAGCCAAGAAACATAATTTAATGAAAGGTATCATAGATATTAGTGAATGTCCTGCCATTTTAGTGAAATCTAAAAAAATTTCTTAAATATCTCTAAAATGTGAATCTATACACAAAATATTATTCTGTGGATCCACTCATTTAAAAAAATGTATTAATTTACAAATATAAAATGCCCACAATGTGACACTATAGAAAGATCACAGAAGCATATAAAGATAACGCTTTCTACCCTTTCCAATGACATATTTTTTAAAGTCTTATCTGTGGATGTTTAAAACCCAAGTATTGCACCATTTCAAAATGTCATTGTTTGCACTCTAAATTGTAGAAAATGGCAAATCTGAATATGACATTATTCTCTTAGTAATAAAAATTTTCATTGAATTTCATTGAAAAGTATTTAATGTCAGATACATAATACCATGTAATTCTCAGAATAATCACTATGAAATAAGTGTGGCAAACCAAATCATTCCCATTTTATAGATAGGTAGTTCATGCAGAAAGACAATTAAATAATATGTTAGTATTTGATCATTCTTTTAACAAGTATGGGGCATCTCCTACATGCCAGCACTGTTTTGTGTCCAAAACAGCAATTCTTACTCTGGTGGAGTTTACATTCCAGCTGATGGGGGGAAAGACATCAAATATAGTAAATAAAAAAATGATATAATAGAATATTCTATGGAAAAGATAGTAGGACTGGGAGGGGATGGTTTGCAATCTTCAATAGAGTGTCACTGAGGCAACAACATTTGAGCAAAGACTGGAAGGAAGTGTGGGAAAGTGCCTGGTGATGTCTGGGAAAGAATGTGTAATGTTGAGGAAGCAGCCAGGGCACAGTCTTCCAGCACTGTGTGGCATATCCCATGGTGAATTGAATTTAAGCCATCCTATACAATTTCTGTGAAGTAATAACATGTATTTGGAAAAGACTAAGTTGTGTGTTTTTAGAAGTCCTTGACTTCTTAAAAGCATTGCATCTAACGTATATTGCACATCAACACTTATGTATTTCTTATTCAACAAATATTTTGTGAGTCCCTGACATGTGTCAAGTACTTTGGTAAACACAACAGGCAGTCCCACCCCACAGGGATATATGCTGAGACAGAAGACACAGCCTGTGTCCTCCAGAAGCTTACCATCCAGTACTTAAGACACAATACCACTAACTCACACAACAGAATTATCTAATTGAATGTGCATTAAACATGCAATCATAGTTAATGAGAGCAGAAGAGCTACATCTCATAAAATAATTACAATAACACTTAGTATTTACATAAAATTTTCATTTGGGAATTTAGTCTTTACAGAAAATGTTTCAATAATCTTTACAACACCCATGTGCTATATGTATGGTACTGGAAGGAGTGCCCAGACTATTTAATGCAGTGCATCATTCCATGTGATTATAATGAGAGTTTTCATTACTTTCTTTTTAACCTCCTGTTTTTTCATTCCTGTATCACATATTAGCACTGTATTAATTATTAGTCTTATTAATTTATAAAAGCAGTTCATTAAATGCATGTTTGTTATAGCCTCTAAATAGAAAAAGTTTAAAATTGGAATATAGATGCTTCATAACATTTTTCAAATCAACCCTGTTATGTGCGTTTGAAAGGCAGTATTCCTGAATGAACCACATTAAAATAGGCAACGTATCATGATCTTTAAGTAAAAGCAAAATCAAATCTCATACACAGGTTTTGTGTAAGAAACACGCCTTTTTTTGTGTACAATGAATTCAAATCTCATGGTTTCAGTTGACTTACTGCAACCTCAGTGAAGGGTAAACAGTGATAGAACAACTTAAATCCAGCTAATCATCCTAGATTAAAGTCAGTGCCAAAGTCATGCTATCAAGACAGTAAATGGCTTATAGTTATAAAATTACATGGTAGACATGGTAATTTCATATATGTGCTTTTTCTCCATGATTACAGCAAGTACAATAATCTTTATAGGGATGCACCAGAAATTTTTTAAAAATTTAACATTTATTTATTTTTGAGAGACAGAGAGAGACAGAGCATGAGCAGGGGAGGGGTAGAGAGAGAGAGAGATAGGGAGATAGAGAATCTAAAGCAGTCTCCAGGCTCTAAGCTCTCATCACAGAGCCTGATGCAGAGCTTGAACCCATGAACTGGGAGATCATGACCCGAGCCAAAGTCAGATGCTTAACCGACTGAACCACCCAGGTGCCCCTGAACCAGAAAGTTTTTAAAAATTAATAATCAAATAATGAGACCATACTGCCTTCTATAGATACTTTAAAGTGTATTAGGTGCTATGCAATGCTGAACCAAATGATAAGAAAACAAAGGTGAAGGGTGCCTGGGTGGCTCAGTTGGTTACGCATCCTACTCTTGATTTTGGCTCAGGTCATGATTTTGTGGTTCGTGGGTTCGAGCCCTGTGTCAGGCTCTGTGCTGACAGCATGGAGCCTGCTTGGGATCCTCTCACTCCCTCTCTCTCTGCCCCTCCCCTGCCTCAAAATAAATAAATAAACCTAAAAAAAAAGAAAACAAAAGTGAATCAAAATTATATTTTCCCATGGAATGGAGTAAGAGAAGTCAGTGGTAATTATCAATAAATACACATCTGTGATGCACTGTGACAGGAACTGAAATAGAAGTAGGTAAACTACACCCTAATACCCAATAAAAACAGTGATCCTATCTCTGAGTTTATTGAGGGTGGTATGATAGGAATGAGCTCTGAGTTAGACCTTGAAGCGTGAATAAGAGATATACTGTCAGAGGAATAGGGTGGTACTCTTAAGAAGAGAGACCAGCATGGGAAAAAGAATGGAAATCTAAAAGGATATCTGGTGGGCAGTATAGATAGGGTGTTCATTATGGTGTGTCAAGATACAGGAAAGCAATGGATTTGGGGCCAGGTTATAAAGAGCCTGTACTACCCTATCTTTATTTCTTAACATGTTTAAGTGGTTAGAAAAGAGTGGAACACTCATTAGGTCTTGCTCACTTGGTCTTCCCTCACTTTTTGATTTCCTAGGCACTTCCATCTTCCTTTCTAGCTTAGATGGTAGTTTTGGAGTTGCAGTGAAATAACCCATTGGCCAAGAACATAAAAATGACATTAACCTCTGAGAAGGAAAGTAATAAAAATTGTCATGGATTGAATAAAATCTACCATGTATAGGAATAAACCCACAAGGTCTCCTATAAATGTATGATTAAGGAACACAGAAAAATGATTCAGAGAAAAAAAATATTATAACCAGACAATTCAAGATTTGTATTTACTCTTATTAGCTGAAAAACCATGAATAGTTATTTAACCTCTTAAAATAAGTTTTCCCCTATCTGTGAATGGGGCTGGTAATTTCTGTTTTGTTATGTTGTCCTAAAGATTAGAGATATACACGTGAGATACTTAACACAATGCTTGGCACACGTAAGTACACAGCATGTGCTTCACCCCAAATTTAGTGGATTTGAACAACTATTAATTTATTTCAGAATTCTGCATGTTAGCAATTGGGGCTGGGATAAGCTGGGTGGTTCTTCTTGTCTCAGCTCATCCCACTTTTTCTGTAGTCAATTTCCAGGTGGGCTGGGGCTGGCTAGTCTCAGGTAGCTTCACCTAGATGCCTCATCCTTATCCCATGTGCTCTGATCCTACAGCAGACTATGCCAACTTGATCACATGGCCAGGCAGGATTTCAACAGAGTGGGCAAAAAAGGACAAGACTTCTTCAAGCCTTGGTTGGACACTGGCACAATATCACTTTTGCCATGTTCTGTTGATGAAAACAAGTCACAAAGTCAGTCCACATTCCAGTAGCGGGTAAATAAATCCCCCATGTGATGGGAATAGCTGCACATTTACATTGCAAAGGGGCATGAATACAGGGAGAAGAACACTTCCCCCACCCCACTCCCCGAACACTCTACCACAAGAAGATTGAGGATGCAAAATCGGTTGGAATCTCTAATGTAAATTGAAAGGATAGGAAATCAATATGGTAAATCTTAATGTAGTAGAGAGGAACTTGGAGGCAAAAGACCTGAACTTAATCCTTGCTTCTGCTATTGATTAGCTTGACCCTGGTAAAATAAATGATCTACGCTCATTATTCTCAGTATAAAGTTTTCCAAATTCATAATTATTACAGGGAATAAATGAGATAGTGTATGTGAAAATGTGCAGTAAGTTTAAATATATACATAAATTTAATGGATTACTGTTCTTTGATATAAAGTATACTTAATAAATTCTGAGAGGTTTTCGAACCTCTTACTTTATACCACCTATCTGTCCTTCTAATTCTCTCTCTAGAATGTAGAAATTTGCTTACATTTAAATACTGGGATTGGTAATAAAAATGTACGTTACTGGGAATTTCTTTCCTCAGCTACCTGTCCCAGCATTCCTTTGAAGCAAATATTATTGAATCCCAATTATGTATAAGGTATAATATTAGGTACTAGAGATATACCTATGAAAAAAAACCCTGTCCCCCAAACTTCAGTCATCTTTTGAAAAACACACAAACAACAGCTTAATACCATATAATGTTATAACAGAGAAATGCAAAGGATGCCATAGGATCTCCGAAGAGGGGTGCCTGACTCAGTCAAGGGGAGAAGAGTACACAGGAAGGGGTTCCTAGTGAAGGTAATGCCCAAATGAGGAGCAGGAATTTACTGGACAGAGTAATCCAAAATTCTAATCCAACTGCCCAACTGGTTAGGGACCATAGTTTCAGACCCTGCCTGGATGAACCTGATTTCTACCAATGCACCCAGTTCCATTGCCCATGATATGTATCCATTCATTTCTCCCCAACACTAAACTGAACTACTTGAGATTTCTTAAACAGAGCATATTTCTTAAACACAGCATCCTGTGCCTTTGCTTCTGCTGCTCACTCCACCTGGAGTGCTCTTGCCTCTTTTATTTCTAATCAGTGTCTAATAAACACCCAAGCATGACTTCAGAGTCTAGTAGGAGTTGCTTTTCTAGGATATCTTCCCTGATTCACACAGGTACAAATAATCACCCTTCCCTTTCTTCTGTCATTATATCCTGGTTCATACACTATAATTATTTTTCTATCAATTTACATATGTCTGCTTTATTATACCATATGCTCCTAGAGCACAGGGACCATTCCTTATTCATTCAGACAAAAGGAATAGACATATGGCCAGGAGAATGCAGAATACATGTTACATTCAGGATGCAAAGTAATTCAATGTGGTTGGAGCAAAAGTAGCATTGTGATCTTGTACAGCTTATTACAGAATTAGATTTTATCCTGAAGTTGGATTTGAAAAAGAAGTGTGGTATGATCAGGTTTGTTTCTTTAGAAGGATCTGCCAGATGGCATAGGCTGCAAAGAGAGAGAGGGAGACTAATAAGAAAGCTATTCCAGCAATCCAGGGTAACAGTGGTGAGGATCTTAACTAAGACAGTCATGATGAAGAATCAGGAATACTTAGAAGGGATCATTAGGAAGTAAACTAGAGCAGTGCTTTTCAAATTTTCCTGTGCATTAGAATTACCTGGAGATCTTTGAAAAACCCTGATGCCTGGGCCTAACTACGTACAAATTATCCTAAAATCCTTAGGGTTATTTTTTTTTCCTTACTCTTCAGGGTATTTCAATGCTTAGCCAAGTCAAAGAACCAGTGGACTAGAGAGTACTTGGTGAATAACTGGGTGTAGGTGATGAGAGAGAAAGGAAGAAAGGAAATCTAGTTTCCTAACTTGGGATGAAAGGGTGGAGTATAATTAACATGAAATGAACGAATTCAGGGCAGAGTTTGATCTTGAGCAAATTGAATCTAGGGGGTAGAAGGCAGTTGGACATGTTGTTCTTGAACTTAGGAGAAAGATATAGGTTGGAGGTATACACTTTATAACTTTTCTACATACGGATATGATCTGAAATTGTTGTGAATGTGATATCCAAGGAAATGTGTATGAAGTGATACCAAGAGGACCATAAGTAGACCCTGGGGACATCAACATGTAAAAGGTGGTCAGAGGTAGAAGAGCCTGAGAAGGAACAATGAAAATGAAAGTAACAAAAAGAGGTACCTCCAAAGCTCATATGGAAGAGGGTTTCAGTAAGCTGGAGATAGCTCACTGTCTAAGTGCTGAAGAGAGTTCCAGTACAGATTCAGGCTGAAAAGTATCTATTTGCCAAGGTCACTGATGACCTTGGGGAGATGACTTCCTAGACAGAATAGGGACAGAAACTAGATAAAATATTTAAAGAAGTGATCAAAAAGAGAGGAAAAAGCAGCCATTACTACAGTTTCTGAATAGTATGCAGTGTTTTATTTTTTCCTGTTTTAGTGGAAAATGTCTGATTTTCTATGGAAACTATGTGCATATTGTTTAACTTGCAATATGACTTTTCTATGTTAGGAATAGTTGTGTAAACAGCACATTTGTTAGTCCCAAAATAAACAAAGAAAATGATGAATTTTTAAACAATATAAAAAGACAACTTTAAGAATATTATTCTCATCTGCAAACATCAAATAAGCAATAACCATATAAAATATGAGGAAAGTTTCACTGTTAATGTGCTATTCTCAATGTGTACATTTAAGGAAAATTGTACCAATCTCACTTCCACTTTATTTCTACTACAGTACAAAGAGCATTTAAAATTTGAATGTTGTACAGTTAGTTAATATTTAATAAACATATTTTCTTGGTTTAAATGTCTTTGAAAATCACATGTCCCATGCTATTTTTCCTCCTTGATATAATCCCAGTAGTGTTAGGGATAATTTTGTTAAATTGTTTGACAAAACCTAACTCAGCTACTTGTAATTTACAGTTGTTCACCTTTGTCACTTTTAAGTTTTCCCCTGCTAAAAAATTTAAGTTGTCTTGCAGCTGAATTGTTGACTGAATTTCCAATGTAGTTCATAATATAGTTACAGAATACCAAAACAGTGTTGCTGACATGTGTTTTAAGCATACACTTTAAGTTAAAGGGAATTTGGGAATATAGCCAACTTGTAACCAATTAGATGTTTTAAATTGTTCTTCACCTTAATTTCTAATGTACAAACTTTATGGTAAATCAGTTTGAAAAAAAATGCTAAATAAAATCATTTTTGTTTTTTCCATAAAGGAAATGTAATTTTAAAAAATAATTTAATCATGAATTGTGATTCCTCCATTTAGGGAGGATGACAATAGAAGCCATTTAACATGTTTTTTTTGTTTTGTTTTGTTTTTGTTTTGTTTTGTTTTGTTTTGTTTTGTTTTGTTGTTTGGAATAAGTTCTATCAGCACAAAGGCTAACCCAGGGCTTGAACTCATGAACTGTGAGATTATGACCTGAGCCAAAGTTGGACACTTAACAACTGAGCCGCCCAGGTGCACCTCTCCCTCATTATTTCTAAGCCTCTGTCCCCCATTCTTTCATGTCGGAAGATCTCATCTACTACTTAAGAAAAATGTGCATACCAGAAAGGATAATTTTACCTTTTCCACACCAAGTCTATAAACGCAATTGCATCCATACCTATTTTTTCTCTCTCTACTCTTCTCTTCCACCCCATTAAACTGGAAACAGTGCCTCTGCTCCTATCAAAGATTACTTCTACTTATGCGAAAGATTCATCATCACCTCTTGCCTTCTCAATAGCTTTTTCCTCCTTTCCAGATTATTTCCACCAGCATAAAAACATACTCAAATATGGCCCATTAAGAAAAAACATCTCTCCCTAGACCTCCCATAATCATTTATGTGCTGCCCCATTTATCTTTTAGCTAGCTCACCAAAACCTTGGGAGAGATTTGTGTGTCACTTCTCTCCACTTCTGTATATTCTATTCACTCAGACTATTCCAGTCTGACTACTGTCCTTGCTGCTTTACTGAAACCATTTTTTGTAAAGGTTACCAATGGTTGCTGTATTGCCAAACCTCATGGACAATTCTGTATTCTCTTACACAAACCCTTAGTTGTATTCACCAGAGTGGATTGGTCTTTACTTTCTGGAACACTTTCCTCTCTTAGCATTTGTGACCTCACATTCTCAGATGGCATCCCAGGCCCTTCCTTTTTCTGTATTTTATTCTTTTCCCTTTGAAGTCACCTATCCAGGTGGCTTTAAATACTGTTATATTTCGAAGTTTCTAATATGTACGCCTTCATCTCTAACCTCTTTAGTGAGTTCTAGACTCATGTATACAGTGACATGGTTTATGTTCTCATTAATGAGAGAGGCTTAATAGACATTTTATGTGTAAGATATGAAAACGGAACCTCTTAGTACCTCCCCCCACCCCACACTAGTTATTTGACTAGGCCTTGTTGCATCTCAGTAAACTGTCTACATTCCACTTAGTAGCTCAAGCCAATAATCTAGGGATCAGCCTCAATCTCTCCTTTTCTCTCATCTCCTGAATCTAACCACTGACCAGTCTTGTTGGTTCTAGCTCAGAACTGTCCACTTCACTGCATCCCCATGGGTAATATGCAAGCCACATTATTTCAATCTAACTGGACTCTGCTTTCATCCTGAAACACCTTCATTCCCTTCCCTATAAATTAGTGAAACACATCTTTTTAAAATGCAGATCAGATTCTTTTATCACCCTCCTTTAAACCTTTCACTAGTCTCCATTGCATCTATAATAAAACCCAATTCCCACAGGGATCAGCTCATAGAGATATGGCCACCGACAGTTTGTCTCATTTTCTCTTAAATTCGTCTTGCCCTATCATGAAACTCCATCCACATGGCCTTCTCTTTTTCTTAAATATGTCATGCTCATTCCCACCTCAGTGTCTTTGCACATGTATTTTCTTCTACTTAGAATGCCAGTTGTCTTCCACTTCCCCATCCCATTCTTCAGTGTAAGGGGCCTTCTTATCTATCATGTCTCAACTCACACAGCCTTTTACTGACCATCATCTGATGGAGGCACTGTGCACCCCTCTGATTCTCCATTACTGTCCTCTATTATGCCTTTCTAACAATAATCTTGGTGTGTAAATAGTCCTAATAATTTTTTAACTTGTTATGATTTTCTCTTCCTAAAATGTAAGCTACAGGAAGGCAAGGACTTCTTTCATTTTTTAAATCACTTCTGAGTTAGAACAGTTACTGGTACATAGTATGTGCTCAAGAAATATCAGTTGGGGTACCTAGGTGGCTCTGTCATTTAGGCATCTGACTTTGCCTCAGGTCATGATCTCATGGTTTGTAGGTTTGAGCCCTGCATCAGGCTTTGCAGTAACAGTGAGGAGCCTGCTTAGGATTCTCTTTCTCTCCCTCTCTCTCTCTGCCCCTTGCTTTCTCTCTTTCTCTCTCTCTCTCTCTTTCTGTCTCTCTCTCTCTCTCAAAATAAATAAATAAACTTAAAGAAAAATAAATATTAGTTGAGTGTTCAGTGGAAAAGACTCTAAGTCAATGTCTTAAACTCCTTTCTATGTCATTTGGTAGCAAGCACACAGTACATGCTCAATTTGCTTATTAATGGACTAACTGACATTGACTCTCCCACTAGCCTGTGTGTCATAAAATGTAGGATTTAGTTCAAGCACTACATAGCACTTGGCCATGTATAAATTTGCCTATGTATAAAATTATCCGATGATTTTTAAAATATGAGTTATAAAAATGGAGCACTAGAAATGGCCTAATTTAAGTGAAATATAGGCAAAAGTTACCCTGGCTTTAAGAAAATGTTTCACTGAATATTTATTTCTAGTAATATAGCATGATGTTTCACAATATAAAATATCCATCAATTCTCTTTTTTCATGGGAAGAAAACAAAACCCTGTCCTTTCTTGCTTGCCTAAAAACCAAGCACAGTAAAACACGGAAAGGCTTTCTAATCATCAAAGAAAGATTAAATTATGCCCAGTGTCCTTTTAATGTTAATATCTTTTAGCCTGACTCTTTGAAAAATCCTAATATGTTTTAATAAAGAATAAAATGATTTTGGGGTCATTTTTATTCCCCTGAAGTAGAATGTCATCACATATTTTTCCAAAATATCAGTTGGTTTTAGATTAAAAATATTTAGACCAAGAAGACAATTTGGCATTTTAAAAATAACGTATATATTTTTCCCTTACATTTACTTAACTGTTAAAAAATTGCTTAGGAAGTTATTTCAAAAGTGCCAATTTTAGTTTTAAATGTAATAATTGTCAAGACTCTAAGTGAAAGATATCAGGATACAACTTGAATTTTCTTAAGACAAAGTGCTGTTAGTTCACACATACAGATGTGTTAGTGGTACACCTAGCTTAGAAGTGGCTAGCATAGGTCTCTTCCCCTTACACATTTTCTACTTCCCTGTCTCTGCTTTATTTTTCCCTAGCGTAACTAGCTTTGGGTGGAGGTGGCAAGATCGGTTAAGTGAAGAGTCAGTTGGGGGTCACCAGCAGCTCTGAACACACTTCATTCCAGTTTAGGGACCAATGAGAAAAAGAATTGTTTATCTTCCCAGCTCCAGTGCAGGACTTCCACAGGAATAGAGTGGCTGATTGCTATGATCAGCCCTGTTAGAGATACTTTCTGTTTTTTGGGCAAGAACATAGAGTCTGTTTCAGAAAGTGAGGAAAGAAGAACAAGGTAGTGCTTGACTGCTTAGAGCACACACACAAAAATCTACCTCTGCTTAACATAATGTTTCTCTCCCACCTGTGGTCACCCTTCCCCAGTGACAGCCCAGGCCAAATCATACCAAGTCACTGCATCCCCAGGCATTTGGTGGCACCAGGGCTCTTGATGTTCAGGACAATTATCTGGGTAATATTTATTTCTCTCCATCAAGCCCAACCACGGCTTCTCATGATCCTCAGGACCTATAGGGCAAAAATGACTTTAACCAACCCCAACACAATCAATATATATTTGAAGCAATAACAGCTTTGTCAAAATTAAAATGGCCATTTAGTAAAGTGGAACCAGGTTAGACACTAGTTGAGAGCATATATCATATATACTAGTCAATGCTAGTAAACATGGTTATTTACTAGTCATTTACTAGTCAGTGCTGGTAAACATTATTTTCCTGGCAGCAGATTTCTTTGGTCAGGCTATCTGCTTAGCTGAGTCCTGCCCACTATAAGGGTCTTCCCTGTTGTCCTCCACGGCTGCCTAGGAGGGCCATGGGAGAGGAGGATGTTGTGCTGATTCAGCACTGCTTCATATTTCTATAGGAATGTGAACCTGAGGATTACTTTTCATAATTAGAGGCATATTTGGCTTTTGTTTTTTGGGGTTTTTTTTTGCTTGTCTTGATTTAAATAATAAAACTACCTAAAAACCTTAGTATACTGTTTATTACTTTCACCAGAGAAGCACTCGTATCTAATGCTAAAATTTGTTTTTCATTTTGAACTTTGGATCTCACCCTGCCTTTAAAGTTTTAGCAACAAACCTGGAGGCTCTGCCCATTTCCAAACTCTTTTTATTAACTGTTTTGTTTTTAAAATGTGGGGTTTTTTTTTACCTTGAAGCCACTGAGGACAACAGGAATCTGTCTGACCTGCCCCCATTTGATTTTCCTTTTACATGGGCTCCGTTTTTGTTCATGCAGGGGATACTCACCAGGAGGTATTAGTCTCGCCCTAGAAGATCAGGTGTACACTGTGGTATTTCTCACTGGTTAGTTTTCAAAATAGGAGGGCAGAATATTCCTGATCTTAGATCACGTGAAAAGGGCAGAAAGAGCGTCTCTTACTGAAGGTTCATAAGTTATGCTGGTGATCCTTTTTTAGCTAGCAAATGGGCAAGCATGGAATTTGACTTTTCCCTTTCTTTTAGCCCTAGAGAAAAGGCCATGTGTCATTCTTAACATTTGTTTCTCCAAATTCTTAAAAGCTGCATTCTCACTGGACACAAATGTTGACTCCTGAACTCACCCCAAAATAATTAGGCATTCTTAACTTTTCTCTGTTCATCATTTACTTTCTTCCTTTTGTTCTCTCTCTAAAGAGGAATCAATCTTATGTCTCATCATTGTCCCACCTGTATCTGATTCAAACTCTCAGATCTTCTGATCCCTGTTTCTCAATTGCTCTGTCTAGTTCACAGGTTCTGTGTATTTTAACATCTGACCCTTTTTTTCTATCACCAAGACCAACACCCAGATCAGCCTTGCTCACTCTTCACTCTGACTCATGATAATTATTTGCCAACACTTTTCATCTGTTGTTTATTTTTTCCCTTCTCTGACTCAAGATACTCATTTCTGCTTAATCTTAAAGGGATAAACTGATAGCGGCACCTGGGTGGCTCAGTCTGTTAAGCATCCGACTTCAGCTCAGGTGATGATCTCATGGTTCATGGGATCAAGCCCCACATTGGGCTCCGTGCTGACAGCTCGGAGCCTGGGGCCTGCTTCAGATTCTGTGTCTTTCTCTCTGTCCCTCCTCCACTGCAGCTCTTGTTCTCTCCCTCAAAATAAATAAGCAAACATTTTAAAAAACAAATAAAAAAAAGTAAGACCTGATAAAGCAACTCCCTGCTCCTAAACTTTTGGTGACCTCATTCATTTATTCACTCAGTCTTATTGTGTGCCAAGCACCATGCTGATTATTGTAGGTGAACAATGAATGATACAGAGCAGGCCCAGCTCCCATGGAGATTATAGTCTATCAGGAGAGAAAAAAAATTAACCCAGCGTTACAGTCAGGCTTGTTGTCTCCGTGGTTTTCATGGTGTATGATCCCAACTTATTTTCTGTTTCTGTCAATGTTGAAAGCATTTACAACATATATTTGTTTTGTTTTGTTTTGTTTTCTAGACATATATATAAGAAAGCTGAGTGTAGTGAGAGCATAGTTAGTGACTTTTAGTGGACTCTTCCTCTAGATTCTGCAACTTTAGGCTTGGCACAAACTCTTTGTGGTTCAATCTCAGTCTTTAAATGTTAATAATAAAACAAAAAAACTAATGACATGTATTGAATGCTTGCTTTGGGCCAGCAAAATCTAGTGGTTAAAGGCACAGATTCCCAGTCAAACTGCCTGGGTCTGAGTCCTGGCTCTGCTCCCTATTATCTGTGCTACTTGTGCATCTCAGTACTTCAGCATCTTCTATAAAATGGGGAAAATAGCATTGGGAACAATTAATTAAGTGAATGAAGTCAAAACCATTTAAAAAGCACCTACAACATCATAAGAGCTATGTAAATTTTAGCAACTTCCATTATTTCTTTCCTAAGTAAGTCATACTATTATCCATGTTTAACCAGTGAAGAAACTAAATAACTTGCCTGGGGCCGCACAGTCAGTGGTAGAGTCAGAGTTCTAATGTGGATATTCTGGCTTCAGAGCAGATATTAGTAGCTATTATTCTATGTACCCTCTATTATAGGGTTATTGTAAATAGTCAGATAATCAGCATTTAACAAAGTTTAAACTTATAGTGCACTGTGAATATGTAAGGTATTATTATCCATACTGTAATAAGATATGATTGAAGAAAACACTAGTTTATTTCTTTTCCGTATCTTGAAACTTTTAGCTACAGCAGAAATTATATTAATAAACATTTCTATGTCATTGTGTGATATAGACAACCCTCTCACATGCACAAATTTATGTAAGTCCCACTGTCACTTTCTGAGGTGGACAAAGTCCACATTGTTCTCTCCATTTTAAAAAATAAGAATGTGGAGGACCAGAAAAGTTAAGTAACTTACATTAAGAATTCAGAGGTAGTAAATGAGAAAGTCTCTAACATAAGTCTGAAGCCCAGAATCTCATTCTTAGCCTCACTGGAAGACTCTGTTGTTTTTTAATAATTTTTCTTTCAGTGGATCAAAACTAATTTTTAGACTATAGTTTACCATTGTAACCATATATATGTAAATATCAATATACCCTTGTGTACAAAAGCATAACCATTTGAACTGACATTCTTTCCCTCTTTTCGTTTTAAAGATTGTGATTGCTAGCATCATGTGCAGTTACAGCAAAAATGACTGGATGGAACTCTCCAAAATGGCTGAGGTAATGATTTCTTTAGTATATATTTATTTTATTTCTCCTCTTCCATTTTTATTAGTTTTAAATAAAGAGCTGCCATGAAAAATAACACAGTAGAAGTAAAATTGAATGGAAAATGGTAACTTAAAACATTTCTATTATAATTTGTTTACCCTGTGTTTTCATTAAAATGATGGAAATGTAAATTTAAAAGGAATCTATTCTATGAAAGTGGTCCCTTGGATTTCACACAGTACCAAAAAAATCCTTTATTCTTTGAATCCATATACTCTTTATTTGCATATTAAGCAAACTGTATATTATGATGGATGCCATGATAAAATTTAATTCTACCTTTGAGAGTGTAACAGGATCTTACCTTGCCTTTAGGCAAACTAGTTTGACAGCGAGAAGAAATTTTGAATATAAAACTCTTGAATATTTAAAATATAAAAGGTTCGTTTAATACTATTCTAGTTTGAATACAGACATGCATAAAATGGTAGGACAGAATGCTCCTGAATTGAACACTAGTCAGCAGGTTTTCTATAATATAAATTGAATCTTGCACAAATGCAAACAACTAACCATGTGCCTCCAATTTGTATTTCAAATAGAAAAATACATACTTAAAATTGTATACTTATGTCCGTCATGCTGTCATGAAAAATAATCTAGATAGCTTCAGCTGGGGTTTCTTGAAAACCTCTCAGAAATGTAGAAGGCTAAATCTAACAGCGCTTATATACTAATGACTGTACATTATAAAATATTATAAAGCCTTCTATCGTGTTCGAAAATTGTACATTTTATTTGGATATCTTAAAACTGCAAGGGAAAAATTACTTCTGGGACTTAAAGGGGTGAAATTAAACATGATCAGTAATTGGTTTCGTGATCTTTAGTGCTGGGTCCACTTTATACGTGTATTTACCTAATTGACCATGAAATCTTCCACAGAACCTGTGCTTGGCATGAGCTTTGCCAATTTTAAGCTGACTATGATGAATGGCTTTATCACGCTGCTTGCTTCTCTGCCTTTCTGTAGAATAAAATACTTTAAAATAAATATATTCTTCAGTAATGAGCATTAACTTTTAAATAAACAAATTTTACTTTTAAAAAGTCCAAAGCCTTCCTATTAGTAACATACCAACCAAGTTAAAGATATTTTTCACATTTCTCACATTCTGTATCTATTTATTTAATTGCAGTTTTATTTAATATCATAAGTACTCATAGCAAAAAAAAAAAAAAAAGAACAGCAAAAACAAAGGATAGGAAGGAAGAGAGGATAAAAAGAAGAGAAAAAAATTTTAAAAAGTTATGCTTTCCATTGGGTCAAACCAGTCTATAGAATCTCTCCCCAGGAAAGCCATCTACATAACAAGAAGGTCAATCTATAGATGCTGTCAATTAAAAAAAAAATCTTTTCTATAATCTTAAAATATGGACCATCCCAGGGCATATTGCATGAAGGAGCTATCCCCTGGAGGGGACATCCCCCTGGAGGGCCGCATTAGGCAGCATGATTCATCATAGCTCATTGATAGGTACCCAATAACGCTTTGTAGAGTCAGTTTTGTTTTTATGAATGCATGCTTCAAAAGAGATTAAAACAGATTTTCTTTTTTTTACAATAGAAGATCCCACATTCAAACAAACCAACAAAAACAAACAAACAAACAAACAAAACCCATTCAAACCAAACTTACTATACCACTTACAGTGTACATTTCTTTGGGGGGTGTTGATAATGGGCGGTAAGAAATCAGAACTATCACACCAGCTGTTCTAGCACGAGTTTTAAGTTCAGCAGATGACTTAATGTGATGACGAATATACTTTAAATTCATGAAGTTCCTCTCCTTATAGTAGATTAATTTTCGAATTACGCAATAGGGAACCAAGGAAATCTGTTATGAGCTCTTTACTATTATATCTGAAAACAGAAATGACACATGTGTAACAGCAGGACAGATCAAGTTGTACAAGAACATGAAAAAGCAAAGAGTGAGAAACTGTGTCAGAATGAAAATTTGCACGAGGAAGGATCATTATTATTTGTTTCACCAGAGGCTACCACTGTGTTTTCCTATTCTATTTTTTTAAGTTTATTTATTTATTGTGAGAGAGAGAGAGACAGAGAGAGAGAGCAAGTGGGGGAGGGGCAGAGAGAGGGAGAGACAGAATCTGAAGCAGGCTGTGTGCTGTCAGGGCAAAGCCTGATGCAGGGCTTGAACTCACAAACTGTGAGATCATGACCTGAGCCGAGATCAAGAGTAGGATGCTTAACCAACTGAGCCACCCAGGTGCCCCAGTATTTTACTATTCTAAATAAACATTTAAGACCATATGGATGGTTAAAAAAAATAGAACCTAAGTACATTCTTAAAATATGCTGAATTCAACTAAATGACATTTTTAAAAATTAATATATATCCAGTATATCATCTTTACCATGTACATATTTTTTATTTTATTTTTTTAATGTTTATTTATTTTTGAGAGAGAGAGAATGGGGGAGGGTCAGAGAGAGAGAGGGAGACACAGAATCTGAAGCAGTCTCCAGGCTCTGAACTATCAGCACAGAGCCCAACAGGGGGCTCTAACTCATGAACTGTGAGATCATGACCTGAGCTGAAGTCAACTTCTTAACCAACTGAGCCACCCAGGCACCCCTACCATGTACATATTTTTTAAATATATTCTTTTAAGTTCATTTGTTTATTTTGAGAGAGAGAAAGCAAGCATGTGTGTGTAGGGAAGGGTTAGAGAGAGGGAAAGAGAGAATCCCAAGCAGGCTCTGTGCTGTCAGCACAGAACCCTATGCAGAGCTTGATTGTACAAACTGTGAGATCATGGCCTGAGCCAAAGTCAAGAGTCAGACACTTAACTGACTAAGCCACCCACGTGCTCCTATCATGTGCATATTTTTTTTAGAAAGCTTTGTTTCCTCCCGGAAATAGAACCATACTGAACCAAACCTCCCTTTTCAGTTTAACCCAAGAATACACATGCTTTTATTGTCATCTTTTATGCATTCTTCAACCTGGTTTGAATTTGTTGTTTTGTGAACGCCATAGAAAAGAAGCAGCCTTTAGAAAAGTGTTCACAGTTTGGTGTCAAATCACTAGCATTGTTAGGGTCTGCTCAAGTTTTCTGTATCTGATCACAGGCTTTCCTACTTTTCTGGGACATGGATAACCTACTCCAATTCCATGCAAAGGAAGATCTATGGAACACCTACTATGTGCAAAGTCTCTTGCCAGCCAAAACAGAGGTGAATAAGATGTAGCACCCATCATACTAGAAAGATACCCCAGTCAGAAAGATCAGAAAGACACCAAACTGAACCGTATGGAACGCTGACAATATCAGGTCTTAAACAGATCTTGAACTGATTTTAATAGATCTTGAATCCATTTCTTTCTTAATGCGTATTAGCTTAGAAAACAGAGCCTGGGTCAAAGGTAATGTGAAGATGCTTAATGAAGGATACAACCCCAGAGCAGGAAGGGTGGGAGCAAAAGGGAAATTAGATAGGAAGAAGGGAAAGCAGATCCTGTGTGGTACATTCCAGGCTGGCTCCCGCTTCACAAGGAAATGGAGCTAATTGCTCTGTCCTGTGGGATGGAGAGTGCTTTGTGAAATCATCCTGCCTCACAACAGTTCAGAGGAGAAGGGTGAGAGATGTACCTACTGGTTCCTTTCTGTCTACTGTCTCTCACTGGTCAAATTTCACACCCGGGGTTCTGCCTTCCTCTGCACTCCTGGGTTGTGTATCCTGCCCATTTTAGGGCAGCTGCCAATAAGGAAGCCAAATCCCACAGCATGTTGTGAGACATTTCTTGTTTCTTGTTTGATTTGTCTTGTGAGATGTCGTGACATCTAAACCCAGAACCTAGGAAAAAGCTAGAGCCTCTTGGTCAGGTGTGCACATGGGTACTTCTGGGGCTTTCACTTTGACAGATACAGTGGCAGCTGTGGCAAAGCCCAGCTCCCATGCTGAGGGAGCTGTGAGAACTGGCAGGGGTAGAAGTTGTGAGAACAGCATCAGGGACTGAGGTCTCTTCTCAAGCTAGTGGCAAAAGCTTGAGTGGCAAGTAAGGCCATCAGATTTGAACCAGCAGATAAATTGAATATGGCTCAACATGCATTGCTACCACCCTAATCCAAGTTTATGAGACAGCTTGCCCTCAGGCATTCCGAAACCTTCCCACTCTCCTTCTTAAGATGCAAAATCCTTACCTTAACCTGTAAGCCCCCCCACCATGTTCTGGACCCTGCCTGCGTCCCCAGCATCATCCTCAGTTTGGTATCCACATCCCAGCACTTGCTGGTCTCCTCTTACTCCTCCGACACACTCTGAACTGACAGCCTTTGCTATTCCCTTGGCCTGGAACATTCTCTCTTACTCATACAATGTTCTCTTGTTCTCAATTCTGAGTCCCCTGACTGGTAGGTTAAACCCTCTGCCTAACTCCTTCTAAGATCCTGTCTTCAGAAGCCAGTTTACCATAAAACTAATGAAACATACGCTTCAGGGCTTACTTGCCCAAGTTTACTTCTAAACCCCTGTACCTAATTTTGGATTTGGAATTTTTACTTATTTTTTTTTCTTAATGAAGTTTCCCTGATGTGTTTACGCTTCAGGCTCCCCAAAATCTAGGTGTACTTCTGCCTGTGCTTTTCCTTTGTGGCATTTAATACAGTGGTAATCACAGTGGTGTCATTCGCTCATTAACCTCTGTCCTGCTTATTACACAGCAAGCTCCTGGGGGTGGAGACTCCTGGCTGGTTCACCACTTAATCTCCAATCCCAAGCACAGGGCTTTGCCCACCTGTGGTTATCCCTCAAATATTTGTTGAAGCAAAATAGGGATACAGAGCTGGTATACTGACATGTGACAAACAAAGAGCAAACAATTACAGAATAAATGGGAAGAGTGGCACTTTATTTGGCACCAATGAACTTGAGGTGATTAAGATACAAAGTAGAAAGTTTTAAACCAGGGACCTGATGAGGGATTGCCAAAGTTCTGACCACGATTGGTAGGATGTCACCTACTGAGAAAGGTCCAGGGAAAATGCTCAGGTGTCAAGACCAGGTGGCCACACTATTCCTAGCAGGGAGTCCAAACAAACTACTGAAAAGCTGAGTTCTTACCATTTTTTTAGCCTGAATTTGGGCTAGCAGTATGTCGTGAAATTAAATAGATGTTAGAATTAGGAGATCTCAAATAGGCTGGGGCAGAAAGCAAAGGTGAACCATAGAAATGTGTAGGAGCAGGTGGATATAAGTCTGTGAAGAGTGATCTTTAGCACACTGAATGCAGTCAGGAAAGGTGGACGCCAGCTTGCAGACAAGAGACAGTCACTGACTTAGTGTCCAGTAAGGCCCAAGCCAGTTCAGTGTTTACCTGTACCAAATCCACTTAAAAGTAGTTTAAGATCCTGGAGAATTTATGCCTCCAGTTTTGAACAGATGAGACTACATGACAGTGTTGATACATACGAAGTCAACAATGGGCATTGTATTTTAAGAGATGAAATTAAGAGAAAATTCAAGAAGTGTACCTTTCATCCCCCCAAGGAAACACCATCCTCACCCTGCTTGGGCTCTGATGCTTTTTGCCTGCCCCACCACCCATGGAAGCCTTTCCTTCCCACTTGGGCTCTGATATACTACATCAAACCACCCTCCACATGGACATCCGTCTCATTGTTCTTGGGCTCTGATAAGCCACACTGGGCTGTCCTGGATCCTTCTAAATCCTCTAGGTCAGCTACCTTGCTCTGTCCCACCCAATGACTTTAAAACTACATCAATCAGGAGGGAAGGGAGGGGTAAGAAAGGGAGAAGAGGAAGAAGTTTATATCTGATTTTGTTGTATATACTGTGCAAAGGTTTATGTTTTTGCTACTCTGGTTTCTCTGAGAGTTTTTATAAAGTGATTCAGAGAATTTTAGAAACTACGCTGCTCCCACTATTCTGATAATTACTTACAATAATTTTTTTTTCTTTTCTTCCCCCTCCCCACAAAGTGTAGGCAGTTACTTTAAATCCTTTTACAAGTCAAGACTGGAGAAGGGCAAGTTGGAGATTCTAATTGGATGCCTGGATGATGGATGGATGGATAGATGAATATATGGATGGATAGACAAAGAAACAGATAGATAGACAGCAATTGCTTACCCTTGCATAATATTTACTATAGTCCAGGCACTGTTTTAAGTCATTCACTTTTATTAAATTTATATATATCTTTCAAAAGCAACCGATGAGTTACTTCCATTGCTTTCCATTTTTTTGGAGATGAGGAAACTGAAGCAAAAGATAGTTAAATAATATGCCCAAGACTATAGATATAGTATATGGTAAAAGTGGGATTCGAACCCACGAAATCTGCCTCCAGAGTTTAGGCTATTAACATATACATTCTACTTCATGTAAATAAATGGGTGATAAGCAGATAATGTATGAAATTAGAAACAGCAAATTTTCTATGTCATGGCCTTCACTAGATTACTTTATTGTGTAATCATTTAGGTTAGGTAGCATAAACTCTGGGCTAAATGAGTAAACCGAAATGCTTGTAACTAACAGGAGTCAGAATGCAAGCCCAGTTTCAGTTAATTTAACATTTCATGCTAATTCAGCAATTAAGGCTTTTTGAATGCATATAGTTGCTTGGAAATGGAATTAACTGCCTTTTAAGGGGGTGTACATCCTGTGACAAGAATATTCAAGCAGAGGCCAAATGAATGTTCCCTGTCTCTTGGTTACCTTGAGAAGGATTATCTCAGTTTTGAGATAATCAAAGGCCTTTTCAGATGTGTTTGGTGGGTCAATGTTTGTATTTGTGTATAATACTGGGGAAATCTTTATTAATTAGTCACTGAAAAGCCTTTAAATTGGATAGGTGGTTTTACAAGATTTTAATTTTACTTCAAGTTTAGAAGCTTTAAGGATGTTAAATGTTACATCTTCTTAACCCACTGTATCAACTCCAGCCTTGGAATTAATGATTTCTGATAAGTTATGATAGTGAGTAAAAACATAGGCTCTGGACTCAAACACTTGGTTTTACAAGATTAGAGATATTAAGCAAGTCACTTGAACTCTTTGTAACCTCTGCTTTATCATTTGTAAAATGGGGCTAATGATATATCTTATGACAAGGAGCCTAGTAAAGTATCTGGCATATTGCAAGTAAGTACTCAATGAATATTAGTTATTATCATCTAATTGTAACCTTAGCTTTCACTTACAATTTAGGAAATACATATAATGTAAATATATACAAATACCACCTAAAGTTTATCTAATCCAAAATGTTGTGGAACTGATTTGCTATTAATTGCTGCATTTCAATTAAATAAAGAAGTCTAAAGGAACTATTTGAAATAACTAAGACTAAGAAAAATGCAATACTGTATATAATTGCAATGCACAATCTTTTAATTAAGCTGGTAATTCCCACATGGCATGATTTTGAGATAGGTCCTATTATCTACAGTTAATACTTGAGTAGATGGAGACAAAGATCAACTGACTTCCTAAAGTATCCCCGATTCCTTAGCAAACCTAGGATTTGAACTCAGAATTTAGGCTGTGCTTTGTTCATGCTCATCACCAAAAAAAAAAAACAAAAAAAAAAAACAGCATGATTCATGGTAATTTTCAGATAATATGAAGCATTTTAAAACTGAATTAGGGAATCAGAAACCATAATGAAACAGTATTAGAAAACAAGCTGAATGATCAAATGAACTTTCACAAATGTGTAAAAGAAAGAGCAGATTCACTCATGAACAAAGATGGTTAAGAAGGTTGACCAAGAAATAGCTAGCTAGAATTCTTCAGTTTGTTGAGGTCCTACTTACAATTTACAAAGCAGAAAAAAATAGGCTAAAGTCTTGAACAATTAGGAAGAAAAGTGAGCCCTTGAAGAAACAGCTAGGTCTGTTGATACACTTAGAAAGTAGTGAACTGTATTTTTAAAGCCTTTGCATGATGTAATAGACATGCTATAATGTTATGGAAACTGACTCAAGCTTCTAGTTGACCTAGTTGTGGTGTTGGAGAAATTCTAGAAGTTAGGTAAAATAATATGTAAACTTGAATAGTTTATCCCCCATCCCTCAAATTACCATATTAAACTATTTAAAAAAGTGTTTTGCTTGTTCTAAGAATTTTTTACAGAAGACTTCTCAAGAATTCTACGATTCTTCAAGTAGTCTAAGAACACTAGGAGTGAACTATTGTGTTCATTTTCACAGGACCCATTTTGTATACTCATGAATTAATGAGTTAAATTGGAATCCTATTTAATTATTAAAGACAAAACTATCTGCACTTCATGTTTCTTAGCATGGACTTATTTTCAATACAATACAATTGATTTTCAGTTAAAAACATTTAAATTTTTACTTGTATGCATTCCCGGTAGCCTACTGTATTTTTCTTTGCACTGCTACTTCCTGGACCAAGTATCCAGAATTAGTAAGACTTGTTTCTATAAAAGTAAAAGCTGTGTAGGGAAGAATAAATGTGACGTCAAACAGACCTGAGTTAAAATCTCTGCTGTGTCACTTAATACATGAGGCTTGTCATTAACTCCCCTGTGTTTCAGTTTCCTTGTCTGTGAATTTGGTGTCCTGCTAATCCAAGGATTATGAGAATTAAAGACACCGAATATAAAGCACATAGAACAGTGAGTGTCCTCTTATAAGCACTTAAAAAATATTTGCTGTTGCTATTATTGTGTTGTTACAGAAATTCTAATTTGAGAGTCAGAATATACCTCACAAGATAGCTATAATGCAGAAAACAGAAGAGTTTAAATTTGACAAATGTGACCTATGTTATGAATGGTGAAAACACATCGGGAGGCAAATAAAGCTTTGCCTTTTCTTTCATTTTCCTTCCCCGTTGTAAAGGCTTCTGGAGCAGATGCCCTGGAGTTAAATCTATCATGTCCACATGGCATGGGAGAAAGAGGAATGGGCCTGGCCTGCGGGCAGGTAAGGACCTCAACAGCTGCCTTCACGTATTTCTGTGTGACAGAATAGCCCCCTGTATAGGTAGTAACTGTACCTTAGGCAAGAAGATGTGTGGATCAGATGACTGGTGTGAGACTTCCAGGTCTGCATTGTTTAAATATTTAGTGCTTAAAAAGTGGAAAATGAGGGAAACTGAAATTACAGCGACTGTTTAGTTTTATTGAGGAAAATATCACATTATGTGCTTGACAGGAAGCAATATCATAACAAATAGTTTTTAAAAGCACTGAAGCAGAATTAGCTGATTTCAGATGCAGTGTTCTTTATTCATTCCTGATGCTGATCCAGTTTCCCTGAAGCAATATACTGTACAAAATGCATTGTTCGTAGTGATTTTGTAGTAAATGGGGCACAGCACAAATTGCATTTTACATTTTTTAGCATATGATCATTATTCCCTAACTGTGTTTTGGGAGTTGCAAAAGGACTTTGATGCTATTTTTATTTTGGGATACAATAAATGGAAACTTCATGCTAAAATACTTTCAAAAACCTAATGAATAAAATGTGGAAATATATGTTAATATGTAGAAAATACCACATTTTTATGTAACTAGACACAGTGTTGTATGTTAAGGAGCAAGGTAAAAGCTTAATGCTAAAAAGGTGAGTGTTTTGCATCTAATTTGGCCTTTAAGCCCAGAGGGAAATGGTGTGAATTAAATAATATGCAATGTTGTCATTTATGACAAATTTTCTAGTCCCGGAAAGTTTACTTTTGTCTTTACATCTGGCACAGGGCCTTGTACATAGTAGGTGCTCAATTCTTTTTTTTTTTTCAAATCCTTGGATTATTTGAATTAAACTTAGAGGCCAGAGGCCCTTAATTTGGAAGGGCAAAAATTTCGGCCTATTCAAATGAACCTAGGTTGCTATTTTCATATTAGCATTCAGGAAGGATTTTAAAGTACCTTGTAAATATTTAATTAACATTCGGAATAGATTTGTGACTTAGGAAGAAACCATTCTCTTGCAGCAGCAGGAGAGGAGGGTCTAGTCAAATGTTTTTCAAGTATATCCTGTGTTCCATTCACAATAGGTTACCCAGAAGATCAGTCAGTGTGGCTACAGAATTAGTAGAGGAAAAATATCATTATATTAAATCATGACTTGTGTGAGGCAATGATTGGGTGACAGTTAGCATGTCAAGATGTGTAACTTGGTTGAAATGAGGGAGGCTTTTAAAAAGGACACCTGGAACAGGGCCTGAGGTAGTGAAGGTTCTTTATCCATCCCTTCCACAGTTTCTGAATTTTTTTAGTTACATGGAGAAGAATAGCTATGGAAAATTTAAATCTGTTGACTAATGTTTTAAAGGAGGGTATGTTTTAATATATATTTCTTGCTACAGAAACGGCAATTATTTTGAAAATGTTGCCCAACCTTGTGCTTAATTTTTAGAGTGGGCTTTTACTCTATGAACACATCTGAACTTACCCAGCCGTTAAGTGTCTTAGGTGTATCCTCTCCAGTGAGTTATTTAGATACATAAATTTTTGCACAGCCTTTGACTGAATGAGGATGCCAAGCGTTAAAATTTTGCAGAGTTAATATTAAGATTTCTAAAACTCTTGGAAAACATGTTCCAAAAACCATGACACCTTAGGCTGAAGGAAACTTGGGAACATTGCCATTTCACTTGTTAATTATAATCTCTAAAACGAAGCCAGTTCTTCCTATTAGCCACATTTAGAAATTTTCTTTTGAATTATATTCTTTTTGTATCATATCATTAAAAAATACAACTAATTTAATTATTTCTGATCCAATATATTTTAAATGGTTGCTTTGCCTCAACACATGAAAGTTCAATATTTTAAATGGAGGGAAGGAAGAGTATTAGTGCATTAAAAAAACTTTACTGTTACTCTTTAGGGTGGGCACAAGCATGTCTAGAGCTTATTCATGTTTTCCTTTATTTCCTTTTCTTTTTCTTTCTCTAACTCATGTTCTTATTGCCTCTTCCTTTCTCTTTGAGATTCCTGGTCTTGAACACTTGTAAGTTGGTGGGATGGGAAATTTGTACTCAGTGCTGGGGAACTGAGAAGCTGTTCTAATTTCTCTTCCCCATAGTAGTGTGATCCTGCATTCCGTTCCATCTTTTGGATGCTCTGTGTGTGCAAAGCACAGAGCTGTGTGCATTGCTAGAGTCTGATAAGTGTTTGCTTCATGAATGAAACAAGCTGACATTAGTTCCATGCCTAGAATATTTATCTATTGGAAAGACACTATTGCACTTTTTCTACTTCTGGTGTTTCCAGAAATCATAATTTTAGCCCCTTAAGAAGAGACAGAGTATCAGTATAGTACATTTTCCTTTCTAAACATATTGTTCTTCCATTGTCTCATATATTTTCTCACAAATATGCAATAAGTGAAAAATACTGCCTTTGTATCTAAGTGATTTTATATTAACTATGTATGTATATATTTAAACATATACCTATATTTTAAACTCTTTATAAATGTTCCTATAAGTGACTAAATATTGTGAAATTTTTGAACAGAGAAGGCTATAACCTCTACTCCACAACATACAAAAATCATATTTATTAATGGAATTTGTAGAAATACAAAAAATCTCAAACTGACCTTGGGAATTTGAATTGTATATTCCCTGCAAAGTGAAACTTCATATGAAATCCTAAACACTTAACACTTGCTGTGTGTTTAAAGGCAGTCTCATTCTTTATTCTTTCTGTCAACAACCTCTATTACCTTGATCAAGCCACTCACTCCTCTGAAACATCAGCTCCCATCTCTAAACTATGGGGTTTGAACCAGATGATCTCCAACTGCCTTCCACCTTTACTATTCTGTGAACACTAACATTGTAGGTAGCAGGTGAATATGTTATTTTTAAACTACCCATAAAAGCATTGATAAAACAAAAAACAATAAAGAAATAAATGAACACATATTATAGTGTTCTTTTTAAAACCACTTTAACATTTTCCCTGGCCTGCATAAAAGTCACTGTGTTACATATGCGATTCTTAATTACATTTACATTGATCGGTGCTGCTCAAATTTTGGTATATTTTCCTGTATTTGATGAATGAATGTCTAAGTAGCCTTTGTTTTAAAAAGCTCTGGCTTAATAATACTTTGTAATTTGTACTTGTGGCTAAAATAGAACCCTTGGTCTTTGTACCCTGTATGTCAGCCTGTGATCTTCTATCACATTTTCCATTTTAGTAAATGGAACCCCCCAATAACGTTGATGCTCAAGCAAAAGTGAAAACATGCTCCAGCTTTGGTTGTATGTACTCCAAAGAGTCAGAGTTATATTACAAACATGAAAAAATATTTTCAGTTTTCTTCTTCTCCTCACCATAACCCTCTGAATAGGTTGAGTTTGTATTCCATTGTACAGCAATAACAACAAGAGTAAAATAAACACAAAAACAAAACAACAACAAAAACCTGAAGCCTCCAGGCTTCCCAGGTCACAAATCTGGTCAGTGGTTGCCAAGGCCTGAGCTTTGATTAGCATATAAGCCTGAAATAGGCAAGTCGCCAAGAGCAATTCCTAGTAAATTGGTATTCCAGTGTCAGCATCAAATATTATTAATATTAACTGAAAGCTCAATGCAGGACTAAGTTACCTCTAAAGTCTTTATAGTTCTAAATTCCCATTTCTCTAAATATATGAAAACAGAAGCAAACCTGAATCTACTATTTAAATGTTGCATCTCCCAGGAGTAAGGGAGCCTCCCTGATGTCTTAACATTCAGATTTAAAGCTGTCTATGTGCAGTCTGGGTAAACTAATTTCCTGTGCCAGCATATTACTTTATAAATATAATGGTACTCTAATAAATTCTATAAAATGTAGATAAAATGGCATCTCTTTGAGGTCTTCACCTTTTCCTAAATACAAAGTGTTCTTATGGCATTGGGTGAATACCCCTCTTTTGTCCTTGAATAATTATATTGAGTATTTTTAATTCCATCCTACAGAACCTTCTAATGTAAATTCAGACAAGAGCTGAGGAAATGTGAATAGCTTTCTGTTGTTGTTTATTTTGTTTCTGTAATCGTTACCAACATTTGAAAAATAGGTGGATTTGAGAGAAACATTCTGTTACTTCTCTTGAAGTAAGATATGGCCACAGATGGCCTGCATGGCCACGCAGCAACGAGGATTGCTCTCCTTTACTGCTCTCTTTTAACAATGTATGTGGTTCATGTAAATAGCAGCAAACATTTCACCAAGGATAGGTGTTCGTTCCCAAACATGGGTTTGATCAGTATGTGCTTCTCCAGTTCAACCTTTAAATATCAAAACCAACCCTTCCCAAGATGTTTGCTTATCTTCTGTGTTCCTGACATTGAACAGTCTCTAAGCTGCCTTCTTTAGCCAGCGGTGCCTTTAATTCTTAGGCCCTCCATCAGCTATCAAAAGAAGAAACAGTTGATGGGGGTTGTGGACAGAAGGCGTGGGATAAGATGCCTTGCCTTCCTACCTTCCTATTTTATCTTCCACAAGGCAAAAAGGAAGAGCAAAAGGCAGCATGCTTCACAGGACTTCTCAGTACTAGTTGTATGGTCCTCTTGAAATGATTTTCTCCTGCCATCAGAAAATGCTAATTTATAAAGCTTTTTCTTGGGGTATTTTTCACATGAGCCATTTACTTCTTTGCCTTCTTTGTGTCAATGATGTGACATAGTAAAGCACAGACTTCTAGAACTGAGAGGAACCCTAAAGATTTTCCAGGATGACCCCATTATTTATAGGAAAATATTGGGGCCTGGGAAGATACATAATTTGCCTTTTCCTGAGGTAACCAAACTAGCAGGGCCCAGGGCCTTTGGCACCCTTGTCACTGACCCACATCTGGTGTTCTGTCCAGTATTTCATATGGGTCATTTGGGTGTATCCAAATCTCTAGTTAAACTGAATAAGCCCTTATAGTGCCCTGGGAACTCCTGACTCCGTACCTTTCTGCATACTATTATTTTCTCTGCCTGGAATTCATAGCTTTTCAACTGAAATTATCTAAATAGAAATCACCTGTCTAATTCTATTTTAAGTGACATCTAATCTATTAACTGAGTATGTCTTCTCAGTCAACTAAGGTTTCCAAGAGAAAGAAGAAAGAATATATTATATGTGAATAGGTTTAAAGGTGGAAACTAGATGCATACTCTCATTTGAATCTGTGGTAACCTAGAGATTGAATCCCCGTTAATGAATTTGAATTTCTTTACCCAATAATTCTAAGAGGTTACAAAGATGGTATTTCCCTGGCCCTTATAGGATTCCCATTTTTCAGTCGTTTGAATGTCTTCCTTGGAGGTGTGATTGCTAAATAGTGCACACCTATTTCAATAATGACTCCTTTGGACAGAAAAGTCCAAAATGATAGTATAATTAGAGGGAAGACCACTGTAGCTTCACAGTTAAAGTAATGTTCTTAATAAAGATGACAAAGATGGCAACGCCATTGTTATTACCTGCTACGTCTTGTTATCTCACAGCTCCCTCCATTTATTTACACACATCTTCTGCATAGAATTTCTAAACACTGAAATGTTTAATTCAAACAGTCTTAACATTAATTTTATCGTCAGGAAATAGATATGCAGTCCTGCTTTCATGCTGATTTAGTTAAGTAAGAGCAAACAGATTTAAAAGTGGCAAATCTTAAAATGTTTACTGATGTTAAATAATTATTGACTTAAATTAAGATCACCCAAACAATACTTTGATATTTCCCTCATGATCTGTTCTATGTCCAATTTAATTTACACAAACTCTGTATGCCCATTAAAAAAAGAGAGAGAAAGGCTTTGTTTCTGTTACAATATGCCAACATTTTTCATAAAACATTAACCACAGATTATTACTCTTACCCTTGCCAGAGAGCAGACGTCTGTCACCAGGAATAGAATCCAAAACTAAGTGTGAGGACCACATTGCCCCAGATGTGCTAGCATTTCCATTGGGAAATAAAACCTTCCTCCAGCAGCTGGGTTAACAGACCCTTTATCTCATCATATGTAGTACAGGGTCCAGGGAGCAATGACCACATCCTGCCTGGATCAGGTCCCTATCAGGTTTTTGCGGAGGACCAATATAAAGATACTGGTTTTAAAGCCAACATAACTGGGGCGCCTGGGTGGCGCAGTCGGTGAAGTGTCCGACTTCAGCCAGGTCACGATCTCGCACTCCGTGAGTTCGAGCCCCACGTCAGGCTCTGGGCTGATGGCTCAGAGCCTGGAGCCTGTTTCCCATTCTGTGTCTCCCTCTCTCTCTGCCCCTCCCCCGTTCATGCTCTGTCTCTCTCTGTCCCAAAAATAAATAAACGTTGAAAAAAAAATTTTTTTTAAATAATAAAAAATAAAGCCAACACAACTGACAAGTCGTAGTACTACCTCTATTCCCAGAGGCATGAAATTCAGGAACTCAGGAGTATGAGACATCCCAAAGGGAATGATATGGGAAGAATATGGGAGTCTTACCAGTGGTAAAATACAAGTGAATCAACAGTGACGTCCCTGACCTCTTCTTGGGGATCTAAGGTGAGGATAACTGCTGAGTTAGAATTACTTTTTGATACTGGTCTGGTATGGGCCCATGAGATGTCCTCTGTTTCAGGTTCTTGATTCCTTTCACTCCTTCTAACTCTAGCCCCTATAAAATACATGTGTGAGAAAGTGCCACATTGTCCTGAAAGTGATGTTTAATCTTGCCCTAATTAGCATAGACAAATGTAAATTCGGGCTAGAGAGTTGGAACTAAAGGTCTGTGAGTTGAATGGATAAATATGGGATAGTCTAGGATGGCTTCAGTGGATTGAGTCCCTGAAACATCACATTCACAGGTTTGAAAATCATTACATCGCGAATTGACATCATTCCATGGAGAGCTATGAGAAATGGATGCATGATATAAGCTTCTGCAAAAGTGACTGAAGTCTAATATTACCCATATACATTTGACTTGTTCTGTTTTATTTTCCTTGTGACATTGTAATTTTAGAAGTGCTTTAAAATAAATAATCAACTTGTTTATGAGAAAAAGTATCTCTGATCAAAAAGAAATATTTGCTTTATACTATATTATGTTGCCCAACTTTTTATTTGAGTTTAATTCTCAACAAATTGCATAGACATGGGTGCTTGGATAAGTACAAAACTACAGGAGATCTGTAAGAGGCATTTCTATAACTGCCAATATTTTGCCTTAAGCTGATTCTCTTTGAGTTTTTCAGTTTTAATATTAATGTTGGTTAATGATATAAAAATGATTGCTTTCTCTTAAAAATTATAAATTTTTAGCAGAAAACAGTACCATTTAAATCTAACTGAAATACCAGTTGTAGGTCAGTGGGTATCATTGTTTATGTCTATGACAACAATCATGCGGCAGTTAAAAAAATTATATGTAGTACAGATAGGTAGACCACTGTTGAATGGTTGCAAGCAAGGCATCTAAATATATATTAGTATGGTCTTTATTGTACTCATCATTTGTTATATTCCCAAAATAAAGCAGCAATAGCATTTCACAATGTTTTTTTTTTTTCTAATCACCCTCAAACGATCATATTACAAGTAAGTTTGAGAAGGATAGCAGAGTTTTCTATATGCCTGCTGACTTACAGCATAAAGATAAACTGAAAATGTCTTTGACCCAAAGCGAGAGACATGGGAGTGGGTTGGGGAGAGGCTATGATCTTAATCAGTGTATCATGGTAGCATAATGCCACGCCAGAATAACAGGCATAAGCAGTACAGAGTAGAAACAAAATTAGAAAGCAAAATTACTGGCAATGAGATGAAAGATCCAGTCACAAATCCAACTAGCCTAGAATATTTGGAAGAACTGTCAAGCAAGACTGAGTCATTTATTAAAAGCCACAAAAGACTCAGGAGTAAAAGACACTACATATTAGGCTAAAAAAGCAAGATTGGACCAAAACCTGTTAAGCACTCAGGAGCTAAGAGAGTCAGAGGCAGCGGAGTTTACAATAAGGCAAGAGAGAGGATAATGAGTAAGACAAATCAAAAGAAGGCATAAGAGCCACCATTGTCAAGAAGACCTTAAAATTAAGGCAACTTGTACCTCAGAGATAAAGTTTTTATACACTTCCATCTGGGGTAGAAGCAGCCTTTTAGAGTGCAATCAATTTATGGCTTCCAGCTGGGAGCAGGTGAGCACTGTCAGGAAGGAAGCATGTGGATTTGCCTGACTACTGAAGGAAATATTGCTAACCCCACCCCAAAAAAAGTAAGTCAAGGAAAATAGATTTATTATAATCATGGCATTTTTATAGCCCAGGAGTATTGATTCAAGATGAAAGACTCTATGGCTTTTGTTAACTATCACTTAGCAGCCTCATTCCCAGAGAACTATTACGACCCACCCCCCCATCCCCACCCCCGCCAGATACACATGAGGTGATGCTTACTGAGAACAACAGATTTTCTACAAATAGGAAGTCTGTCTTGATGTTGATTACATTGCAGAAATCTTAATGACAGCCATGTTTTGTAACTTTGTTTTCTTTCACCAAAAAAATCACTTTATTAAGTAGCAGTATGATTAATAAATATATACACTATAAAAAAGTATTGTCTAAGGAGATATCAATTTAAAGCATGAATATCAATTATAGACACTTTGAGATGTTTTGAATATCTTTCTTTCCTCATGGTATTTACTATTTATGTTTTCTAGTTTGAGTGCTTTCTTTATCTGTTGTTACTGGGTTTATTCAGCTTTAATAGTTTTCATAGATCAAATTGCAAAATCATTTATTACTTTAATGCATGTTAATGATGCACCAGAAAATAACATACAGTTTTTTTTCTTATTTGTGAAACTTTTAGCCCTCTATCAAATGGATGGAGATCTCTATTGCCAGCTTTCTTTTATCAACATTTTTCTTTTCTTGACTACACCAAAATTCATATGGCAGCACAATAGGCGTGTCATTCTTGTTTTTCCTCTAATCATGTTTTGCCTAATATGGGAGAACTTGGTACATGAAGGAATAATCAGATCCCTTCACTTCTAGTGTCCTTTCTCTATTCTTCTATCCCATGTTCACTCTTCGTTCTCCTGCCTTTTATCACCTCAGTCTCAAACTTTTAGAGAACAGCCTTTTCATTTAGGAAAAATAGATTATAGAGATCCTATAGTATTTATTGCACTCCCAAAACCATCTCTACTTTTATTCATTCAACAAATATTTAGGATATCCATCATGTACCAAGAATTGTGTGAAATGCTGATAATATAATAATGAGCAAAACCAGACAGGTTCTCTTTTCTCACGGAGCTTTCCATTATGTAGAGTAGACATATATTGGACAAATAACCCCACAAACAATAAAGTATAAATGGCATAGTAACCATGAAGTAGTGGTCTATGATACTTGAAGGGTCAGGGAAGGATTATATAAGGAAGTGATGTTAGATCTGATAACTGAAACCTTTAGAGCATTTTTAACTAAGTGAAATGATTGGGGTGGGTTAGAGCATTCCAGGCAGTGGACACAGCATGCACATAAACCTTGTGGTTGAAACAAGGCAAGTTGAAGGGCAAGAAAGAAGAATGGGGTGCTTAAAGCAGACACATGTGGCACAAGATGATACTGGAAAGGAAAAAATACAGGTTAGACTATTTAAAAGCCCATAAGTTGCATGTTGTAGAGCCTTTTGATCTTATCCAAACAGCAGCAGAAAGTTATTAAAAGGTCTGTCGTGTGTGTAGTGTGTGCATATGCATACACATGTGTGTGCATGGGCCTGTGCATCTTCTTGGTGGGTGGGATGGTAACAATTGTGGGATGATATGATTGTATTTTCATTTGGAGAGAAGAGAACTAGAGGAACATGAGATTGGACCTAAGAAGGCTGTCTGAAATAGCCTTGCAGTTGTTATTGTAAAAAATAGTGGTGATTTACGGCTTAGATTAGGGAAGCAATTATAGAGATGGAGAAATGGATATACCAGAGATAAGGAGTATGTCCAGCAGCATTTGAGGATGGGTTGGATATGTGTTTGGAGGAAAAAAAAAAGTGACAGGATAGTTCTTAGATTTCTGTTGTGTGCTGATGGAGGAATTCTGGTATTATAAATTAAGACAGATGTATTAGCTGATGTAACTGATGGTATAAGGTTGAAGTTGACTTCATGAGTATCTGGATCCAGGAAAGCAGATGATGTCTTCAGCATTTTTACTCTCTCTTACTTTGTCTTCTTTGCTCCATGGTGTAGTGGATGACTCATTCTTACCCATGACAGATAAGCATTTTAAATCCATCTAATGACCTAGCATCAGATAAATCTATGGTTCCTAATCCCAGCTCCCAGGGGACCTCCACCTTTCAAACCCTAGGCCATTTACTGATATCTGTGATTCTGGTATTTTCAGTATACTCTCTCCAGTCCCCACAACTAAGCTCTTTGCAAAAATTTTCTTTTAAATGGAACCATCCTAGGGGCACCTGGGTGTCCAGCTTTGGATCAGGTCATGATCTCCCAGCTCATGAGTTTGAGCCCTGCATCAGGCTCTGTGCTGACAGCTGAGAGCCTGGAGCCTGCTTCAGATTCTGTAACTCCCTCTCTTTCTGCACCTCCCCCACTCTCTCTCTCCCTCTCTCTCTCTCAAAAATAAACATTAAAAAAATTTTTAAAAAATAAATGGAACCATCTTTATTTTAAGCAATTAAAAGATTATCCATGAAACATTTTGAATATTAAACATATTTTGATATTTACTCTCCCATAGAGATGATGGATTTAGGATAAATAAAGTGAAATATGATTTTCCCAATATATATAGTAAATACAGATTTATATTTTTGAGATCACTGCAATGCAAGTATAGTTACTATGATATAGATATATCCCAAGAGAAGAAATTAATAAAAGAGAAGGAGAGAATAAAGTGAATATGGAGAATAAAAATTGAGTTTATTCAATGAGTGTGCCTTGTATTCTAGGTATTGTGCTAGGTATTTCTACACATGGGTTCACACTTACTCCTCAGTCAACTTTGAGGAGGAAGATGGAACACATTATAGACAAAGGGACTGAGGCTACAGTGACTTGCTCCATATTAAATACCCAGGGATTAATGTTATTCTGGTACATGGTAGTTTCCATAAATAATTTTTGGACAGAAGGTTTGAATGAATGAATAATTGAATTGAGTCTTCATACAAAATAGTGTGTGTGTGTGTGTGTGTGTGTGTGTGTGTGTGTGTGTGTGCCATTCATTGGCAATGAGATCTTGAGCAGAGTGCTTTATGAATAGGACTCAGTATAGCCATTCTTGATTTTTTGTAAGTTAAGAACTTATATCTCAAATCATTTTACTTCTTTCTAAAACCAGTCTCAGTGTATTGTTCTGGTTTGTTATCTTTCCACTTCAACCATGTTATGTTTCATGTGTCTGATTTCTCCAATTTGTGTCTTGAATCCATTCTGTTTTTTTCCACAGGTACATACTATTAACATATACATATTATTCACTATTCCCTGTGCCCTGGACAAGAGTCCATCTCCTTTTCAAATATTCTGTCTTTGGAACCCAATAATATTTTGTTGTCGTTGTTGTTGTTGTTGTTGTTAAGAGTGAGTGTTTTTGTGGGGAGCCTGGGTAGCTCAGTCAGTTAAGTGTCTGACTCTTGATTTCAGCTCAGGTCATGATTTCATGGTTTGTGAGTTTGAGCCTTGCATCGGACTCCACGTTGCCAGTGCTGGGCCTGCTTGGGATTCTCTCTCTTCCTCTCTCTCTGCCCCTCTCCTTTTCAAATGCTCTCTCTCTCTCTCAAGAATAAATTAAAAAAAATAAGAATGAGCAGTTTTACTTGTTACTGTAGGAGTTTGGAGGATGAAAGACATCAGAATGGCTGAATCTCTGTTCCTTTTGCAAACTTGCTATTCTATGTAAACAAGGCCACTATCCAGGAATGAAGGGAGAGACAGAAAATAATCTGCCTCAGCCTGGACTCCAGGAAATTAAGGACATTATTTTCACCTGTTTCCATGCCCACCACCTAATGGCAACCAGTTCTGGATTACAAATGCTCCCTGAATGTCACTTCTTCCATTATTTGAGAGCAGTTATGATACCTGATATAAGTCTAATTCATGAAATCCTCACTGCAACTCTATGATGCAGTGATTATTATTATTCTCATTTTACAGCTGTGAGAACCTAGAAAGTGTAAGAAGCGTGGCAGGGTCACGTGGCAAGTAAACGACAGCCTCAGGATTCAAATCCTGATGTCTGGTTCCACAGCCTATGCTCCTAGCCTCAGGCACTGCTGCCTCTCAAACAAGAAAACCCTGACTTACTAAGCATAGAAATTATTGCTATTTATCTTAACGATGCATCTCTCTTTGAAAATAGTGCTATTTGTGGAAGTAATGAAAGTTCCTCTGCATAAATGCTCTGGAAAACGCCAGTTGCCTCAAAATAATTGGCAAAAAAAGATTTGAACGATCTTTATTTTTATGTGTTATCAATTTTTTTTTCCACATCCAAATTCGATAGAGAAACCTAACAGGTTGTTTTTGGTTTTTTGTAATCTCCAGACATGATTAAAACGTTGTGTAGTTTTACAATAATGAATGTTAATTGTCAAGGTCTGTTTCCATTTTAAAAATTCATTTTTTGTTGTTGTTGTTGCTTAAATTTGACATCACCCCTCCCATAAAGGAGGCAATGTGTGGTTAAGAAACAACTTGTGCTAGTTGGTGATTATTCGGCAGAAGCTGAAGAGGGGTGAAGAACCCCCACAGAAGTACCCACGAGGGAATTCACCCCTTTTTCAGCTGGTGGAGAGCACTAAATATGCAGAGCGCCATCTAGCCCCAGAAGTGGTGCCGCCCTCGCCTGCCATTCCACAGCCATGCCCCTCTACAAAGGGCAGATCATTAAGCCATCCAGCGGTGGGGAGTATTTTCATATAGCTGTTGCCCTTTATAGCAGCCTGGCAGTGAGTGACCATAATAAATTATGCACTGCTCTGTGAGACTGTGACACAATGCACTGGCGGAACAGCAGGGGTGTTAGAAAATCCATTATTTGAAATTTTTGTTTCTTTTTCTTACTAGATTCCATGCTGTTCTTTTCCTGTCATCTTGTTCCTTTTTTTCCTATCTATTGTTTTGAGGGTTTTGTGTCTGACAGTTCTTTTCTGCTGCTGGTTTTGTCCTTTTTGTTACCTTGTTTCTGCCTTCGTGGGCTCTCCCCCTACCTCCCTTCCTTGGTCTTGTGTGTTGTGAGCCTCGTTCTCCTTTTCTGTCATGCAGTCATTTGCTTTACTTTTCTTTCTCTTTCTGCCTTATTGTCTCATATAATGCAGAAAAACAAATTCTCTTTTTGTCGGCATTCTTTTACATGGTGTTATGTGGTTGTCATTTTCCCTTCAGGATAGATGCACTTTACTGTATGTACTATTCATTTTGGCTCCAAGAATCCAAAACACATGTCCAGAGGAGTGCCAAGGCTGATGGCAATAAAAAACAATCAAAGCAACCAGTAGAATAGTTCTTTGGGAACAGTGCAGACCTATTTCTTCCCTGTGGATCAATTCACATAGAATCTGTAAGTTTTTGTTCCTAATTTTAGATTATTCAATACCTTTCTCTTTTCTCCAAGACTAGGTCTATTCCAAAGTCGCAATTGTTTGAACGCTTTTCCTCTCAAATCTATCTGCTATTTCCATAATTGTTTTTCCATTGATGAATACAGCCTGAAAAGATGATTCTGGTAGTTGGAACATCCACTGATTCAGTTAATCCACCAGTTATTAACTGAGCAACTATAATGTGTCAGGAATTGTGCAGGTGCTCTAAACATTGGTCACCGTGAGTTTTGTTTTTTGTTTGTTGTTGTTGTTGTTTTTGCATTCTTTACCTGTTCACGTCCCTTATCCCTAACTTCTTTCTTCTTTCTGTGGCCACGCCACATATTATTTGTCATTCTGCCTTCTCCACTCTCTCTACCTTGACTCCTTTGGACCTAGCATTCCCGTTTTTACTCAGATTTATTTACAAAGAACTTGTGATTTTTCTGCCTAAATTCACTGCATTGGATTAGAAAGCTCAAATCTTGTTGGCAGTGAACACCTGAGAATGTGCCAGATTCTTCAAACCCACTTTTGTGTTGCAATTACAAACAAAACAAACAAAAAAACTCCCCCCCAAAAAAACCAAAAAACAAAAACCCACAGAAATGGTAACCTGACCTCTGGTGTGGCTATGGATTTCTATAATATTTGCAGTAGCTGAATTTAATTATATCAATATGTATACGTATTAAATAGTAATGAATTAAGTAAACATCTACAATTAAACTTTTCCTTTTACAGTATTTAGTTCCTTGTTTCTTTTAAATGTTTTTTTTATCTCTATTTGCTTTTATTTGCTTATTTTCTCATTTTATAAACTTCCTGTCTTCTAATCCATTTCTCCTGAATCACCTTCGATTTTTAGTTTCTACCTCTGTTTCCTTTCTCTACTTTTTAGATTTATTTTATTCCAGGGTTATTGCAATTTTACTTTTTGTTGTAGTTGTTATTTTAGACACTGCTATGATAGCTCAAGAAAGTTAGCTTACTGTTTTCTACAGAAAATATTAAATGATTTCTTCTATCTGTACTGGTTTCCTTTATATTTTTAATCTCTCCACCCTTCTCATGTTTCCAAATTTCCAGCTAAGTGTTTTCTTCATTCTGTAATTTCTCTCTCTTTTCTTGGCACATTGAATTGCACCCCTTAATTTTTTCCTACATCAGTTTTTTTTAAAGAAACACTAGACCCTTGAATATCATTTTGCAAATGCATGTGGATGACTTCTCTTTTTATTTTTACTAATTGGCCTTTCAGAACAAACTCCCAAACGTGTACTATAGCTCATTTTATGCACTTACAACAAGTCAGCTGTCCAGTCAGCTTCCAGAAGCAGTGAAATGCTCATGTTAGAGTCTTATGTGCTTCACATTTCCAATTTTTAATTATTTCCTTCTGTGTTGGAAGAAAATAGAGGGAAGGATAGATATAAAGAGCTATGAAATAGTTGTAAAAGTGAAAGGGAGGTAATGCACTAAAAGTAAGTAAGTAAATTTGATATTTAGAACACTTACATCCATAAAGGGTGCTATAGGGAAAATATTCTTGGTGACAGGATAGACGATAAGAACATCAGGAACCTCTCACAGATTTGTTCCTGTCGGTCAAGGTTTTTATAGCTGATTCCACCAAACAACACTGGCTTTGGCACAAATATATCTGGTTCACCCTACAGAATTTCACCCATGTCATTACTAAATGGCTCTGCCTTGACAAGGCACTGTTCCTATTTTTCATGTCTTTGACATGGTGCCCTAATTTTTAAAAGTTAGCAATACTAGTCTGTTTTGAATCTGCTATTGCATTTTTATCAGCCAGATTCCACATATGACATAAATACTTGAGTAAGTGATAATATTTTAAACTCAGTATATGAAACAACATGGAAAAATTATGTCATATTTCTTTATTCTGATTTTGTGACTTCTAGCATCACGAATAACTGAAGCTCAGTTCTTCCTGTGCCTTGAATAGAGCCAATTTTAAAGCAAAACTGTCACTCTTTAAAAATAAGCTTTATCAGTTAATTTATTCCACAGACCCTCTAACCCAAATTTTTAGTTAACCTTGGATTTGTCAGATGGGATAGTTGCCTACAAAAGTAGCCCAGTCTTGGGCTAACTATGACTACATATAAAATGACTAAATGACTAAATATAAAAATGTTATGGGCAACCCACATTCTAGTATAAATTGTCAGCATAAGAAAGAAAATAGATCCATTTGGAGGACTAGATTATTCAAAAAATTCGGGCGTATACAGTGTTAATCTTCAAATTAGGGAGCTTTTAAGTATGGCATTTCGCACTAAGTCTAATGGCTTGAGTATTTAATTCTTTCCAATACCACCGCCAGTATTATAATAGAGTTTAATTTTAGTTAAAAAGGTTTCACTGTCCTCATGACTTTCTTTTTCTTTGGTCACCCACCCCTCCTCATTCTTACCTCTCTCTCTCCCAGCCCTCAATATGGGTGGTTCTCAGGTCTGAGACTACTTTTATCTCACTGAATTTTCATTTTTCTTCTCGTATTTAACTTTATCTTTCTATTTCTTTAATTATATATATTTTTCTCTTTTTTGTTTACTTGGCATTTTTCTTGTTTGAATCTGCCTTATGGTTTCTGATTCTCTTAGAATCATCACTAGTTTTTTAATAAGAATTTGTAGGATTGGCTTACATTGCTAACAATTAATAACTCTCATTTTTTGAGAGTTTATTCTATGCCAGGAAATGTGTTAACATTTTAGGTAGATCATATTATTTAATTCTCAACCAACCCTCTGAGCCACTACTAACATTATCCCTGCTTTTGAGATAAAGAAACCAAAGCATAGAAAGATTAAGCAATTTGTTCAAAATCCCGCAGGCAGGAAATGGCCAAGCCAGGACGCAAGGTCAGAGTTTCTGACTGCAGGCTTGCACCCTTTTACTTCATAGCTCCTCTTGTAAAAGGATGCCGAGCTGTATTAATTTGCTTTGGATCTGTATGTAAGAATGGGCGATTTCCCTACCTTATCTTTCTTCATCATGGATTCTGATGAGAGCTGAGTTACAACTATAATGGGGGTATTGGATCTTAGAGTGTTATTTTGGTCCATATTCTCCTTGCCCTACACACCTTCTTGGCTTCCTTCTGCCCACCACCATGTGAGATAAGTTTACACATGAAAGTAACTCTTGTTTACCTCTATTACTAGAGGAAACCCTTTCTAAGGGCAAAGTCCCTGTCGTCTTCTTTTTCACATCCTTCACATTGCCTTGTATGTGAATAGTTTTCAGATAAAGGACCACAATTATAAACCCTGGCAAATGAGCATTCTCAGGCACTTCTGCTGTGCAGTGCTCGTTTTTTCCTCATACTACAGGATAAAAAAAGGCAAAGGCAAGGCATCACTCTTCTTTGATGTAGGTCAAATAGAGACATCCCAGAGCCCTTCCCAAGTGGTCTGTTGTGAAGAACTTCGTTCAGTTTTATACATTTTTATTTTCCTCATTTCAGTGAAGGCAGAGTACAGAAGAAGAAGCAGGGCAACTTGGCTAAGCAGTTAACTGTTTATTTTGTAGAATCCAACAATCACATATACTTGAAAAGGTTTTGTAGAATTTTTAATAAATACTCCGAAAGAGCTTATGTTTTTATTTTGAATTACAATTCAACAACATTTAATCCCTTGTTATTGCTTTGTCAGACTTTTAATTGAATTATTCAAAACATGAAACAAAAGGAAAGAATTGTAGATAGCACAGTAATATTAGCAGAATTACCAGAGTGCTGAGAATTATTAAAGAGGACATTATGTTTGTTAATCGGGCATTTAATTTTGCTTCTGTTTGTTGATGGAAAACATCCTCTTGGAAAGGATTTTTTCAAAAACCTTAATTGTGACAATGCCTTCTTAATGTCCATGAATATACTGTACAGCAAAAGCTGTTTGAAACCTAATTAGTCAAAAGATTCCTAATTTCCATTTTAACCCTAGGATGGCTGACCAGCATTCCAGTCAGATTGGTCATTAGTGCACGGGAAAAAGCAGGCCTTTCAATACTGGCTTAAAAAGTGAAAAGTGCTCAGAGGAAAGATTTTAAACTATTATGAACTATCACCAAAAAAAGGAATACTGTCTCAACTCATATTATGAGGCAGGCATAACCTTAGTATTGAAACCCTACGTTAGAAAGGAAGTTGCAGGCTACTCTCATAAACATTGATACAAGACACCAAACAAAAATATTAATATGTTAATTCCAGCAATGCATAAAAAAGGTGAACTATGTGGTCTTACTTCAATAAAGCAAGGTTGGTTTAAACAACCCCCCCCAGATCAGTTAATGTAAATCATTACATAAACAGGTAGATCTATGTCTTAATCCAGAGGAATAAGTGAAACACAAGTTTCACATGTAATCAATGTGTGTTGTGTGTGTATATATAGATATATGTATATACATATGCATATATATACATACAGCGAAGCAAAAAGTTGAAGTTTTATTCAATGACAGTATATAACTATATAGAGATATACCTATATGAACATAGGGTAAAGAATGAAAAGGATACACATTATTGCTCCTAGTGGATAGAAACTCTAAGATTGGGAAGGGGGAAATTTTATTTACTTTATACAATTGTCTAAATAGGAACAATTGTTAACTATTATGTTTTAAAATATAACTATTTCAATAAGTCAGGATATTTTTATATTTGAGCGCACAGGATGTGACTCTGTAGTTAAAACAATTTCACTACCATTATTGTTACTAAGCTAGGAATTGCTATTATGTGCCATTAACTCAGGCTGAAATATTGGTCTGTCTACTCAAAGAATAAACCAAGTGAATTTGAAATTGTACCCTCCATTTCCAAAATTCCTTAAAATAGTTATTAACAAGAACAGGTTAACTTTGGGGGACAGTCTCTTTGTTTTTTAGAAATAATGACTAAAAATAAATTGTCCTAAACTCATTTTACTTGATCTAGGATTCTTTTCCATGAAATTGTCCAAAAAATGGCTAATTTCCATCTAATTAGAAGTGTAATTTGGCAATGCTGTAATTAAAATTATTAGAGTAATTTTTAAAATAAGATGCTTCTTAAAAAACATTAACAGTGGTGGCCACAGCACACGAAGTGTTATTTACCATTTACCAAAAGAATAAATAGGTAGTAAATCATGATATAAACATAACCAAGTTGAAATTGTAAAGACTTGGAGAGTTTTTAAATTTGCCATTGAGTTTGTGAAGATTTATAATATCTTACCAGCTATTATCCACCTATTTATTATAGTAAAGGGATTTTGTTCTTTCATACCTGCCCATGAGAGAAAGCCATTTGTAGCTTCAGCACTCATATATTAAAGAAGTTGTATGCTTTCTTTTAAAATTTTTCATGGAAGACATAAACCTAATCAAACCTTTCTCCCCTCTAGCTGGTAACCTCTGCATGAACTAAAGGGTTGAAATATTGTTTAATCATGCTACATACCACTTTTTACAGTTATGAGAAACATTATTTTGCTGCAGTAGAAGCAACAAAACAAAATGTTTTTACTCTGTGCAAGGAGAAATATATTTTTAAATTATTTATTATTTTAAATGGCATGATTTCTTATGAAACTACATTTTCCTCTTCTGTATTTCAAATATTACTTCTGGGAGAAAAGCACATTTTTAAAACAATGATAATATACATGTAATCTGAGGAACACAGACCCTCTTACTGACTTGTGACTCACAGAGAAACAATGTGCTAATTTCAGTTGGCAATCTTTACTTGATTCCTTCAGTCCAAACTCAACTATTATTAACCTTTGTTTGTGACAATTGAAGAGAATAATGGTTGAATTTAGGGCCTTTAATGTCACATTGAAATCAATAGCTGTAAATGGTAGTTGCCACAGTTCTAACTGATCTGTCACATTCAAACAAAGGAAGGCCTTTCTCAGTTCATAGAAGATAGCTGAGACAATTAAACACACAAACACACACAGGAATCTTAGAAGACCTTTATAACATAGAGGAAATGTACCGAATCTCAGTATTTGTATAAGGTTGGTTTTTTTTCCTTTGCGTGTTTGTTTTAATAATGTTTTTAAAAATACTGTACCTGAAACTGTAAGTCAAATATAGGACAGTTAGTAGACTTCATCCAGACCTCAAAACCTGGCCTCTGTCATAAAAATAAATTGAATTGTCTCTCTTAGTGTGGTGGTGATAGTGAGTGGTAGGGGGGTACTGATGATAAGCGCCTTCATGAGCAGAAATTGCAAAGGCCACCAAATAAAAACAGCTCAAAACCCTGAGTGCCAGAGTTCTGCATGCTTCTGACAACTCTCTTATCTCTTCAACTCCCAACTCAAATCCATCTTTGAGACTTCTGTACATTCATCAGTGTTACACTTTCTGTGCTCGGGTTTGACTTTGTCTTTATACCTTTCTTATTTTTCTGGACATTTGGTGGATGCAAATTAAAAGAGATTTCCATTCATGTTCCCATATATGACTTTGAACCTGAAACTGGTTATAATCATCTGTACATTGATCAATTACATTAAGAACATAAGTCCACTTCTGCTTAGTGTTGTTATGTTGAATGAAGTAATAATAATGTTTCAGTGCTTTATCAGAAAGAAAAAGCTTTGGTAATTTTTTTCCCTATATAATAATAGGCCTCCAAGTTTTATTAAGGCATAATATGAAAAATTCTTATTCACTGAAATGCCATTCCAGCCATCCTTTGAAAAATTAAATTAGTTGTTCTTGGAAGTAGAAACTAGAAAGATTCAATACTACAAGAATATAGGAGATTAAAAAGAGGAAAGTAGACAAGATCATGTTTTTAACTTGCCTTAAGCAAAAGTACTATTTTTTTCCTCTGCTTATAATTTTATAAGACAATATTTTAGACTTAACATTCACCAAAATTATTAGTTTAAGGACTCCATGCATGACTTAAAAAAAAAATTCTACTTCTCAGCAATAAATTCATTTATTCAAGAGGAACATAATCAGTGTCTAATGGGCCTTTTTTCTACTTTATTTCCTCCCACAAGACAATGAGATTCCAAACTCTATCAAATCAACTACCTGGGAAAAAATCAGCCAGTAAACTGGCTCCATAGGAAAACAAACCCCTGATTTGTAGCATTTGCTGGTTTCTATGGTATAAATGCTCCACCACAAGCAATTTTAAGGTACAACCTGATGTCATTGAATGTAGAGCCTGCCTCAGCCCACCGCTGGAATAGTTAGGCTTCACCTGTGGAAACTTACTTCTGCAGCCACTCTTAGCACTGCTAGAACACTGAGGATAGAAAATGGCATCAGTCTTCATGAAGGAGAGAAACATAAAGTAATAAAATGGCTGACCCAAACACCAGCTGTTCATATTAGATCATCATACTCATCTGCTTTGAGATAAAGGGAATAAGAACCAGTAACTTTGTAGGTAAAACTAAAACATTTTTAAGGTAAATTTTACTTTTTTAAATGCTAAGCCAGATGTTCATTAAAGATGTTCATCTTTAATGGTGTGGTCTATGTTCAGTGAAAGAAGTTAGAAATTCAAAAATTCTCTGGGTTCCTAAGTATATCCTGTACTCAACAGATCTTTTTTCTTAAATTATGCACTTCTGGAAAAAAAAGAAGGGTTAATGAGAACAATCTAATTTGTAAAGGCTTGCACATAGCTATGTGAATCTCAGGTTATCAGCATTAATTTGAAATCTTTGTAATTCAACATGAGATAATTGAAGGTGTTTATATAAATTCAATATACATGTCTGCATAAATATGTAGAGGCAAAGAGTGAAACAGGATGTTGAGTTAGTTGACCCTTTTATTTCGATGAAAACATAAAAGGAAGACCAACTAGCTTATGCCAAATGAGGGAAATTGTTGACTTGAGCCAAACCACAGGAATGGTAATACAGCTGACTCAGGAAAGGTGAAGACAACCTGATACCTCAATACCTTCTCTATCTATTGAACCAATTTCCTCTGTGACTCAGCCTTATTGTCACTGTCCTGCAAATATCAGTAGTGGATGAAAGGGTATGCTAGGTCATCCATTGTGGTTAATGCATAGATTTATTGGATTCTAGTCAAAGAACCTACTGAATAAAACAATTATTTGGGGGGAAACTGCTGAGGTATTCTTGTGGCCAATTGTATGTCCAGTGTATTCACATGGTATATGAGAAAAATACATGTTCTATGTGTGTTTCATAGTTCACATTATCTGTTAAATCAAGCTTTTTAATTGTATCATTCAAATTATCTATATCCTTGCTAATTTTTCAGTTTGGTCAATTGGTCAGAATCTAAAAGCGATCTATTAAAATGTCATATTATCATTGTTTTCATATGTTTTCTTATTTGTTTCCTAGAGTTATGAGTCTTAGGCTAAGCCTTAAAGTTCTATTATCTGCCTTATATTGCTTGCAATATAGTTTCTGCCTATAGTTTTGGGAATCATACATGTTATCATTATATAATATCATTCTTTACCTTGTCTAGATTTTCATACTTAACATTAAAATGCTATTCCTGAATTCTTTTTTTCTCTATTTTAGCTATTTGATTTTTTAACTCAATCTAGATATTTTTTATTTTGATAGGCAATTCAGCCTATTCACACATACAGTGGTAATCGATCTGTTTGAGTCATCATTTCATATTATTTTGTGTTTTCTATTTATTTACTTTTTTGGGTTTTTCCCCTTATTTCCTGTTTTCGTTTTTGTTTTTGTTTGTTTTTACTCCAACATGGGACTTTTATTCTTCTGCTCTCAATGATGTATAAAGTAATAGTTCTCAGTTAATATTTCAAAGTCAATAATGATAAGGCCGTAATAGGACAGCCTACTTGCCCATTTTACTCCTGAACCCCTCCTTTCTCTACTTCTTTTAGAGACTTTTAGACAAATTACTGCCATGTTCCCTCTACTTTCTTCCCTCCACAATTCCTGAGTTTTACTGAGTAGGTGAAAAATTTTGGTTATAGGTTTTTATTAAACTTGTATTAATTAAGAACCTACTGAATAAAACCACTATTTGGGCAGGGGGGGAACCGCTGAGGTATTCTTGTAGTCAATTGTATGTCCAGTGTATTCACATGGCATATGAGAAAAATACCATGTTAAAATATACATATTTAATTTGAAGACCTTGTATTACAATTTATATTCTGAGTCTTAGTTGTAGAGTTGTCATCATATAAATTGAAACAAGTTGCTTAATACTGTTTATTGTACTATTCTTCTTCCCCCTTCTCAGAAAGAAGAGATTTGCTTATGATTGAATTTTCATGAGGTTGGGAGTACTTCCTTGAGTATTTTCTTCAGATAAGATATCAGTACATGGGTGGCATATTTTCTGAATCCTTGAATGTTGAAAACTATTGTGCTTTTCCCTTAACATTTGAGTATTATATTGGCTGGTATAAAGATTCTTGGATCATAGTCCTTTTCTTTTAATAGCATAGTCAGATAATCTTTCTTTTGTAAGAAAACTATTTTTTGTTCTGGTAGAAGAAAGAATTTTTTCATTAGCATTGGAGGTCAGACATTTCCTCTGATTATGTCTAGGTGTGTGGCTTTTTTATAAAATTAATCCTGTCTGAGTCTTAGTCCATTCAGTCAAAAGGCAGAAGTCTTTCTTTAACTCAGAGAATTTTTATTCTATTATTTCCTTGATTATCACTTCTAATCCATGATCAATTTTTCCCCATCTGGAACTCTTCTTTTTTGCATATTATGTCACCTAAATCTTCCTCTAAATCTCTTATTTTATTGCTAATTTTCTTCTTTTTTTCCCCTTTCATTTGATCATCCAGACAACTAATTCAGTTCTCAGCAGTGGTTACTATCTTTTTCCATTCCTCTATTTGATTTTAGAACTCTAAAAATCACTGTTGTCCATTCAAGTAATTATTATTTTTATTTTCTAATTACATCTCCTTGAGAATACTCTTTACATTTAAATTAACATTCTCTTCTATCTCCTTCATTAGCTCTTCCTTAATAGTAGCCACCTGTTCAGCTTGACGTCCTTCCCACAACTTACAGAGTCCATGAAATAGGTAGTAATTTTTCTTTGATTTCCCTGTAATGTAGGTTTTGCCACACAAGAACAGGTTAGGATTTGAGGTTCTCTTTGGCTAAGGTACAGTGGAAGGTTGTGGATGATATGGCAGTTTCCTCTAGTAAGCTAGTGATTACACACCCCCTGAACCACTTCATTGAGAAGGATGTGAGACCGGCTGCTAAGACTCAGTAGGTGCAAGCGGAAGAAAGTCAATTCCTCCCAAAATATTAATACTTGGAACAATTTATCCCATCCATTCACTACCTTCCAACCCTTCCAGGCGGTCTGCCCCAGCAGGATCAGGTAACCTCCAAGTGGATCATGTGAAACATTGGCAGATGTGCTCCTTTTGCATGATTGGAACACCACTGGCATATGTTGTCCGAGCCCTCTCCAGTGGCCAAGGAGTCTGCTGTATTAACTTCAGGCCTGCTGAGACCTCTGCTTTTCTCTCTGCCCCAAGGTTAATGAAGCCTCACACTTGTTCTTTTCTCTGGGGAACTCAAAGCTTCAGAGGTACTAGCTGACTTATTTAGATATTGAGTTATTCTAGCAACTTTCTATCTTCCCTGAATCCATTTACACAATTTAAAATATTGTCATCAAGTGTAAAGGTTTAACCTTACACAGTTTTTCATTTTCACCTTTATTTTTTTGGGTTATTTCTATCAAATCTAATTTTCCCAGTGTCTCATTCAGAATATTTTTAAAAATAGCAGGTCAAAACAATGGGATTATAGTCTCCTACAACTTCATCTACAAAATTCTGTAGCATGGGGACTACATAATAATAGACATCCGTAATAAACAATAATGAAGAAACCACCCATTTTGGAAAGGAGAAAGAGGGGCGTCTGGGTGTCTCAGTCACTTGAGCGTCAGACACTTCGGCTCAGGTCATGATCTCATGGTTGGTGAGTTTGAGCCCTGCATCAGGCTCTGTGCTGACAGCTTGGAGCCTGGAGCCAGCTTCGAATTCTGTGTCTCCTGCTCTCTCTACCCCTCCCCTGCTCTCTCCCTCTCTCTCTCAAAGATAAATAAACATAAAATTTTTTTTAAAAAAAGAGAAAGAGAATCAAGATATAGTTGCCAATGGTACTAAGCATAGACCACATGCTGCTTGTGGGTTTAGTGGTTACTCACTTCCCATGAAGTAAACCAAATGCTTTATTTAACCAGTCTGGCTGCCATAGGTTCAGCTTCTGCTGCTGGGGGCCAGCTTTTGCCCAGTGTTAACACAGTTAAGTAGTGTTTAGATATTGAACAATTCCATGCCATTCTGCCAGACTTAGAGTTCTTTGGCAATGTAGCTTCTTTAAATCCTACTGAGCTTCTTGCTAATTTCATTTGGGTACTCTCTTAGCTGGAAACCAATTACAAAAAATGTATGAGTCATGATTCTTCAATTTAAGCCTGCCTTAGTTGTCTCTTAGCAAAAAGCCTAGGAGTTCAGCCCATCATCTAAGATGTCATTTGAAGGTCTTTGTCTTAGAGCAGTGGGAGACAGTAGAGATCTGTCCTGAGAGTCCTAAATGAATGGATACATTATACTACAGAGTTGAGTCTGTGTGTGGTGATTGGAGTTGGGGCAACTAGCGCTTTACTTTGAGCAAGGAGTACAAGGAGTACATTCCTCGTGGTAGAGCCATGAGGAATTCTGTGTCCTCAGTGCTCCAACACTCCTAGGAATATCTCTTTCTAGTCAGTACTCTCTTTTAACCTCAGTTATCAGAAGAGTTCCTCCTCCTTCCCAAGACAACTCTTTCTGCTCATGTGCTTAGTCCCAGCTGCGTCTACTTCTTCAATGTCTTACTCTCCTTTCCATCTTCTGTATTTTTCATTTCTGTCTCTTCATGGTCCCTTTCTGCCCTCCTACACATGTGATAAAAATCCTGTAAGACACCCTGCTCCAGTCCTACTACTCTCTCAGGACACCGGTCCATTTTTCTTCACCCCTTAATTTCCAGTCATGTAGAAAACAGTCTTCATTTCTTCACCATTCATTCTGTCCAAACTTTTTATGCCTACTTTTCTCCCAGTCGAGTCAAAATGCTATCTGAAATGTTACCAATAATATCTTTACAATCTTCTGTCCTCTCATCTTCTGCACATATTTGACTTATTTACAACCTCTCCTTGAAATTATTTCCCATCTCTTTATAATTGTACTCTTCTGCTTCATTTCCCATTTCTCTGAACACTTCTTTCCCCCCATTTTTGTGGTCTGTTTTTATCTTTCTCCTAAGTTGGGGCTAGAATTCACATTTCCTGGCCCCTGGTTAAATTCTCTGTTTTTGACATTATTTAAATATGTCAGAAAACTCATTCATTCTGCAAACACTTATTGAGCACCACAAGGTATACACACCATCAGATTTAATTACTGGTGGCTTTACTATACGTGGCTCTTTAAATAATTTCTGCAATTATTTTTAAATACTGCTGCAAATTTTTCAAAATTTGATTTTGACTCATTGACACTGCTTCTACCTGTTCACTGTCAGACTTTGAATAGTCTACAAGATGTGATTCAAGAGGCACTTTATAAAGGCTAAATTGCCCAAATATATCTTTTCTGCTATGTGCCATGATGTCTGAAATATCCACCATTATTGAGTCATTCTATGAGGTGGAGGCATTGTTACATTTTTTTTTTCTGGAGGTCTCTTAAAATGTGAATGTTCTGTGTAAGAAAAAAATCATTAAGCTGTTTATAACATCATGGCTTAAATTATGAAACTAGTTTCCTTGAAAAATGAGAGTGAATGAGATATAGGACGGGACATAATGGCACTGATAAAAGAAATTAGCCCATGGGTATTTAAGGAGGTCTGGGTAGTGTCAGATTACTGTGATGAAGGTGGACAAATGGAAGCATAAAGAAAGGTAGAAAGAATAAACTGAGCTATGTCTTTATCTCGAAAAGGCATATGGACTACTTTTAGGAGTGCAACAATTGTACTCTTGTATTCTCTGATGTTATTTTAAATGTAAGGAATTTAGAGTTATCCTTGGTCTTGCCTGTTGACTTGGCCTAGTGGAGGAGGCAATGCAGAGGACTCTGGGGACCTAATGGGATCAGGGAGAGCTATGGTAGATGGAGCAGGCTCCTGGGTATTGACATTTCTACAAGTAATACCATGTGGTAACATATTCCATTAATTTAAGGTACAGTTACCCCTAGGAGAAATAAGGGTGCTATTATATCTAAATAGGTGGCTATCTTCAACCCATATTTTATTTATTTTTTTAAATTTATTTTTAATTTTTATTTTATTTTCAGGAGCAAGAGAGATAGAGCACAAGCAGGGGAGGGGCAGAGAGAGAGGGAGGCAGAGAATCCGAAGTAGGCTCCAGGCTCTGAGCTTATCTGCACAGATCCCAACACGGGGCTTGAACTCATGAACCATGAGATCATGACCTGAACTGAAGTCAGACGCTTAACCGACTTGAGCCACCCAGGTGCCCCCAACCCATATTTTAAATATATGCTGAAGAGAATTGCTAAAATTTCTCCTTCAATCATTTCTGAAGATTGGAATCACGTGTGAAGGTTTTTTAAAGGGATACATGGACTACTTTTCCCTGAGATTCCTCAGGAATTTGGGGACATAGGCATTTGAGTGCATGTGTGCGTGCTTCTGTGTGTGTGTGTGTGTGTGTGTGTGTGTGTGTGTGTGTGTGTATGTAACTCCATAAGTGATTCTGATGCACAGCCAGTGTTGAGAATTACACTGGAAATATGATGAGCTGAGCTTGATTAGATAAACTGCAACCATGGAAAGAAGAGGAGAGACTCTGCTTCCTTGTTAGGAAGCATCTTCTAATTAAATTTAGGAAGCAGCCTCTATGAAAGCTGACAGCAGAGCTTCCTCCACATGCTGCAAAGGAAAGCCTGATGAAAAACAAAGGAACTACCCTCTCTAGAAGCTTATCACAGAGGCAGGCAACCTGTCTTTCTTTAAAAACCTACAGTTTGGGTCTGATTTCTTCCCACCCCTGCACAGAATCTTCACATTATGACATTTACATACCCTTGCTTTCCCCAGTATGCGCCAGGCTTTCTTGTTCTCTGCAGTACTTTTGCTCATGGCACAGATTTCCTTCTAACATCTGCCCAGTTAAGCCTCTTTGTTCTCTAAGGACAGGTTCAAATCTCTCTACTGATCACTGCTGCCCAAAGTGACCTTGCCCTTTGCACATGCTGCTGCTTATCTTCAGTTATAATGTATTGAGCTCCTACTATGTGCTAGGTACCTGTAATAGCTGGTAAGTGACAGAGCTAGGAAAGCAGAGGTTTAGCGAATCCCAATCCCACATTCTTTTCATTATGCTATGCTATGCATGCCTCCCCCACCCCATTCTGCCCTGTACTATGATTACTTGGGCCTTGGCTTCCCTCCTGGATTCCATAAGTAGCTTATGGCCACAGACCATATTATATGCATGTTAGAAATCCCATAATGTCTGCCAAAGTTTTTAAAAATGAGTCAAACAATGACCAAACAGCAGGAATTAGCAGCAGCTGGGGATATAACTTCAACCATGGCTCATATTAGCACTCAGACATCTGGAGAGGTTCCAGTTCTTAAAGCATCTTAAGTCCTAAGTTTCTAGTCATTATACAGTCAAATTTAGCAATAACTTGTAGGAAAAGTCTGCACCTTCAAAGACAGAGAGAGAGAGAGAGAGAGAGTTCCATAATAAGCTGAATAAGCCAATTTTAGCAATTACCGAAGAATTAACAAGAAATTGTAGGGGAAAAGTAAATCTACAAGCGCTGAGACTTAGATATTAATGAGGGATATGTCCCAAGACCTTCTCAAATCCCTAAGTATCACTATAATATATAATTTTCCTCATAAAAAGCAGTAAAGTATAACTGAAATATTTAAATGATCCCTGTAGACCCCTAATGATTCTATAGAAATGGAACCAAAGTCATTTATAATGCTATTAACATAAATTCTGAATTGAGCACTGGCTGAAAAATTTTCAAACATCACTTTTTCTTGTTTCCCATATAGAGCATATGGTGTACTCATTTTTGTCTGAGTCACCACCAAATTTATCCAGAACTTCTATTTTCTAAGATGCATCAGTTTTTAAAAGCTATTTCACTTTTTCTTAATGTCCATCGTGAGAGTTAGCCATTAGGTTTCTTCAGGGGTCACTTTCCGCAAAAGTTTTTTGATCAGTTAAAAAAATTATTTTGTACATCTAACTAAAGAAAAAAGAAAAAGAAGGTCAAGGTTGCACTTCAAGGTAGGTGTTAGCTAGAAAAGCTCTTGAAAGCTCAGCTTATTCCTAGCCAAGTGATTCATTCATACCACCCTTACTACGTGATCCACATTTCTTATAAAATTAGATATTAATTAATATATGTCCTATGGGATCACTCACAAATTGTTGAAACTAAATATGAGAAACTTACTGTAATATGTGGTTGTCTTCTTTAATTCTTCTTTTGTGCTTTTTAGTGTATCCATCAATAATAAGGAATTTACTTATTTATTGACTGCATTTTTAGTTTATTTTCTCAGAACTTGTAGTTTATGTTATTGTTTATGCGATACAAAGAGCCCAATAAATGATAATTATTTAGTCTCTGTCACATGATGCAGCACTACCATCATTGGTTAATGACTATTCTGAATTGTGTTCGTGCTCAAGCATGAAGACACAGTACTTGACTTGGAGCAAATAGAGCTGCCTTTATGAAAGAGAACTGAACAAAATGGTCAGACCATCAAAGACAGAATTCCTGGTTCAAAATGTGTCTATAATGGTGCTATTTAGTCTTACTTTGATATTACTACTACCATTAATATATTAAGTCAGTCAAAACTAAATGCATGTATGAGAAATGTTACATAATTTTATTTTATATATGCACATTTTTATCTAGCTGTTTCAATTTTTTTGGAAACAATTTGGCCCTTTAAAGTAAGTTGTAAAATAAACACAGAACTGTCTCAAAGACCTCCTGTATAGACATGATGTGCCATCATTTTAAGGAGCAGCTCAGACCTCAGAGCTCCAAATAGCAGAGCTAGGCAAGAGAGGTGTATGTCTCTAGACAGCTGATGTAGGCCCAGAAACACCAAGCGTGTTCTCAGTGTTCCTAGGTACACAGAAAGAAGATAATTAACAGTGATTATCTCAGAAGCATCTCAGATGGAATAAAAAGGACCTGGAAATATAAAACTTAAAGATGAGAGAAATAAAGCATTCTTTTTGCTAATGTAAAAGTTCCTAGATAATAGATAGATAGTAACAAGAATAGTCCATTAGTACTGTGGAGTTGTATTTCTCTGAATTCTTGCTCTAGCGTAAGCATTTTATAGCTTTAAGTAGAAATTTAATCAAAGTTATTTTCTTAATGAAAGCACAGACATTCATTTAATCTTATATTATCCTATATCTCTGTCTGAAAGAGAAAAACTACCCATTATTCTTAAGCCACTCTAAACAGATGGCACTATTATTTAATTTGTAACAAAAACCAAATGCCATAGTGCTTTGGAGGAGTTAATTCGATTTCTTTAGTCTAGGCTTCTTTAGCCTGCCTGTCTTCTTTTCTTCCTTTCTTCCTTCCTTCCCTCTTGTGTGAAGAAAATCTGACTATCTAGCCATAACCTATTTGAACATAAGAGCAAACGTTTACAGTTTTAACTCTTAGTGAATGGCCTCATATAAAATGTAGCAATACATGGTTTTGCGAGACATTTGAATCATGCAATGTGGTTGGTGTAAGTGAATTTCTTGGTTAAGAATTAGCCTAACTTTTATAAGCTTTCTACCAATTTCCTGCATCTGTTTCTTATTATTATGCTATATATAAAACTGGGTAATAGAAATAGGTGATGATCATAGAAAATATATCATCAAAGTATTTTCTTTGGAGTCACATCTCATCTAAGGCAATAAATATTTAGTCAATGATTAGTACCTCTACAGTGCCTATCTTGTACCAGTATTATGGTTGCCTCTACTGATGATATTGCATGATGAAAAAATATGTATATGGCCCCTGACTTTGAACAACTCAAAATCTGTAAGCAAAGAAAAAATTTAACTACATGAAATGAAAATAATTTTAAGCCACTATGAAAGCAAAGTGATTTGTGTTGGTCAAAGAATATACATAGAGTTAAATGTGACTTCTTCAGGGTTAACTTAAGCAACCCATCTCCAGTGTACCAGTCACCCTTTCTTTCTTTATCCTCTCATCCTGTTGTGTATTTTTTATTACCTATTTGATATCATATTACATATTTATTCATGTTTCCTTATTGTATTTTCCACTTGAATGAAAACTCCATGAGAACAGTAACTTTTTCTTATTTACTTGTAAAACTCCAGCAACTAAGAGAGTAGGTGAATAAATATTTGACGAATGAATGAATGAATAAGCGAGTATCATCAAATAAGGAAAAGATCATTGAGGCCAGGTTATACAACATGCGGCCCACTACTATGCAAATAAGTTAAATTCGGCTGATGATGCCTCATCATGTACCATGGCACAGATTTTAATTATACAAGTTCAGATCTTTATTAAGCAACAACTATATCAATGAACAACAAAAAATTATATTGAATAGGCTGATCATTTTTATAATTTTTTCAGAGCAGCTGCTAATTCATTGATGTGGAACTCTCCCTGATTTATAGCTAGGAAAATCAGTGTATTTTTATGGTTTTGTTTTATATTGCATCAGGATGAATTACAGCACATCTAATGCTCAAATAGTTATCCATTCCCTGATTAAGAATTAAGAAACACAGGAACGCCTAGGTGGCTCAGTTGTTTAAAAGTCTGACTCCTGATTTCAGCTCAGGTCATGATCTCACGGTTTCTGAGTTTGGGCCCCACATAGGGCTCTGCACTGATGGCGTGGAGCCTGCTTGGGATTCTCTCTCTCTCTCTCTCTCTCTCTCTCTCTCTCTCTCTCTCTTTCTCTCTAAGTAAATAAACTTAAAAAAGAAGAAAACATCCAACTCTCGGTTTCAGCTCAGATGATGATCTCACGGTTCATGAGTTTGCGTCCGAGATCCTCTCTCCCTCCTTCTCTCTCTGCCCCTCCCCTGCTCATGCTCTATCTCTTTCTCTCAAAATAAATAAATAAGCTTTAAGAAAAAAGGGAAGAAATATAAGTAAAATGTTCTTTGTATTTTAAGATCTTATATTCATAAATAATAATAATAATAATAAAAATTATGCTTAAAATTTGCATTTGAAATTTTCAAAAAGTAAAAATACATTGTTTTTGATATTGCAGAAGTTATGGGAAATATAAAAATGAAAATATCAATTATCAAAACTCACAAATATGGTATAAGATATTCTGTATAAGATATCCTGGGAATTATTTTATGTGTGTGTTCTTTGTGTTTTAAATGTAGAGTAAGATATTTATCTAGTGTGCCATTCATGCATGGTGACTTAAAGATATGTTAGTTGCCAGCCGAATGCTCATCAAGCATTGCTTTAATCCAGGATTAAATACTAGAAATAAACAAGGTTAGGAGCGTACATTTGTAACCATGATTACATCCAAAAGAGAAATATACTTGATTTTGATATAAATATAAATGACTCTTACCATTCTAATATGGATAATTCAAATTATGACATAATCATAAAAGTGAACTTATGCAGGATTCAAATTGGTAGCAATTACATATCCTAAAATATATTTTTGTTAATGCTATTTGCTATTCATGCAGTCTTCACAAAATTCACATTTACAACTATTCTACTTTTCCCTTTTTCTTTAATAGCTGTTTTAGGCTATTAAGTTCATCCTATCAAATTGCCCCAAACCTAGGAAATAACATTTAGAAGTTGTCTTTTATTCAATTGGGAAACAATTTCTTTAATTTATCACACTTTAAACAAATTGTTAGCTTTAACTAAATGTGAAATAAAACAAAGACATCCATTAAAAAGCCCCTTGGCATGAAGAACAAATGCAAAACATTAAATTAAAATTCATAAATGATAACTTTTTTCTACAATGATTCACTGTGACATAATCACAATGTTGTTCAGTAAAATTTCAGCAAATTTCAAATAAATGTAAATGTATAAAATAAATATATAATTCTCAGATGATTGATAAGAGATTACATTAAGGATGCTTTACAGAAGCAAACCTGTATTTTATGTAGTCTGACCATTTTTTTTCTACTTAGTAGTATGTAGTTCTCTTAACTTTTCTAACTAACGTATCTTTGGAAATTTATAACCCTACTGATATTTTTTCAAAAATTTTTATCTTATGATCCAATTATATAACAAATTATATCCACTTCTTGATCTATTTAGTAGGTTTCTATGGAACAATGAAAATCAAAATATATATAAAATCTTAAGGAAAGTTAAGTGAACAAATCAGTTCTCTCAAGGGCTGGAGCAAGTGTGTGTGATTTGAATGGGGAATGATATTGTGGATGGAGGGAACAATATTAATAAATTCAGGTATAATAGTTACACAGAAGTGGGCTTATATGACTGTCTTAGCATTCGATAGTGACAGATTTTGGCTGCGTATCATGGTTTATATGTATAAAATAAGTTATTGTCTATTTTGTAATTATTTTAAAACACCTGTGTGGCTACAGTGTAATAGCATTATCATTTTATCCCTTATTTGGGATCTCTGTAGAATTTAAGGTTCAGGAAAATTCCATTATTAATAATATTGGCTTAAATTAAACATTGTGGAGGAATCAAGTTATACGTGTGCTATCTGAGGGAAGATCTATCCATGAGTGAAGCATGGAAGCTGTATGGTGTGGAGGGAGAGGAGGGGATGTTAAAGGCTGACTGTTGGATTGTAAACGGTCTCTGGTCTATTTTGCATCAACTGACAGTCCTGTCTCTTTCGCCAATTGCTCCTATAACAACATACAGCATCATAAGTTTTTACTAGTGGCAGGCCAAGGGCTATTGACTACTGAGATAGTTGTATCTTCTAAATGCCTATTTTTGTTGGTTTGCTTTAAAAAAAATTTACGTTTTACCTATAAACATAGTACCTAGCAACAAAAGCAAGGGGATTATCATCATATGGGATTTAGCCCAACATTATTTATAGTAAAACCTGGAAATAATTTCAAAGTGAAAAAATTGAGAAAGTAAAACAGTACATATCTATATGATGAAATATTTTATAAATATTAAAATGGCATTTCTAAAGAAGTTTAATAACCTAGGGAAGGCACATGATATAAGGTACAAAAGAATATAAAACTGTAAAAATGCTAAGAATTAAATTTTAAGGAAAGTGTATTCTTACTCAAAGAAAACAGAAGGAAATATACCTTTATAAAATTTTTTTGTAATGTTTATTTATTTTTGAGAGAGAAGAGACAGAGCACAGTGAGGGAGAGGCAGAGAGGGAGACACAGAATTTGAAGCAGGCTCCCAGCTCTGAGCTGTCAGCACAGTCCAATGCGAGACTCAAACTCACAAACCATGAGGTCATGACCTGAGCCAAAGTCAACACTTAACTGACTGAGCCACCCAGGTGCCCCAGAAATGTACCTTTTTAATAGTGCTGTTGTTTGGTTGCTTTATTATGAGTAATTTTAATTTTTCTTCTTTATTCAGTAATTTTTCATAATTATTACAAATTATTCTATAATAATTACGACATCTTTGTATAATCAGGAAAAATTCTTAATAAATAACATTTAAAGATTTAATGCAAGATACTATATAAATTATATAACATAGTTTTTCTCTTTCAATGTAAGGCAAAAATATCTGATTTTAATCTATAGCAAGATGGAAACAAAATTTGTATGAATACGTTGATTCCAAATACTGTGAGAAGTGGGGTCTACTGTATCTCTCACTAGGGATAATTTGACATAAAAGAAAAACCTAGAATGATTTAAGCACAATTAAGTTAGTATGTGTGAGAGCACTTGGTAAATCATTAAGTATTTATTAGTATGCTTGTATGATCTAAATAACTTCTTTGATTCCTATCTATGCTTGTAATTTCAATTATATATGTAATTAATAAAGTTCATTCTTTAGATCTCAGATCATCATTGACTCCACCTTGTAAGAATTCAGAGACACTGTTTAAAATACAACCTATTTCAGGGCATCTGGGTGCCTCAGTTGATTAAGCGTCCGACTTCGGTCCAGGGCATGATAACATGCTTCATGAGTTTGAGCCCCATGTCGGGCTCTGTACTAGCATCTCAGAGTCTGGAGCCTGTTTCAGATTCTATGTCTCCCTCTCTCTCTTTCCCTCCCCCTCTCACGTTCTGCTTCTCTCTCTCTCTCTCTCTCAAAAATAAATAAACATTTAAATTTAAAAAAAAGAAATAAAACCAGTGCACCTGGGTGGCTCAGTCAGTTAAGCATCCGACTTCGACTCAGGTCATGATCTTGTAGTTTGTGAATTCGAGTCCCTCCTCAGACTCTGTGCTGACAGTTCAGAGCCTGGAGCCTCCTGCTTCAGATTCTGTGTCTCCCCCTCTCTCTATCCCTCCCATGCTCATGCTCTGTCTCTCTCTGTCTCTCAATAATAAATAAACATTTTTAAAAACTTCTTTTAAATAAAATACATCTTATTTCTTTAAAAATGTCAGTCTCTTCACCCTCACAGACATGTATGTCCTCATAAAAAAGACATAATGTCTTTCACTGTCAATTAGTTCTAATTGTATAAATTATCTATAAAATGATAATTGACACATATTTGTTGCATACACCTTTTATGTCAAGCAGAGTTCTAAGATCTAGTAGTTTCATTTAATTTTACTGTTTATTTTCTTTGGCCCTATGTGTCTGCAAATACTAACTTCTTAATCCATTACAATCTGCCTTCCATCCGTATGATGTCTAGCTATATTTACTCATAAATTGCCAATGACTCTAAGTTGTATAATCTATTGCCTACATTTTAGTTCTCATCCTACTTGATTTCTCTGTGGTATTTTGTATCAAGATGTACATCCACATCTCCTTTATTCGAATTTCTCTTTTCCTCTGTATTTTTCCTGGTTGTTTTCTTCTCTCTCTGATCATTTCAAGGATTTCTACACCTTAGTATTAATGATCTCAAGGTTTAAGTCTTTTTCCTTCTGTCTTCTCATCCATTCACAAGACTCCAACCACCATCAGCATGTGAACAACTCCTTAGCTACACTTCTAAAATTTCTCTTAAGATCCAGATTCCTGTCATCTCTCAACCAGATTCTTTCAGCTAGATGTCCTAAAGGAACTTCAAACTCAATGTATCTGAAGTTCATTTATTATTTTCTCCAAGAACCGGCTTCTCTTGTATTTCCTCACTTGGTTCATGAAATTGCTATCCCCGACCAATGGCAAAACACAGAATTATTCTTGATTTTCATTCCCCAACTCCAATTTCTTGAAAATTTTTAATATTCTTCCTTAAAATGAACTTGAAGTTCTAGATTTACATGTGCACTCCTTTACTTTAGGCCTTTCCTCTCTTTCAGATTGGTCTCCTAGCTTGCACTGCCTTATCCTACTTACCTCCACAGACATATATGGAATTATGTTTCTAAAACATGGATCTAAACATACAACCTTTCATGTTTTCTGTTGCCTAAAGGATAAGGCACAGAATCTTTAGGAAGCTGACCCAAAACTTTATCTGAACTATTCAGCCATGTCTCCTGCCTGCTCCCTTCATAGGTCATATTTCTTTTTCCTATTCCCATCATGCCATGAATTCCCATTCTTAGAGTCCGTTCCTATATACTCCTCATTCACATATTATTTCACAGACTTACTCCAGCCTGTGTCATTTTGAGAATCCTTCAAGATTTCAAACTATAATCACCTTCACTATTGTCTCCCCCTTCCTGCACAGACACACACCCATGTACACACACACACACACACACACACACACACACACACACACGTTAGAAGTAAATTAAAGTAATCACTCCACCATTAAGTTCCCATTCACTTGTACACACTTCAGGTTAAAGCACATTGTTTGAGGTTGTTTTTATGTATGCTTATTATACCAAAATGAAACTATTAAGGAGCACCTGGGTGGCTCAGTTGGTTGAGCATCTGACTCTTGATTTCGGCTCAGGTCATGATCCCAGAGCTGTGGGATTGAGCCCCTGTCGGGTTCTGCACTGAGCATGGAGCCTGCTTATGATTCTCTCTCTCTTTCTCCTTCTTTCTTCCTACCCCCCCCCAACTCTGCTCCTCTCCCCTGCTTACACACTCTCTCTCAAAGAAAGAAAGAGAGAGAGAGAGAGAGAGAGAAAAGAAAAGAAAAAAGGAAAGAAAAGAAAAGAGAGAGAGAGAGAAGAAACTATTTATAAAGCCTTCCTCATGTTTAGTTGCAGGGTGATTGCAAATGTTCAATAAAAGACATTGGTTAAGATTCAGTAGCTTTTGGTAGTCCCACAAATCCCTTATCAGAAAAAGGATAAAGTAATAAGGAATAGAATTATTTATGTCACCTTTGTGCTATCAACTGTTGCATGGTAAAATCTGGGAATATTAGCAACTGAAGAGGTATGAATAAAGTCATCTTTGTAATGTTGGACTTTGCTTTTGCCCAACCATCCAAATACCTAATTAGGTGCTGCTGCATCTAGTTGTTAATTACATAACCCAGTAAAGTTCACTGCGGTATGCTGGTTTTTAAGTGAAGAAAAAAGGGCAAAATTTTAAACTGTCTAAATTTAGCAGTCCTTTGGGTACTTTTACATTTGTTGAATATTGCAAAAGTAAACACCCATCTGTTTTTAGTACTAATATGATTTTGTATATCAAGCAGTTTGAAGATTTTTCCCCCATGCAAGCTTCATCAGCTGTTTTATCAACAGTGTAGGCTCCAGGCACTTTCGTAAAGTTGAGTTGGGATAAATGAAAGATCCTTGTCAAATTGGTAATCATGAAAGTATTCAGAGTGAAAGGGAGATCATATTTTAATTTAATTTCAGTGCCTCAAGATATTTTTTCCTTATGGGCTATATTACCATTCTCTGTTTACATATCCATCTTTTAAGAAATCATAGCTACTCTTAATACATTTCAAATCAAGCTTTCCAGGATCTGGGTGATATATCTCACTTCTTTCTGCAAGAGTGTCTTGAATTATATGAGAGCTTGCTCATTGTGACATACTCAAATGCTAAATGATTTGTAGAGGGATAGAGATATATTGTAATCCCAAAGTCGTTTATATATTCTATTGAATCGGACAAATTTTAGTGCCCTAAGTGGTTATAACTTGATTGTAAGTTCTTTGAGGACAAAGTTGCTGCCTTACTCTTTTGTAATTCTCACATTTCATGGAAAGTTTCAGGTTAATTCTTAGGTACTAAAGAAAAATTGACATTTTCTTACTAGAAAGTCCATGAATTTAAGGACTTGTCATACCTTTCTAAAGGAAGATGGCCAGTGGCAATATATTGTATACAAGTTGCCACAAAAGCATGTGTCCTGGCTACCTTGACCACAATTCATCGGACCAGATATTGTATCCTGAGCAAAAAAAAAAAAAAAAAAAAAAAAAATGGCCACCTAGACTAAATAAAAAGAGGTCAGCAGCTGTCAGGAAGTATGGTGTTATAACTCCGGCAATAAAGTCACTATATAGTGGATAGTGGCTAACTGTATAATTTAACAATCTTTTGGGGGGGGGTTGTTTTTGTTTATTTATTTTGAGAGAGGGACAGAGAGAGAGAGAGAGAGAGAGAGAGAGAGAGAGCACATGAGCGGAGGAGAAGAGAGAGGGAGAGAAAGAATCCCAAGCAGGTTCTGCACTGTCAGCGCAAGCCCTTCATGGAACTCAGATCCACGAACCATGAGGTTAATCATGACCTGAGCTGAAATCAAGAGTGAAATGCTTAACAGACTGAGCCACCCAGATGCCCCAAATTTAGCACTCTTAATGCAAGCAACAGAAACATTCTGGCTGTCAGAAGTGAAAAGATGATTTATCAGCAGCTACAAAGATGTCTTACGTAATCAGGGAAGGCAGGAACATAGGCTTTGAAAGGGGGCAAAAATGAAAGGGGTGCAGAGAAGGGGCAGCAAGAATTGTCCAGCTTAAATGCACCCTCTACCAGTGCTGGTATCTCCCACTACTGCCATTGTTGGATACTGTCAGGAGACACTATACCCTACACCACTACAAATAAACCTTAACCCCTTTTCTGGTTGTGAGATTACAATTTTGCCTGGAGCTTTATTTGGCCATGCCTAGATCACTTCCTTATTTTTAGTTGCCAGGGAGTAAAGAGAGGAAAACTCTCTTCAGTGGATTACGTAGTGGGGACAGCTTCTGTGTCCTACTGTACTTCGTACAGTGGGAATTTACCACAAAATAGAAAGGGTATGACATAGGAAGGACAGCCAAAAAAATAAAAATAAAAAATTTTTCTGTTTGTATTGCATCTTCTGTTCTGTGTGCTTGATTTTGAAACATACAGATTTTATAGTAGGTGTTAGAAAAATTGAATCGGAGGACCAAAAAGGCAACATGTAAAAAATGAGAAAGTAAGTTGAAGTAGAAATGGAACAATGCTGAGAAATAAGAGCAGATTTATTAGTACTAAGGAGTTTCTAATCCTTAAAGCAATAGATGGCAACTCTTAAAGGAACAAGAAAGTAAGAGCTGCTCTTTGTCACTGGCTTCTCTGGTGAGTCACCAGAGCTACTGTGTATGCTACAAGAGAGTGAAGGCATCCCAGACCCTAGAAGACTGGCTCTTCCTCTACCAAAAACACTTCACTTACTTTCTTATATCTCCATGTACACTAGTTATAACCCCCTGACAATGGTGGGAACCTTGGCATGGTTCCTTTTCTCAACACCAGAAAGACTTTAAAACAGAGAACACACACACAGACACACACACACAAACATACACACATCTTATGATAATATACTCTTATAAGCCATGTACCCTTATAAATAAATAAATTGGTAATGATTAAGCTAGGTTCTGATTGCTCAAAATTTGGGGTAAAATCTAGCATCCCTGAATTTTATATCAAGAATTTGTAAGTATCACACTTGCAAAGGTCATGTTTAATATCTTCCTCATCCCCTATTTTCACACAAAGACTTTTCAATGAAGTCACCCCACTTTTAGTTATCTCCAAATCCTTTGCAGCTCAAAATGGGAAATTAGTCCACAGAGCTGGGAAAACAAACAAGGCCTAGATATTTCTTTTTAGCTCTTGCAGCAGCCGTAGGAAGAAATCCCTTAAGGAACTGTACCAACTTGTTATGGATGAGTTCCCCTTAGCTGAAACCATTCATTGCCAAGGGATTGAGGTTTTCTCCGCTACATTATTTAAAATTGCCTCAGCAGTAATTCCTACTTGCTTAGATTTCATAAAGTTCCCAGGACAGAAGCATGACTTCCCTAGACTCTCTTCATCCTAAATGTATCAGCATTGTGGGTGCTTCAGGGCAGAAACTGTTTTACACTAGTCTCCTCCCTGTGTCACTTAATCATTCACACCAATGTGGGATTATAAAGATAGTGAAGTTTTGTGCTTGTGGTTGTTTTCTAACTGTAGCACTGGAAAACATAGGCTAAGTGAATAGACTAACAGATGTATAAAATATCAATTGTTACACTGTTTACACTAATGCTTTGCATTAAGAAAACAAATGACAAGCTGCCTGAAGTCTGCAAAGAATAAAAACTCCTTATTATACACTTAAATACTCACTTGCCCTTATCTAAAATGAATCCATACACAGTAGTGCAGGCAACTGCCTGCACTTCATTACCCACTGAAGTCTTTTTAGTGTGTTCTGAGCAGTGATTGGGAAGCCTGCTGAGTTTCAGTTTGGCTCAGCTGGTCCACAATTTTCAACCCCTACTGGTGGTATCAGCAAAGCATGTGCATAGCCTATTTCTCCATATATTAAGATTTTCCAGGTTACACTGTATAACCTCATTAATAAACAAACTATGAACAATCACTTTTTGCATGATAGATAATACTAGCCTTTGAATTCAGAGAAAAATAGCAACTCATATATAAGGAAAGATCAAGGTCTTTGGCGGGGGGGGAGGTCAGTATAAATAATTCTAAAAAAATCTATTTTCAAAAATATTCTAGGGTTTTTAGTAAATAATCTTTAATAAAGAAGATTGTAAAGTATCTTATTTTCTGTGTACTATGGCCAACGTATTGTTCTCGTAAAGCATTTGTGTGCCTGAGAAGACAGACATATGGAGCCTGTGTCAATCTTGATTTGGGAGAAAAAGAGGATGATAGAAGCTAATACAAGAGAAAATGAAATGGAAATATCCAGCCTAAGCAAAGGAAAATCGTTGTGAATCCCATAAGTGATCAACAAGTCCTGGATCAATTATGGATGCAAACAGGGCAACCACAGGTCAATTCAGGCAGCTGTCAAGACTCAAAGAGGTCTAATCCAGAAAGAAGTGGGCAAGGGATAAAATGCAGAAATGCAATAATTCAGAAAAACAGAATGGATTATGAAAACAAAAGCAGACTTTAGAGTAGGGTATTGGAGACTCAACACACCTGGAAGAAGTTTCCAGATGACCTCTTCATGTTGTTATTAAGTGGGTTGTCATTAATTGGCTTTATCAACAAGAGACATGGAACTAGGGTAGGAATTAGTCTATACACGGATTTACCTGGCCATACTGCCTTGATGGTAGACCTGGCTTTCAGACGCATGGTGTAATCCCCTTTATCCATGGACTTCTGCACATTCTCAATGTTCCACATCACAGTGGTAACTCAACAGGTTTGGAAAGTAGGTATTTAAACTAATCTTTAAGAATATTCTGAACTGTCTAGACAGAGGATACCCATCATTATGCCCTACCATGTCCCTTAAAGCAGTCTTTTTCTAGAAAAAAAAAATAGCCCTGCTTCTTCATATAGGGTCCTTTTTTACTTGGAAGCATGTATCGGCCATTGTTGTCTGGACTAGGCTTGACTCTTTCAAAGACCATCCAGGAAAATTGGAGTTAAGAGATTTATTTGGGTTCAGCTTAGTTTTCTTGAGTATCTCTCAATGAGATACCCTGAGGTATATGGTCAAAGTAGTTTTCTTCTTCCACTTCCTCAGCCTAATCCTATCACAGGGAGATTTCCAAATCCAAGTAGGGAGTTGGTGTATCAGTTGAGGCCTCCAGGAACCAGAGACATAGAGGGAATTAGGAGTATGAAACACTTAATGAGGAACAATGCCTATGAAAGAAAAGGGGAGGAAGTAGGACTGGGTAGGGGGAGCAGCCACACCCCAACAGAAGTATGAGAAAAATCTTTGCTAGCCCAATGGGGAGCTCAAGTGCAAAGATTGGCACTAGAGGAATCTTGCCTTGGATAGAAATGGCTGAGCCCTTGTACCACGACTTTGCTGTTGTTGGCTGGGGACTCCTCACGAGGAGCGTGACCTCAGCTTCAAACCTGCAGCCAACCTGAAAGTGTAAGCAGTTAGAGGATGTCAGCTCACTACACTGTTGGCGACTGGGCTTGAGTCTTTTCCTGAAGAGGATATAAGTGGTGTATGCCTGCTTCTGCATGTATTTGGTAAGAACACTTCAGATCCTAGTTAAGTCACCTGAGCATATCCACACATCAGTTTTGGTGAAAGGTTATATGATTATTCAGTAATTCAAAAAGTTAACCCCTTAAATTAATCTGAGCTCTTCTTCTTCCCCTTCTTCGTCCTCCTTCTCCCCTTCTTCTTCTTCCTCTTCCCCTTTTTCCTGCCCTTCCCCTTCCCCTTCCCAATTTCCTCATCCTCCTCCTTATTCTCCTTTTTTGGTATTTTGGTATCATATGGGATTCCTGGAATAGAGATATGAGACATTTACACAATAAGATAACAATAGTATTGTGAGGAAGAGTCTCCCTAAGACACTCACTGATAGAATAGCACATGGAACTGTGGGCAAGAGATGTTCATTGACCCATTTTTTGGGCAAGTACATCTTTTCCAGCTTCATTACCATGGTGATGAAATGTGGTGGGTTTCTAATTTAGATTAGCTGGTAAGACCAAGATAATCCTAGGAAATCTGAATCTGACTCCCTGGGGACAAATTGTGGAGGGGAAGATTTGAAATTTGAAAAGTTTTAAGAGCTGATCTCCATTAGCACTGCCAACTGGGAGTAAAGAAGTGAGCTGGTGGAGAGGTAGCCAGAGAATCAGCGGGTCATCAGAGGATAAAAAGAAAGACTCAAAGAATATTTGGCCATTGGGAATTATGTAAGCAGTATATGGCAATTCTTGTCCATTTGTTAAAAATTCAAGCTTCTGAGACTAAGTTTGTGGTAATAGGAACTCATACTAGGAACATTAAAGGAATGAGACATGAAAGAAATGCTGTCTGAAAGGAGGAGAAACAGCATAAACACTGTCACAGGAAATGGCATTTAAAGGACTAAAAAAAGAGAGGCGCCTGGATGGCTCAGTTGGTTAAGCATCTGACTCTTGATTTCCGCTCAGTTCACAATCTCACGATTCATGGGACCCAAGCAGGGCTCTGTGCTGTCAGCGCAGGGCTCCATGTCACAAATCATGAGATCATGACCTGAGCCAAAATCAAGAGTTGGAGTCTCAACTGGCTGAGCCACCCCTAATTCTTCATATTTTAATTCAACACAGTGTTTATGGTCTTTAGTGTCTCAGACTCTATGTTAGGGAATCAGATACGAGAGTAGGATACACCCCTTAAAAGACTAATAGTCTACTAGAAAGAAAAAAAACATAAATGGATGATGATTAAATATTGTGATAAATGAAGGAGTAAAGAATGTTATGAAAGTATTTAAAAGGGAGTCATTTACTCATCTGTCCTGTACTGAGGTAGGATGGGAGGATTGGTCATGGAGGGCTGCCCTGGGGTGTCTATCCAAGGGACAAGAGGTGAAACATTCTGCATAAAAAGATAACAAGAAAGAGAGGCCTGAAGTGAGAAACAGAATGGAGAAGGCTTTATGTGTCTGGGGAGGAGAGAACACACAAGCAGCTCTATGTCATCTTCAGCTTAAGGCACAAATGGAGAAGAAAGAATGTATATTACATATGAAATGTTTTATACACACATACAGTGCCTGTATATATACTACCACATTTTATATTCACATTATTTGTTTGTTTTATGTATTTCCCCCCCTAGATTATGAAGTATTTTTTGTTTTGTTTTTAAGAATAGGGATAGTATATTATACATTTTGGATCACCATTGTCTAACATGAGGTATAATGCATTTGTTTATTAGGTTATCCTGGACCCAATAAATTTATATTCCATTTTCTTCTCAGTAAGTAGCAATAAGAAAGTCAGTGTTAATTCATGTAGTGTGAGCTCTATGGATTCAACAGTATTTGTTGAGAGCCTATTATGTGCCAAACCCTATGCTACAGGCTCTGAAATAATCTGAAATGAGAAAGCATTAATATCTCCTTTTTTATACTTACATCCAGCTGGACTTTCATTTATATGTCTGCCTTTTTTTTCCTACTAGACTCTGCTTTCCATGTTCCATTCATCTTATTCTCCAGCACAAACCAGTTCAATGCCTTGTGGTCAATGAATATTTGTTGAAAAAATAGAACCCACATTGCCTAGAATACCACCAGCGTTCCTTTTATTTAATTTATATTTAAATGCCCTTAGAATTTTTTTAATGTTTAGTTATTTTTGAGAGACACAGAGAAGGGAAGGGGCAGAGAGAGAAGGAGACAAAGAATCCGAAGCAAGCTTCAGGCTCTGAGCTGTCAGCACAGAACCCAACATGGAGCTTGAAGTCAGGAACCGCGAGATCAAGACCGGAACACAAGTTTGACGCTTAACTGATTGAGCCACCCAGGCGCCCCTAGAGTTGTTTTTTGTTTTTTGTTTTTTAATTTTACAAGAAATTTGTGGCTGTATAATTTACCTATAATAAAAAGAACACATTTAGGTGTAGGGTTTGATGTGTTTCTGCAGATGTCTACACCTGTGTAAACATTATAGTCAAGTTATAGAAAGTTTCCATTACCCTCCAAAAATTTCTTATGCCTCTTCCCACTTAATCCCTCCCCTGCACCCTAACCCTAATCCCAGCAACCATTGCTCTGATTTCTATTAGCTTACTTTGTGTGTGTGTGTGTGTGTGTGTGTGTGTGTGTGTGTGTGTGATTTCATAGAAATGTAAGCATACAGCATTTAAACTCTTGGGTACTTCTCTAACTGAACATAATTTTTTTTAATTAACTATAAATTGTTCCAGGATTCAGTAGATTAATTTCTTTTTATTACTGAATAATATTCTAACATGTGGATATATAACTATTTGTGTATTCATTCACATTTTAATGAATATTGGGTTGTTACCAATTTGGAGCTTTTTTGAAAGAGTTGCTATGAACAGTCATGTGCAAATCTTTGTGTGGACCTGCTGTCATGTCTCTTGGATATATAATTAAGAGTGGAATTTAGTGGGTGGATTGCATGTGCATGCTTGCCTTTTTTAGGAAATTACCAAATGATTTTCCAAGGCGATTGTATCATTGTTAGAATTCTTAAGTCAGGAAAACCAGTTCAAAGAGAAGACATACTAAACCATATGTTCATTTAAAACATCCCATTCCCGTGCACAATCTTTGCATTTAGTAATAATTCTACCTGGAGTAGTTAACTCTTTCTGTTCTATTTTATTGACATAGAAGGATAAATACATCAAGTTTGCCTATTACTCTGAAGCTACATTTACTCTTATAAGTATAAATGAAGTAGAAGCCTTTTATAGTTCTGGTTTACAATTGATGGCTGAATTTCACTTTAGGGAGCAATTTTGTTAAAGAAGATGATGGTTTAGGACATGATAATGGGAAAGAAAATTAAGAAGGTGAAATAGATACTCAGATTGATCTTCTGGGCCCTAGTTCTCTCTGTCAGAGAAGTGGACATAATAAAAATGCTAGCTACTTCCTAGCATTCATGTGAATTAAGACTTAGGAGTTCCTTAGTGGAAAGCATTTATAACTGGTAAAATTTTTCAGTGAATTCATTGAAACACCACCTTCTAAGAAAGCCACTTTGACAAGAATTGTACAGAGTTAAAATTACCAGGTAAATTGGAGAGAAATGTTTCTCAAAGTCAAAAATTTCACTTGTAATTTAGCTTATCAAGACATTCTCACAATCTCATTCTCTAATGCTTGTTCTTTTGTACAGGGCATGAAACCAATGAGATTTGATGCCCTAGGAAATTGGTGGAAATGCCTGTCCTACAATGGAGAGGTCATCTTAGGGGTCTCAAACACAGCAGGGTATATCATTTATAGAACTCCTTTTATATTTAACTAGAGACATGCTAGTTACTAGATTAAAAAGTATTATCTTACAGCTCAGATAGAAAAGTAAGCTTTAAAAAAATTTTAAGCTTTAAAGTCACAAGAATTAGAAATTGCTATCTTATGGCCCAGATAGAAAATTAAGCTCTAGGTTCGCCAGGGGGGCTCAGTCGGTTAAGCGTCCAACTCTTGATTTCGGCTCAGATCATGATCTTGCAGTTATTGAGATGAAGCCCCACATTGAGCCACACCTGGGGCTCTCCGCTGACAGTACTGAGTCTGCTTGAGATTCTCTGTCTCCTTCTCTCCCTGCCCCTCCCCCTCGCACAAATGTGTGCGCGTGTGCTCTCTCTCTCTCTTTCCCCCTCAAAATAAATAGGTAAACTTTTAAAAAATTTAAAAAAAAAAGAAAATTAAGCTTTACAAACAGTTTTTGATAAGTGGAAACAACTGCAGCAAAGTCTACTCAGTGCTACATTTTCCTGTTGCAGTTGTTGTTTGGTTTTCATAAGACTCTATTCCAGACTGTATCAATTGCCGGCAGACACAGGGCTGCTCCCCATTAATGTTGTCAAAGAGGCCAAAATTGTCTCTAGCATACTTTCTTCCTCTCTTCAGCACTTCACAGGTTTGGGCTGGTAGCTTCTCACCTCATGCAGTCCCCTCAAGAACACCATGTGCTTCCCTGGGCTCATCACTCATTCCTTTAAGGGCTTCAGTGATTTCTTCTCTTCTCACACACTTCCATCACAGAAAAATTCATTCTGTTGCCTCAGAGTTTTCTTTGTGATCACATGAATAACAAAGGTGTTGATAGGGGTTGAGGAAGTATACATGCAAACACACACAGTTGCTGTGGGAGAGATTGCAAATCGTGGTCAGGGATGGGTATCATTCATATCAATATGAAGAACCAATGAAGACCTGAGGATCTAGGTAGACTTTTTATGGATCAGGCAGTTTTAAAAGTTAAGCTGTTCTTTTTTGTATCATTATCCATTATTTTTCTTCAGAATTATCCCAGATTTGCAAGGAAGTCTTGGATCTCACACTTTTAGGTATTATCTATCAGAAAATGTACTCAGGTTTTTCTTCAACCTAGACATAGTCTATATTTTGATGGCTATATAAAGAAATCATTGGAAAATGTACTGAGTTTTTATTCATTCTTCTTTCATTGACCCAACTATCTTTTGAGTGTCTGCAATGTTTTGTGCCTAGAAATAGAAAAGAAGTGCAGAATTGTTTGATTTTCTTTCCTTGTGTTGGTGTGGATAATGTTAATGTCCCAAATTGTCTGAAATAATAATGCCTTTGTGTATTTCCTATCCTGAAGATTTGGGGGGAGGGCATGAGAAATTGTCTAAAATTTATGCATTTGAGATTTTTATTTTTTTTAAACATTTATTTATTATTGATAGAGAGACACAGAGCTTAGCCGGGGGGGGGGGGGGGCCAAGAGATGGACAGACACAGAATCTGAAGTAGGCTCCAGGCTCTGAGCTGTCAGCACAGAGCCCGACGCAGGGCTTGAACTCACAAACTGCAAGATCGTGACCCAAGCCGAAGTCGGATGCTTAAGCGACTGAGCCACCCAGGCGCCCCTAAATTAAGATTTTTAGAACTGCCTTTAATTGATGACACCATCTGATGTTGTCACTAGAAAATGAGAAGGTCAAGATGCAGAAACACTATTAATTTATGCTTTTAGATCTCAAATATTTAATATCAAATTGTGAGGAAACCAGGAAAGTGTGAATAGTTACAATGTGTCCTTTAATTCCCCAAAGTGTGCAGGTTCATTTTATCATATTATTAGCCTCACCACACTTGTAGTTTTATTAGAACATTCCCTGTTACACCTGTCAAGCCAAAACTTCAATTTACTGACAGTCATTACTTTTTACAATAATATAAGGCAGAAGTTGTTTTTAAAATTTCCAGGTAATCAAATTGTGTTTTAGTTGGGTATGAGAATTACTTAGCAGATGGCTTGGCTGAGTAAGAACACAAGAAGTATCTTAACACCATGAACCTTGCTCATAGAAGTATAGGAGGGTCAAATAATGGTATCTCAAAACAGATGATTTAAGTAAATAATGGTACCAGTGGACCATATGTTTAAAAAAAAACACTGAAAAACTTTGAACAAATTCCAAATTGTTAAACAATGTGCAAAAGACATTCCACGTATTCACTTAAGGTATTCAACTAGTAAGAACGAACAGAAAAAGAAGTATGACAGATGCTGAAAGTAAATTATAAAGACATGGTGGTCAATAGTATCGAAAGCCACTTAGAAGTCTGTATCAGATTATTAGTGTTTACGCTATTGGAACCAAATAATATTTTGTATTTGTTTCAGTAATTCTTATCAGGCTACTTTCCATGTATTATGAAATTCAAGTGATCTTTAAATTATTGTCAAATTCTATCTTAAAAAGAGCTTTCACAAAGGACATGCAATTCATATCATCTAGAGTTACTGTCATTTCTAGGCTAAGTCCCATGGAAATTCATAACTTAAAAATGAAAGTCACAAAGATGCAACTGCCTTCATAATGCCAATGCAGCGGTTATAAATATTTCATGAACATTGCATGGGCAGGGGCAGATCTCCATTTTCATGAGTTAGAATTTGTACAGCTAAGTCTCCAGATTTTACTATTCATAATGCACAGTATGCCCTGTAGAGCATTCCATATAGTGCTTTTTTAATATTTATGTTTAATGAAGAAATTACTGTTCTGAAAGAGAACAAACCAAATCACAGATTTTTTGTTAAAATTATGAGTTTTGCTGAATAGAGACAGTAACAATCAACAGAAATTACCTCATTGCTGTATCTTACTTAGCACATAAACGCATAACTTTTAGAGTAATACAAAATGACAAATCAAGACACATTAACGTAAGTGAAAAGGTTCTTTCTAAAGGTTATAACATTAGAAATCTCATCTTAAAAGAATTTGAAAGGTTAAAATGCAAAGAGCAACTTTCTTACATATAAAAATACTAATTACAAATGATATACTTGCCTGCTGTTTCATACTTTAAATATATGTCTGTGTTTTTCTGGGTTTTTCTTTTATTCAAAAAACATTTTAACTTGCTAAGATAATATTACCAAGCTCAATAATGAATTGCTATTGCATATTTTAAGGTAATTTATCAAAGTGCATTATCAGTACCTGTCAGAATAAATTTTGCACTAAAAGTAATAAAAAAAGGACTATTGTGTGTGTTGAAATCAAAGAACATTGCCACAGCTAAGTTATTTTCAATGGAAAGGATAGGTGATTGCCCTCTAAATGATACTTGTCCCATGAGAAAATAGAAGCCTGAAAAATCACAGGAAACAGGCACAGGAAAATGTCTATTCCATGCTTTTAAAAATAAGCATTTGATATTTTATTTCATTTTTGTCATTGATCAATTCTTTCAAGTAGATCAATGTTGAAGAGTGCTTCACAGATCTTGGTAACATTTACAAAAGTAAACTAAGTTCCTTATCAGCTCATGTATAATCCAAAGCTGAATTATTCTGTATTAGCATATACTATATATCATAATTAGATTGATTAGGAAGTCACAGATTTTCTTTTGAATATATTTCAAGACTAAGTCTTCTAATAATGAAAACAATAAGCTTCAGATGTAATGTCATTCATCTGGGAATCAGCAGCTTAAGTATTTTTTATTAGGTTTAGGCCAATGAGGTCGCTGGAAATTTTGTAATATTTACTGAAATTACCACCAGAAGTTGATGTTTTACTCCTGATATTATTTAACTGGTAGTAGAAAACACTTTTTTCCATTTGGTTCTTTGTAATTTTATTTCCCAAAGGCTCCCTTGAGGAATTTAACCTTTATGTGATGAATTTGCAGTTCACTGGAAGTGTGTTAACCTTAGTTCCCTAATGAGTCTAGGTGTAATACTGAGGCAGAATTGAGAAATATATCATGTAGCTCATTGTCAAGTTGGATTTGTCTTGCACGTATCCACTTTGCTGTTGTTCCAGTACACATTTTGATCACAATTTTTTAATTATGTCCTATATTTAACTGACCTATTTGAACAGGATCCAGAGCTGGTACGGAACATCTGTCGCTGGGTTAGGCAAGCTGTTCAGATTCCTTTTTTTGCCAAGTTGACCCCGAATGTCACTGATATCGTAAGCATCGCAAGAGCTGCAAAGGAAGGTAAGAACTAGACTTGCATCAGTTGTCTAGTTATGGAAGTATGGGCCTGAAGTATGTAGCCAGACTAAAGTATATCACCATCCACAAACATATGTGTATATCTTTGTCTAGAGTTTAAGAAAAATACTAAATTGAGCACTTGATCTCACAAATGCAGTAGATTCACACCTGGACTCACGCTAGTAACTGTACTCCAGACTTTGGCCAGGGAAAACAAGAACATTTATAATCTTTCTTGATAAACACCTGCTCCACACACAAAAAAATTATGAAACAAGACCATGGTCACAGCAAACCACTCCAAAATAAATGACCTTGTAATGTAACAATCCAGCAATAGCGTTTGAACATTTAATGAAGTTAAAAAAAAAAAAGATACCAGCTTCCACAATATCAAATTTCTTATAAGTTCCCTTTCTATGTGATAGGGCCTAGTACACTGCCCTACACATATGTTCAATAAATACCGATTGAACACATAAATCATGCAGTCAGTGAATGATTTTATAAATCATATGTGCTGTGCCCTATCCAATGGAAGTTGCATCTTGATTTGCAAAGGTATTGCGAACTACCTGGAAAATAACACCGAACACAAAACATTTGGCACCTATAAATCTGTATAAGAAATGGAAAAATGAATTGGTGGTAATTAAAAATTTGTATTTCTAGTATTTTAAGCATAATGGTAGGAGTGAAATTAGTGAAGATATCTGAGGGGAGGAAATGTTCTTAAGAGAAAGTAGAGTGCATTTTCCTGGGTTGTGTGGGTTTGAATGGGTTTTGACCACTGTCCCTTTCAAAACTGCAGGTAAGTGATGAAGTGTTTCTCATAGGTGGTGCAGATGGCATTACAGCCACCAACACTGTCTCAGGTCTAATGGGATTAAAAGCCGACGGCACACCCTGGCCAGCAGTGGGCATTGGGAAGCGGACTACATATGGAGGAGTATCTGGTAGGTGTTGCCCTCTGCTTGCATTTTGCTTCCTTGAAGGTTGCTGAAAAATCAGAGGTTATGTTGCAAGCAAGTGTAGCATGTCTTTTACAATCCCAAATTCTTATTACTCATTGCTGGTCAAAATTCCTAATAGTTATGACAGATGGTACAGATCGAGTGTGAAGGCTCAAGTGACTGATAGCAGAAGATAAGAGAATATCAAGATAGGGTCGTGTGTGAATTCTATTCTCTTGTATTCTACGCTTTCCTCAGAACTTCTCATTGTCACAATTGTCTTGTCACTTATTAGTAAAGGCTAACACTGGGACCAGCTAAGAGAAAAAAAACATAAGCACCTGATTATATCTTTTTCATAGTCTGAATTTTTCCCCACTTTTCCTAGAATTTTGAAATCTCCTATCTTCAAAAAATTTGCTTTCATAACTGTCCCCCAAAAATTATTGAAGCTGCATTTGTCGCTTTAGGTAAGAAGACATTTGCAGACCTCACACCTTTGCATATCTTTTCTCATCCTCAAACACTTGCGTTTAAAACAGAAACAGAAGTTTTAATCCCAATGTGTCGCTCAGTAAATTTGCCCTGTGCACTCTGTTGCTGTGACAACATGAACTTGGTCTTGCAAAGACAATGCTGTAAGGTTCTTGACTGTACTGGTGTGGGGATTAGTCTCCTTGGTGATAGAGACAGTGGTAAATATACATAGTATAGCAGTGTCCCACTGTTCGAGAAAAGCATTGCTGAATCAGACCAAAATATCCTTTTCGAAGAGGCTAGATAGACACAAATAAAGCACTATCCATGCTGAGGTATTATGTTTTGAAAGCATGAAGTATGTCTATGAGCCATGATTTTTAAAAATTATATTCTGCTTTTAATTGAATGCCATTCCCATTCCCATAGTGTCAGAAAGAGGAGAGCTGACGAGAAGCTCCTGCTCAGGGTCCAGACACAACTCTCTTTTATCAGGAGCTATCAAACAGACCCTTAAATATTATTGTAATGCAGAATAACGTGGACTGCGTTAGCATGTGCAGCAGAAAGAGAGTCAAGAGACTCCAGAGTTGGGCTGTAACGTGCACTATGTTTTCTGTCAGCCCATTTCAATTTTTCCAGCCTGCCATGTTGACAGCAAGAGAATAAAGGAGGTCACAGAGGGTGCTGAACATTAAAAATTAATAAAAGAACTATTGCAGTAGTATTTTATATAAGTAACGCCGTTCATGTTTTCTCATTTAAGCTGCAATTTCTGAATATTCTCCCATACTATAACTCAGTCTAATAAAACTACAAAATTACAACATTAGAAAAAGTCTTTTGTGTTGTAGTCTTTAAGCATACACATACTGGAAATTATAGCATTACCTGAAAACAAGTTCAGCTATACCTCAGGGCCTGTTAACGTTTCCATGAAACTCTATTTCTAAGATTTATAAATTCATATATAAATATTCACTTGGGCTATAAGCTCAGTTAAGCCTGGGTGGAACTTTAATTTTAAACAACAAAAAGTCCCTAACATTTTTAAGGACTTGTACCTCATTTCTAATAGGTTTTATATTAAGTCCCTTCACATTAAACAATCTGTTTTGAAAACAGCCTTTCTTCATATGGACAAAATTGATAGAATTTTCTCCTTTAAAGCAATGTTTGCTTTAATTTAAAGGTAATAGAATCTGAAAAGTGGTTCAAACAGGCAATAATAATATATTTTAGTACAGAAGCAAGTTCTATAACAGAGTACCTTCAGAATGAGTTATAACAAAACCTAGCCTAGCAAAACTGTGTTAAATAGTAATGGCTTCAAATTTTAGGAATGATGGAAATATCTAAATGGCTAAACACCATTCCTAGTTTTATCAAATATAGCTGTCAAGACTTCAAAGGCTGCTTCAATATAGAATATCATATAAAATATGCCAGATATTTTTGTATGATTAAAAAAATTACCACAGCACAGTGCTAATACTTCCCAAGTATTCTCTCACAGCGCTAGAATGTCTACTTTTAGAAGAGCAGCTTGAATCACAGATTTGTTTTAAGTGAAAGCTAAAAAGTATTAAATTTTGGATTGCCACCTGAAATACAACTCATACTTACCATTGCCAGGGAGGAATATTTTTCCCCTTCAATATTCTCTAGCTTTCTATTCTGTCTTTATTATTTTTTCTCAAAATAAGACTGCTGCTGTTTGACATGAAGGTTTTGTTTTGTCTAAATGGGAAAATAATCAGGTACTTGAGGTATTGCACATGCTATAGAAAAATGGTCACATTTCTGTAATGTCCTGTTAAAACATTAGCTAATAAGGGGCAGTGACTAGCATTGGGAAGACAGAAGCTCAGCTAAGAAATGTCAGTTGAATTACTTCAAATATGATTAGTTTGGATTCTAGAGTAATCTATTTTTTTTTAATGTTTATTCATTTTGAGAGAGAGGGAGAGAGCAGAGGAGGAGCAGAGAGAGAAGGTGAAAGAGAGAGAATCCTAAGCAGGCTCCATGCTATCAGCACAGAATCCAACACAGGGCTCAGTCTCCAAAAATGTGAGATCATGACTAGAGCTGAAATCAAGAGTTGGATGCTCAACTGACTGAGCCATCCAGGTGCCCAAAGAGTACTTTAAAGCAATGCTTTTCAACCTTTGGTTTCCAACTCATGAGTGGAAGTTTAATTAACTGTAATCAACATTTTAAAAAAGTCAAATAAAGGGGTGCCTGGGTGGCTGAGTCAGCTAAGTGTCCAACTCTTGATTTTGACTCAGGTCATCATATCATGGTTTGTGGGTCTGAGCCCCACATCGGGCTCTGTGCTGACCGTGCAGAGCCTGCTTGGGATTCTCTGTCTCCCTCTCTCTGCCCCTCTCCCGCTCATGCTCTGGCTGTCTCTCTTTCTAAATAAATAAACAAATAAATAACCTTAAAAAATAAAATAAAAAAATCAAATAGAATAAAAAACAATGTCATAATGCTTTGCACACAGATGGTATAAACATTGCTCAAACCTCTTGTTCAGTATATGTATATTTTTATATTATATTTATATATAAATATTTCTATACTGTACATATATACAGTATATATGTATATTTCTATACTAGGTTATGATGTAAAATTCATATTTTATTATGTTTAATTTCAAAAAAGTTGGAAAGCTACTGATTAGAGGATGGTCTCTTTATTTAATAAAAGAAGTCATTAAGCCTCTAGAAGTCATTAAACAAGGTTACTTGTTGCAGTTTAAAATTTTTATCAAGAGGGAGAGTTAGGATCTCATTCTAGGATCTCGTCCTTAGCTTTGTTATTTTAGAAAATGCTTTTTTACAACTCATCTATAGGTGAGTGGGTGGCATAGGGGGCAAAATATATGAACCAAATTCATAATGGAATGATTTATAAACCTGCATTTCAATTGGAGAAATACCTGGCAAGATTCATGGTCTGTGAGTCCATTAAAGGTTGAATTATAGCATTAAAAGTGATTTCATAGTGAGAACAGTATCAAAAGAAAGCTTATTCAGTATTTATAAGGGATATTTTCATGAAACCAAGATGGCTAATTAAGTTCTTTACCAGACAATTATTTCTGTCTAAATTACTACCTTTTAAGAACCAACATTCTCTATCTCTCTTTGGGCAGTAGAGACTTTACAGTGCAAATTGTTACCACCTAACTGTCCTTCTTCTGGAATCCGTGAAAAAAACTTTTTGAGTAGATTATTGTTTTGTTTTGTTTTCTGGCAGGGGGGATTCCTTGGTTTTCTTTATTTCATTGTGAGAACCACTGATCCATCAGTAACATTATAAACTCCAATCCCTGAGTGGATTACTAATTATTTTTCCTAGTTTTAGTTTAGCTATTTTTTCTGGTTTAAGTTTCAAATTTTGACCTTTTCCCTGGCCTTGTCCACAAATGGTGAAGTCATCTTAAGATAGCCCCTAACTCAGTGATTACTATCACCTATGTAAATGGTGTCATCCAGCTGTGGTGTGACATTTTCACAGTTAGTCTTCCCTGTGGTTAAGATTCTTTTAGGCGTGGTTAAGAATGAGTCCTGCGTGACATAACTAAAGATACATATTTGTTGCAACTGATTTCATGAGGACAGTATTTATTAATTTACAGCTGCATTAGGAGAGGTAGTAATCTATTTCAACGGGATAAACTCATTTGAAGGAGTTATTCCTTGTTGTGTTTTAGGTGCTTCTTTCTATTAATGGGGAATGGGCATATTTTTAGGTTTCTTAATATTTTTCCATTGTCCTATATATATTTTGATTTTTTAATACATATAAACACACACAAATACCTACACATAGGGAAAAGATCTGAAATTTCTCTGCAGAAGGCACTTTGAAACAATGATAGATGTTTTAGGCTTAATTAAATTCACTTCCTACAAGCTTAAGAAATTAACTCATTGTTTTACATTATTTTATTTGCTACGTTTGTTCTGTTTAGCCAAAAAAAGGAAATTTTTGTTCTCAGTTTCAATTTTGGAAGGCTTTTTGAAATTATTGTCTATGCCAACTTATTCAGTTAAAACAATAGGACACATTTTATTTGATAGTAATACTTATAAACTTTACTACTGATTTCTGAATAATTCATCAAGGGTGACCTTCAAGATTTGCTCTCTACTTCAGGAATCCAAATTCACTAATTACCTATAGGATATTACAGATTTAAGAAATGATTGTGTATTTCTTAACAAACGACAATGGCATACTCCATAAATGCCCTTACATTCTCAAATAAATAATGAATGATTTGAAATCCAGCTATGTGGGCTATTGGACACTGAACTCTTGAGTTCTTATAGTTACAAGCCTCCTAAAGGTGTTTTCATTGTAAAACCAGCAAGGGAAATACCAATAAAAGAAGGTACAAGTTAGAAATTTGCTAGTAATTTGTAACTCTGTGCTAGTATAGGGCTGGAAGTGAGTACAAAAGTATTTAGCTCAGAAAACTTGCACAAATATGAATCAGTATAATAGCTTCAAAAGGAATCTTAACTCTATACCTCATATTTGATGTTTGTGCCTAACAAAGTTACTTAGTCATGAATTGTTGGGACCATACAGTGACTTAGCAGCATTGAACTCAGCTACTGGGAAATATATAAATGAAAATCCAATATAACCCATTCCAATCATAAACTTAAACTTATTTTGATGTATTTATTAGTATATTGTTGAAAAATGAAGATGACAAAACATATAGTAGATTGAAAACCCACAAGTTACATTTTGCTTTAAATATCTATTTACACACATGCAAGCAACTAAAGATTTTGGCAAGATTTCTTTAAGTTCTTACACTATACATCATGAAGTGCAGTATTGGTATTTTTTATAGGAAGTAGTTGTTAATGGCCTGGAGTTTTTTTCTTGTCAATCACATAATTAGCCATGCATAAAATCTTTCTAGAAAAACACACCTACTCACTGTCATAAAATCTCAACTATCTATTGTGACCATCTTTATCAATAAGAACTTAGATTTTAATACTGAAATGTCTAAGACACCCTGATAGATAAAGGTAACATTTAAATGAGTAAAAAAAATGCACTGATAAATTATTCCAAAAAGAATAATTAAAAGGAGAACCTTTCACTTTATACTCACTCATCTCTTGTGTGTGTGTGTGTGTGTGTGTGTGTGTGTGTATGTGTGTATACAAAATAATGCAAAAAATGTACTCTTGTTATTCACATAAATATTCTTAGGCCATCACAAGTTTAGCTGATCGAATTATTAAAGACCTTATTATATAAATATATGTACTATATTTGCAGAACAGTCGAAGTAGGCATATCAAATAAAGATGCTGAATTATAATTTTCATTATAAATTATCAGTTTGTTTGAGAGAAGCTCACCATTAGAACTATTCTCATTTAAATCATGCTCATTTGAATATATTTATGTACAGATTGACAAAGAATCCCCTTTTGCATTATATTGCCTTTCCTGGAGCCCGAATTTCACAGTGTTTGGCTGTCGCTGGTCTGTGCAGGAGATCAGAGCCCTAATAATAGATTTTTGACGGTGAGCTCGCCTGCTACCTGCCCTACACAAATCCTCACTGTTCATGTTTGCTTCATGGCAACAAAGCAGACAGAAGGAAAATGCCAAGTGCTGAGTTTGAGGTACAGCCTTGCCTTGGCTTGACATTTCAGCAGAATAGCAGTTTATGAGATGCATAATTTTTCATCTGGGACTCAGCTGCCATATTCATAGACGCTTACAGCTCATCGACGGACTGGAGCAAGGGCAAAGGTTTAAAGCATAGATCAAGGTCTCCATTCTTTCCTTAGGTATTTTAAAATAACTGTTGTCCTGCAGATAAATGATAAAATCAAAAAGTATTTAAGAGCCAACAAATTCATGGCCATGTGGATATTATATATGTTTTCTGTTGTTCAAAATTAGGAAAATAAATTAATGTCTGTATCAGCTTTTAAGAAAATATTCGATAGACTTTGTAAACCAAAGGACTCTGACAAACATATTAAGAAAACTTACCTTTGCAGCAGTGGTAATGAATTATTTAATTTCTTTCGTGTGTGTGTGTGTGTGTGTGTGTGTGTGTGCGCGCGCGCGTGTGTGTGTGTTTTCTATAAAGAATGAGTTCAAGCTTGAAATTAATCAAAAAATGTTCTATTATGAAAGTAAAACTAGAGAGTATTGTGTCACTGTTTAAGCTTGAATTTAAATATTCACAGATTCATGCATATCTACTGTACTAAAAAATCAGTGTAGGTACACGTCACTGACTGTTTAATTTAGAACTACACATCTCTGTAAGCTTCAGAAACAGTTCACCATGTCACAGTCTCATACAGAACAATGGTACAGTACATTGGATTAATTAAAGAAGCCTTGCAGAGAACTGAGTTCTCAGTATGTCAAGATTTCAGTTTTATGTTAAATATTTTCTAAAGGCCAGACCCTTAAATCTCAGGGGCTGTACCAAGCAGTGAGCTGTGAATTTAACCATAGGCTAACTGCTAATGATAAGGAAAAGAGTCCTGGTTGAGGCAGCTGTAATACAGTCATTGGATTAGGCTATCAATCACTCTGCTCCCTAAGGAAAAGGGGAAGAAGACCAAACAGTGAAAAGGGAAATTAGGAAAGGAGGGCATGACTAGAATAAGATTCCTCCCCATCCTTATCCATTCGTCAGTTTAAATCCCTAAGCATTAGACCAAACTCTCCAGCATTGCTCCGACTATAAAGCCAACACATTTATCCCTAACATCGAGAGAACTATCAAAATGTCATTGGCTCTCAGTAGCTGAAGATCTCAAAACCTGCTGGAAGCAAATGCCTGATTACATAATAAAAATGAGATTAACCCTTAATTTTTAGACTTAAGGTTTATATGTATAATTATGTTATGTATAAGGATTTATGTATGTCGGTAAGGGAAATATTCTTATTTAACTTAAAACCTGGAGCCAATTTTTACTTATGGAAGCCCTGTTATGAGGTGAGATTCCAGTAGATCAATGGTTCTCAAACTTAATGTGCCCCAGAACCTAGAGGACTCATTAGAATACAGATTGCTGGGCCCCTCCCTAAGAGATTTAGGAGGGCCCGAGAATCTGCATTGAACAGTAGATGAAGAAAGCTTAGAGTCATTTTAATTTGAAATTCTTATTTCCAAAATAGTGCCAAAGGCTTTTATTAGTGGTAAAATTAAAGAATCATGGCATTCCATAAATAAATATAGAATCTCTGCCCACCGCTACATATCTGAAACAAATTGTAGTAAATAGGATTGGAATTCGCTCTTAAGAAAAGTAGTGGAAAACAATATTTGAGGTGTCATAATAGAAAGAATGTGGCACTCCATTTAAGATTAAGTGTTTCTAGTTATAAAATAAATAAGTCATGGGGATGAAAAGTACACTATAGGGAATATAGTCGATAATATTGTAATAATATTGTGTGGTGACAGATGGTGACTACACTTACGGTGGTGAGCATTGAGTAATGCATAGAAATGTCCGATCACTGTGTTGGACACCTGAAACTAAGATTACAGTGTATGTCAACTACAGCTCAATAATAGAAAAATTTAAAGATTAATTTTTATGCGAAGAGAACCCATTGTAAGTGCCATTTAATAGTCCTCTGAAAAGGAAACAGGTGTCAGAGGGAGACAAGGGTAAAATTAAGCTCATGATTGTGAAACGTCTTTTCCTTTTGACTTTGTGCAGATACTAACACATTGAATAATAACAGTTCTCTCTCAAGATAAGCACTTACATATCAATGAATCTAGTTATTTTCTCAGACCCTTAACTGTAGGAAACAATAGTATTGGTAGCTTCCTGCTTTTCTCTCTTTTTTTTTTCCTGTCATCCCCATACAACGGCATCCTTTTATCAATAGAAGGTAAGAGATAACATGTTGTGGGGGGAGGGGAGGAAGCTGTTTCAATGCTGTGTTCCTGCCATTAACATAGTTATACTATGCACTGAGAGTTTCCAGCGTCATGTTTATAGCCTGTTGGTGATACTGTTTGTCAATAATGGAAGCTGCCTGCAGCTTTCCTGGATGATGAGTGTCCTGATGTGCAGCCCCAACAATTTAATACCATGTGAATACCTTATAGCAAATTACACCCAAAATTCCAAAAGGTTCTTCAGTGTGGGGCATAGTGAATCCTCAAGAGATCCATGCAGTATCTGATGCTCGAAGGTACAGACTGCCAAGATGATACAGGACTGATGATAAAGGAAGGGTCATAATAGAGAAAAAAAAATGAATCTGATCAGGCCAGTTAACTTCACTTGCTATGTTTTTGTAAAGTCTAACACTTTAATTCAGTGTGTGTACACTCATTATTTCAATGTTCTTCAGATTTTTATGCTCACAAATATGCCACATTAAAAAAATATTAACTATGTACCCCCTCATACGTTTTAAGTCAACCTTATAAATTTTAGCCATAAGTTTAAGTGATAATAAAAAATACAGTTTCCCACATTCTGAAAATATTAATTCCTAAAATAAAATTGCTGCATTACTCTTTTAAATAAACCTAGTAGAATTGAAATAGCTCAGTGATTTTATACTCATCATAACCCCTTTAAAAATATATAAGGTTTGAAATAATAGTTGAAAGTTTTACATGATTTCTCCCTTGAATTAGTATTTCCAGTCAACTTCCTAACCAAATTTTATCCTATTTTCTTTTATTTTTAAAAGACATCTTGCTTTTGGACATCTTTGTCCAAAGATTTGTCCAAGATTGCTTGGACATCTTGGACATCTTTTATGGATCACCTTATAGAATTTCTCTTTAACAAAATATATGCCTATGAATTGACACTTATATTTTTTAAATTTCTGGATTAAAGCTTTAATGATAATTTTTTCTTCTCTATTGTTATAATTTACAACTTATATTTTACCTTATATAAAGTATATCTTATATCTTACACTCATACTTTATCATAATATAAATATATTATACATAGTGATAATTAGTCAACATAAAAGTAAATTTTATTGGAAATGCTCTTCTTAATTAGGAAAATATGGTTTTTTAAAACAATTTTATTATATATTTATTATTGATGCCTATTTTTCCTAAAAATGTCAGGGCTGGCATTATTCTATTCTACTATTATTTTTTAGATACGAATTTTCAAAATCCTTGTTCATCCAAATCATTAAAGGCGACCGCAAGGAGTTTTATTATAGTCATTTAACTTAAATCTTTGAACACCTTCCACATTACAAGCTAAAAATTACTTAGTAATCTTTGCCAAACATAGTTAGGCAATTTGATGAGCTCCTCTTTCACTTTTGCTGAAGAAGTAACTTGGAAGTCACCTGGCTTTCAAGAATATTGGCTACCTGATCATAAATCACTTCTTTAAAACCAATACCAATATTTTTGAATTATCATTTTGTTTGATACCACAGAATTCTTACTGTTGGGTAATGTGCCATTATAATATTTGAGATCATTGAGAAATAAGCTTTTTTCCAAGGTAGAAAGGACTGTTAAGAAATAGGAGTTGGGAACAGAAGAACCAGCATGTAGATATTTTGACTATACTCCTTGTCAGACATATAAAATTTACGATGTATTACATATGGAAATTGAGGATCTAGAAAATGATTCCCTTAAGTTTAGTTTACCTTTTCTGAAGAGATCACTAGCTTATTTCATTGAATCTTCACACAACTTTATGACAACAAAGCAATACCTTGGTTTTTCTTTTTATATCAATTTGACTGTGCTTGTTAAAATAGCGCCAACAACTTTAAGAAGAATTTCACGCATGCGCTAACAAATCTCAGTATATAAGTTAATATGTGCTAGTAGAAGTATTTGAAAATTCATATTGCCAGACATTTGTTACTGGTAAAATCGGTCAGCATTTCTGCACTCTTCCCTACTGGCTATTCAAGCAATGAATAGCAGCAATATGAGAATATCAAGGCCTCTGAATATGATCTTTATTTGCCCACACTGTACTGAACACTTTATATGCATTCTTATTTAAATGATCCTATGATGCAGATATCACTGGCCTCATTTTAAAGCCTTAGAAGCTCAAACTCCAGATGGTTAAGCAACTTGCCAAAGTTTACATAGCCAGGATATGTCATAGTTTTGATTCAAACTCAGATCTGTCTCCAAAGATGAACTGCTAGGCATTTTTATCAGTGTCTTAATCCAATATCTGCCATGATAAGTCTCTGTCTACATATATATACACATTAAATTCTCATAGGCTACAAATGTCATTAACTAATCTAACATTTATTGTATCTGGATTTGAAAATTCTGTGGGTGTACTCTTCTGTGACCATTGTCAAAATCATGGCCTATTAACTATATCATTCCATCTCTATATTGAAAAACTGAGTCCAAAAGGTGCATTGGGGAAAAATTCTTGAATTCATTCCAGAGAACAAAAAAATGACAGGAAGCATTCAGACATTTTTCTTATAGTGTAAACATGCAGTGTTTGCTTGAAATGAAGCTGTCATCAATATAGCAATAAATAACCTTATTTCTTACTGACTTAGATAAACTGTATGAGGGCTTGGTCCAGCTGTGATGCTGAGAAAAAACTTTGGGTGTCCTTTTTAATTTCTTCTTTCTAATCTACAGTCAGTTACAAATGACCATGTGTTCCTGCAACTGTCTCACCTTCTTTTTGGACAGATCCATCTTTTTCTCCAGCAGCAGTATCATCTCCTTTATAATTTCAACTGAGCTTGCAAAAAGAACCACTAACTAATTCAGAGATGCTACTTTTTCATTAGGTGGGGAGAGAGAGAAGGACATTTTGAAGGTGGTGAGATGAGGAAGAAACTAGACCAAAAAACCTAGCTAAGCCCCTTCTGACAAGGAAAAAAAGGAAACTGCACCATTTCGCACTTTCCCTGGTTTAAAACAAAGCAAGATAAAATATAAATTAAATAAAATAAGAAGATGAACCTCTTTTAGCACACATCTGGTATGATATGATATGAGAAATTTAAATCAGTATAAATTAATTTGAAAAGCATATAGATCAGAAGTCAAGACTTCAAGGAATGTTTCTAAATTGCTCTCAGTTCACTTAGCACATCTGGTTAATGACAGACCTGTTTGGATCATAAGCTTCTTAAAAGCAGACACCATTGCTGTTTCTTCATGATCTCCTCCAAAGCCTAGGAAAAGCATAGGCACATTGTAGACATGAAAAAAAAACACCATTTGGTACATAATATTCAGCTGTGTACAATTGAGAAGGTTTTGGGGATGAGACTGCCTCTTAATCTTTGAAATCCATCTTGACTTGCTAATGAACTTTTGGTAACTGAGTAAGAAATTTTAACTAATAGAATATAAGCCATCTTATGATACATTCAAAGTGCTAAAAGGAAAAAATCTGCCGTCAAGAATACTCTATCCAGCAAGGCTATGATTCAGAAGACTTCTTGATCGGAAAGAAAAAGACCATGAGCAAGAGTAAGGAAAGGAAGAAGCATAAAAGCAGTTAAAATAAGTATATCTGTAAAAGTGAGCCAAGGGACTCACAGAATAAAACGATCTAAAGTATGATACCATGGACCTAAATCATCAGTGTGAGAAGAGTAAAGAATGGGTTCAAATGTAAGCAGCCAGTAACTTAGTTTGGACTGCTATATACAGAAGATATCATATATAAACCAAATGGTAACCAAAATCAAAAGCCAGTAATATATATGCAAAAAATAAAGAGAAAGGAATCCAAATATATCACTAAAGAAAGCCAACTAATCATGAAAGAAGAGAGCAAGAAAATAAAGAAATGGAGAAAAACTACAAAAAACAACCATAAAACAAGTAGCAAAATGGCAATAAATACATATATATCAATAATTACTTTGAATGTAAATGAACTAAATACTCCATTCAAAAACATAAGTTAACAGAATGGATAAAAAAATAAGATCCATGCCTATGCTGCCTATAAGAGACTCATTTCAGACCTAAAGATACATGCAGATTCAAAGTGAAGGGACAGGCAAGGATTTATTATGCAAATGAATGAAAAAGAAAGCCAGGGTAGCAATATATATGTTGGAAAAGATAGACTTTAAAACAAAGACTGTATGTTTAAGCATCCAGCTTTGTCTCAGGTCATGATCTCACTGGTCCTGAGTTAGAGACCTGCATTGGGCTCTTTGCTGACAGCTCAGAGCCTTGAGCCTGCTTTGGATTCTATGTCTTCCTCTCTCTCTGCCCTCCTCCACTCATGTGCTCACTCTCTTTCTCAAAAATAAATAAACATTAAGACTAAAAAACAAAACAAAACAAAGATTGTAACAAGAGACAAAGGACACTATATAATCATTCTGGGGACAATCCAACAAGGAAATATAATAACTATAAATATTTACACACCCAACATGAGAGAACCCAAATATTTAAAGCAGTTAATAACAAACATAAAGGAAATAATCAATAGTAATACAATAATAGTAGGGGACTTTAACACCCAGCTCACATCGATGTGCAAGTCATCCAAAGAGAATATCAGCAAGTAAACAGTTTGCGTTGAATGTCACACTGGAACAGATAGATTTAACATCTATATTCAGAACATTCCATCCAAAAACAGCAGAATATACGTTCTTTTCAAGTGCACATGGAACATTCTCCAGAATAGATTACATATTATACCACAAAAGAAGTCTCAGCAAATTCAAAAAGATAAAAGTCATATCTTGCATCTTTTCTGACCACAATACTATGAAACTAGAAATCAACCATAAGAAAAAATATGGAAAGAGCACAAATATATGGAGGTTAAGTAACATGCTAGTAAACAATGAATGGGTCAACCAGGAAATCAAAGAGGAAATCAGAAAAATACATCGAGACAAATGAAAATGAAAACACAGAAAAAATACCTGGAGTAAATGAAAATGAAAGTGAAAATGAAAATCTTTGTTATGCAGCAAAAGCAGTTTGAAGAGGAAAATTTATAGCAGCACAGGTCTACCTCAAGAAGTAAGAAAAATCTCAAAAAGAGAGAAATCTAACCCTACACCTAAAAGAGCTAAAAAAGAACAAACAAAACTCCAAACCAGTAGAAGGAAGGAAATAATAAATATTAGAGCAGAAATAAATGAAATAGAAACTAAAAAAACAAAAACCAGTAAAACAGATCAATGGAATCAGGAGCTGGTTCTCTGAAAAGATCAACAAAATAAAGAGAGAGAGAGAGACAGAGGACTCAAACAAAATCAGAAATGAAGGAGGAGAGATAATGACCAACACCTGAGAAATACAAACAATTATAAGAGAATATTATGAAAAATTAAATGCCATAACATTGAACTACCTAGAAGAAATGGATACATTCCCAGAAATGTATAACCTCCCAAAACTGAGTTAGGAAGAAATATAAAATTTTAACAGATCAGTTACCAGAAATGAAATTGAATTAGTAATAAAAAAACTTCCAACAAATAAAAGTCCAGGAGCAGTGGCTTCACAGGAGAATTCTGCCAAACATTTAAAGAAGAATTAATGCCTATCCTTCTCAAAGTATTCCAAAAGGTAAAAGAAGAAGAAAAACCCAAATTCATTCTACAAGGCCAACATTACTCTGATACCAAATGAAATAAAAAAGCCACAGAAAAGAGAACTACAGGCCAATATCTTTTATGAACATAGATACAAAAATCCTAAAAAAAAATTTGCAAATTGAATCGAACAATACATTAAAAACACCATTCAGGGGGCGCCTGGGTGGCTCAGTCGGCTAAGCGTCCGACTTCAGCTCAGGTCACGATCTCACAGTTCGTGGGTTCGAGCCCCACATCGGGCTCTGTGCTGACCCCTCAGAGTCTGGAGCCTGTTTCAGATTCTGTGTCTCCCTCTCTCTCTGACCCTCCCCCGTTCATGCTCTATCTCTCTCTGTCTCAAAAATAAATAAACGTTAAAAAAAAATTTTTTAAAACACCATTCAGTACGACCAAGTGGGATTTATTCCTGGGATGTAAGTGTCTTTCAATATTCACAAATCAATGTGATACACACATTAATAACAGAAAGGATAAGAATGATAATTTCATATGATCATTTCAATAGACACAGAAAAAGCATTTGAAAGTACACCCTTCTTCCATGAATAAAAACCCTCAACAAAGTAGGTTTAGAGGGAACATACCTCAACATAATAAAGGTCATTTGTCAAAAACCCACCACTGACATCATATTCAAATGTCAGGAACAAGACAAGGATGTCCACTCTCACCACTTTTATTCAACATAGTACTGGAAGTCCTTGCCACAGCAATCAGACAAGAAAAAGGAATCCACATTGGCAAGGAAAAAGTAAAACTTTCACTATTTGCGGATGGCATGATACTATACATAGAAAACCCTCAAGACTCCTTCAAAAACCTACTAGAACTGATAAATGAATTAGGAAGGTTACATGATACAAAATCAATATACAGAAATCCATTGCATTTGTATACACTAATAATAAAGCAACAAAAAGAGAAATTAAGAAAGCAATCTCATTTATAATTGCACCAAAAATAATAAAATACCTAAGAATAAACCTAACCAAAGAGGCAAAAGCCCTGTACTCTGAAAATTATAAAACAATGATGAAAGAAAATAAAGACAATGCCTACAAATGGAAATACATTCCATGTTCATGGATTGGAAGAGCAAATATTGTTAAAATGTCCATACTACCAAAGCTATCTACAGACTTAATGAAATCCTTATTTGAATACTAACAGCATTTTTCACAGAACTATAACAAACAATCCTAAAATTTATATGGAACTACAAAATACCTGACTAGTCAAAACAATGTTGAAAAATAAAAACAAAGCTGGAGGTATCACAATTCCAGATTTCAAGTTGTATTATAAAGCTATAGTAATCAAAACAATATGGTACTTGCACAAAAATAGACAGATGAAAAGAACCATATGGAAAACCCAGAAACAGTTGCACAATTATATGGTCAATTAATCTTTGTCCAAAGAAGCAAGAATATGTAGTGGGGAAAAATACAGACTCTTCAACAAATGGTGCTGGGAAAACTGGCCAGTTACATACAAAAGAATGAAATGGACCACTTTCTTATAGCATACACAAAAATAAGCTCAAAACGGATTGAAGACCTAAATGTGAAACCTGAAACCATAAAAGTCCTTGAACAGAACCCAGGCATCAATGTCTCTGACATTGGCCATAGCATCTTTTTTTTTAGGTATGTCTCCTGAGGCAAGGTAAATAAAGCAAAAATAAACTATTGGGACTATATTAAAATAAAAGGCTTTTCACAGTGAAAGAAACAATCAACAAAACTAAAAGACAACCCACCGAATGGGAGAAAATATTTGCAAAGGACAAATCTGATTAAGGGTTAGCATCCAAAATATATAAAGAACATATACAGCTCAACACCCAAAAAACAAAACAATTAAAAAATAGGCAGAAGATATCAACAGACATTTCTTCAAAGACATACACAAATACATGTCAACAAACACATGAAAAGATGCTTAATATCACTAATCATCAGGGAAATGGTAATCAAAAGACTACAATGAGATATCACCGCACACCTGGCAGAATGGCTATAATCAAAAACACAAGAAACAAGTGTTGGCGAAGATGTGGAGAAAAAGGCACCCTCTTGCACTGTTGGTGGGAATGAAAACTGGTGCAGCCATTGTAGAAAACAGTATAGAAGTTCCTCAAAAAATTAAAACTAAATCTACCTTATGATTCAGTAATCACACTACTAGGTGTTTACCCAAAGAATACGAAAACACAAATTCAAAGGGATACATACACGCCTATGTGTACTGCAGCATTATTTACAATAACCAAACTAGGGAAGCAACCAAGTGTCCATTGATAGGTGAATGGATACAGAAGATGCTGTATATATTTACAGTGGAATATTATTCAGCCATAAAAATAATGAAATCTTGCCATTTGCAACAATGTGGATAGAGCTAGAGAGTATAATGCTAAGCAGAATAAGTCAAAGAAAGACAAATGCCATATGATTTCACTTCTGCAGAATTTAAGAAATAAAACAAACAAACAAAGGGGAAAAAAGAGACAAACCAAAAACAGACTCTTAACCATAGAGAACAAACTGATGGTTAGCAGAGGGGAGGTGGGGATGGGGATGGGTGAAATAGACAAAGGGACCACTGAATATTGTATAGGATTGTTGACTTGCTATATTGTACACTTAAAACTAATATAACAATAATGTACAAGAATTAAAATTAAATAATAAAAAAAAAGAATATAGGCCATTTTACTAGGTACTAGATGCTAAGAGTTTTTCACGTATTATGTCATTTAATCATTACAATAACCTGGTCAGATGGGCACATTTATTGACCTGTATTAGTGAAAAAGAAACTGAAGTCAAGTAAATTCTGTAATGACACATAGCTCATATCCAGGTGTATTGGGATTCATTCTATCTGACTTTTGATATTGTGAATTTAACCACTGTGTTACAGTTGCTCCCCCACACCTGTTCATTCTGTATTAATTTACTCTATTAGTTTTTGTAAAGTTCTTAACATTTTGTAGGATGGAAATATCTAGAGACCCACTTTTGTATTTCTTAAGCAAAAAAAAAAATTAGACTGAAAACAATCTATAAATATAGCACTAAGATTAATCACTGTTTAAAAAAAAACTCACAGGAATGACAGGTCACAATTACACTGTAAGTGGTCTAGTAAACCTCTCAGTATTCCTATTAACCTCTGTGCTTCATGCATTTCTCATATTAATATACTGAGAAATAAAACAAAGAAACATATGTACTTTTCAAGGCAGATGCCAAAGGTTTAATGGATCAAATTATTTCTGCGCTGGATTTTTATTCATGAGTTCCAAATGTTTCATCTTTTACTTTAGTTTAGTCCAATATTAAATGGAATTATAAATTTCTCTATTAAGTAGTATAAAATAAAAACATAATAGAAATGAATTGGGCTAACAATAATAACTTGAGTGGTTGAAATATGTTTCTGCCTTAGCTTTTCTAGCTCCCTAAACCTTGTTTTAACAGTAAATTAGACTCGGTGAGAATATGGTAACTTTTTTGTAGAAATAATGTATATGTGTGTGTGTATCTGTTTGTTCCTTTTACATTATTCTAAATCATTCCCAAAGGCTTTTCTTTAGTTTTACCTTTTTTTTTTAATTTTAGAGAGAATGAGAGCATGAGTGGGAGAGAGGGGCAGAAAGAGAGAGAATCTCAAGCATACTCCACACTCAGCACAGAGCCCAGCACGGGGCTTGGGATCCCATGACCCTGGGATCATGACCTGAGCCGAAATCAAGAGTCAGACACTCAAGTGACTGAGCCCTCAGGTGCCCCTAGTTTTACCATTTTTATATGGGGTTATAAAATAGTAGGGACCACCGAGGTCTTCAGCGTGATAATAGTCACCTTAGGAGATTATTAAATAAGGTGATCCTGGGCTCAAAGGATATCTAATTCAGTAGATCTGAGATGAGACCAGGAGTATATATGATTTTTTTTTCATCAAGAATCTCAGTGGATTCTGATACCCATTTATCTTTAATCTTCAGTTCCTGTCTTAAAAGGGGTGGTGGAGGAGAAAACCTTAATATGGGGAATGCCACCATTATAAGATATAATAATTTCATATAATAAAGTTTGAGATGTTTGTTTTAGGGAGAATGGAATGAACTAATTTACCTTTTATAGGTTAAATGTAGTCAATGATCATTCTTATTTTAGTAATTTAAATTCAGAAACTTAGATTTTAAATAAGTAGACCCTCAGGTGGACTCTAAAATTGTCACTAAAATATATGAAGATATAAAGAGTGACAAAAATTCAAAGGAACAACAAAAACTTGACCCTTAGTTGTCATAATTGTCAAGCAATTTTCACTAACATTCTGTTTGGTGACCTTTATTGATGGGTATTAAACTCTGGGTGATAAGGTATATCATTAAAAGCCCTTCTTTGCCACTCCTAGTTCTGGACCGGGTATTTCTGAGAATGTGTTTGTGATTAGATGTATCAAAAGAGCTGTTATTATAAGAATATTTTTGATAAGTGGTCCAGTTTTGTTTGTTTTTTCCTAAACCAAGAATAGATAAAAACAGTCAAAAAGCATTGAAGCACTTTTATACCTGTTTTAAGGCTAGCAGGATTGTTGTTGTTCAATAGGAGAGACTCTCGAATGAATGAAGACTTCATATCTTTCTCTCTGTGAGGGTTAGCAAGGGGTCACTAGAGGCAATACCTAATGTTTAAGAGCTCTAATCCTTATAAACTAAGATTCTCAAGTAGAATTAGAGACTCCAAGTTTTCTCATGTCTGTTCCCTGGGAATTATGTAGTTTTACATGTATTCCATCTGTACAGAGTGTCAGATCAAAGCAAGGAGAAAAGGATAAAACTTTCCCACTTTAATCTCACAAAGTCCCATGGTCTGCTAGATTCTGCCAATTTGGCTTTGAAATGTGAACGTGAATGTTATGTCTACCTTTAGTCCTGAAGAGGGAATTTGCCCAACCAAGCAGACCATAAAACAGGGGGCAGTTCACATTGGGCTGAGATGAGAAGATACAGAATACATAAGGAAATAGTCAAGAGAGAGAGAGAGAGAGAGAGAGAGAGAGAAAAGAAAAACAGTAAAGAAGCAAAAATGCAGTAGCACAAATAAAATCCACATAGCTGTAATGACAGAGCAAAATGAAAACCTTGGAAACTTAAATCAGTGTTGTGAAGGATAGCCTTAGGAATTTCTACAAGAACACAGAGAAACAGAACAGAACAATTAAAATCGTGAAAGGGAAGGTGATGGACATACCAACAACCCAAAAAGGAATTCCTGATGAAGGTAGCAGGATGGGCGTGGGCAGCAGATAATAAAAGAAAAAAAAATGATAATACCTAGCCTTGCTAGGTACTTGCCATGAGTACTTGTTATGTATCAGTCACTATTCTAGCTCACTTCCTGATTTAACTCTTTTAGTAGGCACTTTTCATATGTAAATTCATAATGAAAAATGTACATTTTAGAACATTTTTTTAACTTTCCTAAATTAAAATGAAATTCAGTTGGAAAGAATTCACTGATTACCAGAACAGCACAGAGACCTTTACCTAGCACAATTTGTAAAATATTTCGAATTACAAGATTGTGTAGGTAAAATTAGGCTAGCCACAGGTATAGTCTCAGTAAGACTAAATTCCAGAAGGAAACAGAGTGGTATATATTTTTAGGAGAAAGGGTAATCACACATCCAAGTTGATAATTAGTGTGTCAGTTCAGGAGGAAAATTCTCAGATATACAAGGGCTCAGAAAATACGACATATCCTTCTTTAAAAATATTATTGAAGATATATGTACTAAATAACGGAGTAATATATTACAATAGTGGTTTTCAAATTACGGTTTCTGGACCAGCAGCAAGCATCACTTGGGAACTTATTAGAAGCACAAATTTTTCAGGGACAACCCCAGACTTACTAAATCAGAAGCTCTGTAGTGTGGGGCCCAGCAGTCTGTTTTAACAAGCCCTCCAGGTGATTCTGATGCATGCTAAAGTATGAGAACCATTGAATTAAATTAATGAATTCAAGAATTAGAAGGCATTCCATAAATTTTAAGCTTTTTAAAAAAACTAACCTTATATTTAGGTTTAAATAATTATTAGAAATTGAGTTTTAAAACGGAATGCCTGTGTCAAAAATCAATCCTGAAAAAAAGCCACAAATATTAACAAAATTTTAAAATGGAATAACTTAGATTTAAATCCTAGATTCTTTTAATAAAGAGCAATTTATGAGAAACAACAAAAGTAAGTAGGCAGGGAATTCAGATGTGCAAAATTTCTTACTCTATTTAGGAGATTTTTTTAGTTTCACTGTTGACTTAGATAATTTTTAAAAATGTAGGTTGAGGGGCGCCTGGGTGGCTCAGTCGGTTGAGCGTCCGACTTCGGCTCAGGTCATGATCTCACGGTTTGTGGGTTCCAGCCCCGCGTCGGGCTCTGTGCTGTTGGCTCAGAGCCCGGAGCCTGTTTCAATTCTGTGTCTCCCTCTCTCTCTGCCCCTTCCCTGCTCATGATCTGTCTCTCTCTGTCTCTCAAAAATGAATAAACAAATTTAAAAAAAAATAAAAATAAAAATGTAGGTTGAGACAGCCTTTTGAAGAACTTAAGGATAACTATTATTTGAAAAAGTAAAAATTGTAAAAGTATATATATATACTATATACTTATTTATAATTCTATCTTTTTAATGTCTTGAGATCTGTAATTATTACCCTTCCATTTCTGATAATTTGTGCATTCGTTTTTTTCTTTTTCTTGATTGGTCTGGTTAGAAGTTATTAATTTTATTGATCTTTTCAAAGAACTATCTTTGGCTTTCTGATTTTCTCTGGCCTTTGTTCACTTTCTTGTTTCATTTCTTACCTTTCATTTGTTTCCTTTATTTCTCCCTGTTTTGGATTTTATTTGCTCCTCTTTCTAGATTCTCAGGGTAGAAAGTGGACATATAGATAATTAACTTAGGCCTTTTTCCTTTCTTTAATATAAACATATAGCTATAAATTCCCTCTGAGAATTACTTTAAGCACATCTGACAAATCAATTACTTATTTATTATGTTTATGATCTGCTACTACACAATAAAATGTAAACTTCCCAAGAACAGCATTGTTTTGCTCTTTTACTCACTGTTGTATCATCTGTTGCTAAAACAGCTGGCACATAAGAAGTGTTCAATAGATGATGTTGATAGAGTAAATTTTCAAATTCAGGCCTCAAACAAAGAATGGTTGTGTCATAATACAATTAGAAAATAATCTCTCTGAAAGTTGTGGTGAGCAGCATGGTGGTCAAATGCATAGACTTGTGAATTCATACATTTTGAGACTGGAAAACAGCACCATCTGCCTGTGTTTTCTCATCTGTATAAAAGGAATAAGAATTATACCTACTTTAAGGGTCTTTGTGATGCTTAAGCTAAATGATACATATAAAATATGGGTAACAGTTATGTAGTGCTTCTTCCTTGCCAATGCTACAAAAATAGTCTCAGAATATTTCTGTAATAGAAAAGTCATTATGAAGCTAGCTGACTAAAAGTTGATGTTTGATAAAACACCAAATAAAAATTTGGGATCAATTTCACTTATGAATCTGAATACATATTAATTGCTAAGAAACTAAATTCAATAATATATAAAAAATCATTGTCCAACTTGACCAAAGAAGTGTATTCCAGGATATCAAGGATGACTTAATATTATGAATATTATTTATATAATATCATCAGCATTGTTATTTAATATTGTTCTGGAAGTAATATGTAACATGAAGAAAAGATCGAAGTTTTTGGAAAATATACTTAGTTATCTGGATATGCTCTGCTCATATACCTAAGAAATGCAAAACAAAATATTAAATCTCAGAATTAATAAAAGTATAGGATAGTGTAATGGCAATAGTGGCACTAAGGTATCATAACAGCTACTTCTTGTCAAAGGGCCCGTGAGTAGCAGGCACTGAGCTAAGCAACCTTTATAAGACTCATTTTGTAAATGAGGAAAATTGTACAGTGCTCTTCAGGCAGCAGTGTCTTCACTGTACAGCAGACATACAAACATAAGTTACTCGCCTATACACCAGCACTCCCACTAGCACAAAACACACACACACACACACACACACACACACACACACACAAACCCACAAGTATCCATACTTAATAAAAAATGCATGGGCTTAAAGAAGCAACCTAACTACAGCATAGGAAAGCAAATTTGAATAAATGACAAAACATAGTATGTTCTTATATTTAAAGACTCATTATTATAAATATGATATTTATTTCATTTTTTAATTGTATTTATTTTGCGAGAGACACAGACAGTGTGAGTGGGGAAGGGACAGAGAGAGAGGGAGACAGGGAATCCCAAGCAGGCTCCGCACTGTCAGCACAGAGCTCCATGTGGGGCTTGATCTCATGAACCATGAGATCATCACCTGAGCCAAAATGAAGAGTCAGAGGCTTAACCACCTGTGCTATCCAGGAGCCCCTCAAATTAAGTTATAGATTTAATGCAATTACAAAATTACAATGAGCTTTTTTTCTCCAAGACATGCAAAAAAGTTAGAAGCAAGAGCAAACGGGAAAAAAAATGTACTAAGTAATTTTTTCAACCAGAAGAAAGTGAAAAAATACATATAACCAATAATTCAAAGCAATTTCTAATTTATGATAATTAAAACATATTTGCTGGTACAAAAATCAACAGACCAACCAAAGCAACAGACAGAGAACCCTGAAAGACTTTGTACTGCAAAGAATATAACATATTATAAAAGAAGACTCTCTAGTCAACTGACAAAAGTTGTTTTATGAATCAATAGATGTATTAGCTATTTGGAAAAAAAATCTAAGTGTAGCCTTTCTCTATAATATACAACAAAATATACGTTAAAAACTTAAAAGACCTAATGCACTAAGCTATTAAAAAAAGAAAAATGGGTAATTATCCTATTTGAAAATGGAAAATTGAAAGAAAAGAAAAAAAATCACAGTGAAGATGTTAAATGGATCTACATGTAACTTTAAAATTTCTATGTATAAAAAATGAACAAATTAAAAGGTGAATATAAAACAGTTTTCATTAGATAATAATGCAGTTACTTCAAAGTACATGTCTTCTCATTCAGAGAATACCACATAATACACTACTTATATCCTCAACAAAAGATTCAGAATCACACACTAACACCACTGGGTTTGCTTTCTTTCTTTTTTTTTTTAAGTTTATTTATTTATTTTTGAGATAGAGACAGAACAAGCAGGGGAGGGGCAGAGAGAGAGTGAAAGGGAGAATACCACATTGTCCCCATGGAGCCCGATGTGGGGCTCAAACTCACAAACTGTAAAATCATGACTTGAGCCCAAACCAAGAGTTGGATGCATAACTGACTGAGCTACCCAGGCGCCCCCTGAGTTTGCTTTGCTATGACATCCCACTCTTATGACATCCCACAGTGTCAAGGTTTACATCAGTTAAAACATCTCTTTGCTGGTCTGGCTTAAACTAGAGGTAGATTTCGAAACAGAAAATGAACAATAACTAAAAGGGAAAAAACTCTTAAAACTCAGTTTGCAGAGACATGTAAAATAAGCAGAAGTAAGTTTTGTTTTGAGTATCAAATTGGTAAAAAATTTAAAAGTCATGTTTTATTCAAAAGATGGTAGGGAAGTAGATTTTTACACTCAATTGGTAGAATTAGAATTTGATCTACATTGAAAAAAAATTATGCCCTGAATACCTGTTGTCATTTAGTGATATTCCTTGACTTACTGCCTTTGCTGGATTCTCTATTTCTGGATCCCATATATTCCTCATTCTTAGCATATCTTTCTGGTCCTAGCTTGTGAACATGCTGGAATTCTAAGCATTCTGAGAAATTGCAGTAAACTTTTCAGTTCATGCATATTTGAAAATACCTTTATTCTATCTTTATACTTAATAATTTGAGTGTAAAATTCTACATTACAATTATTTTTGAAAAACATTTTAGGTCGTTTTCCAATTTATTCTATCAGTTGGTATATTGGTATCTGCTAAATTGGTATTGCTAAAGAGACATACACCCATATTTTTCCCCTCTCAGATCCTTTTAGTAGTATCTACTCTATTCTTTGTGATCTGGTTTTAACAAGGATTTTCCTTTAATTTATTGTTGAGCTCTAGCCCTTTTCTATCTGGAACTTTATACCTTTAGGTTTAAGAAATTTTCTAGTGTTATTTTGTCTGGTAAATTTGTCTTCTTGTTCATTTTTTTCCATTCTTTTTAAAAGTCATATTCTCTCTCTCTCTCTCTCTCTCTCTCTCTCTCTCTCTGTTTCCTATCTGAATCTTATTCTTTTACTTTTTATCGTTATTTCTTTTGAGAGATTGTTTTTATATCATCTTCAACCCTCTAACTTTTTATTGTTTGTTATATTTTCTTCCAGTTCTTTCTTTTTTTCCAACAGTTTCTTTTTTCTTTCATGATGATCATGATGATCTTTTAAATGCAGAACCTTCTCTTTCACTTTGTAAGGATATTGACTGGTTTTGTTCTTTCAGTTTTCCTTCATTCTTATTTGACCTCTAGTTGCTCTGATTTACTTATTTATTTTGATGATTTAGTTTGGTTTCTCTTCTTCATGTAGGAGACCTTCTGAAATGTCTGGAGATTTGGGACCCTCTTTCTGGATTCAGTTTTAAATGTCAGAGCTAAAAAAGAAGGGGGGCACCTGGGTGGCTCAGTCACTTGAGCATCTGATTCTTGATTTCATCTCAGGTCATGACCTCATGAGATCATGGTTATGAGATCAAACCCCTCATTGGGCTCCACGCTGGGTGTGGAGCCTGCTCAAGATTCTCTCTACTTCTCACTCTGTCCCTCCCCTGCTTGCACTCTCACTCCCTCTAAACAAACAAACAAACAAACAAATAAATGTGAAGCACTAAAAAACTGATTGGAAGTTCTGAGTATGTGAGTGAAGTTTATCAGCTAAAGAGTTTAAACATAGAATGACTAAATGGTAAACTATACTTTTTCCCAGGCTCACAAATTTAAATACCTTGAAATCTTTTCTCTGGGAATAAGTAGTCTCTCAGCAGAAGAATTGTCAAGGCTCCTATCATGCAAGCACATATCTTCCTATGTAAAAGGGAAGGAGGGTGAGTGGTAGTCTCAGTGTTTAATATGCAGACTTTTATTTCATGTCCCTACTTTTCATTATCATCTCAAACACAACCTTCCACTGGTTTTGCTATCTGGTGGATCTCTGGTACACTTCCTCCATGAAGATAAATCTCTGGTTTTCAGTGGACCAGTGGAAACCTGATTGCTCAGGGTAGGAGAGGGGACCTGGGGTCCAGTTGACTCTACATACACATCCTCAAACAGTTTGCCATTTTCAACCCTTTGTGATCCCTGCCTTCCACCATCCTGCTGTGTTCCAGGATCCTTTACCTTTCTGGGAGTTCTGCATGGTAACTGGTTGTAGGTTTCTGCTAAACTGGTTACTTCTTCTCAATCTACTTTTCATCTTCCAAAATTTCTCATCTGCTGCGAATGCCTTCCTCATTCCCTTTGTCTTCATTAATTTATGCTTATTTTCTTTTAAGATTTACTGACTGTCATTTAGGTGGAGTTTTCAGGAAGGAGTATATCGGTATGGTAAATTTGCAGTATTTAACCAAAGTATGTGTAACATTTAATATAAATAAAAAACAATACTTTGAAACATTTCAGTATAAGACCCTTGATATTTTAGAGATTCAATGTATCACATACTATGTTTAAAGTAAATTCTTGCCATGCGCAAACTCAAGTTCATTGTCTACCAAGAGCTATGGAAAAACTATTTTTCTGAAATACCATTGCCTTAGTAAGAGTTTAATATATATGTATGTATACGTGTGTGTGTTTGTATGTCTGTGTGTATACATGTGCACACAATTAAAATTGAAAAACTAATAGTACATTTTCTTGTACAAGGAAAATATATTCTGCATTATCAGAATTCCAGATTTTAGATTTCTCTAGCACTTTGCATCATTGCTAAATGACAGGAAACATTGTTTCTTTCTTAAATGATGCCTTTTTGCCAATTATACACATCAGATTAACCTCATTTTGTTGTCCTTATTTTTCTCTACATAGTTTTGAAACTTTTTGAAGGGAGCAACAGCAGGAAGTTTGCTTGGGGGTTAGTAATACCACCAGATAATTCAGCATAATTGGAGCATTGCTCTGTGACTTTCTAAATCTAGGCATTGAGGTAAGAACACTGAGGAACATTTAATAGCACAGCTTAGTCATGGGCTAGAATATTATTAAGAACAATTGCACATCTCTTTCCCTGTCCACTCACCTTCTGGAGCTTCTGGCTGTCCTGCTCTAAATTATAATATGATAAAGGACAGTTAGGTAGTAAATGCAACTTTTTAAATTTGGAACTTCAAAGAACACTGCTCTGTTATAGACTGAGACATTATTCTTGGCTTTTCTGGTACATTCTTATCTGACATGAAGTCCCGAAGTAGGCAAACTCTTATTGATATTACTGGTCATTAGGTAATTGTTCAAGACAAAAAAGGAAACACCTCTGAATATGAAAAATGCTAAGCCACAACCAAAGAGAAATTAATAGTGTTTTTAGTTTCTTTAATCTTGATCTTTGCATTTCCTGGACCTGGCTGAATCATGAGATGAGTGAAAATAAGCACTTATATGGCACATTAGAGCTACATAAGGTGAGCTAGGTGACTGCAAACTAAATACATAGATCAGCATTGCCAGAGAAAATGGGTTAAAGAAAGTGCCTTACCATGGAAACCGAGAAGACAAGCTTATTACCCATGAATGTTCAGTTAAATTATGAAGAAAAGATTAGTGGATTGGAGACAAATTGAGCATGATCTTGATCAAAATGCATCTGGATGCTAAATTGATCCATTACTTGAAATCAGTTATTCAAATGTATTTATATTTCCTCTTTCATTGAATATATATCTAATAAGTATTAATTCTTTGCTATTTTAAATTGCTCGAGAATATAAGACTAAACAAGGTAGATAAACACTTTGACATTATGGAGGGAAATGTTCTAATTGAGGAGATAGGAATGAAATAAATGGGTACCTAATACAATAGAATAATAAATTCTATAAAGAAAAAGTTGGATAAGGGCCAAGGGAGAAATGTGATCACTGTTTTAGAAAATATGGTCAAGAAAATCCTGAATGAAGTGTGGGCACAAGTCATGTCTATACCTGCAGAAGAAAGCACCTCACAGGCCCTGAGATGGCAGGATGTTCAGGAACTGCAGTGAGGATGTGTGATTTGAAGTAAGATGAACAGAAAAGAGAGTGATCATGAGATTAGAAGGGTAACCAGAGATCATGTAGACCCTGTATAGATTTTGGATTTTATGCTAATTTTAGAGTAGCTATATGATCTGACCTCTGTTTTTAAATAAAAGGTCACAATGCCTATTATGTAGCAGATGGATCATAAGGCATGAGAATAGAGGCAGGGAGATAATTTTGAAGGCTAATGTAGGGTCCTGGCAAAAAACCATGGTGACTTTGGCAGCGTTGTAGCATGAAGGTAGTGGAGGGGTGTGAATGTTGTATACAGAATGTGTTTTGTAGATGAGTCAGTGGGATTGGCTGATGGATTGAATGTTGAAAATGAGAGGAAGAGAAATTATAGATGACTGCAAGGAGTTTGGGCAAAGCATCTGAATGAATAATGGTGCCCTTTAAAGTGATGAGGAACCCTGGAGAAGAAGAGCTTTGGGGCAGGGGAGTCTGGGCAAGATAAGTAGTTCATTTTTAGATGTATTACATTCTCTGTCTCTTAAACTTAGAAGTGAAGATGTGCAGTCATTGGCTGGATATTTGCTTCTGAAGCTTAGGAGAAAGGAATTGCTTAATGCAAAAATTGAGCATCTGTACTGTAAACAGTGCATGATATTTAAAAGTCATGGGATACGTATAATTCGGGAACAAAATTATTTAATAATAATATTCTGGGGATAAGATGATGCCTAATGAAACATACACACAGTAGCAAGTTGGGACCTGATGAGATAAACTAGAAATTACATACAGATAAGGAAAAGAAAGGATCCAAAGATTATTTCAACATTTTATGATCAGGAAGAGCAGGAGAATCCAGCAAAGGAAGCTGAGGAGGATCAAGAGAAGGCATAATATGGAAAGCACAATAGTAGCAATGCACATTTCTGTGAACTGAGAAGATGAGAAACTAACTCACCATGGAGACTAAAGGAAGGTTTTCTGAAGAAATGATTGAGCTGATTGGAAAACTATACTACCCACCTCTCACAGAGTCTAAATCTTGTTACATTCTTGTAGGAAATATGTGATATATACTCAAATAGCCTAAGTAATACTTCCAAATTTCCCAGTATTCTTCTGAGTATGTTCTGACTCTCACATATTTGACGAACTCTGTGTGGCAAGTGTTTATATAACTATTATTACCCAGAATTTATAGATAAGGAAATAAGGTTAATGGATCTAAGGGCAAATAGACTACTGCTCAGTGAGAAAATCGAGGGTAGATCCCTTGGCTTCTGAATCTTAGTCCCCTATACTTTTTACTCCACCACCTATTACAATAGAAAATGTGATGAATGCCAAAAGAAGAACTCAAAGAAGCTTCCATAGAAGGAGGGGAGGGAGCAATCACTTCTCACTGGAAGGATCAAGGAAGGCTTTGTGGGCAATGTGGCATTATAATGAGAATTTGAAGAAGGGATAGAATTCCAGAATAAAAGTTGTCTCGTCCTGGCATCCAGGGCCCTGGATGATTTTGTCCTAGCCTGTTCTTCCTCACAGCTGTCCTGGGCCATGATCCACCATGCTGGGCTGCTCACACTCTATATCCTCTCAAGCCCTCTCTCATTGCCTTACCTACAAAACTGCCTATGATTAGAACGGCTCTTTCATGTATTCTTCGAAATGCAGATCTGTGTTTTCCTTACATTCCCCCAACCACTTTGGAAGACCATCCACCTGAGTCCATGCAGTTTGTACCTTTCTTTGTCATGCTTATGTGGTATTCTACTTCTAATCTCTTGTCTGTCTTCCTTAGACTGCGAGCTTCAGGAAAGAAGGGACTTGCCCAGCATACAATTGGTGCTATTGCCACGTACTAGGATACTGTGGTCACCAGATCACTCCTTGCCCGCATGGAGCTTTCCAGTGTAGCAGCACTTAATAAATGCTCAACGGATCTTTCTGCTATTATTATTATTACCATCATTGTTAATGAGTATATGTGCTTTGGTTCATATTTTTCTAAATTCCTTGTACTTATTAGATACATGTATCTGAGCTAATGTTTATTTCACTTAAAGTTTATTTTACTCTATATTATTCTTTAAAGTAGAAGCTTCTAAAGTAAAGATGACCTTAACTTTATGGTGTATAAAGTATGCTTTGAGCAGAATGGGCATCAAATAATAATTTACAGCCTATGTTGATGTGCTTCCTTGAAATAGATATTTTCTCCAACTTTACCCCTAAAATTCAACAGGAAAATTGAAAAGATGGCTTGTGAACTTGTTACTGTGTATATGTTTCATTAGGCATCATCTTATCCCCAGAATATTATTACTAAATGATTTTGTTCCCGAGTTATACAGATACCAAGAAATTTTGGGGCTGCAGGGTTTCAAATAATGCAAATGACATATATCAGACAAGCAAGACACCTGCATTTTAATACGTGTGAATTCATGCAAGAAAGAGAATGGGATTGAGAGAGCTGGATAAATGTCTTACAAAAAAGCAATAAACACAGAAATCCTCCAGGAAAACTGGTGAAGTAATTTAATCACATACCCACGATATCTATATTCCTAGATAAATGCAGAAGACTTCCCAATTTGTAAATAGCTTACCACCTTTCCCCAGCCCTGTCCAACACTTTTGAAAGCCATGACTGGTAAACACACAAAAGCAAAGATGTACACTTTAAAGGTTTAACTGCCATTTTGCAGTCATAGTGTAGGTGGTTGTACTGTATTGAAATTGATAACTTGTGAGGGGGATAATTCAGTTATAGATGAATATCAGTGTTGTCCCTTTAGCATAGTTTCTAAATTTCTGCATTCCTTTTTTTTTTTTTTCAAAGATTTCAGGGGTCAGAGGTAGAGAGTTTTACCTCTGACCTTGTTGGGCCCATGGCAAACTGTATTTTGAAAGCCTTCAACAGGTTAGAATATTCCATTTCTAAAAGTCATCTCTTTGCTGGAGACTTAGCTAATTTGCCATAAAAATGAATTTAATTCTGAAAATTATACATCATGAATTTAAAATATAGTCACCTACAAGTTGTCTTTTGAAATACATATTTTATATTTATTGAAAGGAAATGCTCCCACATTTCTGTCTTTGATTTTGTGATACCACATGCAAAGTGCCCTTTATTTCCTGTTCTCCCAAGTAACTTTGGGGTTGAAAGTTTTGCACATTGATTTCAACTCAAATATAATTTTTCATTTAATTGCCACTCTCCTCTAAAACCTATGAGGAAAAGTGCAGTTTGTTTATTTTAACACAACAGAAAATAAAGGCCAGTGATAAGCCACAAGCTACTTATTTGATCTCAGAGACACTTTATAATCAGAAAGTTCAAGGTGCTCGTTGTTAAATATTTTAGAGAAATTATCCCCCTAAGTCTGGTCAGAGAGATAGCTTGTAGTATCTTTTCCTCAGTCAAAAAAAGGTTGAAATGGGTAAAGATCACTATGTCATTAATCTACTTAAAGATTAACCTTTTAAACAGCCAAGATTTGTAACATGCTTGCTCTTCTTCAAAGCTCAACTGTGTTCAGCACCATGGAAAGTTTTATGATTGAATATATGTAATTATAGTATATGGAGATTTAAAAATAACTCAAGGGATCGAACAAAGTTTCCCAGTAATTAATCATTAATGAAGATCTTAAATCTGTGCTTTAAATACAGACAAAACTAGTTATAATGATCTCATTAGTGCCTTATTAAGGTTATCTATTTTAGTATTTGTCAGGAGAATTCAGATGGAAATGAACTCCTTAACATATTTAGAAAGAGTTGTTGATCATTTGCTCAGATAAAAGACATACCATGGCTGATTAATTGTTGTGTAAATAAAGATTCAAGCTAGAAGCAACAGAATAGCTTCTAGCTAAATGTATCCCTCTCAAAAAAATAAGCTTCCTTGCCTGTACTCACAGCCATGTTTTTATCTGTTTTACTAATTTAGACAGGAGATAATTTTAAAATGTAGAAAGTTGGAGAAAAAGTAGTGAAAGAGGTAAAGATGACTGTGGGTTGTGATTTCCTAGGACTTGGCTGAGTGTCAAATCGAATGGAGACCTTTCATAGGTGTTCAAAACTTGGGTTGTTTAAAAGAGAAAAATGTGCTTTTTTGCCTTTGATGAAATCTGTTGCCCTCAGTTCAAATTGCAGGGAAAAAAATATTTATCACTTTTAAAGATGCTCACAATTATGTCAGGATACTAGTTTGCTCTTAAAAAGGAACAGTGTGATATAAGGGCAAATGAGACTAAGGTTATTGATATAAATATACTTCAGAAACAGAACACAGTGAATATTAAATCATAAGGGAGCACGCTAGAGATCAATTATTCAAAGTGTGGAAGTCTTTCCATTCAAATACTGTGATTCAGTGGTTCACCCAGTGGGAGAATGGAGAATACAGCTATTTTGGGATGTGGAGAATGGACAATAAATTGAAAATGGTCTGTGTATTTATGCCCTAGTAATTAGTTCTCTGCATTGTTTTAATCTGAACTAATATAATTGATGCTTTGCAGGGCTTTCAAAATATAGTTCAGCTAAGTGTGGATAATATGCAGATTTCTTGAAAAACATTGAATTTAAAATGACAGTCTCTTTGATTTGTATTACAATTCAACCTTCAACACACACTGCCTCTTCTAAGATTATAAGTGGAGGCTATGATAAGTATTACCAGATGTGACTGATCTCTAAAACCTAAAAAAACCTACTTACTTAAAGTTTTTCTGAGCTGGTCTTTTTCTTCTAACACCCCATTTTATTTCTGACTGAGAACTCTGAAATAAACTCCTACCTGGTTTTACTTCATTTCTCTCCCATCTCCTGTATATTCTCTACCCTACACCTAATTTTCTTTAATTTTCAAACTCCTTATGCACACAGATTCACCCCTAAGCCCCTCTCCAGCTGGAATTTTCCCTGCCTGCTCCCCCTCTGCAGAGCCAGCTGTGTTCCAATCTCAGGGAACCACGCTGCTCTGCCCCGGGTTTCTTATTTCTTGCTTTTCCCATGTCTGGGGAAATCCCAGTTTTCCTTCAGTGTGCAAACAAATCTTCTCTGTGAACTCTCTAGCTAAATTAGATGTTCCCTTCAAGGGCTTCCACATACTCCCAGTGTGCTCCTGTCAAAGGACTTGCCATTTGTGTGGTTATTGTTTGTTTATATCTCTCTCTGACTAGTCTGAAAGTTCTTTCAGCACAGAAATGCTCTGTTAGTTGTTAAAAAATAGTAATAATACCCCATTAGCAAAGTCCCTGGTATGTAGTAGTAGGTGCTTAATAAATGCTTGGGGAATCAACACAAGAGAAAGAGCAGAAATCTTCCTGGCTAAAATTGCTCAAAATACATGAAAGAGTTTATGACAGGACTTACATAACTAACTTGCTTTTAAAATGTTCAGCATAGGTTGGGCTGGGTCTTGAAGAACTTGACTGGACAAAATTTCTTTCTTTGTCCCTTGCACTTTTATTTCCTCTTTTAGCAGATGGATTCCAAGGGTCCTATTGCCTTTCCTCGGTTGAACCAGATATTTATTGACCGAGCCCCACCTTAAGGTGGTGATTGCTTATATTCCAACTATTTTCTGGCCTCAGTCTCACAGCAGCATTTACCTGTTCTATGTTTTATCCCTTCACAACCTCATAGTTTAAGTCCATGTGAAAGAGAAGTGGTGTAAAGGGCTTAGCTAATTAACTTCCACAGGTAATGCATTATATATTTTAATTAGATTCTTCTGGAGCTCCATGATGTAACCCCAAGGAGTATCTCGAATATGAGGAATGTCAGCATTTGGTTCAGATATGCAAGAAGGCAGATTTGAGGAAGAAGAAGGATCAAGGATTACAGAGTCTACAGACATTATAGTGCAGTGCTGATGGCTTTCAGCACCACAGTGATGCAAATCCTTTCATCAGGAAAGCTAGACCTTCTCTCATTGTTTATGAGGCTCACACTCCTAATAGGAGATTGTTAGGTTTCTTAGGGATTCTGTTGTCTTCCTGCCTCCTTTTCTCCCCTGCTGCTTTGCTTTAACAAACATTGAGTGTCCAAGTATGTATGCCAGGCAGTCTGCTGGAATGCAGAGGTGAAGGAAACATCTATGGCCCCAGGCCTTGAAGGTGCTTGTAATCTAGTAAAGGAATAACTCTTAAACATTTAGTAGATAATAGCAATTGTGCTAAGTGGTATGAAGAAAACTACCCATTAGATGAGCATATATCTCCAATATTTCAATATAAATACCCACAAAGTTAGTGTTAAGCACTACTATATATATAGTTCACACACTGCAATTTTTGTGGATTGAGTGTCAGGTAATTTGAATGTCCAAATACAAGGTACCTTTGATTATAAGACAATCTTCATTTTCCAGTGAGAAAATTGAGGAAAAAAACACAGTTTTCAGCCAATTTGAATGAATAAATTTTATGAATGTGAAGATAATTTTCAAATACCTATTAATAATATTTAATATCTTAATTTCTTTATCCATCCATACATAAAATTGCATTGTGTACAAAATAATGTTAATTTGGAGATCATCTTTTTCCCTATTCATTTCATGAACAGTTTTATTCAAGCTCTTATATACATATCATCAATAACTGACTTCTCAGCAATGAAACTACTCTTATAGTTTTCCAATACAGTTTTCCCAAAGACATATTTATTTTCATCTAAGTTATTTGAGATAAAATAGTTTGTGAAATCATATATGATTTTGTGAGTGAAAATTTTATATCAAGCTACAAATGCCAATTCACTTCAATTTTGGACTTTTTTTCTTATTAATCATATAAAGATATATTTATGATTTTGACAACTTTTAAATTTTAAATTGACTTTTATTCTACTATCCAGCCTATTTAGTTGTGAGGTCCTTCCCCATTATGCTGGAATAACAATTAAATCAGTGTTATCTTTATTTTCCTGATTATTTAAAATAATTCTATCAGATAAATACCTAAATATCCAAAACATCATATGAAGTAATATATTTAAAATATAAGTTTATTCAGGGAGTGCCTGGGTGGTTCAGTCGGTTAAGCTTCTGACTTCAGCTCAGGTCATGATCTCATAGTCCATGAGTTCGAGCCCCACATTGGGCTCTGTGCTGACAGCTCAGAGCCTGGAGCCTGTTCTGTATTCTGTGTCTCCCTCTCTCTCTGCTCCTCCCCTGCTCACATTCTGTCTCTCTTTCTCTCAAAAATAAATAAACATTAAAAAAAATTTTTTTTAATTAAAAAAATAAAATAAGATATAAGTTTATTCAAGGAGTACTACATAATTGAAAGACTTTAAGATCTTGAATATAAGGTAACTCTCTTTTCAGAGGGATAAGTTTCAGGAGGTACAGTTCATCTTACATTGGAGTATTTATGGCTCAGTTTAAAGTAAATTATTCAGCTTTGGACTGAATTATATCCCCCCCACCCCAATTCATATGATGAAGCCATGACCCCAATACATTTGGAGATAGGGCCTGTGAGGAGGTAATAAAAGTTAAATGAGGTCATAAGGGTGATGCCCCCCTAAGAAGAAGAAGAGACACTAGAGCTCTCTCTCTTCCATGTTAGGACACAGTTAAAAGATTTCTGACTAAAAGCCAAAAAGAGAGGCCTCCCAAGGAGTGAGCTGAATCAGCTGGCACTTTTATCTTGAACTTCCCAGACTCCAGAGCTATAAAAATAAATTTGTATTGTTTAGGCCATCCAGTCTATGGTATTTTATTATGGCAGCCCAAGCTGCTTAACGCAGTGAATAAATACACATTACAGCAGGCAAGCATAATGGTAAAAGGCAACAATCAGAGGAAAGACCTAAAATGCTTCTCCTTTCTCTGCAGGAGGTGTAGTACCCTTGGATGGCAGAAATTACATCCACACATTGGTCCCAACTGGGCTAGGAAAACGGAAGAGACTTAGGCAGAGAGTGACAAGGCCACCAGTAATATACGAGTAGCCCTCATACCATATTATCCCACATTGTAATAATCTCAAACTCAATGGACTTATCACATCTAAATTATTATCAACAAAGAAGTTATAGAAAAATTTTATAGGGATAATAAACATAAAAAGGAAGATAAGAATCACCAGTTATTCTAACATCTGGATCTAGTCACTATTCACCTTTAGTATATGTGTGTGCATGTACACACAAACAATTTCAATTTTATCATCATAGAAAAACACTGTATATTCAGTTTTATTCTCATTCTTTTTCACTTAAAATTATACCATCATAAGTATTTTGTCATGCCATTAGAAATTCTTCATGGTTGTCATTTGTAATAGTTACATAATATGCCTAGGTTTCCTAGATTAAAAAAAAAAAGCTCACAAGTTAAAATTTATCATTAGGCACTGAGAGATCTAGCCTTTGGAGCAAGTGGGGTGGGGCCAGCTGGAGCTGTTGACAAATATATTCTTCTTGAGGGGCTAATGGTGGCTATTCCCAGGGAAAGCTGACTGCTGAGTCAAGTCTCTGCTTGGTGTCATCTTTGCCCCAAGAACAAATTTTGAGCTCCCCCAACAAGTAAGTAGGGATCCTGTGCTCTGCTAACTACACTGACAGAAAAGCCAAATGATGTGCCGCCATGTGGTACTCTGAGCTCCTTTGCTTTCATGTTTCTCCTCTCATTTAATCCTCTAAAGAATCATGGTGAACATTTCAAGATAAGAGAACCAGGATTCAGAGAAGGGAGATGATTGTCTACGTATGTTCATTTAATGAGGGTCAGAATAAAAGGATTCTGGTGTGATGTTAAGTACAATACTCTCTCACTAACAATAGAGCTTCTCCTTAGTGGCTTAGCAGAAAGCACATAGCTGAAAAAAGAATATGCCACCTGATCTTTCAGACTGGCTATGGAGTTTTGTGAAGTTGGATTCTAACTCTACACTTCCTCAAAACTGACAGACATGAAATCAGATCTTAAGCCTTCTTATCCTCACCAAAATTGAAGAATGATCTGGAATATAATCCTCTGCAACCTACAACTTCAGGCTGCCTTGAAGGCTTATCCCAGATCAAAGAGAAAAGATTGTGTTCCCAACTCCCATACTCTCTTTTTAAATCAGCATTTGGGCTAAGATGCTGAGCTCTTCAGGAACTTTCTGCTGTGGGTCAGATAAATTACTCTGACCTAAATAAGACTCTTGTTTCTTACTAGTCTGCTAAAGGGAGGGACAGGACTAGATGATGTAGCACTCATTTGAAATATTCACATAAGATATAAAGAAAAATTACAAATCCACCAGAGGTCACTTGACAAGGTATAATGGAGTATCAAACTAAATTTCAGGGAAGACCAATGATCCAAGATCCTTAACTGCAGGCTACAGTTATATTATTTATTTGGGTATTGGGTAGCACTCCTAGATTCTGCCTTCATGCTCCCTGTGCACTCTGTCGATGTGCAGAGTGTTCCTCTCCTGACAGCTGAGCATTCTGAGCACAACTGCACTATTTTTCATTCCCTGGCTGATATTCTCCCTTGACATGCTAAGCCAAGTGGATGTTGCTGCCTAGGGACATTTATTAATGCCCTTCTGAACTCAGAGGGACGAATCATACAGATTTTATAGCACAGTATTTCTCTGAAATTCATATTCTATTAAAATTATTATGAGCTAATACTTGGGAAACTTAGATTAAGTTCTTTAGTTCTGGATATCTCCATCTTTTTATCTAAAAAAATCTGGTAATTGGTAATAACTTTATTCAATAGTACTATTTGTCTAAATTCGTATGACTTAAAAGTAATTTTTACTTTTACTGGAAGCACAATATATTACTTTTCCTCAATAAAAATGTTGTAGAATACATTTGATATGGAGTGTTTAATTTATAAAATTCTGAAGAGAGGAATCTAACTTATGCTACAATAAAGAAATGGAGTTTTCTTAGAAAATTGATCATTTAAGTGGAGATTAACAAAATGTTCTGACTTCTGAGTTGATGGGTTCCACGTTTGAAATTGAGCAAGTCAGTAGGAGACATAGAATAATTAAAGAAAAAATATGTTTGAAAGTTTGATGACAAGGTTAAATATCAGGTTTATCTCATAATCAGTATTGATATAAAAAACCTACACCATAGGGGCACCTGGGTCGATCAGTTTCGGCTCAGGTCATGATCTCACAGTCATGAGATGGAGCCCTGCACTGAGCCAGGCATTGGACTCCACACTGAACTTGGAGCCTGTTTAAGAGTCTCTCCCTCTGCCCCTCCCCCACTCATTCTCATGTGCACACGCCCGCTCTTTCTCCCTCTACATAATAGAAAATAGACAATATTTATGCATCACAGTGACACAAATTCTGCCGCATTCAAATCCCCAGAGATAGGGTTGATAAAGGCAAATGTTATTCTTAAAACAATGTGTTGTATCTGGATATTAAAAAGACCCTGATTCAATTATTTATCCATTAAAAATATACACATAAGAGTGCCTACCATATGCTAGGTACTGTTCTAGACTTTGAGCATAGAGCAATCAGCAGGACAGGTGGTAAGGGCAGGGAGAGGAGGAAAACAATAGATAATAATTTCAGATACTTCTAACTACTATGAAAATAGTGAAACTAGGTGATATAATTGTGATAGAAGAAGAAAGGGGTGGAGCTTTCGATTGGGGCTCAGGGTAGGCGTTTCTGAGAAATGACAGTTGAGCTGCGACTTGTATGATTAAAAGGTGGGAGTCATTCAATACTATGGGTACTTAGGGAACCAGGCAGAGGGAAAAGGGCATGCAAAAGACCTACTACCATGATTTTAGGAATTTTAGAAACTTTAAATTCTAGTGAGGCAAGAGTGTGATGAACAATAAGAGTAGGATGATGTAATTCATAAGTAGGAGTCCCAGCAACCAATAAGGCAGTGTCCAGGGGTAAAAGGGATAATGAATAAAAACTGACTTCCCCATTATTATCCACTGGGGGGAGATTGACATGGTTTTCTTACAATAGACAGGACAAAATGTAACTGAAAACTATGATTTTGTCTTTCCCATTACTAAATCTTTGACATATGCTAGAGAATAACATTTCTTTAAAAATAGAAACATTTTTAGGTCCAGAAGGGTCAGCATGTTTTGCCTTGATCGAGAAATCTCTGATGTGTTGGTAGAAACGGAGCACCAAGGTTATTATCAGTAGACCCAGGTTCAAGTTCTGATTTAAATATTTGTTGGCTTTATGGTATTGGATTGTGCTTGCTTGATCCTTCTGACCCTTGTTTCTTATACATAAAATATGATAATAGTTGTGAGGGTCAGCTGACATTTAGGAAGCTTAAGTTAGGGACAATGACAGGAAAATTTATCACCACAAAGAAGTTCAAATAGAATTTAAGAACATACCTTGTACATTTGTCTTACTTTAGTAAAACAAGATGATAAATCAAAACTGGTATTGTTTCAATGAATCATTGGTGTTTTCAATTCAGAAATGTATAGACTGAGAAATTTGCCACTGATGTATTAAAAATCAGAATTGCCAGTCAGAGCAATCTATAGCTAACCAAAAATAGCTGGATCATGGTCTGGTTCTTCTGGTTGTTTCAGCCTGAACTCATTGTTTTAGTGTTAGTCTGATTGCATGTTTAGCCATTATTTTGGATAAAAAACCAAGCTGGTAAGATCAAAGTCATGTTCAGTCATGTTATAAAGCTTTAAAATTATAAAAATTTTGGTCGCCAAATGAAAAGGTTAATTTTTCAATTATTTGAGGTAAGTGTTTGACATTTTGTTTTTATTTTTATTTTTATTTTTGTCATAATCTTCATTATACCCAATGTTATAGAATGCTTTGTCAGGCCAAATAGAAAGGAAAATGTAGATTTCTAATCCACTATCTATTAAGCCAGAAAAGTCAGGCAAGCAAAGAGAAAGGTATTAATTTAGAAAAAATAATTATTTTTCATATGAATTTATTCTTAATCACTATTGAGGGTGTAGGTTTTCTTCATTATAAGAATGATCCTCACTGTAGTTTCTTAAGTGTAAAGAACAGTCGTTCCAGAAACTTTTAATGAAACCTCACAGCATTGTTGTAGCAGAAGATTCTAAGTGTAGAGTTAATAAAATTGTGAACTATTTGTTTTTAAGTTCATGGGAGTCAGTATCCATCATCTTATCTGCATTAGATTTGTCTCTGAATATAGATTAACATTTTTTACAACTTTTTTTCAATATTATGATCATGGTAGGGAAATGGTTATTTCTAACCTCAGGTAAAGCTGTACAGTGATTTCACGTGACAGAATTTTATCTGGGTTTCAAGAAATCCTAATAACAGCATTTACAATTTTTCTATGCAATTTCTCTTCCTCTTGTTACTGCAGAAGTATGGAAAACACGTTCCTACTTTAAAAAGCTAAAAGAAAAAAATCAGCAGTTTAATCTGAGTGTTAGGAAAAGGATCACAAATCCTGCTATGGTATTTTGTATTTAAGCTAGTTTCTGTAAAGGCCCCTGACATGCCCCCTGGGAGCTAAATATTGACAAGCATGCTTTGGCAATCAAGATCAAGCTTGTTGAATTAACACAGCTCAAGTCTTGCATTGACACTATAACCCAAGATTGAGAACTCTTATCTTACCCCATTTATTTTGGCTTTATAGGTGATACTGTACTCTTGAATTAGGGATTTTCACTGTATCTTAAATGCTGCAACTGTGGATTAATTTGATTTCAGAATATACTAGTCCTTATCATGTTCACAGTGGAAATTATAAATGAAGTGTAACATTCATTGTTTTCTTTCCCAGCATGGATCAAGAATAAAACTGACTATATACCTAAGTCTGATATTATCTTTTCTACCAGAAAATGTCTTATAATTTCCACCTCCTGAAAGGCAAAGAGAAATAAGAATGATATTGTCCTTTCTGTATTTTCCAGGGAAAAGTAAACGTATCCCAAATTGCTAGTTCTTTAAAGGCTTTGATCAAAAGTTAAGACAAAATATTAGTCATAAAAGAAATACATATTATTTTTCATCATGATTCCTAAAACTCAAATGGCAATCTTCTGATGATAATAGTATTTATAGAACTTAAAATTGTCTTTAAGTTTTAGAGGAAAATACAACCTTTTCAATCTTTCAGGAAGTTGAGAAATAAATTTTATAAGTAACTGGGAATAAAGGTGGTATTGGTAGTGGTAGTTAGAAAGTAGCACTCATTAAGGGCTTACAGACTCTATGTGGGCATTTTACCTGTAGTTTGTTGTTTAACTCTGTGAGGTAGGTACTTTCACTGGCCCTGTTTAACCTATAAAGAAACTGACTCAAGGAAGCTTTAGAAACTTCTCTGGCCATGCTTACTCTTACTTCCTTTCCCATGGCTATACCCACAGTCACGGTAGTAACTAGGTATTTGCTATACCTGTACAGAGCTCAAACCACAATAGAAGAGTCAGGGGTGTATTGTTATCATTCAAGGTGATGTTCTCCCAGTGCTAGAGGGAACAAAAAGGAAGTAATGTGGTATTGAGGATATTCCAGAAAGGCCCCCAAGTGATATAATATTTTGAGTGGGATTTAAGGGATGAATAGAAGAAGGTGAGGAACATTTCAGACAGTGGGGATAAGAAGAGAAATGACACAGAGGTGTAAATAAATGTGATCTCAAGAAACTGCAAATTAGTTCAGTGTTTCAAGAGTTGCTGGGTGGAAGCCACACAAATGATGCAAAGAATTTATTGAGTTTGAAGGTTAGAACCATACTTACCAGCTGATGACCTCTGTATCTTCACTGTGAACTAAAGATATACCCCAAATCAGGCCTCCTAGAGAGATTATGAGGGATAAAGGATAGAGTGCATGCCAAATGTCCCATCTGGTCTTGCTTCTCAATTCTAAGAACACCATTTTATCTTCTCCAGTAAATTCATACCCACTGCGACCTTCAGAAGTAACTCTGGAACTACCTTATGGAGCTTATTTCTTCAAATAAAATAGCCATTTGGCACAATTTCACTTCTCATTTTCCTCCTTCCTATGGCAAGATAGGTGAGAGATGAAAACTGGCTCTTTGATGATACATATGTTCTTTTTCTATCTCTTTCTAAAAGAGAGTTGTCATAACTTGATCCTCACTGGCAAGTGTCATTTGGTATTAAATCTTTCCATTTTTGTGCAGTTGGATTTCTAAAATACTTTTGAACTGATATGATTTCAAATACATACATTAATAATAAAGTATAATCATAAGGATGACATACATAGAGTCAAAGTTGTCCATCACGGTGCCCAGCATCTAGAAGCACCCCATTAGTCCCCCTTCCCTTTCTCTCCCTTTGCCTTTATATTAAAATCCCCTTCAAAATCTACTCAGTGCTACACAAAAAGAAAATGCTGTGCATTTTGCCAAGGGCCTGTTTGTCACACGTCTTAGTGATTCTAGACTAAGTCTCCACTATCTGCATACATTCCATTCTACATCTCAGTGACTGTTTACAGGTTCTTTACACAAGGTGAAGACTTTTCTCCTTGTTCCATAAAATCAGTATATATGTTCTCGCTTACATACCTTCTTTCAAAACACTCTGAAGTTGGGAATGCCTGAGGTTCACTTATCTGATTTTGTTCTTTTGATGATCACCTTCTTCAAATACATCCTGAAACTCACCCACTCCCTGAACTGCTCTGAAAGTGTCCACTATGTTTCTTGGGCTTTTAGATGTGTTACATGATATAGTTATGTGCAGTCTACAAACTCTCTCTCCAGCAAAATATAACTCCATTTAGGTTAGGGAGCTAATTTCTCTATGTATTTGACACAAAATGAAGTTTTGCTTTTGAAAATCAAAAACAGTTTTTAAAACCCAATTGCACACACAATAAAGTGTGTGTGTGTGTGTGTGTGTGTGTGTATACATGCACAAAAGGAAGGGGAACTAATGGGGTGCTTCTATATATTCACATAGCTATTTCATAAGTTGCTTAAATATTTTAACTTTAGGGTAATTGTAAGATGTATCACAAATATTTTTACTTCCAGTCCAGGTTTTTGCAAATTAAACTAAATGCAATTAAATTAAAATGCTCTAAACCACACTTTTGGTAATTATTTAAATGGAGATGCTCTTCACATTAAATAACCGACTATCCACACCTATCCAAAATACTTTCATATAGTTTTTTGAAATACATTTCTATATATTATTTTTAAAAATTTTTAATGTTTCTTTAGGTGTGTGTGTGAGAGAGAGAGAGAGTGAGAGAGAGAGAAAGAGACATAGCGTGAGCATGGAAAGTGCAGAGACAGAGGAAGACACAGAATTTGAAGGAGACCCAAGGCTTTGAGCTATCAGCACAGAGCCCAACGTAGGGCTCAAACTCACAAACCATAAGATCATGACCTGAGCTGAAGTCAGACGCTCAACCAACTAAGGCACTCAGATGCCCCTCTATATCTTATTTCCTATGTTAGTAGAGAACACTGCCATGTAAGTTCGTCACAAGAAAGATACAGAAATCTTAAAAACCAAATATTTAGAAACTGATGTAACTAGTTATAAAACCATAATTATATAAGAGAATGTTCTTTTATAACAAGAAGTCTTCACATCTGTCATCCAGTGTTTTAATGCCTATAGTACTTATTAGCTGACTATTTCTATTTTTGCCATTCTGCAAGCAACTGCCATTCTTGAAACTGATTGATGTTTAGGAATAAAGCACATTTATTACATGTTGCCAACTTCAGAAAAGCAATCTTATAACCTACAGCGCTTTTTGAGAAGTGATGATACCTTATATTTCTGGAACTAATCACTGCTAAAGAAAGTAAAAGGGTGAAAACATAATATTTTTTTTCCTATGAAGAACTTTCATTGCATTATATGCCATTCAACTATAAAATGATTATAGTGTTTTCTTTGCCAAGAATGACAGTGGTGAAAGGTAACTTTATATATATGTAGAAATATGTGTACATACCTATCTATCTATATATGCCGGGGTCCATATCATTTCCTTATTTTAGTCTGGCTAGCCTACTTTGAACAGATATGAGCAAAGGATGAGGACAGGAAAACAAGAATTAAAATTTTTTGTTGGCTTTTAAGGTGAGCAAAAATGAATGCTATTAATACTAATTGTTTTACTATTTTACTACTTCTTCCAAATTGTGATTATACAGTCATCAATCAACGTTCCTTGAAGTTCTTGCCTTCATTTTACTACCTTGGCTTTTTGCACTGACTTTGCCTCAATTTATGCCACCTGATCTCATCTCCTGGCCTTAAGTCACTACCCCACTTTGATTGAATGCTTTGGTCCTCAGTTCCCTGGTCTATTACTCAACTTCTGCCATCATCACTAAGAGATACAAATTGCAGAAATCCTTAAAAATCTAACTAACACATAATAAAGCAGTAAATATTGACTTCCATCACTACCATCATCCTCATCATCAGAAACTTCAGAATCCATGTTGCTATATATCCATCAATTTCCAAAACTACTTTTAAAATGATGTGGTAGCTAATGTTTGTGTAACCCTTTTACTATTTCAAAGAATTTTCAATATTTTATTTGATTCTTACAACAACCTTATGAGATAGGTGTTATTAGCTTTATTTTTAGAGTGATTAATATCCAGCTTACAGTTGTTATTAAGAGGAAAGCAGAATTTATACCAAAGTTTTATGACTCTAAAGATCACACATGGTTTTTCAGTTGGACAACATTTTAGCAGATACTTTCCAGTAGTCAACACTGTCTCAAGCTTTTTCAAATCTAGGTTGCTGTATGTAAATAAGACACAGAATACCAGTTATACAGGACTCTATGTACAGCAAACCTAAATATAAATAATGGGCTGTATTTCATGTTCTTATGTAGCTCAGATATTTCCCACCTAGATAATCTCAGGTACTTACCCAAATTCAAATGTATTATCCTCTACAAACCTTAAAAATCACTATAGTTAATGATATTAACCTCTGAGTCCTCTTAGTACCTCCAGTGCTCTTACTCTGCACATCTAATTAGTCACAAGGTTCTGTATAGTCCACCTTTGAATGTGATTGAACTTTTTAATCTCATTTCCTGTCTCTGTGACCTTGACTTAGTCCAACCCTTTATGTTTGCATAGGTCTGGTAGGCTCTTGCTGCATCAGCAGACATTTTGGGACAGAAAGTAGAATGAGATGCGGCTCACAAAGTTTCCTGCCATACTTTCCATCCAGACTCGTCCCCTTCTTGTCCTTCCTAATCTATCCTTTACTCTAGGCCTTATTACACACCTGATTTTCCAGTCATTTCTAGATCTTTATTCTTTTGCTCATGTAGTTCTGTGATTCCTATATCTGCCTTCTGTGCCTTCTAAAATGCTATTTGTCCTTTAAGACTTAGCTCATATCATCTTCAATTAAAGATGGTCCAACCAAAGTGTACTCAACTTCCTTTGAGCTATGATGGTCACTTACTCAGGTTTTATTGCAGGCATTAGCATGTGTTACAATAAACTATATCATCACCTCTAAACATAGTAGCTGCTTTATAGTTAGCATTTGATAAGTGTCTATTGATTTAATAGATGAAAATACTTGAATACTTTAAATGTATAGTTTAAATTTATTTTTAATTCAAATTTTGTTTTCCAGTTGATGGTATAGAACTGTCCCTACATTGAAGAGAAAGTGTAAAATTTTCACACTCAGACATATATATATGTGTATACACACACACACACACACACACACACACAAAGTCCTTATTTTAGTTCTAGTAGTAAAAATCAAAATTTTCTCTCAATAATTATCAGGTGTCATTTATAAAAAGATAGATCTCAATTTTTTAGTATATGTGGTATATGGTAAATAATTACCAAATTATATTATTTGAAGTAACTTATATTCAAATAACAAGATATTTATGCCTCTATGCCTCTTTTTTGTTTAGTACATTTAACAATTTTGCTACAGTATGGTTTCCTCTTTTGAAATGCCAAATATCCCTATAATGAATTATCTCAGAATTTTTCTTTTCATTATGATATATTAAACATATGTTTTTCATATGTCTCAGACTCCTAACTTCTTTTTACCAATTTTTGGCCTTCATATTGCCAAAGGGCATGGCTGGTGTTATTGGACTGAATGTTTGTGTCCTCCCCAAATTCATATATTGAGATCCCAACCCCCAGTGTGATGATATTTGGAGTTGGGGCCTTTCAGAAGTGATAAGGTCATGAGGGTGGAGCCCTGGTGGATGGAATTAGTGGCCTCATGAAAGAGATCCCAGAGAGAGCTTTGGAATATGAAGTATACGGTTACTGGGTTTACTTGAAAATGGAAACATTTACTAGAATTTTTATCAGGAGGCCATAGAGACAGACATCCTAGAAGGAAATAATTCAGTTACTATCAGACATTCTCATTTTAACCGTAGACATTCAACAATTTTTAGGAAAATAAAATCTTAAAATAAGCAAAATTGAAAGAATGCATAATCAGCTATCATTTGTAATTGGTCATTACTAATTTCATGTAGAAACATCACTAATTCCTTTTATGTGGAGATCTTACAGACAAAGGAAAGAAATTTTCATCCATTTGGGCTAGCCCTGCAAATGAAGTGAAGAATTTGGCAACTTCTCAAGTGGACATAACTTCCAGACCATGCAACAAAATAGTCTGCTATTCTCTCTCTAAAAGGGTGCAGCCTAGTGCAGGGATGAAATGTGGAGACTCTGGAGCTAACTGCTTGGGTTAAAATCCTGGTGCCACCACTTACTAGTTTCCCTTGCCTGGGTTACTCAGCCATCCTATACCTCAGTTTTCTCATCTGAAAAAAAAATGGCAAAAATAAGCATACCTACCTCCCCAAATTGTTGTGAGGATTGAACTAATTAATATTTATACAGCACTTAAAACAGAGATAAGTGTATAAGAAGTGCACTTAATGTACTTATGAAACTCTAACTTTATTCTTAGAAGCTTTGTTTCCTAATGAGTTACATCAGGTTCTACTAATAAATGGAGACATGAGACAAAGCATATGTTTTCTTTGTAGAAATACCCCAACCAGTACGTTTCATTTGCAACTTAATGCTCAGGCATGCCCTGAAGCCTCAAAATTGGGTAAGATAATTGTGATGCCTAAATGAAGCCAGTGTCAGTGGTGTTGATGAAGAGCTTACCATAGCCACAGAGCTTTTACTGGGCGTGAACCCTCAACCTCCCCATCATACCTTCTGATCCAGCCACTCCAAACCAAGTGCTCTAGCATCAAAACTTTCATTTTATTCTCTGTGTCTTGCCCTCTTGACATAGTTACAGCAAATGAAATCTTTCCTTTTTGTCTGAGTGCGTCTTCTGAAGTAGAAAGTGTTGAAGTAAATGGCTTATGACATGTATAGTGTTGAAATAAACGTTTATTTTAACACTTCATAAGTCATGAGCCATTTATTTTAACACTTTGCACTTGAAGTGTTTAAATAATAGGTTTTATACAGGGATGTGTCATCCACTCTGTTTAATGTAAAAGTGAATATGTAAATATATCCATCTATCTAATCTAGATTTTAAACCCTTTGACTGCCAAACAGCCTGGTTGCCATAGTTTCTGGAGTAACCTGAAATTAAATTTTATGCTCTTTCTTTTTCAGTTGATAGGTAATTTGGTGATACATAAGATGAGTGGACATCATTCCATTAATAGAGAAATGGTTAAATACATCTTTTTTTTCCAGAAACCTGAAGAAATGTCAGCAAAGACTAGGGTTGACAGTGAAATAAACTTTCATAACTAGAACAACTTTCACTAGAAAATAGCAGGATTTTTTCTTTGGTTTTTAGGGCTAATAACAACTTGTTTGCAGGGTTATTTTTGACTGCTCTGACAAATATATAACTTAGTCCAGTGCCTGGAACCATATTGGTGTGAATATATATACTAACTTTTTGAAGCAAGGCAATGTGAAAAACAGCACTCATTTGGGCATCAACAGATTTGGGTGGAATCTAAGGTCTTCTGTTACTATTACAAGGGCAAGATATTTTGCTATTTTCAGCATCAAAAGTAATAGCTGTAAGGATTTTGTGAGATTTAAACAAAATCAGTAGAAGCCTTAATAGAGTGCTTTGCACATTCAGGCAGTTTGATAAAAATATGCTATTATATTTCTGTTATTTCATAGTAAGAAATGGCAATTAATAGAAACAACTATGTTAAAAAACTATTTTTAATACTCACAAGTTTGTGTTATTGTTTTCACCAAATAATATAGGAAATGGACATTTTTATAAAAGCAGAAATAATCCAAGTGTTGTATAGGGGTAAAAATTTTTTTAAATAAACTTTTTGTTTTGGGAATGATTTTAGATGTATAAAAAAGTTGAAAGGTTAGCACATAGAGTTTCCATATACCCCTCACCCAGTTTCTTCTGTTGTTAATTATAAGAAGTATTTTAATTTAAGAATTTACCAAAGTAATATCTTGTGGTAGAAAGTATTTGTGCCAAAGCCTTTAACTTTGAAGGCTAATGAAGACTGATGGGAAGTGAAGGAAATGAACGTGTCAGGTAGGAGGCCAAGAAGCGTGTAAAGGGGAGAAGCCAGAGGAAGGGACATTGACTAAAGAGCAGAGCCTGGAAAAACCTTAGTTCACATGAAGACTTGTCACTTCCTGTATGTAAAGCAACTCCCTACTGGGTGTTGTATGTAAGTGATGAATCACTACATTCTGCTCCTGAAACTAATATTACACTATATGTTAACCAACTGGAATTTAAATACAAACTTGCAACTGAAATAAATAAATAAATAAATAAATAAATAAATAAATAAATAAATAATAAAGCAGCTCCCTGACAAATCTAAACCTGTTGAAAGAATTAATTGAGAACTGAATGGGCAAATATTAGCTATTGCTTTCAGGTACTCAGAAATCTTTTAAGAAATTATGAAACTCTGGGGAGTAAGAATGTTCCAGAAAGAATACCAATGTGGGCATCCATTTTCCTTTTGACATTTTCCAATGTCTATAAATGCTATTGATTTCAAATTCCAAATTATTTCACTTCTGAACACGCCTTATAGAAGTATCACAGTGCTGTTTGTGTGGGCTTGTAATTATTGATTGCAACATTATACTCTCCATAAATGTGCCATTGTGAATAATTAAACTTGTTAGCATTTTGTTTGCCTACAGTCTTTAGAATGCTAGCCCTTTTTGGCAATCACAAACATGTTTCTCTGGTTCAGTTTGTGCTAGTTATGGGACACGTTTCATTTTTCCTGAAACTTTTTAATACTTTGCCATTTTTAAATTTCAAATTTCAAGAGCTGCCCTATAACAATTTAGCATCTAACAAATAAGAACTCTGGGAGTCTCAGGATTTGTATTCTGGAGTTTATAAATAAATGATCTTCTAGAATCTAAACAGGAGACCTTTTTTAAGCCACTTACTGCCTCTGAGCATGCCATTTCTCACACCTTCTTTCTTATTGCCTAGGGTAACACAAATATTAATGTTAGAAAAAGGATATACATTGTGACTGCTGGCCCTATTTACACCCATTGCAGATATACTTGAAAAGATTTGAAAGACTTGTATAGTCTAATATGATTTCTGTCAGCTTCTACACAATTACAAAGAGTCTCTGAGCTCTGTTGAGAAAACAATATATAGCAGTTCTGGCAAAGGTTACTAAAAAAGTCTATCCCCTTGAGGCATTGAAACCATGTTCTAGTCATGCCTCTATAACTGGATTTAGCACATCTGTGAAGCCCAGTGTTCAATTCTGAATGGCCCAATGCTATTTGGAAACATTATGCACAATTTAAGCATTTGGATGATGAAACACTTATGGCAACAATATAAATTGAATGAGCATCTGAATGAGGAAAAACATATGCATCACATTTCTACTTAGATATGTGCATTACATACTGACTATATATCCTTTTTCCACCAAGTTGGTCCTGATAATAGGCTGTCTCCTTTTGATGCACGCAGAAGTTAGCTAAATGCCATTTGGCAAAGAGCTGAATCATCCAGGGTTGCAGTCTTGCCAATACAGCCTAAATATCCATGCCAATCGACAAAGTAACGACCTCAATTTGACAAGAGCTTGAAATTTCATCAGAAAAGATAAAAGATTGGAAAAGTAGCAAATAGAGAGAGGATATTTCATGCAAACCCATCACAGATTTGACATAAACTGTAAGCCAAATACTTTTTAAAGATTCAGCTGGGAAGGTACGTTTATGATTACAAGGTTTTAATAGGAGTAACACCCTTGAGTGCTTGCTTTTCTTGTTTTCGAGAGGTAAAGATATACTCAAATAGCAATTTGGGCATAAAGTGCAGAAACAGAAACTCCCATTATGTTAACAATATTTGTGATCACTTGATGACATTTTTGAAATTTGGCTCTGGGGTCTTACTTAGTACAATAGTCAGCAAAGGGCCAAACTGCCTTCGTGGCTTGCTGGAGCTGTGCCTTTCTACACAGAGTGGTGCTTAGCATGCTTGCCTAATTCAGGGGTTGTGATTTAGATCTGTGGTCCAGCCAGAATTCTTGTCTTTATATTTTCATCATTTTTGTACTTCCTGTGTCCTACTCTTAACAATTAGTGATTTATCACTGACTCTGTGTGTGTTTGTATGTGTGTGTGTGTGTGTGTGTGTGTGTGTGTGTACATTTACATCCTTATAAGTGATACATGTGATTTCTTTAGAAACATTGTTTTCATGAAAATCTCATGGAAATTACAAATATTAAGAAGGCCAACACCATCATAAAAAGTATTCCCCTTTGGGGCACCTGGGTGGTTCAGTTGGTTAGGCGTCCAACCCCGGCTTGGGTCATGATCTCACAGTTTGTGAGTTTGAGCCCCGCGTGGGGCTCTGTGGTGACAGCTTGGAGCCTGGTGCCTGCTTCGGATTCTGGGTCTCCCTCTCTCTCGGCTCCTCCCCTGCTCATGTGCTCTCTCTCTCTCTCTCTGTCTCTCAGAAGTTGATAAACATTAAAAAAAAGTGTACCCAATGGGTCATCCTAATCTCCAGATTTATCTTTCGTGATGTACTGCAGATGATGATCTTTAGTTCTATTTTAGAATAGAAGATTCAGTTTCTCACAAATTTAGCTTATAGCTACAGATGGGAAGGTGCTCTCATATTTTTTTAAGATGAAGTCTTTGAATGATCTGATCATTAAAAGATTTCTTACAAGTGGATCCAAATGGGAAATGCTCACTTTTGTCATGGACTTTTTTGCGACTTCTTGTATGTATTTGTATCTTTTTTGAATTAAATATATTTTACATACAATACAATGCATAGGTACTGTGTCTTCCATTCCCAGCTGACACTTACATCACGACCATATCTTCTTTTTGACTGCTCTTAAACTTCATATAAATGAAATAATATTCATTCTGTCTCTCATACCTCTGTGTGTGTGTGTGTGTGTGTGTGTGTGTTAGACATTTGGCTACATTCACTCAATGTGGTATTTTCATATCCATCTATGTTGTTGCAGGTACCATCAGTGAGTCTTTTTTATTGCTGATAGTTTTCATTAAATTAACTGACCACAAGTTGTATTTCCATTCTCTTCTTGATGGGCCTTTGGATGGTTTCCAGTTTGGGACTACTATAAATAAGGATGCTGTGAACATTTTTGAATATACACTTTTGCAGCCTTGTTTTCATTTCTCCTGGGTGATAGTCTAGGAATGAAATTGTTGAATCATAGGATAGATATATGCAGAAGTTTTAAAGAAATTTTCAAACAATTATTCAAAGTGATTTTTATAATTAGTACTCTTACCAGCAATGTATGAAAGCTCCACTTGTCCCACATCCTTGTCAGTGTTTGGTTTTATCAGTCTTCTTGGTTATTCTAATACCTTGAGATGGTGTAACTTTTCATGTACTAATTGCTCATTTGTATGTTGTCTTTTTTGAAATATCTGCTCAAGTTTAGCCCATTTTAATTGAGTTATTCATCTTGTAATTGTTTTCTAGGAGTTCTTTATACATTTTAGGTATGAGTTCTTTCTCAAATATATGAGTATAAATATATTTTTCCTAGACTTTGGCTTCTTTGAGATTATCAATTTTTTAAAAAATTTTAGTTAGGGCTTTTAATGTCCTTTCCAAGAAATCGTTGCTTAACTCAAGATCACAAAGATAGTGTCCTATTTTTGTTCCCTAAGAACCTTATAGTTTCAAGTTTTATATTTAGATTTTCAATCCAGCTTGAATCTTAAAAAAAATTATTCTATGAAGTGAGGTAGCAGTCAAGATTTTTTTTTCTTCTTAAAAACATCCATTTATTCTAGTACTATTTGTTAAAATGACTTTTCTTTCCCCCACTGAACTGATGTGGTAACGTGGTCAAAAATCAATTGACCCTATATGTGTAGACTATTTCTGAACTTCATCTTGTTCTATATTCTTCAACTATTGTCTTGATACTGTAGATTTATAGCAAGTCCTGATGTGAGAAAGTGTCCTTGAATTGTTTTCTTTTTCATGATTGTTTCAGTTTATTCTAGATTGTTTGTATTTCCATATAAATCTTAGAATCAGCTTAGTTTCTTCATATAAAGCTTACTAGAAATTTGACTTGGCTTTTATTGAATCTATTGATCAATTTGGAGAGATTTAATATCTTAACGGTATTGAACCTTTCAGCCTATGAATATAGTATATCTCTTCTTTTTCTTAAGCTTCTCTGATTTTTCACAGAAATATTTTCACAGAAATATTTTGTTGTTTTCAGTGTAGAGATCATACATATCTTCCACAACTTTATTCATGTTTGTTACTTTTTTGTGCTATTGTAATGTTAAATTTTAATTTTCTGATTGTTTATTGCTAGTGTATAGAAAAAGATACAAAGAAATATACAAAGTATTTAAAGAAAGATAATGTTTTATCCTATGCTTTTCATTAGTTTATCCTTATGCTTTTCTTTGTCAGAGACTGATCTCTCTTATTCCTGTTTGCTGAGAGTTTTGATCCTGGCTGGATTTTGAATTTTCTTAAATGTACTTCCTGCATTCTTTTTCTCTTTCATACTTTTATTTTATGTTAATGTGGTAAATTAAAAATTACAAATTAGTTGATTTCCAAATGTTAAGCCATCCTCACATTCCTGGGATAAACTTCATTTGACTACGATGTTTTACTTCTTTTATATGTTGCTGAATTAGTTTTTATATTTTATTACAGATATTTGGGTCTATGTTAGTGAAGGATATTGGCCAATAATGTTATTTTCTTTTAGTATATTTTTCAGGTTTCAGTATCAGGATTATGCTGGCCTCATAAAATGAGTTGGGATTTGTTTCTTCTATCTTCTGCAAGAGTTAATAGAAGACTGGTATTATTTCTTCCTTGAGTTTGATAAAATATACCAGTGAAGCCGTCTGGGCCTGTAGTTTGCCTGATAAAAATGCTTTTTTTTATTATGAATTCAATTTCTGTAATAGTTATGGGGCTATTTTTTATTTTGATTTTCTGTTTTTTGTTGTCAGTTGGTTAGTTGTATTTTGCTTGGAATTTGTCCATTCCATTTCAGTTGTTGAATTTATTACATAAAGTTGTTCATATGATTCCCTTATGCTATTTTTATTGTTTTTAGAATCTCTATTAAGCACTTGGTATGTGCTTATCATCGTGGTATCTGCTTTACATAGATTATTTGATTTTACCTGGTTTTATTTAGATCCATTTAGATCCATTAGACCCATTAGTCCTTTCTTACTCCATGGTTATCCAAGTAGCTACTCATTTGTAACCACTCATTTGCCTGAGGAGCATTCCAACTCAGAGTTCAAAGCCCCAGAATATCAAGGGCCCCAGAAGCCACACTGATTTGCGCAGGTTGAGAATAGATGTCCAGTTTGGGCCTGTAGCTGGCCCATGGTATGATAGAGGAGGTTGCAAGACTGATGCATATCCCCATTATGTAGGGTAGTATGAGAGTGAAGCCATCTGGGTAGTACTCTAGGAGAGCTTATCTGAAGTAATGTAGTGTTAAATTCTTTTCCCTTTCCTAATTGCTTGGTCATGCAGTCTATTTTATACATGCTACAGATTCCTGCAATATTTTTTATGTTTATTAAAAGTATAAATGCATCTATGAAAATGAAAATTACATTACTGGCAGCAGTTATTGAATGTTGAGTGGAGTAAAACTTGTATTCTCTTTCATTACATGAGATCTCTACATTGTGAAAAGGGAATTTTAACTATTTTAGTTATAACCCTTGTCTCTTCTGAGAGATAAAAAGCCCATTACTTTTATAATCAAACTGGAAAGACACTTATAATCTATAGAAAGGCTGCAGCCAGGGACATGTACATTCAGTATATATTCTTTTTAGTTTTCTCTAAAAGTTTTTTTTATTAACAATAAAACAAATCCAGATTTACTTCATATTATAATATCTTTTGTTCAGACACTGTTGAAATTCAAACCTGTTTATTCTTCTGCCAGATCTGCCTATTTTAAAAAGCATTTTTAAAAATAAAATATCATAGTGGTTACTGGGGGAATGAGGGAAGGGCTGTTCCTCTGTTCACCGGGGAACACCTCTCCCCATCTAAATGCTTTGTATACCATTTCCCAACCTGTGAGGCCACTTTAGTTTTGCTATTAACATAAGTGCTTCATAAACATGATTTGTTCACGACTATGTCTATAGTTTTGCCAACCTTCTCCCCAACACTTGCCAGCTTTGAAATATCCTAGTCCTCGAGGTGCCTGAATGGCTCAGTCGGTTAAATGTCCGACTGCCGCTCAGGTTATGATCTCACAGTTCCTGAGTTCAAGCCCCACATTAGGCTCCGCTGTCAGTGCAGAGCCTGCTTCAGATTCTGTGTCTCCCTCTCTCTCTGCCCCTCTCCTACTCAGACTCGCTTTTTCTCTCTCTTAAAAATAAACATTAAAAAATTTTTAAAAAATATCCTAGTTCTCAACCCAGACCATCTATCAGGAGCCCAGTTGAAGTCCTGCACCTGCCATCAAGCCTTCCTGGACCTCTTCAGTGTTCTTTGCTCATCCTGTCCTCTAATTCTTCTGCCCCCGACAAGCAGGATGTGGATATGCATTGCGCATACTTTTCTCTCCTTCTAAGCTCACTAAGAGGAGGCACCTCTATTGCTGCCTTTTAGCAACTGACATGATGCTGGGTACAGCAAATAAATTTGACTGAAAATGATTTCTCATTTTTTGCCTTATTGAAATTTAGGATGAAATTTTGTTGTCAAATATTTAAGAGGGCAAATACAAATCTGTAGGGCAAATACTAATCAGTAGACCCCCTCCTTTCCAAAGTGCCTAGTCAATTTATAGAAAGCATTGGTTCTCTGGGTTCAGATAGGGTCCAGCCGGAGATATCTTTGTCCACAGTACTGTCTTTGAAGAGAACAAAACCTTATTGCCTGCTGTACAGCCTGGGTTTCAGCAGACTCTGAGGAATGCAGTCTGATCACAGGGCACAGAGATTTACACATGTAATTCATTGTAAAGTGAAAAGAAAATGTATTCCTGAGAATGAAAGCAAAGGTTTTAGAGTACGACAAGTGCTTCCACAGGCACCCTGACCATGGAACCACCCACAGAGTGAAAAGAGTACAGAATTTCAGAGAGAAAAGAAATCATGGTTTTCCAAAAAAAGAAATAACATGATCCTAGTGGATTCAGGAACTCTTTTTGTTAGTTTTTTTTTTCCTGCTATCTTCAGAAAAATGCTCACTTCTCAATTATTCTGGGTTCTCCATGGGTAAAATGTAGTTCTGGTCATCAGCATTATTATCATCATTATAATCTTCCTTTTTCTCCTTCTCAAATAACCATTTGAATAGACATAGACAGGGGAGATTTTTATCTGGTAGGATAACAATTTGCCCTACACATTCCTTAAGCAGAATTCCATGAGAAATGTTTATACACCATGTCCACTGAGTCTGTCATGGTTCTGAATTTCTTGGCTAAGGAAATATGTGTGTTCTTAAGAATAGCCCATTTATTTGTATTTATAGGTAAACTCATTATAGTTATAAGCTAAAAGCATTGCCAGAGGTACTTATTTGGGAAGGGCTGAGGCATATGGTAATTTGGAAACAAAGGAAGACCCTCAAATTAAAATGTCATATTGTATACTAATTGGTTTATTGTTGTAATACATCACTTTACCACACAACCTGCCTTTCTTATGTGCACATACCATTTAACCTCTTTGAGCCTGAATTTCCTTATCTGTACAATGGGGATAATGCATATGCGATCTATTGTGAGGATCTACACAAGGTATGAATAATTTAGCAAAGCAACTAGTACTCAGTGGAATCTCAAATTATTTCATTTTAACCATAAAATAATATCACCATTAGCTTCGAATGCTAATTCTGTTCTATCATATGAAAGGCAATAGCTTACAAATTATGAAAGCCTCTAAGAGTTTTATTACTGGCAACTGAGCCCTTTTAGTGGAGTAGAGAGCTGAATAGCAAGGAAGAACCCAAAAGTAAAAACTCGTCCATTTTAAATGTTAAATACCAGCTGAGATCTAAAAACCATTTCTAGTTTTGCTTGATATGTCTACTTTGAAAATTTGCACCATTCTGTAAGTAAAAACATACTTAAATATTTAAAAATGAAAGAAAAATTCCCTGCTTGTTTTCTCTTGTGCGGAGGTTACTGAACAAATAATATGATGAGTATATTTTACATATTCATATATTCATATGTTTTTAATTTTCACGAGCCAATTACATGAGTCAATTTACAGAACTCTCCATTCTTATTTCCAAAGAGAATACATATGTTGGAGCATCTACTGTGAAAACTAAACCAAGTTGGAAATAACAATAATGTACTTATTTCATTAATGTTTTTTCTCTTGGCTGTGTGCCTTTTCTCTGTGTAAACGTGTCTGCACACTGGATTTCCTTCTAGATCTGAATGTCCTCACTGGCCATATTGAAGAATGTGCTTACTGTACTGTTTCATTAAACTGCTGTGTTATCGGTAATTGTTTAAACATAATGCCATAGGACTATCAAAAGGAAAGGTGAACTAATGGCATTTGCAAATGTCAGGGATTATCTTAACACTTTTATTATAGTTTATAAAAAAGTAGGTTCAGGGCATTTCATGGCAATTATTTCTACAGAAATTGGTTATTTAAATAAATTGCTAATTATCTGAAGATGACAGTATTGAAAATGCTCCTAATGAGTTGTTTAATAAGTGTAGTTTGTGGTGGCCACCTACAGGTTGAAAATAGAAAGAACATATAGACTAATTATGCTTAGAAATACCATATAAACGCCACATATTTTTCCCTCTAGTAACAGATTTAAAGACATTTATCTCTCCATGCCATTTTTTTTTAGTCTTGGACAGTGTAGTTAGTTTCTGAGTTCTTCATAGATTATGGTTTTATTCCAACTCAATTTTACATAGCTTTCACAATTATCTTTGTGCTATAATTCATGCAAATAATTATTGCTATAATTTAATCATCCAAACTGGGATACTTTTAGAGTGAAAGAGGATGCTACTTGTAATTACATCATGTTATTACAAATAAATATGGGTATAATAAACTGGGACTCTTCTGGGCAAACTAGGTTACATGATCACTCTAGTTCTAACAATTACTTACTTCCAAACCTTTAAGCTAATTCCTAGCCAACATTTATATAATGCTAATATTCTTGGTTCTCTCATACATGGACAGTATATCTTTATTAGTTACAAAATTATTGGCTCCTCTCTCTGTAACTTAATTTATATCCAAACATTTAAAATAAGGAAGTATAACATTATGGTTAAGAGCATGATATTGGCAGTTATGTAGACCTGGATTCAAATACTGAACCCATGCTTTCTAACTGAGTGATATTGAGAGTGAGGTATTTATCTCTGCTGAGTAAACAGCTGTGTGTAAACACACATCTATAAAAATAGGGACAAAAAGATATCTGTGGTAATGCCATTGGGACAATGTATACAAAAACACATAGGAAAATACCTGGCAATTAGAAACACTCAAATGAGGAGTGTCTATATTGAGTGTGAGTTCATTTAATGTTAAAATTTTATTTTAACTCCTATTTGTTTCTTTTCTAAGTTAACTTAATCACTGGTATCTGTTGGAAAGCACAGAGCATGTAAGATTTCTTCTTAAATTACCATGACAAAGTTCATGGTGTCCTTGAATTTTGGATTGGAAGATACCATCTATTATAATATTTCCAATAGTAGAAAGGTCATTTCTATGGCATGCTACCTGCTCTGTATCCATCTAGGTTCAAGGGATAGGAATATCCCAGTGTAGCTACTTGTGCTGGTGAATTTACAAAAAATTGATAAAATAATAATAATAATAATAATAATAACAAAACCAATAATGTATGCTTAACTATTAGTGCCAGTATCTTTTAAGGAAAACATAATTGAAGCCTTTCTCTATGGTTACCCTTTAATATTTGAAGACAACTATTGGATTCCTTTCAGCCATTTCATGCACTATGGTGGTGTGTGTGTGTGTGTTTACACACAGGCAGGGAGAGATCATTATGTTCTAGACATATTCTGAGTTTGTTAATATTGTACTTAAAATATTGGATGAGGGACCGAATGTGCTTTTCTGAAGATGAGTATAGAATCATTACATATCCCATCTGTAAAAGTTGCACAACAGAAAATCTGATGGTGCCTATTTCTGTATTTTAAGTTTTCAGAGCATTGTAAAAAATAGTCACTTTTTATTGCAGAAGTAGATTATAAACGCTTTTTATCTAAAGGAATAAAACAATATGGAAGTGTAGATATCAAACCTGAAAGTTCCTCTTCAGTATCATCCCCAGAGATAATAACTATTAAAAGTATAAAACTCAAAATTCTATGCATTTACATGCTCAGATACTAAATGTAATCATACTTTTTGTTTTTAACCGAAAATGGAACTACATCATACAAATTGTTTTGCTACTTCAACATTATATCCTAGAGATATTTCCATTAGTTTTAAAAATGTTCTAAGGTAGTGTATATGGGTGAACTATAATTTATTTAATAGCATAACTATTGGTAGTAATTTGTGTTGTTTTCACTATTTTGCTATAAAAAATAATACTTCAAGGAACATCTTTGTACATGTAACTTTGTGTCTAGGTACTAATGGAATGGATTCCTCAAAGTGCAGTTTCTACATGAAAAGACGTATACATTTAGATATTCCAATTGCATTGTAAATCTTATAAAGATTTATTTATACAAATATATGCATTTATAATCATGTACCAAAGTATATCTTTTTTAGAAATGAAATGACATATGAACTACAAACAATCTCCAAATTTGATATCTAAGGGGTTAATTAACATCCCTGAAGTATTAAGTGTTTATCCCCACAGACTTATAGTTGAATGTTTATTTTTCTGATTAGTTTTCTCTGGCTTTGACAGTGATATTAGACCATGGATACTAAGAACCAGGTACTATGCCAAATGCTTTTCATGAATTACATCATGTATTAAATAATCCTCCCAGATTGCTCTGATATTGTCATTAATGTCCCTATTTCACAGATAGGGAAAACTGTGTTTGAGAGAGTTAAGGACCTTGCTCAAAGTCACACTCTTATTAAGTAACTGAGCTGAGACATACCTTGTTGGTTGGACTTTAGAACCTATGCTGTTAGCATGAGTCCATAGGCCATACTGATAGTGGTTTTCTTAGGCAAAGACAATCTGAAGATGATTCTCTATGTTCATAAAGGCTGCACTGTCATTTCATAGTAACAGCTGAAAAGTACAGACTTTCATGTCACAGAGACTTGGTGTTTGATTCCAGTCTATCCCTTTTAAACTGTGTGACATCAAACAGGTTATTTATTCAGCTTGAGCTTCCCTTTCTTCATGTACGAAATAGAGATGACAGCATCTACCCTCACAGCACTGTGAGGGTTACATTGCACAATCTGTATGAAGCCTCAGCCTTAGGTCTGGCGTATGGAAATCACTTCATGAACAGTCACTCTTAATCCTTCCACTACCAGCAGCTAATATTTTCAGAAAGCAAAACAGCCCCCTCTTTGATGAATAGTCTAAATTCTTTCGCTTTAAAATAAAATGCCCGGTACATGGCTAGGTACCAAGTTATTGAATATGAATTGACTATGAACATATTGAATATATTATGAAGCAAATAAGCATAGTCATAAAGATATGAAGACTTAGGAAAAGATTCTTGAAATATTGAACTAAAATTAAAACATTTTCATAAGAAAATTTTCATTTTTTCAATAAAAGTAAAATAACATCATAAACCAATTCTTTCTCTCATTTCTCCTTTTTAAATTTCATAGCTCTACCTACATATAACCCTGGATCCTTTTAGTACTTCAGTTTCTGGTTGAATTATGCTAATTTTCTCAGAGGACTTTAATCCATGTGTAAAGATGTATTTTTAAATAGCTGTGCTTCACATATTTATCAGTATATTAGGGTCATTAACATTTTAAACTTCTTTTAGTAAAGCATAAATTTTTTGGTGCTTGACTTATGTGTATTTTATAAAAATCAATCTTTCAACTGCTAAATCCTTGAAATTCTTGATTTGCTAATATTTTCTTTCTTCTATATGATATTAAAATTATTAACAATTAGACAGTCAAAGTTCAACTTCTAATGAATTTATTATCTACTTAATTCATTGTATTTTAATTAATGTAAGCAAATTAAAACTACATTTTCTTTTTGTATACACAGTGAGCACGAGTGAGTATTATAACTCACGTTCTGTTTTATTGCCAGAGAGGGCTATTATCAGGGAGTTTATTGTGGACTTAGCTCTAAGAATTAATTGTGCAACAGTAGCTGTCCTAGGAGTCAAATGATTAGGGAAAAAACAAACAGAATTAAACTCAATTATTCAAAATTCCAGTTATCCAAAATTAGCATATGTTCCACACTATCTTGCCCATTAAAAATTCCTTTCTCTTCAAGGATTTAGTCATGCAAAGTAAATCTCTACCTCCCTTTCACCAATAAACTTGAGTTCCGATGTTGTCATTAAAATCCTTGTATATTAGTTTAATGCATGCACTTTGGATTCTAAAAAAAAAAAACAAAAAACAAACACTTAAATATATTGGTGACTGCCTTTGAGATTTTTGTCTTTGGAGTCAGTTATAGTAATCTTACCAATATTATGACACTGCGGGATGAGAGCCGTTAGGAGAGGGGGCAAAGGGGGTGGATTGTGGTCCTCCTAAGGTTTCAGGGGATGTCAAATTCTACCATAATAGGCATCATGCTTTTGTCTCTAATAAAAGAAAAATTGGTTTCATTACATTACTAAATACACACCAAAAACATAACTGGCCCTGTCAAAGTAAACTGAATAAATGCTCCCCCAAAATCAATTGTTCTTGTGGGTAGCACAGATTAGAATAGCAAATACCTGTGCAATTTTACTTCTGTGCTTAAATCATTTAATCCTCAAAACAACTCTAATTTTATTATTAATAAAATTTTATTAATAATTTTATTAATTTTGTAATTTTATTATTTTATAAAGGAAAAAACAGGGGTACAATGAGACTAAGAAATTTTCACAAAGTCACACAGCTTACAAGTAGTGGAGCTAGAATTTGAACCTAAGTGGCCCTGTTGTCTGTCTGATGCTGTAACTAGTTCATCCTCAAATTACCTTCTTTCTGAAATTCATATTAATAGTATTTATAAAATGTATGATGTTTAAATGAATGTGAATTTTTCCTAATGGAACATCTGTACAGAATGAATAGATGGATTCATATTATTTGCCTTAAAACTACCTCCTAAAGTCACTGGGACTAGTGTTTTGGGTACCTATCGTTGGTGACAGTATGGTTAGGACACAAACTGATTAATTGGGATCATTCTTGAAAGCTTTTCAGATTCAGTGCAATTCTTAAAAATTGCATAGGTGCTTAAACATTTTTTGGATAGACAGATGGACAGATGAATGGATAAATGAGGTCTGAGTAAGGAAACTGATTAAGTCATAATATCTTAAGACTTACATATCAGTATATAATACTATAGTTAATGGTAGCATTTTTTAAATGTTTATTTATTTTTGAGAGAGTGTTTATTTTTGAGAGAGAGAGAGAGAGTGCGAGGGGCAGAGAGAGAGTGGGAGAGAGAGAATCCCAAGCAGACTCTACATTGTCAGCATGGATCTTGATGCGGGGCTTGATCCCAGGAACTGTGAGATCATGACCTGAGCTGAAATCAACAGTGGGACACTTAACTGACTGAGCCACCCGGGCCCCAACGTTAGTATTTTTTAAATTGCACTTAAAATGATATTGACTAGAGATAGTATCATTTTCTTAATGATTGATTGATTAACTTTTATTTTTTTTTAATTTTTTTTTAATGTTTGTTTTATTTTTGAGAGAGAGAGAGAGAGACAGAGCTCAAGCAGGGGAAGGGACAGAGAGAGAGGGAGACAGAATCGGAAGCAGGCTCCAGGCGCCGAGCTGTCAGCACAGAGCCCGACGCGGGGCTCGGACTCACAGACCGTGAGATCATGACCTGAGCCGAAATCCGGCGCTTAACCGACTGAACCACCCAGGCGCCCAGATTAACTTTTAATTAATCAGATTGATTAACTTTTAGTTAAAAAATCTCTGGCGGGGCACCTGGATGGCTCAATCGGTTTAGCCTCCCACTTGGCTCGTGATCACGGTTTGTGAGTTCCAGCCCTACATCAGGATAGCTGCTGTCAGCCTGTCGGTGCAGAGCCCACTTCAGACCCACCCCCTCTCTCTGCCCCTCCCCACTTGCACTCTCTGAAAAATAAATAAACATTTAAAAAAATCTCTAGCTTATTAAAATGTTTTTCTAGAACATGAATCAATCCAAAAATATTCTTTGAAGTGTCCCAAAGAAGACCCATGACCTCAGCACATTGATTTGAATTCTAAGATGTGACTATAAGGAAGGCCTAGACTGATTAGATGTCAAAAGTTACAGTTCATGTCTAGTCCACCAGCTTTTCCAGAGGGCGGCTTTAGAACGAATCAGAGCTCTTGGCAGCAGTGTTGGGACTCCAGTTCATTTGTTGTTTTCTTTGTTTGTTTGTTTAAACCTACAGCTTGTTTCAAAATTTGGAAATTCAGAATGTCTTGACCTTGATTGGAGCATTCCACGCAGTTGGAACAGGATGGCTTGATATTTCCCATTAGGCATGAGGTTCATCTAGCAACTCCATGTGGATGAGGGCTTAATTTAAATTGCATGTTGCCTATGAGTTCATTTAAGCTTAAAGGATTTCAATTTCTTGATTTAAACCTTTTCATTTTCTTAAGGATGGACTCCACATTCAATTCCTTAAGCCTCTCAAACTGGCTTCTTCCTCCCTGGTCTTTGGTCTAAAATCATTAATTACTGTAGCAATGACAAAGTTGTAAAAATCCTTATCTGAATACCTATGACCCTGGAAATATTTATGTGTTTTAATTGACATATGTACCATTCTGTATAATATTTATATGTATTTTTCCCTTACACCGAAACTTTTATTTTTATCTTGAACCTTATTTCTTTATACCTATCATTTTAAAACTAAAAAGAAATTTCTATATAACAATTTAGAAAGATCCTTTTATATACTTTCAAAAGATTTCCTCCCAGAATCCTTTCATGGTAGATAAAAGTCATTTTTAAAACCTATTCCCCATAAAAATGCTCTCTGAGAACAGGTAGATTATATTTCATATTAAATCAGTTGAGTTACAAAGAAAAATAATCAAATGGAATTTATAATGGAAATAAAAACTGAATTTACTATTAGCCAGTAACAGAGGGATCCATTTCTTCATTTTTGGATCACATTTCCTCAGAGAACATAATTACTCTTAATTTTTAAGAATATACCTTTACTGGTTTGAAAGGTTTTCGTGTTCATTAGGTAGATTAGAAAGTTTTAGAAAAGAAAGAAAAACATGAAATAGAATATGTCTTATTGACCTAATTGAACATCTTCAAATGCCACTGAGGATTTGCTGGTGTTTTTTAACACCTGTGTAATAATGTTGCCCTTTAAACATAACTGGTTAAATTTTCAAAGCTGTGTTCTGGGATTTTGCCATTTGATGTCCATTAATATCAATTGGAGTATTTGGCCAAATCCCTGTGTACCACTTTGAAATTTTATCCCTTAGTGTTAATGATAGTCTTCTAACAGTGCAGTTAGAAATAAATTATTTATCTGCTTAGCTCAAATTTCCTTTACTCTCTAGGGTCAACTAAATGAGAAAAAAAAAAAAAGAATCCCAGTGTTTATCATTTCAAAGTAACATGTATGTAAAAGCCATCAGCTTAATATGTCCTGAACATATCAGGTATAAGGAGCACATAGATATATCTCTACCTAAAATATTTATTTAAGTTAGATTTCCTTTATAATGCTTTCATTTAAGTTTTATTCTTACTTTGATATCTTTTTTAGTACAGCTAAAGATTTGTATATATAAATATGTATGTGAGTGTCAGTGTGGGTATGTATTCTTGCTATGCATTCTCCTGTCTACTATGTTACCTCCTCTATGGTTAAACCAGACAGACTGAGAAATCACTGATAAACATTTTGAGGTAGAAATAGGATCTTGGTGTTCAGTTTCTAATTTGCCCTCATTTTTCCTGCCTTATAATTTCAGTGTCCGTTATGGAACTCTGAAGTGTCAACATGGAACACTCTTGACTGAGAGACATTAATATCTAGTGGAAGCTTTTTAAGGTGTGGGAGCAATAAGAACAGACATTTCCATACACATTTTTGGTGTTAATGCAAAAGCATCAGTTACAGATACATTCAATATCATCTGAAATGCCTATGAACAAGATAAAAAAATGCACTAATTTTAAGGAAAATTCTTTGCGCTTCCTCAAAGAGAATGCTCCCATAAATACATATTGAAAATGCCAGTGGAGATGCTTGTGGTGGTGGAGGTGATGATAAAGTACCCACCACATGAGGTGATTTTACCAGTTGCTTGTTTGTGGGTTTTTTTTGTGTGTGTATGGAACCCTGGTTTGAGGTAATGTCAAATTCTTGCACAGATAGAGCTATTTTTAGTTCAGAAAATACCTTTATAGAACATTGACTTATGAGTCCACACCAGAAATTTCAAATTACATCCCAATATGATGAAAGCATTAATTTACTTCAGAGTGTGTTAACCCTTGATAGTTGAAAGCAGCTTTAGTGCAGTTAATCATTTAAAAAATGTCCCCCAAGTGTTCTGTCCCTCCATGATGCTTTCATTATGATCAGGGAATAATATATTGGTAATGTCTGGCTAAGTATAAAAAATTAAGCACATACTCTTTAATTACTAAATTCTAGCAATTGTCCATACCTTGGTTGAAACTTTCTAATGTCTGAAAAATTATATTAGGCTCACTAAGTTTCATCAAATTATGAGTAATACATGTAAAAAGCAATATGGAATCTGTAAGTTCATCAGCACCTTGAGTGTTTTCACAGTATCTCTATTCACACCAGCTGCTTTATACATAACAGAGCTGTATGTCTATTTATGCACTGTATGCGATTGTTTTTCTTTTTCAAAATCTGCTGTTCCTTGTTCTTTTTAAAACAGATGCTTGAACATTCCATATAATCTTTTACACATTACTGTATATCAAATTGTATTATGCATGTAATTTATGCAGGAGTTCTACAGTTGCTATATCCACTTGCATAACACGTTTGCTTGCAATAATAGCATCAAAAATTTTAAAGTAAATACACATCCATCAAATTAGCATACTATAAAACATGGCAATGCTTATGTATTACATAAATATATATATATATATATATATATATATATATATATATATATATATATATATATCTTAAATACAGATAAAGAAATTTGACTTTTGTTTAGGACAATACTACCATTACATAATAATAATTATAAGGCAGTATTTTCAACATATGCTAACCATTGATTATTCTCATTTTCTGTAGGCACAGCCATCAGACCTATTGCTTTGAGAGCTGTGACCTCCATTGCTCGTGCTTTGCCTGGATTTCCCATTTTGGCCACTGGTGGAATTGACTCGGCTGAAAGTGGTCTTCAGTTTCTCCACAGTGGAGCCTCAGTCCTTCAGGTAGTACTTGTGTTTGTCTGCCCCTTCAAAGAGCTCCATCGAACACATCCACTGTAAATTATGTGATAGCAAATATATGTGTATAAGGTCTCCTGAGAAAGAGACAGTGTGTGATTAAAATGGCAGCACTCATTAAGTTACTGTTGTGAGTAGAGAACAAACCTGAGATTTATTCCCTGACCTATTAAGGACTTATGAACACTCTATCTTTGAAAAATATTTTTTTTTCTCTCTGTTGCCAAAATAAATGAAACCAGGTACCAAAATGCACACTGTAGAACTTGGAAAAAAACAAATATTTGAAGAAGTCTGGGTAAAAGTAAAATTTTGATTGAAAAATAAAATGAGGGGCACCTGGGTGGCTCAGTCGGTTAGGAGTCCAACTTTGGCTCAGGTCATGATCTCACAGTTCATGGGTTCGAACCCTGCATCAGGCTTCGTACTGACAGCTCAGAGCCTGGATCCTCCTTCATTCTGTGCCTCCCTCTCTCTCTGCTCCTCCCCTGCTTGCACTCTCTCTCTCTCTCTCTCTCAAAAATAAATAAAATGTTGGGGAAAAAAATAAAGAAAAAGAATTGAAGTCAAGGGTAAGACCAATACATGAAATCTACCAAATTTGACTCTGAATTTCCTGGCAGCTAAAGCAAGGAAATTATTAGTTTCACAAAACTTTCCAAATATAAATATAAATTGATCAGCTTCTTGTGATATAGAGCTGTGAGAAATTATTCTATTATTGTCATAATGCAATACTTTGAGATATAGTACATTATACTCTTAATAGCACTCCTACATATAATTTATTACTTATTACTTATACACTTGCTTGTTATAATGTTGCTGAGCAAAGACTCAATACAGTGCCTCAGTGCATTATAGCATAATATCTGGCCCTGAGGCCAGATATGCAGGTTTAGATGATCTAACTTGACCCAGGGATAAAATTTTTCATATGATTACTAGACTGTGACCTCTCAGATCATACTCCATTAATATGGATTCTTACTACCTAGCATTGAATGAAATTAGAAAGCATAGAGTTTAGCTTCACTTATATTCTCTGGTAAGAAAGTGGAGAACAAATATCTCATGTTGCTAATTTGACAATCAGAGTTAACATCCTCTTACAAAATACAATCTAAGGTAGAAATAATATATATCAGAATGCTAATAGAAGATATAAAGAAGAACCAAATTTCAAGACTGAAAATTATAATAACTAGAATTTAAAACAGTTAATGGGCTCAACAGCAGAATGGAGACAACAGAAGAAAGAACCAGTGACATGGAAGACAGAGCAATAGAAATTAACCTCTCTGGAAAACACAGAGAAAAAAGACTGAAAAAAACAAATGAACAGCACTTCGTGGAACTGTGAGACTATAACAAAAGATCTAACATTCAGAGAAGAGATCACAGAAGGACGAGATGACAAAGAAATAATGTTTGAAAACTTCCCAATTTGTTAAAAGGGCAACATCCTGTAGATTCAAGAAGGTGAATGAACCTCAAATATGATAGATCTAAAGAAATCCATACCAAAACCCATTATAGTCAAACTTCTGAAAACTAGACCTTGGAAAAAAAGGACCTTGGAAACAATAAAAAAAAAATTTCACCTAGAAGGAGAAAACAATTTTAATCAAAATAGACTTCTCATCATAAAGCATGAACTCCAGGAGGTGGAACAATATTTTTCAGTTGTTGAAGGAAAAGAACTACCAACCTAAAATCCTATATCCTTCAGGAACAAAGGATAAATCAACACATTCTTGGCTGAGGAAAAACTAAGAGAATTTTTTGACAGGAGACCATAACTAAAAGAATGGCTAAAGGAAATTCCTTAAAAAGAAAGGAAATATTAAAGAAAGTATCTTGGGACATCAGGAAGGAAGGAAGAGGGAAGGGTAAGAAGGAAGGAAGGAAGGGAGGAAGAAAGGAAGGAAGGAAAGATATAGGAAGAAGGAACACCATCTTCAAGAAAAATATGAGGATAATGTATGTCTAGGATTGAATATCACCTGAATTTACTTTCATGAACGTGGAGAAATGTATGGACTGGAGGATGCAAGTGGGTTATGAGGGGTCCCAGAAAAGATGCTTGCTTATTTCCAAACATGTAGTCTTAGGCAAGTCACACATGAGGGTGAAGATTGTTGACATTTTTCCATGTGCTGGTTCTAGCTGCTGCTACATACAGTATTTCCACACCTACCCAAGAGTGAAATTGTTTTATTGTGCTTCACTTTATTGCACTTTAAATACTACATTTTTTACAAATTGAAGATTTGTGGCAATCCTGCATCTGACAAGTCCACTGGCATCATTTTTTTCAAACAGCATTTGCTCACTTTGTGTCTTGGTATCACATTTTGGCAATTCTCACAATATTTCATGCTTTAAAATTGTTATTATATCTGTTTTGATGATATATGATCAGTGATTATGACTCACTAAAAGCTTAGATGATGGTTGGCATTTTTAGAAATAAAGTATTTTTTAATCAAAGGATGTACATTTTTAGACATAATGCTATTGCACACTTAATAGACTATAGTGTTGTATAAACACAAGTTTTATATGCACTGAGAAACCAAAACAATTTCATTTCACTTACTTTAGTGCATTATTTGCTTTATTGTGATGAGCTGGAACTGAACCCACAATATCTTTGAGGTGTGCCTGTACTTTGACATCAGTTGAAGCTTGAAGGATGAAAGTAATGTAGCCAAAGTCACATGACTAGTGCTAGGGACAGACATCAGGTTTTACAACTGTAAAGCCAATGCTTTTCCAACTGCTCACATTGCCGACCCCCTCCTAGAACCTCTAAGATGCGAGTATCAGTAATAGGCAGGTCTTCCCCACCTACTCAAGGCTCACATATTCAGGCTACAACTTATTCCTTAGAGTACGGATGCTAAGAAGAGAAGAAATGTGAAAACATAGAAAAATTAATCAACAAATGTGCCGAGTAGAGGTGTACTTAGTGTGTGGACCATAGTATGTCAGCATATGTAGAATACTATATGTCCTCACAAAACTGTATGGTGAAATAATCATTCAAATTGTGGTTTCTGCTTAGGCTCCTCTTGGATCAAGAAGCAGAGAATCACTCAAAGTACCTTAAGAAAATGGAGCCTATTATAGTCTATGCATCAGTGGAGCCTAGGACTAGAATTGTAAGAAGCAATGGGTCAGTTCTCAGGAGAGATCTTCTCCATCTCTCTTCTATGGTCCATGTGATTTCTCCCTCAGAGGAATCTATAGTTTTCACTCTGTCTCCAGAGCTTACTCCTTGTTTCTGCCTCCCCTGGACTTCTACCTGCCACATGACACTTGGGCCCACTCTACATGGTAGTTTTTCAGCTCCAACTTCTACATGAAATGCCTCACTAGCTTAATACCTCTTGGCTCAGATTTCAAAAGAGGAAATTCATTTTGCTCAATTAATCTTCTTGCACCAGGCCTCGTCCTAAAACATTGGTCACCCAATGTGTTGACTGCTTGGTATACAGCAGAAACATACTCAGTATTTGTTGAGTGAATTTGTTAAATAAATGTGTTGGAGTTGTGATTTTTTTTAACCAGCTTGTGAAGAGGTGATGAGGTGTTAACATGGTGTACAAAGTGGTTGCCAAAGGACTTCCCTTTCAGCTCTATCTGGGAACTGCAGGGAGACTTTCCAGCTATGTAAACTGTTAGTTCCCAAATGACTTTGTTAAAAATGCAAAGTTCTACACGTAGGCTTTAACTGGTAGAAGATTATAGATTATGCACCAATTCTACCATTAGCTTTAGTTTTATTTAGCCAGAACACATTTTTAAACCAATTTTAGCTAAAGTATGAACTAAAATCAGTATTAAGAGATACTTAATACTGTTATTAGATATACTTCATACAGTTGTGAGAGGGAAAACCCTTGCATTTAGAATTTTGACTTGACATTTGAAGGGGGTGGAGAATGTGCAATATTTCTGTGTCTCTTTCATTGTAACTGAATTTCACCCTGTTCAGCTCCCTAATCCTGGGTTAATCTAACCTTTAATTTTCTATACTTCTGGGCTGCTGAATATTATTAGAAAAGTTCAAGTAACTCTGCCAACTGGATTTACTTCAAATTCATAGTGTTTAATGTCAGCTGGGCCGTGGGTGCTAGTCAGCATCTGTTTTTGCCTTTAAAAAAAACAAAAAAACAAAAAAACAAACATCAAATTCTCTCCAGCAGTTAGTTCATGTCTTTTACATGTACTTCAAGGCCCTAAACCCTCCATCAACACCCTGTATTTCTCTGATGCCATTTGTTCACTGGCTCTTTTTACCTAACTCTGTCCCTTTCTCTGATTCTATAACAGTTCTCTTGAAGAGCTCATCCCCTTATATATCTTTAGATGGCATACTGTCAAATCTACCTTTCCAGTTTTTTCTACTCAGAAGTGAAGTACATACTGACAAAATGCATTTTTTACATGATGTCATCAAAGAAATGCATTTAAGTATCAGGGTGGTGGTGCTGATACACTGGGGTATAGAAAGAGAAGGAATGGGTACAAATAGTGACACAAATAAATATTTTGATTCTGATCTTGATCCATATACATAGACTATGTAGGTATGTGGTAGGTGAGTTCACTACTGGAATAAGGATTTAGTAATTTCAAATTCAGATTTAAATGAATTCAACAGCTGTGACCTTCTATGTGACTTTAGAAAAAGTACTGACATTTCAAACTGGAAAGCCAAAATTGTTTCATAAGTTGGATAAGTGTGATAAAACATGCATCCCTTATTAATCATTATGCATCACAGAGAATCATTCATACATTTGTTCATTCAATAAATATTTATTAAGAACATACTACATACCTAGCACTGTTATAGGGATTTGAAATTATTCTGTGAATATAACAGGCAACAGTTCATTACTTCCAGGGCTTACAGTTTAGTGAGGGGAGACACATAACATGTAATAAATATGAAAGATGAGTATATTATCTTGTATGTAAGATCACAAGTGCTATGAAAAAAAAGAGGCCTCACTGAAAAGGTAAATTTCAGGGAAATGTTATCAAAGGAAAATACTTAATGTTGGAGCATCACTTGCTTAAATTTTTATTTGAGGGTTAACTGAAATATAAAAATTACAAAATATTGTAGATCACTTTGCAGTTCATAAACAGAAATGCCTTTTAGAGTTTCAGTTTGCATTTTAATGGGTAATTTTTGAAGTCTTCTTACCATTTCTAGGAATGTATCATTTCTCAGTGGCACTGTTTATTTCTATTATCTTATTCTGCAACTTGCTTTGATAAGGATGTTAACTTCTCAGTGGTGAAGCATCCAATAATTCTACCTTCAGAATGCTTCAGTGAATGTTGAATATAAAAACTAAGAAATTAGCTAGAGAGTAATTTGGGTTCCAGATCATTTCCCTAGTACATCTTTGGAGTGAAAATGACTGTTACAAAAGAACCAAATACAAGACTGTGGCCAAGAAATAAGGTTCAAAACCAATTATGTGTTTGTGTTCTTGGGTATCTGCTCTTATAACTTTGTCAGCTAAATGGATTTCTAATTTATTTGTATAAACTCCAGTGTGTTCGAAATATGATTTTTCTTCTTACTTGATAGGTTTTCATTAATTAGAATATGCAAATTAGGGCTCTAAAAAGGACAGGTGAAAATTATTGGTCAATTTCAGATACTAAAATTTGTAAGTACTTCCTTGTTAAATTATATTCTCAAACTCTTCATAAACTCTTGAGGTCTTAAAATCTTCTGTGGGGTTACTCTGAAGAATAGAAGTTTGCTTCTGTCTGCCAATTAGTTATTCATGAAGAGGACAGTAAATAAATAACTTGAATAATTCCCCTTTAACATAGTTTGAAGAGAGGACTTCAATAAATTAAAACTGGGGTTTTGTTGTTGTTGTTATGCCTTTACTTTTAGTTTTTTACTCCCAGACCTAGCCTTCCTGCTGAGTCCTATATCCCTTTCCTCTGATTTAGTACTAGTTTACAGTTTCTTATAATAAAAAAACTATTTAGAGATTTCTGTTGCAGCTAAAATCCAGACTAAGTCAGTTGCTTTTAGTGATAAGTTTCATTACAAAATGTTCACTCTTCTCTATTGTATATAGATAGAGAATATAAGTACTATACTACCTTTTTTTCACTGAATGACTCTGGGTTTCTATAATTTAATTTAATGATATTGCCCATTACAATTTAATCTATTAAGGACTTTGACTCAGGACATCGGAAATTATAGGAAGCCATCAGTTCATTCATGTACAATTATGACCTGTGCCTTCATTGAGATTGTATGGGTGGATTTTTTTTTTTTATCCCATTTCTTTTGTTAGGGTTTGTCACTGAAGTTAATAGAAAATCCTGAAATACAACAGAACGAGGGAGCATAGTGGGCATTTGCTGTGAAGAATCATGGTCATGTGATGGACACTCACTAAACTTAGATAACCAAATCAATTTTTAACAATAATCAAAGCTGTTCTAATGGAGCTAGTTCAAGCTAAATGGAATATTTTAATATGATCAGGAGATGTATTATTTTATTAAAACCAGTGAAAAAGAAGTAATTGAAGCAGACGATGACACTGTGTCCACCTGAGTGCAGATGCTTTACCGACATTTTCTCTTGGTCATAGCACGCAGGAAGATGTCAGTGCTTCAGCTCTATTGATGGGGGTCTTGAGAGGATAAAAATTTTGCACACTATATTCTCAATTTTTATTGGGTAGGTGGGAAGTAGTTATTCAATGGTTTCTTAGGTTTTTTCCCATCTTCATTCACTTTAAAGTAAGCCTATGATATAGGAATGAAGAATAGTCAATACCATTCAGTTATTTTAAATGGCATCTGAACTGTTTTCACATAGCTAGTTAAAATAGATATATTTTTCTTTCCACTATGCAGTTTATTGTTTCCTAGCTTTAATGAGTGCTTCATTTACAATTTTAAGAACAATTTGCAAGTGGATATTGAAAAAAATAGAAATCCTATATTCTTAGAATGATATATGAGAAAAAAATATGCTCTTAGTATCCATTCAATGAAATTACAATTACCGTGTCAATTATTACATTATTTTAAATTAGTTTAATGGATGGTTACTTTTAACAGAAGAGGTTTTAATTTTTGAAAAGCATCCTGATTCCAGTGCAACAGTGTTGTTTATAACCAAATAGAGGAAATTAAATAGAAACCTGTTAGGCCTTCAAATGATTACACACTCTCCACTTGGTAGGAAGATTAACATCTAAATTCAAAGGAAATTAATTGAAATTAAGTCTAATCTTTTTGAAAGACAGTTTTACCATAAGTATCACATAGTGACTGTTTTATGTGAAAAAATAACCATGAGTTAGCAAAGATGTTTGTAGATACAGCCATACGAAATATCTGATCTTGCATAAACTTTGGCCAAAGTTTTTTTTTTTTTCCCTGACTCTTACCAGATCCTTTATTTTGTCTGCTTCTTTTCGCATTGTATGCAGAGATATGGTTAACTACTAAACTTCTTTGTCAAAAAATCTTCATATTCCTGACCAAAGTTTTAAATTACTATTTATCCTCTTATTATTCAGTTAAAAAAAAAACCCAGTTGCTTAGATATTTTCATGTCACATATTGTTTTCCAAATATTGTGTTTTCTTTGTTGCTTTTCTCTCAAGCTTTTGAATTTATCAGTATCATTTGAAATGAGTTGTGATTGGGCATAACTGATTTTTTAATAACCATCCCATAATTTGTCCATCCAAATGACTGTTAGAAATAGTCACTTTGGGAGGTAATGTATTTTGAATACTATCAATAACTACTCTTCATACTTTGAGGGTGGATTTTGATGTTATTTATGTTTAATGGAAAAGTATTGAAGAGTGACCGTCTTTATGTTTTCACAGGCTGACACCACACCCCTTCTCTCTTCTCAGATTCAAGAACAAATAAATGCCCAGTTGGCCCTGTCTACTTTGTACTTTCATGGCATTTTGTTCCCTTTTTAATTAATGTTTTTATCCTCTAAGATTTCAATTCCCTCCTCTTCTAAGGATACTGACAGCCTCCTTCATCCTTGGTTAGTTGCCTTGCAGATAATTTTTTGATTATTCCCAAGGACAATGGTCCCCCAAATGTGACTTTATCAACACAAGAACATCACTTCTAGCAGAAACGTATCTCTAAGTGCATGTTTTGTTAACAGTAGAATGTCGACATCAACTTTCTACACAAAAAAGATATTATTAAATATTAACCCAAAAGTCGGACTAACAAAAGTCTCTTTCCAGAACCATTTAGTACTATCATGTACATAATATATTTGAATTTTTTCCCCCAAGGGTTCAGATTAGAATAGATTGTTTGTGCCATTCTAAGTTTTTTTTTCTCACAAGAAAAGAATGAAAACATAGACCAAAAGGACATTTCACAGTTGATTCCTCATAAATGCCTACCTCCCTAAGAATTTCTAATCATGACATTCAGTTTTGTACCCCAGTATTTTGCTTTGCATGTGCTGTCCCAATTCTTTATCACTTTTCTTAGTTACAGTTTTGAAATGACACTGAATTATTAGCTTATGATAATAATGATGTTCCTGGGTTATGGCCTATCTTCTTTTTAAATGACTTCTGTCTTCTTATGCTTACTATCCTTCTTCTGATGGATAAAAAAAACAGGTTTTGATATTTTTACACGCTATTTTAAGACCAGATCCTTTGATTTTTTTTTAAATACATTTTTATGTTTAGGGGCAGTGGTTTCTTTTTGCAATTATAACAAACCAAACCTTAGAAACTTTATCCTCCTGACACCTACACACATGTGTACAAGCCTCATGTAAGTCTTGTAGTAAAGCCTCACTTTTGGCCATCACCCCCACAATATATTCACAGCAAACTAGACTCCCTGGAGTTACTTTCTTCTCAAAAGATCCAGTCATCATTTTAGTGGTGGTGCATTCTGAATTTACTGAAGTGTGTTTTTCTTTTCTTTTTTTTCTGTTTTGATACTCGTGATTTTTTTCCTAGCCCATATTTATTGGAGCAGATTTTGGTCTGATTTCTAATCATCTTCAAAGATTAGACAATGTTAAGATTCATTTGCTTGCTTTCTGATCTTGATATAGGATGTGTCTAAGGCTGAGAGAGAGTAGAAAAGAGGAGAAGGAAAGAAGACCCTTGCAGACAGTAGCTGCACCACGGAACACATAGGGCTCTGAATCAAAACTGGAACTGAGCTCTGAGACCTGCTTTAGAAAGGCTAGTGGTATCTCTTCTTCCCAAGGTAAAATTGAAGCTCAGTAGTTCTGCCTTATGCCTCCATATCATTGCCTAATACACGGGTTTGGTTTTTATCTTGCAAACTGATGTTTTCAACATCATGTTCTTAATGCATTTATTTAATAAATCCTATTATTGGTTGCTAGCATGTTTTTGAAAACTTCACTTCATTCTGTTCTTGAAGATCCTTAATAGTATTGTGTGCCATTGTTAGATATCCAGAGGTGGTTGTATTGCTATGTATAGTGTGGTAGTTAAGAGAAGGAGCTCTGAGGTTCTACTGCCTTTGTTCAACCACGAGTTTCACCATTTAATGGCTGAATAAATTTGAGCTTATTTAACTTCTGTACACTTTGGTGTATTCACCTATAAAATGGAAGTTTATAGGACCTATCTCATTGGGTCATTGTAAGGAAGAAGTGACATTTAATATGTTGAAGGGAATACCACAAATCAGAGTCCCAGTCCCTGGAGTGGCTCTTTCTTGCTCCAGCCACCCTGGTTCAGCTACTCTTCTTGCCACCCAGCAAAGCTTGGCACATCAGGGAGACTTCAGCACCCCGGTCCAGCTCTAAGATTAATGAATATCAACTTTGATTGTATCTGTCTCTAATTTAAAACTCCTAGAAAAAAGAATAACTGTATTATGTAATTCCAGTAGTGCAATTGACATTTATTAAGGGCTTTTTTGGAACAGATGATAACGATTTACTGAGAAATAAAGAACAGGCAAACAATTTGAGTGCACATTTATTTTTCAGTATTAATTGTGAGTATTGATACAAATAATGATTATGAAAAAATGTAGTGAAATATTAAAATTCTTACAGGCCTAAAAACATTTTAGGAAGACCTTTAGTGGAAATCACAACTATGTCTCCCATTTAGAAGTTTAGAAAATCAATGATAAGTTTAAGGTTTATGAGAACTTCTAAAGGGAATTGCTGTCAGGGTATTTCTTTAGTTCAGTGACTCCTAACTCACATTTCAGAAACCAGGCTTAGGCCAGATGACCTGTCTAGCGTAGGAACATTATCAAGTTCACCATTGAAATACAAGCTTATAATTGGTTCCCCCAGATAGAATAATTATTGGTTAAGAGTTTGGCACAAACGTGAGGAACTGTGGGCTTTGTCAGTAACATCCTATGCAGAAATATATAATATTGACTGGATTATTGTATCTTCCTCTCACATTATACTTAAAAAAATTCATCTCTGAAATGAACTGTTTACTTCTATGTTAAAAGTTTGTTCTAGAAAAGAAAATTTCATCATTAATGTTCCCAAAGAAAATGCATTTAAGGGAAACTTTTGAATGTTTTACTACAGACTACTCAACAAATTGTAATTTCAGGTAGAGAACCAAATATTTTTCTGTTTTATCTAAGTGAACAAAAAAATCATTCAAGAATTTGGCTCTCTAGCAATGTATCTGTGTATCATGTATGTATTTTATGGCATCAAAGTTATAGTTCAGTAGATTTCTAAAAGGCTTTTGAGACAGAGACATGAATTTTTACAGATTCTAATTACAAGTTAGAAGTCATGTCACTGTAGGAAATTAAAAATGGAGACAATTAGGGAAAATTCCAGTTGAAAGAAAAATGCATTATGGAAAAAGCAATAAAAGCACAAAAAAATAGGAAAGTAAAATCACTTCTCAGTAGCTTCTATGATTCAATTGTAGATCAATAGTGTGTAGTTAATGCATTGCCAAGAGAGCATTAATTTGCAATTACCACAGGTGATCTGATCCTCTGTGTTCTGTCCATTGACACAAATGACCTTTTGTTGAAAGAGATTCTGTAGTCATTATTTTAAATAGAGCAACAGAAAGGCAAAAGGAAAGTATAGGTCACTTTCAGTCATAAGTATCTTACATCACACAAAGTGGGAACCATTGTAGGTTAGCCCCAAACAGTCACATGATGGAGTGTAATGAGCCTGAGCATGCGCATGTCTGTTTGCATACAAGGTGGATATAACATACACTGGGATGATGGTGGTAAGTATGATTCAAGGTGAAACTACAAATGCCCTGAATTAAGTATAACATAAAGTAGACCTTTGATAAACCTCTATGATAAGGGAAGATATGAGAGACTTTGGTTCAACCAAGTAGGTGTTTTGCAGTGCTTCTGTTTGATGCAAGCTGAGTAGCCTTGTAGGTAGAGCATCTGGGACAATGGCACATTCTTGAAAGCAAGCAAGAAAGAAAGAGACCTCCATTCCCTAGAGACTATATCCTAATCATAAACAGTATGGCAAGGACCCACACGGCCTTGTCTGGAGTTTGCGACACAGACAGTAATATCAACCTCAGGATTGCCATCCAGGCACAGGAAGCCCAATAAGACTACATCTTACTGATGCACACTTCAGCACAAATGAAAATGCATCAAATAGCTTGTAGTGAAATCCTAGCTCTGCTGCTCACTAGCTATATGACTTTGGCTTTATTGGATCTGTGAACATTTTATACTTCAAGTTTGTTATCTGAGAAGTCGGGTTGATGATAATAATACCTACTTCATAGGATGGTTATGAGGATTAAATATTATCACATGGAAAGCATTTCAAACAGTACCTACAACACAGTGCCCACAGATGTTGGATATTAATTATGTCACCATTATCATCATCACCCCCTGCTACTATTTTTATGCATTGATAAAGAATTTTAAAACAAAATTTACACCCTTCTATTCTAACTTTTCACTAGCATGTATCTTAGCTTAGGCTGATTGGAAACAGCACCTGAAGAAAAGGCCGAGTGCTAAGGTTTAGAAAGTAAAATCTAGAGTAGCTAGAGAAAAAGGGAATAGAAGAAAGAGAAAATTGGGATCTGAATACAAGGTAATGCATTACTGAGTAGTCCACTGCTTCACAAGCTGCAAGCAATACAGACAGTCAATTGGCCACATGGAACATCTCCAGATAGACTAGATAGAAAATAGTGCCTTGGGACAATCCATCCCAGGGAAAAGTGAGAGAAAATTTATCTGCCATTCCTTCCAGCCTTCTTTCTCCCATTGGTTGAAGTTCATCCTTCTGGAGGGTCACGTGTCCCATTCTGGCACTTCATCCAGGATACTGACCTCTTCTGTATGTCTGGTTATCCAGCCTGTATATTCATAGTGACAGATAACTTATTATCTTATAAGTTATCCAGTTAAAATTATAAGCAAATTCTGCCTTCATACTGTGGAAAACCTACCTCCATATATCTTTCTAAAACTAGACAGAATACATTCATGCTATTTTTGTAAAAGCCTAGAATTTCAGAAATGGATAAAAACATGTCAGTGCAGAGACAGCTAAATATTATATTTATATTGTCCTTATTATCTTTTTTTATGACTATTGATAGTAACACAGGTAAGTGAAAATAGTGATAAGTGATAATAATATTTTTACTATACTATAACCTACATTCTGTCCCAGAATGAGACAGAGAAAGCTAAGAAGTTGAGTGTTCTCAAAAATCACTGTTAGGGAATTAAATGGGTACCCAAAGACTTCCTGAAACCTGGAGAACTTAGGACAGCAATGACCTAAGCATGTGGAATGCACACTGCTTATATCTGGAAATTCGGAAAAAGTAATCTGGAAAGTTTTCATGATGTTCTTTTAAGATTGAGTAACATGTATGAAAAACACCTTCTAAAGCTATTAATCAGAAATATATTTCACAAACAGTTGGGACTTGTACCTCTCTGCAAAAGTGTCTAAAATGGTCATAATAGTGATTTGAGAAGGGGGAATGTTATTGTTTGCCTGGCTCTCCACTCATTCCTTGGTCAGAAGCAGCAGTGATCCATGAATCATGCAAATAGTCAAGCAAACCAAAAAAAGAGACAAACAAATAGATGGAGTAAAGGAAAGGGAGGAAGAAGGACCTTACTGCCAAGTAATTGAGAACTGAATGCAACTTTGTAAGGGAAAACAACTTGTTTATACCAGCTTTCAACTTTTTCCATGGATAGGCACATTTTATTAATAAATAAATTATTTTATATATTTTATTAATAAATGATAGGGGGCGCCTGGGTGGCTCAGTCAGTTGAGTCATTTGAGTCCGACTTTGGCTCAGGTCATGATCTCACAGTTAGTGAGTTCGAGCCCCATGTCGGGCTCTGTGCTGATAGCTCAGAGCCTGGAACCTGCTTCAAATTCTGTGTCTCCCTCTCTCTCTGCCCCATCCCCACTCATGTTCTGTCTCTCTTTGTCTTAAAAATAAATAAAACATTTTTTAAAAATTTTAGAAATAAATGATAGGCACTATTTAAATCAGATAGTCTAATTCCTATCTTTATCTAAAGTTGCCTTATAAAAAATTTAAAAAATAAATAAAAAGCATGACTATCAATGAAAAAAAAAATAAAGTTGCCTGATAGGTCATTCTGGCTATTTAGAGTATTACGCATTCTAATTATGTGTGAGATCTGTAGTGGTTTTTTTCAATAGTAGATTTTTATAGATTTTGTAGATTTTTATAGCACCTGGCATTCTAGTGCCTGGACTTCATGATACCTATCATAATAGGCCAACACCTATAGGGAACTGATAATTAAGAGAACATAAACAGCTTCTCAAAGCTTACCTGTAATCCACAGCTTACCTATAATCCACAGGGTATAAGTACATTTTAACTTTGCAAATGATAATAGCAAAACTATTATGATGGTAATGCTTATACAGAATTTATTATGTGCCAGATACTTTGTAAGCTAATAGTTATATTAGTTCATTTATCCTCTAGTAATCCTGGGAGAGATAGATATTAGCATTGTCCATGTTTTATAGCCAAGAATGTTAAATTAGAAGATGATAGGTGGCAAAGCTGTGATCTAAATTCAAACAATTTGACCTAGCATCTGATTTTCAACACCACATTATATTGGCATTTTTGCCTACTAGAATGACTGTTGTCAAAAGATAGACAGTAATAAATGCTGGCGGGGATGGGGAGAAACTGGAAAACTCATGTATTGCTTGTGGAAATGTAAAGTGGTGCAACTACTTTGGAAAACAGTTTGGCAGTGTCTTAGAAAGTTCAACATAAATTTACCATACAATCCAGAAATTTCATTCCCAGGTGTCTACCCAAGAATAGTAAAAACATATATCCACAAAAAGACTTGCATATACAGTCATGGCAGCATTGCTCCTAAAACCCCAAAACTGAAGACAGTCCAGATTGCCATCAGTTGATGAGCCGATAAACAAAATGTGGTACATGCACACAATGGAATAGTATTCAGCAATAGAATGGGCTGATACCATAACAACATAGATTGTTTTAGCATGTGTAATATTATGCTCAGTGAAGACAGACACAAAATACTATAATATTTGTATTGTATAATTCCACTTATAAGAAACTATTAGAAGTGGCAAATCTAGGAAGACAGAAAACAGATCAGTAGTGGGAGAGTGGCTGTAAAAGGCACAGGGAACTTTTAGCTGATGGAAATATTTTAAAAGTGGGTTGTGGTGATAGTTTCACAACTCTGTAAATTTACTAGAAGTCATTGACTTGCATACTTATAATAAATAAATGTTATGGTATTAAATTATGCCTTAATAATGTTGCTTTAAGAAACCCACATAATTAGAGATGGATTAAGTACTATATGTAACAAAATTATTAAATGCAAAAGTTTGAAATCTGGATTGAAGGATTCATGGTGGAAAATCTTTAGGGTAAACATGAGGATATCAATAATGCTTAAAAGTTCTGTTTCTTTCATCTTACTAGAAAAATGACATAATGCCTTTTATAAGGATCTGTTAACATTTATAGTATTAACATCTCAGATGTAATCAAATTAAGTTAACGTTTATGAACCCTGCCTAATTTAAAAGTAAGCGCATTCAAATAGGCCTGCCTGATTAAGGCATCCTTGGTAGAGGCCTTCCTAGATTTCTTAATGTGTTCTATGCATTAAAGTACTAAAATTAGACTATTTTCTTACAAATAAACACTAATCATACTTGGTATATATGCTTCTGTCTGATTTAAGTATTTTAATTTTTAAAATTAACTATTATTTAGGAAATGTTAAAGAGATGAGAGATTGGCTTTGAGGTATCAACAACTAACATCTGTTGAGAACTTCATTCAAGAGGTTCATGTCATCAGACTGTATTATGTATTGGTCATAATGTCCATTTATTCTATTAAGAGTTACTGAGTGTCTAATAGATACCAGGCACAATAATAAGAAACAAACATATAAGAAAAAAGTCAAATAGTGATAAATGCTATTTAGAGAATTTAAATCAGTAAATGTGCTAGTGCCTGGGAGCCTGGATGGTCTGAGTGGGGAGGTCCTTTAGAGAGGTGATACTTAAAGAAGAGAACGCAATAAGATTTACCCAAACATGTGAAAATATGGAGAAGAGCATTACAGGTAGACAGGGAAAAACCCCAAATGTAAAAATGAAAACATAAATGGCAAGATTTTTTTTTTCTTTTTCTTTTTTTTTTCTTTGCCTGCTCGGAAAAGGCCATTGTGGCTACAGCATAGTGGGCATGAATAAGAGAGGTGAGCAGGGACCAGATCATACAGTGCTTTAAAGCAGGTGTCCCTATTATTTCGAAGCAAGGTAAGACATTGTTGGTTTTAAGCAGCGGTAAGATATGATCTAATTCATATTTTAAAATAATCATTCTAGCTATTGTATAGATAATTAATTTGGGGGTAATTAATTTCAATAGTAGAAGGTGGGAACTATTGCAGTAGTCCAGGTGAGCGATGACGATGGATTTGAATAACAAAAAGCAATGAATGTGGAGAGAATGGACAGATTCACAATATGTATTTGAAGCAGTGCAATAAGGCTTGCTGAGAGATTATAATTTTGTGAGCCAGAAAATAAAGGAATGGAGAATGATTTTTAGCTTTTGGACTATTGGAAAAGTAGGTTGCAGGGAGTGGGAAAATCAAGAATGCTGTTCTGGCCATAGTCAGGATGCCCAGGAGACACCAGTGGAGATGTCAGATGGACAGTTGCCTCTCCTTTTTTTCTATCTGATTTTCCAGAGATGTACCAAGCCTTCAAATGCATATATAACCTAATACTGATAAATGAGTGCATGTCTTCTCCCCCAGCTAGGATACACATTCCTTTCTGCTTCTTATGAATGCCTCACGGTGATTAGAGGAATCGGGCACAAAGTAGATACGTGGATATGTGCTTGTGGATGGATGCTGAGAGATGAATGACTGGGTTGATGTGTAGATCAGTGAATATTTAGAAATAAGCAGTAAGCATCTGGGTATTGAATATTTCAGAGGCCAGTTTCATTTATCTCTTATCATTCTCAGATATATATTCCTAAAGCCAAGCTTAAGAGGATCATGAGTGTTAAAGGAAAAGATTACAAGAAATACAATTTACATCAAATGTATATTTTTAAATAAAGTAAATAAAAAGTCTAGAAAACATATCCCTCCAAAGGAAAAAAAATCCTAAATTTGTTAGTCCTTAAAAACATATTTATCCATTTCCCTAACTCATCTTCAGATACCAGGAAATATTGCTTCTCTGCTATGGTCAGATTTCCCACACATTCTATGTTTTTATGGCCTATGGGTCTCTGAAAATACAAACCAGATTCTTTTGGCTTGAAATATACATATTTCTAGTTAAACACCTCCTTACCCTGTTCACTGATCCCACCCACAAAATCAGAGGAAAGAAAGACAATGATTGCTGTTGGCGTCTTTTATTTAAGCTGACAGATCTGAACCAAGAGGACCTAAGAACTTCTTGGAATTAAAAATTTGGGCATGCAAATATAAACCTTCACTATCCTCAAAAAATTTATGCTGTGTTTGTAAGACAAAAGAAAATAATATGTCTAAGGATCAAAATATGAAACCTCTGTTTCAGATAGCTGGCTTAATCCTACGGTGATAGACACATCAGATATTATAATATTTAGCATATTTCCTCATGTGGAAAATGATAGGATTTCAGTTGTCATGCTTTAAGGGCATGAGCCATAATCTCATTATCGTCTCCCTAAATCAATCACTACATTCTGGATATTAACTCAGTCCTAATGACACCAGATGCAGTAATGTATATGAGGTGAGAGAAAAGTTCTATGATTCATCACTGGGCCTGAAAACAATGATGCAAGCTAAAAAAAAATCAACTTAATCACTTGGGAATTCAGTATGGCCAAATACAGCATGCATTGTGCATGCCTGGTCTTACAGAACTAAATTAGGTATAATGTTGCATATTCATAGGGCCTGATGTCTCTCAAATACACAAAATAAATATGAGTATTGCAGAATTAATAAACACAATCAGTTCATGGCATTCTTAAAGCATTGTAAAATTAGGTAATGTTCCCTATAACAATCTCAGAATACAAGCAATAGTTTAATTTACAGTGTGACATTTTATAGACAAGACTGAAATATAAAACATATAAAATTCACTTACGTGCATTTACCTTGTTCTTTTCTTGCATTCATATTCATATTCTAATTCATATTCAATAATTGATTTAGAACCTATAGTATATTGATTTGTGGGGAGGGGGTGGTAGTCAGATTTCAGTTTATGCTGTCAAAGTATGACAGGTGATATTCAGTCATGTTTTGGTCTTAACATTCTATCTTGTGTGTTCCTCTGTATGTGATAAGGCAGTTGTTGACAACATAGACGTGATAGTTTTAGTCCAGGGCCTCAACATAGTAACTTATCTGAGAAATTGGTTAATATGGGAAGAAAACTCAAAAGGCACTAGTTTCACAGTAAGACATACAATTAAGAACTTGAATACTTATTTTTACCTCTGAATGAGACCCACCGTGTCACATATGGACTGAGGAAGACTTACTTCCTGGTAAATAGCACTTCATATTTCTTATCTCATTTGGTCCTCACAACAGCTTTTCAAGGAAGGTTTATTCTGACAGATAAAAATGAACAGCATAACCCGAGGCTGCCGCATTCAGAAGTTTTGTTTGATAATAGAATTTGAAAAGAAACCAAGGGACTAGTTTATAAATTAGTGTCTGCGGAATGAGAGAATAAATGAGTGAGTGGGTAATTTTTGGGTAATAGAGAAAGACTTTTTTGAAGAGATGATGTCTTAAAATTGCTTTCTTATGATCAAAATCCAGAGTGATCTATTAAATACTTCTGGCTACACATCTCCAGCAAATAGAGGGAGAAGGCCTTTCTGGAAAGGAAGAGGCAGAAATTTTGCAGGACATGTATTAGAGGAGAGCAAATTATTTTAAGTGCCAGTATTTGCATGACTCTGTTCAGTAGCAAATTGGATTATTTACCTTGAACTATTTAGGGTAAGTTGATGAAGTTCTGAACTTTAAATTTAAATTACAAATTTGAAATAATTAAAGATAGAGAAAGAATTATTTAAAATGAAAATATTAGGGGGCGCCTGGGTGGCTCAGTCGGTTAAACATCTGACTTTGGTTCACATCATGATCTCACGGTTCGTGAGTTCAAGCCCCACATCAGGCTCTGTGCTGACAGCTCAGAGCCTGGAGCCTGCTTTGGATTCTGTGTCTCCCCCCTCTTTCTGCCCCTCCCCTGCTCATGCTCTGTCTCTCTCTGCCTCTCAATAATAAATAAACATTAGAAAAATAAATAAATAAAATGAAAATATCAGGCCTGATCCAAGGAGACAACTGCACTGACCTGGGTATGTGATGCAGAAACTAAACAATTAGATGAGAAAATCCAGACACAAAACAGAATAGAGACCTTTCCCTTAGCTTCTCCTGGCTCTAATTTATCAGTCCTTCAGGGGAGCTAGAATCTAGACTGCTACAAATGAATACTTCAATATATGTACGCATATGTGCGAAAATTAGTAGTTTAGAACACTGCATATATTGGACACGGTACTGCGAGTTCAGTCTTTGTTAAACACATGTCTTTGTGGGATTCTGAATTACATATTCCTTCAGTTGTTATTAAAGGGAACTACTGGAAGAGAAAGAATCAAATGGTAGCTGCTGTCAGGATTCGGTTATCCAGACTGGGAATACCAGATAAGTAGTAATCCATATGTAAGCTCTGTGAAGTTTAGCTGTAATAAATAGTACTCTGAGTATCAGAAAGAGCGCTAAAGTAGAGCTGCTTCTTTGCATCCTGGAAAGACCTGGGTATACCCAAAGAATAACTAAGTAATAACGCAAAGATAATAATGTTTAATGGTACAATGAGTGGCACAGACTTTAAACACCACTCTGTGAGTTGGTGTGACTTCTGAATTATGATAAATTTGTATAAGTAGAGGGAGATAAAAATATGTTATTGACAGGAAATTGAAGAGAATTTTGCTTGTCATTGGATGGGTCTTAATATGATATCATCAACTTGCTTCATTCATTCATTTACTCATTTATTGAACAAATCATATGGCAGGCACAGATATTTATGTACTAAACACTGAGTGTGCTGTGATGAACAAAACAGATATAGTCTCTGCCCTTTTACTGTGTCTCTGAAAGCTGGAGAATGTGATCTAGGTTGTAATTTGTACAGGGGTGCCTAGGTGCCCTTTAAATACTTGCATGTGTTTAGTGACTACTCTCTTGGACATGCATGCCAGATGGGCTGGGATCTGGTTAGAGGAGGCTCTGGAGTTCTGTCCCTTGGTGAGAAACTTGTTCATGTGGGCTAATGAATTTTCACAGAGAAGATGGACTCAAGGGGCACCTGGGTGGCTTAGGGAGTTAAGCATCCGACTTCAGCTCAGGTCATGATCTCATGGTCTGTGGGTTTGAGCCCCACATCAGGCTCTGTGCTGGCAGCTCAGAGCCTGGAGCCTGCTTTGGATTCTGTGTCTCCCTCTCTCTCTGCCCCTACCCCACTCATGCTCTGTCTCTCTCTGTCTCTCAAAAATGAATAAACACTAAAAAAAAATCTTTAAATTGTAATTCATACTTACATGTATTTTAGATATTGTCCTAGATACATACATATCTTTTTATTTGATATATTCCTCACAATGATTTTATTTTGGATGGATGGATAGATACAGACAGACAGACACATGTGTGTATGTGTATATGTGTATGTGTATCATGTGATATGTGTATATATTATATATTATATATATACATATGTATGTAAATATATTTATTCCTGTTTTCATCTGAGAAGCAGGTGCCTTTGTAGTGGTTACAAAAGAAAAACAAGATTGCACAGTTGTTATGAGAGAGGGTTCTGGGACATATCGATCCAGCACTTGAACCCTTGCTCTGCTCTTCATTAGTTGTATGATTGTAGTCAAAGTCCTTAATCTCTGACCCTCTGTCTACCCATCTGCTAATTGAATAAAATAGTAATACTTTGTGGTGTTATTGTGAGGTTTAAATGTGATGCTACATTGAACGTATTTAGCATAGTGCTTGGAAAGTAATCACCACTAAGTGAATTTCAGTCAAAGTGCAGTAAACCTAGAGGAATTTGGGCAAAGCATAAAGAAATGGCAGTTACAAAAAAAAAAAAAAAAAAAAACAGACGTTTTAAACTATGTGAAGTACATAAAAACTTGCCACCCTTAAGGGTGTTTCTGTCCAGCTTACAGGATTCAGATTTTGGTCTGCCCTTTACCCTTCCTGTCCTTCTTGAGTTTTTCTTATGCCAAAAGATCCTTGGAGGTCAAGAGGGACCCTTAAAACTGGGGTTCTCTGGATCAGGTTAGGTCTCTGAAATTCCAAATCCCCATGTAAGCAATAAAAGCCCTATGACTTCAACCCGATGTTAATGTTCTGAGGCCGGGGTAAGTACCTGAAGGACCTGAATGGTAAACCAAACAAAACGTGATAGAGCATTTTAGAATGTGTTCCATGAGGATAAATGAAAATCTCCCTCCAATCTGAAGATGGGGAAAACCTTCCAATAAGTAAGGGAATCATAGATCTAGATTTGTTCAGGACAGTTTTAGTTTATGCTGATTGTCCTGGTATTTTCATTATTAGTTTCCCTGTGTACTCTCAAGTGTCTGGATGATAAATTATATGGGTCACTTCTAAGTATCCTCCTAAAACCCTGAGCCTAGAATTTTTACTGGTCTTTGTAATCTTTCTTCAGGTTAATTGTCACATTCACAAATCATAAAATATTTACCCTTCTAGTGAGAAATGCAAATAAAACTGCTTCTTTGATCATTGCATTCATTCATCTCTAACCATTTTCCAGCAATCTATCTTTGGAGCGTAAAGGCCAGGCATTTTATTTTTAGGTTCTTGGTTTTCATTAATTAAAAAGCAAACCAAACAAACAAAACACAAAAAGCCAAAAAACAAAGCATAGCATATAATTTACTTCCCCAGGTTTTCCACAAAATCACAAATTTTGTAAGCCTATTTTCTACCTGTATGGTAAAGAAATTAAGAACAAGCGTTTAACATATATTTTTAAAGCCCCTTTTAAAAACTACATACCTTTTAGGGGTGCCCAGGGGCTTAGTAGGTTAAGTGTCCAGCTCTTGATCTCGGCTCAGGTCATGATCTCACGGTTCTGAGACTGAGCTCTGCATCAGGCTCTGTGCTGACAGCGAAGAGCCTTGGGAATCTCGCTCTCCCTCTCACTGCTCCTCCCCCACTCATGCTCACTCACTCTCTCTCTCTCTCTCTCAAAATAAATAAATAAATAAACATTAAAAGAATTTTTAAAAATACTAACTTTTTGGCTTTGCTTCTCCAGTTATCCAGTGTATGCACTGTGCTTTCAGTATATTAACTTGGACACTGCTAAGTTTGTTTTGGGTTTGTTGTTGTTGTTGCTTTTTCTGTAGCATTTAACTCTTAAATAGATTATCCACTCTTAGTCAACTGAACTTTGTCTAACTTTTGTGTCCCAGAGTATATTGGCAATTTAGTCAAGATTGTTGACTCACTGTTAATAGCCACCCACTACTCTCACAAATTTGTGTTTTTATCAATAATAGATGAGTCAAAGCATCAACTCCTGAACTGTGAGTGCTTTGAGTTAAGAGGTGGACAGTGTTATTTGAGGTGCTGTTTTCTTGTTGAACAACATTCTTCTCATTTCACACAGTCCGCTTTTCTTGGAATATTGAATGTCTGGCTCTGTTGTTGAGTAACCACATACCTTTATCTATCTTTAAAGCCCAGAAAACTTTCCCTGGGTGAATTTGCTCAGTAGACCTTTCCTCTCTAGGCATTACGACCCAAATACCACATCCAAACCCCATGTGGTATTTTAGTAAATGGTATTGTAAGTCAAATTCTCCCAGCTGTGTTGACACTGCTGAAAAAGAGAGAATGCCGAAAATTATGGATGTGAGTCATCTGACAGCCATTGTTTGGATATTCAGTTTCCTTCTCTTGCCCCACTTTTATCATGGGAGGTGCTGAGTTTGCACGAGGCTACCTGTGAACCTGTATACCACCTGTGTCACTGCAGAATAATTGAAAATTACTGTGGTAACTGATATCACACCACAGCATTAGCCTAGGGTGGGGAGAGTTTGTTTTAGTAGAAAATCCTTCTGCCTCTGAGGCAAAGTGGCCATGCTTCCTCAAACTGTAGCCACAGCCCCTACCCAAAGAATGGGCTGTATAGGCGAGCCTGGTGTGCAGAGGACTCCATGTACTGTCGCAGTCTTTTCAGACTTCTGTTTGTGTCTGTGGGGAAGCAGGGCCATCAACAGTGACATCTTTGAAGAGGCAGGACAGCTGTCCCCACTCTTTGGCCCTACATGTTGTGCCAGACTCACCCATTTTATCTCTAACCTCTCATAAAAGGCAGATAGAGGGGCTGTGTCTCTGTGTGGTTCTTTTTTCATTATTAGTCCTTGGTTCAGGTCATCATTGAGATCGGAATCCAGTTGAAGCTGACTTTGTAAAGGACAGATACAAGGAAAGGGACAGAGGTGATCTCGCCTGCAGGGCACATCACATCCCTTTGACTAATCAACCCAGGCCCTCCTCAGTCAAGTTGTATCATGAGCAAAGTGAATAGAGAAGATGGTCCCCCAGTGCTGTTCTGAATAACAGTCAAGTGGGTGGCCCATCATCCATGCCACCTTTGAGAAAATACTTGGAGAATTGATACTTATATTCCATATTCCAGTTGGCAAAATGTGGTCTGGATCCCAGTGTAAAATACCTTGGAAATACTTTATTCTCTTTCAGCCGGTCTTCAGCTGAATTTGGGTTAAGAAATTAATCAGATAGAGGATGACCACAGGTGGACATTTAAAGAAATAGCCTTTCAAACTCCTTAAAATTCCTTCCTGACTGGGGACAAGGGGTGGGTATTTATGTACTTAGAATTTGTCAGAGACTAAATAATTTAAAAGGCTAGATAAGAGGATAAGTGAATAACAATGAAAGATATGATACACAAAACAAGCTGAATGATTTCTGTACCTGTAACATTTATCAATGAGAAGCAATTAAAGAACAACTTTGAAAATGTAATTAATAAGCAAAAGTGCTTATGCCCTGAGTTTTTGTTTTTGTTTTGGCTTTTTGGGTTTTTTTTTTTTACCTGAACCTTTAAAAAACAACATCTGTGGGGCTATCTGTTGTTCTTTTGCCCCCCCAACCCAATTTGCTGTGGTCAGAACACAGAAAACTTGAACTGAAAGATAGATTTCGTGATAGCATGGCATTTGGACAGCTATTTTACTTCATGATCCTGTACAGGTTAGTAGCAAACCTGAAATAAACCCACTCCTTTTGGGGGAAACAAGATGGTATTTTGCTGAATGCTAGAATTTTATCACTTTGAGGGGGAAAAAAAAGCTGCTTGAGAAACCTAAGAGTATGAAAGCATTTGAGATCTCAGAAGGAGTTTAAATCAATGCACTGCCACAGTTACAGAGCAGATGAAAGAGCCTGCTGTCTCAATTGCCAGGAAACTACTTAGAAACTCTCACTTTGATTTCTTCACGTAGTCCGTTACATTACTGCTAAATACAATATATAGGGACATCACAACTTTGATGTTGTACAGCTTTAACAAATGGAAACTAATACGATAGAACAACGAAGATTTGTGGTTTTATGTGGATATACAAATATATACCCGTCTAGCCCCTTATGTACTATGTATCTCCAGGGGCCATCTTTCCCCTATAGCCTTATAAAATGGTAATTTTGGTGTTTTATTCATGAATTCTAGTAAGCAGTGCCATGTTTATGTAGTACCAAAAACTCATACGGAGATATTGTTATTCTGAATTATTACCTTAACAACATGCGGTGTTGTACACCAGTTTCAAAAGTATAATGTAGTTTTATATATCTGTTGATAAGTACTGGGCAGAACTCAATGAAGAATTACTGATTCCATGCCTTTAGAAAATCTGATGCTTTTAATCAGTGGATGTGGAAACTGCATCTCCATCCAACAACAGCAGAGGTCTGTTCTCCAGTTTTAGTCATAAACTTTCAAGTGGTTATCCAATTATTAAGATCCTACATTTAAAAAAATCTGTGGATTTCTGACATTATTCGTTCAATTATAAACTTGAAATCATTTTACAACAATGTGCTTCTTCTTATGAGAATTACAAATATGTGCTTATTTAATTACATGAGACTTCTCAAATTTTTGAAGTTTCCAGGAATAAGAGCAGAGGTCAGAATATCTTAATCTGACCATTGGCTCTGCCACCTACTAATCTTTTGAGTTGGGGCAGAGCATTCAATGTTTAGTTTTGATTTCCTCACTTAAGAACTTGATGGCACTTTCCCCATCTTACTGTCAGAATTGGTGTACAGACCAAGGGAAAAGGTACTGGAGAGGCAGTGCTATACTGGAGAGAGCGTCAGGCCAGCTGGGGAGACGAGTACTGCCTCCAGCTAGCTAGGTGACCACAGACACAGATAGGTCATTTAGCCATTCTGGACTCCTAATCTTGTGACAGAAGGAAGCTGGTCTGAAAATTTTCTGAATTCCCTTTTCCTTTATCTGTTGGCATGCTTTGAAAACTGTAAATGACTGTATCAATATTTCTGACTTTTTGATAATGTGCGTTGAAAACTGCAAAGCACCATGTAAAATATTGCAGGTGTTTTATGTTGTTTTAAACAGTTTAACACTTTATCAAAATAAATTACTAAGGGGAGATCATAGGATTTTTTTTTCCTTTTCCTGGAAAATCTTTAAGAAGTCCATGGATAGCCTTCCTTATTCAGTGCTTTATCTCTGGACTGTGTTCATAGGAATACTCTTGAACTTCTTCCAGCTATCTAAGATTCTGTTATTAGTGTTTTTTGGAATCTGATAAGCATTGCAGAAGAATTTCCACTGTTTACTTAAATGTAGGTACCCTCCAGTATTCCTTTTACTAAATAATTTACAGCAACTTTAAGACTACTTTGGATTCAAGTGTAAACATATGTTTTACTTGCATACAGCCCAGTGGCGCACATTTCTAAGACCTGGAGTGGAGTTTGTCCCCCTATGTGACATGAAGTGAAAAGGGATAATTATGATTGTGGGTTTATGTGCATTGTGTCTGGTAGTTTAAGATCCCTGTTTAATAACTGTCACATTCTGAAATATCATTTGAAAGATTGCTGCGCTATTACACAAAAACATGTGCCAGCCCACGGTGTTCTGATTCTGTGGAACTCTTCTCTGCCAAAATATTTACCTGGGATTAGTACTTTTAATACCATTTGGATTCTATTTGCTAGCTTCCTAGTAAATTGTCTTTTACGTTTCAAGGAAGTTGACTCTTTCTTTACAGGCAAAACTTTCCATTTTGACCTCATAGGCACTTTCAACTTTAAATTATCTGATAATAGCAATGAGGTTTAGTACCATTCTGTCCTTCTGGGCGTTGTAATTTCCACAGCACTGCCACCTACATGATGTAATTTAATCCTCACAACAATAAATTAGATATATCATCCTTTTTTTTTTTTCTTTTCTCACATCGGGAAGTGGGAGAGGACTCAACATGCTAAATGACTAACCCCAGTCACACAGCTGCTGAAATACAGAGCTGGGTCTCAGACATATCTTTTGGCAACAAGGCCAAATGCTTTTTCGAGATCACTACTTAATGTAAATAAAAATAATGTCCTCGACCTTCTTTTACTGCATTAGGCCAAAAAAGTATTAGATTTAAAAAGTTATGTCTTGCCTAATTCATGCTCTAATGATTTATTCATATTATGAAATTTATTTTTGGTGCCAATCTAACTTACTAAGTACTAGCCACTATTTTAAGACTTAAATATGTTGCCTTTTAGTTTCCTATGTATTAAGTATTTAATCTCCATTTTGAAGTGAAGAAAGTTGCTCATACTTACACAGCTATGATGTAGTTTCAATCTGATTCTTCTGGACTTCTATGTGCATGCTCTTAGCCTCGAGGCTGTACCATTCGATATGGCATAAAACCACCAGATTTGACTTTAAGAAATAGTTTCTCAAATTCAAGTTCTTTCCATCTTTATTTATATTATTATTATTATTATTATTATTATCATTAATGTTTATTTACTTTTGAGAGAGAGAGAGAGAGTGCTAGCAGGGAAGGGGCAGAGAGAGAAGGAGACAGAATCTGAAGCAGGCTCCAGGCTCTGATCTTTCATCACAGAGCCCGACGTGGGGCTCAAACCCACAAACCTCAAGATCATGACCTGAGCTGAAGTCAGATGCTCAACTGACTGAGCCACCCAGGCTCCCAGGTTCTTTCCATTTTTAATGTAAAAACATTACCCTGTCTCCTGCCTAACTTTTAGGTTTATTTTGAGTATTGAAAGAAATAATGTATGTAAAGGAGATTTTTAAGATGTAAATAACCATAAATAGGTAATTTACAATTAATGTGCTTAATCTCACTTAATGAGCAATAATGAGACAAGAATAGCACTCTGCAAACCTCTGTTTATTTGCAGGTATTTGTACACTCACTTTGCATAGATAGGCTTTGACTAAATGTGCCTGCACCTAAAGCAAAAATTCAGGGCACTGTGTCAGACCCCTGGAGGAGACTGTGCGAGGGCAGTAGGAACTTTATGACACTCCTCAAATCCTGCTGCACAGAGAGCTGCCACCGACTCAGCCCTTGCACAGGGCTGATCCTGCTGAGAATCCAGGGGCCCCTATTTAAAACAGCTCACTATAGGGATATTCATGCTTATGGAAATAATTAATAGTGGCAATGATGCTTATAATGGCACCTGATGTCCTGCTGCGAATAAAGATAAACCAGCCTTCACCATAAAGAACTTACAAATTATACTAAGCAAACATGTTAACACCTATTAAGAGTCCTAATCAGAGCTGTTAAACAAACAAAGAGATGTCATATAAAACACACCCATTTAGGAATAGCAGCTACATGTTTGGTGTTATAAAAGGAACCATTTACCTCTGAGAGATAAAACCCTCAGTGGAGTGTAAAGGTTAGGTAGGAACAAGGCACCTTTCTGAGCAAACCCGTTTTCTAAGCATCAAATCCCACGGCCAAACCTGTTCCCAATGGTGTGCTTGCGTCCTAAGATTTATTTTGGGTCTTATTACTATTTAAGCAGCAAATTACTTGTTTCTTCAGATGTGACTTATTATTGTAAGTAGTGCTTCTTTAAAGGGGTATGAAAATGTGGCTATAATATAATAGTAAAAATCAAGAAATTTGTTTATCTGTAAGAAATTCACTTTGCAGATAGCATTTCAGGTTGAGATTCATCCCTACCAGAGCTTAAGGTCTTGTTATTCTAAGTGTGGCCCAGCAGCGTTAACACCACTTGGGAGCTTGTCACAAATGCAGGATCTTGGGTCTCATTCCAAACCTACAAACAGAATATGAATTTTAATAAGATCCTCAGATAATTTATATGTATATTAAAAGTTTAAGAGAAAATATCATGTACAAAGTTCCTATGATCAGACATTCCCATCAGGAAAATTAATAAGTTTCATCTTATCGGAGAGTAGAAATTAAATTACTCATTTTTGGAAGGTATATGCGTAGTGTGACGTGTTTGCCTTATGATGAAACACATCTGAAGCGATCCCCTCAAACACCCATGTTTCGTGGTGCCTTCCGGTGTTTCCAGCATAGCAGACCATTCCAGCCACGTTCCGTCGCTATCTTGTAGTCTCTCCTCCCTCTTGAGGTTTTATGTTCCCTTCACACACTCAGATAGCTCCCCATTATGTGACACACTAGCGCTACAGAATAGGAGCGTAGGAGAAGGTGGGAAAGAGGTAGTCTTCCTAGCCATAGGGCCCACCATGTTCTTCCATAGTTAAAATACACCAACTCTATGTAATTTACTTCAATTAAAAAAATAATTACAATACAATACAATACACCAAGTCTGCTCTTGATCACTCCAGTGCCGCGGGGCTAAATCTATCATACATAAATGGTGCCATTTTTGTGGATTAAGAAAATTAGTGACTTTTACATCTTCTCACTGGACAAATCAGGGATAAATGAGATACAGCTTTACTATTCATATGTTACAAAGTATCTAGATTCCTTTTAGCTGCAGGTATTTATAACTATCATGAACATCACATAAAGAACATGACATGATGTTCTTTTGAAAATCTGATTTCTTATGGTCATATGGTGAACTACTTTAAGACTAGAGTAAAATTATACCCATAAGCATATACTATAAAAAAAAAAAGGAATCTCACAGTGAACAAAGAGGGTAAAGTAAGGCATCAGTTGACTTACAGTTTAGAAAAATTCTGTGGAGGAAATTATAATGATGTTTTTTATAATTGTTCTCAAAAAAATCAACTCTAAGAAAGTTACAAGAGGCCTAATTAATGCTCAAATTGTTCTTCCTGAGAAACAGTTTTTTTTTAACATAATGTAATGGGCTTCATGGAAAATATTCTTTGTGTTTAGTGTTTATTCAATTCTCTTCTCTACATTGTAGTAACATACAGCACTTAAGAATAGGAAATGAAAGATTTTTGTTTCTGCTTTTTGAGGTGTCTTTGGTAATAATTAACCTAGAAATGTTTACCTAAATCCATTAAATTCAAGCTGTAACTCAAATCCCAATACAGACTTTCAGGTTTATTTTTATTGGAAGGATCCTAAATTCTCAGAACCAACCTTCCTTTACTCTAGAATTTTTTTCTTTATCGTCTGACATATGGTCGCTCAAAATATCTCTTCCAAATTATCCATACATTCGACATCTATTTTGCTAATGTTTATTTTTGTCAGAAAGAGAGAGACAGAGATAGAGAGAGAGAGAGAGAGAGAATGAGCAGGGGAGGGACAGAGAAACAGAGTATCCGAAGCAGGCTCCTCGCTGACAGCAGAGATCCCGATGCAGGGCTCAAACCCACTAACAGTGAGATCATGACCTGAGCCAAAGTAGGATGCTCAACCAACTGAGCCACCCAGACATCCCAAAGACATATATTTATCGAGAGCAGAATAAGTGACAAACACTGGGGATAAATATGGTCACCAAGATCAACAGGTTCTTCCTGCCTGAAACTTCAGTATGGGAAGTGAGCTGTAAATCAAATGCAATAGTTATGAGTAAAAAGCATATTAGTAAAAGAAGGCCTTAACCTATTCTGAATTCTTGGAGCCTTCTTGAAGAAGTAATATTTATCATGAGATAAAAAGGGGCCAGTACTCAGCCATGGATAGAAGGGAAGGATTTTCTAGGCTGCCAGATCTTATGAAAAAGTCTTAAGGCAAAGAAAGAATGTGGCAAATGTGAAGAAAAGAGCAAAGACCTGGGTGATTGGAACATAGTGAGCAAAAAGAACCACAGTAGATAAGGCTGAAGAGGTAGACAGGGCTCAATGGTGGTTGAGTTAACTGATGAACAGCACTCCAACCTCAGCATGACCACCTCTGGACATGAGAACTACCTCCAGGCAGTACATCTGAATCAATGAAGGGAAAATGAGAGAGTTAAAGTGTCATTTCTTATGCTGTACTAAATTTGATTCCTTGTAAATCCAACCAACTGGATCTAATTTTTAACAGCTGTACTGAGGTTTGCCTGACATACAGTAAACTGCACATATTTAAAGGGTACAATCTGGTTAAGTTTTGAAATACATATACGCCTGTGAGGCCATCACCACATCGAGTCTATGAAAGTATTCGTTGTCCTGAAAGCTTCCTTCTGCCCCTTCACAGGGAGGGGTGCCCCTCCCACCCAGCACTCCCATCCCCACGCAATGATTGACATGCCATGCTTGGAACAGTGCCTAGAACATAAATAAGTTTTCTTGAATAAATGAAAAGTGAGTCCATGTGGAGAATTAGCTCTTGGTTTGACATTGGGTTGATTGCTTCATCTTTTCCAGGTATGCAGTGCCATTCAGAATCAGGACTTCACTGTTATCCAAGACTACTGCACTGGCCTCAAAGCCCTGCTTTATCTGAAAAGCATTGAAGAAGTGCAAGACTGGGATGGGCAGAGTCCGGCTACCATGAGTCATCAGAAAGGGAAACCAGTTCCGCGTATTGCTGAACTCAAGGGGAAGGTATGTGCTCAACTTTTCCTGTTGTCCTTAAGAACCCTACCTCAGTCACTTTCTATTTCAGGTCTTGTTTTCTTTCCCACTGTCTCAGGAACAGGAAACACAGTGCCTTTTGGATGTAATTTCTGTAGTAGAATCATTCTGAAGGAGGCTTGATTACAGCTATATGACAGGTCCGTGAGTTACATTTTTATAAAACCAACATAACATAAGGTCATGTAAAGGGAAAAGATTGAAGTTTGTAGTGTAAAGTGCCTCCAAATTCTTGCTTACTGTGGTGATGACTGGCATTCTTTGCAGTGGGAAGCTGGAGATTTCTTTATTCTTTAACAAGCTCTGGAAATTATAACATTACCTTTCTATTTTCAAGACAATCAAATCACTGGAGCCCTGAATAATATGATGAAGTTTTTAAAATTAAAATCTAATCAGTATCTTTTGTAACTGCTTCTGCTATGTGGTTAAACCTGGGCTCAAAAGGTTATGTCCCAACTTTCTCACTAACTGTTATTTTCAGAGAAATACATACTACATTTACATTTTGTATAATACAGTGATTTTAGCAAATTTTTTCTAAAACAACATTCAGCATTTTGCCTTTGTATTTCCTTTGTATTATTCTAAATAGACAATCATTGTCAGAAGACATTTCTTGAGTCCTGAATGAGGGGAGGAAAAAATTATAATTCTTAGTCTTTTCAGCTTGTCACTACATCAATAATTAACTTTAAAAAAAAAAGAAAGGCAAGTATAAAAAGATTCTTTAAGGAAGCATTTAATAATTCAAATGAATCTTAACTTGAAACAGGTCACATGAAAAAGAATGGAAAACAAAAACCCTGGGTACTCTGCCTTGGGTGGCAGGGTTAGGGGCTCTGAAAGAATAAGAGAAACATCATATAACTGACTTACATTTGGCTAGTTTTAATAGAAAATATCACTGTCCTCCAAGGTAGCTAAAAATAAGGACTTCTTGAAAAATAATGTGCATGATTACAAGTCCAGTGATGAAAAACAAAAGGGAGAAAGAAATAAAATCTTACAGTGTAGATTCCTGGAAAATATCGTGATGAATGACTTCATGAGTGGCAATCAAACAGAAAAAAGGGTGGGTGACATTAATATTTATAATATTGTAATTAGCAAGACTGTGCCTAAGCATCATTATTAATGTAGCTAATCATATTATCATAAACTGAGTCTGCAGTATTTAGACAGTGAATGTTCTTGCTTTATCAATGACCATCAACGTCTGAAGGTTGTTCATAGCGAAAAACCTTTTTTTTTTCCACAAATAAGTTTACACTCATTCAATGTAAATATCTCAAACAAATTGGCTCTGACATGATAATTTTGATAGTTTATGACCATTTGTAAAAGCATTGTCTCAAATTTGAATGGTCGCTATGTGAGTTGAAATGTTAGCAATTATATTGCACCGGGCCATTTTGTCTTTAAGGGACTTCCACACTCATTTCAAAACTTACATATTCAAATAAAAGATGAATAATGATGGAGACACTTGTGTCAATGACATAAGTGGAAATTGATTTTCTGACAGTTTGAAACTAGATTCCGACTTTATTTTGGTAAGCCCAGCCTTCATCAAAATCTTAAGTATAATTTTCAGCATTATCATTTAAAATAAGATTTTTTTCACATAGATTTTGCTTGTGTGATTATATTAGTGATTCATTTCTCACCTCTAAGTTGAAGAACTAGCAGTTGGTCTGGCAATAGATCTTTGCTCCTGGATTCCCCTATGTGGGCTGACATGACTAAAACAATAGGTGATGGTCCTTTAACGTAACGTCCCTAACAGTGCATCAAAGTGCGCTAGATCCAAGGTACAGGTGGCTTCCTAATTGTTCCTTTTTGTGTTTCTGGTGTGTGTGTGTGTGTGTGTGTGTGTGTGTGTGTGTGTGTGTCTTTGAAAACAACTCATATTGCTCTCTTACTAGCTGAAGAATAGCATGCTGCTCCTTATAGTGTTTTCATGTTACAGGGACAACCAGAGATGATGTAGACCCTTTTGAGAAGGGCCTGTTAGAAAGAGCTGGCTTCTTACAGGAAAGATTTGTTTGGAAAGTACAATTGTTACTCTACTTAATCTTTCACTCGGAGGTCAGGCTAGAATAAATTAGAGTAGAAATTTAGAAGAAACCAATTACAATACAGTGTTTGAAGATGGAGAGAAAATGAGACGTTAGCTATGGAAACAAGGATTTGGCCAAATTAGCCATGTTATCTTTTAAGTAATTAGTATATTTAATATACTCTCCCTTTGCATACCTCACTTATTAATTTATTAAACTTTCCAAGCAATGTTTCTTTGGGTGGCTTTGGAAAGGCAAAAAGTCAGGCATTTATAGTTTGCTCTGGTCTTATGGTGCCACTTGTATAAATCTGTACCTGCAAACGTGAGAACAAACCCCATACAAAGAGCAGCCACTGGCTCTGCTGCACCACAGAGCAGTTGATCTCAAGCTGCTGGGGCTTAAAAACCATGGGGCATACTTAGGAAAAATGTACATTCTCTGGCCCTGCTCCCAGAGATGCTGATTCAGTCAGTCAGAAGTGGGTCCAGGAAGGAACCTGCATTGTGATGTTGTGATTCTGATGGAGGGACCTAAGGATCCACATTGCCAAAACTAATAAAGGAGAGAATAGCAACAGAATACCCTTAGAGATGGAGAGGTTAGTAGTGAGTGCAATGCAAGCTGCTGTTGATGGAGAAAGCCAGCAATAAATGATTTTGAGCTGGAAGAGAAGTGAAATAGATGACGAAATCCAGAGAAGCGGTACACTGAGCTCTGAGTGGCTGGTGGTGGAAAGTACCTTGATGAGGAGACGGGGGCAGGGAATTAGTGCAGCAGGTAGGCCAAAGACGTGTAAGGAAGCAAGAAGAATTGTGAGGATAGAGATACTTTGCCAACAAAGACATAACATTCCCAGTCCGCACAGACGATCAACAATGAGGAAATCTGTGAGGATAAGGAGGCAGAGACTATTCACAGGGACATCAGAAAGGAAGGGTCTCGGCAGCAGAGTATCCGGTTATTTATTCTCAGTTATCTTAATGCCTTCTTCTCCCTGGTGAAAACCTAGGCAACTCAGTAAAAGTGAAGTGAATGTTTGCCACCCACAGGGCAGAGGTTACTAGCAGAGTCCAGAGTGAGACTGATAGGTTTACATGATGTTTTGTTACTTAGCTAGGTAGGCAACTTGGACAAGTTAATTAAGCTCTTCCAAACTCTTTCTAAAACTATGAAATGAAGATAACCACAATGTAAGTCCACAGTCCCTCATTAGCAATTCTGAAATCCAAAAAGTGCTGAAACCAAATGTTTCACACAACTCATTTGGCAGCAAACATGACCTAAACTGATGTGAGGCTATTTATAATTTTTATTTATTCCTCTTAGAGTGAACATTTAAATGTTTACTACAGGGAGACCAATGTGTTTGATTCCAAGTTGCTACCCCACATAATGCTTGGGGTATCACACATTTTACTTTGCTGAAGCCCCCAGAAAACCAGTTCTAAATTCTGAGATATATTTGGCCCCAAGGATTTTAGTTAAGGGATTGTGAAGAGTATTTAATTGAGAATATAACTGCAATTATAACTTTACTCACAATTTTTCTTTATAATTGGAGCAAAGTGTATATTTTAGTGATAGCAGAAAATAAATTATTAGTATTTAGAATTTTTAGGTGTGGCAAATCACAGTTATTTTGAGATTATTTGCTTGGGAAATATAAGAGAAATTGGATGCTCCAATATTAGAACAGAAAGTTTTGCAACCAAAAGCATGGAAGGAAATGTCTTTACTGTTTTATGCTTGGGATGGGAACAGGATTCCTAAGCAAGAGCCCTTGAAAGGGACTAGCACAGGCCAAAACTACTGACTGATTGGGGTCTGCATGCATTTTTACTTTCTGTTCCCTACACCTGGAATGTCTTTCCCATTCACTGAAGAGAAATTCTCAAGCACCCCTTCTCTTTGAGTTATTCTTTGATCTTTACATCAGAATTAATTTCTCCTTCTCTTCTTCATCCTTAGTTGCAACAAGTATCACCCAGCATGTGAATGTTCGAATGTCTTTTTCCTCTAGTAGACAGCAAGCTCACTTCCCAATTCCTTGGACACCCACTGATACACAGTAAGGGCTCTGTAAATGCTGCTTGAATAAGTAAATGAATGATAAATGAATGCTGTAAGAAAACAGCTAAGTGGTAGCATTAAAAATTAGTAGTCATTTGACTTACTGAGCCATTGCTTTTCCCATCACATCAGAAATGAAATGAATTTGTAAAAAGTAACTTTGAACTTAAAGTTCTATTTCGTGTATGAGTCTAGTTTCGTAAAATGAGATGGAAGAAATCAGAGAGGAACGAGGTAGGCAGGTGAGCAAATTTTATTCCTTCTTGGCATAGAAAAATGTACCTAGACTCAAAGCTTCTTGAGGGCCTAGATCACACACTGTGTGCCAGTGACTGACACAACATCTACCACGTGGGAGTGATGGCATGGTAGCTGGACTGCTGAAAGAATATATTGATCAATCACACATTTATTTTAAGATGTATCTTAAATATCACTTCCTTTTGAAGTCATCTATGACCCTCTTCTTCTCTCTCTGGGAAAATTGAGTCCCTCATTTCTCTGTTCTTGTTCCTGTAACTGGTATTGCATTTATTATATTGTCTTCTGGCTATAGGTCTTCTTGTCAATCACTGAGGTCATTGTGAGCGTCTTGAAAACGGAGATCATGTCATATTTATACGTGAATTTTCAAGGACCTAGCGCAGTGCTACATGCTTATAGAATTAATTTGCACAAACTATCTGCAGTGTCCTTATTTGGAAGGAAAAAAGAAAGCAAATTTATAATCAAAATTCCAGCCAGTCCCTTTCAAGAATAGCAGTGATTTTAGAAGGAAACTGTAAAGTGCCAAATTACTTTCAGTAGGTATTAAAACATGATATTATCATGTGATGTTAATAATTAAACATAATATGTTCACATTAAAAAGTTTTCATTAGGGTTAAATCAGAAAAACTGTCAATGTGCTTGCATAGCATCTCCTAAAACAAGGCTTTATTTTGATGAAAGAAATCAAAATATGTGCATCCATATGACCAGATATATCATTCTCATGTTATTTTAAAGTCACAAGTGATATGATTTTATAAAACTACTGCTATCTGGTTGTAGTGTTTATATGTAAATATCTAACTATCTGTTTATTTGTTTCTGCCATGCTATTCAACACAGAGAACAAAGAAGTGTTCAAAAGGAACGTATGATGTCATGAGCATGACCATTACAAAAGGCCTAATAACAACAGTCTTGGAAGAGGAGAGCAGTATCTCCTACTTACAACTTTAAATGTTTTATGTCTTCCATGCTGTTTACTCTTTCATGCTTTGAGATATAATTTGCATAAAGAAAAATGCACCGGTCTTAAATGAACCATTTGATGAGTTTTGACAAATGCACACATCCACAGAATCCTCACTTCTGTCAAGATATTGAACACTGCCAGTATCTCGGAAGAGTCCCTTCTGCCCCTTCCCAATCATTATCTCTCCATCCTCTCCTAAGAGAAGTGAACACAATTTAGTTTATATCATCATAGAGATTAGTTGGTTCCTATTCTGTAGCATCATATAATTCGAATTGCTAAGAATATGTGTTTTTGTGTGTGTGGTTATTTCCAGCACAGTGGTTTGGAAAATCATCCATGTTGTTGTGGGTGTTAAGTAACTCATCTCTTTTTATTGGTGAATAATATTCTATTGAATAAATATATCATAATTTGGTTATTCATTCAAATTTACAGTTGAGCTGTTTCCACTTTTCCAGTATTATAAATATGTCTAAAATAAGCATTCAGGCATAACTGTTCTCATTTCCCTTGACTGATATGTAGGAGTGTAGTACCTGGGTTATAAAGTGATGTATAAGCTTTGTAAGAAACTTGCCAACAGATTTCAAAGTGGTTTTACCATTTTATACTCCTGCCAATTGTGGATGGGTGTTTCAGTTCCTTCACATTCCAGCCAACATTGGGTATTCTTCATCTTTTTAGTTGGAGCTTTTTAGTACATGTACATTGATTAGGATTTCCTTGTGATTTGAATTTCCATCTCCCTGAAAACTAATGATATTAAAAACTTCTCCATGTTCTTGCTGGCCATCCATATATCTTTTCTGCAAAGTACCTATTCAAATCTTTTGCCTGTTTAAAAATTGGGTTTATTTTTTACTGAATTTTAGGAGTTCTGTATATATTCGGGGTACAGGTCCATAGATGCAAAAAAGCATTTGACAAAATCCAGCATCCACTCATACTAAAAGCCCTAAGCAACCTAATAATAGAAGGAAATGTCTGTCCTCAGTCTGATAAAGGGCATGTACAAAAAATCCTACAATACATATCATATTTAAATTGTGACTAAATAAATTTTTCTTCTAAGATCCAGAACCAGGCATGTTCTCACACTTCTACCCAGTATTGTACCAGAGGTCCGAACTAATGTCTAAAGATATAAAAACAAATAAATGGCATCCAGATTGGAAACCTACTAAAATTGTCATTTGCAGATGGTAATATTGTATGCATCAAAAATCCCAACAAATATATAAAAACACTATTAAAATCAATAAATGAACTTAGGAAATTTTCATGATACAAATATAGTATACAAAAGTGATTTGTATTTATAGATGAACAATTAAAATAATGAAAAATCAGAAAATTAAATTTTAAAATTCCATTTACAATAGCATTTAAAACCACAAAATACTTAGCAACAAATTAAAATGTATGCAGTATCCATACACTGAGAACTATAAGGGAGTCCTGAGAGAAACTAATGAAAAAAAATCAATGGAGAGATAATGTTTTCTCCAAATTAATCTGTAGATATATCACAATCCCAATCAAAATCCCAACACATGTTTTTATAGACTATTAAATTTTAGAAGTTTCTAAAATTTACATTGTATTTAAAGGAGCTAGAATAACCACAACAGTGTAGAAATAGAACAAATTTGGAGGATTTGAACTGTCTTCAAGTTTTTCTATAAATCTACAGTAATCAAACAAGCATGTTTGAGTGTCAGGATAGATAAATAGATCGATGGAACAGACAGAAAATCCAGAAATAGACCCACACATATATACTCAACTGACTTTTCACAAAGGTGCCAAATAATTCAATGGAGAAAGGAAAGTCCTTTCAATAAATGGTGCTAAAATTAATGGAACCTCGTATTTTTCTCACACAGGACAGAAAAGTAATTTTAAATATATCATAGATATAGAAGTATAAAAATGTTAAAGAAAACATAAGTAAATTTCCTCATAACCTTGGGATAAGGAAAGATTTCTTCGATAGGATGCAAAAAGCACTAACCAACAAAAAAAAATTGACAACTTAAAGTTCATGAAAATCAACTTCTGGCCATCAAAAGACACAATTAAGTAAGTGGAAATTCAAGTCACAGAATGAGAGAGCATATTCATGGTATTTATATTTCATTTATATTTCATAAACAACTTGTGACGAGAATAAATGTATGTACTACTTTAAAAATGTAAGCCAGATAACATGAAATAATTTAATTTCATCAACAACTGTATGGAAATCTTAAAAAGTCCATGGTGAGGACCTATCTGTAGGCTCTTGCAACTAACTCTCATCCATCTATGATAACTGGGTTTTTTTGTTTGTTTTTTGTTTTTTGTTTGTTCGTTCGTTTGCTCTTTTCTCTAATAGCACTTTAGAGCTAGCCCAGAAAAGGAGTGAGAGAGAAGAAAGCCATTTTCCTTCAAGTTCGTCTTATGGCCCTGTGGTTCTTGCCCATGTTATTTTCTCCCGTTGCAGCTTTGTCCCTGTGGTTATTCCTTTTGAGGCTGCCAGTGGGTACTTCATATTGTTAGAAAAGTTCCAGATAACATTTTACATTTCTGTCAGTTGCTTGGGTAATGATTGAAATAGGAAGCAGTATTATTGAGATCACTTTCTATGATTGTAGCAAGATTGCATGAGGCTAAATTATTTTTACTGATTCAGCTCACTTCATAGGACATGGCAAAAAAACAAAAACAAAAAAACAAAGCACCAGTTCCTGAAAGTTCAAATTTTCCCAAATTACCAAATCAGAGTCTACTGTGTAGGTATTATGAGAACTTATCTACATCTCTAAATATCATCAGATAGTTTGAGTAGTATCTTAAGTAAAATGCTGAAATGCCAAGTATACTTTAAGAATAGGGCAGACAGGGGAGCCTGGGTGGTTCAGTCAGTTAAGTTTCCAACTCTGGATTTTAGCTCAGATCATGATCTCAGGGTTCGTGGGTTTGAGCCTAACATCAGGCTCTACGCTGACAGTGTGGAGCCTGCTTGGGATCCTCTCTGTCTCCCTCTGGCTCTGCCATTCCTCCCCCCACCTCAAAAAATAAACAAATAAACTAAAAAAAAAAATAATAAGGTAGACCCCTGTTTATAAATGGTGATTATTCCTACTTAGAAGCAAAAAATCTTGAAGAAGATCTTGTAGTTCTGAGTGTCTAATCATCTCATTAAGGTTTAATGATCCCACAAAGAAGTCAGCATGCCATTGTAAAAGCAACGTGTTAGAGTCTAGCAGGTCTAGGTTTGAATCCAGGTTCAACGTCTTACTACTGGGTGAACTGGGGCCAGCTACATGATCACACAATCTTCTATTCCTGTATGGCAAAGTTAAGATAATGATAGCAATTTCAGGATGCTTTGTGAGGATTAGAAATCATATGTAAAGTTTATAGCACGTAGAAAGCAGACATTCAGCGCATGCTACTCAGTGTTAGAGTTAATTCTAAACTAGATGATGGGTAAATGCATAGACACATAGATACATAGATAGAACATAGGTAGAGATCTAGAAGTATTAGGGTAATTTGTATATGTGATACTTAACACATTATTTTTATACTTTCTCTAGACCTTCTACTGATAATGTGATTTTACTAGCTTAGTTTTGTTTGAGCTGGTCAAAAGCTAGCACCTTTATCCTTTGAAGCACTCTTTTTGCAAAAAAAAAAAAAAAAAAAAAAAAAAAAAGCTTGTAAATAATTCAGAAGTGTTCACTTTCTAGGTAGAATGGAAATGAATTTGTTAATTGGGGTTTGACCAGTAAACTGGCATGAGTGGTCCATCCTTGGTCCTAAAATAGGTAGAAGGGAGGAGCCTATTAACTGTTGTCAAACCAGAGTAACAATGCCAAAATTTTAAATGAGTCATTAGGGGAGGTGCTGGTAGGACTGTCTCATGTTATACTATGAGGTAGTTTTGCATTGCTTATAACCAAAATAGTTTGTGCCACTATAAGCCTTCCCAGCTTGGTCTCTCTCCCATCTCAAGGGTAAGTGGGTCTATATCACAGGACAACTTTAAACACTTGGTAGTAGTTTCCAGCAGCAATATGTAGAAAAAGATTATGGTCCAAAGCCAAGTCCAGCAGAGGTGTGTGATGAAGTGGCAATGCCTGCATCAGCATGGACACAGGACAAGATGTTGCAGAATATGGCTTCCCACTTCCCAAGTGTAGAGCATTGACACCTTGCCTGGTTTAGGAATTTGGGTAGCCTTGAACTTTACAATTTTTGTAACCACTGCTGCTGCCTCATTGAAATCCACCATTGTATGTATGCCTGAAATAAAACGCAAATTTAAAAAATTACTGTTTTGCTAGCATCCCTCCAAGCTTTGCCTTCACCCATCATGCTTTTTAAAAGTATGATTTCCTATTTCTCCTTATTCATAAACAGATATCTAATTGCCAGGCACAAATGTAATTATTTCTTTTGTCACTTTCATGAAAGTAAGCGGTTAAGTATAATTTCTCACACTGCATCAAATATACTACTTAAATCAGAATGCACCTTATCAATATTAATTTTACACGTAGAACTTCTGTAAAATTACTTTTCATCCTTCAACACAACCCACCCACATTAATTTTGATGTTACTGGTAAGCCAGGGGAAAAAAAAAATAGGATTTTTCTTGTTCTAGGTGGGGGATTGAGGATTTATAAAGAAAGCATTACTGTAAGCATGTAAGATAAAATTTGAATTCAAATACTCCTTGAACTGCCCACCTACCCTCCCTCCTAAGAACTCTAGAAAATCAGTGGCCATTTATTGCAAACCAGTTAGCTTTGTTCCTAATCCTGGTTTTATGGAGTGAGGCAAAATATCTCTCTGTAATTCTGAGCTCTGCCCTTGAGATTCTCCCTGAGGGAAAAAATATATATGTTTGTTCTATCTCTGTTTAAGCTCATCTGCCCACTTGAATAAAGGAAGCATTAGATAAAAGATATAATTTTCTGCTAATTAAAGGGGTCAAGGAGTCATTTTGATAAGGTAAAGAGTCAACAGAAATTCTAATTATGTTCGGCTTTATGCCAATATGTCCTAATCTAAGACTTGAAGAAAAAAATTAAATGTCTACTTTTTGAAATTAAAAAAAAAAGGATCTGATTACCAAAAAAAATTTTAAATAAAACAAACCATGATTAGTTTGCTTTTTTAGCTTTCAAATTATATGGATCATAACTGCTATTGAACAGCTTTACCAACACCCTAGAAGCCTAGGAAGGATAGGCCAAGATATCTTTAATTGCACTGAATAATTGCCAGTCTCATGGTTAGCCAAATCAGTTTATAGACCTAGATGAAATACCCATCCGTCCCTCTTTTTCTTAGAAATGTGATCACTGTTAGGTTGCCCATATTGATCTAATTAATCACTTTATTTCTAAATTTTTTAACATTTTTTGCTGTATAGATATCAGAAAGTGATCTTATATGTGTCTCAAATTCGTACCCTTTAATAATCTGCACTTCATGGTCACAGGTGACCCCTAGAAATGTGTTTGAGATGTGACTACAGCTTGCAAGGAGAAACGTGATAACGCTACTCAAAAAACCCTTTGGATTTCAGCTTCAGGCGCTATTTGTGGTGTTGCCTCATTGATGGGAATGCCCTGAAGACCTCATTCCCAGCCCCTCTTACCTGCTAGCTGGTGTGCTATAGATTGTTCACAGAAAACCCTGTCAAGATTGTGCCTTTTGAAGATTTGTTGCCATACATCCTTAAAACATTTTGCTTGTCTTACCTGCTTATCCATTTTATCCCATTTCACCTCAAACTATAGAACCTTCTCTAGATCCTCTTCTGGCAGTTAATTTCTGCATGCACCCAGTCCAACTGAGCTGTAGAATGTCACCCATCAGGCTAGCCATCTTTCAGAACCTGAATATTACCAAGTCTTTCTTTCCATTTAATGTAGATCCTAAGTGAAACTAATGAAAGTAAACATATAGCATTTGTAGTAATCCAGACGTCCCAGGGAAAGAGCATTTCAGTACTGTCAAATACAGTCTTTATTGAGATATAGAAAAATCCTGCCTTATATTGTCCTACTCTGTTCATGTGTTTTGTGTTGGTGGTGGGCATTAGTGGTGTTCACTAATGGCTCCATAGGAGAAGCAAATCTCCTTGCCTCTTGGATGTTCCATGTGACTAGATGACTTGCTTTAGTCAAGACAATGTGAGTGAATTATAGTATGTGATTCTGGGTAGAAACATTTAAGCTGGCATTCGATTCCCCAATATTCCCTTACTTTGCCACAGTGAATGCTGAGGTGTTATGTTGAGAAGGTGGCAATGTAAACGGATAAAATGGATGGGTAGATTGCTGATATACCATGTAGGACATCCAGAGATAGCAGACTTTTTGTGAGTGAGAGACCAACTTTGATTGTGTGCAGTCTCTGAGATTTGGGAGTTGGTTATCACTGCAGTACTATCAGCTAGTAAGGATTACACAGAGTTCCAAATGACTTGTACCTGCCACCAGAGGGACTGATGGCTACAGAGTTAACCCTCTGAAAAGTTGTAAAATGGAAATGTTCATCTTTAGTGATTTTCACTTCCTTTTCTGCACGTGGTCCCACATGCAGACAGCTAATTCCATAATGCACTTTTCCATATCATCACTCTGCCTCCAGTTTCTCGGCAAAGTGCCTGATGACACCGGAGAACTTTCTTTCTAAACCATACAGTGAAAACATTTATTCTTGCATTGTACCTCATTTTAAATGAAGTTGGCCTAATCCAACTGAAGAGACAGAGCATAGTGTGTACCTTACCCATAACTTCTTTCTTGTTAGTAGTAAGGAACTTGGGCAACTTACATACTTTCTCTTAGCCACCATTTCCTCATCCCAAAACTTGGGGTAATAATATATATCTCATTGGATTGTAGAGAAAAATAAGCAACAGAGTATAAATTTCTTCTGAAAAGCAGGTTGGGTCCTAGAAGGCATCATTTCCGCTCACTGTTTCTCATTCCTTAGTTGCTTTATTTTCAACCCATCAAAATTAGATATCTACCCATCCCCATTCCCCACATCACTAAAACTGCTCTTGCTGAAGTTATTAGTGCTTTGGTTATCACCAACTCCAGTAATTTCCCAGTCTTTATTAGGTCTTATTTTATTCAGCAACTGACTACTCTTTCATATTTGAAATCTCTTGTTTGGTTTTTTGAATACTCTTTTCTCCTGGTTTCTCCTTTACCTTTTATCAAGCAAACAATTGTTAGCACCTAATAGGCACCAGGCATTATAGAGGCAAATATTAATAATAACATAACTGCCCTCCCTCAAAAGGATCGCAGACTAGTGTGGAATTAGACAATTAAAGAGTTATTTATAATGTAGTGATAATTATAGTGATAGAGAGATATGCACAGAATAGCAGGGATGATGGGGTGTTTAAGAGTGGTTTCCAGACTAATCTGAAAGTTAAGATCTAGTAAGTGTAGGAAGAATACCTCAGGCTAAGGGAGATAACATGGCAAAGTCCTGGGGGTAGATAACATTTCTGCCTGTGGAGAGAACATTCTTGGACTTGATTTTTAGGACCCCCCCCCTCCTATTTTTATGGCCCTTACATACTAGTATTTACCCTATTCATGGCTGTCATGGTACAATATATGCTCATCAGACCCGTGAAGCCAATTTTACTCTCCTTGTTGTCATCTTCCAGATTTGTACTGTCACCAAAGATCTCCCCCTGGACATTACACACCCATCTATTCAGCTTTCTGGTAGACTTTGCCATGCAATAGCCCTGCTCGGTGCTCTTCCTGCAACCTAGGAATAAAACAACAGTAGTGATTATCCATGACAATTATATAAGCACTTTATAATTTACAAAGCACTTTGGCATACATTATCTCACCAGCTGCTTCCTTAATGTAATAGCAGCAGTGGGCAAAAAACCGTGTCACTGCCAACAGCGCTTTTCTGACCTTGGTCTCCCAGCCCCACCTACTAAAAACATGAGAGCAGCTGGATGGGAGCTGATTAGAGGCTGGAAGCTGACCTTGTTTGGGGACCAGGGGAGTATGGCAGCAGCAGGTGCCACCTCCACCTTCTCCATCTCCATAGGGGCAATAGAGCAAGTCAGAGGTTTCATGGCAAAATGTGGGAGGCTGCACAGAGCAACCAGGCTCATCATGAGCTGCCTGAGCACAGGCTGAAGGTGGCAGGCATCAGCTTGTGGGAGGTTAAGCGATTATCCCCTCTCTCCCACTTTTCTGATTTCTTATTTCTTACATGCATTAACTATCATTTTGAAAGTTTCAGTGGGTTAATTAAATTCTTCTAGTGTTGATGCTATGAAAGCTGAAACATTTTCAACTGAGATTGACACTACTCAAGACATCGGCTTCACTGATGTTTGTTCAGCAACACTCCAATATGTCACAGGATTGCTGAGAGAACATCTGAGAGCTATAATGAGCTAAAAGTCAAGTACAGGGGAAAATGTGTTCCAGACTGCTGCAGATGTTCTCAAATCAAATCATATTTCTGTGAAATGCCATATAGAATATTCAGCGGTTGAAGGATGCAACATGAAAGGACAGTTCAATTGATTTGCACTGTTTTAAAATTTTATTTAGCCTAAATTACATGAAATGTGGTGGCTTTTTTTCACTTTGAATCAATTAATGAGAGATGCACTTGATCCTAATGAGCTTCAGGGATAATTTCCTTGCACTAAGAGGAATGCATTAACTGGTTAGGTAGGAGTCAAAGCCTAGAGAAGGTGGCAGTTGAATAAGGGAAACAGAGTAGAGTCCAGGGATTGACATTGTATAGCCCCACTTTCTCCCCTTCATTTCTCCTTTACCCTCTGGCACCAAAATTGAGCAAACAACTGTTTACTTAATTCACCGAGATTCTGATAAGCCTAACTGTGGTGCTGTGTTGATGGTGATCCATTCTGTCCCTTCTGGGAAACCTGAAGGAAGCTTAGCAGGAGTGGGTCAAGGAAATGTTTTGATAGATGCATCTTTTGTAGTCCCCAACTTACATTCCATCACACAGGTGGCCTTGCACATCACCATAGTTTATGGGTATCCTGGCATCTGACTAGGAACAATATTCTCCTAAGTGAAGGGTAGCATAAGATAAGAACTGACAAACTTGAGTAAGGAAAAACAGAGAAAAATGCTTAAGTGACATGAGGAAGTACAGCAAGGCACCATAGTGAGATACCACCTCAGCCTCTATATGGCTAAAAATAAAAAGATTGACAACATCAAATGCTGGCAAGAATATGGAGCAACTAGAACTCTTGTACTTTGCCAGAGGGAATATAAAATGCTACCAGCACTTGGAAAAACTCTTCATTTTCTTATAAAACCCAACAATTCCATTCTCAGGTATTTATCCAAGAGAAATAAGAACACATTTCCATAACATTTGAGATAGATGAATTTTAAAACCAGTATGTTAAGGGAAGGGTGCCAGACACAAAAGAATACTTACTAAATCATGCCATTTATGTGGAGTTTAAGTGTAGGAGAAAAATAATCTATATCATTAGAAATCACAACAGTAATAAGTAGAAATGGATTGGAAGAAGGCACATGGGCATTTTCTCGAGTGGTAGAAATGTCCTATACCTTGAGTGAGTGATGGTTTCATGGATAGATTTATTTGTCCAAATTCCTCCAACTGTATGCTTACAATCTGTGCATTGTACTGTGTATGTATACCCACATAAATCAATTAAATTAATTGCTTTTAAAACAAACAACTAACTGACAGAAAGGAGAGGATAAGCATTCAGCAGTACTTTTAGGGACAAAGACAATATATAAGAAATACTAAAGACATTTTTTACGTCCAAATTACTTTTAATCAGGTAGCCTTTGGGAACTAAAAACCTTATGAATTTAACCACTAGAAAAGAATAACTGGTACCTTGATACAAATCTTGGCTGGAAACCAGCTTAAAGAAAATGGATGGCTGGGGGCATAAACAAATATATTTTCCTCTGCCAACTTGCCAGCAGCTAGGTGTGGAATTGGAATAGTTTAGGCCTTGCTCATCAGGGAGACTGGCTGGAGCCTAGAAATGAAGAAGAGGAACATCTGGCTTCTTGAGGAGTGACATAGGTAAGGGATGAGGCAGCACAATGTAAATGAGAAGCTGCTTCTTAGAGGGAAAATTTGATTAGGTCCTTTGGTGGGACTTCAATTCTCTTTGCTTTGTAGGATCAGCCAGTGCCTGCAGCCTCTGTTAACAAAAGCTAGCCTTGCCTGAGGCCGCAGCTCCCAGAACGGAACCTTAAATTGATTGCTGATAGGGTGTTACATGCAGGGCTGGGCTCTTTTGCCCTACTGTCCTACCCACCCTTACACAAACAAACCCAGTGGGGCATTTGTCTGGAAATCTTAAGTCAAATACATTTGGAATGCTTTAATATATTATATTCATTGACATTTTGTCCTGCAATAGCTCTATTATTATTGGATAACAAATTTACATTTATAGAAATAAAGACAAAACTCTTGAGGTTGAATTTCCTTTCACTAGGTACATTTTGTTTATTTTATGAGGCATTACTGTTGCAAAGTTGTAAAGAGTTTAAAACTATATTTTGATTCTGGTGTTTTTCTCCTTCAAGTTTCTGCTTACCTAAGATGCATCTCTATAAAATTATGGCTGGAAACAAATATCACATGTCTTTTCCAAATTCACATAATTTTTGTGACAGATTTGATTTTTGGTTCTAATTAGAATTCATTTTACATATCTATGCCTAGCTCAAAAACTTTTGAGTTTCAATTTTATTCATTTAAATATACATGTATTCATTCATCAAATAAGGAGTATCTGTTAAGTGCCCAGGCATTGTGATAGATAATAGATAATAGATCATTGAGATTGAGATAGAGATAATCCCTTTATCATTGAGGGAAGGTCAATTGAAAAAATAATATTACTAAACTTTTTTAATGCCTTACATAATTATTTATGCTTATACGTATGTGTGTATATATGTGTATGTGTATATGTATATTTATATCCCCATTTTACAAAAGTAGAAACTGAGGCTTAATGAGATTTATTGTAGTTATTGTACTGGAAACAGCATGCAAACCCCATTCGGTTTATTGCAAAACTGTGCCTTTAACCACTTAATTATACCTTATCTCAACATAACTGCTGTTATGATATCAGAGTTAAAGAAACAGAAAGGAACAAGTATCCATCTCAACCTGGCGGATCAGGAGCAATTAGAAAGGGACAGATGAACTGTGTCTTGAGGGATGAAAACAGTATAAGTTTTATGTAAATGTCCTCATTAATTCCAATCTATAGGCAATGGCTGTGGCCAAGTGATCACTTGTGAAAATTGCTACATTTTTATTTATGGTGGTAAAAGAGTTACAGAATCTGCTAGATAATTCCATTCCCTGATAGGGCATAGGCTTCATTCTTTGTGCTTTTGGGAGCTGTTGTCTTTTAGCATAAATCCCATCAAATCTTTGTGAGTTTTGCTTTTACATTTCCTTCATCTGTGACGAGAAGATTCTATTAACAACCCTGGCACCTTCCATTAAAGTCTACAACTTCCAACTGCCAGGAAGGGATAATGAAGTGATAAATTTAATTTGCTACCAAAATATGTAAGGCAGAGATATCTAAGTGAATTTATAGCATTAGCTATGTCTTTCCTCTTAGCATTAACAAAAGTTTTATGGCAGGTTATCAGAATCAGCACAAAAAAACAAATATATATAAACTTCCACACACCGAAATCAGATCTATAACTCTGTACCAAATCACTTCTTTCCCTCTTCTTTTAGCATTTCTAGGCTCAGCAGAACTTAATACAATGAATGTCAAGTATTTTTTTACTTGAAGAATGTAAAAACCTGTTAACCGGACTAAGAAACACTTATTACTCATTAATATACATACTCTGAAGTTTATAAAATATGAATCCCCTTCTCCTGCCCTTACCAGACTCTAATGGCTATGCAGATAAATAACATCATCCACGTACAATTGTGCCAATGAGGGTGCTTCAAATTCTGTGGGACACAGAATCTACTTTCTCCTCATTATTTAACTCTGTGCCATGGTCGTAAAAATGATTGCTTAGTTTAAAAGCTTTCTTATACATTTCTACTTCAAGAATTCCTTTGTTCCAGTGAACTTTATCTTACAGAATCATCCCATGTCTTGGCATTGGGATCAGTCTTGTATCCCGGGGGCGGGGCGGGGGGGGGGGTCATGATATCCCTAAACTGCACCCACTGAATGCACAACCAGGCTGAGTTCTGCTTCTACCATTCAGTGATGTGTGTGCTCATCTTGTAAAACAGAGAGAACTGTTAGGGTCGGTTCTTGACTTGCCCAAAGAAATGTAGAGTTAATAACTAAGATGATGATAATAAAAGCAAGCTACTTTCAGCTGGCTGTTGCGTAATACTGTTTTGAAGGCTTTAATTCTTGCAACAGTTCATATAGGGTTTGAATCATTTGTTTCTTTTTCCTGTTGAGAAAAGTAAGACTTAGGCAGGTTAGGAAAGTTGTTTAAGTTCCCATGCTAGTAAGCCATCCTCGCAGAGGCCACATTCTAGCCCAGGTCTGTGTGTTCGCAAAACTTGCACATTTGCCTACTACACTTCACTGGTTCCACTTATTATCTGGTGCAGAGGATCATTGGTTCTAAGGCTTTAGATTTCATTCTGAGTTGACAGATAGCAGATTAAGATTCTATTAATCTTTGGGCAAGAATGTTGAACTTTCCACCTCCCTTGCAATGACCTGTGGCAGTCGATTGTACTAGGAATAACATGACACCTGCTTGCTCACTTGTATTCAGTGGACTCAGGATAAATCAATGTTTTTGCAAGCTATCATCCCCTTTCCTCAAGCCCTTCACCACCAGCATCAAGAGTGTTAGATGCATTGCTATACTGGCAACTGAGCTGATCCTCACCACATACAGCACTCTCTGTTTACTGACAAAGGTCATGGGCTCATCTCTTCTTCCTTCTGTTCCATCCCTTTAGTTTGGATTACTTGACTTTTAGCGCCTATACAACAAATCCAGTTTGGGTTATGAATTCATGTATTTATTTATATTCATAAATTTCCCCCACCAATTGCCTTAATGAGCTCAGTCCTTCTGGTCTGCTGATTTATGTCTTTGAAAGTGTTTGAGATAAAGAGAGCCAGAGAGTAATGGAGAAGAGCATGGGGAGAAGCCTGGATCCCAAGGTCTCCATTGGTCTCCCGCAGACTGCTTTGTTCTCCCCGGCGTTGGGCCTCCCCTTTAGCAGCTGCAGTGTCTGTCTAGATGTTTGTGGATGTCTGGCTCTGTGCCCAGCCAAACTTTTGTTGCTTTCTTCCTCTCTTAAGTCACCTCAATTTCATATAAAAGCAGACATCTATGCAGAAGCTAGGTATTTGAATCAACTCTAGATTCTTCTATGTTAAGTGATCTATTGGCTTCTAGTGGCCATTACTGTCCAGGGTACCAGGCAATGACTGATTTGTACTTAATGGCAAACAAATCCCTAGATATACCTACCAAGGATGTTAGAGCATCTTCATTATTATCCAGGCAAAGCTTCCGTTCAAACAGTCCTTATGCAAGCTTTGGTGTTTGAGGGTCTGTATAGAACCAAAAGCAAACCTACAAGTGGTATCTGAAAGTACCCTAGCTCTGTATGTGGGGACCCTCCCCCAGCTTACAATGCTTGTATATTTCCTGTATGTACTCCTATATGTTTCTTTCTGGAAGTTCCTGGAGCATTCCTGGCCTCACATTCTTGAGCCAAAGAAAAATGTCCAGAAAAGTGATTTCAATTTTATTCACTCTTTAGTTTTTATTGAGTGTCACAAATGTAAAATGCCAGAGCTATGGTAGGATGAGGTAAGGAAGTGGCAGGGGTTGGGTGTGGCGTGGAGAGCCCCAACGTTGTCTTAGAGGAGAGTTCAGTGTAGTGAGTATATAAAGTCAGACGACCATCCAAGGCAGAACACAATTGTGCAAACAAGAATTATACCACCAGTCAACATCAAAATGTATTTTGAAGTTTTCATTTGTTATGCCAAATATGTTTAGAATATGGGTTGAAGCAGTATAACCTGAGTGGTAATTAATTGCTGTAAGTTGAGAATAGTGTATTAGAAGAGGAAAGTGTGGCAGTATTTCAAGACTTAACCCAAATCATCAATGGGGCACCTGGGTGGCTTAGCCAGTTAAGCCTCCAACTTCAGCTCAGGTCATGATCTCACAGTTTGTGAGTTTGAGCCCTGCATCAAGCTCTGTGCTGATAGCTCAGAGCCTGAAGCCTGCTTCAGATTCTGTGTCTTCCTCTGTCTTTCTGCCCCTACCCTCCATGTGTTCTCTCTCTCATAAATAAATAAATAAACATTAAAAAAAAAAAGACAACCCAATTCATTAAAAAAAAAAAAAAGGTATATATCTGATCATTACTACAGGCATCTGGAAGCACATCTTTATATTAAGGGCATTTTCTCCCAAATGTGTTGCCTTGGAAAGAAGTGGATGCTTCATCTGACATAGAATGTAAGGAAGATGCCAATATGTACACATTTCGAGTTGGAAAGAACAGTAAATTATGGATGATATCGATCTCATCAGTAAATATTGACTCTTTAGAGCTACCAAATGAAAGTTGTGGTAATTAGACCATTTCTTACAAAAGTTAATTTGCAATTTTAACATGTTTACAGGTGACAACAAAGTTGGCAGAGCTACTCAACTTCTCTTTTGTTTCCATTTTCTCCACTAAAATGAATAATCTCAATCTGGACAGAGAAAACCAAAATCACTACATGAGAATTGAAGCTCTAGCTCTTTGTAAATTAGTTTAGTCAGGTGGTACTTAGCCACTTCAAATTCAAGTCTCCAGTCCCAGACAAATGGCATCCTGAGAAATGTGATCAAAATACAGCTACTGGTCATCTCTGAGAAACCATCACACACAGCGGAAATGGCAAAACCTTGAAAATGCATTGATTTTACCAAAGAGAAGTGTGACTTGTGAAAACTTCTGAATGTCAGAGTTGAATGTGGTCTCCTAGAAAATATTAAACTCATAATTTTATATATATATATGTGTGTGTGTGTGTGTGTGTGTGTGTATTATTGTAAAAACAGACAAGTAAACAGTTTTCCTTTGGAAGCAGGATTTGTTTGTCTGAACCAATGTACATGAACAGGTAAGGAGGGAAATGAAAACTCAATCTGAGCAATTCATGCCAAACATACCTAATTTCATTCTGATGTATTTCTAGGTAACAGGTAACAATTGTTAACTTTCTCTTGGCTCTTACTAAATACCACCTACTGAGCTAAGTTATTTCATGTAACCCTTAGAGCAACCTGTGAAGTCTACTGATAACCCTACTTTACAGGTGAGAAAACAGGCAAGGCTAGTAGATCGTTGAGCTGGGATTTGGACCCAGATAATGGTAAATCAGAACCCAAACCCAAACCATTCTACATCCCTCTCAAAAGTGTGAGGAATTGCTGACGTGTACCTTGATTCCCGGAAGGCGTTTGACAGCTGACTGGTATAACCTGTTGGATACTGTGGAGAAGACTGTCACAGAGCTAGATAGATATTAGCTAAGACTCATAATATATTCTCATTTCCCTATGAAAAGCTTTACTTGCTGTTTGGAAAATACCATACTTATAAAAAGAGTTCATACTCTCAGAGTTCCTCAGATTTATGACTAGAAACTGAATATATGACATGTACTATAGAAACCTGTCATCCAAACTTGAAAACATTACTCTGTCAGGATCTGATCATATTTAATTAAAGTAATGTATTTATGAAAATTGAATGAGAGGAAAAAAGAAAGAAAGAAAGAAAGAAAGAAAGAAAGAAAGAAAGAAAGAAACAAAGGCCTAGAATTTTTCTAGAGACTAGTAATGAAAAACTACAAACTTGTAAATTTTAGGTATAGCTTATTTAAAATGCAGGATGTTTAGTCATTAGAAGCTATAATATACCTTTATACCTTAACATTAAAAGGCCTGCTTTGCTAAACAAATTATTAGTAGATCCACATTTCAAGAACCTGTTTAACCTACTTAAGATAATTAACAGCTTTCAAGTATGCTATTGAAATTCATATAAAAAGCAACAATGAATGTGCTATTTTAAAAAAGCATTTGTTAGCAATTCCTTCCAATGGATGTACCTGAAAATGGGTTTCTTTCCTAAGAATCTGTAATTCAGACTTTTCACCAATTCAAAAGAACTCTTCACATAATTCATCCAAATTAGTGAGCTTTTACTGTAGACTTTTATGGAATAGAGAGAACACCATATTCCCTGTGGATATAATTTTATCTCAGTTATGTAATCATTGTCTCATTCTATCTACTACCAGGAATCTTTCATTAGTTGCTTGCTGATCATATTCTAGAGGCTCAAAGTAATTATGTCCAAGAATTGTGCAATGTCAAGAAGTGGTAACTTACAGGAAATGGAGTGATAGGTACTTTAATTTTTTTAATCAAATACTAGGATACTAAATAAACCCAGGGAGTATATAAATATCAAGCAATACACAGAAGTATATATTGTGTTCTTCCTGTGACCAAAATTATTTGAACTTTTAATCTGCACTAAAACTTTTGTTAAAAATAGACTTTCCATTGTATGTTTTCTGAAATTAAAAAAAAAAAAGACTTTCCACTGTAAGACCTTGATATATAAATCTATTCATAAATAGCATCATCTAAAGCATAATTCCCTATTTTTATAAATCCAAACTTTTGCTATCAGAAACATTTCCCATTTCCCAATTAAGCATTAATATACCCTATAAAGTGATTGAAAACATTTGTGGTAATAAAAACTACTAAAAATAAAATACAAGGAAATTTTCCAAAATGCTCAAATAATACAGTATTTAATATTCATGTACCTGCATTAAATTCTGATTTTTTTTAACTTTGAAGCACAAGTTTTGGCCCATATGGCAAATATCTGGATTCTTGCTTTTTTCTGGAGACCTTTCAACACAAAATGTAATTCCTGGAAGGTAATTTCTGGTACCTTTGAATTGAGAGAAGAAGGAAGTTTGGAAGGAGCAGGTAACTGGGTTGAGCAGCTGCTGAAAGTTGAGGGTACAATACAGGTAAACCACCAGTCACCTTAAGGAAACTCTCAACGGAAAGTGAACTTTTTCCCATTTCAATGAAGCCTTAGTTTTACCATACGGCTTTGTAATCTGCCAGTTTTTCTTAAGAAGTGAACTCTATGTACCAGAAGCAAGTGAGTATCATAATTTTGTCCTTTCACCCCTGTTTTCAAAATAGGGTTATCCGATTTGCTTCTGATATTGTTCACCAGACTCAGTGTGTGGCTGTGAATGTTTAGTTATTTTCTTTCCATTTGGAAAATCACTTTTCACGTGGTGTAGACTTTATGCTGAATTAAAAATGAAGGAGGATACCTTTTATAGATTCCAAATATATTGTTCTTTCTTGGCTGTTCTGTCTTGGCTGTTCTTTATTGGCCCTCAGATCCTTCATGATTGCAGGTACTTTCAGAAGGTGAGAGTTCTTCTTTATAAAGAATCTTAATTTGTTGCAACATTGACACTTGTATTTCTTATACTAGTACTAATGTGGTAGAATAATGGTGGGTTGCCCCCACAAGTTTCCAGGCTGTTTTCTGTGACAGAGCTTTTAACATTAAAAATGAAAGTATTCAAAGATAGTGGTGTATTATATAGTCTAGCTGTTTGAGACATTCCCGGCAGCTGTGTAGAAAAGATGCTTTATTTAAGGAAAAATCCTTAGAGAAATTAATTGATATGAGCCAGAAGTTGTTCAGCCAATTTAATCACTAATCTGCTGTTGTTTCTAAATTGTGTGAGATACAGAAGGAAGTCTGCCTGCTTCCAAATCAGCCAGTTCAAGATTTGAACACAGGATGGAATTTAGACCACTATATGTTAAAATGCCTGCTTGAAATTAAGCATGCTTTGCTTGGGGTGGGGGTGAGGGAGAGATTGGCCAAGTTGTTAAACATGCTAATTTACTCTTGAGGGCATTTTGCCAAATTAACTAAAGCTATCCTGAAGCTATTTGAAGAATTAACTGGAAAACAAACAGTGACCAGGTCCAAATTTCTGTTTTCAAAATTTGTTAGGAACTGGGCTTTGAAAAAAAAATGAAAGCAGTAATTAAAGTAAGGCTTTTATTCAGATATCACATTACTGAATCCTAGTAATACTATAGTCTCTTGTGGATACAGTGAACAATTTGGGTGGTACTGTACCAGCTCTTACTGATTCTATGTGTAAGGCTGACGTGTTCTCTTTGAATTTCACATATTCAGTGTGTAACAATAAGGGAAAATTCAAGTACCAATGAAATCATAATTGAGTTTAAACTTTAGGAAGTAGAAGGGGCCTTACAGGAAGGGGTAAATCTCACACAGTCTTTCTATTCTAGTTAAAGAGCTTATCTCTCAGAATTATACACCCCAATACTTAGCCTTCAAAGTTCTGCCAGACTCTAATCTCACATTTGTCAGGTAGTATATTAAAGAGGCATCCATTTTTAACTCTCTTATCAATATTACAGAGAAGATACAGAGTGTTAGTTTAGTTGAGTATGTATAACTAACATTCTATGATGAGTAGCTTAGAGAGAACCTTCTATCTTCCATCACCAGTGTGACTTCCCAGTCACCCTATTCTAGTATTTTGAATGGATAAAGGAGAAAAATTGTTATTTTTTCTTTATTGCCTTTATTTTCTTTATTTTATTTTTTTATTTTTTCTTTATTTTTGTAAAATAAGTTCTGTTTAATTTCATATCTTCTTTAAATATTTATTTATTTTTGAGAGAGAGAGAGAGAGAGAGAGAGAGAGAGAGAGCAAGTGGGGGAGGGGCAGAGAGAGAGGAAGACACAGAATCCAAAGCAGGCTCCAGGCTGTGAGCTGTCAGCATAGAGCCAGCACAGAGCTCGAACCCACAAAACATGAGATAGTGACCTGAGCCGAAGTGGTCAACTCAACTGACTGAGCCACCTAGGAGCCCCTAATTTCATATCTTTTAAATAGAAATTGTTCTAAATCATCTTCGAAAGCCCATCACCCTACCGTTTAGTAATTGTGGTGAAGTGAGTTGAATATGCAACATTATGAATATTAAATTATTGGTTATCACAATAACTCTTGACCTAAATCATGAAAGGTCATTTCTTCTCCATCTAATGGTACCAGTTAGAAATTGTATCCTTTGCCTTCCTCCAGGGTAAAAGGCAGGGCAAGGGGGAGGGGGGAAGAAAATGAAAGGAAATCTTAGAATTTATTGAAGTGGGATAGCAACCGAATAATATTATTTCTGTTTAATTATCTAAAAGATGAGTTCATTCTGTAATGCTTCTGTTCAACATTCTAACCATAGATTTAAAAGGAAGACAATGCATTTCAAACTCATTTTTGTTATTTTCACATGTTTCCGTATCCCTTTTGCTATAGTTTTCTCTAAACATATTACAAATTTAGAATCCCAAATCTTTTCCTCTTCTTGCCCTCTACATAATATTAAAATATTATGAACCTTCAAAATTCACCTATAGTCTTTATTCAGCTTAAGCTTCTTGGGCTTTTTTGAATCTGTAAATGTATATATCTTACCAGCTGTGGACAATAGTTAATTTTTCTTTAATTGTCGTGGGTGATCCTTTCTTTCTTTTCTCTTTACTGGGAACTCAATTAAATGAATGTTAGACTTTTTGATATTGTTCCACAGGTCTCTGAGACTCTTTTACTTTTTTTTTTTTTTTTGATTGTTTGTTTTTCAGATTTCTATTCATCTCCCTTCAAGGTCAGTGAATCTTTCTTCTTATACCATCTTCGTTGTGCTATTAAGCCTACTTGGATTTTTTATATCAGCTAATCACATTTACACTTCTAGAATTTCTGGTTCACTTTTAAAACTTTCTTTCTTGCAAGGTTTCTTATCATTCATTATCAGCTGTATTTTTCCTTCTATCCTGAGCATAGCTACCTTAAAATCTGTGACCTCTAGTTCCAATGTCTGGACCATCTCAGGATTGATCTCTATTGATTGCTCTTTCTCTTGTGAATCATCACAATTTCCTGCTTTTTCATATGTCTGGTAATTTTTTATTGTATCTCACCTGTGTGAGTAATACCTGGTAGCAAGATTCTGGACTCTATTCTCTGCTACCTAAGAGTACTGATTTTTGTTTGTTTTAACAAACAGTTAACTTCTCTGAGTACAAACCCTCAACCTCTATCCTCTCTGCACTTAGCAGCAACTGAAATATCTTTTCAGACATTTCGGCCTCATCTGGGCTGCTTGGAATTTGCCAAACACCAGCATAGCTCAGAAGTCAGCCAGCGATTTGAATCAAGTACCTATGCCGAATCCGACTCTCTTTCACTGTAGTTTTCCCCTTTCCTAGATATTCCCCCCAGTTTGTAGATGCTTTGATGGCGCTAAACTCTGATTTCTCAACCAGTAAGACTGCATTTCTCTCTGAATTTTAACCTCCCTGCTGGCGCCACCTGGGCCTGTTGTCAGACAAAAAGGATGGTATCTTTCCCTTCAAAGTGTCAACTCTCCTGCAGTTCTTTAGCGCCTTTGGATGGGTTTTATCTGTGTGTGTGCTGAGTTGTCTGCAGGAGAAGTCCAAAGCAAGGTACTCTGCCATTACCAGAGGTGTAACTCTCTACAAATCACCTGCAGTAAATGAGGAACATGAAGAATCCACATAGAAAGAGCATTCGCCTACCTATAAAACTCCCTGCAATTGCAGATTTGTACAATTTGAAGTCTTAAATGTTTTCTGCTGTTGTTTTTAAATTCTCATCCTATGCACTGCCATCTCTGAATCAGAGCAATGAATTCAGGGGTTGTGAGCAACTTGACATGATTTGTAGGAGCAGAAAAGGCCCTGGGGAATTGGACTTGGTATTGCTCACTTTTAAGCTAATAAAGAGAAAACCCTACAATCAAATGCAGTGAAGGGTATAATTGGTGCAATACTGCTTGCTATCAGTGTACTTTTCAGGGTCATTTTTGTTAACTGCAGAATGAAGTAAAACATTTTTAAGCACCCGGGACTTCGATAAGAATGTATATGGTTACCCTGAGCAGTCAAGTCCAAATACGTGATGTCTGATTATTATAGAAGCACCTATTCAACCCTGCTCATTGTAAAGAATCTTATTCTCCAGTTGCAGATATACATCACCTGAAATCAAGCCATGTCTAGAAAATATATCACTTTTAGCTCCATGTACCATTAAGGGTGAATAAAAGTGTCAAAAGTAAAGGAGAGCTTATACACATATTACAGGTATGGGAATGCTTGTACAACTTGAAAATATATCCATCAAGAGGTGTGGGCAGTTTTCACAGAAAGTGAAATATTTCAGAAGTGTTACTCCATCCTGTGCCGTGGAATACGTATTTCCTAAGTCTAGAGAAATTCCAAGCCTCCTTTTTTCTGTCTCATATGCCATGGCTGACTCTTTATAATCATTGCTTCTTCAGTCACCATGGAAATGAGAGGGACTTTGTTGTCCTCTATAGAGAACTCACTTAATAATAGAAAACTACAGATAGGGATAACCAGGCCTTTGTGTTACTCAGGGGTCAGTAATAAAACCTATCTTATTTGAGGAATAAAAGTCCACGTAAGTAGATAAGTCTTCCCAATAAGCAAAAAGGCAAGATGATGGCAATACATTGAAAAGGGGTCTCTGAAGGTGTATGAGTGGGCAGAAGGTGACATGTGTTTGAATGTGAGCAAACACTAGGTAATATAGATTGCTACCAAAAAGGATTTGAAAAAAAACATTAAGCATTTTTCTTACCCAAGAAAGAATCCTAGTGTCTGAAGAAGGGAAAACCAAGTTATAATCTCTCTCTTAGGTCATATTTAGAAGTGAGATCCTTTCCCTAATCCAAAGTCAAAGAAATTCATTCATTTCAAATAACCGCCATTTCACAACATTTCCATATATAAAAACATGGACATTTTCCTTAAAACTTTATTTGAAACCAATTAGGTTATGTGTGTCATTTGCATGAACTGGAATTGTCTAGATAAATGCTACTTGAAGCATGGTTATCTGAATCGGCAACATTAGCATCCCCTACAGCTTGTGTGAAGTGCACAATCTCAGGTCCAACCCCACATCTGTTGAGTTACTTTCTGCATTTCAACAAGATTTCCAGGGGACTGATACATATGTTAAAGTTTGAGCAGTTCTGGAATATATAAAATCAGTAAAATCTCCATGCAAGTAGCACCACATATGTCTTATTTTAGTGATATCATTGGAAAGTGAGGTCAAAAGGACATTAAGGAAATGTGTAGATGGTTATAATTTAGGAGATCCTTTTACTTCTTGGTAAAAGATAGCTCCCACAAAAGAATCTAAAGAGGTTACAAATAAGAAATAAGGAATGGAATGAAACCTGGGCAGATGAAAGATATGAATCTGTGAAATAATAGTGCCAAATAAGACATTTAATAGACACAACAGAAAGCAGTATTATCAACAGACCTAGAGCTGGGATGAAAGTGAAGAACAAATTAGAGTAAAATCAGGTTTTCAGTGTATTAGGATAATAAAAACAACTAATGCAATTTGGGGCCTCCTACCCAAAGACAAATCATGGAAGGGGCAGATAATGTTTCTTTTTTAATGACTCAGGTGAAAATTCAAAGAGAATATTTGGACCCCAAAGCAAAAAAGCTCAGGCTTCATACAGGATCCAGAGAACAACAGGTTATAAAGTTTGATAGCAGAAAATAACTATGAATATGAACTATGAAAATGAGGATTCCAAGGTCAGACATACGACAACACATGGAAATGTGAAATGTGAAAAGCCTTTGCTTTCAGGAAGCATGAACAGTACAGTAGTGACATCAAACAGAAAAATATGTCCCCAGTATTAATACACCTCCCACATATTTAACAGTACCCAGCCCAAGTCTGTGTGTTCAACTCTTCAAGCCAGACAAGCATTCCCCCGAAGAGAAGATAACCAGTTGCTGCTAACTCCCCACTCCCTTAGCAGGTCTTGAGAAAAGCTGAGTCTAATACAACTCGGGCTTGCTCCTGTTCTTCAATGGCACAGGCAAAGCACTGACTTACCTACCACAAGGCTACCTTCTTTGTAAATTACCTAGACAGATGCTCTTAATACTGTCCTCACCATGTCTTGCAACAATACAGCCAGGCCTAAACTCACATGTCATTCTACATCACCATATTGTCCATGGATGTAAGAGTAATAGGAGAGGAGTGTGGATGTAGTGTAGCTATTATCCTCTTTTCCCACATCTGAATGTAAATCCTGTTCTGGATAGCAGTTCTTCTCATTAGTCTCTAAAATAGTTTTATTACAACAGAAGTGCAAAACCCCCAGAAAATGAAAAATTAGGGTTGTTATCAGCTATCATCAGATTAAGCTACAGAGCACACTTCAGGTTTCCTCAGCAAGAGTACCTCTACTGTATGGAAATAAGTGGTTTAAAGCACAAATAAATAAGTGACTTATTACAACAGATTTTCTCACATTTCAGGAGGCTTCTCCATTGGGTTTCTGTAAAAAAAAATGGACTCCTCTAGTGTTTTTAAGTGTTTTACGATTATTAAGTACATGGCAGAAGGGCAATGAGAAGGGGTTTCTAAATTTAATGAACTAGGAAGCACTCAAATTGAGGACAGATAAATATAAGACAAGTTATATTTAAAATTCTGTTTTATTAGTGGGAAAATAACAAAAATCCCCAAAATATAAAGTTGAAAAAGTACCTATTTCTCAGACATGCTATACCTGAGAGAGTACTATCATGGCAAAAAAGATAGTGTTAAGACCACATAGATAGTTACATATATTAATACATAATATATATGTCAATATCTCATATGTGTGCCTATGGGCTTATGTATTATATAATGTATAGATACCTATTAAATGTAGGTGTCTGTGTGTGTACATGTGGTATCACACCATCATTGAATAGATATATTAATAGAAAATAAATTAAGTGTGCATCCACATGTGTGTGTGTATGTATACTTATTTGTGAGTCAGTCATCACCTAACAAAGTGGAAACCTCGTTCAAACTTCCTACCTTTGCACTTTACACCTAAATTTGATACTGACGCTGACCTTGAAAAATCTCATTCTTCTGAATGTAATGTAACCCAACCGTACATTCACTCCCCGCTTTTAAACTGTTAAATCTCATTTGGAGATGGTTTAGGCCAGGAAATAAATCAGTCACATCCCTGGAACCTTTGGCCGAAATCGCATACTGTATTTTTCCACCTGAAGTGTTTAAAATGCTCCCTATATAGCAAGTGCTTTCCAAAGTTAGCAGAAGGAGTTTTATCTCAACTGCATTTTGATGGGAAACCAAGAGGTCATGATAATTAATACTATATGCATAAAATTAAATTGGTCTAGAAAACGTTTTTAAGTAACTATAATATTAATTTAATCACTTCTTTTTGATAGTGAAAGGCTGAAGAGGGCTTAGTAAATACTACTGGACAGAATCAGATAATGTACTATTATAAAGCTTTTTAATGAATTAACTTTTTGCTATTAAGTTCTTTCATGGAATAGTATAATATGTTTGCTAGAATGTTTTTAATGTAAAATGCATTTTATATCTCTAGTGTTTGTTACACGTAAAACAGTAAAATAGGAAGAACAGGAATCTGAAGATCTGAATTCTGACTCTACTATTAGATGCTCGCATGGTCACAGATAATGTTTCTGAGCCTCAGTTTTCTCATCTAGAGAGTGTAGGTAATTAAATCTTCCTCTGCTGATTTCAGAGAGCTATTATCGAGAATCAAAATTATTTTATATACCTATATATGTATATATATATGTGTGTGTATATATATAGGTATATAAAATACACTATATATGTGTGTGTATATAATAATAATAATTATATATACACTATATATGTATATATATGTGTGTGTGTATATATATATATATGTATATATATATATATATATACATATATATATATATAATAAAAAGCTCCTAAATTAAGTAAGGTGTTATAAAAATATATTTAAAGTATTTTAATATTTGCAGTAGTGTTCAAGTTATAAAAGGGATACATTTCATAGAAGAATATTATAAGAATGTATTGAGTTTTTATTTTGAGCATAAGATAGCTGGATTTGATATCAATATTAATTTTCCTTATTTGTACTGACTTAGCTTTGCTGCTTATCTTATAACAAAAGGCCTTAATCCTAATATAGTTTTATTCCATTGACTTTATTACTTTATCAAAGCTAGTAATTATACTCTAGTGTTTCCAGACCAACAACAAAAACAGTTGAACATAATACAATGAATATTGCTATGAAAAACATTTGTCATAATAATGTACTAGAATCCCAGGAAGATGCAATATACTTTGTGTGTAGTTTCTTATGAATAGCCTTAGTTCTTTTTTTTTTCAGTATTTTTGTTTTATTTTATTTTTTTAATTTACATCCAAATTAGTTAGCATATAGTGCAACAGTGATTTCAGAGTAGATTCCTTAATGCCCCTTACCCATTTAGTCCATTCCTCCTCCCACAACTCCTCCAGTAACCCTTGATTTGTTCTCCATATTTAAGAATCTCTTATGTTTTGTCCCCCTTCCTGTTTTTATATTACTTTTGTTTCCCTTCCCTTATGTTCATCTGTTTTGTCTCTTAAAGTCCTCATATGAGTGAAGTCATGTGATATTTGTCTTTCTCTGACTGACTAATTTCGCTTAGCATCATACCCTCTAGTTCCATCCACGTAGTTGCAAATGGCAAGATTTCATTCTTTTTGATTGCCGAGTAGTACTCCATTGTATATATGTACCACATCTTCTTTATCCATTCATCCATCAATGGACATTTGGGCTCTTTCCATACTTTGGATATTGCTGATAGTGCTGCTATAAACATTGGGATGCATGTGTCCCTTCAAAACAGCACACCTGTATCCCATGGATAAATGCCTAGTAGTGCAATTGCTGGGTCCTAGGGTAGTTCTATTTTTAGTTTTTTGAGGAACCTCCATACTGTTTTCCAGAGTGGCTGCACCAGCTTGCATTCCCACCAGCAGTGCAAAAGAGATCCTCTTTCTCTGCATCCTCGCCAACATCTGTTGTTGCCTGAGTTATTAATGTTAGCTATTCTGACAGGAGTAAGGTGGTATCTCATTGTGGTTTGGATTTGTATTTCCCTGATGATGAGTGATGTTGAACCTTTTTTTTATGTGTCGGTTGGCCATCTGGATGTCTTCTTTAGAGAAGTGTCCATTCATGTCTTTTGCCCATTGCTTCACTGGATTATTTCTTTTTTGGGTGTTGAGTTTGATAAGTACTTTATAGATTTTGGATACGAGCCCTTTATCTGATATGTTGTTTGCAAATACCTTCTCCCATTCTGTCAGTTGCCTTTTAGTTTTGCTGATTGTTTCCTTCGCTGTGCAGAAGCTTTTTATTTTGATGAGGTCCCAGTAGTTCATTTTTGCTTTTGTTTCCCTTGCCTCCAGAGACGTGTTGAGTAAGAAGTTGGTGCGGCCAAGATCAAAGAGGTTTTTGCCTGCTTTCTCCTCGAGGATTTTGATGGCTTCCTGTCTTATATTGAGGTCTTTCATCCATTTTGAATTTATTTTTGTGTATGGTGTAAGAAAGTGGTCCAGGTTCATTCTTCTGCATGTAGCTGTCTAGTTTTCCCAGCACCACTTGCTGAAGAGACTGTCTTTATTCCATTGGATATTCTTTCCTGCTTTGTCCAAGATTAGTTGGCCATATGTTTGTGGGTCCATTTCTTGGTTCTCTATTCTGTTCCATTGATCTGAGTGTCTGCTCTTGTGCCAGTACCATACTGTCTTGATGATTACAGCTTTGTAGTATAGCTTGAAGTCTGGGATTGTGATGTCTCCTGATTTGGTTTTCTTTTTCAAGATCGCTTTGGCTATTCGGGGTCTTTTCTGGTTCCATACAAATTTTAGGATTATTTGTTCTATCTCTGTGAAGAAACAAATAGCCTTAGTTCTATTTGAAGCCAAGGAACAAGGTGGCTAGTGAAAAATAGTTAATAGCTCATTCTTCTGAAATAGAATAGAAAATGGAAAAGAGAAGGCCCTAGAAAAAGTTGTTATATTTCAACTCATACAGAAGTCATGAAAGCAGGTGATGTGGGAATGCACTTAGTTCTTGGGTCCTGTTTTGTATAAGAGAAATAAATATTAATAAATAGTCATTATCCTGAGAAAATAGCTTCTTCATGCATACAGAACAGGGCCCAGTATCTCCCCAAAATTCCCAAATGAGAATGTTGTATTTTGGTTGCCTAAGCAAATTATATCTTAATTTCATGAAAATAATAATAATGAGAAAAATGTCATTGAGCATTTCAGTGGCCCTTTCATTCACTCACTCATTCATTCATTCATTCATTCATTCAACAAATCCAACCATTCAACAAATGTCTATCATTAAGCACCTATTGTAAGCTGGGCACTATGCTAAACCTTGCTACACTGTAGGGAATAAGATAGACTGGGTTCTTAGAGGTGACAATGGAAAGAAACTTAATTTTTTTTTAAGTTACAGTTTATGATAACTATCCTGATGGAGAAAAAGGTGTGCTTAGGATAATAAGGTGGAATGTGTAGCTACTTATTTTGGGTATCGGGGAAGGGTTCTCCGAGGGAGTGACATTTGAAATGAGATCTGAAGCGTAGGAAGAAGCCAGGAACAGCATTCTACTGAGAGAGAACAGAATCTGTGAATGTGTTCAATAAATTGAAAGAAGGCCTATACGGCCAAAGTTAGAAAAAAAGGCTAAAACATTAGAGAGGTTGACAGTGTCCACATCATGTAGAGCTTGTGGGCCATGATAAAGAATTTGGATTATATTAAACATGCAAAGGGAAGCTGTCAAATGGTTTTGCATAGAAACAATGATATTATCCAAATTTCATTTTAGATATATCATTATGCTGCTATGTGGAAACAGACATGAAATGTGCAAAATCAAAACCAGAGAGATCATTAAGAGTTTCTTAGCTGGCTCGGCTTCACAGGTGCGTGACCTGTGAAGTCTCACAAGACTCACTTCTCCAGAAGTGTTCTGCTCTTGGCTTAATGCTCTGCTGATTCCATCTTGAAGTTGTTAATAATTTTTAAACAAGGGGCCTTACATTTTTATTTTGTATGGGGCTCCCAAATTATTAACTGGTACGGGCTGTTGTAGACATCTAGTTGCAAGATAATGCTGCCATACACTAGGATGATGCTGCTGAGGTTGGAGAGATGTGATCTCTGTTTTGCAGGTGAAATACAATTAGAACCAGTGTCAGATTGCCACCAATATGGGCTTTTTGTTTGGTCCAGATGAGCATTCTAATTGTTTGTGCAACATTAACTTAGGGTGAAATACTAATTTTCAAAAGATTGCTATTTTTTGTCATCCTCTGTTAGTACAGCTGCATATCTGGTATCTAAATAGAGATGAACTCTGAAGAGTGTGAAACGTTTAGATTTATCTTTCCATTTCACTAATAATCTCTTGAGCCCAAAGCCCATGAAAGACTTGGTGCTGTGAACTTAGAGTAATGCAGGTGTTATCGATTAAGAATTTGTAATTTAGCTGAAAGGTGAGACTCAATAGCTATGCTACAAGGGAGAATATACAGGGATAACACAAAGGAGATAAAAACACTGTACTCTGAGGGAGTCCATGTGTTCAGAAGGATCATTAGAAGTTTTTTGCCAAGTGTTCTGCTTATTTAACGGGAGTTCAGCGCCTTTTGTCGTGACATCAGAATGTGGAGTGACATTATTGTGACGTTTCATTTTAATTAAAACCAGGTAATTCCAGAGATTTCATAGGAGATATCTCCCAACAGGTAGTAAGCCATAAGATTGCCCTGGTATATTTGAAGATTCCATTTAAAAGATAAATATTACTGAGATCTTTAAAGAAAAAAATTCAAAACACCTCACCTTATTCCCTACAAAATAGAGACAGAACTATAAGTAAAATAGTTCTTAGTATTCATCATTGGAGTTGAAAAATAAAACCAGAATTTTGACCAGTGGATGGAAAGCTAATGAAATTAAGAGGTAAGTGAAAGCATTCTGGTTACCGTACAGCAGATCTGTCTTAAGTTACACAAACTGCAGGCAAATGTGGAGGTTTTTTGTATAGTATGGAGCTCTCACCAGGGAAAAGCTGAGTTTGATGACCAGAGTTCAAAACAAATGTCCCAGAGGAGAACACATATACATATACACCCCCCGCCCCCCGCAAACAGAAAACACTCGAGCAATGGAGGGTTGTACCAGTGCCCCAGAGACAGAGACCTCTGGCACTGAAGAGCTTCACTTGTCATGCATCACAGCCTCAAGACTCTAGACATTACATCCCAGGACACTTGTTACACTTTCAGACTTCCATGATTTGACTGTGGGCAGAGCTTCCAGCTTGTATCTCTTGAGACAAACTCAGGGCTGTGGTTTGCCTTGCACGTACCTTCCTTTTCAAACCGGCACCTATAGAATAAAATAGTTATGCCTGCAGAGTGATCACACTTTTAAACATTAAGGCAAAAGCAAATGCCTGGCACAGGCCATACCAGGTCATGTAGATAGACTCGTGCTCTTGGTCCTGTACATTCTCAACGTAGGGCTCTGGGACTTTCACCTGCTCATCAGTCATTGAGCCTGAGACGATACACAGAAGAATTCAGTATGAAAACAGGACGACCTGGTGGGCTGAAGACATGGAAGACACTGAGAAAATATGCTATAATTTGGGAAATATGTATAAGTCTTCCAGTAGGAATATTTCAGGAAAGAGTAAAAGCACTTTGAGCAGCCCTGTTTCTCCACTCAAATATCAGTATCCTAGTTTCAGCTTTTAGGAGCTCTCTCTTGCTCTGTAACTATAGACTTTCTCTTCCCACCTTCTCCCTCTCCAGCCCTCTTATGTATCACTGCCAGTTTACTTTCCAAAACTCGTTTTCCTATTCAGAGCCTTCAGGGACACTACTTGATCAACAAATGTAAGGAATTCTTTCATATGGCATTCGAGGCTCTTTGTGATCCCACTGGAGCCTATTTTCCCAATCTTACTTTTGTTAGTCTTCTGCACATACATTATCTCTGAGTAGAATGGTCCCTAAATGTGCCCTGCTCTTTCTTATCACAACCTCAACACCTTGGCTTATGACATACAATTAATTCTTCTGACTCTATTCTCCCTGCCTAATGAAATTCTACTAATTCTTCAAGGCGTCATTACCTACTCCGAGAAGTTTTATGTTTCCCTGTCAGATAGGATATTTCTCTTCTCTGAACTAAAAGATCATCCAGTTTATACCAATGTTAACATACACTATATGTGTTCCTATTTGTTTGAGTCATTGTGGTACTGTCTAACTATCTTTCCACCCCCAGCCCTGATTATAAACACCTTAAGGACCACACTTTTATATCTCTCTGTCCCTCATCGTGAACAAAGGTTCAGAAGATTTATTTAAATGAGCACCTAGAAAAGAATGGAGAAGTGGGTTCTCCCTATTCTGAGATTGTCCTCCATAATCATTATACTTCTAGCCAGACCTTATGGAGAGTCTGTTGACTAAAGGCAAAACAACAACAACAATAACAAAAACAAAAAACAAAAAACCCAAACAAAACAAAAAAAACCCCACAAAACAAACAAACAAACAAACAAAACCCACCCAAATGCTTAATACAGACTGCCTAAAATAATAGAATGTATTGTCCTGCTTTGGGTCACGGTGAGTTTCTTTCTTATTTGCCAATCTAAGAACCAATGATTGGGATAATCACGTAGGCCAGTTTGCCTGTGACAGACCTGGTTTTTATGCCTGTAATTTCTGATATCCCTTTCTCCCTTTCATTCTCAAAAGAGTTCTGGTTTAGATGATAAGTTATAAGTTCACTCTCCCTAAGGACCATTTTCATTGACAGGTGAAATGACTCACCTTTACACATCATTATTGTATTAGTTTTCTTAAAGTGGTATAGAAGTAAGATAGGTTACCATCCCATCTATTTCTTGTCAAAGCTTCAGGTTAATCTAAAAAGCAAACCATCCAACTGACAGATAAAAAAGCAAGAAAAGAAAAAACAAAAAACAAAAACAAGTCCCAAAGGCTAAGCCATTTGAAGTAGGAAAGGATAAAACATAAGGCTCAGTATCATTGGGAGAGATTTTCTTCTTCTTCTTTTTTTCTTTTGTCTCCAAGGAATTCTTCATTAGACTCAATTTAAGCCTTGAGGTTGAGGTTTTGTATTCTCAGTTGGTAAGCACACCTATTAAAAAGCAATGTATTCACATTAACTCCCTGGCACCAGCAGGCTCTGTGTATTCACCGCTAGCAGTGGACATCATGCCAGGAGAACCTGACTCCTGGTGCAAAAGGATTAAAAAAAAAAAAAAAAAGTCAAGCAATGCCAAAAACAAAAAACAAAAAACAAACAACAAAAAAAAAAGAACCCCACATAATTCTTTTCTGTACTCTGTGGTTTGTTTTACTTAGGAAAACGGCCTGGTTTTACCCTGCAGCACGCATTCATTACAGTGATCTTTGACTGGCAGATGCAGAGTAATAGGATGCATATTTTAGTGCTTATTATAATACCCTGTCCAAAAACAACTTGACAAATTTGTGATTTCGACAATATCTCATTTTGCTGGCTGCAGTGCTCTGTGATTGTCTGGCCCACGTGGCTTCCAGATTATGCATACCACCAATACTTCTCATTAAAATGGCCACAGTTCACCAGTTTCGGTAGCTTGGAACGAACTTGGAATGAATTATTATACAACAAAGAGGCTGCTGTCATGCAGAACAAAAGACAAGCAAAAGAGAGCTTTGGCTTAATGAGGCTAAGTGAGTGTCTCTCCTGCATCACAGCTACTTGACGGCCTTTGAGCATGGATTTTTTTCTCCACAGGCCAAAACCTTTGGTCTATTATTTTGTGTTTATGCACCTTGAGGCTAATATACATTTTAATATGCTGCACATGGAGAAAAAAAATCAGCCATTAGATTAGAACATGTGCACTCCCTGTTAAATTAATGACAACCGAACATAGAGATAAATTTAGGTTTTCATATTTAATTATAGCACACTGCAGTACGTTTAGCAAGGATAAGTTGCACTATTATTATGCTTCATTTTTTTGACATCTTCTCCTATTAATGGTGCACACTTGCCCCCCACCACCACCGACACCTTGTGCCATGCTAACATCTCTCTACATATCATCCTCTCCTTGAGATCACCCAATCTTAGCCACCACATTGAAGGGTATCCTGTGTTATTATTTGTTAAATGTAGTGAGATAACTAATGCTACTTTGGTATGTCAGTGGAATGAATAAGAATGTGGATTTAAGAAGTTGATAACTCCTCTAAGAACACATCAGTTGTCACCCCTCCTTGCTATGTCAGACTAGAGTGATGGACCCAAATTCTCTGTCTTTCTGATCTACCAAAAACATAAAGCACAGGATCTGACTCTGAATAGTTATCTCAGTATGACTCAAATACTCAAATGACCTGTCTATAAAGAAGTAATCACAGCAATTCCCTAATAATCCTGTCACTCTTTGGAAGTTTTCTCCATTGATTTTAATTACTTGTTACAGAAACAAGACCATTGGAAGAGTGAAAGTTGTAAGGTAATAAATATCCAGTGGCCTTCAAAAAAATTAGCAAAGCCAATAGTAGAGGTTATGAATATTGCTGTTCATTCTTCCAAGGCCACCAGAGCAAGAACAGATTGTTAGTACAACAGAAATGTCAAAATGGACTTTTCATGTAGAATGACCTGATAACTTTTAGTTCTTTCTGTCGGGCTGGGGGCGGGGGGGATGGTGACTTTACTTTTCATTGATTGAGTGTAATTGTTCCCGTTACATCTGGAACATATAGTTTAGTTTACTTCATCTACCAGTTCATAGAGTTCCAGTTGGTTGCCCAGAATGTAAAAATTCTTCTACTATCTTTGTGTAAAGCAGAAAGAAAAGCATTTGCCTATGTGTCTGCATTAAGGAAACACACCTACTTCTTGTCCTTTTGTTTTAAAAAGTCATGTGAATTAGCAAAGGCTTCAAAGTCAGAGAATATTTTTCTATGGTCTGAGAGTCAAAAGTTAGGTCTGGGGTTATCCGGAGACAGGGTTTTATTGGACATTTGTTTTGTGGCAATCCATGAAATACATGATAACCAGAGAATCATGGCAGGAATAATAATACCATGTAAGGAAGGTCTGTAACTGGGGGAAAAGCATTCACAAGAGGAATCAGTCAGCACTTCCTGGTGGATAACTTTTCTTGATAACACAGAAAAGCAGCCTTTACACATTTATTAAGAATAATTCTCAGGGTGCCTGGGTAGCTCAGTCAGTTGGTGTCCGACTTTGGCTAAGGTCGTGATCTCATGGTTCATGAGTTCAAGCCCCGTGTCGGGCTCTGTGCTGACAGCTCAGAGCCTGGAGCCTGCTTTGGATACTGTGTCCCCTCTCTCTGCTCCTCCCCCACTCGTACTCTGTCTGTCTCTCAATAATAAATAAACATTAAAAAATGGGGGGTACCTGGGTGGCTCAGTTGGTTAAGCATCCTATTTCAACTCAGGTCATGGTTTCACGGTTCGTGGGTTCAAGCCCCACATCCGGCTCTGTGCTGACAGCTCAGAGCCTGGAGCCTGCTTCATATTCTGTGATTCCCTCTCTCTCTCTGCTCCTCCCTTGTTCATGCTCTGTCTCTGTCTCTCAAAAAATAAACAAATGTTTAAAAAATTAAATAAAAAAAGAACAATTCTCTTTGCCTAACATCTGGTAAAGTGAAATATACAAGAGAACATATGAAAAATGGCCTTACAAAGATGGGTTGTAAGATTCATTTTTAGAATGCTTTTTTGGTTTAAAATTTTACTCATCACAGAAACTAAAACTGTGAGGTAATAAATAGCTAAGTAGCCTGGTAATATGGTATGGTAAAACTTTCCTATGATTGAAAAGAACTATATTTTAATCTGTAAATTCTTGGCACTTAAATTCTAAGACAGCCCTTGTGGAATATAGATGAAGATTGTGTTCACTATTTTATACATGTTGACACTGAGTCACTGGATCAAAGTGTCTACTTAATTGGTACAGTCACTCGATAATACTAAAATTCCTTAGGAATCTCCATTCATCTCTGAGGTTTATTTCCACCCATGGACAAGGGGTTCAGACTTCTCAAATAGTAGTGGTTAGTGGCTATCCAGTCACTCTTCTGGGTTTATTCACTTAAAGAATTTACTCTAACTGGTCAAGAGTTCTCAGTCCCAAATACCCTGGTCATTAGACATTTCAATGTATCTAAAGCAGATGCTGAGACACTCTAATTCTTATATAACTGTTCAAAAATATACTTTTTTGCAAACATACGTGGTAGAAGGAAAGTAACTAATTTTTAAAATAAACCTAACACTTCAAAAATAATATATATAGGCCTAGGACGTACTCAAATTATTAAGTAAGAAAGAAAGCAAAAGACCAAATTATATATAAATATAATTCCAGTTTTGTTAAGAAATATGTATATGTGGACCAAAAAAAAAAAACTATGATGCATCCATATATTAACAGGCATTTTGGGGCACCTGGGTGGCTCAGTTGGTTAGGTGTCCAACTTCAGCTCAGGTCATGATCTCATGGTTTGTGAGTTCCAGCCCTGCATGGGGCTCTTTGCTGTCAACGTAGAGACCTCTTCAGATCCTTTGTCTCCCTCTCTCTCTGCACCTCCCCGGCTTGCATGCAAGCTCATGCTCTCTCTCTCTCCTCCCTCTCTCTCTCTCTCTCTCTCCCTCTCCCTCTTTCTCTCAAAAATAAAAAATAAATAAACATTAAAAAAACAGGCATTTCTGAGAGAAGACATTCTGGATGGTTTTGGTTTCCTTCTTTTCTGTATTTTCTCAATTTCCTATAATGAACATATATTTTTATATAGTGAGAAAGACTAAAAATGAAAGTAGTAGCTCTAGAAAGTTTTGTATGAGTCTCTAAAGAATATTGATAAAAATATTTCATCAAAATAGTCTTGGTAGAGCCAAATTTAAAAGAGTCAAAACTACTCAAGTGTCAAATAGCAAAGCCAAGAAGTGCGTAAGGAACTGGCGTTGTTTAGTTTGTAGAATACATTAAAATTAGCCAACAATGAAAGGCTGAGAAAAAAATTGCTACTTACACTTTTAAAAACAGCATTATGTAAAACTTCATTTTTTTAAAGCTTGTATATTTATTTAGAGAGAACAGGGGAGGGGCAGAGAGAGAGAGACAGAATCCCAAGCGAGGTTCATGCTGTCAGCACAGAGCTTGATGTGGGGAGTGAGACCATGACCTGAGCCAAAATCAAGGGTCAGATCCTTAACCCACTGAGCCGCCCAGGCACCCTATGTAAAACTTTAAGAAGGAGTAACAATTTCCTAAGTCCACTACTGAGGATGGGAAAGTAAACCAACATAAAGAAATTAAACCTGACGAAAGGTATGCTTTCCTGAGTATGAGCTAACTGAAGGGGGCTGTAAAGAAATCTCTGGATTCTTTTTTGTTGTTGTTGTTTTGTTTAATTTTGGTTCTTTTATCTTCATTTCTTAGGTCTTTGAGAAAAGAAAGATTCTCATGTATCTATAATTCTGAATTACAGGAAGGAAGCTAGTTTCCTTTCCTTCCTGAATGACACATGAAGTTTCCTTTAAAATGCATTTATCCGGGCGCCTGGGTGGCTCAGTCGGTTAAGCGTCCGACTTTGGCTCAGGTCATGATCTAGCGGTCCGTGAGTTCGAGCCCCGCGTCGTGCTCTGTGCTGACAGCTCAGAGCCTGGAGCCTGTTTCAGATTCTGTGTCTCCCTCTCTCTCTGACCCTCCCCCATTCATGCTCTGTCTCTCTCTGTCGCAAAAATAAATAAACGTTAAAAAAATTAAAAAAAATAAAATGCATTTATCAGAATGCTCAAGTTAGTTCTTCAGAGAGACACTGGAACTATTTGGTGAAATCATACTGAAGATAGATTTATATTTATGTATCCTCTGAGTGGACTATGATTGTTTTTAGCCAAAATGGCCCAGTGTTCTTGAAGCACAAGTTGATTTGAAAAACTAGCTAGTCTGAATTAATCTCATTTTGATTTATTTTTATTTCCATTAATATCTAAATTCCTATCCCTTCTGCATTATATAAGGATAGCTCTCAAGATATAAAACAGTAAGATCTCCAAATGTAATTTTCTGCTTCCAAACAACCAGAAAGTCTTGAAAGAATTCTCTGACCTGCCATTTGACTTGAGAGGTCCTGAGTAATTTTTTTCAGCTTTATTGCAGTATAGCTGACAAAATTATAAGATATTTAAAGTGTATAATGTAATGATTTGATATATGTGTACATTATAAATGGTTCCCACCATTGAGTTAATTAACGCATGTATCACCTCACATATTTACCTTTTTATTTTTGTGAAAACATTTAAGTTCTATTTTCTTAGCGAATTTCAATATAATGTTTTGACAATATAGTGTTATCAACCTTAGTCACTGTGTTATACATTAGATCCTAAGACCTTATTTACCTTATAACCGAAAGTCTGTATCCTTTTCCCAATCTCTATTTCCCACCCCCCCCCCCAGCCCCTCATGGCCATTTTTTTGTTATTTTTCTATAAGTTCAGGTTTTTTTTCTTTTTCTTTTATATTTCTTTTCTTTCTTTCTTTAATTCCACAAATAAGTGATACTGTGCAGTATTTGTCTTTCATCTATGCAGTCACTAGTGACAGGATTTTCTTCTTTTCTAAGGCTAATATTAATGGCATATTATGTATCTTGATCTATTGATGGGCTTTTAGGTTTTTCATATTTTGGCTATTGTGAATAATGCAGCAATGAACATGGTGGTACCGGTATCTGTTCAAGTGCCCCTGAGTACTTCTTGAATGTATTTTTAGAATCCCCAGGATGCTGGGTTTGGTAGGAACTAGAGCATATGTATTGTAACTATTTGGCAAAAGAGTCAATGATTCTCATTTGCCCCCAGCATATGTTCTGTGGTACCTGAAAGGGAATTCAGTTTACGTGGCACAGAAGCCTGTGGTCATCTATAGTCGTTTTTCATTTGACTAAAATAACTGTTACATCCTACTCTTTGCCAGACACTGTTCTAGACACTTGGGATACATCAATTTAAAAAAAATCCCACTCTCATGGAACTTGTATCAAGTGAGGGAACTTAAAAATAAATAATAATGACAAAGAATGACAGTATGTTAGATGACAGGGCTATTTAAAATGGAAAAGTGAAGCAGAGCAGAGGAATCAAATGTATAGGGGCCAGGAGACAGGTTGCCATTGAAGTTTTGGGGGGCAGTGAGTGTAAACTCAATTAAGAAGGCAATATTTGAGCACAGATATGAAGAGAATGAGGAATAAGCCATGTGAATATCTGTGAGAAGATATTTCCTGACAGAAGGAACAGCCAGCACAAAAGCCCTAAGGAACAAGGACCAGTGTGCTGGAGTATAATGGGTAGGGGAAGTGATAGTAATGAAGTCAAGGAGGTAAGGCAGGGTGGAGCAAGGGTGTCCATCCTAACTTAGCTCCCTTCTTACTCAAGAACCTGTCAGCCATTTCCTGTGTACCTCTGCCCAGTTTCTTCCAAGCTTCCCAGTTAAGTCTGACATGAATTAACAATCTCCCATTATGAACCAGAGATTGCTAGAAAGTGCAGGTCCCATCTGGGATGAAACCAAATCACCATGGTAGTACTTCCCATTCTGCCTTATTTTGGATTATGACAAGGTTTGAAGGTGTATTGTGTACTCAAAACTTTTCCTACCCTCTACCTGTTTGCAAACCTGTAAGACTTAAGACCCATTCTCAGCTCATACTTAACACTCAGCTTTGTAGTATAACACAAAACTGAATTATTTGATTTTTAGAAAAAAGTATGCTATAGGTTACTGAATGAGCTGCACTTTCAGAATAAGCCAGAAACATCTTATCTTCTCTCAGACCTACTAGGTTCCTTTTCTTCCTTTTGTTTAAAACCCTGGGCAGATCCCAGGGCTTTTCTTGTCACTTTCAGATGTTGCACACTCTCGGGTAGTTAAGAGTCCAGCCAGGAAACTTCTAGCTCTCCTCCTATTTACACATTCTCTGCACTAGACCCTTGAAATCTATGTCAGCAGTAGGGAGAGGTTAGGATGCTCAGGTCTTCTATGATGTTACCACCTTCTTCTTGCATCTCACCTCTTCTCTCCTTAATATCAACTCCGACTGCTGCAGTATGCTGGGACAGGAGGGACGTCCCAGGCTAAAAGATACTGGCGTGGTATTGATGCCAATCCAGTGGGGCAGATACCCCAAATACTGGCTCTTGTTCTTATCGGATACCTTTGTGGGATCTTCAGAGATTCCCCTTGCATTCCATAGCCCTGGTGATAACCTCTCCCTCTGCCCATTATGATGCCCTGTGCTTAGCATTTTCAGCTCACAGCCACTCTCTACTGAGATCACTTCTCCTTGGCAGGACTTTTAAGACCATTTGATCACAGCAGCCTTCCTTGATGTCCCCAAAATGAGTTCCTGTCCTCTGCCACTGTGGCATCAGAGCTTGCTCTTGTGTAGACCCCCTACTAGCAGGGAACCCTAATAGTCAAATGCTAACATATAGATCTTTCTAGGCAGGAGTCAGTAATCAGCCTCCTTATTTTCACCCACTTGCAGCTATCTACACAAAAACCAAGGGGCATATCGATGTCCTGTCTGCCAAAATCACTTTAATAATCAGAAGCTGTCCCATGAAGGCAGATTTTTGCAGGTGGCAAACATATACCCCAGAGTCAAAAATGTCAGTTGCCTCTTTGGGCAAGCACCTCACTCTTGATTGGTTTTCCAGAGGCCCTGTCACTTGGCTTGGGATCACACAGAATCTGCAAGAGAGGAGAGAGAGAAGTACAACATTTTTTTCTAGGCCTATAATAAAATATCTTTTCTACGGTTTCTTCTCTCAGTCCCTGATTAGAGCTAGGCTAGATGTAGGTGATGGGGGAAGATCTCAGACCCACAGAACAAGTTTGAATCACATCTTACCATGTCCTACCCAATCATCTTTAGAAAGAAGGAAATCTGCCAATATTTCTTTCATATTTGGGGCCTCACATGAGACTAAGAAACATCTCATTATATCCTATTACAATAATAGTATTAAGTTTGTTTTCAATCTCTGCCTTTGCTTTTAATCTATTGTTTATAAAAAAAAATCCTTTTAGGCTAGAAATACCAGGTATTTACAATAACAATAAACTAAAGATATAGTGATGCTTGAGTTGGTTACACCCAAATTATAGGGAGAGAAGTTTTAAATACTAGAAGTCCAAGATTTTTTTACATCCATGAATATAACCGAGTCTTTGGGTTTGGCACTGTTTCATTATTCTATTGCATACCTGGAAGTTATATTTTCAGGTTTTTCATAATGCTTTGATTTTTCTTTAAAAGATTCACCTGTGAAACCACTTTGAGAATAAATATTTTTATTTTGATGACTTGTATCTCAAAAGAATGAAAAGTAGTTTGCAGTTTTCTGACAATCCCATGTACTTGATCCAGTTGTAATAGGGATGATCCTATTGTAGCATCAGGAATGCGGGGGGGAAGCCTCTGAGGAACCAGGACCAGAATGGATCAGAACAGGACCAACAGAATTCCAAGATTTCTAATTCGGAGCTATCCCAGGAAATTAATCTACATTTTGAATAATATTGGTGAATCCACAAAGCTTAAGGAGAAATATGTAGTTGTGGCAGATTTCTTACTCTTTAAAAGGACCGAACTCAATGAAAGAGTTCCAGACTCCTAAAAATTAGTTAAATGGAATCACCTTGGTGTTTTAGTCGATGATTAATGTTATATTACTGATCACAAGTCTTTGTTATGAGAGTGGAATATGCCATGTGTGACAAGTCAGCCATGTGACTCGAATCAGTGAAAGCTGGTCACTGCTACTGCATAATAACCTACAAGCGGTCATAAAGCCAGACGAGCTCTTGGTTCTCCAAATCCCTGCAAAATGCATTGCCTTAATTAGCAGACACCAACTTGAGTGACTCCCCCAGAGACTCCCAATTAACTAAGCTTCTAGAATAGCATCATTAATACTTCTCTGTTATTAGTGTCTCTCTCTCTCTCTCTCTCTCTATATATATATATATATATATGTATATATATATATATATATATGTGTGTGTATATATATATATATACATATATAGAGAGAGATACATATATAATCAACAAAATTCTCAACACTTTGTCACCCTAAAACCAAACTATATGAATATTTTCTGGGAGTAAAATATGAAAGGTAAAAATAATGTAAATAACCTTAAAAGCAACACACAACCCAATTGCTCACAAGCTCACCAGATGATATTTCCTGCTGTTTTCAGTTACTTCTATTTATACTTCCAACCGGATGAACTCACCATGCCCCCTACTGCTCAGGAGCAATACTACCACAGTGTAGCACAACACAACACATCCTGGTATTCTCTAGAGATTTATTTCTGGCCATATGCTATCTTTCAGAATGCTTGTTGAACAACGTTGATTGTCTCCCCTTGGTCACCAATGCCAGGATAAATCTGTGGAGTCATGCTGGCAGGAGAAATGGCCTCCAATCAGCAACAACAAACAAGTTCCTTATTACTGACCCTGCCATCTGTCTCAATTTCCACATGCCACACTCACATAGGAACAGGTTTCAGCCAGGCCACATTCAGTGTGCAGCCAACATCTACCAGTAGGGTCAGCATGAATATCCAGATTGCATCTGTGCTCAGTCCTGAACCTAGCTAACATCCTTTATCCAGACTGGAAAGTGGTTGTTGGACACTTAAAAAAAAAAAAAAAACTTTCAAAGCCCCACTGCCAGTAAGAAATGTAAGAAATGTGTTCCACTAACATTTTGGATCAAGGATGTGTACACAGTGGAGTCATCATTCTCTCTATGGCAAAGGCAAGATGTAGGTGTTAACCTCCTTCAGTGAAGGTGTGCACCCATCAAGACCACTCTGATTGTAGTCAGTCAATATAAAAGAAGCATTACTTGGTACATTAATTATTAGCCCTTTAAAAAATAGAACAACCAGGCATCTGCCCAAGATGAAGTCATTTCCTAAAGGCTAATTTCAAAGAGGTAGGTGATCCTTTGTGCTCTGCCATTGTAGTCTCAATATAAGTCAGTTTATGCCTACTCGTACCATATCTTGAGTGCTCATAATCTCACATTTGGTGACAAGGATAAAAAAAAAACATGGTCTCAAACCAGCAATACTAAAGTAAGGGTTCCAAGAGCACACTATGGAAAAACTGATAGAGATACATAGCCCACTAAATGTCTGCAGAGAAGCAAAATGAAAGAAATTGCCTCTTCCTGTTAATGCCATGTGAGAAAGCTTATAGAAAAGTTGTTTTAGTAAGTGTTTGTGTTATTAAAACCCACTCCCCTGTCTGGATTTTAATGCTACACAATGTACTAAAGAGTCAAGCTTCAAGAGAAATGATAAATCTGTAAGAATTACATTACTACCCAAAGTATTGGTCATTGTACAGTGATTTAAAATTTAACAACCACATTAAATACCAAATTGAATCAATAGTAATGTTTTCAGTCTCTCCAAAGCAGATGACTGAGCATGCTGAAAGCATTGTGTGGCTGTGTGGCACAGTTTTAGCTGGGACATGTGTCAGTGAGGCTGGTGTCCAGAATAATCAGCTCTGGGGGGACACTATCCTCAGCATTTTCAGAAGGTCTGCTGGTCTACAGCTACAAAAGACTCATAAGCAATACACAGTACCATGGTACCCACAACTCAACAAAGAATCTGATTCAAATTGAACTATTTATTTGACATTTGCCATATTATCCCTTAGTCTTCATGAGAAAAAAATAATACATTGTTACCTTTAGCAAATATCACAGTTATGGAAAGAAGAGATTTGTTAGCTGAGACTTCCTCTAATTTGTGTCACTTTAAAAGATTACAGTATTGGTTGTCTATTTTAGCTATCCTTTCTAATCCAGTATAATCTAGCATGCGGTTCTTTACCAGTGTTGAGGATGGCAAAAAAAAAAAAAAAAAAGAAAGAAAGAAAGATAAAGATAGGATATAGTTGCTTTTGGCCTACATTTCCCTTCTTCCCATCATAAATTTGCATTCCTACATTGTTTCCAAGGTATTCATTGGTTGTGGTGTCTTATTTTCACTGACATTCTTTTGGGGGAGATTCAGACTCTTCTTCCCTGATTTATCCAAATACTTGGTGTTCTCTTGGATTCTGGCACTATGTGTGACTTTCCAGCCCTGAAGCACCGCATATGATTTCCTGATCTGAAGGCAGGAAGTTTCCAAGAAAAACATCTAAGTGGATAGCAATTAAGATTTGTGTTAGAGAAATTATTAGGGTATACCGGTTTGGCTTGGGGAAAAAATTGCCTTGTGTGTCCAACAAGGAAAGCACGTCAATGTTTATACACTAATGGATCTATAAGGCAGTACTCACAGTAAATAAGAGCTCAACTGAATCCTGGTGCTAAGCATGAGGCCTGCTGCTCGTTTTGTTGTCTGTAAAGCAGGGAAAATAATAATACTTGCCTCAGTGGGTTACTGTGAAGATTATATGAAATAATGAAACCTGTTTAGCACAGGGCCTGAAACAGTGAGTGCTCAAGATTTTATTTGTATCATGATTCCGAGCACTTTTAAAACAGGGTTTTATGAAAGGAGATTCTGATTAGGGTCATATTGGATTTCCAGCCTTAAAAATTATGCAGGTCATTCTTATTGTGTGGATACAGAAAGTGAGTAAAGGGATTGGCCTCCAATGCCATGACTGGATAATGGGAAACCTTAGTTCCAGTCTTGACTTTTTAATGACTTAGCATTGTTACCTTTGCAAATGGTGTTAACTCTCTGGGCCTTATTTCCCTAATCTCTGAAATGAGGGAACTGGGCTCTAACAAATTCCCTTCCAAGTTAAAAAGGTGATCATGAATGTTTTCTCCCTTACATATAGAAAGTAGCCACAGTCCATTGTGCAGTAATTTGAAAATAACAGAAAGCCTTTCTCAGCTCAATATTCCTGCTCTTAGCCCGTAATTTTAATGAAAACGTACCACTAAAAATCTGCTCTAGGCATCTTTTAGAAGGCAGCTGTTAATCCATCAAGTTTTTCACTGGGTACCTATGAATGAGGAGCATAGAATGTATAAAACAAGAAATCCCATCTTGCTGTAAGACCTTGAAATTCACTTGGAAAGAAAAAAAATTTATCACTACTTTTTTAAAATTAACATTTAGTAAGGGTCAAATGGGAAACACAGACAATAGCTATTTCATTCATGTACATATATGCCTTTTAAAACAGATTACAGATTTAAAATATTTAAGACATTACACTTTTTAAAATTTAAAACAGATCAGAAATCACTTAGGAAGTAAGAAATACTTGTATCAGAAACCAAAGATAAACCATACTACGAACACAGGACACCAAGTTTAGCTTTAAACGTACTGGTAGTGAAAAAACTAAAGAAGCTCATGGGCTTTACAGCCCTTGTGTTCTAATAAAAGGTTGAAGTCTAGGTTTGTCTTAAGAGACATTTGTTCTCGGTCCTAAATATTAGGAAAATGATATTGCTTGGATCTGTATGTAAGAAACCTTTAAGAAACATAATGTGTAATACCTGTAGTTATTGTTTTACAAAAGACACAAAAGAGTCCTTCAAATAGCTATAGCTTACCAGTTCTTAATGGAACCAGAGGATTAGCTAAATCAACTCAATAGAAATATGCCTGAGCAAAACTAAGCAAATAAATTCTAGGAACTTGCTTTATAGTAACCAAACTTAATGCTTATAGAAACCCCAAAGAATGATGGATAAGGTTACCCTTTAGGCTCATTTTTTTAAAAGTAGTCGGTTATCTCTGGGACACCTGGGTAGCTCAGTGGGTTGAACATCTGACTTCGGCTCAGGTCATGATTTCACTGTTTGATTCATGAGTTCGAGCCCCATATCAGGCTGGCTGCTGTCAGCACGGAACCTGCTTCAGATCCTCTGTCACCCTGTCTTGTTGCCCCTCCCCCGCTTGCACTCACTCTCTCTCAAACATGAAAACAAACCTTTTAAAAATGTATCAATTATCTCAGAGACACTTTTTAAATTAAAAAGTATGTAAGATCCTGCCTAGAAGGAAAAACCCAGCTGATACTGTTCACCTCTGTGTAAATTGCTCTATCAGATAGGTACTTTACCATTTATACTGTCAACACCGAGGTACTGTCAGCAGCATGGTGCTTCCCTTAAAAGGAGAAAAGTGGCAAAGGCAATATTGACATACTTCATCATTAGGCTTAGGACTTCTTAGAACAAACAACATCCTACATGCCCTAACAGAGGTGGGTGGAGCCTTCTGAAAGTACGCAGTAAAACTTCTCTACTGAATAGCCAACCACTAACTTCAGAAATTCCTGTCAAACTGGGAGATTCAAATAGCGAACATCTACTTATATTGTCAAGATATAGCCTAAAGGTAACCTTCTCTAGGAAGCCTTTGTTGACACACCTCACACTCTTCCTCCAAAACTAGGTTGAATAATATAAATATCCATTTAACCCTTGTAATGACCCCAGGAGAGAATGTCTTATCATTGCCATTTGGTATATGAGGAAAGTAGTGCATGGAAAGGTTAAGTAATTGACCTGTCCAGCCTAGGATATCCAAACTCTCCAGCCTGTTAATAGCAGACCAGAGAATTGTTCCCCGGGCAGTCTGGCTTCAGAATCCAGGCTCACAAACACTACGTGATGGTATGAAAATCAATTTTATTTTAAACCGATTATTTACCAAAGGAAAACAAACATTTATACTCAGACTTAATGAAAAGCATTATTTTCATTTTGCAGATAGAATAACTTAGTTTAACAATTGAGAGTGATATTCTTCCTATTTCTTGAAAACAGGATCAGCTCAGAGCCCGTTCTATGAAGTCCCAGCTAAGCCAGGAGTTATTACCTAGAAGATAAAGATATTATTATCAGTGTAATGTTAGTTCCCATAATTATCATACATTATCAGTGGAATTAGCCCTTAACAAAGTCTTCATCCAATATCATCAGAATATAATTTTAAATAAAAATAGAACTTAATATGTATAATAATTCAATATATATCATAAAAGATTTCATACAACAGTGGGGAAATGATTCTTTTTCCAGTTTTATTGAGAAATAATTGATATACATCAGTGTATAAATTTAAGATGTACAGCATGATGGTTTAATTTACATGTATTATGAAGTGATTATTGCAATTGACTCAACTAACATCCATTGTCTCATATTGATATGATATTGTTAAAAAGGAAAGAAGAGAAAAATAAAGGAAAAACATCTTCTCCTTGTGATGAGAATTTTGAGGATTTACTCTCTTCACAACTTTCCTGTATATCATGCAGCGGTCTTAATCTATAGTCATCATGTTGTACATCACACCCACCAAACTTACTTATCTTCTACCTGGAAGTTTGCATCTTTCGACCACTTTCACCCAATTCAGCCTCCCCCCCACCCTCGGCTTCTGTTAACCATATGTCTGATCTGATCTCTTTTTCTTATGAGTTTGGTTTTGTTGGTTTGGGGGATTTGTTGTTTTTTGCTCTTTTGATCTTTAAGTAAGACTAAACAGTATTTGTCTTTTTCTGTCTGACTCATTTCACTTAGCATAATGCTTTCAAGGTCCATTCAGGTTGTTGTAAATGGTAGGAGCTTCTCATTTTTTTACCGCTGAATAATATTCCATTGTACATATGTATACCAAATTTCTCTGCCCATTCATCTATTGATAAACACTAAGACTATTTCCATGTCTTGGCTATTGTAAATAATGCTATTATGAACATGGGGTACAAATATCTTTTTGAGTTACTGTTTTCCTTTGGATATATTTCCAGAAGTGGAGTTTCTGGATCACATGATGGTTCTGTTTTTTTATTTTTTTGAGGAAACTTCATACTGTTTTCTATAGTAGCTGTACCAATTTACAATCCTACCAGCAGTGCACAAAGGATCCCTTTTCTCCAACTTCGCTCCAGCTATTGTTATCTCTTGCCTTTTTGATGATAGCCCTTCTAACAGGTGTGAGGTGATAGCTCATTGTAGTTTTGATTTGCATTTCTATAATGACTAGTGATGCTGAGCATCTTTTCATGTACCTTCTGACCTTTTGTATATCTTATTTGGAAAAATGTCTATTCAGGTCCTTTGCCCATTTTTTATTTGGGTATTTGTGGTTTTGCTATTGAGTTTTGGAGTTCTTCATATATTTTAGATAGTAACCCTGTACTGGATACGTGGTTTGCAGATATTTTTTCCCATTCTTTAGGTTGTCGTCTCATTTTGTTGATGGTCCTTTTACTTTACAGAAGTTTTTTTTTTAGTTTGATGTAGTCCCACTCATATATTGGTTATTGTTGTTGCTTGTTCTTTAGGTGTCCTATCCAAAAAATCATTACAAAAGCCAATGTGAAAGAGATTTATTCCTATGTTTTCTTCTAGAAGTCTTATGTTTCCAGTCTGACATTTAAGTCTTTATTTGATTTTTGAGTTAATTTTTGTGAGTGGAGTAAGATAAAGAGCTAGTTTCATTTTTTTATATACAGATATCCAATTTTCCCAGGATCATTTATTGAAGAGAATGTCTTTTTTTCCATTGAAAAAATTTCCATTTTTTTCCATTGGCGTCTTTGTCAAATATTAGTTAACCATATATGCTAGGGTTTATTTATGGGCTCTTGATTATGTTCCATTGGTTCATGTGTCTCTTTTTATGTTGATACCATATTGTTTTGATTACTATAGCTTTATAGAATAGCTTGAAATCAGGAAGTGTGATGCCTTCAGCTTTGTTGATCTTTCTCAGAATTGCTTTGGCTATTTCAGAGTCTTTTGTGGTTCTATATAAAGTTTAAGATCATTTTTCCTAGGTCTGTAAAAATTACCATTGCAGTGTTGATAAGGATTGCTTTCAATCTATGGATGGCTTTTAGAAGTATTAACTTTTTAACAATATTGATTCTTCCAACCTGTGAACAGATGACATCTTTCCATTTATTTGAGTCTTCAGTTTCTTTCATCAATGTCTTGTAATTTTCAGAGTGGGAATCTTATACCACCTTGGTTCAATTGGTTCAATTTATTCCTAAGTATTTTATTGTTTATGATGCTATTGTAAATTGGATCTTTCTTTTTAATTTCTTTTTTTAGATAACTCATTATTAGTGAATGGAAGTACCACTGATTTTTGTATGTTGATTTTGTTTCCTGCAACTTTACTGAATTCCTTCATTAGATCTAACAGGTTTTTTTGTTTTGGTTTGGTTATTTAAATTCTCCTGGATTCTAATAGCAGTCTTTAGGATTTCCTATTTCCATGTCATCTGCCAGTCAAGGCAATTGTACATCTTCCTTCCTAATTCTGATGCCTGCTATTTCTTTTTCTCACCTGATTGCTCTGGCTAGGACTTCTGGTACTATGTTGAAAAGGAGTTTTGAGAGTGGGCACCCTCGTCGTGTTACTAACGAAAGATATTCAACCTTTTTCTCTTGAGTAAGTTAGTTGTAGGCCTGTCATATATAGCCTTTGTTATTCTGAGGTCCATTTCTTCTATACTTAATTTATTAAGTTTTCACCAGGAACAAATGTTGATTTTACCAAATGCTTTTTCTGCATCCACTGAGGTCATCATATGATTTTTTCTTTCATTCTATTAATGTCATGTATCACATTGATTGATTTGCATATATTGAACTGTCTTTGCATCCCAGGGATAAATATCACTTGATCATAGTGAATGATCCTTGCAATGTGCTGCTGAATTTGACTTGATAGTATTTTCCTGAGAAGTTCTGCATAGATATTCATCTGGGATATTGGCCTGTGGTTTTCTTTTCTTGTAATAATATCTTTTTCTGGCTTTGATATCAGTACTGTTGGCCTTGTAAAATAAGTTTGGAAGCATTCCTTCCTCTTCAGATTTTTGGAAGAGTTTGAGAAAGATTGGCATTAATTCTTTAAATGTTTTGATAAAATTCATTAGTAAAGCTAAGAGGTTCTGGGCTTTTCTTCATTGAAAAATTTTTGATTACTGATTCTGTCTCCTTACAAGCAAATGGTCTGCCCAGATTTTGTATTATTTTATGATTCTGTTTTGGTAGGTTGTGTTTTCCTAAGAATTTTTCTGTTTTTTTCTGGGTTGTCCAATTTGTTGGTGTTCATAGTAAGCTCTTATAATCCTTTGTATTTTTATTGTATTGGTTATAATGTCTCCTTTCTCATTTATAATTTTGTTTATTTGGGTCTTCCCTTTTTTTTCCTTGGTTCATATAGCTAAAGGTTTATCTATGTTATCTTTTCAAAGAACCAATTTTTAGTTTAGTTAATGTTTTCTGTTGTTTTCCTGATTTCTATTCTGTTTATTTCTGCTATAATCTTTATTGTTAATTTCCTTCTGCTAACTTTGGGCTCATTTTTTTCTCCTTTTTCTGGTTCCTTAAGGCATAGTGTTAGGCTGTTTATTTGAGATCTTTCTTGTTCTTAATGAAGGTGTTTACTGCTAAGAACTTCCCTCTTAGAACTGCTTTACTGAATTTCATAAATTTTGCTATTTTGTGTTTCCATTTTCATATGTCTCAAAATGCTTCTTTATTTCCCTTAATTTAATTTAATTTAATTTAATTTAATTTAATTTAATTTCTTCCTTGATCTATTGGTTGTTGAGGAGAGTGTTGTTTAATTTCCATGTATTTGTGAATTTTCCAGTTTCTTTCTGTTACTGATTTCTATTTTAATGCCATTGTGATCAGAGAAGAGACTTGGTATACCAGATTTCAGTCTTCTTAAATTTGCTAAGACTTGTTTTGTACCCTAACACAAGGTCTATCCTAGAAAATGTTCCATGTGGATTTGAAAAGAATGGGTATTCTTCTGGTTGGATAGAATGTTCTGTATATGTCTGTTAGGTCAATTTGGTCTACAGTGTTGTTCAAATCTGCTATTTCCTTATTGATTCTCTGTGTGGACTGTCTGTCCATTGCTGAGAATGGATATTAAAGCCCCCAGCTATTATTGTATTGTGATTTATTTCTCCTTTTAGCTCTATTAATTTTTACTTTATATATTCAGGTACTCCAGTGTTGGGTATTCTGGTTCAGTTATCTGGTCAGGCAGGATGGAGGCTGTATTTATCATTAGGTACGGATGAGCAGGGCTAAGAATCAGTTTCCCAACCAGGTGTACTGGGAGAAATAGCTCTAAAGCTGATAAAGGTCTTTGTTTGTTGTCTTAACAGTGGCTTTGCTCTGCCAACTATCGGCTGTCCTTCTCTCTACTCAAAGTACCACTGGGCCACACAGCTTCCAGGTGTTCTTGCCAGCCCTTCTGGTCAGATGAAACAAGGAGTCACAATGAATGCATAGATCTTTGTCTCAGCTCCCTTGTCTGGGAGGGAAGGGGAGGGGCTGCTCCACACAACTCTTAATTTCCCAGACATGCTGTCCGGTTTGGAGGGGCTTAGAGCTACCCTCAGCTTTGGCTATAAATTAATTCTCCTGCCTGTGTGTAGCACAGGAGCACTCCATGTCCTGAATTGACTTTGCTTTGGCAACAATCAGGTCTGTTTACCCATCTCTCAGCTCAAGTGTTGCTGGGCTACAGAGCTTCTAGGGGTCCTCTCTATCCCCTCTGGTAAGATGTAGCCAGAAAAACAGTCTCCATAGCAGGTGGAGCTGTGACTCAACTCCCTGCCTGGGTGTGGGCAAACCAAGCTTGAGGGCTGGAATAACTCCTTGTTTGAGGATTTGAATCAAGCAGATCTGCACCCTGCCAAGTTCCCTGGTCAGAGAGTATCACCCACTTAGTTCCACAGATGAGCCGAAGTATTGATTCGGATTACTACTTGGGCACTGCAGGTATGAATTTTGCCTGCAAAGATCCATGTGCTGATTGTTGCAAGCACCTCCCTTCTCCATCACAGGCAGATTCCCAGTGGTTCAGCCCCATAGATTCCCTGCAACCCCCATGGAGTGAGATCAGAATAGAGACCCCCCACAGAACAACCCATAAAGCTAGAAGTATTGGTTGTCCTTTCTGGGTTCTCTTTTCCCAGTGGAGGACCTGGAGGCTCAAGGGAGACCTCCCCACATGGTACTGTGCTGATCTGGGGAAGGGCCAATGAAGTCAGTGTGCAGCTGCTTCTCCTACCCTTCTAATACTATTGTCTTGGCCTATATTGTACAGAGGGGTGCTTCAGCCTTAGCCTCATGCTCTAGGACTCTCTCAGTGGGGTCTTGTTCTGGAATAAGTGTCAGTTTTCCTGGTGAGGGGGAGCAATGTCAGGAACAGTATATGTCACCATCTTGGTGACACTACCTCTGAAAGGACCTTTAAATTAAAATATAGCATATGATACTGTATAGCAGTTACAGAGAAAAATTGAATATGCCTCATATCATATACCAAAACAAATTCCAAAAGGAAGAAATAGTTAAATATAAAAAAGAAAGCAAAGAATAAGTAGAAGAAATTAAAACTGAGTATTTATCAAACTTCAGTAGGTAAGCAATTTTAAAAAGCAACAAAAAGGAAAATGACACCAACAAATAGATCTCTTTGCATAAGTTAGATATAAACTTTAAATACATATAGAAAAATTAAAACTATAATATCACTATAGGCTATTACTGACAAAAATCCATTTAAAAATGAAGACCAAGAATTACAGAATCTATTTATTTATACAAATATAAATTATAATTTATAGATTTAGCTGCCTACGTTTTATAAACATGTGTGTAATATATAGCCCAAATTTGAAAAGTTTAATAAATGTATCAGAGTTAATGTTTTTTACTTGATAAAAGCTTAAATTAAAATTTTAAGAAAAATATCTTGACATCTCTATAATCAGACAGCTCACAAACAAGAAATACAGTTAATATTAAGAACAGAATAAATTTTTAAGCTCACTGGTTTTTGGAAAAATTTAAAGGAAAAATAGTCTCATTTTATATCACATACTAAATAAACAAGAAAAAATTTATTAATGTATAGTAAGACAGTATTAAGTATTGGTTTGAAACTGGTGATCTCATACATATTGATGACTCTGGAAATGCTTTTAACTCTTTGGAAAAGAAATCCTGTAACTTAAAGCCTTAAAAATAATTCTAAGGAACTATTCCAAAATATATTTTTTAAATGTGCACACCAAAGTTCACTTCGTCATTATTTAATAATCAAACAGAACTAACTGTAAAAACTTGGAAGCAATAGAGAGAGAAGTTGATTCAATTATGGCACATTATTGGATAGGGTATTTCAATTTCCAGGCAGCTATCTGGCACACCCCACATGATAAAAGGCAAAACGAGCAAACATCTTTTAAGAGTCATTTTACATCATGATGACTTACATGTGGAAAAGAAGGAAGGACCTGTAAGAATGACAAGAATTATGAGCGTGGTAGGTTTATGTGTGCTTTTCTCTTTTACTTTCTTTTGTTGTCAGATTTTCCTACATTATTATTCTACCTTTATAATTGAAAATTATAGAGACAAAATTCTATATGGGATTTATGAAATAAGAAATATAAAGCTGTAAAGATTTCCTCCATCTTACTCATTTCCTAACCCAGTAAACTCTGTACTACAGTCAAGGAAATGAATGTGGAATAGATTGGAAGAATAGATTGGAATAGATTGGAAGAATCTATAGGGGCATTAAGGGAAAAATTTCTTAAGATATAAGTTTTTATTATTATTATTATTTTAATTTTTTAAGGTTTATTTATTATTGAGAGACAGAGACACACAGAGCATGAGCATGGGAGGGGTAGAGAGAGGGGGAGACACAGAATCCGAAGCAAGCTCCAGGCTCTGAGCTGTCAGCACAGAGCTCGACACAGGGCTCCAACCCACAAACTGCAAGATCATGACCTGAGCTGAAGTCGGTCGCCTAACCAACTGAGCCACCCAGGTGCCCCTAAGTTTTTATTATTATTAACAGTTTTTGCACTGAAGTATTGACCCTCAATCTTCAAGTCCTCATTAATGAAAGCATTTAGCAGCGATTTGACTAACTGACCTAAGAATGCTGAGATGTAAGGAAGTCTGATAAGGATAATGAAGGGATTACATTTTTGTGTGTCTTTAAAAATATTTTTTTCAAAAATATTTTTTCCTTGGCTTCTTTCAACATGTCCCTCCTGATTTTAGTTGTGTTCACTTTTAATAGCACAGTAATTGTGAAGGTCACAGAAACATTTCCAAATGTATTTTATATTGTGGACACCTTAGCAACCATATATCTTCACTTAAAAGGCAGTTAAGCAAAGGAAAAAAAATGACAAAAAAAATTCATATGTAAAAAGTGCAACAAGATAACCCTAGAAACTAAAACTGTTCCATTTTCAATGATCTGTCCTCATTTCTAGTCCATCTGAGCATAATATGAAAAGTATGTTCATGGATTTCCTTCCTCTTAGGCCTGGATCTCTTGGCTTGTTGTGGTCTCATTCTTCAGGAGTGTGTACTTTGACCTTCTCAGTAGGGGCATCTTGATTTCACCTCTGTATTGAGTCATCTGTGATCAGGTCATGAAGACTGACATTTATACTCAGGTTTCTTCAGATCCTATGAACATTCACACACACACAAATAGTTGTTTCTTCAGCTTCCACTGCTCTTGACCTTCTCACTGTATTTCACTTGTCTTGCTCTGACATATAGAAGGTACCAGCAATCCATGCTCCTTGCCCTTCGTCTTGTGCACATCCCATAACACTAACCTTTCTCAGGTGGAGCTAAGAGAGGTATTGATGTTCTTTTTGTGACCATTGTCTAACAGAGTTAGTTTATATAGAGGTGCCTGGATTTCATTGCATGCATAAAAGTACCATTCTCTTTCAGATCCTCCGTATGAGAATTATAGTAGGGAAAAATATTGCACATGTTGCCTCAGTCCCTTTACCTGAAGTTATGAAGTATTAGTCCCTAAGAATCAGTGAGAGCCAATAATGCTGAATACTATATTATTTTGTTCAACTTTGACCAAAAGCCTATGTGGGTTCCTTCAAGTGACTAATTATATCTGACCTATAGCCTTTTTCTCTGGGACTTTTCAGTATTTTTAAATTATTTGCATTTAATCAGGAAACCCTGAGTACCGTCTATGTATAAAGGGCCATTTTATGTACTTTACAGGAAATAGATATTATTACTAGAACATTTATACCCAAACCCTGTTCTTGTTTTAAACTTAAAACAATTTTCAATAAATGTATAATAACTGGCTAGATAGATAGACAGGAAAATCAATCAGCGAGTAGATATTAAAGTGAGAATAAAATAGAGATGGAATGGAGTTAGTAGCCAAGTATGTATCAGTGGTTCTATATACTCTAATATAGGAAGATTGAAAATAAGACTGAGCTGCCTAACAACTAATACAAAAGAGTAGAGCAATCATATATGCAACTCACAAGACCTACAGGTATAAACCAACAAAAGATAATCACAGCTTTTTCTGGTAGGAACCCCTCAAGAAATGTCTATTATATATTTACAAAGAAGATATGTTCCAGAACCACATCTCTGATACAAGGCAGTAGTTGGTTTCATAGTGCAGCACTTTATACTGTCCTTCATTGTTGACAGTGACAAGAATTTTACAAATGACCATCTAGTTAAGCAGATGTCTAAAGCTTACATTTAGAGCACCTAGAAATAAAATTTAGAGAATCCAGAAAAATGGAATCTTCAGACCATTCTCCTTCAATATTTTATTTTCAAATCTATGTTTGATCATCACTGAGTGACAGACAGCATGAGAGTACCCTCTATGACCTCCAGTGAAGTTTCCCCATGTTGCTGACTAAGGCAGATCCATGCTTTTTATTTTTCCTTTTAATAGAATATCTACAGGAAATGCTGCACATTTAGAAATGTGAGGAATACCAGAAGAATGCTCATGAGTAGAGTCAGTATTTTGTGCAAAGATAATTCTGGGTCCACTTAAAACACACTGTCAAATGAGTAATGCAGATGCTGAAGAACCCTTAAAAATGCAACTTACAGTCGCTGGGTGCTACAGAAACTAAAATTGCAAACTAGAGCTGAATAAAAATGGTACAATGGACATGCAGTTAAAGGAGTGTCACAGAGCAGAGAAAGGGGATTGTTTCCACGTGGAGAAATCCAGGAATACATAAAAGAGCCTTTAAGCCACAATTTGACAGAAGAGCCATATATCAGAAAGTGAAGAAGTTCAAGAGGATTTAAGGTTGAGCAGAATGTGCAGAAGACCATAAGCTCATCCAATGCTTCTGACACAAAGGGTGTGTCAGCACTGCTGACACAAAGCAGTGCAGAGGGGGATGAGGCTGCAAAGGTGAACTAGGTTGAGATGGTAAAGAGATTTAATTATAAGCAAACAAGCTAGGACTTAGTAGATAGGACAGAAAGGGGTTGTTTATTTAATGGGCTACTTAAGTCTTTTTTAAAGGAATCATGATCTTGTGGTTGGCATGTTGGAGGGTAATTTGAGTGAGAAAGGCTATAGTCAGAAGAGAATGATTAAGAAATTATTGAAATTAGGGTGCCTGGGTGGCTCAGTCAGTTAAGCATCAGACTCTTGATTTCAGCTCAAGTCATGATCCCACGGTTCATGAGATTGGGCCCCGTGTCAGACTCTGCTCTGACAGAGTGGAGCCTGCTTGGGATTCTCTGTATCCCTCTCTCTCTGACCCTTCCCCACTTGTGCTCTCTCTCTCTCTTTCTGTCTCAGAATAAATAAATAAACATTAAAAAATAAATGATTGAAATAGGCCACATGAGATAAGGTCAAGGCCGAAACTGGGAAAGAGCAATGAAGAGGAAGGGTGGACATGGGTGGGAGAGAACAGAGAGGAGAAATGCCTGAAGTTGATGATCAACTAGGGAGCAAAAAGGGAAAGGTTAGATACCATGCTAATGTTACCGGTCTTTGTCTACGTGACTTGATCCATGATTGTGACAAGGAAGACAAATAAGGAGGCAGTGGAAAATTTCAATCTAGAACTCAACAACTGAAGCATTTTAAGAACATAGCAAGATATTTTGGAACCATGTTCTGTAAGCTTTCAAGAATGCTTATGGAAAGGGGTGCCTGGGTGGCTCAGTCAGTTAAGTGTCCAACTCTTTGTTTTGGCTCAGGTCATGATGTCACGGTTTTGTAAGTTCTAGCCCTGTGTCGAGCTCTGAGCTGGCAGCACGGAGCCTTCTTGGGATTCTCTGTCTCCCTCTCTCTCTGCCCCTCCCCATTTGTGCTGTCTCTGTCTCTCTAAAACTAAATAAATAAATAAACTTAAAAAGAAAGAGGGAGAGAGAGAATGCTTGTGGAAGGACAAGTTCCCCAAGGAGCACTGTTTGGTAACTCTGGCCTGGGCAAAGTCCGGATGGCTCCAATGGGAGAGGACAGTATAGTTGTATTTGGCATCACACCTTTGTCCACAGTCTAAATTCTCTTCTTCCTAACAGATATTATTCTACAGCATACAGAATTAAAGTATTGTTTCAGGAACTATTGACTTTAATCTTCAGCAAGGGAAAAAAAAACACCTAAAAGCGTCCAAGTTGGCATAGTACATTCCCAGACTTGTATCTATTGCTGAAGCAGAAGGGCTCAGATGCAGGTTGTGAGAGCCTGATATACTGCCGTGTTCCTGCCACACAGGCAGACAGCAATCCCTCCCTAGGTCCCGTAAGAGCACTTTACATTTTCTTCCCATCTTTCAGCTCATAAACATGTTTCTCTTCAGAACACACACCATATGCCATTGGAAAAGGGTTGTAAAGTTTTATAGATATATTTGAGAGTATTATAAGAGTATAATAAAGCAAAAATAATGCAAAGGAATGGGAATTATTGAACAATGGAATTAAAATATTAGGCACGGATAACTCTAAGCACATTCAGCTTCTGTTTGTTTGTGCAAGTCATAAAGCCCAGAACTCTTGTTTAGTTCAAAGATATGAAGGCTTTGAGTTGGGTTTTAAAAAAGAAATCAACAATGACTATACTTTATTCGAAGGTTATAGCCCAGGCATCATTAAATGAGAGCTAAAGAGTATGTTTCTTATTATCTTAAATACCATATATGAAGCTCTGTGTTTTTTAAGGTGAGAAAATTTATTTTTTTATTTTTTTGCACTTCCTTGGGATTTGTCTACAGGCATTCCTTTTTCTGAAGGGATTAATTACATTCATTTCATTAGCATTTATTGACTGTCTGTGTCAGTGAGAGTGGTTGAGGATGTAGACTAAAAAAGATAATTTAAAAATTAAAATAAAATAAAATAAAAATAAATTACTGAGGAACATGTATTCCAACATGAACCAGCCTTCATTCATTCATTCATTCAGCATTACTAACTACATACTACTGTGTACTTGGTTCATGCAAGATTAGCAATACATACAAGATTTAGTATTGCAATATATAATAGCACGTGTGTGTATGGGGTGGGGCAGGGGGGTGTTCTGTCTTATACATTTTTTCCATAATCCAAGAAGATGTCTAAGGGAACTTGGTCATGAGTTGATGTTTCAAAAAATAGAGCCAACACAGAGGCGTATAAGATAAGGAAATGGCTCCAAAAATGGAAAATTTGAGGCCACAGGTCTCAAAAGGACTAGAAAAATGTGTAGCAGGTAAATTGAAATTGGAAGGATGCCAGTAGAAAAGTATGGTAGAGGCTAATTATTGGGATTTTGAACCTGATGTGACTAATAAACCTTAATGAGGATGGGGAAAATGGTCTGACAATGACCTTTCTAGCGGCTTTCAAGTTGAGCTTTTTAGAAGAATTGTTGAGTATGTCATACAATAATATTTTTAAAAAGGAAACTAGATTCGGATGAGAGGTGTTTCTATAGTTTTGTAGGGAAAAAAAAGTTAAATGGAGAAATATTGTGTCAGAAGATGAAGAAAGACTTAGCCAGCCAATGAGAGGTTTACAACTCTGCTCATAAGCATTGGTGGTACCCTTTGTCTACCAAAATCTAATGCTGTAGCCTAGCATTCAAGGATCTCCACTACTGGGACCCAGGCTCCTTTTCAACCCACCTTCAACAATGCCACAATTTGTCAGAAACCCTGAGCTCCCATCAGGCTTTTGTCTGTGAGTTATATGTTCTCTGTTTCCCTCTTTCTTCTTTTCACACTTTATCTTGTGGCTTAGAGTGTCTTTTCTCTTTATGCCATACTGTCCAGACTCTGTACATGATTTAAGGCCTTGTACCTGTTTAACACATGTCCTGTCTCTCCAATTGAATATATTATTTCCCTTCCATGACACCATTTTCCACTCGATTAGTATTCTTTAAGCCTCTCTTCCATTTTCTGGTAGACTATAAACCCCTCGACAGTAACACCCAGGAGTTCTTTCCACAGCCTTGCAGAGTGCCTTGTACATAAACAAAACTCAGAAATATTTGTTGAATGAATGAATGACTGTTCAGGCAGAGCAAGGCAGAAAAGTCCCAAAGAAAACCTAGGATTTGCAAAAATTCCAAGGTACTATTTTTAGGGTATTAAAAAAGAACTGAAATGGGAAAATCATATGCAGAAAGCACATGAAAGAAAAGATGTAGTTTTTACTACCCATTCATTCATTGATTTACTTAACAAATATATTTAAGCACCAAATAGCTTAGGGGAAAGTTCAGGGACTGAGCATTATGGAGTAAATGCTATGTTAATCCCATGTGTTATGAAAGTAAATGTTAGCAGGGAGTGCTTCCCAGAGGAGACAATATCAAAGCTGAGACCTAGAGAAATAGTAGGAATATACCAGATTAAGAATAGAGGGAAGGTAAATAAGGTCCAGAGAACAACATGTGCATAGACTGTGAAGCATGAGATATTATGGAGCATTTAGGGACTATAGGGAGTTTAGTTTGATTGGAGATGAAGTGTGGACAAGAGGAAGAAGGGGCCAGGGAGGCAAGTCAAAGCAAGTGCTCGAGAGCTTTCGACAAGACATTTATATAGAAATGTTTTATAATCTGTAGATAATAAAAAAATTATTAGGATGGAATCAAGATTGTCAAAGGTTTACTGAAGGATATTTTTCATATACTCATATTCAAAGTTTACAGTCTAGAGACAAGAAGATATCCCAAACTAAATCAAGTGGGAACTTGGTGCTGAAAGTGGAGAAATGGCCACTGCCTCTCAATTTTTCCAGCCGTTTATCACTTAATACCACATCTGTTTAGATGAGGGTCAAAAAAGCAGTTCTGCAGTTGCACATGTACAGTAAACTTCACTCATTTTTATCCTGAATATTGGGGATCTGTGACAAGTCAGACAAGAGTAAGGCTAAAGTTGGTCATTGTACTATTATGTCCTCAAAAGGATTGATAAACCATTAATAGTCCCAAAATAAAGGAATCATATAAATTATTTATTTACTAAACAGAATTAACTATTTCTAAGCATCTTAAAGGCACCTATTTAATGTAAAAATAAGTTGTTGCTTATCAGTTTATTCTGGCCTGTTTAGTAAATTGAGTCCCTTAAAGCCCAGGCCTATGCAAAGATTCAGCATAGTTCTAACAATTCTACCTACTAGAAAGTTATAAAACTAGAATTTCTCTTTCACACCTATGTAGATGGCCTGAGGTTTTATTGAAATCTTAATTTTCTACAACAAATGAGATACTTCATCTGCATGATTGGGGAGAATCAGAATGCCAACGATGCAATACACTTTTGGTTTGTTTGTTAAAACAAAATTATGTCATGGAACCAAGATAGTCTTTTAAAAAGGAGGTTCATCCGCACAGAATAGGAGGCATGATCATGCAAGGTCAATTTCCATTCACTTTACACAGGAAAACAAAAACAAGCAGCTTCTTTCTTTCTCATTAGTTAATGTATTGTAAAAGAATCCTTTTTAAAGATTTCAAATTTGGGGCACCTGGGTGCCTCAGTCCGTTAAAGCATCCGACTTCGGCTCGGGGCATGATCTTACGGTTTGTGAGTTTGAGCCCCACGTCAGGCTCTGTGCTGACAGCTCAGAGCCTGGAGCCTGCTTCGGATTCTGTCTCTTCCTCTCTCTCTGGCCCTCCCCTTGCTTGTCCTCTGCCTCTCTCTCTCTTTCTCTCTCTCTCGCCCTCCCCTTGCTTGTCCTCTGTCTCTCTCTTTCTCTCTCTCTCTCAAAAATAAATAAACATTAAAAAAATTTTTTAAAGATTTCAAAATTAAGGTTACAACAAAATTATACAAGCTGTGGTTTTACATTACTAATCCATTTCCACCAAATGTTATTCTGGTGAAACTAGAGTTTCTCTTTCACGCGCACTGGAAAAAGTTAAACTCTCCAACTTCCTATATTAGGCCCCATGGGTTTTAGAGAAAATATATGGTCCCCACATTCAGCAGATAAAAGAAGTAAGGGGCTTTTCTAAATTCACAAAGCAAGGGCCACCCCACAAGTCATTAAGAGATGATCAGATAAATAATTCTCCGTGTGGAAGCACAGATATTTGAGATGGGAGGAGAGTGGGAGTGGATTACCCCAGTGTTCAAAGATGCAGACAAATTTTAGTAGCATCTGACTTTTCTCAGTGAACTGATAGCCATTGAAACCAAATATTTTGTCCCTACTATCTGTTCAAATAGGAGGGATAAATTCCAAATAGATCACGAAGGCTGTATTTTTTTATCCTTGGCAGATACTTAAACATGTTTAAGGAAATAATATAAAATGCAAAACACAAGATCTTATGTGGACACTGACCTGTTGAATCTGTGCTTGGAATAAACATAGTTCTTGGTTTCCCTGAACTATCTCTTGGGAAACTGTGCCTCTCCATGTTTTTAAAATACTCAGAAAAGTTACTAAAATTACCGTGTTAAAGCATCGTGACCCAGTTAACATTGACTATTTGACTTTTCTCATAACAAAGTATTAAGAAAAATAAATAACCTAAAGGCTAGGAGAATTATTTTATTAAGGGCTGAAAGCTGGTCAAACTAATGGTACATTAAAATTCCAGAAATCTGTGCTATATGGAGCAGGGCAAGGGAGCCATTTGCTTTGGCAAAGTGACAAAGAAGAAGTTCATTATAAAGATTTCCTCTGGCTCCTACACATCAGACATTGTGTCATTCCAAATCATAAATCCACCAGTTGATCAGTGACTTTCACACAGAAATCGAGGGTGCAAAATACTTCTTCCAAAGTTGTTTAAATGAGATAAAATTCAAGCAAAAGTGGAATTCAAGAAACTCCATCATGATTTAAAGTGCAGGAATGGAACTTCACAATGGCAAACCAAATTTGGCAGGGACCCAGATTTGTTACTGCACATTGATCCAAATCACCCGGGCTACTCCTATATGCTGTGAGGCTCAGAACCTGCACTGTCCTGACAACTCAGTAAAGATGTCTGTCTAAGCACAGCAGAGGCTAAAGGAGAAAAAGGATATTGTAATGAAGCTTTAAAAAATCTCATAAAGATTAGGTAGAAAATATAAAAATTAGAGAAAGATGAATGAAGGAATTAAAACACAAAAGTAAATGTTGATATGCCTTCATCTATGTTTTCTTGATTAATAAATGCTCTCATCCATTTTTTAATCATCTAGATTGTTGATTCGCTTACATTCAAAGGACCAATAAAGAAAAATTTTATAAATAAGCTAGTTTATAAATGTGATGTCAAGGAGTATATATATTTTTCTTCATATATTTACCTTGCTTATCAGATTTAGAAAATAAGAGAGTCCTCTGGGCTATTGAAGGTACTATATTTCAAACCCTATTCAATTGAATTTTTACTGGTTTTCTTAAATTCATTGGGAAAGTACCAATTTCAGAGGATAATAAAGGACCAAGTCTCAATGAACTGGTCAAACCCCAGCCTTAATATTAGAAGCAGAATTTATTAGAAAAATAAATTTTAACTATAGGAAGTGTGGTAAACTCTTTATGTGTATATCTTAGTACTGACTGATATACAAAGCATAGGTTTCTAATATGGAAAAATACCCAATTTTCAGAATTCATATGAGGACCTACAATGTTATTGTTAATATTAAAATTTTCAGTCTCTAGTTCCTCAACTGAAAATGGAGGCTTTTTTTTAAAAGTTTTTTTTAATGTTTGTTTATTTTTGAGAGACAGCGTGTGAACAGGGGAGGGACAGAGAGAGAGGTACAGAATCCAAAGCAGGCTCCAGGCTCTGAGCTGTCAGCACAGAGCCCGATGTGGGGCTTGAACCCACAAAGCGCAAGATCGTGCTGAGCCAAAGTCAGCACTAAACCGACTGAGCCACCCAGGCGCCCCTGAAAATGGAGGTTTTACCTTTAAATTTTAAATAAATGTGTCAAGAAAGACCACGTTTCACTATTCCCTGGCCACATGGTAGTGAACCTTGACTTTCAAGATAACAGAGGACAGTCTAACCAGATCTAAGTATAGAAGAAAATTATCTGAGGGAAAACGCAACCTTATACTTAATTTGACTAATCAGAGCAGTACAATCAAGAACGAAAATGTCAATCAATGGCATGAAAGAGTCACAAAATGATCATCCACTAGTCTCTGCAAAAGTCACACTCCTTTTAGGTCAAGGTGCAGTTTTCATTGTCAATTTTCAGGAAGAAATGTAAAGATAGCAAAGATGGTTAAGAGCTACTTTTTTAAAACTAAAGATTAAATGAGTGAAATCAGGAAAGATGAAAGCAATGGGGTTTTTAGAGAACAGAATTTCAACAAAATTTACTTGCTTACTCTCTTCAGGCATATATAGCAGGCTGACTTTTGGTAATGCCATATGATAATTCTCTAGGCACACAGAGGATAAAATCAGATAAGATTGATTCTCCTGAAGGTTAAATAGTTTGGTTTGCAAAGAAGGAAGAATTCCTTAACCAGTCAGAATACTAGAAAGTTTGATGAGCAAAGTTGCAAAATCTCTGTCTAGGAAGTCTTTGAAAAGCAAGTACATGACTCCATTCTGGAATATTCTAATTTTATCTCTTAATAATTAGAAGTTGGATAAATTCCATAGTTCTTAAGGTTTATACTTATAAAGTACTTATAAATATTTATTTACTTGACTAATTATATTTGCCAACATTCCCCATTACTCCCACAGAAACAAAATAAAACAAAACATATTTCCCAAAACATAGATTTCTGAAGGAGTCTACCCTCTCCTTAATAGCTATGTGTTTCCCCAATAAAATAATACAACATTCAATACCCAATCTCCAGTATAATTAACCACCTATGATTTTAACTTCTTAACTTTCCTTCTAGTAAGCATGTCTACAAGGTAAGTGGACTGACTACCTGAGGCTAATTGCTATTTCTCAAATGCGTTCTGCTTCTCTTGCCACCATTGCCAATGCTTTTAATGCCATTTATCTCATCTCTGCTGTTGAAAGCGCTGTCCTTCAAGACAGTATATGCCATGTCCTGCTCTGGACTTGGAACATATAAACTAACCTGCCTAGATCATAATCTACCTGTAGACATAGGCTGTCTCCCCTGCAGTGTCTGGCATGGTAATTATGCCATAATGGCCTTCACTGAACTACTTTACTTAAAGTATGCTGGACCAATAGCTAAAGTCTTGTGTCACACTCAGACCAGCTAGGTTCGTGTCTGTAACACACAAGTCCCCAAATCTGACTATTTACAAGCCCATACTTCAGCTAATTTCTCGTCCTGGGTTTGGAGTTGGGCTTCCTCTCTTATACCAAACTTCTTGCAGAGGTCCAGAAGGTTCTAAGAGCAACAGGTGGTTTTCTTCCCAAACACAATCAGTATGCAGAGCAGCCTGCAGTAACCCCTCTACGTGGGGCCTCAGTTCTGGGGTGACAATCAAGGTGCAATTCCCACTCTCAAGGGACAGACAACCTGGCAGATGTGGCCTCATAACATTTCTTTGGGAAACATATTTATTAAGCACCTACCATGTGTCAAACACTGTGCCATGTTCTAAGGATAATTTAGTGAACACATAGTCATTTACATTGTACTTGGGATGGAGATGGACAATAAACAAAATAAATAAGTTATAAAGTAAAGGTGAAAATTGTAAGTGCTAGCTAAGTGGGAAAAAAGGCACGGAAGGAGTATAGACAGACACAGCTAGGGGAGTGGCAGGAGGCAGAAAAAATTTTAATTAAATAAGATGGCTAGGAAATGTGATATTTGAATGAAGACTTTAAGAAACAATTCCTTTGACATGAGATTCCTGTTGAAAATGCAGCAGATTTCACCCTCCTTGTGGGATTTTCTGCACCCTTCCTACCATAGTGCTGTTTGCTATGTGATACTGATCTGGCTTCTGTCTCCAGTGAGAGGATAGTGCCCAGAGCAGTGTTAAGGTTCTGTCTGCAGGTTATTCTCAAGTTCTGAAATATAGGGAGAAAAGAGTGAAGCCAAAGAGTCCTTTTTTGGTGCACTGACAGAAAACACAGTGATGTTCATTACTTAGAACTCTCCCCAGGGATTAAGCGTGATTAAATAGCCCCAGTTTACTAAAATGATAGGGCTTCACTACCAAATACACATGTCAGACAGTTGGCATCCCGTTTTTGTAGTGTTTCACGAGCATCTTTAGCAAAGCTAACAATGTAGGCCTGGATTGCTTTCTCCCTCGAGACGCTACACATCTCTCCAACTTGCTGTGTGCACATTGATTTCAAAAGGAGCTTTGCACTCACAAGAAAAACACGGAGGGCTTAATATGTGACCCATGGTTTTTACAGCCACACTATTAAAAAAAAAGGGACGAAACTCAAAGCATTTTCACATTGACAGGAATTGGCTGTTTTGACAAGGGAAAGTCATGGCATAGGATTTTTTAGATAAATTAACAGAATGAAAGTGCTAAATTAAAATTGCAACATTGATTTCCTTTTTAGCTCAGCTGTGCATTATATAAAAGGGTCAGAGGCAGGATTTATTATGGGCGATGAGTCTCTGTCGTCCACTAAGATAGACCAGTGTATAAAATAAAGTTGTCCATTTCAGACACCCTTTGTCTCCAAGGAAAGCTGTCTAGGAGGCCCACGGGTGGCAAAGGCGCTGAAAGGAAATGGAAATTGATAATCGGTCCTGTTAGGCTGAATCTCTGCATGTTCAATTCATATCCTTTTGAAAAGAAGAGATTAAGATGAAACCTCATTGAGGAATACACATTTTGAAGAAAATAGAAACAAAGGTTCTGCGAGGCTATTTCAGTCGGTGTCAAATGTGAGAACAAGGCGACGCAAACTTATATGAAGAAAGGGCATTAACAAAATCCCCAGACAAAGAAGAAGCTAATAGCAAATATATGCAGCCGCCTTTGTGGATGCTCACAGGAGAAGTGGTACAACTTGATTTACAAAGGACCTGGATAATTATTTGTTACTTGGAGCCAACCCTGCTTCTCCCTCTGCAGAGGGCGGGCACTGACCATCTGCGTGTCTTAGTTTTGCTTTTGTATGGATGAGAATTAGCCACATTTTTGTGGCTGGTAAGCTTTGCATGAAGAGATGTTTGAAGCACTGGCTTTGTTTTGTTTTAAATCTTTAAACTGTTCCCTCAGCTTCAGTCATAGGATTATTGCACATCTAACCACAAATAAATTGAAATATCAGCCGAAGAGAGCGCATGTTGCTCACTGATGGAATAATGGACGGCAGGTGGTAGAGGGTTTTGTTTTCAGAAAAGCACAGGAGGCTAGAAGTGACAAGAGCGATTCTGAGAGAGGGCTGAAACTGTCAGGATGGAGTCATGGGGGTCAGTAGTTCCTGAGCTGACCTTTTTAAACAAACCCTGAGACGACCTTTCACTGCATCCTCACAGCAGTAGAGCATTCATGCCAGAAAGGCTGCCCCTCCCTCCAGATATTGAGAGTTTGAACAAAAAGCATATTTTCTATGATAGGGCCCATGTTCAACGCTTCACTCACAGGGTAGCCTGACACTCCCTCTCCTGTCAGCCTGTGACACGCGATCCTAACTGCTCACCTGCTCCGGCATACACACTAGCATCTGAGCTCTCCCTTAACACCTTTCCGCAGCCTTTGATATCATCTTCCTGTCAAATCATGGAAATCGAGGGACTCAGCAGCAGAGCGGGACACTGGGTGTGCTAATTTCCATGTCATTGCCTTGAATGGTGTTCTAGCGCAGAGCTGTTACCCAGAACTCTCACCTGGCTTTTGGGGACACACTGAAGGGCTGAGATGTGTTATCATGGCATAAAATCCACTTCCTAATGTTTGTGAGCCAGAGTTATAGACTGCACAGCATAAGGCTTTCTTTTCAGATACTGTTCTGTCTGGCCTCTATTACGTCACCAGAAGTCACCAAAAACAATGCACCTAGTGTGCTTTGTACTGAAGACGTTTTGTTCAAAATTGCCAGTATCTGAAGGCAAAGACCTTTTATCTCCAAAGTCTGGGAAAAACAATGAGGGTTTTCTGCCTTCATCACTAAATAATACTATATTATTCATCTTCCCATTAAAAATGTCTTAAATGATGATAGAGTTTATCTTACATTATGAGGTGTCCGTTATGGGATCTCCGCTCCTCGCTCAGGGCATCATGCAGATACCGGGTTCATCCTGGGACCCGGGATTCCAAAGTTACACACCTAAATTTAGGAACTTCTTTCCCACTCACAACCAACCCAGTCATTTTCTCACTATACTTCAGTCCTCTGGTGACCTGGTCTAAACCACTGAAATGTAAATCATTAAAAACAAACAAGCTTTTTAAAAGTTTTGAAGCAAATTCAAGTGACTACAAAACTTAAAATTAGGGTTTTTTCCCCCAGTTTGGCTCTATGTATTTCTCTAATCTTTTGAGCAAGAAATAAGAGGAAATTTTGGTGAAAGTTACCTTGGAAAAGACTGAATTTTCGAATCTGGCAGGAAAAAAAAAATAATGTGAACAAAGACCCGGAACCTTAATCTCCTGATCTCCTGTGTCCAGACTTGGTACTCTTTTCAATAGACACAGCCATTTCCCAGTGCTTAAGCAAACAGAAACTTAATAAAAGTAGTTCATTATTGCTGGACCTAATTTTTGATGTCCTCCCCATCCCTGCCCCTTTTTAGAAGCCATGGAATCTATTTTATAAACATCTATTATTAAAATATATTATGTGTGTGTGTGTATATATATATATATATATATATATATATATATTGTATTTTATATACATAGACACATGTATATTTAAATGGTCTATATGCTGGGAAGTTTCTGACTTGAAAAAAATGTTAAAAAAGAGAGACATGGGGGACGCCTGGGTGGCTCAGTGGGTTAAGCGTCCAACTTCAGCTTAGGTCATGATCTCCTGGTTTGTGAGTTCGAGCCCCACGTCGGGCTCCGTGCGGATAGCTCAGAGCCTGGAGCCTGCTTCTGATTCTGTGTCTCGCTCTCTCTCTGCCCCTGCCCTGCTCACGCTCTGTCTCTCTCTGTCTCAAAAATAAATAAAACATTAAAAAAAATTTTTTAAGAGAGACATGGATGGAACTAGAGGGTATTATGCTAAGCGAAATTAGAGAAAGACAAATATCATAGGACTTTACTCATAGGAGATCTTTAAGATACAAAACAGATGAACACAAGGGAAGGGAAGCAAAAATAATATAAAAACAGGGAGGGGGACAAAAACATAAGAGACTCTTAAATATGGAGAACAAACAAAGGGTTGCTGGAGGGGTTGTGGGAGGGGGGTGGGCACTAAGGAATCTACTCCTGGAATCATTGTTGCACTATATGCTAACTAACTTGGATGTAAATTTAACAAATAAATTAAATTAAAAGTTTTAAAAAAGAAAGAGACATGGAAAAGGCATCTAGGCAAAAGGTTAAGGGCAGGGGGGAAAGAAAAGGGAAAAGAAAGAAGGTGTTTTCACAATGGAACCTGAAGATTATAAAGAAAGCTCAGGATGCCCGAGAAGGGAAGGTTAGCCTGGACTGGGAGGGGAGGCAGTGGATCTACCAAGAACATCTCCTTTTCCTGAGTATCAGCAAGGTCTATTTAGAAATAACCAAAAAAGGAAAAAAGAAGAAGAAAACAAAAAGAGACATGTGAAAAGAAAAGGCCAATGAATAGATAAAATTATCATTATAGTTCAAAAAAGGAAAGTAAGAATCTACTGTGTAAGAATGAAAACAGAACTGTAACCTCAAACAGAGGAGAGAATTAAAGAATGAATTGTTATGCATGACTCTTTGGCAATAAAGTGTAGAGGGAGGAGGTAATTTCTTACCAATTATAAACTACCAAATTTTGAAAATATATAACCAATAATCACCTAAAGAATTGGAAAGCAGATTTTAAAATTCACCATTCAAAAGATAATAGGAACAAGTAGTTTCACAGCTGAATAGCTGATAATTTTGTCAGAGTTTCTGTTATTTAAAAAATTCCAGCTTAAAAAAGATATAAAAAACTCCCTAATCAATTTATGAAACTTGATCAACTTTACTACCAAAACCAGATAATACTGCAGTAAAAAAAAAAATATATATATATATATATATAGACCATTTTCCACTTAAGAATAAAGGTGCAAAATTGAAAACCAAATAATATTAAAATTGAATCTTTGATATTATAATGAAACTAAAGTTCCATGTAATAGATCCAGATAATGGATTAATTTTGTCTTCTAATTTTCTCTTTATTAACTTGGTAGAATGTGGATAAATCCCAGTATATTCTAGGTTGAATCAGTAGAAGAGAAAGATGATAACAGTGCATGACCTGGCTTCCTCTAGGTGTCCCCTGCAATTATATAGCAATAATAAAGCTTTCACCTATGATTCCGAAGTAATCTTTTAGTGAAGACTGTTCAGGAAAAAAGTCTTTGTTCATCCATACATTCATATATATAGTACTTGAAAGCATCAAATAAATGAGTGACTCTTGATGATGATAAGGCAACCAATAAAGGTTTTATACAGGAAACCTGTAGTGTTAGCACATTGAACCTGTCATTATGCTGCTTTTTATCTTAGGGGACTTAAGTTTCTTGTTCAAGCATCTGTTAAGGTGGATATTAGAAGAAAATAACCCAATTCAGTAATTCATCTCCACTACAAAACATTTCAGGAAAGAGATTGTATACAGAAATGAATTCTGTGACAAAAGTTACCCATTTCTCTCATTTCACACCGGCTGGATATAGCCAGGCCTCCTAAATTAGTGTCTCAGTAAGACACATCATAGCTTCCCTTTAGAAGGTATCCAAGATACACTCAATTTGGGTCTCCTCGCTGAATAGTGAGCCAGCCAAAGAGATCAATGCCTAAAGAATTGTGGGTGCTCATAAACATTGGTTTAACTTAATTGGATCATTCAGACGGAAGATTATCCAGGCTTTCAAATCACTTTACTTCTCCTCTCCATATACTAACATGTGTACAACTGAAACCACTGATTTAGAAATCATTACATAGTGCTGAGCTCTGTCTACTCTATTAGTTTAAATGAATGTACCTCACCTTTAGGACTATCTTCAGAAAAATAGTTAAACCTCAAGGTCCCCAATAATTTACAGTACTAAACTAGATAACCACCCTAGAGACACTCTGACAGAAGTAATGCATTAATTACCTGAAGAGAGGTTTCCAAAACTTGCTGTTAGAACTAAGCATCCATGGACAACACTGATAGTGGTCCTTATTCACACGGTTTTACCCTTCAAACAGCCCTTTGTCTTTGATCAGCACTAACTAGACCCAGGTCCAGCAGGAAATTGCATGGCACACCAGATTCACCGGGGCTTTAAGTTGCTACTCTTCTCCCTTCTCTACTGAAAGCTTGTCCTGAACCAAGCTTTACCCGTGACAGGCCAGCAATAAGAAATTTTATTTGTGCTGTATTTCAGGCTTCTTTTTCTGAGTCAGCATCTTCTCTCTGGCTTCATCATGTACAGAAAGATTCTACGGAGAAAAGTTAATTTAATGCATAAAGGCCTTCTATTTTAGATTGTCAAACAAACAAGCAGTGCACATTTTAACATTGTCAACCACTTTACTTTTAAAAACCTGCTGGGCGCCTGGGTGGCTCAGTCAGTTGAGCATCTGACTTGGGCTCAGGTCATGATCTCGTGGTCTGTGAGTTCGAGCCCCGCGTCGGGCTCTATGCTGACAGCTCAGAGCCTGGAGCCTGTTTCAGATTCTGTGTCTCCCTCTCTCTCTGCCCCTCCCCCACTCATGCGCTGTCTCTCTCTCTCCGTCAAAAATAAATAAACATTAGAAAAAAATACATAAAAAGCTGAGCATCTTTTTCATACAGTACTACAGCCTCTGGGTTTAGGGGCCTTACATATCAATCTTGTAGAAAGCATTCCTTGCATACATTAATACTTGCCAAATATGATTATGGTTCTGCTTCTAGTTTGCAAATACTCCCTTCACATCTAGTTCATCTGAAGTGGGATCAACTAGCAGGTGAAAGATGGGAATATCAGAAACCAAGCATGGACTTTCACTATCTGGGTAGTTACCAGGTATGTGAACTTAAATACACTGTCTTGATAAAGTCCAAGCTGTATGAATACTACTCCAAATCACATTAATGCAGAGCAGTAAGGTGACTGCACATAGATAGATACCTGGTAACTTATGCTTCACAACCAAGATAAATTCTGCAAAAGTGTATTCCAGCTAGAAGGGTCCATAGGAAGCACGTGTACCATTTGTTGTCTGTTGCTGGGGCAGGAGATGTCCGCTTAGCTATGAGCAAAGCATTCTGGGGAATAGAAGGCAGCTGTTTCTTTGGAGCAGTGTGTAGAGGATTAGTTATCACATCCCCTATTAATGTCTTCTCTTTACCATCAGACCATTTCCATATGGAGCTTGCAGACATGCTCCAGAAAGGGTTCATAACATGAACTTCAAACAAAGACATTCAGTGATCTGTGTCATCAAAGTCTCCTGTCCTCAGGATTCACTTTACTGCTCCCCATGCTTGGTTTCCTTTCTGCTAAACAGGGGCTAATGACTCTGGCCTTAAGAGACTGTCAGGACGAGGAGGTGAGATAATACAAATCACTCATATGAAAGCCCATTTTTAAATGCTTATGAAGTAGATGTTACCTTTATGGGTCTTAAAAATGTATAAAATCCCACCTTTCACTCTCTCTCACCAATTGTTTACAGATCTTCTAACTCCCTTACAGATACCTTATTTTTCCAATGTCAGCATATTTGCTGCTACCACCTCTAATCTATGTATAGTCTTTGTTTCATATTTTTACAAATTGGTTTCATTATCTTTGTGAAACTTCTCCCATTCTCACTGACTTATAAGGACTGGGCTACGAAAGACATCAGTAGCCAATCAAAAATGCTCTTCTTGGGGTGCTTGGGTGGCTGAGTCAGTTAAGTGTCCTGATCGCATGGCTCGTGGTTTGAGCCCCAGATTAGGCTCTGTGCTGACAGGTCGGAGCCTGGAGCCTGCTTCAGATTCTGTGTCTCCCTCTCTCTGCCCTTCCCCTACTTGTGCTCTGTCTCTCTGTCTCTCTCAAAATAAATAAAACATTAACTTTTTTTTCAAATTGAAAAAAATGTTCTTCTTATTTAATCCACAAATGAACCAATCGGAACTTAGTGCGAGGGTAACACTTAGCTCTATAGCTCTGTTCTGCTCTGTTCATTCTGTCTGGAAGTACAGAGGATACTTGCCAATAGTACTTGCCACCAAATAGTGCTCTAGTGATGCAGTGTTTTTAGGCTCAGGGATATTCAGAAAACTACAGTTGTTTGGATAGCTCAACATTGCAGGGACAAAGTTTTATTTTGTTTATTTGAGTATAAATATTTGCATATGCATATCTATCTAAATATATATCTTCCTTGAGAAATATAAATGAAAAATAACTCACTCTCCTAAAAGCTAGCACTAGAGTTTTAATTCTTGGAAAGTTCACATTACAGTTTAATTCTTTGAGGTATGTTAATATACCAACACCCCATAAGGATGGGCATTTTGTCATATATTCAGAAATAAAAATCTATAACCTCAAATATATAGAGTGCTTTGCTAGAGTGACTGAACATTTCTGATTTGATATATATTTAAACATATTTTAGAATTAGGCCTAAAGTGTGTGCTTAACAAATTTCTGTCAGTTTAGCCATTAAATATGCATTCTCTCACAGCTTAGGTTTGCTTGATAGCTACCATTCTAAATTATGATTTGAAGCTCATATTAAAAAACAACAACAATAGGATAATGATTTGGGCCATAATAATAATTATAATTTTATTCCCACAAAGTTTTTGTAATACTTCCCATTAGTGTACCATTTAAGTCAATATTTTGTTTAAATAATGGTATACAAGTAAATGTGCTCACTATAGAAAATTAGCAAAAGACATAACTGTAAAGATCACCTCTAATCTCACTACTCAGAGATCCCAATTGTTATGCAGGTAACTGTATACGTATGGAAACAATAATTTCTTAAATTATAGCACTTCATATACTGCTCTAATGGTTTTTATTTCTCCTAAAAATATATTATGTAAGAATTTTATATCCTTCTTATAATCCTTCTAAATACGATTTTCTTTTTAATGACCATCTAAGATTTTGCAAAATAAATGACAATTTAGACAATGTGTTGCCTTGAAATTTTTAAATAATAAAATCAAAATCCATTATGATGAAAAAGAGAGAACTTACTGCAGCCAGTTCTGGTCCTCAAGGACTTTCCCTTCAAACATGAAATGCAAGATCATATGAAAGTCAGAGCAAGAGAAGACCCAAAGCCAGCACCCAGCCTTAATTCTGTGTGTTGACACAAAACATTTTCAAAGGCAAGTGGACAGTGAGTCTCCCCAGATTGTCAAATGTGTAATAGAATCCAGACCACTGTGTAACCAGTAATGGCTTCTTTAGCCATAACTCAAAGACATCCCATTTATACTAGGGTCTTTTTTTCAGTAGTGAATAGATTGCATTTAAATTATAAACTTAGAAAGGAGAGGTAAAAGGATTACCGAGTATGAGAGATAAATGAAGAAAAGCAGTAAAGCCTATGGATTCAGAAGGATAAGTCCCCCAGTTCATCTGACATAAGAGATGGATTACAATGTCTCTGAAGTGGGGGGCAGTTTACTTAGGAATTTAGCAGTAATTTGCATTTAAGGAATCCATTAGTACCATCATATACACACTTCTATCATTGGATGACTAATAGGAATACATGGTATTTGCTTATGATTTTATAGATTCTAATAAAATATGACATTATCTTTTTGAGTCATTCTTATTCAGGGAAAACCTACTTTCCTAGGACTTGGCTGACGTAACCCACATCAACCATTAAATGACATAATGATGCTGTATCTTTTGACATTGTCTTGTGTATCTTTCTCCCTGTGGCTCATTCTGTCCTAGAAAAAGTATCTCTAAGGAGCAGTGCTTGAATTAATCCCTGCATGCTGATCAACAGAAATTTTTCCTAGAAATAACTAAGTCTGTCAACTGCCCAGGTATTTAGCTCATGCAAAGATGTTCATACAGAAATTCAAGAGGTGAATTGTGCTCTTAAAAAACATTCAGACATTATGGTTTTCTTTGAAGGAACAAGGTTATTTGTGATATTTGCCCCTAGAAACCACCTTAGAAGACATAAATACAAATACATATTTTACATATTCTTCAGTTTAAAAAATTGGCATTACCTAACTTGTAGAGGAGAGATGGGGTGGCGGGGGAGGGGTGGAATGGAATTCAAGAAACAACAGACACCTATGTCAGAGGCATTCAGCTCTGGACTCAACCCAAATCAGAAGCATCCAGTGACTACTCCTCTCTGCCTTTTTCTTTCAGTTACTCACATTGTTTTCTGGCGTAAAGCTGGAAATAGAACAGTGTTTGTTCCCTGCTTTTGTCTGATGATAATTTCGTTGCTGTTGTTTCATATTCCTAAAATTTGGACTCTTATTTACAAATAGGATTTTAGGAATGATGATGTAATTTCCACATAGCATGGCTCTCAGAAAATTGAGATACCATATTATGGCTACTATGAGAAAGAAAGTTAAAAACGAGCCAGTAAGTATTTGAGGAACACAATGCATTTCATCCATTCTAAGACATTCATTTTTTCCAGGATGTCTTGCAATTAATTTTTCTTTAAATTAGCAGACTGTGAATGCTTAAAAGTTTTAGTAATATTTAAAAAAATTATTTTGCTTATTATTTTCCTCTTATCATATACACAAAACATGGTAACATCTTAAATGGGATGAAATACAATGTTGTGTTTTCAATTTGTAGTAGAAAAACATAAAATTACTCATTGGGGAGTACTTGTAACTGGTATTCTAATACATCAACATAGATTCTCTCTCAAACTCCACTAGACAGAGGAAAACACATTCTCTTGGAAAGATCGCTCACAAAAAAATTCAAAATCTCATCCTCATTCTGTTTAGAAAGTCACTTTCTAAAATCTAACTAATGGGACATTGGGCCAGGGTGGATTAATGAATTCCATAGATAATCCCTCAAAACTCAATTTATTCATTGAATTCACTTCTTTCTCTACTAAACATGTTCCCAAAGATTGATGGGTAACCAGATTAATTAATTTGTTACATATCCTTACCCTTCTTTTCTTAGAGTCAACAATGAATAAAATCCAAAGTCAGAAAGAAGTAGCACAAAGATAATCCCTAATCTGAATAACTACTTCTAAATAACAGAGGGCCTACTATGCTTTAAGTCTTTCTATAGAATTCAAATATTAGACTCAAATATGGATGTCTTACATGTATTCATATTTATGTGTGTATACACACAGTAAGCACACACATATTTAATTGCATAGCTCTATGTATTTACAAGGCTTTGGCCATAATGTTCTAAAACCACTTAAGAAGGCAAAAATGAACATACTGAAATTTCTTCCTGGGCTAGTAGAGATGAGGGGAAAAGTTATTGGGGTTTTCAAATTTATTCTAAAGAATTTTTTTAAATACCCACTGACCTACATTAATTGAAAGAAAACCAGTCAACTACAATTGTAATTGTTATCCTGTCAGGTATTTATTAATAGACAGACGGCTGTCATCTTTGTTAAAATGCTCGAAGTTGACAGAATTTCATTTACATAAATGGGTGGAAAATCCTTTTCTTACTTGTCCAACAAACTGGAGACAAAGTGCCTGCCAATGTTTTAATTTCTTTTTCATGTTCTGGTTAGAGAGTGAGAAGAATGCTTTCACTCCACAGTGTCATGAATATGATAATCTATGGAAATCACGGAAAGCAGGTACTTAAGTTAAGCATATACTGTACTATGGGAATCCCTGATGAATTCAAGTCTATTCTGTTTAGAGAAGATGTTGTTGCCTGTGAAGTGACAGACTGCCAGATGTTCATGAAGTAGCACAGTAATGGGCTCAGATCTTAGCATCTTTCCCCAACCCCCACAGATGACAGCATTTACTTCAGGCTACAGAATGGCCTTGCCTTCATTCTTTAAGAACTAGTGTTTACGCTTACTTCTCAACTATCAAATCTTCATTTTCTTAATTTTACTTATTTCAACATGTGAAACATAAAATTATATAACTATGTGAGCAATCCTTACTGTATAGGGTGTAGGTAGTCTAAATGTGAAATAAGCAAATTCTCTATCATGTAAAACATGCTTAATCCATTGACTTCCCTTATAAAAGCTGGGGGAAAAATGGTTTCCTGGAGGGAAGGGGAATGTTTTCTCTAGCATATTAAGCACATAGCAAATGTGCTAAAGCATATGTAAGTTCATAATAGAAAACTATAGCACATCGTGAGGATTTCTGTAATAATGATGTTGATGATAAGGACTAACATTTAATAAGTGCCTACTGTTTACCAAGCTCTGGCTTCATTTTATATACTTTATATAAATTATATAATCCTTACTACAACCCTGTGAAATGTTATTCACATTTTATGAATGAGGCAACTGAGACCTTATAAAGATAAAACAAAATTTGACCAGGTCAAAAACCTAGTAAATAATGGAACTAAGATTGAAAGCCAACATCAAAGACTGAACTCTTTATCCTAAATATTCTGCTTTTCATACATTCATTCATTTGAGAATGTACAGCAGGCCAGATATTGTTCAAAGTTCTCGGGAAACATCAGTGAACAAAACTTATGAACATCCTATTCTGGTAGCTCATATCTTCTAGAAAGGATGGAGATACAAAATAAATGAATAAAGAATATGATGATTATCAAAGGGGAGATACACAGAGTATGATCTGGAGGACCTACTTTCCATATAAAGGCCCTAAGACTTATTGGGAACAGCAAAAACACCAGTATGGTTGCAGTGTAGTAAATTAAGAGGAGAGTGGCAAAAAATAAAATTGAAGGGGTAGGCAGGAGCCACATAAGCCTGTAGTCATTGCAAAGCTTTTAGGTTTTATCTTAAGTAAATTGGGAAATCATTTGGAGAATTTTAAGTAGAGGAGAGACATGTTCTCATTTCTATTTAAGATAATTGCTCTGGCTACTGTATGGAGAGTACATTATAGCAAGTCAAAAGAGAAAGTAGTCAGATCAGTTAGGAGTATTCCTGGTGAAAGACAGTGGAGCCTTAGACTAGAGCCATATCAATGGAGATGGTGGGAAGTGGAGAGATTTAAGTCATATGTTGAGGGTGGAGCATAGTTTTGCTGGAGGATTGGATCTAGAGGTGAAGATAAGGGGAAAAAATGAATCCAGAATAGCCCTAGATTTTTGGCCTGAGCAAATGGGTCAGCAGTCATTCCATTAACTAAAATAGGGAAGACTGGGGAAAGAATACTTGGAGTGAAATAACAAGGGATCTACTTAAGACATATTAAGTTTGAGATTGCTTTTCAACAATTAATTAAATGTGTTAATTAAGTCACTGGATGTAAGAGTCGGGAGCTCAGTATAAAGAACAGAACTGGAGCTATAAATTTGAAAGCCATAGCTTAAATGATATTTAAAGTCATAAGGCAAGATCAAATCATTTGCAAAGGGTATCCTGACAGAGGGAAAGAAAGAGTGTCTACGACTGAATCTTGGATATTCCAACCTATAGGTTTCAGAGAGAAAGATTTACCCGGTAAGGGAGACATAGAAGTGACGTAGGAAAAAGAGTAGGATAGTATTTTAAGAAGGAGGGAAGGGTCCAGGTTGAATGCTACTGAGAGATAAAGTAAAATGAGCACAAAAGTGTGGCCATATGATTTGCAAAATAAAGGTTGTTGGCCCCATCACCACAGCCTTTGTGTGGCTGGGAAAAGAGGACAGATTTCCAGAAAGAATAACTGAGGAGTGAATGGGAGGTAAGGGTGGAAGAACAGACACTATTATCAATACCTAAGAGAGATTGGAAGGGAAATAGGTAAATGAAAATGCCTGGAAGTGGCTGCAGAGACAAAGAGTTCTTTTATTTGTTTTGTGTATTTGTTTTTAGGATGAGCGGGATTGGAGCATGTTTGTGTGTTAACAGAAATAATAAAATGAGAGTGAATCATGGGATGGTCAGAGATGAAAATTAAAGAATGATCAGATATATGCAAGACAGAGCCCTCAGTGGCTCCTTTGAAAGAACCAGGACACTTCCCATCATAACAGAAGAAAAGATGGATGACAGCACAGATGAAGGGGATTTATAAAATTTAGATTAGAAATATTACTTCAGTATTTTAAACTGATAATGTGAGGCAAGAGCCTCAACTGAGAATGAAAAGGAGTGGCAGTTTAGATTTTAGGAGCAAGAAGAAGATATAAAAATGCCACTCGGTAAAGTGAGAAAGCTGAAGAGTGACAGCAGTAACATAGCAAGGCTTGTTGGCACTATTGAGTGCTCACTTGAGGTTATAGTTACGAAGTTGGGGCGGGGAGCAGTCATATTCTGCAGCCACCTTCAGTTTTCAAGTGTAAATATGGAACGACTGAATGATTGGGTTAAATATGGGCAAAGATTTAGCCTGATAACTGCAAGAAAAGGTTAGAGGTTGTCATCTGAGAGGATTTGACCTTAAATGGTCAGATATATATGTATCAATGAGAATTGTGATAAATGTTGAATATGTTTATAGAATTATTTCTTTATGTTTAGTCCCATTACTTTATAAACTACTGTGAACTCCCTGAGGATAGGGATCATATCTGTTTTGCCCCCTATTATGTCTTCAATGCTTACCATGTAGAATGAGTCTTTCTTAAGAACACATTTTATTAGATCTTTTCCTTGGTATCTTCTCTTAAAGTACCAAAAGACACATGCTAATTTTAGGTGAAACAGCAGCCAAACAGCTCAGAAAGGACATGGCCACTCAATATAGAGGAGAAGGTGCTAGGCCGGGAGGTGACAGGTCTAGGTTTGAGTTTGCTCTGCCATTAACTGTTACATGGCACTGGGCCTTGTGTGCTTGCCACATCTGTGGGCCTCAGGTTTCATCAATATTATAATAATTCTGTTATTGTGGAAATTAAATTACATAATATGCAAAAATAATTTCTAAAAGTGTAAGTACAAAACTACATTATTTAGTTTTAGAGTTTGGTCCTGATGCCTCTCAGGACATATGATATTCAGCAACTGGTTGATGTTTGATGACGCTCAGAAAACTATGTACCGATTATTCTGCTCCAAGCCTAATGGCTGGTTTCTTTGACTACTGTTTTCATTTTGTATTAGCCATTTCCAAACATGAGGCTTATCTCTGTAATAGGCTATGGCAGTCAAGAGCAGGAGGGTCTAAAGACCGGTAGCATAGACGACCGGCCCTAAGGCCTACATAAAGCCCATAAAGCCCAAGTGAATTATTGTTTCCTGAAGCTTAACATTTGATCTAATGCAGTAATTGCCTAGGTTCACACTTGTTCAAAAAATGATATTTTTAATAAAATGATATTTTTTTAAGATCTATAGCCTATAAATTTTTTGGTTGTTTGATTTTTTGGTTTTTGTTTGATTTTGTTGTTTGATTTTTATGAATAGGAGAGTGAAATAGTTGGTTGTTATTGTTTTCTTGGTAGAAAACTTTAAACGAAGAACCAAGAAAATACAAAGAAATTATTTGTGTTGTGCTCTAAACCTTTGAATATAAGGTAATTGTTGAGACTGTACCTTAAAATACCTTACTACTACAAATGCTATTAGGCTGTAGGATGTTGTTAAAATTTAAAGTCACTGTCATTATCGGAATTTCGTTTATGTAATATTATGGATGAGGCCAAATATTACTTGTTTGGTCATTAAGCGTTAGATGAATCTCATTCTTGCCAAGCATTGTGCATAGAGATAAAGTTTCTTTTTTTATTTTTTTAGTATTTATTTATTTATTTTGAGAGAAAAAGAGCATGCAAGCAGAGGAGGGACAGAGAGAGAGAGAGAGAGAATCCCAAGGTTTCACTCTTAGCACAGAGCCCGATGTGGGGCTCAATCTTACAACTGTGAGATAGTGACTTGAACCAAAATGAAGAGTCAGACACTTAACCAGCTGAGCCACCCAGATGCCCCTAGAGAGAACCTTTCTGAACATTTTATATGAAAAGTGTCAGCATTAAGCTGTGACCCCAATGAGGTTAGCAGAAATTTCTTGTCAGTGTAGCTTTTTGGTTGATGTTAATCCTTCATTCATTCATCAAATATTTAATTAAGGCCAACTGTATGCAAAGAACTAAGGGGATGATAAAACAGGTTCAAAAAGCATCCTGTCCTCAGAATGTTTATGATATACTCAGAAAAATAAAAGCATGCATAAGTAATGCTAATATAGTTTAGAAAGTAAAAGAAGAAACAGAGAGGAAAATCCAAAATTTGTGAGGCAGTGACTGCCTTCAGTAGCGACCTAGGTATAGATATGAATTTTATCTTATGGATGTTTGCTAGTGTTTCCATGTGAGCATGCAGAAGCTATTGTTTATGGAGCACTTTGCCACACATATAAAAGATTCTTTCCCATGTTAAATACTCCCTACTAGTATGGTAATTAATTATCTTAGAAAATTCTTTCTTTTCAACTAAAAACTTGTACTTTTCTTTTCTCTCCAATATAAATCTCCTGCTTAGCATTGAAACCCTAAAACTTGACTTTTAAAATGATCATCATTTTTTCCAATGTGTCCTGTACAGTAACTCCAAATAGGGTTTTTGATTGGATCAAAATGTGATATTTTATGCCCTATGCCACACTTTCAGGTAAAAAGGCTTAAAGCAGTCATCCCGGTGTTTCTGTGTAGGAAAATCTCAAGTATCATATTGAATAAATATGGAAAAGACTGATTAATCTCCTACTCTTGCTCCAAATAGAGCCTGAATCCTGAATACATTTTTCATATTTATAGCAGGCCCATTTTCCTCATCACCCTACTTTTCTGTTTTCCTTTGCTTTCATCCCATTGTATGAAGTAATTTTTATTCCATTTTCCCTCATTGGCTTTTGCCCTTGACATTTTATGCAATATTTAGCCATGAAAGCAGTAGCATTTTGAAGGCGAATTTCCAAGGCAAATTATTTCATCCAAGTCTTCCTAAGGCATTGGAAGGACTATAGCTTAGGAAGTCTTTCTTCATGTGAGGCTAGTATTCTGTGACATTTTTATATGCAGAATACTCATTTTATCATTATATTGTAAAGATGTAAAATAACCGTACATAAATACAAATTATGTTCACTATAATAAAGTAACACTTAGGTTCTGTATTGCTATGTAGTTTTCAAAATAGTAAAAGTTGTATTTTAATAATCTATTAGTGCCTTCCTATTTCAAACAGTTGTTACGAAGAGCAAGTAGGCAGAATGGTCATTGCTGTCCCCATTGTACACAGATGAAAACTGAGGCCCACATAGGGAAGTGACTTGTCTTAGAGACCAAGTGTGTTCATCTCTGCACCCAAAGACCAGTGATCATTCTGTATATTGCTGTACTTTAGTAGAAAGATTCATTTTCTTCCAACGTCCTGTAACTTTCCACACCAAATAATACCATACATGTGCTTATGTTTTATTCTTACTGACTTGGCAATTTCGTGTCTGACCTCACTATTCTCCACTTCTAATATGCATGTGGTTGATTTTGTATAGATAGTGTCTTCAGTGACTTGTAACCAAACCAAATTCTGTAAAGATAATTACAGTGAAGCATTGGTTGTGATCTGTATAGACTCCTCAATTTATGCAGATTATAATAGCCTTCATTTAACAAATATTTTATTTATTTTAATTGTCTATACATTTATTATTATTTCACAATGAGAAGTAGCCAAGATATTTGTGGTTGTACCTTCCACCAGTAAAGGCTGAAACAGTTCATGAACTCACCCAACCTTGGAAGTTTGAAAACATTATTCATATTTTACAGCTTAAAAGGACTCAGCATGTTGTATAAATAGGAGGGAAAGAGTTATAATTTGTGACTCAGTCCAATATTTCATCCACAGACTGTGGATGCGATGCCACCTGGTCATAAACCCTGAGGATTTCTAACTGTGAATTTGAAAACAAAACAAAACATATCACTGGAAGGAACCTTATAAATTATCTGGTCCAACCCCATCATTTTACAGATGAGGAAACTGAGGCTCAGAGGAATCATAGCTCCCACAGGTCACAAAACGAGCGGATATTCGAGCTAGGATCAGAGCTCCACCTTCTAACTCTAAAGTGCTATTTCCAGTATTACCTCCCCCAGAAAGATGCCTCCCATGGGGCATTACTTCTGGAGAATGAAGTATATTAAATTCACATTTGGCTGCTAATCATTTTCTCAGCAGCTCTATGGTATTTCATTAACTGCTGCATGTAACACTCTGGCCTTTCACCTGTATTAACTTGAGCTCATTAAACTTGAGGCCAATAATAAACAGGACTGAACTAACACAGATATTTTGCATGGTATGTGTTCAGCATTTTTTTTAAATGGTGTCTACCGTGTGAAACATTTTTCCCTTCATGGTTTATGGAATGGGAAAAAACAGGAAGCACAGATTTCAAGGAATGGATTATATGTGTAGTATGCCTCCTTATATCAATCAAAGATATATTAAATACTCATTTTATACAAAGCTTTGTAAGGATTATAAAGAAACGTGAGTGACAGCACAGCAGAGGGTCTAGGCATCTGGCAGACAGAGATTTGAATCCTGGCTCTGCCATTTTTTTTTCTCAGTTTATTTATTTTTAGAGAGAGAAACTGGGAGAACGGCAGAGGGAGAGAGCTCACACTTAGCGTGGAGCCCAACGCAGGGCTCTATTCCACGACCTAAGCCATTTCTGTAACTGTCTTCTCATCTGTAAAATGGGACAAGAACAATACCCACCCCACAGGGTTGCAATATAGAACAGATAATGTACCCATGTGCTTTGCAAAGGGCCTGGTGTATAGCAATGCTCAATAAATGTGCTGATTTTGATGAAGATAGTGATGGCAATGCAAGTCCTTTCTTCATAGAACTTCTAATCACCTCTCATTACAGCTGTTGTTGAGGAAGTTGATTTTCCCCAAGGTTTCTCCCCACTTCATTTCTACAGAATACAAGCAAGCATCCTGCAGAGTGACTATTTAACCCTTGCCCAGTTTCCCACCAACATTATTTCATGTTCATTTTGACTGAGAAGTAACTCTTTTGCAGCTCACAGCTTATGCAGCCACCAGTTAACACAAGTCCTTATGTGATTCTGAAAGTGTTTGAGATTCTGACTGAGCAAGGGATGGTGAGAGTGGAGGGGTCATTTGCAGAAAGAAGAGCTGCAAAGAGGTAGAGAGAGAGAGGTCTGTTAGAGAAGTGTTCTGTGTCATAAAGAATGACAGCTGGGTGGTTTCGGGCAGAAGTCACTGTCAGAGTAGGGATGAAGCAGTCAGAGGGCATTGTGGGAGTGAAGATCGGTGTTGGACTGTTGGGGTCGGGGTTCATGGTCATTATTTGTTCTTTATTTTCCAGAGTGCCATAGACTCTTAAAACAAAACAAAACAAAAAAATTATAGATCGTCTTTTCACTTTCCGGCTTCTACCAGAATCCCATCTCTCAACCTTCTGGATCATTATCTTCTTTCTACCACAAGTACCCTCCCGTAAACCACCATAGGGATCTACATTCTGCTACCATAGGGATCTACACATATTGTCAAAGATCCGGTGTTTCCCTACACCCTAAAGAACAAAAATCCAAACTGCTGTGCCCAGAATTCAGAGCCCTCCATAGATTTCCCAGCTGTAGCACTCTCAACAATAGCCAAAGTATGGAAAGAGCCTAAATGTCCATCAACTGATGAATGGATAAAGAAATTGTGGTTTATATACACAATGGAGTACTACATGGCAATGAGAAAGAACGAAATATGGCCCTTTGTAGCAACGTGGATGGAACTGGAGAGTGTGATGCTAAGTGAAATAAGCCATACAGAGAAAGACAGATACCATATGTTTTCACTCTTATGTGCATCCTGAGAAACTTAACAGAAACCCATGGGGGAGGGGAAGGGAAAAAAAAAGAGGTTAGAGTGGGAGAGAGCCAAAGCATAAGAGACTCTTAAAAACTGAGAACAAAACTGAGGGTTGATGGGGGGTGGGAGGGAGGGGGGAGGGTGGGTGATGGGTATTGAGGAGGGCACCTTTTGGGATGAGCACTGGGTGTTGTATGGAAACCAATTTGACAATAAATTTCATATATTGAAAAAAAAAAGATTTCCCAGCTGTATCCACTGCTACTCCCCCAGTTACATGCCATATTTTAGCTTTATAAGAATGAGTTCATCCTGTGTTTTTTTTTAAACTTTCATGCCTTTACTCATCCATTCATTTATCTTTCTCATCTCTTTCCAGCACCACATACTATTTCTTCCTGTTATAATCTTTCATCACAGTTTAAATTCCCCCTTCACTAGAAAGTCTTCCTTAATCTCTTAGCTGGAATTAATTGCTCATTTGGATCAGGGTTACATCAAACTGTTTGCGCATCTGTTTCTCTACTTATTGTATTCTCCCTTAAAACTACCTAGAGAACCCAGATGTAAGCTGAAATCACTCAGTCCCGTCCTTCTGGAAATTGCTACAAAATCCCTGGAGATTATGTTCTCTAGGTCACTTCCGGCTATAAATTTCCCCTCTCATTGAATTCTGCATCTCCCTCAATCTTACTTCTTGTTGGTTCCTATTCTTTGAGCTATATGCCAACCCAACCATGAAACTCAAGCCTATTTTGCTGATTTTCTTCCAAATTTCTCTCTAAGTCATATAAGTATGTAGGAGACTTATGTAAGTTTTAAGGGTCAGAGAGGAGGATTTCAATTGCAGCAACACAGACAGCTTGACATTGAATATTAGCTCTTCCTCTTTATAAAAGTCCTCCAGCCCTCATACCATCAGGCTCTGCTTCCTTTCTGTCCCTCCCTCTTCCTTCTCTTTTTCTCTTTCCCCCCACCCTCTCCCTGATCTCTCTTCTACCCCTGCTTCAGAATTCTGCATTCCTCCTGCATATTGGTTTGGCCATCTCTTTGTTTTTGTTTCTCCTAAATCATGCCACAGGGCATAATCTCCCAAGCTCCAAGCTAAAGGTACTATTTTAAAAGTTACCGCTTTGGGGTGCCAGGTGGCTCAGTCAATGAAGCAGCTAAGTGTCCAACTTCGGCTCAGGTCATGATCTTGCAGTTTGTGGGTTTGAGTCCCACATCAGGCTCTCTGCTAACAGCTCAGAGCCTGGAGCCTGCTTCAGATTCTGTGTCTCCCTCTCTCTCTGCCCCTCCCCTGCTTCCTCTCTGTCCGTCTCTCTCTCAAAAATGAATAAACATTAAAAAAAATTAACTTACCACTTTAAACAGTTAAGTTTGTTTCTTTAGAGGAAGCTGATAGGCATCATTTAAATATTTCAGCAGAAAATAATATTTTTCTCACCTCACTTTCAAAGACCATGAGTCAGTCTTCCTCTCAAGGCCATAAACTGCTTTTAAAAAGAAGCACCTCCTACTTGTCTCTGTGGCCCCAGCACCTGCACTCTGTGGCCAAAAGCAGGTCTTACCTCCTTCATCCTTTGTTAGCATTCCATTAATGTTAGATTTTCTTCTCTTGATTGACATTCTCCCTAACATACATTCTGATGTTATCTCCTCACAACAAAATGTGCTCTGCTTCCCCTTCACAGAGGAAACTCCTCACTCTCCTGTATCTTACTAAACAGAGAGCACAGGGTTAGCAGTCGGCTGGCTCTCCAAGACCTCTTCCAAAGTGGGACCCTTCTCCCTCTGGTGTTTCTCCCACCTGGAGGGTTCTCTTCCCCCTTCCTGACCCTCACACCTCCATCTTCACCATTTGCCAACCTATCCTTCAAAACTTAGCTCAGATGTCACCTCTTCTAGAAAAGCTCTGACCCATCAGCCTGGGTTAGGTACACACTGTCATTGCACATCTAGCATCCTGTGTCCCCTCTGCCTCAGCCCTTGTCTCAGGGTACTGTGATTGTTATTAACTATAGGTTCTTTAAGGTCACAGATTGTCTTTTATAAATACCTTTCAAGGTCTGGCTGGCACTTTATAAATGTCTTTGAATTTATGAATCACAGCTGTTGAATAAGTAAGGTATGTTTTACTTCATATAATTTTAATATTAAATGGACCTATTTATATAATTTCTTTCTGAAAGTAATTGTTTCAGGTTGTCTGACATTTCAAATAACCAGCAGAATTGTTAAAATACATTCAAGATATTCATTCATTGATTGGTTAAGTTTCAAAACATATTGTACACCTATTATGTGCTGGATCAAAAACTAACTCTCTAGGACCTCAAGCGGGGATGATGGAGGCATAGGCTAATAGCGATAAGGCAGAAAATGCAGCAGGTGCAGAAGTTAAAGAATGCCCAGAGTATTCTGGAGCACTGTGAGGGGCCCCTAACACTGTAGGGAAGGGAGTCAGTTAAGAAGATACTTAGATGCTATGAAACCCAAGCTGAGGCTACAATGCCAAATAGTCCTGTACCTGATGAAAAAGACTGGCAGGGGCTTCCTCAGCAGAGGGGATGTATGAGCCAACATGGAAATACAGAGCATGGTACGCAATGCAATATAAGCAGTTAAGGCTTATGGGAATAAATTGGCAGGCATGCACTTTGCAAATGTTATTCCATCTAATGCTTATACCAACATCGTGTGTTAGATACTGTCATTCTCATTTCATTGATAAGGAAAGTTAGTAGCAGAATGGTTAAGTAATTGGCTCATAGTCACACAGCTAATAAGTGTAAAACTGTGATTTTAATGCAAATTTGACTTCTAAACCAGTTCTCTAACCACTATGCAAATGTTGGCTTTCTTCTTTTGCTAAGAAGCATGAACTATTATTGCTTTTGACTGATTCAGACATCAGATAGTTTATCAAAAGTTGCACTCTTAAATTTATCAGATCAAACTAATAGTTATACTTCATTAATTTCATATGCTTTGCATGTCCAACTCCAGTGTCCCCGTTTACACCATTGGGCACCATGTAGTATTATGATAATATGTAGATGGTCCTTTTCTCTTTGCCTGCTTATTGTTTTCCACTGTCCACATTTGATAATATCATGAAAAATTGTTTACTGTTATATCAGCGATTAAGTATTACATGCCAGTTACTCATGGGAAAAATCTGAGTTTCTGACTTTAAACCATGCTAAAACAAATTTTGAAATAGAAATCAGGGTCAAATGTAAGCAATTGTTTACTCTTGTAATTGAGAGAAGGGAAGAAGAAAAGTAGCTGAATTCAGACAGAACAAAACAGAGACCTCTCACTTAGTCTCCCATCTTGCATCATGCTGAGCTCACAGTGGTTGAAATTAAGGTATTTTAGAAACATACTCAGAGAACCCATGCTCCCAGAAGTTGTTCACCAAATTTCATATTTTAAGTATCTAAAAAGTATCCCATTGCCTTCTGGAGTTTTTTTTTTTTTTTTTAAGATTAACTCTGAAGTTTTATTTTCCTTTTTCTCTCCAATTAACGGTCATTTGATTGAGATCAAACGGTTTTCCACGAAAAACCATTTGGTATATCATTCCTTTAGATAACTACAATAACCAGGAATACTTAATATATAATTCAATATGACACTAGACTGTCATGAATGGCAAGAGGTACTTATGAAATTAATAACAATGATGAGTGTACATATGGAAATTATTGAACCTTGAACCTTTAATGTAGTACAGGACAGTTCCTGGTCCAGAGCTGGCATTTGATATTGTATTTGTTGAATAAATGGAAAAATAATAGTGTAACCAAGTCATATGTGAACATGTTTTTTGTAAAAAAAAAAAGTCAATTCTTAGATAGTTGTGAAACATATATCCTTTACATTTAACTTATTTCTTGGTCCGTCAGTGTATACATTTGCACACATGCACAAACAATTTTACATATATACTATATATATTATGTGTATATACACATATATATTTGGATTTCAGGTTTTTGCTGAGTGTGATATATATATTGTACTTAGTATATGGTGTGTGTGTTTATATATATGTGTATGTATATATACATATATATGTATATTGTGCCCAGTATAAACCTGAAATCCTTTTATCTTTTAACTTATTACCATTTGGATATCAAAGTGACTACTTACTGTGCTGTTATTGTTTCCCATCAGATAAGACACTATGATTAGGAAAATAGAGTTGATCCATTATAGTACTATCCACCAGTGCTATTAGCCAACTTGCTGCCGTTCTCATAAAAATTACGCAATTTAAATTGGAAGATACCAGTACCTGCTTCTATTAGAAACAAGAACCCTTTTCTACTTCATAATATGCTCAATTACCTTTAGATTGATCCATGAATAAATTATAATCCAAATAGACTTCTTTACCTTAAAGCTTTGCTGGCTTAAGATACCATTGTTGATTCATTATGTTGTCACTTTTCTATCGGCAATGTAATGCTTTTTATATCTGGATAGAGACAGTTTTCATGTGAGATACTGTTATCTTTAAATGAGTAGGATTTAGCTTTTCTGGTGAGAACAAATTCATCAGTGATGAATCCCTGGAGAAAGTATTGAAACAAAAATCATACCACTTCTGAGCTTTGTTCAGTTCATCAGTTACAAAGCAGCTTTTGATAGTCCTAAAGAAGTTTTTTCTTTGTTTAAGAAATATAGCATGACGCTCAAAACCTCTCACTTTGGGTTACTGCGGGCTACAACTTTTTCTGTAAGAAAATAATGAATGAAGAGGAAAAGCTCCTGCTGCTGGCTCTGTCAGGCTCTGCTGCCTCTCCTCCTGCAATAGGAAATCAATTAACTATATGTTCAGGCAGAGATTTGAACTAAATGCTTTATTAATCATCACTGATTACGCACATACACAGCGGCCAACTATGCATTCACCTTCACTATTTCTTAGTTTTATTTTGCTTTTTGCTGGTTTTTTTTTATTTGGTTGTTTTTTTTGTTTTTTTTTTTTTGGCAAGATCAGAACAGAAATGTATGCCTAAATGTAGAATATGTAAAGGTGGTCATCTGGTACAGGAGAGAATGGATCTTTTGTATTTTCAGAAAGTTTAACTCTTAAAATGCTCAGTACCCAGATATGGTAGAGGCATCATAATACATCACAGAGTAATTTTTGTAAAAAGCGCTAAACTTTCTCATACTAATTTCCAGAAAGCAAAATCACTATGGCAGCTTTGACGTTTTGGAAGTTGGTACTACACCTCACTTCTAGGATTTCCATATGGCAGTGAGAAGCTACACACAAATGGACCAATTTGACTTGGAGATGAATGGTGGAAAGTTGAGGGGGCCGTCACTGATACCGTGTGTGGGTGTGCTTTCAATTTAAAGAAAGAATTGGCAACAGTTTTCCTTCTTTTCCATTGATTCTTCTAACTAACACACAAAGAAAATCCTATAGGAAACTTTATGTTATATTGAGAGGCTCTCCTTAGGACTAATTATAAAAGAACAGAATGTTTTAATGATAGCCCTGTTAGCTATAGAAAGGCAACATAATTTGAACATGTGGTCAACCACTGCAAAAAAAAATTATAGAAAATATCATGCTGGTAGATGTTTACTTAGGCTGTATTCTGCTAGCACCAAGGGATTTTTAAATATTATTATTGTTGTTATTTTTATTACCATCATTGGAACAATTTGAAAGTATCACAGTTTAAAGTTAACTACTTTATTTCTCTCTCTTTGGATAAAGAATAATATAAATGGAAGAAAAAAATCTCCTCTGGTTTATGGTTAAAAGAAGATAGATCAAAAAGGTTCCAGGAATTATTTCTTTTGAATAACATGTATAGAACTCTTAGATGGAGTTAGATTCGGTTGAGTAAGGTAAGACCCAATCAGGGAATCGGAATAATGGTTCAAAGTTTCATTGAGCTTGCCATCACAAGAGACCTGCTAGAAACAGAGGTCACTTGTTTCAACATTTAAGGATGTTTCATAATCTTCAAGAATACAAGATTAGGATTTCGGTGCCCTTGGTATGTAAGAGAAGTGTGGAGAGAGTGATAGTCCAACAAGAACTATGTCATGTGGGGTGCCTGGGTGGCTCAGTCGGTTAGGCATCTGACTTCAGCTCAGGTCATGATCTTGCAGTCTGTGAATTCGAGCCTCACATCCGGCTCTGTGCGGACAGCTCATAGCCTGGTTCCTGCTTCAGATTCTGTGTCTCCCTCTCTGTCTGCCTCTCCCCCACTAGCACTTTGTCTCTCTCTCTCTCCCCCTCCCTCAAAAATAAATAAACATTAAATACTTAAAAAAAACCAACAAAACTATGTCATGTGGACATGCGTTTACCACCTTATGCGGTGTTACCAGAACCCCAGGGGCATTTCTTTGGCATGAAGTATAATCCCTAACACCTCATCTGCCCCAGGAAAAGGTTATTTCATAAGAGGACATTTCAAACAAGCATTATCTTTTCTACATTAAAAGGGCTTACGTATGTGATAAATGCTGTGGATTTATCCTCTTTTATTTTGTGCTAACAAGATGGCATCACATATTTTATGGTAAAATAGATACAGTATATTCTGTCCCTTCATCATATTATTTCATATTTATGAAATAATTAAATATTGTAATTTAGGAAAGCATTGAGGTATAGAGATGAAGTATATAGTTCTAGCTTAATTGTATATAAATTAATTTGGCATTCATAGCATTACTTCCATTTGCTTGACTTGTTGACATAATTATAGCAAATTGATAATGGAAGTAACGATCTTAGATATTTCCACATAAATATGTTCTGCTAATATAAATTTTCAGTGGCAGTTTGGCTGAATTGAAACATGGGTTAAGTTTAGTTTACCTATCCTACTAACATCTCTAAAGGACTGGAGAACTCATTTTCCAGGGGCATTATGCAACCTGACAAGTGGAGGCCAGTGTTTCAAAACAAGTGTGAATTTTCACCAAAGTATTTTCTTGGTCAGAAATCAGGATGACCTTGGAGTGCTGTAGTTTCCCAAGCCTCCATCAGCTAGATAAATGGGCTTTATTTTGTAAGAGAGAGAGAGAGAGGAGAAAGGGTGTTTTTACAGTCTTAGAAAAGAGACCTAGCAATTCCAGGTTACAGGCAGACACGGAACATTTGGGATTCAGTGGTGTCTATCACCAGCATTATGTGTCAGTAAAAGTGAAGATCAAAGGTTCTAGAAGAGGAGAAGGACAAAAGTGGAGAGGAAATAATTGTGGGATAATGAATGGTATGAGGGCATATTCGTGTTAACTTGAAACCACTTAGCATTCTTTCATTGACACCCAGGTATCTTTCTAAATGAACTTGGTAAAGTACAGTTGAATAACCTTGAGATTTTAAAGCTCCATGATGTGATTTTGAATACTGATGGAGTTTGTTTAAGCACTATGATATTTCCTCTGCTTTTCATTTCTATTTTTGCCCTCTTCATGCAAAATAAAATTTATTTTCTGTACGGAGAAATCAATACTTTTACCATTTTGTTTTTCAGCTATTCCAGTAAATTGCAATCAACATTAGTTACAGCCTTTAAAGAGAATGTAGTAAGAATTTGAACACAATAAAATAGAGATACAGATTAGAACTTTGGCAAAGTACCTTTGCTATTGACAAAAGCATTTGTCAGGGACTATGGCTGTGTCTATATTGTGCTAAAAACCTGATGAAGAGGAAAAAAGCATCAATAGGTTTTACCTTCTGTCTATATGAACCAAACAAATGGTCTAACTAATAGCTATTGTTTAAAGTGAATGAATTTGGCTTACCATTGTGAACTTTATTCCATTTAGCAATGTATTTTAATTAACATTTGTATATTTAATACATATATACTTAGTAGAGGTGTTCTGCTCTTGAGTTCTTTTTAATAATTAATGGAATCTGAAACCTAGAATAGTGATTCTTGAATAAATGAAGACCTTGTTACAGTATATAAGAAACAATCTCCAAACACATATTTGTTTGTTGATAATATTTATATGTTAATATCCTCACATTTTGCTCTTCCATGAGCTAATATGCTTTCTTATTTGTATGTATTCCTTTTAGAAACTGCCAAGTTTTGGACCTTATCTTGAGCGGCGCAAGGAAATCATAGCAGAGAACAAGATTAGACAGAAAGAACAAAATGCAGCTTTTCCGCCACTTGGGAGAAAGCCTTTTATCCCCCGAAAGCCTATTCCTACCATCAAGGTAAAAATTAAGCTACATATATACTAATTAAATATACAATACAGCTCAGGTGTTTATTTGCTGTTTAAATGTTTCACTTATTTTTTTAAAAATACACTGAAAGTTTTCAAAAATCTACCTATGGTGACAGGAGAGCCTCTTTTGTTTGTACATTTTATACTTTTTAGAGTACTGTCATAACATACGTGTTTCGTGGATATTTCTATATGTATTAAATAGGCCAGGAAATATTAAGGTGAATTCTTTGTCTTCTTATAGTCATTTTAAAATTATCTTCATCTGGGGCGCCTGGGTGGCTCAGTTGGTTAAGTGGCCGACTTCGGCTCAGGTCACGATCTCACAGTCCGTGAGTTCGAGCCCTGCGTCAGGCTCTGTGCTGACCGCTCAGAGCCTGGAGCCTGTTTCAGATTCTGTGTCTCCCTCTCTCTCTGACCCTCCCCCGTTCATGCTCTGTCTCTCTCTGTCTCAAAAATAAATAAACGTTAAAAAATAAAATAAAATAAAATTATCTTCATCTACAATTAAATCCAAGAGATATGTTAGCCATACAATACAACTGAATGATTAATATGCAATGTAATATCAATTTGGACAAATTTTGTCTAGTTCAATCTCTGGAAAGCCTGTACAAATGGGGTCTCAAGAGATTAGTTTCTGAGTAACAGCAAGAATTATCATTAAAGTAGAATTGTGGGTGTATTTGCATGTTTTCCTTTTAGAAACTGCCCAAGTTTTGGACCTTATCTTGAGCAGCACAAGGAATTCATAGCAGAGAAGAAGATTAGACAGAAAGAACAAAATGTAGCTTTGAACTTCTTATTTTGAGAGAGAGGCAGATTCACATACTATAGCCATAAGAAATAATACAGAAGGGTCTTGTTTAACCTTTACTCAGTTTCCCCAATGGTAACATGTTGTGGATATCACAACCAGGATAATGACACAGATACAATCTACTGATCTTATTCAGATTTTTTAAATTCCTTATTTGTGTGTGCATGTCTGTATGTGTGCATCAGTGTGTTTACTTCTGTGTAATTCCACCACACGTGTAGAATCCTCTTTCAACCACCACGGTTCAGATACAAGATGTCCATCACTACAGAGATTGCCCTGTCATACCACACCTACTTCCTTCCTGCCCACCTTGCCCAAGATGAAATTGTCTTAATGAAAGAAAAGGGAGTGTTATAGGAATTACAGGACCACATTCCCTCTGAAATCACCATCACTGAATGTGGCTTCAGTTGCTGAAACTTTTCTTCCATATTTAATGACAATATACTCCTACATTTCCATTTTCTGTTTGAGGCATCAGCTGGAAAGCTTTTTCTCAGGACCTCTCAGGGGAACCTCCCAGAAATTCATCTTTAGTTGTCAGCTGGGAATTGGAACACTTAAAAATTCCCTCTACCTCAGAAAGAGAGAGAGAGAGAGAGAGAGAAATATGTCCTATGTCAAACACAGTGGGGTTTACACTCGCTCTTACAAAATTTAGGTGATTCAGAGTTCTGAAAGGAAATACAGAAGTACACGAACACAAATTCTACCAGCACTTCAATACCATAATTCCAAATAAAGTGAATGCTTGGGACATTTAACAGCAGAATATCCCCATATACTCCTTAAGCTGTTTCCTTTGCATTATTTGTGTGCTACTAAAAGAATGAACTAGACACTGATGATAGAAGACCAGATCCTTCAGCTCTTCAGAAGCTTCCCCCTCCCTGTGTTTGGCTATGATTATTATATGATTTGAGGTTAAGTGAGAATTGTCCCACTTCTGTCTCTCTTCTAAATTAATTTGAATTAAATGTAAGAAATCATCTCTTCCTTATGTATAAAAAACAAAAGAAATATATTATTTATATTTGAGAGAAAAGAAGTGCAAGGTGATTATGAAAACATTTTGACCTTTTCTAGCCTTCTATTCCTTCAGGGAATATAGTGATAACCTAGAAGCAAGACAAAAACAGAACAAAGAAAAAAACTTATTATAGTTGAATTCAAGCTGATCAATCACTAATCCAAATAAAATATCAAACTCAGCAGAATTAAATAAACCAAAGAAATGGGAAGTCAGGAAAGTAAGTAAATATTTTTTTAGTATCCAGGAGGAATAAGGAGTATTATTAAAAACAGTACAGGTTTATATTCCTCTCCTAAGTTTATTTATTTTAGGTTATCCAATTAAAGTATCCCTGGTGTTCATTGCATAAGCTTTAAGACATGGTAGATACCATCTTCCCAGCATCTAAGACCATAATAGCGCTCGTGTAATAAAGGACTGCCATGGTAGATTTTCCCAATGTCCAATGGATTTTCCACTACCTTGGCTTCTCCTCAGGGTATCATACCCATTCTACCTGTTGTCATTTCTAGGAAGATGGTGTGACCTTTCAAATAACATAATGGTGGAGTGCCTGAGTGGTTCAGTCGGTTAAGTGGCCAACTCATGATGTTGGCTCAAGTCATGATCTCACAGTTGTGACATAGAGCCCGCGTTGGGCTCCAAGCTCATTATGGAGCCTACTTGGGATTCTCTCTGCCTCTCTCTCTGCCCCTCCCCTGCTCGCTCTCTCTCTCTCTCTCTCTCTCTCTCAGAATTAATGAATAAACATTTTTCAAAAACCACAATGGTAGCTGATAATTGTGGGTTGGTCTTTTTTGTTTGTTTTGTTGATAGCATTTTCACTAGTTATAAAAGCAACTATCTTTTTGGAAAGTGAGGAATTACATTTGTTAAAATAATGACTTCTCACTTTATCTTGTTTTCTATAAGGCTTCCTATACTGTAGTGGGAGCATATGTTTTACAGGAAGAAGGAAGATACAGAGATCTGTTCCTGTCCCCAGAGAGATCCCCAGTTTCAGATGACTCCTGACTTCTAGAGTCATGATATTGTGTGTGTATGTGAATGTATGACTGTATTTTTAGTTATATCATTCATCCTCCAATATTCTAGTATGGTTTACTAATGTAGGAGAGAAAGTTTATCTCCTGGAAGCATCCATGGAAGCATGTGGCAACGAGTAGCTCTAATGTGCCTACAATGTTCCAAATGCTATACATGTTTTATCTCATTTAATCTTCACAATACCTGGGATAGATACTATCTCTATATTCATTTTACAGATAATAAAATTGAGGAACAATGAAAAATTAAATAATTTTGCCAAGTCACATAGTAATTATTGGTAGAATGGGTGATGGAAATGAAATTGAGAATAGCTGGGTTAGGATATTCAAAAGATTGACTTATAATAGGAACTATAAAAGTTTGGATCCATTCTAGAAAATGTATGGAATATTCCTAGATTTAGATCATGAAAGATGAACATCAACATGGAATAATGAGAACATTTAGTAAAGGAATTTTAAGCACATGCGTTTTGTCATAGTTGTATTACTAATCACTTGAGTGAGGGAAAATATGAAATAGGAGACCTATAAAATGAGACTACTGGGCAAAGAAGTTAAATTCCCCTCCCCAACACTCTGTAGTTTCATTTGTTTAGTTTTTTCTAATGTTACATCACAAAGATGAATATAAAAATTGCCCCCAAGCCTACTTAATCATTATTAAAATTTAGATTTATAAAATTCTAGTCCTTCTTATATCTAAATATAATATGTTAAAATAAACATGGAATGTTCTTATATTTTACATAAAAACTTCACAATAATTTATATAGCACTTTTATATCAAAATAATGTTTTAATATTTTACATTTTTTTTTAACATTTATTTATTATTGAGAGACAGAGAGAGACAGAGCATGAGTGGGGGGTGGGGGCAGAGAGAGAGGGAGACACAGAATCTGAAGCAGGCCCCAGGCTCCGAGCTATCAACACAGAGCCCGACGCGGGGCTTGAACTCACGAACTGCGAGATCATGACCTGAGCTGAAGTCGGATGCTTAACTGACTGAGCCACCCAGGCGCCCCAATAATATTTTATAATATAAATTTACTGTTAATTTTTTGGAAGTAACCTGTTAGAGCCTAGAGGGCACCATGCTGCTCCTGGAGAGAAGGCAGGTTAACAACCTGGAAGCAGACATCATGGAAACAGTGATCTGAAAAATACCTGGGACACACAGAGGGGGAGATTACTTGCTCTTCTCAGAGTACTTCCCTGAGAGTAGCAAGCATGGAGACTCCTCTCTGGGGACAAAGGAGCTGGCTGGTGCCATTTCCCTCCCCTGCCCCTCAGTATAAACACAGAACCACCTGCAGTACACAGCACAGTGCCAACATTGGCTGCCTAAATTGCTTACATCAGGTCCCACTCCCCCGTGCTCTGCAAGTACCACCCTTCTTGGTCAAGTTCATCTTAGTCCCAGTGCGGTGGGCCCAGCAGAAACCCCTGGCCACACCATGTCTCCCAACCAAAGAGTTCTGCAGAGTTTCAATTCTAGTGGAAGTAGTATCAGGTTTCATTTAACGAGCAGACCAGAGTGTACCCAGTTAAAACACACCACACTCTGGTCAAGAACCAAACACTGCCCACTTCAGGCAAGGATAACCTTGGCAGATGACTGATCTGAAGGATAGAACAGCCAAAACACAACAACAGAGCACACACGAGACACTTGTTGAAGCGCCAGGCCCTGGACACTTCATGACCTCTTCTTCATAAAGCCATTACTCTCAGAAGCAGGAAACATAGCAGGCTTTTCTAACACAGAGAAGAAGGCAGAGACTTAGACAAAATGCCAAGGTGGAGGAACTCATCCCAAAAGAAAGAACAAGAAAAGGTCATGGCAAGGGATCTAATCAAAATAGATATATATGCCTGATGGAGAATTTAAAGAAACAATCATAAGGATACTCACTGGGCTTGAGCAAAGAATAGAAGAAGACATCAGGAAGGCCCTTACCACACAGATAAAAGAGTTAAAAAACAATTAGAAATGAAAAATGCAATAACTGAGATTCAAAATAGACTCAATGCAATGAACACAAGAATAGAAGAAGCAGAGGAACAAATACGTGATATGGGAGATAAAATAATGAAATATAACGAAGCTGAACAAAAGAGAGAAAGAAGAACTATGGAACACAAGACCAGATATGGGGAACTCAATGACTCCATGAAACATAGTAACATTCATGTCATAGGAGTCCCAGAAGAAGAGAGAGAAAAGGGGGCAGAAAATGTATTTGAGGAAATAATAGCTGCAGACTTCCCTAACCTGACGAAGGAAACAGACTTCCAGATCCAAGAGGCACAGAGAACTATCATCAAAAGCAACAAAAGCAGGAAACACCAAGACATATTGTAATTAAATTTGCAAAATATAGCAATAAAGAAAGAATCCTGAGGAAGCAAGACAAAAGAAGTCCCTAACTTACAAGGGAAGGCAAATAAGGTTAAAAGCAGATCTCTCCATAGAAACTAGGCAGGCCAGAAGGGAGTTGCATGATATATTCAACATGTTGAATGAGACAAATCTGCAGCCAAGAATACTCTATCTAGTAAGGTTATCATTCAGAATAGGAGAGAGAGTTTCCCTGACAAACAAAAACTAAAGGAGCTTGTGACCACTAAACCAGCCCTGCAAGAAATATTAAAGGGGACTCTTTGAGTGCAAAGGAGAAACCAAAAGTGCAAAGACAAGAAAGGAGCAGAAGAAGTCTCCAGAAACAATGACAAAAACAGGTAATAAAATGGCACTTAATACATATCTATCAGTAATCACTCTGAATGTACTAATGGACTAAACACTCCAATCAAAAGACATAGGGTGTCAGAATAGATAGAGTGTCTGCTGCCTTCAGAGACTCATTTTACACCTAAAGACACCAGCAGATTAAAAGCGAGGGGATGGAGAAACATTTATCTTGCAAATGGATGTCAAAAGAAAGTCAGAGTCACAATACTTCTTTCAGACAAACAAGATTTTAAACCAATGATTGTAACAACAGATGAAGAAGGGAACTACCCAACAAGAAAATTTAACAATTGTAAATATTTGTGCTCCCAACTTAGGAGTACCCAAATATATAAACCAATTAATAGCAAATATAAAGGAACTCATTGATAATAATACAATAATAGTAGAGGATTTTAACACCTAAGTAACATCAATGAACATATCATCTAAGCAGAAAATCAACAAGGAAACCATGGCTTTGAATGACACTGGACCAGATGGACCAAACAGCTATATTCAGAACATTTCCTCCTAAACCAGCAGAATGAACATTCTTTTCAAGTGTACATGGGACATTCTCCAGAATATATCACGTACTAGGTCACAAATCAGACCTCAACAAGTACAAAAAGATTGAAATCATACCATACATATTTTCTGAGCACAACACTATGAAAAAACCACAAGAAAAAAATTGGAAAGCCTTCAAATACACAGAGGTTAAATGACATCCTAGTAAACAATGAATGAGTCAACCAGGAAATCAAAGAAGAAATTAAAAAATACATGGAAACAAATAAAAATGAAAACATGATAATCCAAAACCATTGGGATGCAGCAAAAGTGGTCCTAAGAGGGAAGTAGGTACATAGCAATATTCAAGCAATGCATCAAGAGGCAAGAAAAATCTCAAATAAACAACCTAACCTTACACCTAAAAGAGGTAGAAATAGAACAACAAATGAAGCTTAAATCCATGACAAGGAGAGAAATAATAAATATTAGAACAAATAAATTATACAGAAAGTAAAAAAAACAATAGAACATATCAATGAAACCAGGAGCTGGTTCTTTGAAAGTGATAAACCGCCTAAGCCAGGCTTATCAAAAAGAAAAGAGAAAGGACCAAAATAAATAAAATCACAAATGAGAGAGGAGAGATAACAAACAATACCCCAGAAATACAAACACTTATAACAGAATATTATGAAAAACTATGCCAACAAATTGGATAGCCTGGAAGAAATGGATACATTTCTAAAATCATAAAAACTACCAAAACTGAAATATGAATAAATAGAAAACTTGAATACATCAATAACCAGCAAAGAAATTGAATCAGTAACCAAATATCTCCCAACAAACAAAAGTCTAGGTCCAGATGGCTTCACAGGTGAGTTAAAGAGTAGTTAATACCTATTCTTCTCAAACTACTCCAAAAAATAGAAATGGAAGGAAAGCTTGCAAATTCATTCTATGAGGCCAGCATCACCCTCATGAAAACCAGATAAAGACTCCACTAAAAAAAAGAGAACTATAGGCCAATATCCCTTATGAACATGGATGCAAATATTCTCAATAAAATACTAGCAAATTGAATCCAACAGTACATTAAAAGAATCATTTACCACGATCAAGTGGGATTTATTTCTAGGCTGCAAGGCTGGTCCAATATTCACAAATGAATCAACGTGATATACCACATTAATAAAGGATAGGAGCCATATGATTCTTTCAATAGATTCAAAAAGCATTTGACAAAGTAAAACATTCATGATAAAAACCCTCAACATAGCAGGGTTAAAGTGAAAATATCTCAACATAATAAAGGGCATATATGAGAAACCCACAGCTAATATCCTCATTGGGGAAAAACTGAGAGCTTTTCCTCTATGGTCAGGAACAAGACAGGGATGTTCACTCTCACCACTGTTATTTAACAGAGTACCAGAAGTCCTCACCTCAGCAATCAGACAACAAAAAGACATAAAAGCCATCCAAATCATCAAGGAAGAAGTCAAACCTTCACTATTTGCATATGACATGATACTCTATATAGAAAACCCAAAAGAGTCCACAAAAAATTACAAGAACTGATACACAAATTCAGTAAAGTCACAGGATATTAAATCAGTGTACAGAAATCTGTTGCAATTCTATACACCAATAATGAAGCAGCAGAAAGAGAAATCAAGGAATAAATCCCATTTGCAATTGCACTAAAAACTATAGATCCCTAAGAATAAACCTAACCAAAGAGGTGAAAGATCTTTACTATGAAAACTCTAAAACACCGATGAAAGAAATTGAGATGACACAAAGAAATGGAAAAACATTCCATGGCCATGGATTGAAAGAACAAGTATTATTAAAATGTCTGTATTACCCAAAGCAATCTACACATTTAATGTAATCCCTATCAAAATACCACCAGAATTTTTCTCAGAGCTAGAGCAAACAATCCTAATTTGTACGGAATCACAGAAGACCCCAAATAGCCAAAGCAATCTTGAAAAAGAAAAGCAAAGCTGGAGGCATCATGATTCCAGACTTCAAGCTATATTACAAAGCTGTAGTTATCAAGACAGTATGGTGCTGGCACAAAGACAGACACATAGAACAATAAAACAGAATAGGAAACCCAGAAGTGGACCTACAGCTATATGGTCAATTAATATTTTACAAAGCAGGAAAGAATATCCAATGGAAAAAGAGACAGTCTCTTCAACAATTGGTGTGGGGAAAACTGAACAGCAATGTGCAAAAGAATGAAACTGCACACTTTCTTTCACCATACCCAAAAACATAAATTCAAAATGAATTAGAGACCTAAATGTGAAACCATCAAAATCCTGGAAGAGAACATAGGCAGTAACTTCTTTGACATGGGCCATAGCAGCTTCTTACTAGATACGTTTCCGTAGGCAAGGGAAACAAAAGCAAAAACAAACTATTGGGACGTCTTCGATATATAAAGCTTCTACACAGCAAAGGAAACCATTAACAAAACTAAAAGGCAACCTCTGGAATGGGAGAAGATATTTGGAAATGACATATCTGATAAAGAGTTAGTATCCAAAATCTATAAAGAACTTACCAAACTCAACACCCAAAAAACGAATAACCCAGTTAAAAAAGGGGCAGAAGACATGAATAGACATTTTTCCATAGAAGACCTAAAGATGGCCAAAAGACACATGAAAATATGCTCAACATCACTCATCATCAAGGAAATACAAGTCAAAACTACAATGAAGTATCACTTCACACCAGTCAGAATGGCTAAAATTAACAACACAGGAAACAACAGGTGTTGGCAAGGATGTAGAGAAAGGGGGACCTGCTTACACTGTTGGTGGAAATACAAACTGGTGCAGCCACTCAGGAAAACAGTATAGGGGTTCCTCCAAAAGTTAAAAATAGAACTACCCTATAATCCAGCAATTATGCTACTAGGTATTTACCGCGCGCGCGTGTGTGTGTGTGTGTGTGTGTGTGTGTGTGTTTACATATACACATACATGCACACATAAAAAAGAATGAAGTCTTGACATTTGCAACAACGTGGATGGAGCTAGAGAGTATTCTACTAATTGATATAAGGCAGTCAGAAAAAGACAAATACCATATAATTTCACTCATATGTGGAATTTAAGAAACAAAACAAATGATCATAGGAGGGGAAAAAGAGAGGCAAACCAAGAAACAGACTTTTAACTATAGAGAACAAACTGATGGTTACCAGAGGGGAGCCGGTCAAGGGGGATGAGTGAAATAGGTGATGGGGAGTAAGGAGAGCACTTGTTTTGATGAGTACCTGGTGGTGTATGGAAGTGTTTAATCACTAAAATTTACACCTGAAACTAATATTGCACTGTTAATTTTACACTGTTAATGTTAAATTTAAATAAAAACTAGAGAAAAAAAGTAACCTATTGCTGAACCTTTAGGTTGTTTCCAGAATTTCATAGAAATAATGTTATTATAATTATCATTGTATAAAAATCTTTGTATAGATGTCTTATTGTTTTCTCCAGAGAAATTACAGGTGAAATTTTAGGGCCTTTGATACATATTGCCAACTTGCTCTCTGGGAAGAGTGTGCAAATTTACATTCCACCAAAAAATATAAGAGGGCTCATTTTTTAGACACCCATCAACAATGAATTTATTTTTAATTTTAGCCAACATAATAGTCAAAAAAGTGCTTCATTTTTTCTTTAATTTTGAATGTCTAAGTAGTAGTGAGATCAGCATGTTTTTATATATTTTTGGGCCATGTCTTCTTTTGTGAACTTACTACTCATTTTTGACCAATTTTCTGCCAGAGTAATTATCTTTGTCTTACAGATTTTTTATAAACTTTTTATATATTGCCATTTGTCTCCTAATTTGTATTATAGTGTTTTTATATATACATACAGCAGCTTTAACTTTATGAAATTATATCTGGCAAAAGCTTATTTTGTGATTTTTCTCTTTATTTGCTCAGTGTAGCTTTTTTCCCTTTTTTCTTTTAAAGTTTTTATTCATTTAAGGTGTAGAACTTAGTTATTCATCACTTATGTGTAACACCCAGTGCTCATCACAAGTGCCCTCCTTAATACCCATCACCCATTTAATCCATCCCCCACCCACCTCCCTCCATCAACCCTCTGTTCTCTATCGTTAAGAGTCTTTTACAGTTTGCTTCACTGGTTTAGCTTTTCGTACCATAAGATCATAAATACTCACCCCATCTAGTTCTTTTATAAATTTAATATTTGCATTTGAATAATTAAAATTTTTGTTGCCTTAAATTATCAACTATGGTTAAAACTTTATTTTTTTCCCAAATAGACAATCATCCCATGATCTCAATATCTGCATTTTAAAGTGGCTCCTTACAGGGGCACATGGGTGGCTCAGTCGGTTGAGCATCTGACTTCAGCTCAGGTCATGGTCTCACGGTTTGTGGGTTCAAGCCCCGCATTGGGCTCTGTGCTGACAGCTCAGAGCCTGGAGCTTGCTTCGGATTCTGTGTCTCCCTCTCTCTCTGCTCCTCCCCTGCTCCACACTCTGTCTCTCTCTCAAGAATAAATAAAGGTAAAACATTTTTTTAAGTGGCCCTTACATCTCCCAAATTATGACTCAGTGACAAAATGTATCATAAATTGCTTTACATTCAAGTTTCCTACCTCAAAATTTGCTGATAATGATGTCTATCTCTCTGTTTCCTAATTTCTGTACCATCTCCCTTTATCGTCAATTTAGACTTTTCCTATATATTGACTCAACTATTCTCCATTGCATTCTCTTTTCTATGCCTCAGATTTGTGCTGCCCACTGTCTCTGGATACCTCCACCTAGACAGTCTACACAAGGAGCACAGGGACCATCACACTTAAAACTAAACTGATTATCATTCCTTCCAAACTGCTCTTCTTCCTGAGTCCTATGTCTCAATGAACAGCATTGAGAGCCACTCAACTTTTGTAAAAATCAGCCTAGGTTCTATCCTATTAATCATCGCATTAGTGAATGGGATCATGGGACACTTATCAATGTCGATCATTTTAATCTCTCATGTCTCCCTCCTTTTCTGTTATTTCCTACTGAAGACACCATAATACCGTTCTTATACATTCTTCACTGGAATTTTGAAATATTTTACTAACTGGTCTCCCACCTTCTTTTGTCATTCTTACCTAATGCACCCCCAGCTATTACGGAGTATTCTTTTCAAAATGCAAATCTGATTTTTTTTTTTTACTCCTTACTTAAGATTCCCACACCTTAAGATAAACTTAGCATAATCTTCACACCCTTCATATTTTAGCTTGTCTTGGCCTGAGCAGCTTCAGTGGAGTGTTGAAAAGTAGAGCCCAGGAGGTGGTAAATGGAGGAATTAAGAAAGGTTGAGAAAGTACGAACAAGGTGTATGGAATACTCTTCTGAACTTGAGAAAGATCAGAAGAAAAGTGATAAGAAGGGAAAATAAGGTAAAGGGAAAGGTTGGTTTGTTTATATGTTAGGATAATCAAGGCTTGCATGAGTTTATATGCTATGAGAGAACAGCTAAGGCTACCAGAAAGGTTGGGGTTATGGAAGCTAGATCTTTGGCAAGAAGGTTGGGGATGGAGTTTAAATACATTAAGTTATCTTGCATTAGAGAAAGGACATGTCATGATTTTCTGCCTACTACATGCTATGTGCATTTAATGATACTGAATTTAGGCTTACCAGTATTATTTTAGTACGTAGCCATGTTTTTTAAATTTTTTTAAATATTTATTTATTTTTGACAGAGAGAGACAGAGCATGAGCGGGGATGGGGCAGAGAGAAAGAGAGACACAGAATCTGAAGCAGGCTCCAGGCTCTGAGCTGTCAGCACAGAGCCAGACGCAGGGCTCGAACTCACAGACCGCGAGATCATGACCTGAGCAGAAGTCAGATGTTCAACTGACTGAGCCACCCAGGCACCCCTATAGCCATGTTTAAAGTGACCATGTCAAGTCTTAACCTATTCTCTTTCATTGAAATACATAGCAAAGTTCATAAGATTTTAATAGAGTACATTTATGGAAGAAGAGTTTTCTGAATTTCCTAGCATGGAACTATTCTGTCACACTGCCTGGGTTCAAATTGTGGCACTACCATTTCATAGCTGCATGAATTTGCCTCAGTTAGCTAATCTGTGAGACAAGAGAAAATAAGAGTGTGTTTCATGGGGCTATAAATTAGGTAATGTGTGAATTGCTTTTAGCCTGCATCAAATATATCCTAAATAAGTATTACCTACTATTAGTTATTATGTTAGGAATGGACAGGTTGAAGGAGATAATAGATTAAGGTGACTCTCCATTCCCATTTTGTTCAATAAAATTAACTCAAGAATGAAAGTAAGAATACATAAGGCTCTAAGGCCAGTCAAGTTGGAAGTTTAGAAGAAGCCCATATATTTTCCAGGAAATCTTTATTGCACACCTACCATGAGACAAGCAACATGCTAAGAATTGGGCACCCATAGTACCATACTAAAGCAGACCCAGCCTCTGTCCTCATGAAGCATACAAACAGATAGTAAGCAAAGAATCCCACTAATAATATAAAATCATATTTGTGATACAAACTGTAGAAAAAAATACAGAATGTATGGAGTCTTTTTCATAGGAAGACCTTATTTAGACTGAAGGAGCAGAGGAAGTCTCTCTGAGGAACTGGCAGTTAAGGACCCCTATAAGCTGGGTATGGATTAGAAGGGTAAAGGGAAAAGGATATTTCAGGAGATCCATAATGTGGTCCTGAATTTGGTGAATGGCCATGGTTATAGAAACAGAGGAAGAGACAAAAATGATGACGTCATGTTAATTCTCCTTTTAAAACATAGTGACTTGGGGTGCCTAGGTGGCTCAGTAGTTAATTGTCTAAATCTTAATTACAGCTCAGGTCATAATTTCAGGGTTTGTGAGATCGAGCCCTGCATCAGGCTCTGCACTGACAGCATGGAGCTTGGGGTGCTCTCTCCCTCTCTTTCTGCCCCTCCCCACCTCTCTCAAAAATAAATAAATAAACATTTTTTTAAACTTAAAAAAACTTAGTGCTTCTCATATATTAAAGGATAAGGGCTAGTAAGGAGTTAAGAATAAGTGGACCAAGATGATTAGGGTTTTTTATGGTCCCAGTCACTGAGATAAAGAAAAGATAATGAATCAGAGATTTATTCTTAGTGTTTTAGATTTAATGGGCTTTTTTGATGTGGGATGAAAACTTAGATTTGAGCATATTGAAAGTAATGAATTCAAGCAAATTAGGGACCTGTGCTGGAAGATACAAAGGAAAAAGAACTGACGTATTGACTACCTACTGTGTGCTATACCAAGATAGAAACTTCACATATATTTTTGTAAATATTACTAAACCTAATACCCTATGAGAGAGAAGTAAGCTCTGGGGAAGCAGAAGAGAACAACTGAGCAGAAAAGAAACGGGAAAATAACCAGAAGCTAATGATGGTATGGAGGCGTGGGAACCAAAGATGAAGTCTTAAGAATGTGGAAGTGTCCACAGGTCTGAAAGCACTGCTCATCTTGGCAACAGGACTTTGTATTGTTTCATTTTATCTTTCACACATAATCACTGAGATTCCAACCTCTGGTTTGCAAAAATTATATATTCACCCATACATTCATTCTGTCCTTCATCCAACAATTATTAACATACATCATTAATGCCACCATGTACTGGCACTGATGCAATCACTAGAAATTCAGTAGTGAACAAAACAATAGCCCAGCTCTCATGGCTCTTACATTTTACTAAGGAGAAACAGACAAAAAGTGAATGCGTGCTGTGTCAGATGGTCACAGTGCTGTGAAGAAAATATATCAGGATTAAGAGAATAGGAATTGCTGGAGAGGTTGGTCGGGAGAGGCCTGCCTGATTAAATGGCATTTGAGTAAACACTTTAAAGAGTGAAAGGATGAACGACGACATGGATAGATATCTTTGGGGAGTACATCCCATTCGGAAGGAACAGAAAGTGCAAAGACCCTAAAATAGGAAAGTCTTTGGCAGGAAACCATGGAGGCTTTTTAAAAGGAAGAAAGACATGATCTGACGTAATTTTTCAAAGGATCCTTTTAGCTGTGATGTTGATACAAGATCCTAGACGGGCAAGGGCAGAAGCAGGGAGACTGGTTAGAAGGCCATTGTAACAACTCAGGCGAGAGATTGGCAGGAGGGAGAACAAATACGAAATAGTGTCAGAAGGCCTCAACTCCCTTGTTTCAAATGAAATGATGTGTGTGAAAGTATTGTACAAAGCATAGTTCTATTCAAATGTAAGGGGCCATGGTTATTGTTATTTTCTTATGAGTCCCCCACCCCTTTGCCCATTATTTCAGACCCCATCTGGATGGTATAGCTGTGTGCTTATTCAGTCCTCATTGAAATTAACAGCCACGTTCCCTTTAAGAGCCATCTCTGTGAATGTGAATCAGACATTGCTTCTTGTGTTTTTATTGTTTTATACTACCACACATACCCAGGCACGCTGTATACTTCCCTCTGTTGCTTTCATTGCTCTTACATTTTCCCTAAGGTGCTTCTTCTGTTCTTGACATACCATTTTTTCCTTCTTCCCTTTTTCCTGGAGGGACTGGGCTATCTGTTATCATGCTTAATGTTTTCTCTGTCCACCCATCTGTTTATTTTAGCTTGTTTCTTCCCTCCTGTCTGCTGGCCTCTTTATAGATTCCTCTGTTCAATAGTTTAAACTCCATGACACTGCTTTGTTTATCCTCTCAGCTAGCATAGTATATTATTCCCCATCTGCTACAGAAAGAGCCCCAGTGCCCCACAAAGTTAACTAAGCCCCTCTTGTCTGAACAAGTTTTTCAGTCAGGCATTCAAGTTTCTAATCTACCCCATCTTCCCTGGTTATGAGTGTGACAATATTATTTCTAAGCAAGCCATGCTCAATAGATCTCATCTTTTGTTCTTTTTTCCTTCAAATGCCTCAGATAAGATTTAATGGTCTGTTGCCTCAGAGGTAGGCGGTTTCAATATCAGTCCATCAGTAAGTATTTATTGAGTATTTGCTATGTGACCAGCAGTGTGCTGTGGGCCGAGTTTATATCCAAAGCTCTAAAAAGCACGGTCCAAGGCACAGGAATTTCCCCAATCTCGGTGGAGATGTAGCACTAACATGTATTTGCTATGCACTCATTGCAATCCAGGAATTGTGCTAGAAACTAGGAATACAACATGAATTTTAAAAAGAAAGACATCTATCCTTATGGAGCTCATAGTCTAGCAAGGGAAAAAGACACATGTTAAAAATTATTTACAGTTCAATCAAATATGTACAAAATGCTCTGGGAACACAGAGGAGTGAAAGGGATTAGTTCTGCCTCGGGTAATTGTGGAAAGCTTCACAGAGATGGTGATATTTAACATGGAGTTTAATAAATTAGTGTTAATTAAGCAGAGAATTAATAATAAAAGCTAATATTTATTGAGTACTTATGAGGTTTCAGGCACGGTTCTACATGCTTGAGAATTGACTCATTTAATTCTCACAGTAACCCTATCAGGTTCCCTGTTTTTCCCATTTTACTGATTAAGTAACTGACAAGCAGGTTAAATAACTTGCGCAAGGTCAAACAGCTAGGAAGACATCAAAACCAAGATGTGATTCTGAAGTCTGGCTCTAGAACCTGGCCCTTAAACACTGTCTTCTGTGTCTCTCACAAAAGAAAAAAAAAAAAAAAGAAGGAGGAAGGCGGTATTTCAAGCAAATCAGTGCGTTTGAAAAGTATAGTATCTATACATGTTGGGAATAAAATACAGCCATGGGACCTTAAATCCAATACACAATCCCTGAATCAACCAGGTAGTAGGGTCTGACTGGTAAACCCATTCTTTTTTTCAGTAGGAATTCATAGAATGGACCAAACTGAGAGGCAATACTGAGTAAAATAATCCAGTTTTCTTTATCAGTCTTAGCATGATATAAAAGGGCAAAGGGATGTACTGATTAAGCTGCTGACAATGTCAACTAGAGCATCAGTTGGTTATTCCCAGTGTTACACTGTGACTACAGGGTTCTTGAGAACCCAAAGTGTTCACTAGCAACATGCTATCCAGCTTCTCCTTGCCCCCCTCAGAAGCTAAAAATAGCCTCAAAGGCCCTCAGTCCTATACCAGGGAGTGGTCTGAGGCCCTAAGGTCGACCTGCCTGGCATCCAGTTGATTTCCTTTTTAGCAACCCCACATTTCGACTTCCAATTTCATAATGACACAGCATTTACCATATATACATACATATATATCACCACATTATAGAGCTGCCAATTTTATGAAAGAAACAGAAATGAAAGGATTCTGAAGAAGAGGGTAGTCAGAAATAGTGCTGTAAGATTGAAGAAGAATCGGAGATAAAGTAAGAAAAAGAGCTGGCCTCCTGCAGCAGGTATAAAGGTCTCCTTCTAAAAGGTGAACCAGGACTTTCCGAAGAAGCTCCTGACACGTTCCACAGGTTCACTTGTGCCAGAGAAAGGAAACCGAATAGGAGACAGTTTTGTCTCCTCACCAAGAACCGAAGCGACAGTGTGCACATTTGGCCCAGCTAAATGAGAAACGTGCTTTATTCCCAGGCAGCATATAACAGAGATTTGAGAGTCTGCCAAGACTTATAAAGCCCCCCGAATGCTTCCCACTTCTGTTGATATATATGAGAATGAATTCTCATTCTCCTTATGAAGCCAGGAATGTATCTCTAACGTCTTTGAATTTCTGGGTAGGAAAATGAATGGTTTAGGGGCACTAGCGATGTTTTCATCTCTTCTTCCTGCTGCTTCTAGTAAGAGATGGACTGCATCTCATAAGACTGGCAAGACAGTGTTGGCAGGAGACCAGTCAGCCTGATCGAGTGGTTTATTATTTCAATTGAATTGTGAGAGAAAGGAGAAAAGTACTCAGATAAAACCGTAAGACTGTATTAGATACTACAGAGCATAAAAGAGATGGCGCAGGAAGAGAAATAGTGGAGGACTATCCCAGCAATTGTCAGAAGATACCATAAAAATGGGATGGGGTAACATTAACCTTCTCGGTTGTCTCTATACCAACAAATAGCCGGTGGAAAATTATTGAACTGAACTTTAAAAGAAATGGACCTTATTTGGTAAATATCATCTCTTACATCTTATGGGGATGTTTTGCAATGTGCTTCCTGAGTGGAATATGACTATGGAAAGGTATATCGTGTTTGGAATAAATAGGTCTAATTGAAGGGCTGGGGGAGGAGCAGTGTATGTCAAAAAGATATACACATGCATTGAAATCCACAAACCTGAAAGTGAGGCATGGAGGAAGCAGCTGCAGGAGAGTGAAATGAAAGAAAAACAGAAATGTTATCCTGGGACTACATCAGAGACCTCATAACCAGATGGTTAATATGGACAGGCAAGATAGAGGAGCGATGTAAGCCTTTGCAGACTTCAGATGAAAATCCCACTCCACTAAAGGCAAAACATCTGAAAAATTATTGAATTGCCTTGTTGGAAATTTAATCCCACAGAAGAGAGAGAAGCCATGAGGGGTCTTGCTGCATTGGCTTATTTCTGGCTCCTTATAAAAATCCGTTTGGGGAAAGTGGCAGCTAAAAGAGTCTTGAAGGAAAGTAACCATCCCATATCATCCTAGAGTTCATTAGGCCACAGAGAGGAACTCAGCTTGGACATACATGTATGCCCCACCTTTAGTACATCCCATTTCAGGAAGTTCAGACGAAACAATAGAAAACAATCCCACAGTCGGTGACTCTAACTTGAGGATGGATCAAGAAGAATGAGAAGCTGTCAAATAGAAAGTTGACGACATAATCACTCAGTTTCCCAATGAGTAAGAAAAGAGTCAAGCATTTAGATAATTCAATAGCGAATGGTCATATGAGAAAATAAAGATCACATTACCAATGATGATCATAAAACAGTGGCATCAAGGATTAAGGATGTTTCAGAAGTACCAAAGCCTCAAATTATCTGAATTCCAAAAAAAGTATTAGGAAGAAAGAAAATGTATTTGGTCTATTAAAAGTTTTTAAGAAAGGGAAAGAAAATACACCCACTACTTAGAGCAGATGGTATACTGTTAACTTACAATTAGTGAGAAGTGCTCAATTCCTATTATCTTTCTAGCATCCCCATAGAGAATGCTCTTAGAACTGAAAAGGTAGGGAAAATATATTTGAGAGGTGAAGCCCAAGACAGGAAAGGATATAGTAAAAGCACATCACATTAGCTTCATGGAATTTAAACCCAAAATGTCTGGCATGAACTTGCTACTTTAAAGCCTGAGCTACCTACATAAAAAGAATACAGTGATTAGAGTACCCTTCTGTACTAAGCCAACCATGGTTACACCCAAGCCTCACTCATCTGTCTCTCCCACTCACGAGCCCCTCCCACTCCTTCTTTGCCCCATTTCAGTTCCCGGATTCTCGCTTGCTTCTGTCTCATCTCTCGATTACTTTTTTCACTCACCTTCCCCACCAATCTACAACTTTATTTCCAAGCCTATGCTCTGTCTCTGACCTCCCGTCTCAGCATATTCATGCTAAGCCCTCAGTTATCAGAGTTCTGCTGAATATAAACTCAAGATTTCCTTTTCTCACTGTACAGACCCCCCTCCCTGCTTCCCAGCTCAGAGGGTATCAAAAATAAATTGCATGCTCTATGTTTGAAAGTATCTTTGTATGATATTGCTGTATCACACTGCTGAAAAATAAATGTTGCCTCAGGTTCTTTAGAAAAGGAAAAGGTGGATGTGGCAGGGAAAGGGTAGAAGTAGACGAGAATGCTGGAGGTCTGACTCCAGTGAAAGTCTCCAAAGATCATTAAACTTTCAACTTGAGAGAGTTAGTAAAGAAAGAAGTTATTAAGAATCAGCATAAATTCATTGAGAATGTACCATACTATCTCATTTCCTATTTTGAGAGCTTTATTAGGCAGGTAGTGTGAACTTGGAGTAAAAGATAAGAACCTGTGACATTGGTTATGGTACAGATAAGGATAAGATGATTAAACAGCTACACCCAAATAATGTAAATATTGGATCCCTTTCAGACTGAAGCCATAGGATTGTCCACAACACTGTTGTCCTGGTCCTGGCCTTTGAATGGCACTCTCGACAGGTTTGGAGAAAGTACGTTAATCAGATGTGTAGAAGACTTAAAGCTAGGAAAAACAGTTAACATGCCAGATAACAATCACAACTTGAAAGTACTTCAATCACCAATAAAAACTAGGGGAAAACTAACAGATTTATGCCAAGCATAATAAATTGAGTATGATACAGCAAGGATAGGATTGGGGGCCTCTAGTTCCTCACTCTTTGGTCCAAAAATTTATATCAAACAGAAATATTGACTGATTTAGGCTTTTTCAAATGTTTATTTATTTATTTTGAGAGAGTATGTGAGTAGGAGAGGGGCAGGCAGAGAGAGAGGGTGAGAGGGAATCCCAAGCAGTCTCCGCACTGTCAGTGCAGAGCCCGACTCGGGGAAATCAAGAGTCAAACTCCTAACCGACTGAGCCACCCAGGCACCCCCATACTGATCCAGTTTTTAAAAATACTTTTGATTATCCCAAAGAAATAATTAACTGACAAAGACGTGATTCTGGAATTCTATAATCCTTGACAATGTTAATTTTGGGAACACTTAATTTAAATCAAATGTGTCATCTATACTTTAAAGAATTTGGCATCACTTTCTCCGCATGCACATTCACACATAAACATTTCCACTAATCAGGGTTGGCTATAGCAGATTGCTTGACCTTTGTATATGCATACCCTGCTTGGAATAATGAATGTAGGTGTGTGTCCAGGGAGGAGTAGAACAGCCATATGTCCTTTACTTATTATACGTGTCTTTCAGTGAACTCCAAATTCTAGATGTGTATTCAAAGATACTCATAAGCTGGCAGTACTAAATGGAAGCTTTGGGTTTTAAACAATGTCCACATTTTCAGGCACATGGTATGGTAATTCATTTTCTTTGCTATTCTTTCCAAAATAATTTATAATAGTTATCATTGTTCTAACCTCTTCCAGATTAAAAAACTATATACAATGTCTTAATAACTATGAGGACTACATAACACCATGTGCTGATAAAATTTAGAGGCTCCAAGACCTTATTTTATTAGTTTTACATTAAGCATAAGGTTTTAATAAATCACAACAGCAAATCTCCGATGTAGAGAAGAAGGTATATTTACTATACACAGAATGTGAACTTGCCTCTTAAAATAAAATCTTTTAAAATATACATTGTTTCTTTTGAATAAGCCTTCAAGGTTTTGATGACTATCTAGGGAATTTCCTGTTTAATCATTGTTTGAATATTTTTGGTGATTTCAGTCAAGCTGTGATCTGATTCAATGAAACAAAGAAATTTTTGACTAATTTATTTCCTAGATTGAAAAAATTATTTTCTATCACATGTAAATAGCTTTATAGCTGGCGAGTGACCTTATGTACTTACTACCTTAAAACATTATTAGAAAATATTAAACATGTCCAGATACTTTGACTATGATTATTTTGCATTTAAAGAAGTGCTCAGGGGCACCTGGGTGGCTCAGTAGCTTAAGTGTCCAACTTTGGCTCGGGTCATGATCTCACGGTTGGTGGGTTCGAGCCCCGCATTGGGCTCTGTGCTAACAGATCAGAGCCTGGAGCCTGCTTCTGATTCTGTGTCTCCCTCTCTCTGTCCCCCTCCTCCACTTGCACTGTGTCTCTCTCATAAAAATAAATAGACATTTAAAAAAATACTTTTTTAATATAAGTGCTCAAATCTATTTTTGATTCTCATGCTAATAAAAATGTTTAGTAAATCAACAAGTATCTATTAACCCATACAAATATGTGCCTAATATTACACTGTATATTTAGCACATAAATAAATGAAAGCTATATTTATTTTAACAGATATTTGAGTACCCATTATGTTTCAGTGATCTGCAGGAGCAAGATATGCCACAGGAGACACAAAGATGAATTAAAGCCTGCTAAGAGACTGCATATAGGAAGCTAAATATAGAAACTATCTACAACATGAAGTAGAATTTGCTAAATAGAGAAATAGTGGATGAGTCAGCATAGCAGTGCTTATGACCATAGAATTTGAAGTCATGCAGCACTGGTCTGAATCCCTGCTTCATTATTTACTTAATTTTGTACCTTAAATCTGATTCACTGCATCATGTATAAAATGTGTTGAGGTTTAAATGAGACAGTGCTTTAAAATCGTGGCATTGGTCTGATACATAGAAAGAACTCAAAAGTTGTCTGCTATCATTGGTCCCGTATAATAGATAAAATGCTATAGGTCACTAGGGGGAATATAAAGATGGGGAGGGGAGAAAGAGAGGTCAGGGGGAAAGGAGGAGATGAAGGAAAAAGAGGAAGAGACAAAGAGATTACATCTTCAATTTGGTTGGGAAAGGCAAAAGAAGGATTGAGGAAATCTTCATGAAGTAGTGGCATGTCAGATGTCTTTGAAGGATGGGTAGGAGTTTTCAAAGTGGAGATGAGAAGGAAGGGTATCCTAGACAGATACCCTCAACATAAAAATAGGTTCCAGAGGAGTCCATTGACAGGTGTGTTCAGTGTAGCTGAAACATGTGGTATTTGGAAGCGATAAATAAGACCAAAAAAGACATTGTTAGAAAGCCTTAAATGCCAGACTTAGATGTGAGACTGTATTTAATGTAACAGATTTTTGAGTAAGGTAGTGAGAAATTGAGTCCATGCTGTACAGCCTGGATTAAGATGACAACATTGCATAGGGTGGAATGGCAACTGAAGACTATGAGCATGAGACTCATCACATAGGCTCTTAACTGAATTAGAGGTAACAGGAAACTAATGAGCAATGGTTCCAGATTGTAGCCGACTTGGAAAGAAGATTCAAAAGATATTGCAGATCCAGAACTCACAAGACTTGACCACAGATGAGATGCTGGAGGAAGGAGAAATTGGAGTAGATCACACTCTCAAATTTCAAGCCTCCGTGATTGGAAAAATCCTACCACTGTTGACAAAATGAAGGAAGTCACGGGACGCCTGTATGGCTCAGTTGGTTGAGCGTCCGACTTCGGCCCAGGTTATGATCTCACGGTTTGTGAGTTCGAGCGCCACGTCGGGCTCTGTGCTGACAGCTCAGAGCCTGGAGCCTGCTTCAGATTCTGTGTCTCCCTCTCTCTCTGCCCCTCCCCCACTCATGCTCTGTCTCTCTTTCTCTGTCAAAAATAAACATTAAAAAAATTGTTTTTTTTAAATGAAGGAAGTCAGAAGGAAGACCCAGTTTTGCAGTGTTGATGATAAGTTTAGTGAGTGGAGAATCTGTGTTACCAATTTCTAGTAACAATGCCTGTCGTGAAGCTGACAAATGTAGATCTTGAGTTTGTGAGAGTGATTCTGAATAGAGATATTGATTTGGACATCAAGTGCCCACCTACAGACAGACTGCAGTACAGTTGAAATTATATCTTCAACACATTGAAAAGAAAATAGTGAAGAGTCTTATAAATTTTCTATCACCTTACTCCTACTAGAGAGATGAACAAATGAAGTACATATTATAATGTAAACCTTGTTTCGGTTTGAAAACTCCAAGTCATGAGCATATTGTCATTTAGAGCTTGAAATGGAGAAAAAAGTAAAACGAGGGTAACCAGGGTCATAAAGAGAAGAACAGAAAATAAAATGCCAAAGAGAATATAGGAAGATTGCTTTAAGAGTCAGACCTCCTTGAATGTGGACCTTGAATTCGAACAAAATATTCTCTTGGTAAAAAGTTAAAGACAAAAGCAGAAAATGTTAACAGCATACTAATTTGACAAACATTGTTACAGCCTTCTGTTTTTGTTTTATGAAAGAAAGTATTTCTTATTGTTGATGAAACATCTTCTGTGCTTCACATATTAAGCACACTTCCAATTAATATGAAGAACAAAGCAATGTGTAACCACATGAAAAATCGTCAGCGGTGAATGAAGAAAATCCTAGTTCTTTAAAAGTAAAAGAGCAGCATCTTATTTAGCTATTAGATGAATCTAATTAATTAACATAAATTAGAATTTTTAAATAATGAAATATACTCTTCAAGACATGACAGGTGGGGATGCTATCAAAGCACTTTCCTAAATGAAAATCTGGAACCCAAATGCAGTGATACAAATGCATAGCATTCACATTTTTATTCCCCTCATTCCTAGCAATCTAAAGTTTTCTAGTTTAAGTGTGTTACCCTTTTGTGCTTTTTATTACTTCTGCATCCTTCAAAGTTCAAAATTGGGAAAAAGTAAGCTACAACCGCTGAAAAGGGTGTCATTTCTTCTGTCCGCAGAAACACTATTTTAGATCATCTGGTAGAAATCCTATGGAAAGCAGCCAATTAGGTCTTGTGTTTCTAGGCTGGATACACACACACACACACACACACACACACACACATTTTGCCTATCTTTCAGAAGACAAAAATTTTTAAGCTACCATTACGAAAAGCATTAACTACAAGAACTATACTACTGAAAGCCTCCTAAGTTACATAATGCAACATTATATATTAAAAAAAAAAAAACAAAAAAAATGGGGCATCTAGTGGCGCAGTTGGTTAAGCATCTAATCTTGGCTCAGGTCATGATCTCACGGTTTGTGAGTTCAAGCCCTGCATCGGGCTCTGTGCTGACAGCTCAGAGCCTGGAGCCTGCTTCGGATTCTGTGTCTCCCTCTCTCTCTGCCCCTCCCCTGCTCATGTTCTGTCTCTCTCGAAAATAAAATAAACATTAAAAAAAAACAACAAAATAGAACTCTGGACTGATAGTAATTATTACATGGCAATGTTTTACAATGAACACTGTAAGTAATTCAGTGCCTATGTTTTAGGATGTAATTGGAAAAGCACTGCAGTACCTTGGAACTTTTGGGGAACTGAGCCACCTCGAGCAAGTTGTGGCCATGATCGATGAAGAAATGTGTATCAACTGTGGCAAATGCTACATGACCTGTAATGACTCTGGCTACCAGGTAAGAATTCTACTGTAATTAGGATGCTGTGAGGCATGTTTCTTCTGGTTTTTTAGCGGAAAGCATCTTCTGTTGCTAGGTGTGCAATTCAGACTAGACGTGCCCAATACTGTTCCTCAGCAGTGGTATGTCTGTCCCCTCGCCCTCTGGGCATAGTAATTTTTTTCAAAGGAAAGCCATAACTTATACTAACTGTGCCACCATTCAATGTACAGTGTTTTTTTAAAATATTTTATTACCCATAAAACTGGATGGAAAAATCCAACCCAAAGAGAAATCCACACAGTCATGCACATTAGGAAGCATTGTGCTTTAATACAGAGGGAAGGGAAAGGAATTACCATTTGTTGCCATCACCCTGAAAGGACTTGATTCTTTCTACCAAAAGAGAATTCTCTTCTGTCCAGTATTGACTGGGCTTCTGCTACCGTAAGAAAGAAAAAGCACTTTCCCATCAGGCCAGGTGTTGGGACTGGGAATTCCTTTGTGGCTGGAGAAGCCAGCAAGTTGTATTCTTATCACGTGCAGTAGCCATGGATTCATCCCAGTTCCTCACCCTTCATCTGAGAAGCTGCCAGGGGGTGACACAGGAAAAGCAGGGATTCAGCTGTCTTCAGTCTCACAACTACAGAATAATATTGTTTTCATTACGCTTTTCCAGCTATGAAGAAGTAAAGTAAAATAATACATTTAAAGATGATTAATGGAATTTTGAAGATAGATAAAATGGACTATTTTTAAAAATTGAACTTTATTAAACTCAGCCTGGAGGAAGATCCCATGTTGCTCGTGGTGGGATTGTGCATATTCTTCTGACCACCTAATTAAGAGATGTAACAGACATATTGAAATTTTTAAAAAATCTTCCTCTTTAATTTGACATTAGCTCTATGCCAAATTTTTACTCAACATATCACTTTTTTTAATATAGCTGAAAGGTGTCTCTAACAGTTATTTTGGAAATGCTAATCCTATCACACTGACTTTCATCTTGGCTTTCCTCTAATTAACCAATCAGAGATGAGTTAATAAGTCCTGTCACCAAAATCATAATAGTTCTCTAGTATCTCCATTCTTCTAAGTTACAGGGGCACGTGGTTGGCTTAGGTAAGTGTCCGACTCTTGATTTCAGCTCAGGTCACTATTTCACGGTTAGTAGGTTTGAGCCCCGAGTTGGGCTCAATGCTGATAGTGCAGAGCCTGCTTGGGATTCTCGCTCTCTCCCTCTCTCTCTGCCCCTCCCCTGTTCATGCTCTCTCTGTCTCTCTCTCTCTCTGTCTGTCTCTCTCAAAAAAATAAATGAACTTTAAAAAAATTTAAAAAGAAAAGAAGTTATGACTCCTTACCGTAAAATTCTAGCCTTGGTACAATGTCAAAAATAAAACCAACCCCCCCCAAAACCCTTATTAATGAGAAAAAAATCACAATTTTGCTTTAAAAAGTTTTTTAAGTACTCCTTTGATTCTTCTGTCTCAAGAAGATTTAAAAAAACAGAAAAAGTCTTCAACTGATTATAAAGTTTTATGTCTGCAAATTTTTAAGTATGAAATTTTTAAGATAAGCATTATTTTATTTTCAATTGCTTCTTGAGTTTCTATTTATAAAAGGGTACATAAGGAAGAGAAATAGTTTTTACTCATTCACACAGTCATCCAAGATGTTGTTTTATTTTTAAAAATGACAACAATTTATGTGAACAAAGTTTCTTATGGTTTGTCACTTCTTCAGTTATAATATGGTTGTTTCCTTAAAGATCCTTTTTTTTATATTAAGCATTCTGACATAATTTACTCTAATGAAACCATTTGTCTTTTATGTGCATAAAAGAGGAAACAATTATAGTTGCAAGTAGCTTCAATTGGGGGAAGGAAATTTTTTTTTAACAAAAAAAGTTATTTTGAATTGGATGATAACACGTTTTATATGAAACAGGACAAAAGTCAGAATCAAGGAATTGTTTACTTGGAAATCCTCAAACCTCAAAACTGGTTCTTAAGCTAACTTTTTTTTTTTAACTCCTATTTTCTTCTAAAAACTACATGCATAATTTGAAATCCAAGCAAATACATTCCTTGCTCCATCTGACAGTGACCCTTTTTCCCTGTCGAGAGCGAGGAGCATGAGGAGAGAAAGCACCCCACCGTCCTCAGGTAGCAGACACCCCATCCTGATAGGACTAGAAGGACGCGAGCTCTGCTCAGAACAAAGGAAACTAGAGACTTAACTGGTATGAAATAGTTCCCTCACGCAACACAAGAAAAATGTCTCCAAGGAAGTTTAAACAATGAATTTCTAATTTAAAAGGATTTCTTTTCTGTTGTGCCGTTGTTGTTGTTGTTGTTGTTGTTGTTGTTGTTGTTGTTGTTTTCCCTCTGGCACCTCAACTGTTGCTATAGTTGCACGCAGTGCTGGGCGTCGTTGTCTCCAAGCTCCGCTCTACTGCGTGGAGAAAAAGGTTGATGCCAAAAGGGGGGCGTTCTTGACCTTTTTGTTCAGCGACAGCAATACTCTTTATTTCCATTTGCAGGCTATACAGTTTGATCCTGAAACCCACCTGCCCACCATTACTGACTCCTGTACGGGCTGTACCCTGTGTCTCAGCGTCTGCCCTATTATCGACTGCATCAAAATGGTTTCCAGGACAACACCTTATGAACCAAAGAGAGGCTTGCCCTTAGCTGTGAATAATCTGGTGTGTTAAGGTGATTTGTGAAACAGTTGCTGGGAACTTTGAGGTCGCCTAGTATGCTGATCTTTTTAACTGTGATCATTATGTTCAGCTCTTTCTAAATTGAAACAAATACATAATTTCAAAAAAAAATTTCTGAGTGAATAATGTAATTTCTAAATAAATTTCCAAATTTTGAAAAATGTCTACTGCCAGTGGCCATGCAATTAATGGTCATAAAATAGAATAATTCTCCTGTGAGAATACTTGCTAAATAACTGCGTAGCAGTTAATTGGACATTCACCATCAGTTGTCCATTTTGAAAAACAGTAACTTTTTTGTGGCAATTAATGCAGTATTTCCAAATAGCCTGGTGCTGTGCTCTGTCTTTGATTTCTAATTGTAAGTGAAATTAAGTATTTTAGAACAAAGTACCATTTAACTTAGAAGAAAATGTTTCCAAGGAAACATTTTATAATTAAAAATTACATTTAATTTTAACCCTGTTTCTAAGCAAATGTAATTAGCTCCATAAAGCACAAATGAAGAAAGTCAAATGATTATTTACCGTGGCAGAAGAAAGCCAAAGAGGATTTGCAAAACTTTTTTAAGTCCCCTTTGTTAAAAATAGCTTCTTTGTGGGGGGGAGGCTAGAACCTCAAAGTGATAGTATTTAGTAATCCTTCGTATCACTCTGCTAGTCACCATTCAAGCCTGAGGTGGGTGTTCAAACTCTACCAATGAACCAACATGATATTCTTCTTTAAATATTTAAACTATGTTCCTAACAAAACAAGATATTAGGATGGAATTCTGGTTAAAGCTACTCTTTTGCTGTGCACAGATCTGCTCTGTCTGCTTCTAATAGTAGCCTTCATGATTATAGCAATTAATGTTTGAACAAAGACCAAATTATACAGCAGTGGGCCATGTGCTTCATTATTCAAGAGTGAAAAATATAGTATTGGTAATATATATTAAGTGGGCAAAGCCTATTTGACTACTCTCTATTTTAGTGTTTAATTTTTTAAAAGGTAATCAAATAAAAAGAAATATATATTTTCTGTTATTGCCACTATTTTTGTATTTCTCTATTTTCATAATCAACAAATAGCATCATATAAATTCATTTATCTCTTTTTTGTGGTATATTTCAATATGAATCCATAAGTAACATATCTTTAAGTAACAATCTGTGGTATATTTCTATGAAAAATGTAAGACCTAGAAAAATAAATGTTTGATTATGCACTTTTAGAAATGCACATTTACCGCAAAATCCGCATGATTGAGTAATATCAAATAAAATATCATAAAGCATCTTAAACAACATGGTCTTTTGCTGCCTCATTTGCAAGTACAACATCATGTCAACTATTTAGATTTTGAGGTGAAGTTTTTGATTAATCCTACAGTGAATTCCATCCAAGTGTGTATACAATGCTAGTTCAAAGCTAATGAGGGTAATGACAGTACAGTTATTTAAGTGTTTCATTTCCAGTCCTCTTGATCCAGGTTTTCCTACTGAGTTTAATTCCACTCTGCCAAAAGGCATCTTTCACTGGGCACAGGTCAGGGTTCTTGCAGTGGTTCATGGGCAGAGATAAATGAGAAATAGCAACCTACCATCTTTACTGTAACAAAAATCAGTGTCACTTAATAGTATCCCTTAGTTGAATGTGAAATATTAAAGACTTATATTAATGGACTCCCTTTTATGGTCCTGTCATGGTGGGGGCATCTTACCTTTTGGACTTGGTCACAGCTTAGTGAAGGGTTCGACTTGTCCAGGAAATAAATTTACTGGGGCTATGTGGATGCCATCATAATGTATTACCCCCACCTCAATCTGATGAGAGCTTTTTGCTCTGGGAGTTTTATGAAAGTCCATTCCATGCATATATGCCTGAGTCCTCTTCAAGACACTGACTGCCAGGCAGAAATTCCCTTAATAGAGATTAAAGAAAAAAGTAGTTTATGACTTTCGCCTCCTCCTCTGAGAAAGAATGAATGTGGCACTATAGCTCTTTTCTTGAACTGCTTTGGGGAACTGCACATGACCAGGCCTTTGAGCTAGGCCATGGCGATGTATGATTTTACACTGGTATGTTCCCCATTCACATTTCTGTTCTGTCCCTTTTCTACTGTACACCAAGAAGTATGTCTTATCCATGCTGTTTATAAGATGTGTAGTTTATATAGACTGTTTATAAGACATGTAGACAATTGCAGAGAGACTCCAGAGCAGAGGAAGGATGAAAGTCATGTCGTCCCATCCAGCAAGAGACCTCAAGCCCTTGGCCCTGACACACATGTTCTCATGACACCAGACCTTCAGACATGAGTGAAGACGTAGGATTAGACTAAGGAGTCTAATTTTGAGTGTTTCCTATATCTAAGAAATTGTATTAAATGATCTAAATATGTGATAGTTAATTTTATCTTGGCTGGTACCCAGTACCCAGATACTTGGTCAAGCATTATTCTGGATGTTTCTATGAGGTGTTTTTGGATGAGGTTTACAACATTTAAATTGGTAGACTCTGAGCTAAGCAGATTGCTCTCCGTAATGTAGGTGGGCTTCATCCAAGCAGTTGAAGGCCCAAATAAACAAAAGGTTGGTCCCACCCCACCTCCCCAGCAAGAGGGAATCATCCAGTGTTTGGGCTTTGGACATCCTTTGCAACATCGACTCTTCCTGGTTTTATAGCAAACTGTCTTTGGATTTGAACTATAATTCCTGAATCTCCAGCTGGCCAGACTCTTCTATCATATTTTGGACTCATTAAGCCTCCACAATCACTTGAGCCAATTCCTTAAAGTAAATCTCTTTATACACACACACACACACACACACACTCACACACACACACACACACACTCACACACACACACACACACACACACCCTGTATTGGCTTTGTTTCTCTAAAGAACCCTCATTAATACAACATATGTTATCTTATTTGCATTTTAAAATGATCAAAGGTAGGTTCTATTGTGTTTTTTTTTCTTATTTAACAAATGAGGACATGGATGCTTAAGGAGTCTAAGGAACATGTTACGGGTCACATAGCTAATTAGGTATGTTTCTGCGTGTGTTGGTGATGTCTAATATGCCCTCTGTTTTCTCTTTTGTTCATCCAGCCATTCATTCATTTAACCAATATTTATCAAATAACTACGATGTACCAGGCACTGGACTAAGGGCTGAGGGTGGGAACTGAAATGACGAAGGTTCCCTAAATGCCAGCCACTTAAAACCTACAGAGGAAATGGGCATGTAACAGTTGTTACAGAAAGTGTAGTCTGTGCTCAGAAAACAGTATTGAGAGAAGGGACATCGAAAACCTACCCCTTTGACAAGATAATAAGTTAAGCCAAGTTTTTAGCTCCATAAAAGACTTTTCTAAATAGGAAACAAGGAAAAGGAAAGCACAGAGGTATGTAAAGTCTGGAATGTCTAGAAAACTGTGAAAGCTTGGAATTAGCCAGAACAAAAGGAACATGTGGGATGTAAAGCAGAGAGAGAGAGAGAGGTTTGAATCACCTTAGAATCCCTCAGGGAATCAGAATCAGCATTTTGTTCATGTATGTATTCAAAAAACATTCCATACTTCCCTTATGCCAAGCACTTACTAGTTCATGCTGTTTCTACTATGAACAAGACAGACATGATTCCTTCTTTACTGAGCTTATATCTTAGTGGAGAATAGAAAAAAGGAAGTAAATAAATACACTGCAAATTGTGGTAGGTGCGTGGCAATGACAGCTACGGCCTGGGGTAGAGACAAAGTGGGCGTGCACTTACTCTTCATAAAGTGGGTCAGAGAACTCCTAATAGATGGGAAGGAGCTAGCCACAGGAAGAACAGAGAAGAATTGTTCAGGGGGGGGTGCCCTGGTGGCACAGTCGGTTAAGCGGCTGACTCTTGACCTCGGCTCAGGTCATGATCTTACGGTTTGTGAGTTCGAGCCCCATAACGGGCTCTGCACTGATGGTGTGGACCCTGCTTGAGAGTTTGTCTCACCTCACTGCCCCTCCCTAGCTTTCTCTCTCTCTCTCTCTATCTCTCTCAAAATAAATAAATAAACTTAAAAAAAATAAATAAAAAAGAATGCGTTCATGTTCTAGAAGTAGAAACCTCTGGTGCAAAGGCCCTAAGGTTGAAAATAGCCTGAGTTATTCAAATTACTAAATCAAAGAAGGGTAATAGAAGACAATGCCCAAAATACATAGGAACCGTGGACTAGAAGCATAGGAGATTAACCTCAATTTCCTTATCTGTAAAATGGAGAAGATAATGGCGTTGAATTTAATAAGTTATGTATAATCATAATTCTTGCTGCTGTTATTTATGGACATAAACATTTCAAATACAGTTTAAAGAAATAAAAGTCTACTAACAAAAATCTATATTTGCTAGACTCAAAATCAGACTGTCATAGTAGTGACTGGTAGTGTGACTTCCTAAGCCAACATTCATCATCTGTAGCACTCTAGAAAAAGATATCCCATGCAGTTGGAAGATCAAGACTGAAAAAAAAAAAAGTAGAAGGGTGCCTGGGTGGCTCAGTTGGTTGGGAATCTGACTTCAGCTCAGGTCATGATCTCACAGTTCATGAGTTCAAGCCCCGTCTCGGGTTCTGGGCTGACAGCTCAGAGCCTGGAGCCTGCTTCTGATTCTGTGTCTCCCTCTCTCTCTGTTCCCCCCCCCCTCTCTCTCTCTCTCTCTAGAAGATAAATAAACTTTAAAAAAAAGAGTAGAATAATCAATTCTGAGAAAAATGAAAGACCCAGGAATAAAATTTTAAAATACATAAAATTATCTCATTGTATATATATTTATATATATTATTAATTATATATATAATTATCTCCTTAAATGTATAAGTGTCTAATTTTACTTTCTCAATTCTTTGAGCTGTATAAAGAAGTATTTATTTTTTTAAAGAGGAAATTTAAAGACAAAGCAGACAAGTGACTTACATAAATTGATATGTTTAGTTGGTATCATATTTAGAAATGAAGCTCAGCCAACTAGATTTTCAGACAGTGCTCTCTCTCCCACTTCACTTTGCCAAGCGAGTATCCTTTATTTTTCTCCAAGATGGATATTTGGAGATACATTATTCACTTTGGGTGGTCTTAGGATACCAGTAAATGGCCTAAAGAAATCAAGCACTAACTGTTGTCTGAAAGGGTTAAGATACTGCCCTTAGAAAGGAGCTTATTACCTGGCAGGATCTGATCTACTTCTGTCCTATGAAGTTAATTCAATTAACAGGAAAGCCATTAGACACACTATTATCTACCCAGAGCTGTAACTTTTCCTCTTACCCACAGATGCACACAATTCAGCAAACAGCCTGCAGAGTGAAAATTTGGACCAGATCCTTAATGATTCTGTAAGGTTCATGTAGTCTAGCTCTCGCTTTTATTAATTAATATGGTAACATTAATTAATATGGTACCTCATTTATTAATATAGATTTTCTGCTTAAATTTTTAAAATTACAGATGACATCTTTAAATTGAATAGTCGCATTTGGGTTGGAAACATGCACGGCTGATTGTCCCTTTGTGTTAGCCTTTCATCAACTGATGCAGAGCATTTATAAACTGATATTGGCTATTATTGTTTTCATACTTACTGTTCTCCTAATATGCACTATAAACTGCTGTGCCATAAACAAGCCAAGTCATTTTGCCACTGGTAAAGAGTGTATAGTAGTGAGTCATATTGATTTATGTATCTGCAGGTATTTATTTATAGAATTTATATAGTGCTTTTCCATATGCTGTGTTCTGCAAGCGCCAACAGCCTTCTGTGTACTCCTTTGTCTTTCTACTTCCATGACTTCTTTATTCCACTACCATTGATAAATTCATGTGTATATACTGCTGGCAGTTTTTAAAGACTTGCATTAGTCAACATATGGGTCAAGACCTCCTTGCTTCCCAATATATTTTTTATGTGTTTCTATTGAAAATAAGATCTACCTCCCTATCAATAGTGCTGGTTTCTTCATCTTTCCTGGCCTTCAGTGGTATCCATCTGCATGGATCTAGGTATTTGAGCCAAGATAAAACACCAAACACACACACACACACACACACACACACACACACGTGTGCATAGCGATTTAAGATTACTGAAAAGGTTCCATCTGCATATTTTTCATGGAGTTGTAAGAACCTGAGTGGAAGATAAGAACCTTTCAATTCGATTTATGTCTTTAGGTAAGAAACTCAAAACTTCTTATTTACTCTCTTTTAAAAGAACCTCTTTTTAGTGGAAGGGGGAGGGAGAGCTTAGGGATTTGGCACAGGACTATGGGAAGTTAATCATGAATGTTTAAATATTCCATTTCTGTTTTGCAATATTTGGGAGACTGCATCTTGCTCCTCCTTCTTATAGGCTGTGATGTTTCGATGAGGCTTCACCAACGTACATGGCTGCAGTGGGGGCATGGGACATTTAATCATGAAAGTTCATTTTTTCTTCTGAGACTATGGTATGAGTAATTTTTATCAGACTACAAAGTCCTGCCGACAGTTATGGCCAATGACAATGCCTTCTACCGTAATACGATTCTGAGCTAACCCTCTATATAAAACCTTTGAAAGTTTCCTAAAGACAAGAATGTGGTAGTTTTATATTCTTTTCCACTAAAGATAGCAGTATACGGGCGCCTGGATGGCTCAGTCAGTTGAGCGTCTGACTTCGGCTCAGGTCATGATCTCGCATTCTGTGAGTTCGAGCCCCGTGTCAGGCTCTGTGCTGACAGCTCGGAGCCTGGAGCCTGCTTCAGATTCTGTGTCTCCCTCTCCCTATGCCCCTCACTCACTCACGTTCTATCTCTCTCTGTAAAAAATAAATAAACATTAAAAAAATTAAAAAAAAAAAAGATTGCAGTATAGGAGTCCAAGGACCTAGCAAAGCAAAATGTAGATACAACATCTACATGAAAGAGAGGAGGGAAAAGATCAGAGCCTCCAAAATCTATGTGTGCCACCCCCACTTCTCTGAATTTCAAATGTATATATCGGAGTGTTTATTGAACAGTGGGTTTTCAAATACAAACCCTAAAGCCCATCGTGCTTAAAAGTCAGCCCTGTGTCCTCCTTAGCTCATATCTTCTTTCCCTTCTTTGTGTACAATAACTTCACCTTGCATACTGCAAACATTTCATAACCAGAAACAAAAACACTACCCACGAAGGAAAAGCTGATAAGAACTACATTAAAATCAGAAGTTTCTTTTCGTCAAAAGATCATTAAGAGAATGAACAAATCACAGAGTGAGAAAATACATTTGCAATACATGTAACTGACAAAGGACTCATGTACAAAACATAAAAACAACTCCTACAAATCCATAAGAAAAGACCACCAACAGAGCAAATGGGTAAAAGACATGAATAGACACTACACAGAAAGAGGATATCCTAATGGCGAATACATGTATAAAATGGTGCCTAACTTCATTAGTCATCGAGGTGTTGAAAACCAAAACACTACGATTTCAGAAGCCAAATCTTGAATAAGATGCAACCCACAGGATAGAAAAAAAATCTGCAAGAATCATAGCAAATAGAAAATTCTGAAGCTGCCTGGCCCCTAACCAGATTGTGTAATTGAGCAGTTAATAAAATTTAGCCTACAAGTTCCATGCTGAGGCAAAATGAGAAATGAAGTACTCTTAATCTTCATGCATTATAAAAGATTTATTTACTTAGGAGAGGAAGTTTATTAATTTCTGCATCAAGCAATGTTTTAATGAATGAATGACTGTCAATTTCAGAGTTTAGAAGATACCTTCCTTAAAGAAGATGTTCATGATCCTAAACAGACCCACCTGGAATTTGTCAGGCAGTTAAAATTTTTAGATGGCTTGCCTGGTAAAGAAAACCATACTTGGCATATTACTATTAAATCAACCATTTTTACATTTAGCCAAGAGGTGTTTAGAAAACAACACTCTTAATCACTACACTTTAAATAGTAGAGGCAGTTCCATATTTATCAAATAATAATTATTAAGAACTTTCAAGTGTCAGGGATGCCCAAATTATCATGAAATTATTGGTCCTAAATGTATATACATTTAAGTTTTGGATGAATTTTGTCAGGTGGGAAACTGGATATTCTTTTAGTTGCACAGAACAGAGTCCTACTAAAAATATCTCATACCACAGAGTATGGTGAGGGATATGGTAGCACAAAGTCTAATTAGGTGTTGCTAACATTTACTCAAGCAAGAAAGTTCCAGAACTTAAACTAATAAGGCAGCAATAGTGGGGTTAGGGAGGAGGGAATGGACTATCAATATATTTAGCAATAGAGTTGAGAACAACATACATTTATTAAGAATCAGTAGATACTAGCCACCGTGTAGAGTAATGAGAAAACACTGGGAAGACACGGTATTATATACTTCTAATAGAATGTTGAACTAACAGTTATGGAAATCCCAATGGAGGCATCCTTGAATCCATCTGGGGAAGACAAAGGATGCTTCTCAGAGAATATATACCAGGTGAACTGAATCTTGCGGAGAGGTGGTACGATGTACTGGCTTAGAATGCCGATTCTGGAATAAAAATCCCTGTGTTTGAATCCTGGTTCTCTCCTCTCAGTTCTGTCTCCTTGTGGAAGGTACTTAATAATCCAAACCTGTTTTCTCAGTTGTAAACAGAAGTAGAAGGGAGACTGCTGATAACAACTAACACTTAAAGCTGTCAGTACATGTCAAGTCCTATTCCAAACACTGCCTCCTGTACTCCTTTTACCCGTCACCACAATCCTAGGAAGTAGGTACTAGTATTCTTGCCAATTTAGAGATGAGGAAACTGAGGCACTGGGTACTGAGCTGTGAAACAATTTGTACAAGCCCCACTGGTTGGTGAACGGCAGAGCTAAGATTTGAACACACACGTTCTAGTTCCTGAACCCAGGCCATTAGCCAATATACCACTCTCAACAATCAACTTCTCCGCATTAGTATGAGGTCAAAAGGAGATAATGCATGCAAAGTGATTAGCACAATGCCTGCATATGGAAGATGTTTAATAAATATTAGTTTTTATTATAGTAATTTATTATGTTATTTATATATAATACATACTATTATAGTAGTTTATTATATTACTTATATATAATATAAGTAAATACTATTATATTATTTATTAGTTTTTTTATAGAACTAATAAATACTAGTTTGATAATACTGATCATAATATAATATCAAACAGTAATAAACATTAGCTATTTGGAACGGTGCCGCTGCATGGTAAGATCTGCTGGCTGGACTTTATAAGGAGTACAGAGGAAGGAGCTAGGCAGCTGTCCTCAGGTGGGAGACCAGAACTTCTACTCCCAACTTCCCTGGTGGTAAGTGGTAGCAGTTGCTCTGCCCAGGACCAGCTTCCTGGCACAGGCTCTTTGGGCCTGACAGGCAGGAGAGCTGTAGTCATCCCATCGACAGTCATTTTCCAAGGACCAAGGATCAGCCAAGCCTTGTGCCAGGTTTCTCATGGGATGTAAAACTGAACAAAATAGCGGCTGAGAGTTCAGGTTCTGGAGACAGATTTTCTGGGTTCGAATCCCAGCACGGCCACTTAGCAGCTTTAGACTTGGGACAAGTTACCTAATCCCTCTCTGTATCACTTCCCTTGTAGGAAACAGACCTCGTTGGGCTGTGTGCAGACGAAAAGGGCTGATACACCAAGTCCACAATCATGCGCTTTGCTCAGTGCCCCTTCCACGCTGTCCCACCCCACACTGCCAGCCTGAATTTCTCATCTGTACTAGAGCAGTTACACCCATGAACTGCTTTCCAACTCTTTATTTTCCTCTCTTGTAGCATAGAATTTTAAAAAATATTTATAGTGAAATATAATACATAAAACACCCCAATGCCTTAGCGTGTGCTTTTTCTTGTTCTGTTTTGCGCTTCATTATCTCGCACAAGGAGTAAATTTCATTTCTTTCTTCAAAAGCTACCCTCAAGAAGTCAGGGCCTCCTCTCTGAGGGCACCTGCGGACAGGACAGTTACTCATTCCCTCCTGGTCACGTCTCTGCTCCTTCTGTATCTGCCTATTGGCGCACAGGTTGCAAGCTTTCCCAGGGCCAGGTGCAGGGCTGGCCTAGTGTAGGCTGGCTTATTGTAGATTATTTATTATAACAGCTTTATTAAAATATAATTCACATAACATAAAATTCAGCCACTTAAAGCGTATAATTCACCAGTTTTTAGTATATTCACTGAGTTATGCAACCATCAATCGCCACAATTCATTTCTTCCCCTTCAGAAAGAAACCTCATACCCACCAGCAGTCACTCCGCATTCCTTTCCCCCCATCCCCCACCGGGAAAATATTAATCTACTTACTGCCTATGGATTTGCCTATTCTGGATATTTCATAATGGAACCACATAATATGTGATCCTCTGTGACTGCCTTTTCTCATTTAACATAATGTTTTCAAGGTTCATCCATGTTGTAACACGTACCAATGCTTCATTTCTTTTTATGGCTGCATAATATACCAGTGTTTACCCATTCATCAGTCGATGAATTTTTAGACTGCTTTCACTTTTTTGGCTGTTATTCATAAACCTTCTACAAACACTCATATACGACGTGGACATGTTTTCATTTCTCCTGGGTATATGTCCAAGAGTGGAATTGCTAGGTCACATGGGAACTGTGCTTAACCTCAAGGAACTACCAGATTGTTTTTCCAAAGTGGCTGCACCATTTCACACTCCCACCAGCAATGTATCGGAGGGCAATTTCTTCACATCCTCACCAACATCTGTTAATATCTATCCTATTATTCTGATCAGATAGCTATCCCAACAATGTGAAAATGGTATCTCATTATGGTTTTGACTTGCATTTTGCTGATAGCTTATGAAGTTGCACATCTTTTCATGTGTTTATTTGTTATGTTTATATCTTCTTTGGAGAAGTATCTATTCAAGTTTTGCTTATTTTTAATTAGGTTGTCTTATTTAAATTGAGTTGTAAAAGGTCTTTATATATCCTAGATACAAGTCCCTTATTAGATATATAGTTTCTTCCCATTCTCTATGTGCCTTTTAACTTTCTTTATAGTGTCCTCTGAAACACAAAATTTTTAAAATTTGGCTGATGTCCAACTTATCTACTTTTTAATTTTGTTTCTTATACTTTTTGTGTAATCTCTAAGAAACTATGTAATGCAAGGTGACAAAACTTACACCTATGTTTTCTTCTAAGATTTTTATATTTTTGGCTTTTACATTTAGGTTTTTTAGCCATCCAAGTTAAATTTTTTAGAATAATGTAAAGCAGGGTTCCAGCTTCATTCTGTTTCACGTGGATGTCCTTTAATCCCGGAGCTGTTTCTTGAAAAGACCGTTCTTTCCCCTGTAATAACATTTTTTACTTAAATGGCATCCTACCTGGCTCCTCCTTCAGGGATCTCATAGTCTGACGATGGAGACTGATAGGTACACCAGAAAAATCACAGTGCAACATAGCAACGTGTGAGCCTAGAAAAGTACAAGACTTAGCTGGGAATCTCTTCTTCTCCTAGGTTTCTGGACTTAGCCCTGATATTGAACATAGAGCTACCACAAGCAACAGTTCTCTCTTCCTCTGAGATATAGTTAAAAGTGAAACTTGTCCCTGCACTGGTGGTGTGAAGCCTACTTGGGATTCTCGATCTCTCTCTCTCTCTCTTTCTGTCTCTCTCTCTCCCTGCCCCTCCTCTACTTACACTGTCTCTGCCTCTCTTAAAATAAATAAATAAACTTAATTAAAAAAAAAGTGGCACCTGCATAATTCCTGAATTTCTGGAAGGTACTAGCTAGCCTTTCCACGCATATGCATTTCCCAGCAATTAGTAATCACCAGGAATAAAAGCCCAGAAAAAAAGGTGGATATTCCTCAGTTTTGTAAAAAAGGAAATCTTAAGTAGGATAAAAATACCCAAGGATCTCAGGCAGGTCTCCCCTAGAGAACAGCTCCCATTGCCTTTAGGGACACCGTCCTGGCCTGGGTTAAATCAGCCCATTAGTTTTAAACAGAGAGTCACCACATTGCCTTTCCCTGCCTTCTGTCTTGTTTTTCATTCTGAATCTGGGCGCCTGGCTTCTCTGCAGATATGGCTGAAATCACCAAACTCAATCAGCCAGAAGGGCTGCAGTACCTGCCCTTGGATGTCTGTCCGGGGGTGTCACAAAGGCTGCGGTGAAGGTCTGGAGATTGAGCAGGCTTTTCAATCACAGCTTCCTATTTCAGAGTTTGAGCCAAACTTTGGACTTGGTATTTCTAAGACGGTGAAGAAAACTTTGACATGAAATGACATCATTCGTCAACGTTTTGCCATTTATCTCTCAATTACAATAAGCTAATAATGCACGTAGAATTATTTTCTTCCCTTAATCTGACACTATGTTTATGGATGTGCACAAGTACAAATATGCTGCGTTCTGTAACTATGCCTTTCCAGTAACAGAAGCAATCTGTGTAATAATTGGTATTCATGGGCCGGTTGGCTCAGTCAGTTAAGTGTCCAACTTTGGCTCAGGTCATAATCTCGCGGTTCGTGAGTTCAAGCCCCACATCGGGCTCTGTGCTGACAGCTTAGAGCCTGGGGGCTGCTTTGATTCTGTGTCTCCCTCTCTCTCTGCCTCTCCCCTACTCACGCTCTGTCTCCTCTCTCTCTCTCAAAAATAAATAAATATGAAAAAAATAATTAGTATTCATTGATTAGCATGGAGGTTTATAAACACAGAATTTTACCCATAAAGATGTAAAATATTCTTTTGTTAAATAAAGAACCATCCTAAGGGGCTACTACCATTTGCTTCAATGTGTAGCATCGCTTTGCTGACGACCCGCGGAAGCTGTGTTGACCCTGCCAGCACCTGGCTATCTGGCAGACCCCATAAGCAGCTGGGGAAGAAACTTCAGTGTTGCTTCTGGGTCTTTCACATAATTAGCCTGTTCATAGGCCATCTGGGTTGCTTTGATTTCACCGTCGCCATTTCTTTCAATCTGAAGAATTTCTGTGCGTCTCTTCCTTTTGGGACTAAAATCATTAATAAGTTCTTTCTTTCTCTGGGACACTAACTTCTTTTATATGTCTGGCAGCTCTCTGTCCCCTGCATCCATCTCATTATGAAATGCCCCACAGACCGAAGGAGGGAGGTGTTTATATTTGATAATGCTGTCATCAAATTAACGGGTCTCGTTAGAAGGAAATTACAGATTTGGGGCTCCTTAATAGAATAGATTCTTAGAAAACCTCATCCAAAGAATCACAAAGGTACTCAAAGGGCACTGAATTTTGGCGATGTCCGCTCTGATGGGCAGACATGCTCAACTATAGGTGCTGGGCTAATCAAACCGGGCTGGGATCAATGTTAACCTAATTTGGATATCCTCAGGCCTCACTAGCCTGTGTGGACCAAAGAGGTCACATTAATATCATGAAATAGACGTCAATGCTTAATTAACCCTTACCTGCAAGCCTACCTGTGTCAGTCATTTTGTGAGAGAGCACACCCCTCTCCCAACTTCCAACAACAAGGAAAGGATTAGCAGAAGTCTCCAAGGGGCTGTGTGCCAGCATGGGGCCTGGGGACACCGGTGCACTACCACTGGAAACCTGGATTCACTTTATACCACACCTTGTTCACATTGTGCCAGTACACAGAGCCACCAAGCCTTTTAATCCTCTTAGTGCTACATCAGCACTGCTTTGGGGTAAAAAGAATAAAAGCAGCCCAAACTCCGTGTATCGCTTTCTGTTAAAAGGGTCCAATAAGGTGATCCTAATATTTATGGAGTCTGGGGCAAAAGTATAAATGGAAAGCCCCCAGCCCCAACCAAACCTTTCTCTCTGACCGCCTCTGGCCCTCTGTAAGTGGCCTCTGACGCATGCCTATAGGCACCTCAGCACAAATGTTCAGGTCAAGGGAGAAAAAAGAAACTTCCCTTCCTCCAAAGAGCTCCCCTCTGCCTAGGAGTGGGCATATCGCATGGTGGGGTCCACCTTTAGGAAGAGGACCTGTGAACAGGCCTGCGCAAACCTTAGAAGTGCTGTTGAGCTGCTGGAAATTCTGTGTTTCTGAATCACAGTTTCAAGGATCTCTCCTTCCTACAAGATTCTAATCTCAGCCTAGAGGGGACACCCTTTCACAGTAACAGAGCAATGGTGCTTAATCATTTGCTGAGCTTTGTTGCAAATGTAACATTCAAGATAATGACTGATGTCAGAAATGTGCATTGGTTGGGAGGCAGTGATATGCACAGCAGTAGCTTCCAAACATTTTTTTTTTTTTTTGGTCTCACATGAGGTTCTCTCCATGGTCTTAAAGGATGAAACAGATGAAAGTGGAATTTCTGTGGCTGAAGGGGGCCAAGAACGGAAGTCCTATGTGCCTGCCTGCCTTCCCTTCTTCCTCCTTTCTTTCCCTCCTTCCTTCCTTCCTTCTCTCTCATGTATTCATGCATTCATTTAACAACTACCCAGCGTGTGTTCTAGGCTTGGTGATTTTAATACAAAGATAGACAATATCTCTCCTTGCAAGGAGTTTACAGTCACTTTTCCAAACCCTAGAGTTTCAAGGGACACATTTTGAAACCCCAAATATAGAAGAAGAAAGAACTTGGGCCCTGACATTAGATCTGGTCTGAGTTTCTGCCACTGAGCAGCAGTGACCTACTGGACTCAAGATTAAGTAAGGCTGTAATATTAACTTCACAGGATTGTGGTAAGAACTGTGATAACTCAGGAAGCAATTAGCATGTAATTGACTTTCTTATATGTTCTTTCTCTCTTCTTTCTCCCCAGTTGGTGTTTATATGTCTTTTCCCAGTCTATCTGGTCCCCCTTAAGACCAAGAGACACATATGCAGGGTAAATGACCAGTCAGGAGTGGAGTTTGACTCTGGACCAAATGGTAGTTGTTTGGGGGGTACAGTATTCATTAATCTGTGCTACAAATGATATAACACATATATTGATGGGAAATGTACAATGAGTGACATAATTGGCACTTATTCCTAATAATAAGCTGGCATAAACATCTATCTTGTTATTTACCTCTCCTCCTAACAGGTCTTTTTTTTTTTTTAATTATTATTAACCCGACAGGCAATTGGTAATTTCTCTTTGCTAGGAATTAAATGTTTTGTGAATAATAACTCATTTAATCTTTATAGTGCAAATATGGGGACACCAGGGCCTGAGAGGTAAGGTCATTTGTCCAAGTTCTCATGGCTACTAGATGGCAGAGCCGGGTTCTAATCCCACCAGTCTGGCTCCAGGATTTGGACTCCTAACCACCCCACCCTGCTCCCACCTCACGCACCTTTCATCAAATAATCATCCTTTTCCAGCTATTCTTCTTATTAGAAAGCCCTCCTTTCTCCTCTTCAGTTATCAAATCCCATGTATCCTTAAAACCTACATCAAATCTTACTGAGAGTGTGCAAATTGTCGCAATGGGGTCATAAGAAATGGTTTTGCTTGGATAAGATGGCATTACATTTTTTTAAGTCAACATCTTAAAATACAAAGATTTCACATTACACTCCTGATTTCTAAATCCCTTTGAAATCCACCAACCCAGCAACCATCAGTTCTAGAGGAGATGGTATACTTCAAGTGGCCATGCTGAGACAGTGTGTGTTTTTGTAAAGGAAGTGTTACCAGAACAAAGCCACACCCAATCACTGACCAAATTGTCTAGAGCTGCTTTCATGGGTAAGAGTTGCATAGCGGAGCTGCAACAGAGTTTCATAGTCAAGTTGTCACAGACAGTGTGGGCTGTGAAGCCTATAATATTTATTATGTGGCGCTTTACAGGGAAAGTTTGCTGACCCCTGAGCTAAAATTCAAAGCAACCGCCCTTTAAGGCAGGGCTCTCCAGGTGGACAGACACCCGGGCTTCATCCCTCACATTGCCCACCTGGCCCCTGCAAACATGCAAGTTTCTTCCCTGTTTATGGGGTTTTAGAACCTCTCACCACGTGGGCTCATGCCTCTCCCTTTCCTTTAACCAAGTCAGTACTCGCTTCTGCCGTTGTCAATCAAACCAGCCACATTAACTTGCCCTGGGTTAGTTGCAGAAATGTATCCTTCCTGTTGCAAGTTTGTTAGTTTTGTCTCCGCGGGGCAGGAACATATTTTCACTTCTTTTGCATGCCCCTAAGGCTTGACAGTACCTGGATAAAACAGGAGATGCTTAGTTAATATTTTTGACTAATTGTCAACCTGAGGTACCCTAACCTTACAAAAGAATAAAGAAATACTAAAATAGATATTTTGCTTCAAGAAGAAAACCTGGAGGGGAAGATGCACATTTCCCATCTGACAACTAGAAAAGTTACCTGTGCCAACTTCATCTAATCGCCTGGCTGCTCTCCGCACACCAGGCCGGAGGAGGGGGGTGGGGTGGGAGTGGGAGGGGGTCTCAAGAGAGGGTGCTGCCCACGTCCCCCTGCAAGAAGTGCTCCTAGGGTGGTGGCCTCTGTGGCTGGGTTTTGAGGGTTTGTTCGTACACAAAAGCACCTAGCTCCATGTCTGGGGGCAAATTCCTAGTACCTCACTTCATGTTATATAATTATATAAGTTATACAAAACAGAATGTGCAGCCAGGACTAGAACAACCAAGGAGCATGGCCTCTCCAGCCTTAGGGTTGGAATTTTTTTTTCTCTCCAGGTAAGGAAAGCATAGGGAGAAAAAAAAAAGCTGGTTAGATGGCTGGAACATTCACTGACATCCCTTTTTAGTAGTCCAGAGTACCTGGGCTAGTCAGCCACCTCCCCTGGCCTCAGTCCCCTTCCTTCCACGGTGCCTCAGTGATTTCTGTCTGTGGTATTATTTCTAATATTTCATTACTAAACAAACACCCTTCCAATCTACATATTTCTTTTCTAAAATATATCAGTACTAGCATCCATGTCTTGCCCAGGGGTGGGAGCCTAAGGCCTCTTTAACATGACCTTATATATCTCTGCTATGATTCAGTATTACATATTGGTCTTTCAGCCTGAATCTCAGAGGTAGTGTCTTATTCTCAAGATGAGTGGAGAGAAAAGGGACAACCCCAGAGTTGTCCCAAGTACCAGCTGCATGACTGAAGGTGGGTACTGTAGGTTGCCAACACCAACCTGAATGCCAAAAGTCAGTAAGAACTCAAATCTCCAATATACACAGGCTTCATTGGAACCAGAAATGTTAGGCCCTCAAGGCCATACTCGAATCTCACTGAGGAGGTCACTCCTCAGATTGAATTCGGATTATCCAATTAGTCCCTAAATTTTGATTCTTGGTTTCAAAAAAGTGGGGAAGAGCTGTTTTCTCTAAGGCAAGAATCCAGCACAGTCGGCCATGGCTGTGACCTCAATCCTAATGCCGTCCCTTCTTTCTGGGAGCCTGCCAGGGACATGTGAAAATGATAGACAACCTCCCAAGGAGGAGGTGGAGTGCAGTCAGGAAATGATGGGTTACACCAGGTCGTTTCACTTACTAGATCAAAGTGAATCTGTGAGTATAGTTTCTTAATCCCTTATCCACAAACCTCATTGCCACACATGGTTCATATTTCAGGATTTTTACACATTAGGAAAAAACTGCATATGCATATCCTGTATATCATGTACTTTCCCAAAAGTCAAGGCAACACTCCATATACAAAATCACTAATGTTTCCAGATCGCTGTATTCACTCTAAGGGCAATGAAAATGCTGCAATAGACTCACATGTTCAGCAGTTCAGATTTCACCCCCAAACGAGTCAGGTCAAGTTAGTTTTGCTGACAAATGATGTTACCAAAAGAAAACAAGAAACAAACAAACAACAACAATAAAACCACCACAACAAAACCTTCTTGGTTTTTGAAGCTTTTTAGATGGCACAGTTGTGGGAAAAAGATCATGGACCTGTAGAGCCAAATAAAACTATGAATTGGTTACAACCAAGTCTTGACTCATCTTTAGTGTTATCTCAGCACAATGGGAAACAATGTCATGCCCCAGGACCCTGGCTCAGGCTCAGGCTCAGGCAGCCTCTCTTGGCATTCTTTCCCTGCTGGCTGTAGGCCTGAAAGGCTGAGACTGCTTGCTTCCTTCCGTTTGTCATGTGGGACACACAGATCTCTAATGTTGGAAGATGCTTCTCTCCAGAAGGGCAATGTCACTTCCTGATCACTCCCAAAGATGAATGTTCAGCATTTCTCATTTTACACTCTTTACTGCTAAACATTACAGAGACCAGAGAGGAGTGGTGGAAAATAATAGCATTAACAATAGTACTAACAGTAATAATAATTGTTAGTATTTACTGAGCCCTTACTATGTCTTATCCATTACCCTAATGGCTTGTTTAAATTATTTGATTTAACTTCAAAGTAAGTCAATAACATAGGTACCTGGATTATCTACATTTTATAGATAAGGTTACTGATGCAGTGATAGGTTAATTTGCAAACTTAAAAAATTCCTAACTTTATTGATGAGATGGTAATATTACAACTGAGTTAGATTCTGGGTCTCAGTATGTTGGTTTTTAATTGTGGATAGATTGTACATCATTCCTTCTTCCCTCCAAGAACCTTCTTCTTCAATCATTAGGATTTTAGAGACAATTATGACAGAAGAGTAGAAGCCACTTTTCCCCCCAAGTGGATAATTGATTTCTTCCAGGGCTTTCTGACTGTGAAAAATGTTGCTCTCCCTTTCCAAGTTTTCTCACACACAATCTAAACCAGACCAAGTCCACTGCTGCCTCCAAAACTTTCTATTGTAATTCCTATCAACTACTAGTAGAAATCAGAAACCTTGAAGTAAGTCTTGCTGCTTAAAGAACTCTATATCAGTTTTCCTGTAAAAGGACTATGGGAGTGATCTGAGCCAGCCAGTAAGGTTTAGTAAATGCAATAGGGAAATGCACTGGCCAGAGTGAGGGATGATCCCAGTTTAATTTAACAAGTTAGTTCAGAATTCACCAATAATTAGACAATCGCCTTGTGTTCCCTAGAAATGTGTTCCTGTCTGGAAAAGCTAAAGATTATAAGACGTGCATATTTTCTCTATTATTTGCTCTCCAAAAGTTTTATTTTTCTGTCTCCAAAGCATTACCAAATTAATGGTAGTGGTTTACAGGTAGTGATTCACCTTCAAAGCAGGAGTCAGAAGCAAAATTCACAGTACAACTAAATGTTTTGTAAAAACTCCCGTTCTGTGGAATGCTACCATAAAAGTAAAACAACAGTGCTTTAACTGCCAGTCCTAAATGTCTGACCCTCAAAAAACCTGCTTGCCAAATATTACCTTAAAGAGAAAAAAATACATCCACACTAAAGTAGTGGTCAATGTTCAGTTTTCCCAGACCCCTTCCCTTCCCCAAACGCACACACTTCAATTGTCTTTTCTATGTACCTATGACTAGGTCACTGGAATTTACATTTGCTGAGAGAGCATTTTCTTTATTCATATGTTCTTGAGACTTCTTGCAATCACCATTTCTATTTGCCCTTATTAGAAAAAGGTTCACACATAGTAACCAATGATGATATATCTAATATCTGGGAGTTAATGTTTCACAGGAAATGAGTTAGTAGTACCATGCAGATTAGAGGGCCTGAGGATGAAATCATCCAATTTGATTATACAGATAATGACATTGGTGCCCTGGTTCTAATGACTGAGAATACATAGACAACATCTTTGTAAAGAATGATCACAGTCCTTCTTGTTAATAATTAAGGCAATATTAACTGACTTGAGATCTGATCTTACCACTTCTAATAAAGAATAAAAGGAGACAGTTCTAGGCAGATGTCTGGGGCTCCATCTTTATTTAAAGACGAACTCTCTTAGGAAAAAAATAAAGAATAAAAAAGTTTTATTTGCTTGATCTCTCCATACAGCTCTCCTTTTATAAGTCACTGGCTTAGCAGAGGCCCCAGAGTAAAATTCAAGTTAGTTTGGTCACTCCAAACAAAACTCTGAGCTACCGGCTTTTCTCAGTCTTTTAGCAAATCCTAATTTTTTTTGAATTGTCTGCACTACTACCTATTAAAAAAGTAGAACAAACAAACAAAACACTGTCAAATAAATGGATAGTATATCTGAAACAATGGTACTAAAAAGCATAGGCCCCATAGTTATCACTTCATCAACACACTTATTTCGAGTACCTGGTAAGTGCAGAGAATCATGCTAGTCACAGGCAATATAGAGATTTATCCACATCCAGTATTTCTCCTTTTGTTTATTCAACTATAAGCTACTTATTTGCAAGATCTGTATTTCATACACAATGTGGATTCCCAGTGCCAGGCACAGTTCCTGCCTGACACATAGTGGGTGCTCAATAAATCTTTGCTGAGTGAATTCAGTCAAATTTTATTGTGCACTGACTAGGCCAGACACTGATCCACGTTCTAGGAATGTAAGGATAAAAGACACAATCAACAGTTTAACAGGAAGAAGTGTCACCTAAGCTCGCCCAGGAGCTAGAAAAGTGTCTGTGAAGATATCCAAGGGGAAACATAACTGGGATAAGTTAGTTTTCTTATCTATATAATTTTTTGAGTTATAAAAGTAATTCATATTTATTATGGAAAAGTTAGAAGAAAAAAAGAAGAAAAGAAAACTCATCAATAATTCTATCCACCACAGGAACTAACTGTGAACATTTTGGTGTATATTTTTCCAGGTTCTTTTCTGCGCTTGATAGATGTGTTTATATGTTTTATTTTTACCAAATGTAATCACATACAGACTTCTACTCTTTCAAAGAAACCATTAAGAAAATGAAAAGTCAAGCCACAGACAGGGAGAAAATATTATGTAACATTATGTAAATGTTATAGAAAGCATTATGTATTATGTAATATACATATATTTTATGTATAATAGTCATACAAAACAGAGAACTTGTTTCCAGAAAAAAATTTAAAAATTCTTACAACTCAAGAAAAGGTGAATTAAAAAATAAGCAAAAGATTTGAATGGACATTCACCAAAAAGATATACACATGGCCAACAAGCACATGAAAAGAGGCTCAATGTCATCAACCAACAGGTAAATACAAATTAAAACCACAGTGAGACATCACTACACCCCACCTTAGAATGGCCAAAATTAAAGAGTGGTAATATTAAACTCGTAAGAGTATAGAGCAATCAGAATTCTCATGCATCGCTGATGGATATGTAAAATTGTTCAACAAATTTGGGAAATAATTTGGCTGCTTCCTGTGAAGTTAAATGTATACTTAGTGATACACTGAGCAATTCTGCTCCTAGAGGTTTACCCAAGAGAAATGAAAACTCATGCAAAGACTTATATTTGAATGTTCACAGCAGCTTTATTCATAACCTGCAAAAACTGGAAATCACCCAAATGTCCATCAACACGTGAATAGAGAAAGTACTGATTATCAAAGTAGAGTATGACTCAGCAGTAAAAATGACTATCTATACAATATAGGGGAATCTCAAAATCACTGTGCTGCAGAAAAGCCAGACGCAAAAATTGCATGCTGTATGGCTTCATTCATATGGTACTCTAGGAAAAAAAAAAAGCAGCTAATATATAGGGATTGGAGGCAAATCAGTAGTTACCTGAAACCAGTGCTGACAGTGGCATTGACTAGAAAAAGGAGCAAGGGAAATTGATGGTGATGGAATGTTCTATATCTTGACTCTGAAGATGGTTACATGGTAGTATATATTAAAAAAAATCACACTGTATGCCTCAATTGTGTCCATTTGATGTTATATAGATTATATGTCAATAAAGTGAATTTTAAAAAATTGAATCACATTGAGCATACTGCTTTTTCACCTGATAGTAACCTAAAAAAGATAGCAACAACTATCTTCTGTATCAACACATGGATATCTCTGCCATGGTTTATGATGGCTTCAAAATATTCCATATGGTGGCTATGCCACAATTTATTTAATTAAATGATTTAACTGTAGGGCAATTGTATTTTAACCATTTTTTTTACCATTACATGTAACACTATGTTGTTCATCTTTCAAAGTAAGTGTTAAATTTTAAGTTACAAATTGAGGAGCATTAGATAGTGAAACAAAATGAGGCCTCCCAATCAAAGGAAGAAACAGTCATAAAATGACCACAGACACTGAGAACACTGCCCACTTGGAGAGCTTCAAAACGTCTTTTTGACCAGAGAGAGTAAGATGCAGGCAATCAAAGGTGATGAGGGTGAAGTTGCTAAGATTCAGATCATGAAGTGCCTTCTAAGAAGGAGATCTTGCCATTTGCAACAACATGGATGAACCCGGAGGACATTGTACTAAGCAAAATAAGTCAGACAAAAAAATACTTCATGATCTTACTTATACGTTGAATCTTAAAAAGTGGAATACATAGGGACCCCTGGGTGGCTCAGTGAGTTGAGCGTCCGACTTTGGCTCAGGTCATGATCTCGCGGACTGTGAGTTGGAGCCCCGCGTGGGGCTCTGTGCTTACAGCTCAGAGCCTGGAGCCTGCTTCGGATTCTGTGTCTCCCTCTCCCTCTGCCCCTCCCCCGCTCATGCTCTGTCTCTCTCTCTCTCTCTCTCTCTCTCAGTCAAAAATAAATAAACATTTAAAAAAAGTGGAATACATAGAAGCAGATAATAAGACGGTGTTTTACCAGGGACAGGAGCTGGGAGAAACAGGGAGATGTTGGTCAAAAGATAGAGAGTTGCAGTTTTGTGGGATGAATAAGTCTAGAAATCTAATGTACAAAATGGCTATACTTAATAATACTGTATTATATACAGAAAATTTGCTAGGAGTAGATTTCAGGTGCTCTCACTACAAAAATAAGATGGTAACTATGTGTGGAGATGGATATGTTAATTAGCTTGACTGTAGTAATCATTTCACTATATATGTATGTATACCAAGACATCATGTTGTACATCTCAAATATATATAGTTTTCGTTTTTAAATTAAAAATAGATGAGTTTTTTAAAATAAGGTACTTTGAAAATAGAACTACCCCACAACCCAGCAATTGCACTGCTAGATAGTTATCCAAAGGATACAAAAATGCTGATCTGAAGGAGCACATGAACCCCCATGTTTATAGCAGCACTATCAACGATAGCCAAACTATGGAAAGAGCCCAAGTGTACATTGACTGATGGCTGGATAAAGAAGATGCGGAATATGGACTACTACTCAGTGATTAAAAAGAATGAAGCCTTGCCATCTGCAGCAACATGGATGGAACAAGAGTGTATTAGGCTAAGCGAAAAAAGTCAGAGAAAGATATCACATGATTTCACTCATACATGGAATTTGAGAAACTTAACAGATGAACATAGGGGAAGGGAAGGAAGGATAAGATAAAAACCAGAGAGGGAGGCAAACCATAAGAGACTCTTAAATACAGAGAATAAACTGAGGGTTGCTGGAGGGGTGTTGCATGGGGAGATGGGCTAAATGGGTCATGGGCAGGGAGGAGGGCACTTGTTGGGATGAGCACTGGGTGTTATATGTAAGTGATGAATCACTGGGTTCTACTCCTGGAACCAATACTACACAGTAAGTTAACTAACTTGAATTTGAAGAAAGAAACTTAAAAAAATAAATAATAAATAATAAAAAAAGAAAGAAGTTTTGATTTCTCCAAAAGTAAAGGGAGAATATCCGATTTTCAGACAAGCGACACAATTTGATTTGTGTTTTAGAAAGTTCACTTTGACATCTGGATGGAGGGTAAATTGGAGACTCATTCAATTATTACAGCAATTCAGGGGAGAAACCACAGGTACCTGAGGTAAGACCATGAAGGGCTGCGAAGAGGATAGTTCTCATGGAGACATAGGAGGAGATGGGGTAAGGAAGACCAAGAAATTCTTGGTCATCTAGGACATCTCCCAGGAACCAGAAGGTGGAGAGAAGAGGTTTATCAAGAAAGACAAAATATTATAGGGGTCTTTTTCAGATTCTGAAATCCATCTACAATCTGGGGTGGGTTCATTGGTATGATACATTCAGCAAATTGTGGTGAACTCACTTGGATACAGGCAACACTGATGGGCCTGAAAAACAAGCCCTTTCACTTACTATGTTCTGGTGAGTTTTAAAAATTGAATTATTTTCTGTTGTTGCATTGCTGTGGTTGTGCACGGTGATACTGTTATCTCAAATATGATACATTCCTACTGACTGGCTAGGTAATAATGTGTTTGATAATTACTCTGATATCCCATTTGAACATATTTTATTTTTACAATTTCTACTCAGTATGGGTTTTTATTTTTTTTTTTGCAGGAACGTATATTTACTTTCCAGATCCCCTCTTAAGATTGAGCACAGGTAAACTTCTTTCATAAGGTTTATAATGTGCAAACATATATTCCTTTTTATGCTACTGGTCTATTTATTGGATTAACTAGACGGATTTGATGTGAAAGCTTAGGATGATATTGAAAACACCTCACTTCTATTGTAGCTAAGAAAATCAGCTTTAGAACTAGAGAGACCTTGTATTGGGCATTATGTATAGACCTTTAGCTTTTTTATCACAGCTGTTCTTTGTTGCCATGACAACAGAATTAACCATTTCATTAATATCCCTGAGAAAAGACACATTTATGCATGTCTGACTTCGAACGTAGTCTCTGTTCAGATCTCAAGGTCTTTGACGTGTTTACATGCTTGCTTTTATCCTCCAATATTTTGCTTAATGCTTCTACAGGATATTTAAAGCAGAGCTTTATATTTTTAGACTTAAATTTCTATTGGCTACATCGGTTTGGCTGCTTTCAAATGTCCCCTGAGTGGTGAAACAAGCTTCAGAATCTGAAGCCGGTGAAAGCAACGGGAAAGGAAATTTAATACAAAAGAAAACAGTTACCTGTTATAAGGAAAGTCACTTGTTTGTTTTTTCCTTCTTTTGGACTCCACTTGGTGAAATGGGTGTTACTATAAATACTGAGGAGTAATCCCTCATCAGAATGGGTGATCCAGCTGTTTCTGTTGCTGCTAAAAGCAGGTCGTGTGCTGATTGCAATTGTGATGAAAAGGCAGGAAAAATTTTCCTAAAACAAGTAAAATCTATCATTTTGAAAATAAGACCTGAAGAGAATAACTCTGACCATTACCCTTAAAGGTATGATGATTCCTTATATGTTTCCATCTACCTTTTCTTTTAAAGGAAAAAAAAATGTGTCCTAATATTGAACTTTTTGCAAATATTCCTATTTTTAAAGACCAGCACAGAAACTCCCTAATTAACATTAAAGCAGCTTGAGGAAGCCGTTAACTCTGTTTTCTATTCATTCACCTTAGTTAAATAAGTAGAATTACTTCCTCCAGAACGATTACTGTTATTAATTTCTACCTTTTTTAAACATCTACTATTCATTAAGCCACTTTGCAAAGTGTTTAAAATGCGTTAGCTCATCTAATAAATAACATGAGCCAACAGCTGTGTGAAGAAGGTACCACTATCCCCATTTCATAGCTATGGAAACTGAGACTCAAAGAAAACTTGTGTAAGACTTTACAGCTCCTAAGATTTGAATCTTAATCTGTGGGACCTCCAAGCCTGTACTAGTATCCATTAAGGCAAAGTGACGCCCTTAGCTCTTCATTTCTGCTCATATAAATATTGTAACAACACTTAAAATATTTACATTCCCTCCAAGGCATTTTGTCCTGGAAGAGGGAAAAGAGTCTGAAGGAATATTATTCGTAATAATTAAGCTTATAAAACAAGAAGGCAGATTTGAACCAGTGACATAAAATCTTTAAAAACCAAGGAAGGTTCTGTGAGACTAACTGCACACATATGAAGAATCTTGAATGCTGAATAGCAGCCACTGTAATAAAGAAAAAAATTCTTACAGAGCACAATGATTTTTTTTTCGTTTTTTTAAAACATTCTTGAATTTCCCCTTTTTTATATCACAGCTTTATTGAGCTATAATTCCAATACTATAAAATTCACCTAAAATGTACAATTCAATAATTTTTAACATGTCCACCAATCTGTGCAACACCAAGGAAACATTGTACCCACTAACAGTCACTGCCTTTTTCCTTTACCTCTCCCTTTCCCCATCACCCTTAGCCCTAGGAAACCACTAACATACTTTTATCTTTAAATATTTGCCTATTCTGAGCATTTTATAGAATTGGAATCATATTATGCAGCTTTTTGTGTCTGACTTCTTTCACTCAACATAATGTTTTCAAGGTTCATCCATGTTATAACAGGTATCAGTACTTGGTTTCTTTTTATAGCTGAATAATATTCCATAGTATGGATAAACCACATTTTGTCCACTGATGAACATTGGGTTGTTTCCACTTTTCTGCTATTGTGGCGATTATGAATGATACTGCTGTGAATATTTGTGTACTTTTTTTGTGTGGATGTACGTTTTTTTTTTTTTGAGGCTTTGTTTGCTTTTAAGTTATTCTTATCTTTCAGAAAGATGGAATTCAAACATCTTCTGATGACTAAAGACCTCACGGAATTCTAAACTATAATCCATATCAATGCTTTACTTCTACTTTCTATGAGTTATAGATTAGAGACAGAGTAATTTGTTCAGATAACATTAGTCAGGATTCTTAGCCACTCATAACTTTCACAAAGATAGTCAACTGATTCTTTTCCAAGTGACAATGATTATTTGCTAAGTTATTTAAAACCCTAAATTTAAAAAACACATGAAAACATTTGCATAAAATAAAATTTATTATTAAATTCTCAGATAGTAATAATCTGTATGTCTTATCTTCTTATCAAATATGCATTTTGGAAACACTACTCTTTCAATGGAACTAAATACTTGGGAATGTAAGACAGAAGAAGAAGAAGAAGAAGGAGGAGGAGGAGAAGGAGGAGGAGGAAGAGGAGGAGGAGCAGGAGGAGAGGGAGGAGGAGGAGAGGGAGAGGGAGAAGAAGAAGAAGAAGAAGAAGAGAAGGAGAAGGAAAAGGAGGGAAGAGCATGTGTGCCTATTTTTCACTTTTAAGTGCTAATCTTGAGAAGGATTGTCTAATTTCCTTCTCTCCCACTGCTGACAAAGTCAAGACCTAACCTTTAACAGACCAAAGAGAGTGGCTCTGACTTCTTTTCCATTTAGTTATATGCTTCTGTTCATTAAAAGCTCAGAAGGTTTTGAAATTAGAAATAAGCACATAACTTATTTTCTGAAAGGGAAACCCTGTAGGTTTCTCCTATTGGTGGGCTATTTTCTTTTTTTTTTTTTTTTAATTTTTTTTTTCAACGTTTATTTATTTTTGGGACAGAGAGAGACAGAGCATGAACGGGGGAGGGGCAGAGAGAGAGGGAGACACAGAATGGGAAACAGGCTCCAGGCTCTGAGCCATCAGCCCAGAGCCTGACGCGGGGCTCGAACTCCCGGACCGCGAGATCGTGACCTGGCTGAAGTCGGACGCTTAACCGACTGCGCCACCCAGGCGCCCTGGTGGGCTATTTTCTTATATGGAATGAACAGCAGAGTTTATCTTTTGTCCGAGTTGTATAAAGACCATGAAAATCATAATCCTTTTCTAAAATACAAGGAATCCAAAGGAAAGTTAAGAGTGAATTCTTGGTATTTCTAAATGATGACTTTTGTGGATCCCGAGCATAGTGTTAACATCCATTTCAGAATCCAACAGATATTGCATCAGCTAATAAGGTAAATGAGGTTTTTAATAGTCGCTTCTCATCTCTGCACAAGAGGGCAGCCTTTCACCAAAACCAAGGAAACACTTGGGCAGGACATTTTGTTAATTTGTATAGAGACCCTTCCAATCCTAGAACTATCAAGGGGAAGGGACCTGTAGTGCAAAGAATGAAAAAGTTATGAGATAGTTAATAACATACGCTGTCAATCCCAGAAGACATCTGCCCATCTAGATCACCATACAAATGTTTGCGGCTTCAGTGAAATTTTTCTTTATTGTTACATAAATGTTTGAATTTCTTAGACTGCGGTGGACAAGTATAAACTTCTGAAAATAATGCTAGGGATAAGGTATTTAAAAAAAAAAATCAATGAAATCAAATTGCTCCTGAAATCAAATTGCTCAACCTTAAAAGACGGTATTTTTTTTTTCTTATATCTCACATGGATTTTTTTTTATTGGTTATCCCTAATCAGATTTTAAGGTTTTAGAATCAAATTGCCAAAATCAATTCGAAGTGAGTAATAATTCATATTGGGGCAATTATAAATTTAAATTATAGAATGCAGTTGAAAAGATTTACCAAGAAATTAAGAGAAACCAAAAAACAAAAGTTGCTATAATGCACACACTTTCAAAATAATTAACCACGCTTGACAGGAAATACATGATTTAAATGTATTATGATGGCATTCAGAATGCTATTTAAAAACAGGGTTAAAGTCAATTTGTCACACAGAAAGGTAAATGTAACCATCTTTATGTCCAAAGCTTTGCAATAATATTTTCATGAGTATAAACTAACCACAGTCCCCCTTTTTTTCTCTTAAAGTTTATGGAACTTTCAACTAAATATTTCACAGGAAATTACTGTCTCCAAGAATATAAAGGGTTTTTATATGAAGGATGCTGATCAGTTGTTCTCCATGGATACAGAGAAGCAAACAAGCAGAAATTGGTTTAATATAGCAGGAGAGATTTCAATTGGACACAAGGCAGAACTTCTTGACTATCATGGTGATAAAGAAAAATTGGGGAAACCTTTTCAATAATTTTTCAAGGATAACTGTCAAAAAACAGCCAGCGAAATGGATAGGAGATGTCTTTACTTTTATTACTTATATTAATAAAATTGAGGACCAGACAGGGAAATTAATATAAACCTAATACTATTTCCACCATTTTATTTGTTTTTAAACAGAAGTAGTCATTTCATACTAGTTAATCAGCTAATAGTAAACAAGGAACAGCATTTCAATGCCCATCAGGTTTAGATTTATAAATACAAACAAGCATATTTCCTTACAAACCCAGTTAAGAATTCGACAAACACCGGACTTTCCTTTTCCTCTAGATCACATTGTCTTGGGGGAGGTAGGAGGGGGATAAAAAAGACAGCCAACATAAAGATGTGTTTTTAGCCTCATTTGCTCAACAAATTTTATTAAATTGAGAGCTCCTAAAATGTAGGGATGGCAGACGGTACGCACACTGCCTGGCACACAGTAGGATATCAGCGTAGGTTTACTGAATTATGACTCCATAAATTGAATTTTTTTTTCTGTTCCATTAGAGAATCAAACTCGAAGCGCTCTTAATTTCCCTAGATCACGGCAGAACTAGAGACAGAGCTCAAGCTAAGCAGCTCAACTGTTTGTAAAGCCCTTTCATAATCTATATAAACCTGTACTACTTTTAACTTGCTCCTTAGCACACCGTACGAACCAAATACTTACAGAGTCTTACTCTACTGAGAGTAAACTTCATTTGGCCACAAATATTTGTCTAACATTTACTATGTGCTGGACACTGTGCCAGGTGCTGGAGACATAGCCTCAAACAGGGTAGGCACAGTTCCTGCCCTCCTGGAGCTTATACTCTAGAAAATGTAAGCTGTTAAGTTGGCAGTGAAACATTTAATTATTGTTTCTATAAGTGCTACAAAGAAGTCCAGGGTGTTAGGGAAGAACATAACGGTTGGGGTCAAGGGTGATCTCAGAACCTGTTAACAGTAGCAGAAAATGGTTACAGGATAGATTGGGTTGATATTGAGAACTGACTTAATTTTTTTTAAGTTTGTTTTTTTGTTTGTTAGTTTGTTTGTTTAGACAGAGTGAACATGAGCAGAGGAGGGGCAGAGAGAGTCCCAAGCAGGCTCTGCACTGCCAGAGCAGAGCCCAATGCAGGGCTTGAACTCACAAACCATGAGATCGTGATCTGAGCTGGAATCAAGAGTCAGATGGTTAATCAACTGAGCCACCCAGGAGCCCCCTGAGAATTGATTTTATAAACTGAGATCCAAAGGATGAGAAAGAGTAGCCAGGTGGGGAATTAGGGGACAGTATAGAGGGAAAGTTGTATTTCAGGCAGGGTGGAAGGGGATATGCAAAGACCTAAGTCAGGGAAAAGCATGGCACCACAGAAGGAAGAAAATAAAGGCAAAGTGGAAAAATATGGAGAAGGAGGGGAAGTTTCTGAGCCCGATCAAAAGAACAAACAAGGCATCAAAAAAAAAGTGATGAAAGGTCAAATTGAGGTACTACCTGCTGGGGAGAGACTGACTCCCCTTGGTCTCTCCCTTTTCAGTACCAGCACTATGCTTATCATTCCTCCACAGCATATTTCCACATGCCCACCACCTTCCTAAGCCACTTGTCAGCTCTTGCTCACCAGTAAAGGGGATGTATACTCCAGTGCAGTTGTTTTTATGGAATTTACTTGCCTATGGAAGCATCCCTTTGAGGATTTAATCATAATGTGGAACATTCTCTATCAGGGCAATGCTGAAATAGGAGGCATAAATGGTGCATAATTCTTGAAAAGCCCATCGTAGACTTGGGTCTTTATAACAAAATAAAAGCTCCATATTAAACTATAAGGCATTACACTTCTGTAAAATAAATTAAATAAACGGCCAGCAGGGGTGTTTTACACAATTTATTGGTGCCCTCTGCAGTCAGTGCTACATCTCATTAGTGGCTCTGTCACTCATGAAAAATGTGGCACCTATCAGCATCACTCATTAACTTAAAGCATGTGCCCACACATCAAATATATATTTTTTAATTATGGGAACATGCTATAAAGAAGATGTGCACATGTGCCATGAACAACAAAGGGCATTCTAACCTCTCCAAACCTCTTCTGGATTCTTCTTCCTACCAAAATGGTGAATAAGATACTGTTCTCATCCTTTCAAAGTTTTTTTCTCTCTACCGACTTTTTCCACTTGCATTCGTTGCAATAGTCCAGACTTTGCCAATTTTTTTCCTTCCTGACATTTCATTTTTAATTAAAAATGACATTTTCATTAAAAGGAAACATATGTAGAATAAACAGAATAACTCACCAACAGCAGAGACTGGGGTTGTCCTGTCAGCCCAGTTTTAACCTTTCTGGCTCATGAAAGGCTGTGCTGGGCTTCTCCACAACGGTTGCCAAGGCACATTCCTGACAGAAAAAAAAGGGAAAATTTTAAAAGTGCTCATCAAACCAAATTCCACCCACACCCAGAAGTCCCTAGGAAGTGCTGAGGGTGAAGAATGGAGATACTATACCACTCCAAACTATACAGTCCAGGACTTTCAGGGCTGGGAAAATCAACCTTTCTTCTACTCAAAATATTAAAACTATCGTTTTGGTGAGAGACCCCAGTTTTACAACTTTTCATGTTTACAGATGGCCTGATTTGGCAATCTTAAATGTTAAGAGAATTAGAAATCTGGCAGGAGGTAAGCATAGCCAAAAGTAAAGTATTACAATTTAAAATCAACCACCCTTCTATGAGCAGCCGTGACTTAGGACAGTTTGCATCCCCCAGAGCCATCTTGCCTCTCCTATGAGAGCTGGTGCTGGAAGGGTCCCCTGGTCAGGGTAGGGTGTGGGGGGGGGGGGGCGTGCACCAACCCTCTCCCTGGAGTGAGCTGAATTCCTGCACAAAAGCATATTGTGGTGTGGAAGGGAACAGCAGCAAGACCGAACAAAATGACAAGAAAGAAGCCAACGATGGATGAACACTGAATGAAGGCAAGTAAATGATTCTTTGAACAAAAACACCAAATAACATGAATTGGCCCATGTCCTCAGAAAGCAGCATGAGGATGAGGATCAACAGGAATCACCATGATGACCCAACTTTCCCCAGATGTGGTGCACATTTTCTGACAAGCATAAGGGCATCGGGACAGATGAAAATCAGTCACGAACAGTCATTGTAATTATAACCCAGCACGAAAGGAGGAAGGAAAAGAATCTAATTTTGTGGCACCTCCCAGATGTCAACCAACTGCTTTCTCATTCCAGTTCAAAGAAGAATTCCATACATCAGTGTTATGGATTGAAATTGTTCCCCCCAAGGGGCGCCTGGGTGGCGCAGTCGGTTAAGCGTCCGACTTCAGCCAGGTCACGATCTCGCGGTCCGGGAGTTCGAGCCCCGCGTCAGGCTCTGGGCTGATGGCTCAGAGCCTGGAGCCTGTTTCCCATTCTGTGTCTCCCTCTCTCTCTGCCCCTCCCCCGTTCATGCTCTGTCTCTCTCTGTCCCAAAAATAAATAAACGTTGAAAAAAAAAAAAAAAGAAATTGTTCCCCCCAAAGAGATATATTAAAGTCCTGACCTCCAGTGACTCAGCATGTGAATTTATTAGGAAATAGGGTCATTGCAGATGTGATTAGTTAATTTAAAATGAGGTCATACTGGAGACTCACAGGTTTTGGAAGGAGCATTTCATACTTCTGGCTCCCCAAACCATGAGATAATAAATTTGTTATTTTAACGCACTCAGTTTGTAATGGCAGTCCCAGGAACCAAATAGTCAGATGTAACTGTCTTGGCATATTACAGAGGAAAAAGGAGGCCTAGAAATCCGAAACACTGTCTCAAAATCCCGTCGTTATTGAGGGTCCCAAATCAGGCTGACACAAAGCCTTACATGCTTCACCATATGTTACAATGCCTTCAGGCCTTCAGACAGTTATCTAAATTAGAATTCCATAATATGACATGAGGAGTTCATGACTTTGAAACACATAAGCAACTAATATTAATGAAACAGCCCACTCCCCATGTTTTTTACCAAAAAAAAAAAAAAAAGATCTCGTTTGAAGAATAACCACACAACCACCAAACTGGATTCTTTTAACATGTATTTACTGAACTCCTATTATCTGTTTCTTCAGGTATTGCTCTAGGAAACTGCCTTCAAAGGTTTTTCAATGAATCGGGAAAGCATACATGCAAAATTAGGTTACAAAGTGCCCTGGTGTCATGGGCAGTATAACAGAGTTATGTACCTGATATATACTGGGGACTAAAGAACTGTCCAGAGTGATCACGAATGGGGCTAAAATTCATTCTCTTAGATGTGCAAGCTATCAAATTAAATATGTATTAAAAGGAATTTTTATTAGCAATGATCATTTGTGAATAGATTTTTCAGAGAAAGTGTGAGAGCGATCTATATGAATATGTGAAGCAGCTGTAAGTTCTCATTGCCATCAGCTGCCCAGTTGTCCAAAACAGGTTTGTGTATAATGAGAACCAGCCCACCCACCTCTGTACACAGATTGCATACTGAGGATGGAAACTACCCATTCCTTACACACACGTGTAATTTATTGTTGACTTACTCTTCTATTTTCTTCATTAGTAAAACTTTACCCTTCCTGAAGACTCTACCTCAGGCAAATAGCTTGATTTTTCATTATAGAAACTTCTGGAAACACATACCAAATTTTCCTTAGAAAGCATTAGTAGTTTGTGCCTTAAGAGTCTTTCAATTCCTTCCTTCAAAAAATTCTCACCTTGCTATTTCCACCAATCCTGAATGGTTGCATGGGGATCCTTACTTAATCCTATCAAGTCCCCACATTGAAACACATCTTAAACAAAAGTTTCAACTCTAAATAAATTCAAACCTGGCTTTCCGTCCCTGTGTCCGTCCCTGGACACTATCAAAGTTCTACTGAGAAGGTATGTTCTCTCTTACCCTAGTAAAGAAGTAATAAAGATAAATGGAATCATATTAAAATTTTTAAGTTTATTTGAGCAAAAATCGATTCAAATCAGACGGTGATCAAACCAGAAGTGATTAGTGACTAGAAATACTCCACCAACAGGAGCTAGGGGCAAGACTTTATAGAGAAGGGGTAGAAACAAAGCAAGGAAATTATGTGATAAGCTACACCTTAAGTCCTTGCATTATTTGGGAAAGCCTAGTTGGCTGTTTGTGACTGGTTGTCCTTACGCCTTGATTTCTTGACCTTGAGGCACTTACAAGTTCAAGTTTCTGGTTTGCTTACATAGGTTACTAAGTCATTAAAGCCACTTCAGTCTAATGACCTTCTTGTTTAATTAATTTAACATAATAAACTAAATTTTATCTCAACAGGTTGTGCTAGGCTGATGATATTTGGGAAGCTAGTATTTAACAATAATAGTGAACAAAGAAAAGGAGACAAGTGTGAAGAGGAAATAACAACTTTAGTTTTTAACACACTGAAATTTAGGTGTCTGGGAAATAGCAAAGTAGAGAAGTCCATAAAGGCGGTTAAAGAGAGCTTAAGAGAAGGATTTGAACAGAAGATCTGGAGTCATTATCCAGATCACTCAAGAAGCAGGTGGAGCGTGATACAGAAGGAACCTGGGCAGAAAGCTGAGAAGGATTCATTTTAAAAGGATGGGGTGAAGGAGAAAACCCCCCAGAAATGAGACTAAGAAGTAAAAGGATGGGGAAAATATCCAGAGAGTTAGCTATCATGGCATCCAACAGTAAGTAGACAGTATTTAAAAAAGGAGGGGTCCACAGTGCTAAATATTTCAGGAAGGACGGACACACACACACACACACACACACATACACACACGAACACCAAATATGGTGAAATTTACCATAGAGTATCCTCCAAAGGAGAGCTAATTCAAAATCTAATTACTTATGAGAGGACCTTAACCTCTTCAAGACAATTTTATTGCATTGCAATGGACGTCATCAACTTTGGGGCACGTAATTTCAACCTCTCAGGAAAGAGTGAGCCCTAGCTGATTAAGAACAAAGTGGCTTTCATGACAATAAACAAATAAAAAATGTTGTTTCCTGGATTATATGATGCAAAGAATGGCTTAGTTTTAAATTTCTTTAAGTAAACATCAGTTTTCTTGGAGCTGTTTAATTATCAAACTTGTTCCACTGTATTACCTTAATCCCTGATCGAAATGAAACAACAATATGCTTTTTTCTGGTCATTTCATAATCATTCATTAAAACAGTAGGATCATTTATGCAAGCTAAATTCTCATCCCCAATCTCCCAAAAGACTACACAGCATATCCGCATATCCGTGGCTGCTAAACAAAAGCTTTTCTCTTAAAGTCACTTAACTTCCTTAGGTTTTGTTTTTAAGCAAAGGGATTTATCAGGTTCTGGGCTTTGTTTTGCATTTGAAGCTTTATCAGCGTTAGATATGCTTGATTTGTTTTTCAGCCAGAGCTTCCTAGAGAGGTAAGACAAGTGACTGAGTGATTTGTCATCGAGGCCCAAGCAAGTTTGGGGTTCTTCAAGCTTTTTCTCCTTCTTTGGATGGGCAAACGTAAAGCACCCTGTGGATTTAAAAGTTAGATCACTTACTGGTGCTGGTATTATGTTGACACTGCCTGATTTACTGACCTTAGGAAATAATTTTGACAGCACACCAAATCATCTTTAGCAATCCTGGAGAATCAAGACCTTGTTTAGATGTAAATTGAACTCAATGACAACTATCCACAAACTACCCAGGACATCTAGTTGCATTCATCAATGTTTGAAGAAACAAAAAAGCTAACCAATCATTAAAAATCGTTATTGCCATCCAGAAAAATGCTAAATATGTATCTTCAAAAATAAAGATCACCATAAGCCAACCAAGAAATCTTTGAATTAGTAATTTTTGGCCACTCACTAGGCCCAAGGCATTGAACCAGCTGGTGGAGAAGAGAGGTGGAAGGGTGGTAAGAAAAGTGCTACATAAGGCTGCTTCTTCCTTAGAAAAGTTTAATTTTTTTTAATGTTTATTTATTCTTGAGAGAGAGAGAGAGAGAAAAAAAAAAAAAAAACAGAACACGAGTCGGGGAGGGGTAGAGAGAGAGGGAGACACATAGTCCAAAGCAGGCTCCAGGCTCTGGAGCCAAAGTCTGATGCTTAACCGACTGTGCCACCCAGACGCCCCACCCTGGAAAAGCTTAGAATTGGAGTCATGTGGGACAACTGTTAGCTTGGAGCATGATGCCAGGTTATCTTTAATATGATTTCTTTTACAATGCATTTTAAAGTTCCTGTGTATTATACCACATACATATGTACATATAAATAAGTACCCAAAATACACACACTAGAGAACAAGAGCCCCAAGGGAATAGATTAAGCACTCCATTCACCTTTGTATCCAAAATGCTAATCCCAGGACCTGGCACCAAATAATTACTTAAAAACAGTTGCTTGAAGGAATACATGATTGCATTATTTCATTTGTGCTATTATTATGGTTGTTATGGTAGATATAGAAAAGATATTGAGGACAGTTAAGCAATTGATTATCAATTACCTCCAGTGGGTTCTAGAGACCAATATCAATAAATCCACATTGTTTTTCTTCAGGAACATTGCTTTTTCATGCTAAGTACATGTTGACTCTAAGGATGCTAATAATACCATTCTCCCCCCACAAAATTATTCCTTCCCATTTAGACTCTGTTTGTATTTTATATTCAAGAAGTTATCAATAAAGTTGCTATTAAGTAGCCTTATTTCAGGGCATTTTTAGGCTGTATAAAATGGTCCCGCCTTCAAAGTGCCAAGAGCTATTTCTGCTGAGGCATAAGCCACATTACAAGATTGTGAACAGTTTTTAGGAGTCATTACACTAAAAAACGTTATTATTTTTTTATTTAAAAATTTTTTTAACATTTATTTACTTTTGAGAGACAGAGAAAGACAGAGAGTGAGCCAAGGAGGGGTAGAGAGAGAGGGAGATACAGAATACAAAGCAGGCTCCAGGCTCTGAGCTGTCAGCACAGAGCCTGATGCAGGGCTCGAACTCACGAGCTGTGAGATCATGACCTGAGCCAAAGTCAGATGCTTAACAGACTGAGCCACCCAGACGCCCCTGAAAAACATTATTTTTGAATAGCATAGTGGAGTTTAAGTTTATACTTGCCTTCTACTTTCAAATTTTCAAGTACAAATGAAACAAATATAAGGCAGGGGGAAGCCCTAGTCAGACATCTGGAGTCCATTAAAGACCTTGTTTTCCTCTCCATGCCATGTGACCTTAGGTAAGTCACTTAACATGTTTCTTCAACTGTGAAACAGCATTATAATACCTGTTTCACATGAATGAGATGATGTGGGTTGAAACTCATGTTTAATTACAGCTAATTCATTTAACATTTTGCTGGTGCTATGTGAGAAGTACTCTCATTTCTGAAAGTGTACTGTGCCAATAATAAGCAAGTCAAGCACTAATGCCATTGTTTTAATAAAGTTGAGATAACCAAAGTTACTTGAACCATAATATATATTATATATATAGGTAATAAGGGAAATTGCTCAAAACTGTGACTTTTGTGTATTATATTGACTGGAGGAGTGTGTGTGCGTGTGCGTGTGCGTGTATGTGTGTGTGTTTTAATACTTTCTACACTGAAGGCACAGAGCCTAAAAGATTGCCAAAAATTTCATTGGGAGACCCTGAAGTGATATTGAAATGGGTCAAAGATTGAACAATTAGCTCAAGCTCTTCATTAACCAATGGATCTACTTCATTTGTGATCGTGATCCAAAGAGGGAAGGAAACGAACTCACGACCAGGACACAGAAGGAAGTGAACCCAGAGAGTCCCTTCAGGGAGGCCAAGAGAAAGTTTTTAAATTTTTCAGTGTTTGGCCCATTTCAATGTCACTTCAGAGTCTCCTGATGAAATTCTTGGCGTTTTCCCCTGGACTTTCAATGAAGAGCGAAGATACTTAAAGAATTAAATAAATAAATTGAATGAAATAAATAAAAATGAATTAATTACAAGAAAATTAAATAAAAAATAGAGAGTGGAGATCACTATGAGGCCATGTTTCCTCACACAGTGGTGTCCAATTACTATAGCTAACAAAAAAGCTGCATTTTTGACCAATCTCCTATGCTGCTAACAGTGTACAAAGTATATCATATAAAGGTGATTGCATCTTCAGTCTGTCTCCATTGACTCTTCCTCTCCAACAATCAGTCTTCACCTTACTCCATGCTTATTTTGTCATGCTCTCCTTTTAAAATATACCCTACAATTAATCTTACCCTCACTCACCAGGCCATCAACGCCAAACTCCTCAGAGGAGCAGAGCAGGCTTTTGGTGTCCTATTCTTTCTTTAATTGGGTATAGTTTGGAAAACACTTCCATGTGTTACTGCTTCAACGAACCACTTACTTAAAAATATCATTGGTGTTCTAATTATCAAGTATCTTTTTGTGTTTTTCTCACCAATTGTTCTATTTTATATCTCTCTGCATTTGACACCACCCTCTTTTTTTTGTAAAGTCTGATTTTCTCATGGTATCAGGAATCCATGTTCCATCTTGTGGCTCCATGCTCTACTACGACCTCTAAATTCTCCACAGGGGGCAATTGCTTCTCAGCAACAACCCTCTATCATGCAAGGAAAGCAAGAAAAGGTCTTGGTCAGTTAGGTATCTCTGAGTTACTTAACCATCTGTGGCTCAGTTTCCTCACATTTAAATTGGGGATAACAATAGTGCCTACATCACAGGCTTGTTACGAGGCCTAATGGGTTAATTTATGTGAAGTGCTTAGAAAAGTTCATGGCACCTAGCAAGTTCTATAGAAATGTTTGCTGTCATTTTGCTACTATTCATGTTCCATAATGAATGTGTGTTGGTTCCAAGTCTTATCCTAGTCTAACTTGTATCATGCTTCAATATGTACCTAATGGGGTGGCCCCAGATGGAGTTGCAACCCAAGCAGATGGAGGGCTTTCTATCCCCAGCACCATGGCCAACAGTGAACACACCTTCATTGCCATCAAGCCTGATGGGGTCCAGCGCAGCCTCATGGGAGAGAGGTCATCAAGTGTTTTGAGCAAAAGGGATCCCGCTTCATTGCTATGAAATTAATTCAGACTTCTGAAATTAATTCAAGACCTTCTCAAGGAACAATACATTGATCTGAAAGACCATCCACTCTTTGCCAGCCTGGTGAAGTACGTGCAATCAGGACCTGTGGTTGCCATGCTCTGGGAGTGGTGAAGACAGGTCCAGCGAGCTTCAGGGAGACCACCCCTGAGGACTCCAAGCCTGGGACCATCCATGGGGACATCTGCATCCAAGTTGGCAGAAACATTATCCAAGGCAGTGATTCTGTGGAGAGTGAAGAGAAGGAGATTGGCTTGTAGTTTCAACCTGAGGAGCTGGTGGATTACAAGAGCTGTGCTCAGAATTGGATCGATTTCTGAGTGAGAACACATGTGCTGTGCTCACTCCATTTCGTCTCCCTCGCATGGGCAGGGGGCCCAGGCACTAGCAAATCCAGTTATTTTTAAGAATTTCCTCATAATCTGGAGGGGAACTCTTGGAGCTGGGAGCGCTCCTCGTACAGTACTCTGTGCTAGCATTAGATTAAAATGTTTATCTCCGTGCCCCAAAATGTGTACATGATGGACTATATGCAAACTTTCTTGAAGACCAACAATGTCTTATTTATGTATCTCACACAATGCTTTGCACACTGTAGGCTGCAAGTAATGTTACTTAATTGAATTGTTAAACTGCTTACATTAGAAAAGTTCTACTTTCTATTTCTTCTACTTTTTTACACTTCTTGCTAAATTTTTACTCTCATAAGCTCAAATGTAATCATAAATTAGGGTGACATGTAAAACTGCTGGTTCTTGAAAATTAAGCCCTGGAAGTATTTTAATTTTATTATGAACCAAGAAGCTGTGTCATTTTTTTCCTAAGAAATTAATTATACCTTTAGATGAGAGGCTATCGTAGTGTGATTTCTAGACCACTGATGGCCCACAAGTGCCCTCTGAGTGGTCTTCAGGCTCATCGCTCGTAGTTTGCAGGTTTATAATAAGACACCATCTGTGCTTTTGTTGCTGCTATGACTTCATAATCTATTTACGATGGTCAATAAAATTCAAATATTACTTCAAGGGTACACCATTCATGCCATTAATTCTAAAATTTATTTTATTCTTCTGCTGAGAAAAAGTGGGCAGATGAGGGGGTTCACTGGAGTTTATGGCCAGCACCTGAGCTGCAGATTGGTCAAGTGTGACAGCCATTCCTTCATATAGCCTCTGGGCAGGAAAGGTTGAAAACCCTGCAAGACTTTCTCACCTGATCTGTGTCATCACAAAACTTAGGTTTACTGTTGACCAGCTGCATATAATCGCATCCTTCTCTTTGAATCCAAGACAAAATTAGGCATCAGCCACCAGTAATAAAGGACAGAAACCAAAAACTGAGAGTCATGTGACGCTATGGACACATCACCAAAACATGAACTGTGTTTTCGGTTCTGTAGAACCTACTCAAATAACTCCAACTAACCAATGTTGTGCGTGGTATTATTTATGTCCCCCATTTAAATGTAAGCCTCAGTTACTCTAGAAACCAGCTTGATAATGCATAACTTCCCCATTAGGAATATTTTTATGGAGCCCATCGTTATGAATTCATTTGCTATTCACTGTAATAGCACATATCATAATGAATTCATTTAGTATTCATGGGGATAACACAAACACCATTTAGTAACTGGTTAATGAACTGAGTGGGGCTCTTTATCTTTCCTGGGTTTTATAAGAAACAATGCTCATTTATTTAAATCATCAACTTCTTTTTCAGGTTCATTTTATACGTATACTATTTCTTCTTATTGCCCAGTGTCCAAGTATAATACTGGAGTAAAGGACAGATTTCTCTGGAAAAGAGGAACCCGATAACAAAGGGCCCTGAGACATGGAAATTGGGCAATTAAGTATAATTATGTTTCAGTTCATGGCAGACCAGTTTTGACAGTTTTATCCTGAAAATTAAAAATCACCAACAAAATAATACTGTTTATGCACCAGGCTCTGAACTAAACTAAAAGTGCCATTATTAAGCCCACTATGCAGACTAAAAAACAAAAACAACAAAGTACCAAAAAACTAAGTTACTTGTTCAAAATCACGTGACAAACAAGTAAGTAAAGAATTTAGAGTTCAAACCCAAGAAGTCCTATTCCAGATCCGTGACCTTCAAAGTGTGCTAAGCCACATGATATCTTTTATCAATATCTTAACTCTCCTTTGCAAAATGATGTTACATGTGTATCTTACCTAATAAAGGCTAGGGGTAAATGACCAAAATCCCCTTGAAGCAATTTGCAAAATTAAAATACCACATACCTTCAATAACCTATAGTAAATTACTAAACTAAGAAGTGGCATAAGCCAACTACATTCTGCGCATAATTTGGCTTGTAATAATTAGCTGTTTCCAGGTAGGGTACAAACTGAGCAATTCAGGATGAATTTTATCTGGAGTCCGTGTTCTCAAGGTGACATACAACATTTATTCCAAAATAAAATATGCCATATTCCTTAAAAAATGAAATAGAAATATAGAAAAGAGAAAAAAATAGGGTCCTCACTAGCAAAGTTAAGATCACAAGGGAAAGTCATGTATGATATAGAGGGTACCAGTTATTACTATAGATTTCCTCTTACCAAATAACATTGAGTAACATCTGCAAGCCAAGCAAAATGCTAGAGGTCAGGAGAGAAGAAAGAACAAGCTCCCACACTTTTATACATGTCCCCAAATTATTGTCATTGATCTCACACAAGACATAAACAGAGCCTAGGAAGGTGTGTGAATGAAATGGCATCTGAAGGAAATGGTATCTGTGAGTGCTAAGAAGTTAGAAAAGTCAGTGGAAGAGATGAGAATTATTTATTAATGTATTCTCTTAGTTTTTCTAGAGAGGATTTAAGGTAAATATTATAAAATAGACAAATATGAATACTTTTTAAACCCCAGGATTATGGATAATATGGTTAGCAAGCCTATAAAGACTACTTCAGTGCATAGAATTGACACTTGAATTTGACTGTAAGTTTTTTAGATCTTAATATGAAATAGTAACATGGGTTTCATACAGAAGCCATACTGAACAACATACTAGATAATGTCCTCAATAATATTCCTGAACAATTAATACAATCATGTGATTCATAGGCCAATTTCTTATAGTATCCCTCAATGAAAGGGCTGAGAGCCTCAACACCAAAGCATCTTTCAATTAAAGAGTTATGCTAACATGGTCCATATCACTATTATTTAGAACAGGTGAAAGTACACCTCTTTGGTGTTAGAGAATAGAGTAATACAAAGCCTTTAATTTATTTATTCTCTCCCCCAATCCCCATGGACTCTACACGGTGAAAGATGTTACTCCCAGAAAATGTGTATTTGTAAGTTAATCATTCTTTTTTTTAAAAAAATTTTTTTGTTAAGTTTATTTATTTTGAGAGAGACAAAGACAGCATGAGCAGTGGAGAGGCAGTGAGAGAGGGAAAGAGAGGGAATCCCAAGAAGGCTCTGCGCTGCCAGTGCAGAGCCAGATGCGGGGTTTGAACTCATGAACCATGAGATCATGACCTGAGCAGAAACCAAGAGTCGGACACTTAACCGACAGAGCCACCCAGGTGCCCCTCGTTCTCTCTGTTTGTAATGTAAGACATTTATAACTCCTCATTAGAGCTTCTGATAAGCATGAATCAGTGTCTTTATACTGAGTTGACTTAATTGGAGCCGAAAGAAAAGAAACAAGGAAGTGTTATTACAGATCAATGTAAGGCTTCCTTCCGGTTTTTGAGTAAACTAGTTGAATAGTTAAAAATCCTTCTCAATACAGCCCCTTGTTTGACACTCACTGGATTAGGTCACAGGCAAAGGCATACATACACTAACTGCCTCACTGGAGAGGAAAGAGAGGGCTAGGTAATAAAGACCAGAAAGGAGATGAGGCAGTGGTGAGGAGGGGGAACCAAAATTAAGAAGAACAATAAAAAGAGAGAGAATAAGAAAGATAAAAATAGCTTTCAATTATGGAGTGCTTATACGATGTAGCCATGCACTAGACCAACTATTTTATAAATATACACTCATTTTTCTTCATATTAGCACTCATTGAAAGTTGAGGAAACTAATGCAGAGAAAAGGCAAGAAAATTCATACCAAGTACAGAGCCAGGGTTTCAATTCCTGGTCTGATTCCAAAGTACTTTGAAACGTAACACTGTCATTTCTCCAGCAAACTTTAAAAGATGAAAAGGAGGAGATATACAAATGGAAGCATTTTAAATGCAGGGCAGAGGAAGGAGTCAGTGGTGTGCAGGGGCAGGCAATAAGAAAAAAAAAAGCTAAAGTGGCAGCTTCACTGGCCCCAGTTGCCTGTATTGTGCCTCCGTCTTGTAAAACACATGGAGGTTTTCATTACCGCTATGTAATTGATGGCAGATCATATGGGAACGGACACAAAATGAAGTATACATATAAAAATAAATATGGTAAGAGGTTTTTGAAACCTGTCTGGTTTCTTAGCTCAGCACACTTTAGATTTGTCTCCCATTTTGGGCAGACTATCATGTTCCAGCCCCATTGCTAAAAGCCACCTCTTTGGCCCAGAAGATGTCCTGACTTTAAATAAAAGATATGAAAAATACTTCTCTGTTTTATGTGAAATACTCGAGACAAAATTTATAAAATGCAAGCAAGACACAAAATTCCATTCCTGAGGTAACCCTGTAATGGAGATACATAGGATTTATAGAGGCTGAAGGGAACAAGAATCTATCTCCCAAGTTAGTTGGGTGAAATAATTCTCCGGCTTGTTTTGCTCTCCATAAAAGCCAATGTTTCGATAGGTTTATTGCAGCCCCCATGCTGAAAAGAGCTGTCAAAGATTTCCAAAAATAGAAATAATCCTTAAATAAAATAAAAACATAACCACTGTGCAACTTTTGATTTTGCACATCTAAAAGATAGTGAGCAGCATTGATATTTGGCTAGAAAGTTACTATAAAAAATGTAAAATCAAAGACAAGCTGACAGGATTGGAAATGTTCCACCATGGTGAGTAAACACAGCAATGAGAGCTGGATGGTAGCAAAGCCTTTATATTAGTGTTGGCAGCTTTCTTGGAAATCCATTCTCAGGTTTACAGAAAACCTTTTGTCCCAAACGCTTCAGGGTTTTTTTGTTTTGTTTTGTTTGTTGTTGTTTTTGGTTTTTGTTTTGTTTTGCTTTGTTTTTTTCTTTTGTTTTGTTTTGTAGAGAGAGCTGGTGCAAGATTTGGTACCTATCTTGGTCAAAGAGCCAATTTAGTCACTGTGCATCTTACACCTTCCAAGTCCTGATGGCTGAAAAGGCAAGTGGCGAGCATACCTTGTATGACTCACCTTACAGAAATATTATGCCAATAAAAACCACAAAAATTTCTGCTCACCTTTGTAAATGCCATTTATGAGTCTGGTGGGCTAATAAGCTATGCTGCTCTTATGGGCTGAATTGTGTCTCCCCCAAATCATGTGTAGAAGCCCTAATCCCCGGTATCTAAGTGACTACATTTGGAAATAGGGCCTTTATAGAGGTACCTAAGTTAAAATGAGGCTATGTTGAGGTGGGTCCTAAATCCAGTCTGCCTGGTGTCCTTGTAAGAGGAAAGTTGGACATACAAAAGTGACACCAAGGATGTGTGCACACAGAGGAAAGATCATGTGAAGACACAGCAAGAAAGTGGCCATCTGGAAGCCATGGAAAGAAGCCTCAGCAGAGGCCAACCTGGCTGACACATTGATCTGGGATTTCCCAACCTCCAGAACTGTGAGAAAATAAATTTCAGTTGTTTAAGCCACCCAGTCTGTGGTATTTTGTTATGACATTCCTAGCATAACAGTACACCTGCTGTTTTATCTGGAGGCTTTAGGCGAGGTTGGGGGGGGCAGTAGGCCTCCTCTCTGGGCCACCAACAGAATTGCAGGGGGTGGATGAACAGCAGACCATCTGATTTCCGTATGCTTCTCTCTCCTCTCTCTCCTTACTCCACTCTGACCCTTTGCCTCCTCCTCTTACCCCTTCACTAATATTCTAATAACGATTTGTTATTTTGAAGATCCAATGCTCCTTATCTTTCATCCTCTTATATCTACCACTGTGCACTTTTTTGTATCCAGAGAGTTTGCAACTTTTCACACACACACACACACACACACACACACTCATTCCACAATTGATGAGAACATTTTAGTTTGGATATATGTTTCCAGCTGAATCACAAGTCATCATTTGCAGGAGATAAAGGAAACAATGAGTTTTGGCAATTTTTCTCTGTGCTGTGAGCACAATCTGGAGGTACTATCTCATTTCATATGGTCTTGATATAATAAAAATTAGAACTGTCGCATGTAAGGACATACTCTTACATTTATATTTTTCCTAAAGTTTATTCTTTGCCCCATTCCTGAGGGATTTGGCAGAAATGTGTTTTTCTTGGAGCTGGTTGTGTATTTCTTGAAACATTTGCGAAAGATGCATGGGGCAAGACTTCAGGTTCAAACCAGTTCTAAACTATAACATAGAAGTCATTGCTTCTAGATCTCCTGCTCCTATCTTTCTGGTCTAGAGAACAGAGAGAGGGAAGAATGAAAGGCTTCATGAAGGATGTTAGGAATAAAGATGCAAAAAGCACCAAAAGCTATTTTTTCAAGGAGACAGCATCAGGATGGTGTTGACAGCTAAGGTCCATAACCAAGACCCCACTAGACATGAGGCAGAAGGGATCCCTGATATTGTATGCAGAAAGTTTTTTTATGTGTGCCGCAGACATACATTGGGTAAGAATAAAGCCTGTGGCTTTTCTCAGATGCTCAAAGAGGTTTGTGGCTCCCAAAGAATCTTAAGAACAAATGATGTAATGGGAAAAGCTTAAGTTAGTGGACAAAATCATTAATCTATCACCAGTTAGTTGGGTAGCCTTGTAAAGGACGCTTATGTATTCTTTAAATCAGCTTCCTCATCAGTAAGCATGGCAATTAAGATTCTGTCACCTTCTGTCTCGAGTAGTCTGTTACTGTTTCCTGATCGGAGTTATCCATAACCAGGCAATGTTAAGAACATTCATAGAGTACTAAAGTCAGGAATATGACTAGGATGTGGTATGTTGCATAATGGGACAGATTTTTCTGTCTATAGGTATTGATGGTTAACTTTTAAGATTGAGCCATAAATATTAGAAAACTTCATTAAGGCATTTGCTGTATAGCAGACACTGTGGTGATAACATTATATGGATTTGCTCATTCAATCAAACAACAACCTTTTCAAGTAAGTTTTATTATTGTCTACATTCTGAAGATGGGAGATCTGAAATCTAAGAGATTAAGTTGTTCAAAGTCACACAACCAATAAGAAAGGTTTTGTACTCAGGTTTTAGAGCCCACACTCTTGACCAACTGTATAAGGCCTTCTAATAGCATAATGGCTAATGATTCATAATTCTAAATGACCAAAAATCATGGTGGATTTTCTTTCTTACGAGTTATAATTCTAGTATCTTATTTTCTATTTCCCCTGGAATCAATAGTTATAATTTAGGTACAATGACAGTCTTTCTAAACACACTTTGTTTCTTACCAATTTTATACCGGTTTTGCATTCTCCCCACCATATCTCATCCCTCTGTTCCCTCTTTCCATCATATATACCAGCTAGGAGCTTGTCCTTTGTTTTTGTTTTTTTTAATATATGAAATTTATTGTCAAGTTGGTTTCCATACAACACCCAGTGCTCATCCCAAAAGATGTCCTCTTCAATACCCATCACCTACCCCCCCCCCCATCAACCCTCAGTTTGTTCTCAGTTTTTAAGAGTTTCCTTATGCTTTGGCTCTTTCCCAGTCTAACCTCTTTTTTTTTTCCTTCCCCTCCCCCATGGGTTTCTAACAGCTTGTCCTTTGAAGCTACTTCGCCTTCAACCATAAACTAGGGGTTATATTTGTTCAATCTTAAATTCTCTTTTGAATTTCTTGCACAAATGCACATTTATTCCCAGGCATAAAAACTTTGCTACAAATTGACATTCCCAAATCATCATGTTCTCAGAGTTAATGGTAGATAAAAGAGATTTTTGAATATCAATTATAAATATAAATATAAAGCACCTTTTAAAAAAGTATTAAAGCTAAAACGTTGATATTCATTTTTCCAAATGATGGCATTCAGAGCTTCATGTCCCCATCCATCACCCATACTATTTCTCAAACTTGCTTGAGCTGACCAAGGAGAAAAGCTTCAATCTGACTACCACATGTATTTTCAATACATAAAGTCCCACATGTAATTTTTTTCCCACTTAATGGTATGAGAAAAAATGAGAAAGAAATTTGTCTTTCACATCCTGATTCTGGTTCAATGCTGAAAATGCAACCTCCACAAGATGCACACTTTTTTTACTGACATAATTCCTAAGTACACTCTTGTCCAGAACCACTTTTTACTCAGCATAGTGACAGAATACATGGAAGTGAAATTTCCCTGTCGCAAACTTTAGAATCTCCTAAAAGTTGGTCCGGGTCCGTGTCTCAGAATCATGTTATTCAAAGCACTGTGCTTGCTAATTCTATTTTCCTTCTTTCATTAGAAGCACCAGGTGGCAATTACACTATCAGAAAACTTTAACAGGTAAACCGTTAAACTTTGCATGTTTACTTTCATGCTAGCTTAAAGTTCTCTCTTTTTAAAAAATGTTTGTTTGTTTATTTATTTATTTTAAGAGACAGAGAGCAGGGGAGGGGCAGAGAGAGAGAATCCCAAACAGGCTTTGCACTGTCAGCCCAGATCCCGATGTGGGGCTTGAACTCATGAACTGTGAGATCATGATCTGAGCCAAAATTAAGAGTTGGATGCTTAACCAACTGAGCTACCCCCTAAAGTCCTCTTAATCACAGTCCCAGACTCATCCAGAAGGCATTCAGCAAAAAGTGACAGCTTTTCTTCTTTTATTCCCACTGGCTTCTCATTATAAGTTTATCTCACTATAAACTGATGTAAAAACCTACATTAAGGATGATATTATTTACTTTAATAACATCCCCTCTGGGGAAATATTTATTATAAATTTTTTCCAACTAGTCACCTATTTATTGAATTAACACAAATTTAATTTGCACACCATTTTTTCCCAATGTATTAATCTAATTTTGTAAAGCAAGAAGTAAGTGTTCACACCCCGTGTCCAATGGTCATCTGTAATTTAAACCTCAAACAAATAAATTGAGTTTTCTTTTGTAGTGAACCAGTAAGTATTGTGTGCTTATTACTCTGTCCCTTTTCCTGGGAACATCTTCCTTCCTATTCTATCCACATACCTCTATGGTACTGGTATATTTTCACATAATCCAATCCCTCTACTCCAAGTAACATTTGATTTGTTCCAAGGGTGACAAATTAGCCCATGTTGAGTCAATAAAATATATTGTCTGAGATTATTGAACTTGACATTAAGAAAATGATAAAACAGTATCCTTATGATAAGATACAAAATATAAAACTTGTAAGCTATGGTGGCTCATGTTTTCCACCACTTGAAGAAAGCCAGTTGAATAAAGAGAGAAACAGATGAAAACCAGATATATCTATCAGCATTAGCTTCTCTGCCTGAGTTTTTCCTGAGGCCCATGGCCTCTCTGCTCCTTCCATGACTTCCACTGTTCAGTAGTTCTTTGTAGATCATGATCCAAAAATATTTCTTTTTTCCTTAGATTACTTCAAATTAGATTTCTGACAGTTGCAACCAAAAGTCCTAAATAATACCATTTTAAAATTGAATACTCTGAAATTATATTTTGATTTTAAAACAAATAGTAATATGAAATTAAACTGTTCTGGAAGGTAGGGATACCCCTTTTAAAAATCCAGAATCAAATTATAAAATTGCTAGAAATCAATTCAAATGCTTACCAAGAAGACTGATGGGAAGACTAGCAGGTGTCGCTGTATAACAACAGCCAGCTTCAAACCCCAAAAGCAGGCGGCACATCCTATCTTCTAAGGAGGAGAGCACTCCTGATTAGAAAGGACCATTGTCAAGTGAGGGTAACAGCACATTTGCCTTCAGGTTGTGCCAGATGGTAAATAGGTGAACTTAGATCAGTGTCTATATAGATTTAAACACTTAATGAATGTTAGCTCTTCATCATTAGTACTGTCATTACGGTCACTATAGTCCCCCTTTAAAGTGATGACATACAATAGAATGTTAGACCATAAGAATGTGGACCACCTGCTGGTTGAAGGAGAAACCAGCGGTTGCCTAGAGAATGTCAATTGAGAATTATAGAACCATGTATAGATCTTGATTTTTTTTTACCTTGATTTTAAAGGTATCTAATGAATTTTTCTGGGGAATTGTCCTTAGCTTTCATTATCTACTCAAAAGGGCTAACTTACACAAAATTTAAGAATCTCCACCTACAGAAAGTAAGATATGGAAATTTGAAAAATTGGAGATCTTGGAGATGACAATAGGTCATATAGAAGTTTTTCTTTAAAAAAAAAAAGTCTTAATGTATCTATTCCACCTGAAAGAGACAGGGTGATATAAATAATGCTAACTGCTGAGAGTTAGTAGAAGAGGGGAGGGAAAGAAGGGAAGGAAAGAAAAGGAAAGAGGAAGAGAAAAGAGAGTAAGAATGTGAAAGATTACCATTTAAATAATGCAATTAAGCTAACAATTTTAGCAGTTCACTCAGTGCATGTATATCCCAAGGAGGATTGTAGATGCAATACGAGAATATGAAACTCTGTTCCCCAACCAGTCCCAGTTCTTACATGCTCCTCATATGAATTTCCATGTTACATTGACTTGGATTCTGATGTTTATAGATAATGTACTTCTCTTGCATTATGGCCCAAAATAGAAGGTATCTACTACCCATGCCTCAGGCTAATGCTAGATTCATTGAGAGTGTCTCTGTCTTTCATATAGCAACTTCCTGAGATTTTCCAGAGTAATTTTGATGATATCCAACATCTTTCATCCCTCATGATTATTTGAACTTATCGATTAGAAACAGCTTCACTATGTCCTGACTTGGCATTTAGCACTCCACATTTAAAAATAACAAGGAATTATTATAGCATGTTCTCTATATGTTTATGTGTAATTATTTTCTGACCTGAGCACCAAGGGATCAGTCTAGCCATCCCAGTTCATAGCTTCAGAATGTCACGTATGCTGTATCATCTCTATCTCATAAATACTTGTAACATATGACCTTCATAGACTCAACAGTCTTAGAATTGATGGAACTCTTTGGGATGAAATGAAGTGATAGCATATTATTCTCTTAAGGGCCCATTTGTCATTTTACATGTTGTCCTTGACATCCAGTTGCAGTAAGATATCATATAACATTTCCAGGCGTGACACTTGTCCAGTATTTTCATTGTGATATCCATTGACAACATAACCTCTGGCTTAGAAGCTTCAAGTATTTAAGATTTTCGAAGCTTAAACCTACGAAATCCAACGTTTGTCATCTGGCTTTATCTTTCATCGTATAATGGATCCTAGTTTACCTATCATTATTATACCCCAAAGGCCACATGCAATACTTAATCTGATAAACTCCACAGAAAAACAACATATTCACCATATTGTAGCCTCAACACTGAATCTGCTCACATAATCAGGTCCCTTATTCCAAGTGAATACTCACCTCCTGAAACATAAACTTATTATTTTTTGACCTTAATTTGCTTAAAAATAAAGAACATAATTCATCAATATACAAATGAACTGGAAATTCATGTACAATCAACCAAGAATTAGGTACTAATGAGTTAGTGTTTTCTAACCTTTTAAAGATAATATCCTAACACTGAGTATGAAGCTAAAAAAATGAAAAAAAAAAACTCTTTAGAAATCAATATTAAGTTAGTATGAAGACGTATAGTGAGTTTTGAGAGGATAGCCCCAAAAGTGTGCTCTTAAGAATATGAATATGATAGGGGTGCCCGGAGGGCTCAGTTGGTTAAGTCTCCGACTTCGGCTCAGGTCATGATCTCGCAGTTTGTGAGTTTGGGCTCCTTGTTGGGCCCCATGTCAGGCTGCATGTCGGGCTCTGTGCTGACAGCTCAGAGCCTGGAGCCTGCTTCAGATTCTGTGTCTCCCTCTCTCTCTGCCCCTCCCCTGCTCAGGTTTTGTCTCTCTTTCTCAAAAAACTAAACATTAAAAATAATTTTTAAAAAGAATATGAATATGATTCTTAAAGTCATGTATAACAGAATTTTTTTAAAAAAAATAGTAGGAACAAAGTAATTCTTCAATGGTAACATCACTTAATCACTGCTGTCCATCAATAGTCCACGCAGTAACACCATGCAACATTTACCCTGACCTCCTTTTTATGTGTAATTGTCACCAAGAATAAGATATACCTGTGTCAGTTAACAGTTTTAAATTACCTCTATGTGATAATTTATGTTAATAGCATAATAGCATAACAATGATTGATAATGTGTACTAACATTTACAAATTGGTTGCAATGCATTTCAATTACAATTCTCTTCCTATCTCTGATCAGCAGCAAAATCAAATTAGCAGTGCAACCAGTGGTTAGTGAATTATCCTAACATGTAGAGTCTTTACGTGGACACCCTCTTTCATTTGCAGAGCTGCTCTAAGATTCTGAATGTAGAAGAACAAACAGGAGAAACAACCAAATCACGTGCAAGTGCTGCTAACGAGTGTTTTTGTGGAGCAACAATGAAAATAATCAGGCTGTAACAAAGGACAACTAAAGGACTCACTGTCTGGGTGAGGCCATGAAGCAAATGCTATTGACATTCCTCCAGAGTGATACAGGTTGGGTGATATAGAACTATATGGAATGGATTGAAATAAATGAACAAATGGCTCATCTCCCTCTTAGTCCTATCCAAGGTCGGGCCTATGTGCACATCTCCAAAGGTAGAGTTTGAATTGGCCCTCCTTTCTTAGGTTCCTTGGGCATCACAGTCACTCACTAATACCTTAACTGCCTGCCACAGCTCAGAACTCAGGCGACCCAAGATTCATTCCATCACTGTGAGGCTGGGGTAGGTCTAATAAGAACATATCAAAATATTCTACCCAAAGGTATTGGGAAACGTGTAGTCCTTCATCAAATGCACCACGCCATGCATTTACAGATGTCCTATAATTGTGTATGAAGCCAACAAATTTGATGCCCAAACTCCCTCTGGTTGGACGGCACAGCAGTGTTCCTTAACCTACGTTCACTGCCAAATGATTTGACTCTAGAAAAAACTATGTGTCTCTGAAGTGGAACCCTATCTCTTTCTTAGGTAAGGCTTAAAATTGGGGATGGGTACAAATTCTATAAACACCTATATTCTATTACCACCACATGTGTTGAAGGAATCTTTACACTCATACTTCTTACTATTTGGAATTTCTTCATGTGCTCGCAGTATGTTATACATTCAGAATATTTTTGTTGCAAAGGAGAAAATGTGTGGCTACACGAGATTTAGAATTTTCCCCAAATTAAAGAATCAAGAGGCTGTTGCTGACAGGAGGAAGTAGCCTAAAAAACCAGGAAGTTATGTGCTATAAATCAGAGGTTCCTTGCTTCTCCTCTGGATTAACCTGATACTGAAAAGTTCCCTTACTGCTCCTTCCACAAAAAAAGCTGTCTCTCGAAGCCTGTGGCCATTGTGGTTAATAGCACTCTGCCTGGCGTGTAAAGTCTTGGGCCTATTTTCCCTCTACTACTAACTGTGTGACAGCAGGAAAATCACTTAACCTTGCTGTGTTTTAGTGTCCTTATCTGAAAACTGGGACAATAGTAATGCCACCTCATGGGACTTTTCGATGATTAAGTGGACTAACATATGAAAGGCCCTTAAACCATTCTTAGAACATAATACAAAGTAAATAATAACCCACCTTTTTTTTTTTTTTTACTAAGAAATTCACAATATGTCCAGAGTGAGAGCTACTAATGTATTCCAAACCACAGCTGCATTGTAAATAATGACTGGATAGCCCTTGGTCAGGAGTTGCAGACACAGGGAAACCTCAAGTCTAGGGTAGAAGAGGGGGAACCAACCAATCTCTCTCTTCTATTGTTGGGCCCAGATCCAGAGGAACTGGGGTTCCTTCCTGGAAACCTCTGGGAACCTTGGTAGGAGACCCTGATCCACATGTGCTTGTACAGTATTCTGAGCAATCACAGCACGTAATATGAACCAAAACATCTTGAATAACAAGCCTAGGAATCCGAACTCTATCGTTCTCTAAAGAAATCTTCAGTCAGTGGACTGCTCTTATTCTTGGCAGATGAATATAAGCACAGTAATGCATAAGATACTGTAGTGGCATGCACACCTCACACATAGGTTGAAGGTTCACTGTGTATTTTTATTCTGCAAAAGCATTCAGTTAGAATCCCTTAGATTTCGGCTGGGAGATTCTGGAGGCCAAAATAGGTCCTCAAGCCAGGGAGGATCGGTTTGAAAGAATTATGCCTGTTGAGTAAAAGATAACATGTTTTTATCCAGTCTAGGAAGTAACTGTGCACTCTGCAAGCTCCCTTCATTTATTGCTCTAATCAGCAATCCAATGTACACAAGACCAGATTTCAAACTAGAGAATATTCTCTAGAGTCAGTGTTGCTACCTTGGAAGTTGTTATTAGGACAGAAGAAAGGTCCTGGGTTTTGAAATGCTTACGTTTGAATTTTGGTGGTCACTGATTTGATTCTCCAGCAGGAAAATTTGGCATTTCTATTAACTCAAAACAAAGATCGTTATAATTGTCAAAAATAGGCAGGGCGCAGATTTTGCGTTTTTATCATGTTTCTCTCTGGATGTTATGCCTTGGACAGGTTTGGAGAAAACAAATCATATTTTAAAAAGCCAGCGTGGAACAACGAGGTGGCACAGCAGACTTCCTGCGATGCTGTGTGTGCACGCTGACAGCCCCATCCCATCTCCACATATTAGCTGCTACAGCTAAGTGAGTGATGCTGCATAAATATGAGCACTGGTGTTGTTAGGAATCACAGCTACCACAATATAATTAGTAACCCATTCTGGGTCCCATTCCCAGGTGGGAAGAAAAACCAAAGGGACAGAAAAAGAAATAGATTTCAGATTCAGAAACAATGCTTGTCATTGACAAGGTTTTGCTGTGAGGAAGCTCTCAACAATCTCGTCCTCCTGACACTGGCACGCGGCCAGCTGGCATTTCTGTGGGCCACACTGAGAACCAGCGAATACCATGTGGGCGGTTGTCAACATTAGAAACAAGAAAAATCGAGAGGAAAAATGCATTGAGAGTTACAGCATCAACTTTTGGGACTTTTTATTTCTACCCAGATGGCACAAATATTCCTAGGTATTGGTACTCACACAACAGGCATCCCAGGATAATAATGGTTAGAGCTTTAAAATTTACAAAGTACTTTTACATATATAGGATCAACGTGAAGTCAGGATTCTGCCACCCAGGCGCAATGTGGTTGTGGTCAGGTGTACTGACCTTCTCACACAGCTGCTGGGGTTTTTATTGTGGTTGCTTTTGTTTGCACATGGATCTGAACTCTCACAAAAATCCAGTGAAATGGGAATACGGTGGTCTTCTCTTGAGAGTGATGTAACATGTACTCATGTGATACAGCACACAATGTCTTTACCACGACCTCTTATATTAGCATGAAATTCTAGTTACACACAAATGTCAGAAATGTTTTAGGGGGCTATTTTGGCCTCTGGACACTGGATGAGGTATATAGTCTTAAGCCAAACTGACCTGAAGTCCAGACTTTCTACCTATCATGGTGCAGCTTAGGTTCCTTCTGTTTGATTTCTTTTTCTCATTTTTGGCAGGAAGGCACATGTTATACTGATATTTATAAAGCTGATATTTATGGATCACTTAGCATGTGCCAAGTATTTTTCTAATTCCTTGATATGTTAAAATTAGTTTCTTTACATTATGAAATTTAGTCTGTGAAGCATACAGTAGGTACTCTTATTACTCTCATTATTATTATCATTATTTTCAGATGAAATAATTCAAGGCAAAAGTCCCAGATGACACACAGTGATGAGAGATGCTGTCAAAATTCCAACCCAGACAGGTTGACTTCAGATCTTGGGCCCTAACCACTATATCTGGCTTCCCAAACCCCACTTCCCATGTGTCTGAGATAATGCAGGCAAAGAAATTAACAGAGTGCCTTTGCACATCAGAAATTGTTGAATAAATGATAGCTATCATTTAAATTAAATATTAGCATATTTAATATCGTCACTACCACTACTCTTATTAACCTTTCTCCCAGAGTTTGCTTGGGCTTCTCGGAAAAGGAGACTACATTTGATTCCAGAACAAGATAGACTCTGCAGCCTCAGCAACTGAAAACAAGTCAGGTATGATAATGGACCTGCCGACACCTCAGCAGAGTGGGAGTTTTATATTATGTCAGCGATGCAGAGAAGATTGCTTCACATGCATCCACTTGGGAAGATGGCATCCATCTCCAGTGTCGTGAAATAGAGCATTTACTTCCACTGTCATGTCTGAACACACTCGGGGAAGATGGATGTGTGGAGGCGAGGTGAGTACAAATGGAAGGGAGGGAATGTGAGTTACACGCCTTGCATGTCTCCTCTTAATAAAGCATGAATGTGACACAAGGGTGGTGGAAACCCCCATAGACAGATGGACGTTCAGCCCCACCTCTCACAGGTGTTATTTTAAGAAAGTAAAGAGGTAGGGAGCCTGGGTGGCTCAGTTGGTTAAGCGTCCGACTGCAGCCCAGCTCATGATCTCACCATTCGTGGGTTCAAGCCCCGCATCGGGCTCTATGCTGTCGGCTTAGAGCCTGGAGCCTGCTTCAGATTCTGTGTCTCCCTCTCTTCCTGCCCCTCCCCTGCTTGGCTCTCTCTCTGTCTGTCTCTCAAAAATAAATAAATGTTTTTTTAAAAAAGGAAGAAGGTAAAGAGGTAGAAACAGTGGGAGGCAAGTGGCTTCTGTTCATGATCAGAGACAGAGGAACTTCTATGTCTTCCCATCTTCCACCTTTGTATTAAGCCAGAAGGCCACAAGAGGATAGGACTTGCCTTTTCAAAATATTGACCCAGATGACATGCAAATAATAGCCTCACTATTTCTCCCATTAAGCTTATAGGGAGCATGGAAGGTTTGCCTTGCTCCCTTCCTTATGGGCAACCACGCACATGTCTGAGAATTTTGTATTCTGCTAAGAACAGCACAATCTTTCTCATCCTTTCCGTTGAGATGTCTAACAGGCATCTCAAATTTAGTATCTCCAAAATGGAACTTTTGATCTTCTGCTCCAAGAATGTACTCTTCCCCCAATTACCCATCTCTTTGAAAGGCAACTCCCATTCTTCTCAACACATGCAAACATGTACCTTCACACCAAGAGTTAATAGAGGAGAAAGTAAATTTTAATCTGGTGAATTTAGATCTAAAAGATTAATTATTCCCTTAAGAATACTCAGTCTCTTCTGGTCTAACAGTCCCTTTTCGTATCTCAAACTATTTTATCCTCCACCTGTGACTTGTAGAAATATTGTCAGAGTATATGGACGAATGTAGCCAGTGTGACCTAGTGCTGGTGCTAGGGAGAGAATCTATACGTGACCCATTGTCCTCTGCTATGAATGGTAGGTTCTGCTCCATTAACTCAAGCTACAGAGGTATAAGGCTTCCATCTCACATCTTTTAGAAAATGACATTCTGGTATTCTTTGCCAGAGTCCATGGTCAAACCATTTAGATCTGTTCCCCTCCTGCCCATGTTGGAGTCTCCTGTCCTTCACCCCTACCTCGACAGTCTTCTGGCCTCCTCTCAATGCCTCCACATGCCCACACAGGAAAACATCTCTAAACTTTACAATGGCCCAGGGGAGCTAGTGATGCTCTTCTAGCCTCATCCCAAAGAGTGATCGCACCATCACTTCTAGACCAAGGTGGGTAGAGATCCCTTGTAAAGGTTAGGATTATTATAAGAGCCTGCAGACCCCTCCCAACATCACACCATTATCACTCACACTCTCAAGATCTCAAAACTATTTGGATGATTCTTGAGCACCCCTGTGCCAACAAGATGTGGACCCAACCAAGGGGCAGGAAGACCTCCTCACTGTACCTCAACCTACCCTTCCACAAATCCTCCTGGAACAGAAGGGATCAACTTCTGGCTTCTCATTTCCTCTTCCCCATGGCCTCCTTCTATGCCAGGGCAGCAAGTCTCATGGCCTAGTCAGCAGAGGTAGAAGGACAGTCCTCTTAATACAATAAAAGAAACACCAAGTTTTAAATCTTATAGATTTGGTTCTTGAAAAGTTAAATGAGAGATTAAAGAATGGGGAAAAGCTGTATCTTGCTTAAAAAGTCTGGATTTCAGGGGCACCTGGGTGGCTCAGTCAGTTAAGCATCCAACTTCAGCTCAGGTCATGATCTTGCGGTTCGTGAGTTCGAGCCCTGCATCAGGCTCTGTGCCAATAGCTCAGAGCCTGCAGCCTGCTTCAGATTCTGTCACCCTCTTTCTCTATCTCTTCCCCATTAACGCTCGCTCTCTCTCTCTCAAAAATAAATAAACATTAAAAAAATTTTTTTAAAGTCTGGATTTCAAAATTATCATCTTAACATAAAGATCACATTTAACTAATTAAAGGCTAAAGTGCTATTTCTTTTTTCACTCTTGCTATACTAGTCCTTATTTCTCAGCCCAACCCAGTCCCAAGAAGGCTGACATCTTGGACTGACTGTGAACCATGTATTGAACACTTATTCTGAAGTCAGTGTGCATAAAGGATGTGCTGTGGTACCAGCTTTATATATATCATCTTTTTTAATTCTCAAAATAATGCTGGAAGGAAGGCATTTTTCTTATCTCATTTTATAAACAAGGAACCTGAGACTCAAAGAGTTTGAATTGCCCAAAAGGAAAGTATCTAGAAAATGTAAGAGCCAAAATTCAGTCTGTCTTTTGACCACTGCACTAAGAATAGAATATTTTTTAATGCACCAATGGGCTATTAGTCTTCATTTTGAAAGTTCAAGGTAGTGCATCCCTCTAATAACAACAAAAATTAGATAATTTGAACAAAATGATCACCTGATACAAGGTAAGTGCAAATATAAGAAAGTAAGTCAAGAGGAAGGAAGGAAGGGAGCATGGGAGGGTCGTCCATAGTACAGCTTCCCTAAGACAATTACAAGTTTGGTAGAATCACTATTGTGATTTCCTGATTTCTGCACGTCAGGATTTAAAAAATTGACTCACATTACACTCAGAGATTTTAAAAAACAAAAAGCTTCACGAGAGACAGAAGTCAAGTGTTAGTTAAGACAGAGCTCTGGAGTCATATTGCTGTGTTCACACAATGATTGTGCATAAGTGCTCAGGAAGTGTTAGCTCTTGTTGCTATTATTATCATTGATAATTTTTAATACTACTAACCATCTTCATCAGCTTGCCGCCTCATCATATAACAAGGCATAAGTAAATTTTATTCCAACTAATAAATTCAGCCTGATCCATTGATTTAAAAAACACCTTAGGTAGATATACCTTTCACATAGTCTTTCAGATTCTATAGCAAATACTTAACAATAAGGAATAAGTCAAGAGATTGTACTTTCACTATGATTACAAATACACAAAACCAAGCAAATGACAGAACCCTAAAATAAATACCAAAAGAGAGGCAGAGAGAGTAAGTTTATTGTGTGGATGATAGGAATGTTGCTAATGATCAATTTTTAGGTTACTTTCCATAACATTAAAAGATAATTATTTTGGCATTTAAAAAATAAATAGCCACAACAATTTCTCTCTCCACCTCTGCCACAGACACACAAGCAACACACATAAACACAGAAAATGCAGTCTTCTTATTTAAATGCTATCTGTCTCTTACTAAACAGTAAACTCCATAAGGGCCTTTAAGCATCTTTTTACCCCTAGCACTCAGCACAATGCCTGAAAAATATTAGGTATGCAATGAAGACTTGTTGAAGGGGTGCCTGGGTGGTTCAGTCTGTTGGGTGGCCAACTTCAGCTCAGGTCATGATCTCACGGTCTGTGGGTTCGAGCCCCACGTCGGGCTCTGTGCTGGCAGCTCAGAGCCTGGAGCGTGCTTCTAATTCTGTGGCTCCCTCTCTGTCTCTCTTCCCCTCCCCTGCTTGCTCTCTGTGTCTCTCTCTCAAATAATAAACATTAAAAAAAATTTTTTAAAGACTTGTTGAGCTTCTTTAAAATATTGACCTAGGGCTTTAACCTGACTTTTGCTATCACTCAACCCTGAAGAAAGCACATATTCGTTTGGTCTTGGGTAGTGACACAGATGACCACTGAAAGCTTACATTTGCTGTGTAACAATTACAGGTAAGGCACCGTGGTAGCATTTAACACGTGTTCTCTCATTCGATACATCTGATAACCCCATGAGTTGTTGTTTTTCTCTTCATTTTTTTTCACAGATGAAGAAAAAAAAGGCCCAGAAAATTTGAGTTGTATGTCAAGGTCACACAGCTAATAATAAGTTGCAGACTTGGAACTCCATTCTGCCTGACCCCTAAGTCACTACTCTTAACAGCAGGCTATTTGGCCTTTCCCATCAGTGCTTCATGGACTCAAGCACTCTACATATAATTCACACAAGAAAAAGCCGATGGTTGACGACAGCTCTATTCTGAGTTGTTGTTACTGTTCACCATGGTAGCCACGAGCCACATGGCGACTGAGTCCTTGAAGTGTGGCTGGTCCCAACTGAGACGCACTGTAAGGGTAAAAATCCACATCAGATTTCGAAGGTTTAGTACAAAAAACAGAGACTATAAAATATCTTGTTAAAGAGCTCTTATATTGATTATACGTCAAAACAATAATATTTTGGATATGTTGAGCTCATTAATTTCAACCATCTAAATGAAGTTGGAATTTAGTTACTAGTATTGCACCAATGTGAATTTCTCAGTTTTGATAACATTACCATGATTTATGCAGGATGATAACATTAAGAGAAGCTGAGTAAAAGAGGTATGGAATGCTGCAATGTTTTTGTTACTTTTTATAAGTCTAAATCCATTTCAAAATATAAAGTCTAAAACTTAGTTGCTACCTATTTCTTTCTACTTTTTCAATGAGAATTCTAGAAAATTGAAGAGTGCCACCTACGTGGCTCACATCATATTTCTGTTGGACAGTGCTACAGTAGAGCATCAAGCTACGGGGAGAACCAAAGGAACATCTCTCCAGCTCTGCACTATCAATTGCAGTGTTTAGAGATAGTTCAGTTCACTTAATAAGCAGTTTTACTGTTGGAGAGCTAATTGGGCTATCACTTAAGGCAGCCCCATAACACCACTAAACCAAGGTGAAGGATGATTTGGATTGATAGGTCCTCTAGTCAATCTATGATTCCAGGCAGAAATACACTAACACTCTTCCTGGAAGGCAGCCCTATTCCTCAAAATCTCCTGTGGACATCTCCACTACCTCCCTTAGGAAACTGCCCTGACTCTTTGCAGCATTAAAGTTGAGAGATGTTTCCTCTTTGTATAAATAAGTAAATATGATGAGTTTATGGTTTTTATTTATTTCTTTACATGTCCTAGACCTGTGAAGGAGGCGAAATACCAAAAGAAAAAAATGTCTGAGGGCAGAGATTAGGTTATGCTTTATGTGCTTGCTTGAAAGTGCTGTGAGTTAATGCTCACACTTAAATAGCTATATTAAGCATGGTTACATTGTAGAAAAATGAGAAAGTGCTTTTAAAAAAATCTCCCATTTGCACCTTTGTGGAGACCAGAATGTGAAAGTATAAACTAAGCAAAATTAATAACTCACGTTAGATCACCGCTATTCTGTATGTGTAACCGCAGTGTGGCAAGTGGTAGAACATCGTTAGCTTCTGAGTCAGGTGACCTGCATTCTAGTTCTGCCTCTGCCTAACATGTAGCCCAGTGAATCGTCAGCAAGATCATCTATGAAATGAGTAGATAGGATTAGATGGCTATTTTTCAAATCACAATGCTAGGTTGACCATTGGTGGGTCATGAAATCAATTTCATGGGTCAAGACCAACTTTCCTTAAGATGAAGCAAAATAAAAAAATAGCACAGTTCAGTGCACATATTAAAGATCAACATTGTTTCATGAAATGATTGTTATGTATATGTTTAAATAGAGATATATATAAATATATACTTAGATATTTATATATATATGTGTGTATATATACACATATTTATGTAACTTTAGTTTTGTATAATGGACCATGATATAAGATGTTTTCTACTATGGATAACTGTAAAATTGTTTGAGAAACACTATTTTAAATGATGTCTAAAAAATAAATGATATCTAAGGTTTTCTCTGAAATAATATGTTCTAAACTAGAAATAAACCATCTACAAGCAATGAATCCAACGTACAATGGTCCTTGGTCCCCACCTGAGCAGTCAGGAAGCATTTCTAAGGCCCCTAAAGATGTCCACCATCAAATTCTTCCCTCTTGTATACACATGGTTCTTGTTCATTTCCTAGGAGGTGAAACTATTTCCCTTGAATCTGGGCTGGCCTTGTCATTTGCTTTAATCAGTACAATGCAGCAGGAGTGATGGTATGGGATAAGTCTTGGTCTTAAGAAGACCATAAGCCTCTGCCTGTTTCTTGGAAGCCAGTTACCAGGTAAGACATCAGACTTCTCTGAGACCATGATGTCACTAGGAGGCTCAAGCTTACCACATGAAGAGGCCATGTGGAGAGAGATGCCAGATCAGCTCCCAGCCAGTTCAGATATCCTAGAGGAGGCCCAGGCATGTGAATAAAGAGGACATCTCCTAATCTCCAGCCCAAACAGACACCAGGTGGAGCAGAAGAACCACATTACTGAGCCCAACCCAAATGAAGAGAGAAGATAAATTGTCTTAAGCCACTAACTTTCTGAGTATTTTGTTACAAAGCAATAGATTACCTAACAATATCCAAAGAACTGTTACAACCTTGTGGTGGATCCCCGGACCGCGTGCTTTTTAAATTGTAACAAGACCTCAGTTTATTCTGTAGGCCTTATTTCACAGCATTCAATGTCATTATTTACCTGGCATTTCTTGGGAACACTGGAAAATCATGAAAAATGCAGTGCAAATTGCAACACTATGCTGACAACATAGGAAATATGTTGGATATAGAATAACACCGTAAGATGTGAGAAAGTATATTATGTTCGTGTAAATAAAGGATTTCAAACATCCTAAGACTTGCCATGTTAAATTTGCTGCAGTGTGGTTAGAGATGAATATTCTGGGAGGCAAATGGAGAAGGAAAATCTATGCTTTTAGAATTTTCTTCTGACACACAACTGTATGGACAAAAGTGAAAACTGAAACATAGCAAATTATTCGCAAGTGACAGCCCTTTCATTTGTATCCACAGCTGCTGTTAAGGACCACCACTGCCTCAGCTTGATCCAATTACCGCACTGTGTACCTTATCACACTGCTTCGTTTTGTTCCTCTCCTGTCCTAGGATCTGTGCCTCATTAAGATAAGATCTGACAGCCTCGGTCAATGCTGAGTTAGAGCTGGTGGCTTCTCTTTATTTGGGCACAACTGCAAGTTCCATGGACTTATATTCAGTCACACAAAAGGGAGGGTGTCCTTTGCTGGTGAGGTTTTCATTGCCTCTGCTGTTATTTTATCCTAACCTGGACATTTAAGCAAGTAACATTTTCCAGGGCTTTTTTTTTTTTTTTAAACCAAAAACATCTCATCCCCTTCATATCCCTTTTCATGAGGCTAAAATGCTGCTTCTTGATTAGAAAAATATCTCTAATGAGGAGGCTATAAATTCATATGGTGTTTCGTGACATGGGTCAAAATGTTCTCCTTTTAGTTTTCTCGCTGCTCTCCCAATGAGCCATAAATAACAATAAATGATAACACAGGCTCTTGCTGGGAAAATTCAGCTCCTTCACCTATAGTGAGCTTGATTTCCTTTCCAACTGACAAGGGCTCAGTTCCTGACTGTCTGCCTTCATTCATCCTTTACACTTTGGATCTGCCTTTTCACTGGTTCTCAGCATTGTCCATATGGAAACAAAATATATCCACATGTGAAATGAAAATTGCCTTCCCTCACTGGTATTTGTTTCCAATATGACATATTTATTTTGGTGACAGGGTCCAGTGGTTAAAGACATACTAAGGCCAGAATTACATGAACAGGGAAAGAATTGAAGTGATTCCCTGGTTACTCGGGCAAAAGTAGCAGAAGGAGAGAGGGGTCCCAAGGGCCTGGTAGGTTCTGCGTGAATTATCCAGATAATTCCTTCAACCCTTTACTTTGACAATGGAGACCTGGGTTAAAATTATGTAAGCCATCAGAAGTTTATTTAACTGTTTTTTTTAAACATTCCATTAAGAATGACAGAAATTAATGTAAGTGGAGATACTTGATAGGTAGAGGCCTAATTCCATCTCTGTGATGTTTGTGGAGAATGTGTAAGGTGTTATAAGGGTTAATCCTAAAATGAATGAAAAGCAAAAAAAATAAAATAAAATAAGTAAGAAGAGAGAAAGAAAAAGAAAAAGAAAAAAACAATTCCAATCCTATTAGCCCCTTCTCCATCCAACTTCTAAACTTTGGAGTGCTAGAAGACTCCAAGAGAGGCCTCTTTTCTATCTATGTTCTCTCCTTGGTTAATTGCACTCCACCCCCATGATTTTAAGTACTATTTATACTCCCAAATTTATAGCTCCAGCAAGGACCTCCCTCTGAGAGCACATTTGACGAAAGGTTGCAGAAAGAGCTGCTTTTTTCCAATCCTGCTACTATTTCCACCACCTCTACCGCCAATACCTAACATCTATTGAATGTTTTCTGTGCTACGTACGGTACTTAAACATTTATAGGCCCGATCCCCTTTAGTCTAACGAGTCTAAGCAGTAGAATCTGCAATTATCTCCTTTTTTTATGGATAAAGAAACTGAGACTTGTAGAGATTACATGTGTTGCCCAGTGTTTCACAATTGCCAAGGGATCGAATTTGGACTAAAAGGCACAAGTGTTTGATTCTCAAGCCTCTATTTGTACTATGCTGCTTCTCTACTTGTGTTTACTCTTTGTTCTACACATTCGTGATTTAGCATATGCCACTTTGAATTGCCAGCAGCAGCAGCATCGCCATTATTTTATCATTATTGTTTCTTCTACCCTAATGACAGCCCTTACGGCAGGGACCCTGTCTGGTGTCTCCACATCTTAGCCGCAGCAAAGCCTGGCACAGCACATCATTACTGTGGTTGAAGTTTCACAGAAATACAACACTACAATTAATAGTCTGGCTAGAAGCCTAAGTCAAGAAGTTTAAAAGAGCATCTTTACTAATCAGGGTTTTAACCCATTACTCAGGTCTTCAAAAAGCTATAGGAACATGTTGTCCATGCTATGCCTGATTTATCAGGGGATAACAAGATTCTATGGCTTCCTCTCCAGAATTCACTTTACAGAGATAGATAGAGACTAAATATTAAATGCAGGTCAGATTCCTTCAACTCTGCAAATTGTACTTTGGAGGTCATCAGGCCAAAATCTAGGAGACCAGCCTAGAAAGCCTTTGGAGGGTAGGGATTTATTATTCGTGGGACAAAAGATGTAATCAAAGACTTGTCCCTAACACTACTGGGGATCAGCCTCTTGTCTTAAAGACTGATTTTTTTTTCTGTTTTTAGCTTTGTCACATTGTTCTGTCATTTAGTGTCAAATGGGCAAGTTCTCTTTTCCTTTGTAACTAATCATTGCTGACATGTAGTTAAAAAATCTTTTACTCCAGAGAATCTGCCTGTGGTGTTTTAGGTCAACCTCACCCCGGGTGAAAATACCATACATGGTGTCTCGGAGCCTGGGATCTGAAAATACAACAAGCTTGTTGTATGCTGACACTTTATAGTACATTAGGCTGGGTCATCTTTCACTGAGGCGAATGTGCTGTCCAACAGACTACACCAAGCGTATCACTGGCTTTGTTCAAAGTGCTTCTGGATGCAGCAAATCAAAGGGGACCTCATCGACTCTCCACCTCCTGCCTAGCCCTTGGGAAAGGCTTCAGTATGGTAACTGGCTTTCTCTTGACTTCTGAGGTAGTTACCCAATAGTTCAAAAACACTGAAGCCATGTGGCTTTTTGTTTGTTCTGATTTTTTTTTCTAGCTGCTGATTGTTAGTATAAAGAAACACTGTTTTTTAAAGTTCATTTATTTATTTTGAGAGGGGGGAAAGAGAGAGAAAACACGAGTGGGGGAGGGGCAGACAGAGGGGGAGAGAGAGAGAGAGAGAGAGAGAGAGAGAGAGAGAATCCCAAGCAGTCTCCATGTTGTCGGCATGCTGACAACATGGAGGTTGATGCAGGAGCCTGCATGCAAGGCTCAGTCTCACGAACCATGAGATCATGACCTGAGCCAAAACCAAGAGTCGGTTTCTTAACTGACTGAGCCACCCAGACACCCCAAACACTATTGTTTTTTAGTAATCTGGGCGATTGAGATATAATTTACATACAGTAGAATTCACCCTTTTTGGTGGACAGTTCAATGAGTTTTGACAAATGGATACAATAGCGTGACCATCACCACAGCTGAGACACAGAGCTGTTCCCTCCTCTCAAAATATTTCTAGGTGCTCCTTGTCAGCGATTCCTCTCTACAACCCCAGTCCATCACAACCACTGGGCCATTCTTTACCTTTATAGATCATCTGTATAGAATTAAGTAATATGTAATATTCTGAATATGGCTTTTTAAACTTACCATATTGTATTTGAGATTCAGCCATGCTGGTGTGTGTATCAGAATTTTGTTCCTCTTTATTTCAGAAGAGTATCCCATTATAAAGATGTGCCAAAGTTTACCCACTCACCTATTGAAGGACCGTTGGGTCATTGCCAGTTTTTGGCAATTATGAATAAATCCACTATAAACATTCATGTACAGGTTTTTGTGTGACCATAGGTTTTTATTTCTTCTGGGTGAATATGGATTGCTGGGTATATGGTGAATATGCGTTTAATTTTATAAGAAACTGTCTTCCAAAGTGGCTGCACCGTTTTGCTTTCCCAGCCAGTAATGTTTGAGTCCTAGTTGCTCTGTATCCTCCTTTGCACTTGGTGCTATCAGTTTATTGTTTCTTCCTTTTTGTTTTTTTAGCCATTTCAGTTGGTGATATCTCATTGTGATTGTAACTTGCTTTTCCATAAAGACTAGTGATAATTTGCACCTTTTCATGTAGTTATTACCATTTTTATATCTTCTTTGGTAAAGTTTTAGTTCAAATATTTTGCCCATATTTTAGTTGAGAGTTGGTTTACTTATTATTGAATTTTCAACAATCTTTATATATCCTAGATGCAAATACGTTCAAAAAGATCAAATTTCACCTGGTGTTTACTATGGCTTCTCTTTGGCAAAAGCCTAGTAAAAGCAGGAGGACTTACACTTTTTTGCAGTTATAAGTCATGAAAGTAATCAAATGTAAATAAGGGCTCTTTTTTAGAAATTTTTTTTAACATTTATTCATTTTTGAGAGACAGAGAGAGACAGAGAATGAGCAGGGAAGGGGCAGAGAGAGGGAGACACAGAATCTGAAGCAGGCTTCAGGCTCCGAGCTGTCAGCACAGAGCCCGACACAGGGCTTGAACTCACGAACCGTGAGATCATGACTGGAGCTGAAGTCAGATGCTCAACTGACTGAGCCACCCAGGCACCCCAGGGCTCTTTTGAATAATGCTGCTCTTCCTTTAATTTTGGGGAGACATCATTTAGTGAAGTAAACCATCCAGGACTCAGCCCTTGGTTCTCTCTATTACACTTATTTCCTTGGTGATCTCATTCAGTCTATGGCTTTAAACACCATCTCTATGCAAATGATCTCCAAATTTATATCTCCAGTCTGATCCTGAGATTCATATTTCTAGCTCTGGCTTGATATGTCTAACTGCATAGTTGACATCTCTGCCTAGAATTAAATCAACATGTTAACATGCAGCATGTCCCAAGACAAATTCCTGACTGCCCCCCTCCCAACCTGCTCTGCTTCAGTTGTCCTCATTCCAGTTGATGGCCACTGTACCCTTCCAGTTATGCAGACCAAAAACTTTGAAGTGACTCTTAATCCCTCTCTTTCTCTTGCAGTCTAAATCCAATCCATCTACAACGTTGTTGTCTTCATGTTATACATGAATAATATGATTACTTCTCAAAAGTTCCACTGCAACCATCCTAATTAGAGACACCATTAACTCCTATCTGGATTTTTACTGCAATATCCACCCAGTAGGTCTTTCTGCTTCCTTCCTTACCTTTCCCCATAAGCCCCACCCTATAGACTACTGTCAGCACAGCAACCACAGCAGTCAACTAAAGGCATAATTCAGGTAATTGTATGCCTCTACTTAAAACCCTGAAGTAGTAAAAGTCGAAGGCAAACTCCTCACGATGGTCAAGAAGTCTCTGCATGATTGTTCCCTCCCCCATTATCTCTAATTCTTTTCTGAAAACACTTCAGGGCTCTGTTATTATCATCAAACTCCAACATCATATTTTCCATGTAATTTAAAATTAAATGGCACAAATAAGTAGGTACATTACTAATGCCAAGTACACAGTGAGTCAATAGTAAAGCTAAAAAGAGAATTTAGCACCTTGCCCACTTCAAACATTATATTCTAACTGCTAGATATTCTGCTTTCCTGGGGGCTATAATAACCTTGTTAAAAATAAAAATAGCTGACAATTATCAATTACTTACTGTTTTCTGAGTACTTAGCATACATCTTTTTTAATCTTCATGACAACCTTACATGGTGTTTATAATTGTACTTATTCTTGAGGTGGGAAACCTGAGACTCAGGACTTCAGGGGACTTCCTTCAAGCCACACAGTGAAGGGTAGAGGAGAGCTCAGGTGGGCCAAACCCCAAACCCCATTTCATTATTGCCTCATCCTCCGTCTTTGCCAAAAGTAGGTCAAAAGTTTGAAGAAAAAAATGTAAAGATGATTTCTAGGCTTTTCTCGGTTTCTTATAAAAAAGATATCAAAGATAAACATTTTTATGCTTTGTAATTCTATCTTCAAGATATTCTGTACATGCTTCTGCCTTCCCTTATTTTTTTTTCTTCTTTGCCCATGCACAAGTAGGTGGCAAAGGCCTTATATAACCCTGGGAGAAATGCTGCCCAGGAAAATCCTGAAACTGTAAAGAGAATAGTGAATTTACGAGAGAGATGAGAATCAAGTTCTCCTACCTTGGAAACCAGCCAGCCTAATCGATATATGGATTCACTTGGCTTTATGTGCTAAATGTTCCTGAAAACTTGTCTATAAAATAAATATTTGTATATGAAAATCATATATTCACTCTGCCATCCTTTGTGATTTTAAAAATGTGTTCCCACACACACAAAAGAAAAATATTTGCCCCAATATATTACAAAATGATGCTGAAGCCAAACATGCACTTGGATGAATAGTCTGACTGCCAACACCACTCATGCAAGAAGTTCATCAAATGGACAACCAATCCATATGATCATTGATACTTCTGCAAAAGCACAACTATGTCAAAATACACAATCAATTCCCCCTCAAATATTTAAACAGCCTTCCTAAGGGGTGATACTGGATGTTTAATAAAACCCAATGGAAGTTAATGAAAATACTTGCAAGGGAGTTGTCAGGAATCCTCGACTTTGCAGTTAAGTTGCTGCTACTCCTTTGACTAGCTGCTCACTCCTTTACCAATCAATAAAAGTTTGCTAACCTTAATGAGTATCTAATTGATAAAAAACAGATTCTATGTCTCTTACCTGATAAGAACAATTGTAGTGTCACCTGAGATAAGAGGAAGCTTCTTTCTACTTCTGTAAAACCCTGAAAACTTTAGAGTGAGATGTCAGGTATATAAATCAGAATGTGTCCTCATGAGATAGTTCCATAGATGCCATTCTGTGCAACTGAGGGAAATCATATTTGGAAGAATCTGATTGCCTCTCCTCTACAAAAATGTGCATAGTAATAGCAACCTCATAGAGTCATCCATAGAATTAAATATTAATTTACTCACGTGTCTTATCTAATTTAACCCTCATCAATCATGAGATAAGTATTATTTATCACAATCTGACACATTTAGAAACTGAAACTTGGAGGGTTTAAGTCACTTGCTCAATGCTAGGTAGCTAGTAGGATTTGAACTAGGTCTTAAGACAAAGTCTATGTTCTCCTTCTTAACAGGGCAGTTCAAAACTTCAAATAACTTTATACGTATTCTAAACTTCAAATAAGTTTATATGTGTCATAACAAATTTATTGATCAACAAATAACTATTTTCCATGGATGAATGAATATAGTAAATGTGTAAATGCAAGTACATGTGTACATAATGTATGTGCAGATTTATGTTACAGAACCTCTGCTATCACCTGTTACAACTAGTGGAACAGAATGAGTCCTGAATAGAAAGTTACCATCCATACTCAATTATCAAAGAATTAGAAGAAACAAAAACACTTCAATATCACTAGTCCTATGCTAAATATAGCTTCCTTTTTCCTGTCAGTTTTCCTAAACAAATTTTAATCAAGCCAGGCTATTCAGTGCAGAAACAAATGCATCAGTGCTTAACAATCATACTATTTCTGAAAAATAAAGCCATCACAATTATAAATATGGGCAAACATTGTCAAATTTTCTAATATAATGTGAGAAAATGCTTGTATTGTTACTAAAGCATTTGAATTATTAATAGATCTGTTTTTAAGAGTGTTGACATTTTGGCTGATTTGAATGGACCTTAATGGAGTGGGGTTTTTGCATTCTGGCTAGGTTGGCAGGCCAATTTACAGGTCCTGGTCTAGACACACAAAAGCCATTATCAGCCAGGGCAGAGAATTCCCAATGAGGGAACCCTTTCATTGCCACCAGTGGCGGCAGCTACCGTTTCCTCTCAGCTCAGGGGCTCCCTAATGAAGTAAAGACTGAACAAAATGAAAAGAACACAACTCTTAAGATCAGGTGTTCTTGATTCAAATTCCAATTTTTAAATATTTATTCTTCTACTTAATAAAATATATTTACTTTCATTAAATAGATACTAGTCACTTTTTTATATGCTGCCCAAATAAAGACCAATGATTATCTGTAGATAGCTTAACATCTGAGTCAGACTTCCCTCCTCCTTGCCAGATCCTTCTGTGTGCAGTGGGAGACAGGGAGGGCTTTCGTTTCAAAAACTCTACTAGCAGACTTCATGGAGTAGTTTCTGACCAAGGGAAAGGTGGAGTCTCTTCAATTCTGGGTCACAGACCAGTAAAGTGTAAAAGTGTTTCTACTCTTGTCTTTGAACAGAGCAGTAGTGGATGGGTAAGTGAGTGGCTTGCTCATTCCCCTTGAATCTAATTGTCCCACCACCATCTATTATTGGTTTCTAACTGCAAGCCTCTATGAATCTGTAGAGGACTCTCTACTTTCTAACAGAGGGCAGGGCCCACCCGAAATGCTGGAGGAGTTAATCCCTCCTGTAATAGCATTCATTAATAATAGAGGAGAATAAGTGCCCATCTTTCCCATCCCTTGGGAGGAACACTGTTGAGGTCAGTTCTTCAGTCTTTCAGAGGTTGGGAGAGGAGTGAGCTCTGGGAGTCTACTGCACACATATTAGCTTCCTTCATTCCCTTTCCTGTCTCTCCCTTCACTCCACTGTTGGTGTTCTTCAATAATCTTTTTTTTTAAATATATGAAATTTATTGTCAAACTGGTTTCCATACAACACCCAGTGCTCATCCCAAAAGATGCCCTCTTCAATACCCATCGCCCACTCTCCTCCCACCCACCCCCCATCAACCCTCAGTTTGTTTTCAGTTTTTAAGAGTCTCTTATGCTTTGGCTCTCTCCCACTCTAACCTCTTTTTTTTTCCTTGCCCTCCCCCATGGGTTCCTGTTAAGTTTCTCAGGATCCACATAAGAGTGAAAACATATGGTATCTGTAATTATACTTAAAAATCTTTGTCTCAGGGTCTGTTTCTGGGGGACCCAATCTAAGACAAAGACTAAAGAATTTATTTTTTTTTAATTTTTTAATGTTTATTTATTTTTGAGACAGAGAGAGACAGAGCATGAACAGGGGAGGGTCAGAGAGAGAGGAAGACACAGAATCCGAAGCAGGCTCCAGGCTCCGAGCTGTCCGCAAGGAGCCCGATGCGGGGCTCGAACTCACGGAGTGTGAGCTCATGACGTGAGCCGAAGTCAGAAGCTCAACCGACTGAGCCACCCAGACACCCCAAAGACTGAAGAATTTATATGAAAACTGGGCCCTCATAAGGCATGCCCCACCCTGTGATGCAGCCTGTGCTGGCGTACAGTGGAAGACTGGCCTGTCAGGCCTCACGTCCGTACCTATACTCAAATGTCTGTGAACAGGGAGAATTTGGGGATGAGAAAGAAGAAGCTTAGATTTGGTGCCATTCAAACCATTAATGTAAGGAATGTAACGTAAGGGATCAGGTGTGTCTTTAACTTATGGGCCAAGATTATTCTCAAGAAACAAGCTCAAAAGTATGTTAATAAAAATAAATATGAACCTGTACCAAAAATTAGGCACCATGTCTTCCAAAGGAAAGCATCCTTGAAGGAGGGTGACGAGAGAGCATGTTTTCCCCACAGCCAGTAAGCTCTAAGTGAGAGCCCTCTGGTGGGCCAGAAAAAAAGAAAACAAACAAACACACAGATAGAAGGAAAAATCCATGGCATGTATAAGATACCTAAGGCCCCACATTGAGGAATTTTCCTGACACAAGAGGAATATGGGGACTCTGTTGTTCTGACTAGAGTGTTGAATTTCTGGGAGTGTTAGTGGGAGTGGTAAGGGAATAACAATGGTACTGGGAACACAGATGAGAAAGGGCTTCAAAGGGACGAGAGGAAAGAATAGGGAAAATTAGTCAACAAGAGAGCCCTCACTTGGAACGCTCTCAAGGCCAAGGTAATACGGAGGCCTTGCTCCTATGTGTTATGCAATTCCCCACCCTTATCCCCTGCCTCTGCAGCTTGAGGGCCAATATATGAACTCTTCAGTAAAAGCTGCTGAAAACATACATCAACATAATCTGTTCTCCTGGAAGCCAGCTGAAACAGACATTACAGTCAACCACACTGTGAGCTCCCACATGGAGAGGAGGATCTGTCTCTGACAACCACCTTGCTGAAGGAACAATCTGGCTGCTTGGCCAGATGCAGCTGGACGCCCTCACAACATGAGAGGAAAGGGATTGCCACCCGAGTGTCTGCAGCATGCCCACGCTGCTCAGTTCAGAGGTTTCGGGGTAAGAACTTTCCTGTCTAACTGCCTCTCCTTCCTACCCACAACACACATGTACATCCATTTCCATGAGTTAATTTTCAAAGAGGCTTGGGTTTTAACCGAAGGAGATATTTTGGGGGTTAGCAGTGTTGCTCTGCTCGTATATAAGAGTGCTGAGGTGGCAGGAGAGAATGGAGGGTGCGGCATGCTGTCCTCTGTTTACCCGACCACTTTCCTCCCCACCACCAATCTGATAGGAAATAGTCTACGATACAGGAAGGGAGAGGTTAGGGCATATAGAGCTGAATTTATAGAAGATGTAAAATTTTGGGTCCAAGTTATTCTACTTCGGAATCCAGGCCACAAAGTACAGCACAGAGCTGGGGAGAAGGCCTTTTTTAGTCCCTCTGGTGGGTCTTCATCCCACAACAACCACCATTATAGTGTAGCTTAATCCCCCTAAAGCCTCATGGGGCTGCTACTAGACAACTGCTGTGCCAAGCAGAGCCTTCATTCTAAGGACTCTGCCAAGGCTGGTGAAACACCTTGCAAAGAGCATGGGAGACTTTTGATCCTAAATGAATGTCCGCCAGGGTGGGCCTGCATGCATAATTAGTGAGTCCAGTGGGAGAGGGACTAGAATTCCAAAGTGAGCAAGTAGGGGCTCTGAGCTGGTGAAGTTCAGATAGTAATGCTTATGTCCCATCATTTATAAGACCTAGGTCTTCAGATTACACAGTAGTTAGGCATCCAGATGTGTGGTGCCTAGGCAGATGCAACAGAGCTCTGTGCTGGCTCTACTTAGTGAAGGTGGTTCTACAGAGCTCTTTTGGAGACAACTAATATGTATGGAACAGATGCCGTAGCCTTTAAAATGTTTTCTAACTCTCAGAGATGTATGAGAATAAAAGAGTCTGGAAAATGCAGGGATGAAATCAGAGATGGGAGTCAAATCCATCTCGTGTTTCTGGGTATTTTAAAACTCACTATTAGAGAAGAAGTCTCACCAACTCTTCATTAAGCAAAATGCATAATTCTAAGAGCAAATAGGAAAAGAAAACACTAAAACTGCCTTGTGTGGATTTCACCTGTCATCTGGTGGTTGCTCAAACATCCCCTTAATTCCCAGAGAAAGGCTTCTGAATGATTTAATTCTGTACTTGAGTTTGGTGTCCATCTTTTGTTAGGCCTTGTGTAAAATAAATGCACCATTGAAGGAAAAATGCATAGAGGAAATAAATCAACGTAGACGGAAAACAATGTGTGATGGCTCACCTAGAACTAACCTCCTTTTGAATAAGACAACATTGACAACTAGCCATAGTTGTGCATCCTGTAAATCCCCAGGAATGGAAACCATCTCTTTCTGTGCAGCTGAATATCCTATTGCTATAACCATTGCCTCTCATTCATTCAGCACAGCAGTGAAAAGGCCGTCCCTTTTTTTTTCCTGATCTGATTTTTATCTAGAAGCCTATTGGCTTCATTAGACCAAACTGAGGGTGGTTTCATCAAACTGTTAGCCAAACAGCCAATTTAGGAGTCCCTTCCCCATCAGCAACACACCCTCCCTTCACCTGCCAAGGAATTAGTTGGGTAAGTAACTGGCCTACACAGTAAGTTGGCCCAAAGTTGTTTCGGCAGATCAGTTGTTTTATGAACATGCAAGCCGTTGCCTTCAAACTTGTATTCACAGATATTTACTAAAGATTATGTTTTATTCTGTGATACGTGAAAGGCACTATACTAGGAGTAAGGAGTCCGGGGTTCTTATGCTCCTTGGAAACTAAAGAGCTATGTGACCATTTTATGTGTCAATTTTCTCATCTGCAGATTGGGCCAAGCAGTGAGTGTGGTGCTCTCCAGGGTACTATTGGACCAAACAGTGTCTGATTCTTCCATTCTGGTAGCAAAGCACAGAAATGGAATATAGAGGGAATTTTAGGAGATGTGAGGCCTTCTTATGACAAAATTTACTACTCATTACAACTCAGGTTAGTTTATGGATTCCTCAGTCACACTTGTTGTTGTTGTTGTTGTTTTTGTTTTTTTAATGTATTAGGTTATTTTGAGCTATAATTGACACAGAGCACTATGTTAGTTTCAGGTGTACAACATGATTTATTTGACATATATATATATTGTAAAATGATCCCCGCAGTAATCTATTTAATGTCCATCACTGCACATAGTTAAAAGTTTGTTTCCTTGTGATGTTCCTCAGTCATCTTGATCTAATTCAACCCATACATTCTAGAGGGCAATTGGGCAGAAAACCTGAGAAGCGATATAGACCAAGCAAATTTTCTTATGTCAAGAGTTCTGTAATACATTTTTAATATAAAAAGTACACTCAGAAAAGTTTTTTGTATGGTTCCAACATGAACATAACAGAGAAATCTGGCTTTGGGGGCCTTAACCAAGAAAGCACAAGAAAATTCTGAGTCCAAGGCTAAAATACATCATGGAGATATGTGCTGCCTGGTTCAGGATGGATTTGTAATGACAGCATGCTACTCATCCTAGCTATGTTTGCTCACAGTGTCTCATTCATTCTTATCAATCAATAAAAAATAATCCTGTGAGGTGGTTATCAATATTACGTTCATTTTACAGATGACAGTGAAGAGTCGGACTAAATATCAGAGTGAGGGCTTAAACCCAGGTACTTCTTGACACCAAAAGCTATGATGGTTGCCTCTGCCCACTCCTTCAGGACACATCAAGCTGCCAATGAGGCTAGGGCTTGGTTTGGGAGATACAGGTCTAGATGGAGTAGGTGGACCACACATTTCCTCATCAGGCCCCTGATGCCAATCTGATGGCTCAAGGTTACTAGGTCACACTGAAGCTGTCAGCAGAAATAGAGTCTAAGGGAAAAGGAGGACTAAAATTAAAAAAACACATTTTTCCAATTGGTTCAAAGTCCTAGGACCTTCCTCCTCCCCACAGGCCAGACTGGAAGCAGTGTGAAATTGGGCACTGAAAAATATCGAAAGGGAAACATACCGGAAAAAAATAACTTTAAAGGAGTTCAACAGGAAACACCTAATCTTGTATCACCAGATGCTGCCCCACATATTCTCACAGCCATCTCTTAACTGCAGAGGGAGAAATAAGATCTGCCCAGTCTGCCTCACCTGAATGCTGTAAAAGTAAATGAAAATGTGTGGAAAATGCCTAAATCTCATTGAAATGGGTTAAATGAATTCCAGGTCTCTCTTTATGTATTATTACAAATTATCATTGGTATCCTAAGTAGCAGCTATTCAAGACAGCTCTACTCTCTCTCCATGCAGAGACTTATTTCTGCTACCCACTCGGTGGTTTTTGATAAAACTGCTCTTTCTCTTGGAAGAAAACCAGCAACTGACTATAAAACTATTTTCTTGGGCTTATAGTTGAAACGACACAATTCCAGCAAGTTCCCACTCCATAATATACTTTTGAGTTCTTCTTTGAACTCTCTGCATATTCTCATATCTCGTGTGTGTGTGTGTGTGTGTGTGTGTGTGTGTGTTTAAAAGCCATATTCTTAGGTCTGCGAACAAATGAATGTGTCCTCAGGGGAAGTGTTAAATCAGTGACGTGAAGGTGATTTAAAGGTCTTGAGGGGCATCCAATATTATTAAGCTTAAAGCATAGCCCTGACTTTTAAGGAAATAGAGCCAGCTGAAACTAGCATTCTCAAATTAAGAGAAGGAGAGGACAGAGACAGAGTCAGAGACAGAGACAGAGACAGACAGAGAATGTTGTATTTACAACTCTCATGTTAAAATAACTCAAAAAGAGAATGACATTTCCAGAGAGGAAATAATTTTTTCCCTAGATTCATCACATAAGTGAATTCAGTGCTCTTCTGAAAAGCTTTGTGCAGGATGCTTTTTAACTCAATTTAGTCTCCACTTTAAATTCTGTTTCTTGGGGCAAGAAAGCTTTTTTTAGAGCAGAGCTAGGTAATAGCCTCCTGGATAGTCTGAAGCTTATGAAAGTCTTACTCTTGCCTTTCATCTCTTCATAAAATCGTACACTCTTCTGATTACCCCAAATTACAATGTTTGCCACTACTCCCTTTAATCAGATTTGAGCAATTCTGTTTAGTTAAAAAAAATCAAATGGCATTTCTCTTTCATAAGGTTTTTTCACTTCATAAGAAGAGTGAATTCTGTTATCCTTCATTGCTCCCCATGAGAGATTTTTCTTTTAATGTTTTGAAGCCATGATTGTTGTGTATCAAGATACTCAGTCTCGGCCCCATGGTGGTGGATTGGATTACTTTGCTGATTTCTTACCTGCAGTGTAAGACTCCCATGTAGATTAGGACATGGTTTAAGAGGAATTATCTCCTGTTTTTAATAGATCACATACTGAGTCTCAAGCTCCAAATTCAACAGAAAATCAAGCTAATTGTTCATTTCTTCCAGGATATCCCTGAAGGATAATTGACTTCTGCAGAGCAACTTCTTAGTAGGAAACTAAATAATTAAGTTGAAGGAAATACATTTCTTGTTCACGATTCCAATGGTAAAGGGGATTTTTTTTGTACGTGTGATGAGATTATAACCCTGCATGCCTTTTATACAAAAGATAAATGCACCTTTTCCCCCAGCCTGTTTTAAACTGGTTATTTTACGCAGGACACACATTCAAATTACTGTTATAGATAAAATCTTTACCTTTGAGGTTGTTAAAATGAAGTATTCTCAACCTCTCTTCATCCAATAAATCAAATTCTTCTACACCCATTGGGTTAATCTCTACACTAAAAGAATGACCTGGAAACATACAATGTAGACAGCTTTGTAAAATGATAGGTTTGAATGTTTTCCCCAACTGGCACACTTATTCTTTATTATTTTAATCTAGTATGCCTATCTGTCTATTCTATAAATTTTCAGCAGTAACTATGACTCACACTCCCCGAACAATAGAAAAAATTCTAACCCCAAACTCCTAATTCAGTTGAGAGTACAAATCAACAGCCCTGATGAGACAGTTGTGTTTCCTATGATGTTTAAAAGAACCTCAACCTAAAACATTATAATAATATATAGTCTTTTCAAAATAAGAGCATACCAAAGGAGATCCTAATATATGCTTCCAAATCACTAAAACTACTGTTAAATTACAGAGGCCATGGCATTTCCTAGAAAAATCAATGCAATTTAAATCAATTCAGTCAATGTAATTTTTAACTTAACAATTATAACCTCCAAAAGGAGCTTTGCCAGGCAATATTTCAAGATGCTTGGGAAATAATGGAACAATGTTCCTCAGCATGGCCTGAGGCATGGGAAATCTCCCCTAGAAGAAGACAACTCTGCTAGCTCACTGCACATCCCTAACCACCCCCAAAGTCTCTAATTTGTAAATTGCTGAATCAGTTTGTGCACATTTGGAAAATTACTGCTTTCCTGCAATTTTCTGTAAGCTATTGCTAAATTGTTCTGTTGAATGTTAGTGAAAAATTATATTTTTAAACCACCTCTGAATCCTAAAAGCCCATGGCACAGTATTCTGTTTATGTGAGCAATTTAGCTTTATTAAACAGCATGACATAGACTAAGTGAGCTAAGATAAGCTTGGTACAACACATGCCCCAGAATCATCAGCCAGAGAAGCCAATCATTTTCCATCCTGATTACAGAAAGCTGAATGGACACCTGAGAAGGAGCAGGGAGACTCTAGTGGCTGCTCCCCAGATAGATTCCACTCCCTATTTCACCTTGGATATTATTAGAGGAATTTTTCTAGACAGTGTAAGTTTAAAGAACACGTTTCAGAAAGTATTTATTTCTGAACTCCTCTGTTGTCAACCTTTTACTAACACACCAGTTACAGAGTTTGCTACAGTCATCTTAAGCAATCAGGTAATATGACTCTCAAATAGAATTTGAAGTGTTCTACTCTGAAGACAAAATTTGTTCACCCATTAAACAAATAGAATAAAGTAACCCAGTTATATCCCCAGAAGTGAGAAAGAATAGACACATTTCAAATTATTTGCTAACAACAAAGTGACATTAGCTTTGCAGACCAAGGGAATAGAAATGGTTACTGAAATCTGGTAGTCTGTGTCCTCCTGACTCACTCTGCCTGGAAGTTTTAAAAAGGATGAATTAAAAGGAAACTTGCAGAAATTTAGCGAATCGTCACATAATGTATTCTCATGTTTCACTATGGGAAGTAATATTCTTGCTAAGCGGTTTGTTCCACTTTAAATCTTTAGATACTCAGCCTCCTCTAAGGTCATTGTATGAATTTAGACACACTATTCTGGAAACTAAATTAGCCTGCATTTACTGGGAAGTTGAATGCAGCCAGACTAATGGTAGCGCAAGTGTAATTGGTTCCCAACATGTGTCACTGTGTGTACTTCTCAAGCTCTAGAAAAGATGCATTATGGGACTAATTTTTAAATGTTAATGGATATTGGACATTTGCCAGACACCCAGCTGTGCACAAAACACTGAGATGGTAAATAGCTCTTGATCTGTTTAGAAACAAATGATGATGGTTTTTAGGATTCCACAGGACTGACGGCATGGCAACCAGCTCAGACTCAGAGACTGACCCCATTAACAGCATTGAAGGGAAATGTTCTGATTTTTACCATCAAAATTAAGGAGCAAGGCCATCGTGTTAAGGCTCAAATTATTTTTGATTAATATTAAGGAAAGTCTAGTCCCTCACACCTATTAACCTTACCTGTGTTAGCACAGCTCTTTGACAAGTGTTTTGGGTTTGTTTGTCTGTTTTCTATGGGATCAGGTCAAAATGAAAATGTCTTCATCAATTAGCTTGGGTGTAAAAGCTGCACTCGAAATGACCTGCTCACCTGTGCTTGCAAAGAGAACCTCACTCTCCCACCACGCACCAGCCACAGGGTTGACAGAAAGGCAACAGGTTTCCTATCACTTGATCTGTTGCTCTTATCATTTTAATTGAAAGTCAACGAATGGAGCATTTTCTGTAAATTCTTCCTCCAAAAGGTCTTACTAATTGTGTGCACTTGGCCAGTCAAGCCTACTAGAAACGGCTTTTTTTTTTTAATGCCGGTGATGAGCTGCTTTTGATTAAAAAGCACGAAGGGGAAGTGTCACTTTTAGCATAAACACGGGAAAGAAATGGAGGCAGGGCACTGCAGCCCACCATTCCTCTGGAAGGATACCCACAGGGTGGTGTATTCAGCATCTAAAATGCCATCTGAGGCTATCAGCACCGTTTAAATATTTCATCAGCCAAGAATATGAACATGAGCCGAGCTGGTCTGACATCGTTCCTGGAGATGTGTGAGAAGCACCGGGCGAGCTCTGGTTTGTTGGCAGCTCAACAGCTAGTAATTTGTGTGGGGTGAAAGTAAGAGAAAAAGACAAGGGAGACAGGATGTGGTCATGCAAATACAGTAGCCATGAAATAAGGAAATTTTGATTTTGAGGACCTTGAGCAGTTAAGAAAGAGTAGGAGAACTCACTTGTGGAGGTGGTCTCACTCATCGTCACTTTGCCAAGGGACCCAGATTTCCCTTTTACACCTGTGTTGTTTTGTACTCCTTAGCAGTTAAAAGACCCAAGCTACAGTCTTGGTCCACTTTTTTCAGAGGCAACTTTTGTGCCAACAGACTTTGATGGGAAAGACACAGATTCAAATACTCCTCTGCCACTAGCCAAAAACGATGTGATTTGAGGCAAGTTACAGTCTGTCTGAACTTTGTTTCTTTAACTCTAAATAGGACTATTACTGAGGCACATACTTCATATGTGGCAATAAGCAAAATTTGCATCGTGTCATATAATAAGAGATAATAAAACTTTGAAATTATTTAATATTTTGTTCCTTATTATCCATTTTAAGAATATTTGAATGAACAGAATATCCCCCTTTCATTATATATTCATTTTTATAATTATCCTTTTTGATAAGTATTCACTGGGAGATAGAGAGTGGCAGCTGGTTGGAGGATTTCTCCCAGGTCCTCAGTCTTCTGCACCTCATAGGTTTTTGCACCTCTAGGAATGAGGACCTAGGACAAAAGACACAGTAAGCCCTAAAAAAGGAAGGGATTATCTTTCAAATCATCAAAGACTGAATTTATGATTTGCATACCTGCTAAAATAACGAATTTAAAGGCTCAAATGGAGTCTGAAATAGACCCTCTCTTTTCCTTTGTGTAGAAGCTATAATTTGGGGTGTCTCATAATCTGATTTGAGAAGTCAAGTGTTACATTTGGGACCATTGTCAAATCACAGATTCAAATATTACTTCTTTTTTAACAGCTTTATTGAGATATAGCTCATATGCCATACAGTTTGCTTAAAGCATACAATGTTAGTATAGTCTCAGATATGTGCACCTATCATCTCCGTCAATTTCAGAACATTTTTATCACCTTAAAAAGAAACTGAATCCCTTTCAGCTCTCATTTCTAATCCCTCTTACTCCAAGCCCTAAACAATCATTAATATAATTTTTGTCTCTACAGATATCTCCTATTCTGTACTTTAACATGAATGGAATCACATAACAGTGTGGTCTTCTGTGACTGGCTTCGTTCACTTAGAATAATGTCTTCAAGGTTCATCTATGTGGTAGCATGTATCAGTGCTTCATTCTTTTTTACAACCAATTAATATTGCATTATCTTTTATTGGACATTTGGACTGTCTCCCCCTTTTCTCTATTTTGAATAATAATGCTATAAACATTCATGTACAACTTTTTGTATTGGCATGTTACATTTCTCTTTTCATTTCTCTTATATATATACCTAGTAGTGGAATTGTTGGGTCATATGGTAAATGTACATTTAATCATTTGAAGAACTGCCAGACTGTTTTCCATAGCAGCCTCACCATTTAGATTTCAATCAGCAGTGCATAGAGGTTGTATAGAGACAGATGTAGTAAAATTCCAATTGCTAGCAAATTCTTTCTTATACTGAGCGAGAGCCACCCCACCAATTCTTCCCATTGATCCTAGTCCTGTTCTATGGAACAACACCCAACAGAAATGCAAGTTCCTCCCTTTTCTAAAATTCAGTCCTTCTACTATTTATAGTCAACAAATCGCATCACCTCCCTTCCCTAAGGTTTCGCTGCTTCTGATGGATACACTCTTGAAGGTACTGAGATATTCTTCATACTTGCCTATATCCCTCTCTCTTGTTTTATTTGCTGGCACGCAAGCTCCTTCAGGGAAGAGACTTTATCAACCCTATTTAACACTTTACCTTTTTGTCTCCAGCACCTAAAAACATGAGCTGGCATGTACAGTCCAAGAGATATTTGCTGAATAAATATATATTAAATGATTGAGTCCCAGTTGCCTCCCAAGAAATGTAATGTAACTTTGTGATATCTTCTATCCAGAGTTGCATAATATACTCCCAGGGAACTATTGACTAATGTTGACTACAATGAGATCATTTCCCCCCTCTGCTAAGGCTTAGAAAACTAATTTCATGACCTAATGCCTCTGTATATACAATGCTACAAACTAGGAGTGAGAGACTCTTTGGTTTGAAGGGCTATAATGAAGTCATTGCAAGGGGATTTTGTAAATATAACTGCAGGCAGATAATAACCAGACTGATACACAACCCTTCATAGTTTATGCTACCAGTTCCACACAACTTTTCCAAGTATCCTGTGGTGACTAAAAAGAAAGTAAATACCTATGTGCTTTAAATAATTTTAGGTGATTCTAATGATGCTAAGGTATCTAGCTGAACAACGTGGAAGCTAGGAAAATACACATCTCTGGTTTTGTCTCTGAAAATGGACGCTGTGAAAAAAGATTGTATGGGAAAGAGAAAATCCCAATATTTTATAATTCCACTCAAATTTTACCTCCACCAATATAACAGTGGGTGATGAGTACAATGTTTTTGAAATGCTTTCTGAATTGTAATCCTTTTTTGGTGAATTGGTTTCTTTCTGTAAACTTCAATGATGAATGGGAATGAGTTAATAACACTGGGATTTGCAAAGAGAATGTAGGATGTACAAGTCCTGATTAGATAGGAAAAGGAAGTAAAACAGAATGTTGCCAGCCTTGAGGAATGGCAGGAAGAAGAGAAGCAGATGTAAAGGGAAGAATATGCATTTAGATATACATATAATCTGCCTCCTCCTCCTGTCACCTCTGGCCCCCATCATGGAGTCATATCCCAAGAGGAGGTGTTAATAAAATACATACAGTTATAGGGGAACTCAGGAGCACTGGGAGCAGCGTTCCAGCCCTCAGATCTCTAGGACATCCCCAGCATTTGGGACCAAGCCAAGTGCCCATGGTGCAGGAGCAATGACACACAGGCAGTCCTGGGAGGAGGCCAGATGGATGAACCAATGGCCAAAATGTGAACATTCAAAGCAGTGAAGACAGATATCTTGTTAGTCGGCAACTCAAAGTGTCCAGGGGAGAGGAGAGTCTTCATAAAGAAGACTTAGATCAATTATGAAATATAAAGCCGCTATTTTTTCTTGTTTGTGGTTTGAGTAAATCTGTGACCCCACTACTAATCTATAGGGGATGGTGAATGGGGCAAACCATGTTAAAAGAGATGGGAGAAACCAGCCTGTGACTTCAACTGTCAGCCTTTTCCAGGAGACTTGAGTCCTGGGAGTTCTGCTCTTAACTTCTTTGCATGGCTTTCCCTACATGGTCACGTTCTGTTCAGTATCTTCAGTATCTTGGTATTTACATCTTTCTCCCCATGTCAGAATTAACACAAGAGATTAGATCAATGCCCAGAACTATAGAGATCCTAAATGTCAGCTGAGTGGGAAGGAGGGCAGCATCCTGGGACAAAGGGAGGGCAAGTTTACATTGGGTGGCTGGGTGTAATGCAGATAGAGAAATGCAGGCAAGCAGTTTACTACAGGAACCTCTACAGATTGCTTCTTCAGGAATCCATCTGACTGCTTACCCATCCCGACTTCCCCAATGGCAACCCCAGGATTGCTCCTCGGTGCCAACTGAAGCCACGCTTGCGGTTTGCTGTTGAGTTTATAATTATAATTTTGGGTTGAGAGAGTACTGATACTGAGATTTCTGGATATATGGTGTTCATCATTTTCTCCAGTTTTTACAAGACTGTGCTTGCTGGTACTGAATAAACAGACACGGGAGCAAGTGTCTGGGAGAAAAGTACAGATTGTAACTGTTTGTTTTGGAAAAGTAATTTCCTCTATCGGTTCATTTCCATCAATTTTATCAATTCACTTCAGCCGCCTCACCCAAATGATATGCCACATATTGAAGCAGAAATGGGAGTTATTTCAAGTGTCTCCTAGTCCTCCATATCCCTGCACTCCAAAAACCCAGGCCAGGCCGGCTGTAGACTGAACTCCATTTCCATAGCTCTTGTTTGGGATTCACGAGTCTATTGTGTAACCAAGCTGTATGGAAAGGGAAAAAAACGCATGTTCATCCCTTCAAGCTGTCTGTAGTCATTATGTGATGTGATGTCTTACCCAGGTTGTATAACAATATGTTGCACAGAGGTTGCTAACAGGAAAACAAGTGGAGATTCTGTATGCTGCTAGATTTGGTGAATATTCCCAATACAAAAAAAAAAAAAAAAAAAGCATGGTAGAATCAGAAAATATATGATTCTGTTTCTTGACAGATTGATACCCAAAGCAGGTTTCACAGATATACTAATTTTAACAAATCCATCTTTGGAAATTTTTTATTTACAGAACTCGCTGCTGCCTCCTTTTAATGTAATGAGATTTCATAATGAAGTCCAAATACAATCTGGTAGAGGAAGAGGGCATGTAACACTGATTCTAATGAGCTTGACTAAAATCAATAATGTTGTTAGTTTCCCTGAAACCAGCCTGCAATGGCTCACAGAGCCATGTTCTGCCTAGAGCACAATATTAGTGGTTTATGTTATATCGGGCAGATTTCTTCCATAGTGGGAAAAAGACAGAAACTTAAAGAAATTAAGAAATGTTATTAAATGTGTCTTTAGGCTTTAAATGACAACAAATTTGTTCACTTCTCTCTTTTAATCGGTTCTTGGTTTCTGTGGCAATAACTTCATGGCTTTCATCACTGCTCATTTGGCTGTCCCTATTTCTTCACCACCATTTTGCCATCTCTCCTGCTTTCAAGTTATCACGTGAGTAGGATGCTGCTTACAAGTGTGTTGTGAGGAGGGCAGAGAGAGAGCCCTGTATCCGGAAATCACTGTCCCTGTCTGGGATCTCAGCAGTAGAGACATTCATTCACATTAAGGCATTGTCTGGTTAAAATGCAAACGCCCGTGGCAGAGTTAGTGGGGCTTAAAATGGAACAGTTAAGTTTTGACTGTGGCAAGTAGCAAGGTCTGGAGGTCCACATATCCCTCAAGAGAGGCTTGGCAGAGGGTGGCAAACACCCAGCGAGGGTGTGCGGACCCTGGGGCAGCTTAGCAATGGCAGGAGAGATGTGTAGAGGGAGAAGAATGAGAAAGGGGGCATGAGATGACTAGTCTTGATAACAGTAGAGAACACTTCATCTACCAAGAAATTTTCAGTGCTTTGCATCTGTTAACTCACTAAAACTTCACAAAACCCTCTGGGGTGGATGCTATTATGATCCTTTTTTTTTTTCCTTTTACAAAAGAGGCATCAAAGCCCAGAGGCAATTGGGGTTAGGATTGACTTTATGAGCAATCCTCGAGACCCTATCTCTGGCTTTCCTCTGTGCAATTTTTTACTAGATAGCTCATCCTCCCTCCCAGTGTCAAAAGTTGTCTCCTGTTGTTGGCTTCCAAATCTGCACCTCTATTCTTGATCCAAGCTTCAGAGGCTCTGTGGAAAGAAGCAACCAACCAATCAGAGAACTCTTGCTATCAAGTCTGCTGAGCACATACTCTTCATAATGTTAGTGAAATTAGGTTTAAATGAAAACTATATTAAATAAGTCATAAAAGGGGATGTGTGGACTGGTGGACTCTGTGTTGGGGATGATGGGCACATATATTGGCTGATTCTTTGCTTGGATAGATCAAACTCTGCATCTTAATTAAAGCTACCTAAACAAAAACATCCTCCTTTGCCCCCCAAAGGCTGACTCTCTGAATCACTGTTTTCACTGCACAGAGTTCACAGCCCTAAGCAATTGCCCCAGTTTTCCAGGTCCTGCTTATGCCTCTGAGACATGTTAAGTTCTAACCTCGCCAGGTGGTACAACTGCAGATATCTGAGAAAACTCATGTTCATAAAATTCAAGCAGAGCTTCTCCATCAGAGTTATTATTCTGTTCCCTTGAGGCCAGTTCACCTGCCAAGGGCCAGATCACATCTTATTCTTACCTGTGTACTGGACACCCAGAGAGCTTATTTATTTGATGCATACAAAACACCTTAAAATCATTAGCCAGGCTTTTACATGGACCTGATATGTCCCTCCAAATATATTCCAAACTTCTTGCCAAAAGCACTACATCTTATGTATTTCGGAGCAGTTAGAATGGAGTACTAGTGGAGGTGTTCAAAAAGTGCTGCTGATTAATGGGCTGATTACCGATCGAGAGTGGGACTAGGATCCTAACGCAGCAGAATGAGCTCACTAATTCTGATGATCCCCATATATGCTGATATTGGCACTAAGTAAACACAAAGAAAAGATAGTTGGGTTCTGGACATTTCTCACAGTTGATGGGGTTCAAATTCAATTAAACTTAACACAGGGAAATGCCAGAAAGAGAGCATAGTCAAAGAGCCCAAGGAAGCTTCATCTTAATTTTATTTTTAAACCTAAAATCAAATCAACTGATGCTGATTGAGTGCCCACCATGTACAGAGAAGTACACAAAAATAAGTCGATGTGTGCGATGGCTGTCTTCTCTAAACCCAAACACCTTTCAGGGCAGAGCACTGGACTTAGAACAATGGGCACCATGTTCTGTAGGTGCCTCAAGATCCTGCAACAAATTATTTAAATTCTCTGATCTTAAGGTTTTTGTTTTTGTTTTTGTGATGTACTTGAATCCAAGAGGCAGGGCCACCAAATGGAGCCATTTTGCTTTCCCATGGAGCTTGAGAATTAAGCCATCATTGGAGTTCCAAGGTGAAATGTTACAATTTGAGGCACCAGACTTTGCTCTCTTTAAGACCCTGTGTTGTTTGACAATGTGAACTATGACTCCTGGGGCTATGGCAGCCACCTAATGACCATGAACACACAAGCTGATCATGAATCTGGTGTGCTCAGAGAACAGCAGAGCAGTAAGTCCATGGCAAATGTTCAGCCCTTGAGGCCATCGTTCTGCCCTGGAGCCACTCTACACTGAAGCTTCTCGTTGTGCGAGCTTGTTGTCCTTTGCCGTTTCAGGCATTTTGATTTGCCCAATCCCTGCCTTAACATAAGTTTAGAGAACAGAAAAGAAAATAAATTTTTCTATCTAGATTATGAATCCTCCTTTTCACTTAAAAATTATATATATACATATATATATACAATTATATATGTATACATACAAATATGTATATAGAATTTTTAAAAAGAAGATGTCATAATAATTATAGATTGCTCAGAAGGATGGTATGGCAATTGGTGAGATGCATATGCAAAATACCACTACAGAAGTACTAACAATTTCCTTTATTATCTTCATTCTCACCACCAGACTTCCTTCCTCTGCTCTCCTCCCAACAACACTCTTTGCCTCGGATCTGTGTGTTGTCAGCACCTCGGTGTCAGGAAGGCAGCACAACAGTGCTTCCCTGCAGAACTGAGCCAGCAGGATGGAGAGAGCTAAGTGCTGTCAGTTACACTGGCTAGTGAAGAATAAGCGGGCTGGCTGCTTCCTTCACAATTTTGGAGCCCTGTAGCTATTCACCCTGTTTATGTAACAGATGCTAAAAAGAAAAGAGATGTCAGCTTTGAAAGCAGAAACTCATACTAACCAACTCTGAAGTGAGAACTCTAATGAAAGCCAAAAATAACCAAGTTCTCTATTCCGTGACAAGAAAGGGGTATTAAAAATTCAGGCAACCTGATATAATCCATTCAAAATGGCATAAATCTTACCATATTCCAGAATATAATTCTTTCTACACTCATGTGGGCATGACTGTGATGGAAAGCAGGACAGATGCTATCTATAAGCCAATGATAAGAAAATATGAGGAGCAAAATTCAAAACTCTGATTGACCAATGTTATAGTCTATATTTTCAGTGAAAGCCATAAAGAGTAAAATGTGTCGTTTCAATGATGCACAATGTACATTCATAGTTTTTATTGCCAAACATTTTCGTATAGTCTGGGTCCCCAAATGAGATTCACAAAGATCCAAAGTTAAGCACACATGTATATAAAGATACATGGGAAGTTTAAAACGCATTAATTTAAAATGCTCTAGGGGCACCTGGGTGGCTCAGCTGGTTAAGCGTCAGACTCTTGATTTTGGCTTAGATCATGATCTCAAGGTTCGTGAGATGCCCTGCATGGAGCTCTGCACTGACAGTGTGGAGCCTGCTTGGGATTCTCTCTCCCTCTCCCACTCCCTGCCCCTCCCCACACTTGCACTTGTTCACTCTCTCTCTTTCAAAATAAACATTAAAAAAAATTATTAAAAAACGTTCCATAAAATGTCTTTTCAATAAGAACGTACTTAGAATTTATATTTAGATAACCATCACTCAACAATAATGTTTTGAGATTGCTACTATATGGAAACATTCCAAGGAACTCTTTCTTGTCAGTGACTTAGAGATGTCTACTATTGGTTTTTATAGGTAACTTTATTGAAGAATAGTCAAGACATATAAAGTTCTATTGCTTCTCCCTTTTGTACTTCAGGTACAAGGTGCTAAAAAGGACCAAAGTTCTTTAGTTAAAGTTTGAGAATAACATTTTGGTAATATGTTTGAAATATTTGTCACTTTCCGAGAAATTATGTTTGAAACACTTGTCACTGTGTAAGGAATTAAACTTCAGTAACAGCAGGCTGCCAAGTTAACGTTAATATTTAAATACGTAAAAAGATGGTTTCGTAAATAACATCTAAATATGTAAGGAGATTGCTACTTAGAATTTTTGGAGTATATCTGTGCAATCAATATTTGCTGAACTTTGTGTTTCCTGAGTAAAAAGTTCCTACAGGGGCAGCAGACCCACACTTCTTAAAAACACCATTTTAGCCATTCAAAGATTTCAGGTGTTTATGATTGCTGCTGTCTTGTTTTGAAATCCTGCTTAAGTGAGCAGAAGTGTTAGTGTGAGAAAGTCAGAAAAGTTCCTTTTATTCAGAAGTGTGAAAACACCTGTGTGGATTTGTTTTAATAGACCCATTCTGGACACAGAGAGGGCTTTGAACCCCATATTGATATTTCCATTGAAGCTATAGGGATTGGAAATGTTCGCTGGGATAAATAAAAGATATTATGTCATGATACAACAACAAAACTAACAACTGGTGCTTCTCGTTACTGTGGCTTGTGAAGTATTGGAAATATGGTTATTTGTCTTATGGGAAATACCATCATGTGTTGCTGGTGTGCACTGGTTACTAGCGCCCTCTGCTGGGAAGAATGAGCATTTCGTGTACCACCGGGCTATGGCTGAGCTAGTATCTCCCTTGTCTTAAGTAATAAGGTTGGATCCATATTTCTTCCATTTCAGACGCTGTTGATGTTTGGAACACATGATGCATAGCATCGCCGCAAGAAAGAAAAATATCTTTCCAAACTGAAGACAGGATACAGAGACTCATCCCTACTATGTGTTTCTATTAGGAATAATGGCTTAATTTCTGATGGATTTCTTCTCTACTGACCCTCCTACCTTCTTTCTTCTTTTAAACAAATGATATCATTAAATTCCTTATTCTTAAATGTGTCCCATGGTAACTTTCCCTCTTGCTTTTCTTTCCCTATCTGGCATATTATCTAAAACATTTCTTTAAAAATCATATATTTTAGGGGTGCCTGGGTGGCCCAGTCAGTTGAATGACTTCGGTTCAGGTCATGATCTCAGGTGTGTGGGTTCAAGCCCCGTGACGGGCTCTGTGCTGACAGCTCAGAGCCTGGAGCCTGCTTCGGATTCTGTGTCTCCTTCTCTCTCTGCCCCTCCCCCACTTGTGCTTTGTCTCTTTCTGTCTCTCAAAAATAAATAAATGTAATAAAAAAATTTTAATCATGTATTTTATATATATATTGGTTGTAAAATGCATCAAAATTGTGTCATTTCAAATGTAGACAGTACTATGACATTGCTCACCTCAAAAGGCTCCAGTTTATCATAAATGATCAGTAACAGGGAGTGTGAAATCAAAGTTAGAGAAACATGAAAGACCTCCTCCTGGTGTCAATTCCTTTAAAGCCAGTTCGGACCAGCAGTCCAGCAGTAGGAAACCCAGCGGTGGAGGGGCGCCAGGGCTCGTGTGAACAGTTGCTGTTATTCACATCCCCTGAGCTGGATTGTTGAATGGAAGGTTCAAATGTATCTCCTCCACTCAAAGCAAAACTAACCTGAAAACATAAATTGGCCCATTTGGGCTTCAAACTTGACCCAAATGTACAAAAAAGGGGTTCATAAACTTCAGGGAACCTGATTCAACCTTTTATTTTGTTAAGAAACCCAGAAGAGATGGTCTTTATAGTCATCAAAGGTCTGCACATTACCTCATCAATGGAAGTGTGCTATTAATAAAAGCTGTTCCCCCACATGGCAGGGGCACCAACCCACTGTGCCTCAGATGTCCCAGGATGTTCTCGTACGGTGCCAACCTTTTCGTTAGGCTACATTCTCACTCTCTCGGATGAAAATGCAATGAACAGAGTATCAGTTACTTCAGTTAACTAAATAGCTAATGCTGGAAATAAATCCTGATGATGCATAGAAATATGGAAACTGAACATATCAAGGTATCATGTCGTTGCCCACTTTTTAATAATAATTTTAAAAACATACAGCAAAGACACTAAAATGTTTTATATTTGCATTGCACTTTTTTTGGATACATTTCAAAACGTTTGAAAAATGACCTACAGTCCTGCCATATCTGCTAAATGGTCTCCTAAGTGTCAGCACCTTCAATGCCATGTGGCTTCTATAAATAGCTAACATACCTGAAGCTTCTCAAACATCACTTACATTTTTCCTCGGGGTTTGTTTTCCTTTGTGTAGGGACAGAATCTTTTAAATGTGTAATGTGTGGGCAATCCTAATACCATTGTTCTCATACTTGGCTCCTTTCTTGCTTTTTGTCATATCCGATATTGCTTTAATATTCAGAAATCAGAGAAAAATGTCAAAATAAGAAAGCACCAGCAGAGACTTAGTACAAATTGAAGTATTTTATGTCTATAGTAAAAGAAAACTTTAATTTTAAAAATGCCGGAAATGGTTCAGCCAGTGTGAAAATGAAGATGTCATGACTAAATAGGAATTTTCAGTCCCTTAGCTGTCAATAATTAATAGATTATTTACACTGGCACACTCACATTTCCCAGCTTCAAGATTCCATTTACACTTTGATCCTTTGCTCAGCAGCAAATTTAACATCATTGTGACCTTCTTCTGCCCAACACCATCCTCCCATCAGACAGGGAGAGAGCATCATCTGATATGTGCATTTATTAGGGCAGCGAGCTCCAAATATTGGAAAAATGACACATGCCAGTGTTTTCTACAATAAACTGGAAGAGAAACAGATTGTTCTTAAGGAAAAATCAATTAGCAAACCGTCTCTACAATGTTTTTCTTAGGAGCTGAGATGTTTGCATCCTATGGTGAAGCATAGCCCTTAAAAGATTGTTTCTGATTTAAATCCTGCAGAATTGATAGCAAGTATGCAATAGTTATGTAATGGTTCTAGTCACACAGATGAAATTCTAGTGCTCAAGATTCACAGTATCTTGCTTAACTGCATTGCAAACAATAGTTTAAAATAATTGAAGTATCATTACATCAAGGATCCTAGAAAACCTTGAGCAGTATTAAAAATTACACATTTAATGAAGAATGTATTTCTAAAAAGAAAATGAGAAATAAAAAATCATACCCAAAAAAGGATACTATGAAGCTCCACAAATCATATTAGTGGGCAAAAAAAAAAAAAAATAGCATGAAATCATTGAATCTTAAAACTGTTTAGTAATCAACGTGATGATATTTGTAGAGATCCTAAGAGTGTTAGCGTGGAAAATCATGTTGAAACTGATTTGTATTTTGATGTTGACTCAGGTTTGAATATTAAAAAATTTGAACTAGGCCAAAATGATGTGGAGCTCCAAGATGCAGTAAAGATATAAAGAACAGTGAAAAATACACCGTGTAGCTGCTATGCAAACAAGATGTCAAGTATTATTTGTGGATTTCCTTACTAGAAAATGGTTGTGTAGATAATGTGTCAACATTTGCATTAATGATAACACTATTAATGATGAAACTGTGCAGGATAAAGCTCCTGGTGCCACATTTCAGCTCAGAATGTGTATGCGCAGTGGGGGAGGTATACTCTACCTCAAAAAACAAAAGCATCCATATTATAAATATATCACAGTTACAGTATTCATTGGGAATAAACAAACACCATCCTTCCTTCCAGTGGCCTCTTTTTAGACCATATTTATTCTGACTCACAAAGGGAACAAAGTTTTTAGTTGTTGTTGTTGTTTTAGGGTTCTATGAGATTGAAATGACACCTATGCCATTTTTCTGTCGATTGGGAAATTCTAAGCTCTTTTCAACTGCTCCCCATTAAGACCATTCAGCAGGCTAATGCTGCTTTCACTTCCCCTGAAAGGCTCTGGAGAGATGCAGCCTTTTTCTCAGACCTGGATTTATTGTGACTGTTTTACTCTTCAGGACCTAACCAATAGTTAAGATAATAATAATAGCTAGAATGTGTGGAGGGCTTTTATTTCAATGCAAGTATTTTCATATCTGTCTTTAAATCATGAAAACTTAGGTTTTGAAAGGAATTCAAGGAGTTGTCTGGCCTATTTCCCATCTAGAGGTTGACCCTCATTTGATATGACCCTAAAGAGCTGAAAATATATTTTACCTAAAAAATGAGTGGTTAGTAGTAGACCATCTCCAAAGTCTCCTTTATCGCTCTGATTTTTTTTGAAATCTGTGATTCTTATGTAAACTTCCAAAAAAGATACCTCCCAAAAAGATCTTTGAGAGCCCATTTGCGTAGTGTAACAGATTGCACAAACAGAAAGTTCTTCCATTAATCTACCATCTATGCCTAGTCTAGAATTACTTACATGTGTTCAATCACTACATTAGTTACAAAGCCAAGTATGGATGTTAGAACATTCCAGACCAAAAAAGTATTTTCTTCCAACTGGGTAGAAACAGAAGACTACCACCTGATCTCATTTACTTTTATCTCCAAAGCTGTGTACTTACTAGTCCTCTTTTTGGTGTGACTATGACCCACAGAGGTCAGAAGACCAGTGTAGATTTTGTTTATTCTAGGTTTTTTGGGTTGTTTTTTTTTTTTTTTTCTGCTGAGCGCACATATTTTTATTTGTGTGGTAGGTACTCAATGTCCCAGCAGATTACATCATGCATGGAATACCAAAGCACAGTGATTTCCTTTGCAAAATACCTTGGCAGGAAACACCACCAAATGCCAACCTAGTCCCAGAAATAACTGCATATTGGACTATATGAAAGATTCTACACGATATACCTTAACTGTGCTTAAAGAAATGGTGATGTCAAGGAAATCACAAAGTATGAATGAAATTTGAAGCTTAGGATAACTTTCTACCTCAAGTTTCCATCCATATGGCAGTAATCTTGGTGGCAAAATTATCACTGTATTTTTAAAAAGACATCGACTGCTATCTCTCTGGAAGATATTCTTAGCCTTGGAGGCAGAAAGATGAATGGCTAGTAATATTCTCTCTTATTAACCTGTTTCACAACACAAAATTATCTTTTTATCAGTGATCTATGTATTGTACAGGATTCTACCCTAATGCAAGAAACCCTTAGTGTTTCAAGATGACTAGAGATAAAGAGTAGAAAAATATTGCATAAAGTTGATTTATTACCAGGCTACCCTACAATATTTAGACAACTAAAACTAACTTAGGAAGCATTGCATTTGTGACATGGGCCAATGGAAAGGTAAGGAATTTCTACCAGAAGTGAATTTTCAGCTTGAGCTATGACCTCTGAAGAAATGAGATTTGTAAAGTAAATGCTAATGGAGCCTCCTCCGTGGCAGCTTGAACACACTGCTAAGAAAACACAGAATAACAAGCATCTTCCGGCTTCTTCAGTTTGGTTTTAATTACTGCGGAACAGCCTTCTCCTGCTTCTCCAGTCCTGTCTCTGTCAACACTCCACCCTGAACCTGGACTCTTTGAAGCTCACGTGTTCACAATTTAAGTTCACTCTAGAAAGCCTTTGTTTTGTGAGATTTTTTTTTTAATTTCTATTTTCAGCCAGATGAGTGCAATTCCCTTCTACCATTCCCATTCACTTCTTTAAATTCTACCCAGAGAAATACATATTAGTGTGTTTAAGACGCTAAGGTCAAAAATTGCAGTTGTAGGCCTTTTCAAAAGGCTCACATTCTTATCCGGAATAATCCAATGTTAAAATTGATATGTTGTACATCCACGAAGTGTGCAGCCTACTGTAAATGCTCGTAGGCATATATTATTACTTTTATTAGTTAACTCCTCTTCCTGAAAAGTTCTTTTCTCTGAACCTTTCAGCTTTCCTCAAAACTCTTTTCAACCTTCCTCCATATATTTTTTTTCTTTGTGTCCTCTACACCAGTGGCTCTCAAAGTGTGGAATGCAGAACACTAGGATCCTTAAGAGTTTTGGGGGGCATCTGCAAGGTAAAGACTACCTCCATAATCATACTTAAGATATTTGATTTTTTTATTGTGTTGACGGGTTGCAATAATGGTGCAAAAGCAATGGTGGGAAAGACTTCTGGTGCCTTAGCAAAATCGAGGCGATAACATTCAACAGTAAAATATAGTCATGTTATTCAACTGTCACACAGTCACAGTTCTGTAAAAACTGCCAGGTTCATTAGTAATGCCTGTCATGAAACAGTAAAAATTAACTCCATTGGCACTTGACTCTTGAATATAGTTTTTAATAATCTAGATAATAAAATGGGAAGAAGATACAAGGCACTTTGGCTGCATATAGAAGTACACGTTTTATCTCAAGAGGAAGAACTTTTGCAATTGTTTGGGTTGTGAGCTGAACAAGCCACTTTGTACAACAGTATTTTTAACTGAAAGAATGACTGACTGTGATTACTCCATCTTGTGTATTTGGAGGACATTTTCTCAAAATCATATGAAGTGAACATTTCAGAGAAAACAACTGGCAATGTCTGTTGCCATTGGTAAAACTAAAGATTTCATGTGAAAATTGGAATTTGGGAAAAGTTGTATCCACAATGATAAGCTTGACAGCTCCCTAATGCTTAAAGACTTTTGGATGGGACTGATGATGATATTAATGAATGCAATTTTTTAATACCATGTAATGAAGTACGTCAACATTTGGAAGATCTGCCTAACTCAGTGAACTTATATTTCCAAAAGACCATTGCAATGTTTTATAAAAATCATGCAAGGACAAAAGATCCACCCAAATGCAAAGAAAGCCAATGGATTTCATGTAACAGAGTACAAAAAGCTCATTATACGGTTTCAGGTTTGCCATTTCAAGTAACCTTTAGGAAACAACTACTTGCCAAGTTTGGGTGTGGTATCAGAGAAGAATGTCCACAATGATCTTAAGAGACTGTATTAAAGTCTTTCTCCCTTTTCTACTACATGTCTATGTGAGAACAGATTCTCTTATGTGCTTCAACCAGGATAACATATTCCAACAGATTAAAAACAGAAACAGACCTGAGAGTCCAGCTGTCTTCTATTGAACCAGGCATTAAAGAAATTTACAAAAGCTTATATAATGCCATTCATGTTTATTTTTTGCTTTAAAAATATACTTACGCTTTGTAACAACTTTTATGTTAGCATGTAATGGGGCTTGTTGTTATATTTTTTAAATTAATAGGCAATGTTCTTTAATTACTCAGTTTTAATTTCTAATATGAAAAATGAAAATTAATATAATCCACATAAACAAAAAACTTGGTGGGGGAGGGGAGGGTTCCTCAATAAGTTTTAAAAGTGTAAAGAGGTCCTGAGACCAGAAAGTTAGAGAACAGCTGATCAATACTTACTCATTGCCATTATATACTGGTAGGCTTATTACTTACCCAGCTTTAGATCAGGGATCCCTATCCTGGGGTCCAGAGGGGGTTTTAGAATTCACCTTGACATTTCACAGAACTTCACATAGGTGGTGTATTGTTTCCCCTAGGGCAAAGGTCATGGATCTTATAATATTCTCTATAAGTCACCAAGCACTGCTTTCAGTTAACTCAGGGAACATGTCTTCTCTAAACTTCGCCCAGCCACTGTGGCACCCAGAATCGAAAGCATGAAAGTCACTGGGTCCCCGGTATTGGGAATGAGGAATCTACTTCAACCAATTAAACATTGAATTGATCTACTTATTCTTTCTGTGCAGAATCCCATGCCAGGAGCTAGAGGTAAGGAAAGGACAAAGTGAGTAGGATATAGCTCCAATAACAGATATCTCTCCCCTTGCTTTCCTTCACTTTCCTACTCCTATTCCTCAAGATGGGTTAGATGACCTTCCAATTGCTTGTCTAATTCCTTCTCTACATGCACATCTCTGAACCTCCTATAAAGCAGTGTGGTTTCATGGTTATCTCCCCTGCTAGACTGTGAGCCTCTGGAGAGCAGAGCCTATGCCTACTTATCTTTGCATCCACTGATGCTGGCATGGTGCCTGGGATATAACAAATGCTCAATTGTTATCATTTTTAATGCAGTCAGTTTATGTCTGAAAGAAGGAAATAGAATATGAGTAACTCTCATGGTAACATAAATAATACGACATAGTGGGTAAGAGCATGGACCTTGGATTCAGACTTCTAGTTTTCAAAGTCAAGGTTCTACCACTTAATACTGAGTGACCTTGGGCAAGCTACTCATCCTCTCTGGGGTTCAGTTTCCTCATCTGTAATATAGGAATAACAATAGTGTCTACCTCAAGGCATTGTTATGCGATAATTGTTAAAAGATTAAATGAGGTAAGTCTTGTAAAGTGCTGAGAACAGTGCCTGCACATAGGTGGGGCTCTCTAGGTAGAGAGGATGAAGTTATCCATATCTGACTTGGTATGAAAAAGCTTTAATGGGGGGCAACAACTGAGTGAAGCGCATTTTATTCCAATATCATTTTAATTATCATTAACATGCTTACACTTGTTTGAGGATAAATTTATAAAAGTCAATATCAAGGTAGCAATCAGGGGTTCATCAACTTTTCATTTTATACCCAGTTAGTCTCTGATAACTTTTCTCTTCGAGTGACACACTGTAGCATTGTAAGGCATTGTGCAGTATTAAATGCTATGCACAAATAGGTACCTAATGGTGGATTTAAGGATGTTGCACAGTCCAAGTTCTTTCATTTTCCTGATTATAACTGCATTTGCATAATGTATGAATTCAAACATTATTGCTGTTAAATAATGCATAAATATTCTCCCATGCCGAAATATGTCTATTTCCTCTTCATGAATTCTGTTGAGTGTATCGTTCAGCTGTTGTTCTATTTAAAATGTACTTAGAGATCTGCATACATCAGAACTATGACTGGGGGAAATGTCGTAGCCAGAAGAACAAACCCTACTCGGAACTGTAAATGAAGTATACATTATTAAATGCACCAGGTTTCCCCTCTTCGGGGTGCATTCTCTTCAGAATCTAATGTTCAGTACTTTAGAAATGGCAAATACTTCCTTGATCACCTGATAATCGGAAAGGATTTGCATGTCTAATAAGACTTTCCTGGAAGGCCTCAGAAAGAAAAAATTTTTTTTCTTTGTTTTGTTTTGTGTTTCCAAACTTAAATATAAATATGAACATGAGCATATACTTTAGAGATTTCTTGCACACTAGGAAATACTATCTAAATTATTAGAAGCAATGATAATTGGTATGAATTCCCACTTCCACATCACAGCTTTAAATACTCCATTTAATGCACTCCCAATGATTCTCTTATGGAAACCACAGCTGCTTCTTTGTTTTATAAAATATATGTTTAAAACAAAATACGAGTGTTTATTTCTAACTATAGTGTCTCCTCCTTTTTTTCCAAATAGATGACCTGCCTTGTAAATTTCCTTTCACTTATAAAAGAGATATAACCTAGGACTTAATTTTGAGTCTCATGTAGTAGATTCTCTTGTCATAGTCTATTTTCTATTTGCTGCAAGTATGAAATAATCAAGTGACCAAAACAGACCACACTTTAAAAATTGTATTTTATCTTATGATTTGCCATTATGATGCCAAAAGATGTCTGTCCTCATATTACAATTGCCATAATGTTACTTACACACATGCAATCACATACCCATAGGAAGAGAGCCTATTTTCTCTGTCAAATGGATTTTCTGTCACTTCCCTATTCTAGTCTGTACTTACTACTGCTGATAAAACGGTGTGATGCATTCAGATGCCTGATAACAAAAGGATATGCCTTTAAAAGTATGCATTTTTAATTCTATGTGTTCCATTATAAGCAAAAGATAGCTCTGAAATAAATCACATGAACTTCAATGGGAAGCACAGAAATATTTTTATTCTAAAATTGAATATACCTGTACAATAAACAAAATAAAATGAGGTGTGACACTGCATGTCAGTTTCACACACGGAACTCCCAAACTAATATTTGCTAAAGAAATCAATTTCCTATACCACAAGGCAATTCATTAAATCTTTTCCACTTTGCCACGGAACATGTGCAATGGAGCCATCAAAGCATGAGGTAAGAGCTGCACAGCCCTAATGCTGGGCACCTCAGATTCAGAAAGTGCAAATTTTCAGTACAAAATCTTGAACCAAATTTGTTTCTTTTTCAATCTCCTTAATGAGTAATTCTAAAGCCCCTTGGTGCAATTGATTAAAAAAAAGTCAATAGGAAGCAGATCACCAGGTGTGAAGATTCAGGATCATCCATTGGGGAATCACGGCTACATTTGGGAGCTTTGGGGTCTTGCTCATTTCTCTTCACAGTTTATGCCTAGAGTGTGTGTTACCTACCTCAATCCTCAAAAGTTACAGGAGCTGCCAAAAGCAAATGTTTAAATGCTATATTATCTTCAGTGGGAAGAAAGTGTATGAGAACTTCAATCCAAATTCTGATTTTTAAAATCCAACAGCTGTCACTTTTCCTCAGTACTAAAACGAGAAATAAAAAAACAAAACCCAGCGTGAATGCTGCAAAAGGAGGAAATTTGAGAAGCTGCTTGGAAATAGGTAGCCATTCTTTGAGCTAAATAGGGGAAGGGCAGAAGAGACCACAGAACCAAGATCCCTCCAGGTGCACCCACCCTGGGCATTTCAAGGGTTGTAAACTCGACCCTCCACCGCAGGGGAAGAGCAGACCCCAAGATCCACCACCCCTCCACACCACCTGAAAACCTCAAGCATTACATTGCTAAAAGAATTCTGACTTGGAACTGCAGTTTTTACTTGTATCAACTAAGAACTTGCTTCAATAAACCTTGCTTTTGATTTTTGATAGCATGCTTATTGTATTGAAGCATATTAAGTAGTATAAATAAAGATGCAACTCCAATTGCATCTATGAGAATTCTGTGGCAAGCCTGGGGAATTTTGCAATTTTTATAAATCTTACATATTGTATATTTCCAGAACCATTAGAGTGTTTTGTGGGTCTCCCCACACCCATTCAACTTGATGTCTTTTTCTGTACCTTGCACAGTCCCTCAACCAAACAAACTTATTGGTAGAGAAAACCTTTTGAAAGACACTAAATTTTGTTGAAGTGCTAGAAAACCACACATTATATAGGAGCTATTGATTGCAAATTATTCTATGAGGTCTTCATATTATGTCTGGCCCTAATGTTATCCCAGTTGCCTGTACTGACAAGTATTCCTGAATCAAGGTCTTGGGAAAATCAAAGCTCTGGTGACCCTTGCCCTCACTATGGCATCTCCCTTCTAGCCCCTATAGGTCCCATCTCTAGCTCCCACTCATTTAGGCAGTTTCTCCAAGGCTGAGACAAAGGAGTGTTTAATCAGAAATTGTATTAACTAATTGGTGAAGCCTATTATAAAAATCCCCCTAATTACTCCGTGGTGGCAAGAAAAAGGGCCTGTCAAGAGCGTCTCAGCGTTAAAACTGTGACAGCAAAAAGCAACATTTGGAAGTCCTCCTCCCCTGGGCCTTTTCTTTGATTTCTGCCTTTAATACTGATAAGAAGTGACAGTAGTTGGATAAAACAATCAAAACTTGAGTTGAAGAGCTTATAAACCTTCTGACACTTCAATAAACCAAAAGCCGATATGAAACTAGCAAAATGGTTTTATTTTAACTCTGGCTAGCCCCACACCACCGACATGACATCCATTTGCAGAGCTCCGAGCTATCTCCTTGATATCATATTTTACTAACTCTCATTTCACATCTTTTAAATAAGAAATAAATGCTAAATTCTACCAAGAGAAATAAAATCTTTTATAATCTTTTAGACAGTTGTTGTCATCCCTCAGGAGAGCTTTATGCCTGCTGCTAAATGTCTACAAATCAATATTTAATATTTTGAAACATGAAGTCTTAATTATCCATCTCCCCTTTAAGCGTGAAACCCTCACTGAGTGAAAATAAAACCATGTGTTGGCTGATGGATTGATTGCCACTTATTAGCACTTTTTTGATCTGCAGGTCATATTCCAGGGCCCCATTCCAAACAAATACTATGCCTTATCATTTATGTCTGGATGTATAAATGAGTAGAGCAGAGTATGTTAACTCAGGGCCATGTGAAGATCTTTTTCACTTTGGTATGTTGGACTAACACTGACAAATTAAAAAAGAAGGAGGAAATGATCTTCAAGTCTTAACTATTATTTATATCCCAGACAGACTTTTTTCTTCTCAGGTACAATAACAATACACAGTCTAATGCTGTATGTACAAATAGGAACAGTTGTGTATCTCCCTACCAAAGAAGAAAGGGGAAATTGTATGATTTTGGTCAAATGTGCAATATCACAGAACCTCCAATTACAGAATGGAAAAAAATCCACAGGCTGCTGTGGACCTTCAGTTTGTCCTTACTTGATCAAAAGCCTTAATCACAGGAAGAGAACTGAACCTAGAGGAGACAAGTCTTTGCTCTAGGAGCAAAGAGATCACAACCAGATTGGTAATAACCTGTTTTTGTTTCTTTTTTTTTCTGGATGTGTTCATAGGGGGAGCTTCTTGAAATGGAATACATGGTAAAATGGGAGAAAGGTAGTGTCCATGTTCTGGAACTGGTGAATATGAACTTATTTGGAAAAAGGAATTTGTAGATGTAATTAAATTGAAGAACTCAAGATGAAATCATCATATATTATCCAGGTGGGCCAAATACAATGACAAGTATCCTATAAGAGACACACTGCAAAGCTACACACAAGGGAAAGGAGAAGGCCATGTGAAGACAGAAGCAGAGATTGGAGCTATATAGACACAAACCACAGAATGCCTGGAACCACCAAAGGGAGAGGCAAGGAAGGAGGCCCCCTGGAACCTCCAGAGGGGACATAGTCCAGCCAACATCTTGATTTCAGACTTGTGGTCTGAACTTAATAAATGTCTACTCTTGTAAGCCACTGGGTTTGTGGTTATTTGTTATGGAAACCCTAGGAAGTTAACACGTATAGCATGAACACCAGATGACTTAATGGGTTGCTGGTGAATTAGGTACAGTGACAAACAGATTGTGTGGATTTGTCCTAAAGTCAGCCCAAATGAGAGGTTCTGGAGTGTTTAAAGGCCTTCCTTGACTTCTTCTTTGTTTATCTTGCTTTGGGTACTGTTGACACATTTCAGTTGTTTCTCCATTTACGTACACTGCATGCCTGGGACTGCAGAATGCTGGGATTATATCGCTTTACGCTTGCACAGCAGCTCTTGCCACTTACCTTAATCATCAGCTAATCATTCTGAGCATGCATTCTCTGCCTGTATTCTACTATTTAAAATAAGGAGATAATAATACCTCCTGACAAATTTGTTGTGAGATTACAGACATAGTTGTAAAGTGTTTGATATGGTGCCTGGAATATTGTCGGCGCCCAATAAAGAGTAGCAATTATTACCTCACCAGGTGTTGGGAAGATTAAATAACAACATATAAAGCCTCTGATGCCAAGGAAGCATTTAATAAATGCTACTATAGCTATTATCATTACATATTTTGCTCCCTGGAGTTTCCATCATCACAAATTGGCAATCACAGGCTAAAATCCTTTGGCAGCTACCTTGCACTGGGGTTAAAATCCCAAACCTCTAACGTAGTCCACCAAGCTTGAATAATGTGGTCTGCATAATACACTGGTGCACTATTACATCTTATTCCACATTCTTGTGTTTCTCCTGGTCCAGGCTGCCATGTACCCAAATTCAGCTCCATTCAGCTCTTCAGGGGAGTGCCCTTCCTCCTTTCTGCCTTTGCATCCTTGAAGCACTCTTGTCCGATTCCCAGCTAAATTTTACTCATCCTTCTCCATCTCCAATTTAGGATCCTATAATGGGTACCACATGAATTCCAACTCTGGCTAGGTCTCTTAGCCTATTTGCCTACCTTGTTTTATCTCCTATAATTCCAAATCAAGAAATAATTAACCCCCATTAGGTGGCCTTTTTATAATTGCCTCTCTGACTCTAGCCTCTACCTTGGCTTGAACTATTTGTCAAAACTGATTGTCTTGTTTCTCCTATCTATCTATGCACTTGAATGTCCAAATCAAGTCAACCCTGATGCCTCCATTCATATTAATCTCCTTTAAAAATTCTCCTTTACAGTATATGTATTGTATATTGCATAATTTACGGTTCTTCACAGCCAGTATCTAGCAATTTAACATTTAGTGTTATCTATATGTGATATGTATATAATACTAAAGCAAGACTTGCTGCTAATATAATTCCACAGATAGATATAAATAGCCACACACACACACATACACACACACGTGTGTGTGTGCAGCTTGTTCTGGTATTCACATGTACTCTCCTTAGAAGGAGTCCATATCTTTAAAGAATCATTAATTTGTACTCCACAGTTCATAACAAGATAGATAGTATGCCCCCGCAAATCCTTTCTGATTGATCCTAGATCAGACATAACTTCATTGTCTAGGAAACAAACCAACAGAAACAAACAAACAAAAGAATTGTATTTGCTTAATTTTTAAATCATTTTTCCATCTTTAGTATTTTATGAGTTATTTCCATTTAGCAAGTAGGAGAATTTTCCAGCGCCAGCCCATCTGCTCCTCCTCTTGATTTTGAAGTGGTCGGCAGGCTAAATTGGTAACATCTTTCATCCTGTGGCAACGCCCCATGTTGTCACAGGCATGCAATTCTGATTTCATTGCCCTATTGAGCCAAAGGCAAAGAGAGGCAACAAGAGATAAATCCCTTCAAAAACTCAATAAGTTTAATAATAGCTAACAGACACAGAATACTACCCGCCATAGAAATGCTTAATTGCTCTTTGTCATTAAGTTGGCTCTAATGATAAAGGCTCTTTGTGAAGGTTCCTTTCCCTTTGGTATTAGGCTCTGAAAGATTGGACTGGAAGGGGCTTTGAATACATCACTTACACACACACACACACACACACACACACAATCAGCTACCACTGCACTGAAAATAATATAAACAGGGAGGAAGCCAGTCTACTTAGCAAGTTCTCAAGGGAAGACATTTTCACAGTCGTTCTGGATAATATACCACAGTGTTTGAAAATTCTTCATCGTAGCCAGTTCTTCCCTATGTCTTCCAAATCATTCCTGTTTTACTTTAAATGCAGTTTGTCTTAGACTGCCCTCTATGGAAAGCAAAAACAAATTAATTTTAGGTGTAGACCTAAAAGTAATAGAAGAGGAACCCATTGCTTCTCTCGGGGATGTTAACTATAGTCTCACAGTTCATTTACAATATTCAAGGGAAAAATCCAAGTGAATTTATAGAAAGGATTCACTTGTGCTGTGGTCATTACAGTAGATTTTTTAAAGCTCTTTTCCCCACAAAAGAAATCCACTAACTGAACATAAGGATAGCAAACGGTTTCCACCAAGTTGAAATGTGGGAAAAACAAAATTAGAGAAATTTAAAGTAGAATACGCTGGTGTGAACATAAAATGCAAAAGCCACATTTATGTTTAGCTACTAATCCACTTTCACTAACTTTCTCTTCTTCTTTACTGTTTTTCTGGAATTTCAAAAGTCATGCCTACAATAGCAGTATGCTTATGAATTATGAGAAAACGAGGCAAGTATGTGGGATGAGTCCAGCCCCAGGTAAAGCTACAAAACTTCAAAAATGTTGTTTCTGGCGTCCCTCTTTCCTCCCTGTCTGCCACCCTAGACTTTCTACTCTATATCCCATTACTTCTTTTGAGAAATAAACAAGACCAAAAGGTTAAAGCTCACACAAAGTGCCTGGCTTTGATGCCCTTCAATAAATACTATTTTTCAAATTATTCCTCTGAATCCAAGAGAATCAAGGCTACACTACGAGATAGATGCTAACCTTAGCCCAATTTTACCAATGAGAAAATGTGTCCTGGAGAGATTAACTAATTTACCTAAATCACGGAGCTGGTCAATGTTTTAACCACCACACTACATTGCCCTTATGGCAAAGAAATGCCAGAGTATCCAATCCGTTTCCTTTTCTTTTTCCTTTACTTTTGGTAGATTCAGTCCTATGAGTAGCTATAGACTTGCTTCAGAAACTCCAAATTCATAATTCGTTTGTGGAAACTAAGGCACAGATGGAGATCAGCTCCATCCAAAAGGGAACACAGAGAAAGTCCTCCCCACACTGCTTCATCTGTAGTGCTGCTTAGCACCACAGCCCCAGCAACCCATCAAGAGTCTTGGTCAGTCTTGTCAGTTCACGGAGTTAAAGGGTGTTAGAAGTAGGAAGCATCTCAGAGGGCATATAATTGAATTTGTTCATTTTACAGATTAAAAAAAAAGGCACTTATTGCTTCAATGAACTTCCCACAGTCCCAGAGCCAATATGCAGCAGGGCCAGGTCTTGAACTTAGGACTTTGGATATGAATCAGAAGATGGACTTATGCTTTATCACATCAGTGGTAGCTCTGGCCTTGACTTCTCATTACTTCCACCGTGACCCCTTGACATCAAAATGATCATTAGCTTCTATTTGCAAAATTCTTTTCACTTCCACCTGAGCTGAGTCTGATCAAACCAAATATCATGACATCATGATATGTTTCTAAAGTTGTAATGCACTGTGGGCACATTTGTGTTTCTGCTGCACTAGATCATTATATTGTTTTACCTTTTAAAATGCTTATTAGTATATAAGACCTTAATGGTGGATTCCATGTCTACTTTTTCTTCAGTACGTTTTATTATTTTCCTCACCCCATAATATACCCCAGTTGTCACATGAACCCAGTAGGCTATTCAAATATACCCTGAATGGCAAGATTCTCCTTTTATGAATATGGGATGTTAGACCCCTTGTATAAAACAATACAATTCTTCATAATTAGAGAAGACATTTGTTTCCATGGACAAGGACAAGACAGCTAATTGTTCCAACTGTCGTTTGCATTACTGCATCACAATCATCGTCATCACCATCAATTAAATAAGTGATTGATTCTGGAATTAATCAGCAGAGAAAGTGTGGGCTCCACATTAGTTTTAAGGCCATTTTCCTGCCAAATGTGCATTACAGGTTTGTTCAAGTCCTGCTGCACAAATAGTGCACAAATGGACATGAACTCCTTAAATGTCAAGAGTTTGGTTGAATTTCACATATGGGTAGTGGGTTGGGGAAATGGCAGTGATTCTGTACTCAGAGAGCAGCAGAGGAACGCCATAGTTATAGGGCAAATAAATCATTAACAATCATCAGTACATGATCATTAACAACAAAATACTTCTCTTCACTAGAGTTGAGTTTTTTAGGTAGATATCTTCTAAACAATATTATTCAGTATTTATAGGCAGCTTCTTATTATTTTCCCTCCAAATTATCCTTCACTGATACCAAAGTGATCTTTCTACAAAAACACAAACATGTCACTCTCATGTTTCAAAACCTTCAGACTTTATAACATTCTGAATATAATCAGATCCTTTTAGAAAATCACACCATGCCCTTCCCCATCAGAGCCCACCTCTCCTTTTCATCTTCACCCTCTATCTCTCTTTCATACCCAATCTTTTCCCTTTCCCTCCTCTCTGTTTTGTATACTCCTTTTTAGCCATCAAGATCTGGTTCAGAATTCACCTTTGCTAAGCCCCTCTGGGAAGTTAGTCACTCTTCCCTCTGTAAACATTCAATATTTTTGTTGATACATGACTTGACTATGTCCTCCCACCAGATGAACTCCTGTAGGGCAGGGATCAGTTATTCATCTTTATATTGTTTCTCCTGACCTAGTACCTGGCCAGGCACATGATAGAATGTCAATAAATATTTTCTTCAAAAATTAGAAGAAACAAGATATAAACAAGAAAATAAGTAAGAAATAAAATATCTCACTTTAAAGTTGGAACTACAATCTTCAGGCAAGGGAGAAACATCTTCAACTATTACAGATTAGTTTATTTTGACTACATCATGAGCTTCAGAATTTTTCCTAGGCACTTGCCTGGCATAATAGAGCAAGATTAAGTAGATTGTTGTCTGTGTGGCCAACCCTTCTTCATGAGTAAGGTAAAGGTCATGCTTGCATGGGGTGTGCTGCTGTAATAAATAACCCCCAAACTTTAGCCTTCAAAAACTAAATGAATCCAAATTGTATTACCCAGAGCCTCAAACTAAGCATACACTTTTGATACACAAAATCAACTTAGCAGGAGGGATGTAACATTTAGCAACAAAGAAACATATTTCAAATATAGTCCAAACAAAGGGTAGACACTCATTGCAGTAAGAAGAGAAATGAATAATGGTTGGTTAACATAGGCATGTTTAATGCCTGTTTTGTTTCAGTTCTCATTACAAAGGCTACTATTGTCAGAAACATAATACAATTCCTACCAGAGGACTTAAGAAACAGGATTTAAAACAGGTCAGGGACTTAGTCATCCAGATCAGATTTGCCAAAGTGTCCAAAAAATTAATCAGTTCATCCTGCACTACAAGAAGAACACAAGGACTAACTCATGAATTATGGAGCAGTTGGTCTGACTCTCAAACTTGAAAGTTTCTGGGGCAATTCATTAAGAAAAAGATCAATTTGTGAAATCCTGGAGGTTATTAAGTTGTTTAAAAGCAGCCCACAAAATTTGTCATGTCAAACCAATTCCACTTTCTTCTTCAGCCAGGAGGAGGTGAGAGGTGGCATGAAAGATGTAAAGGCTTACTCTGTTCTTAATAAGGCTTTTGATAAATCAACATATTGACCATCAACTAATATGTTGTTTGGCTAAATTTAGGAACAACCAAACCACAAAAAGTGATGTAGTAACAAAATAAGAGAATCAATCCTTCACCCACTATTCATTGAGTTTCTGGAATGTATGAGACGCCCTGCTATGCAATTGTATGGGAGCCAAAGAAAGTGAAACAGCTGCTTGAAGAATGCTCAAGAAGATTAGAGTATAGCACAAAAGGAAGGCTTCATTAACATCTTTAACACTAGATATAAAGCATCGATGATGTTTAGGCATTATAGAATAAGGGTTAAAAACATGGAATCTAGAACGAGACTATCTAGGTTTGAATCCTGAATCTGTTACCTATTGGGAGCATGAATTTAAGAAAGCCATGTGATTGCTATGCCTTAATTCCCTCATCTGTAAAATAGTGGTGATTATAGAGTGATATACGTCATAGGGTAATGATGGTTATTATTGAATGAGTTAACATATGTAAAGTATTTAGAATAATGTGAGAAGTTCAAGAAGACTTTACTCTCCATGGTGGGTAGGTTTAAAAGGAAAGAGGATAAGAAGGATGATGTGAACAAGGGGAATCAGGAAGATGAAACATTTAAATAAACTCAGATGGGTAGGACTTGGCCATATAGAGATTGAGATAGAAAAGGCTATGGTTCATATGGAAAACACTGTTTTATTTCCGAAATAACTACTACACTAACCATGTGGGGAATAGATTTCTGTCATATAGTATAGAGTTCAATTTTATCAGAGCATAATGTGCATAAAAGGTTGAAATCAGAGAAAAGATTGGGACTCATTTATACTGACATTATCATAAGAACCAGGAAATCAGATAAAATTGCAAAGAAGAGAATAGAGAGAAGAGAAGGGGTACATTGAACAGCTCAGAAAGAAAAATGAGTATCAAGAAAAACATACACTTACAAGGCAGAAAGATAGAAATTAGAATAGGAAGGATTATTTCTATTTTAATACTTATTAATTTTCCTTTGTTTATAAGTATGTCTGGCCTCCCTCAAAAATAGCACATATTCATTCAAACTACTATAAGCCAGGAAAGGAAATTGATTCTAAGAAAACAGTTGTATTCTAATGAACTCAAGGGCAAGAAGCCCCTGACAGGTTACAAGAGAGGGTAGAGCCATCAGGAGCTAGAGTGTTTATGTACTTTCTCAGTGATACTCTCCCTTTCTCTCTCTTGCTCAGGGTTACGTGGTTGTCTCAAGAGAAGGTGAATGTGGATTTGGCAGATACCTCCAAGGATTCTATAATACCTTTCCCTCTGCTGGTCCCTACCCCCATGGACCAGTGCCTCATATAAAACTGAACATCTAGGGGTGCCTGGGTGGCTCAGTCGGTTGAGCAACCGACTTCGGCTCAGGTCATGATCTCATGGTTTGTGAGTTGGAGCCCTGCGTTGGGCTCTGTGCTGACAGCTCAGAGCCTGGAGCCTGCTTGGGATTCTGTGTCTCCCTCTCTCCCCACCCCTCCCCCACTCATGCTTTGTCTCTCTCTGTCTCAGAAATAAATAAACATTTAAAAAAATTATAAAACTGAACATCTAGTAGGAGTCAATGAGTTGCCACTGGATGGGATTGCTATGAGATTTGACCCTTAGTTGTTCAGACCACCCTTTATACCTAGAAATGAACTTGGCACAAATTGCCTACTCAATAAATATTGAGAGACTTACAATTTATATGAGAACCTCAGTTTATTCTAATTCCTGGCATATTATTTTTAAATGGGATTTTTTCTTTCTTCAATTTAAGAAGTGCATACATTTTAAGTGGTGGTTCACTTGATTTTGAGAGAAACCTTTGTCTGTGTTATAAATCAGAGAGCATTTAGTTTATTTGATAATTGTATCCCTATGTCAGATGCAAATATTTCAGGTGCATTATGTATATAAGTCTCCATTCCTATACCCTTTGCCACCCCCACCAAAGTATTCTACCTGAACTACCTTCAAATCCAAACTAAGTTGTATCCTTCCTTGATTCCTTTCTCTGCATCTTCAAATCCCAGGGGAGAGGTATATGCTGATGTGAGGTATTACTTCAATGAATTGAAAACAGATCTGGAATTTTTCTGAGCTTTGTCCTGCCTTTTGCAATAATCAGACTTTCTGTTGACAGTTCCTTCTTCAACAATACTCTGCAGCTAGTGAGACTCCTTATTCTATGTACTTTGCTGTCTAGAGCCCTATTAACCTCAGATTTATTAGCTTTTTTTTTGCCAACCACTTACACTGCCAGCCTCCCAAGAGAAGAACACATCACAAAGCAAAGAAACTCTAAGAGACACATACATAGAAAAATATCTCAAATAGCAAACATTTACTGAAAGCAGAAAGTCGGATGATAGCACTTGAATAGCCCTTCTCCCCCACAAACACATTCTATAGATACACTCATGGAAGTTGTGCAAATAAATCTCATTATGCTGCCGAAGTACAGAATTATTGTCTCTCTGAGAGTACTGAGATGAAGCCGAGAATCTTCACAAATTTACTGGGCTGGCTCCAGACACACACTAGATTATATTCATCAAAATGAATGGATTTTAAAGTGAGTCCAAAATAGATTCTTTCAAAAATCTAAGACTTTGCCTCAGAGGGGATTCTTCGTTTTCTTCTGTCCTTTCTCTGGCTTCCAGGGAGAAGAATAGAAGAGAATAGTTATTAAAACAAAGAGAAAAAGGTAATTTGACTTAAGTTACTGAGCCAGAGAGCTGCCAGATGTCAACAGAGCCAGCAGAGGTTACTGGCAGCTTGGGACCAGAAATAGAAATTAGAACAAATATATCTATAGAAAATGTCTGAAAAATCCATTCATCTCCAAATACAGAGTGATTTTGAGATCACTAGATGGACTCTCTCTTGGCTGACCAGGCTACACAGCTGTATCTTTGGTTAGTTCCACAGACACTTTCCTCATATTTTTTCTTCTTTAGTGTCATGCTTCCAAATTATTCCACTTTAATATATCAACTGATATATGTGGCTCAGTTTTTATCATAAGACCAATTAAGAGAGACGTAAATGAGCCCAACTTGCTACTGGGTCCATTTTTACCTTGGTCATACATAAGGTTTTCCAAACACACCACACACACACATACACAGAATGAAATACTGATAGGTAACATTTTTTAAGTGTGTACAATGCGCCTGGCACTGTTTGATCTCATTCTATGTATTTTGCTGTCTAGAGCCCTATTAACTTACCCTTCTAAGTTTTATCTTACTTAACATTCAACAATCCCATGTGATAGGAAATATTATTGTCCTTATTTTACAGGTGAAGCAACTAAGACAAATTCTGTCCAAGGTCACACAGTAAGTGATGGAGGCAGGATTAGGAAAGCAGGCAGTCCAGTTTCAGAGCTTGGGCTCTTAACCATTGTGGTTGCCTTCCTAAAATATTACTTGTAATGAAAAGTGTCTAGATATTGCAGTACGTGCATTAAAAAGTACATTTTCAACGTGATATTTGTTTCCATGCCTTTGTAGGACAAAATATATTATTCAGCTACAAGTTACTTATTTATATACTTTTTATTTTCTAGATTTGCACTATTCAGTATGAAAGCTATCAATCTCATGTGACTTTTGAGCACTTGAAGTGTAGCTAATCCAAACTGAGATGTGCTATCTGCACAAAATACACACTGGATTTCAAAGACTGAGTGCCAAAAATAAGAATATAAAATACCTCACAGTTTTTATTTTATTTTTTAAAATATTTATTTATTTATTTATTTATTTATTTATTTATTTATTTTAAAAGGTGGAGGGGGGAGAGAGAACACACACGAGCAGGTGAGCAATTTCTCAGGATAAAAAGTCATTATCCAAATTCAATTACATTTTCATATATCAACAGCAAATAAATAAAAATGAAATTTAAAATGATCTACATGAAATAGCATCAAGAAATATAAAATACTTGGAGAAAATTTTAGCAAAAAAATGTGCAAGACTACAGATCATTTCTGAGAGATATAGAACCTAAATAAATGGAGAAACATACCATGTTTATGGATTGGAAGACTGTATGTTATTAAGACAGCAATACTCCTTACGTTGATCACACAATTCAATTGTGCAAAATTGATTCAACACAAGTTCAACAAAACCCCAGTAAGCTTTTAAAGTTTTTATTTTTGTTTTATTTATTTATTTTGAAAGAGAGAGAGAGAGTATGCAAACGGAGGAGTGGCAAAGAGAGTGGGAGAGAGAGAATCCTGAGCAATATACACGGAAAGAGCTTAAGATAGCTAAAGCCACCCTGACAAAAGTAGAAAACAATTTGGACTCACACTGTTTGATTTCAAAATTTACTAAAATAAAATGATATTATGTAAAGATTTAAAAAATAGATCATTGGAACATAATAGGGAATCCAGAAATAGTCCAGAAACATACAGTTAATGGATTTTTGACAAATGTCCCAAAGCAACTCAATGGGAGAAGAATAGTCTTTTCAAAAAAGAAAATGATATAGTAATTACCTGATATATACAGGAAGAATAAATAAAACTCAGCCTCTACCTTGTAGAAAAAGTAACCTGAAATGGGTCATAGACCTAAAACCAAAAACTAAAACTTTAAAGCTTCTTGAGGAAAACATAGAATATCTTTGTGAGTCTGGAGGAGGCAAAACTTTTGTAACAATGAGACCAAAAGCACTGATCATAAAAGAAAAAAAAATTGACACATTGATCCATCAAAATTTAAAAATTCTGCTTATCAAAAGATATGGTTAAAAATAAAAAATGCAAGCTACAGTCTGGTAGAAAATATTCACAAAATATATATCTGACAACAGACTTATATAGAAAGGGATTATATCTGATTTCAGTATCTTTACTCAGAAGAACCTAAAACTAGAAACAACCCAAATGTCCACCAACTTTTGAACGGATAGACAAATCATGGTATGTTCGTGCAATGAAATCATACTCAGCAACAAAAAAGAATGTACCTCTGGTATAACAAACAACATGAATAAATCTCAAAACCCTTATGCTGAGTGAAAGAAGCAAGACACAAGAATTCATACTCTACAATTCCATTTATGTAAAATCTAAGAACAAGAAAAAATAATCTGTAGAAATCAGAACAGTGATTCCTTATGCGAGGTATGGACTCATTAGAAAAGAGCATAAAGGAACTATCTGGGTCATATAAATATTCTATACTTTGACTGCAGTTGTGACTACCCTGGTATAATTATCAAAATTCATTAAATTGTTCACTTCCTAATTGTACATTACATGGTATATAAATTTTACTTCAATAAAAAATCTAGTTATATTGTTCAATTTTATGCATAATTTTCATTAAATATTTAATTCATAACATAATTAAAGTCATCATAGAATTAATGCCCCCACAAAGGCAAGAATTTTTTTTTGTTTTGTTTACTGCTAAATCGCCAGAGCCTGACCCTTAGTAGGTATTCGATAAATATTTTTTTTAATTTTTTTTTAACATTTATTTATTTTTGAGACAGGGAGAGACAGAGCATGAACGGGGGAGGGGCAGAGAGAGAGGGAGACACAGAATCGGAAGCAGGCTCCAGGCTCTGAGCCATCAGCCCATAGCCCAACGCGGGGCTCGAACTCACGGATCGCGAGATCATGACCTGAGCTGAAGTCGGACGCCCAACAGACTGAGCCACCCAGGCGCCCCTCGATAAATATTTTTTAATGAATGAGTCATGGAACACCTTGCTAGTGCCAGCTTAGAATCTTAACCTCAGTTATATACATCATCATGTTTCTAGTTATGTATAGATATATTATTTACAATTCAGCTCAGCAGAGTCTCTTATACTGTGGTGTGCCTAACAGACAAAAGATAGGAACTGGTAAGTACAGCATTCATTCATTGGTTACTTGGTTATAAATGAATTTTACCAGCCTAATACCCAATGGGTAAAATTGTCATGCCAAAATCTCTAAGCACTTCATACAGACACTCAACAGGTACTTAAGGAGATTTTAACTTTAAGCACGATAAAAGCTGTATGAAGCAAATCTACCCAGATTAAAAATTAAACTTTTTAAGAGATTTATGACCAATTTCTACGAATTTGGGATATAGTTACATATGTCATTCACATAAATATTCCCTGCAAAGCATTAGGGTAGAATTGCGTTTTTCTAGTGAGTAATCACTTCCTCCTCTGAAATGCAGTCAAAAACTAGTTCAACATTATCAAGAATTATATAGGCATACTATGTAAAGAAGGTCAGGATCTTTGATTATTTTACGCTTCTAACTTTAATGTGAAAGTTCAGTTTATTCTTACATTGTAGCATATATTCAGAAAAACTGACCAGGGTTTGCTTATAATAGGCTATTATAACAAGTTTTCAAAGATATGTGTCATTACCACCTCCAAAAAATTTCTTCCTTTGTAAAAGTGTAATAAAAAAGGTGAGATAAAAGTAGTAGTCTCTCAAGTGGTCTCTCAAGAGATTATTCACCCAAGGGGAGACCAGTTACATCTTGTTTCACATCTAAGTTGGGATTCTGATTATCTTGATCATAATTATCTTAGGAAAATATTTCAGAAAAAAATATTTTAAAATAAATGCCAAATAAGAATAGGTTGTGTTGGTTGGATAGTTCTGTATACATACATCCTGAGATTTTATACATGGTTAGTCCTGAGAGAAAGCAAGAGAGAGAATGAGAGAGAATGTAGGGAAGTAAGGAAGAAGTCTACCCTGAAGAAAAAATAACTTATGCAAGTAACTCAGATGTTTTTCTATTTCTTAAATACCCTAAGAGGTCTTTTTATGCTCTATCCTATCATTTATAAAAGAAACTAGTTTGAACAGGTTTGAAAAGTAATAGCTATGAATATTCTATTTTATGCAGACCTATTTTTACATACAAAAAAAAAAAAACCTAACAACACAAAACAGTAGATGCAATTTGACCTTCATAGTTCCATGAAAGAGGCTATTTCTGATTGGGTGATTGTGCCTCAGTGGTTGCTAGGTAATGAGCTTTCAGAATAAATGCATTTCCTACCTCCAAATCAATAATCGTACAATGTTAATTTAGAACATGATCTCCATGGTCACCAACAATTACCATGAGAATTTGCTTTTCATGAAACAACATTTGCACAAAACTTGTCCCTGCCAATGTATTCTTGAGTACTTACTATATTTGACATTGGCAGCTGTACTACCACGGCTTGCTCTTTGCTGTTGGATCTATTGATTGAAATGCCATTCATTTTGTCAGGATAAAAGAAATATGGCTTAGCTGGCTTCTGTTTATCAAGACGTGGCCAACTAGAAATTTCATTTAACTTTAGGAAGACCTGATATAATTTTCCTTCCATCTTTGCTTCCTACAAAAAGTATCTGAAATTCAGGAAGGAATTATAAACCAATCAGCTACAGTTTGGTATAAAAGCCTTCTGCTTCTAATACTCTACTAGTAGCCTTTATTTACACCACAAAATACTTTCACTGTGAAAACAAATTGTCTCATAGAGGTATTTTAAAAAGAAAACATCAACCCTGAGTGAAGATAAAAGCACTTGAGAAGTGAAAAAAAAAAAATTGGTCTACATAGATCAACTGGTACCAAATCATCCATTTGAAAGTTGTTTTTTTTTTAATTTAAACATCATGGTTTTAAAAAACAAAAGAGAGAAGGAGAGAATTATTTGGGGTTAGTGTAGATCTATTAAAATGGGTAACTATCTGTATTGGTTTTCAAGGGCTGACATTAACAAATTACTGCAAACCAGGTAGGTTAAAATAACAGAAATTTATTGTCCTAAAGTTCAGGAAACTAGAAGGCTGAAATCAAGGTGTGGGCAGGGCCATGCTCTCTGAAAGCTCTAGGAGATTATCCTTCCTTACGTCCTCCTAGTTTCTGGTGGTTGTTAGTAATCCTTGGCATTCCTTGGTTTGTGGAATGATAAAAAATTTCAACTGATGCCTCTGTATTCACATGGCTGTCTTCCCTTATGTGTGTCTGTGTTCAAATACCTCCCTCCCCCGACCTCTCTTTTATAAGGACACCAGTCATTGGATTAGGTCCACCCTAATGTAGTGTGCTCTTATCTTGACTTAATTACATTTACAAAACCCTATTTCCAAATAAGGTCACACTCTGAGGTTTAGTAAGCCACACTTGAAGGTGGGACTCTATTCACCCCAGTACTGTGGACTAGGCTGGAAGATTAGATTATGTGCTACAGGAGGTCAAAGACCATCACTGACTAATTTCTATATTCTCACCACCTAGCATGAAGTCAGTGCCATGTAGATACTTAATAGATGTTTGCTTAATAGGGTAGGTAGATGACTAAGTAACAAACTAGACAACGATTCTTAGTGATGAAAAACCAATTAATTGCAAATTAAAAATAAAAGTAAATGGCACTTGGGTATTGCATTCTTTTTTCTGCTATTTATCTTTGTGTTTCTGTTTGGGGACAATCCACTTAGAATTCAAAATTCTCTTTGTAACCTGGATCAGAAAGCACTATCAAGGGCCTCAGCCTCTCTTTGGACTTCTACTTCCACACCATGGGCTGTGAAATAAAACAATAATGTTAAAGCACAAATGAAGGTTTTTCTAGTTGAATTGAACTAACCTAATATTTGAAGTATGTGAAAATAAAAGAGCTTCTTATAAAACAGCATTTCCAATTAAGAAAAAAGACAGAAGAGTAAGCTGTCTTCATTTTATGTCAGGCTCTCTTGATTCTTTATATACTGCTTTTCCAGAAGTCTAGAAAAATGTGTCAGAAAAATTTTCACAGTATTTTCTTGCTTTATCAGACTTATGACAGATTATAAGGTTAGCTCTGCCACTTAAGAGAGAGAAAGACATCTCCCTTGTCTTTATTAAATGGAAAGGATTACTAGTGTTAGCATCTTGCATTATGAGGACACCACTATGCTCTTATTTTCCAAAGGTGTTTAAATTTAGTATCCTAAAAATGGGCCAAAAAACTACAAAGAGAAAATTTGGGAATCTTTGTGATGCTTACCATTTGCTCTGGTGAAAACACCAGGAAATAAATCATAGCTTTAAAAGACAACCACAGAACAGTAACCAAGAAGATTTACAACCATCCTACCCCCTTAAACCTTTCCTTCTTCCTATTTTTCCCTTATTCCAGAGCAGTTAAGTGGCATGCTTACCCTGATGTTAATGAATGTGTCTGTTGGCCATTGGCATGTCTTCTTTGGGAAAATGTCTATTCAGGTCCCCTGCCCATTTTTAAATTGGATTTTTTTTTTTTTTTTTTTTTTTTGCTGTTGAGCTATATAAGTTCTTTATATATTTTGGATATTAACCCCTTATCATATATATAATTTGCAAATATATTCTCTCATTCAATAGGTTATCCTTTAGTTTTTTTGATAATTTCTTTTGCTGTACAAAAGCTTTTTTTATTTTGGTATAGTCCCAATAGTTTAATTTTGTTTTTGTTTCCCTTGTCTGAGGAGACATATCTAGAAAATGGTTTCTATTGCTGATGTCAAAGAATATGGTCTATGTTTTTATACATACCATTTTTATATGGTGTTTATACTTGCTGTCTCTATTCCTTGACCCCTATCATTCTTGAGTTCACTCCAACCAGTTTTATCCTATTTCACTGTACAAATTCTTGTCATCATCATAGAATTCTCTACATTGCTAAATCAAATGATCAATTTGCAGTCTTATGTTTTCCCCATAAGCTGCCACTACACTGTCTCCTTCTGGAAATACTTTCTTCACTTGACTCACAGCTCATTATTCTCTTCTGATTCTCTTCCTATCTCACTGGCCTCCCCTCAGTCTCTTTTACTGATTTCTTTCCTCCTTTCTCCATCTTTTAAACATTGACACACAACAGGAACCAGAATTATGATGACTGCCAACTTGCATTTCCAGCTTTGGAGTCCATATTGGCATATCTAACTGCCTATTTAATATTGCCACTTGAGTATCCTATAGACAATTAAATCTCATCATGTACAAAACTACAATCCTTGTTCTCTTCTCCAAACCTACTCTGTCCCTGGATTTATTCATCTAGATAAATATAAATTCCATTCTTTTAGTTGCTCAGATTAAAATACTTGGTGTTATCTCTGACTCCTCCCTTTATCTCACACTACATCTCCCTTCATCAGCAATCTCCACAGATTTACCCTAAAAAAATATTCACAATCTGGCCCCTTCTCCACCTCTTCTGCTGTCATCATCTCTCATTACAATGATTTTCATAGCGTCCTGACTGGTCTGTCTTCCCCCTCCCTTATTCCCTTTCTCATCCCCATAAGCCAGAATGAACCTTTCTAGACTAGTTTGGTCCACACCATCTCTCTGAATTTATTTTCCTTTATCTCCAGTTTCCTCCCTCTGCTCCATTTAGAATAATTCCTCCCAGCAATTCTACCTCTGGGTATATATCCAAAGGAAATAAAAACATGATATTGAAGAAATATTTGCACTCCCATGTTCATTGCATCATTATTCAAAATGGCCAAGACATGGAGATAACTTAAGTGTTTATCAATGGATAAATGGACAAAGAAGATGTGTTTTATATATATATATATATATATATATATATATATATATATATATACATATATATACATATATATATATATACAATAAAATATTATTCTTTCATGAGAAAGAAGGGCATTTTACCATTTGTGATAGCATGGATGGATCATGAGGGAATTATGCTAAGTGAAATAAGTCAGAGAAAGACAAATATTAAGAGAAAGAGAAATTCCAAATTCATAGAAACAGACTAGAATGCTGGTTACGAGGGGCTGAGAAGTGGGAGAAAGGGAGAGATGTTGGTTAAAGGGTACAAACCTCCGGTTAGAAGATGAGTAAGTTCTTGAGTCTAATATACAGCTTGGTGATTATAATTAATAAGTCTATATTATATACTTGAAAGTTGCTAAGGGAGTAAATCTTAATGTTCCCACAAAAAAAAAGAAATAGTAATAATATGACATGATTCAGGCATTAGCTAACGCTATGGTGGTGATCCTTTTTCAATATAGTAAGTATGCCAAATCAACACACTGTGTACCTTAAACAGCTTACTTAAACTTATACAGTGTTAGATGTCAATTATATCTCAATAAATCTGGAAAAATTGGAATAATTTATTTGCTCTTCTTCCAACATGCCAAGAAAATTTCCACTTCATGGTCTTTGGACTTGCTACTCCTTCTGTCTGAAACACTGTTACCCATATATTCATATGGTTCTGTCTCTTACTTCCTGTAGGTTTCTGTTCACATGGCACCTTTTCAGAGAGCTCTTCCTTAGCCACCCCATAGAAAATAGCAACTGCTACTCCGTTTTACCCAAACTTCCCAGCACTTAATCTTTTCCAAATATTATAATTGTACATATTAATTTATCCATTATCTACATCTTTTTTTAGAAATTGATATCTGAGCTCCCTAAACAGGAATTCTTGACTGTTTTATTCATTGTTGTATGCCTAAAGCCTAGAACAGTGTTTGGCATATAAGTGTTCAATATGTATTTTCAATGAATAAATGCCTACTTTCTGCCAACTTTACTATTACTTCTCCTAACAATATCTACCTTCTCATTTTCTTCTTATTGTTGACATAAACCTCCTCAAGTCCTGCCATCTGCAAATGACACTCAGAATCCTCCACAGTCAGAGTTCCTTGAAAACTAAACTAAAAAGTAATAGGCAGCTGTGGAAAATTTTAATGTACTTATTTTAGGTTAAAATTATAATTTTTAGTAGGCCTACACAGTATGATTTATTTTAGGAAAAACATTTGTGAAAAAAAGGGAAGATAAAAAAATGAAAGAAAGCAAGAAAAGTAGGGCAGGAGGAGGGTTAATTAACTGTCAGGACTTAGTTACCTCACAGCTGGTCAGTGAGGACCAGATGTGTGGAAATACTCTGCAAAGTGCACAGCACAGTGCAAATCCAGTTGTTCTATTAAAATCATATTTCCTGGTTTCTTCATGGCTAACCAAGTTATTTTTGTTTATACATTTATTTTTTGAAAGTCTTTCTAAAACATTCCAGTAACAGTTTCTACCTAAGTAAATGTAGGACTGAATTCTAAATCTCACTGAATCTTTCATTTCATAAACAGACACAGTGGCAAGAAGATTAATGTCTTCCAAAGGTGTCCACATCCTAATTCTTGCAACCAGTGAATATGTTAAGTTACAAGGTAAAGAGAAATTAAGGTTGCAGATGGAGTTAATATTGTTAATTAACAGACCTTTAAAACAAGGTGAGTCTCTAGGTTATCCAGGTGTTCTCAATGTAATTACAAGCCTCCTTAAAAGAGGAAGCTGGAGAAACCCAGCAGAGAGAGGAATGTGAGAACTAGAGAATGTTGCAGGCTTTGAAGATGGAAGGCAACCATGATCCAATAAATGTGATCAGACTCTCAAAGCTGAAAAAGGCAAAAAAGTAGATTCTCCCCTAGACCCTTCAGAAGGAACACAACTCTGCCGACACCTTAATTTCAGCTCAGTGATACTCATGTTGGACTTCTGACCTTTAGAATGGTAAGATAAAAATTTGTGTTGTTTTGGGGTGCTTGGGTGGCTCAGTCATTTAAGTGTCCAACTCTTGATATGAGCTCAGGTCATAAGATTGAGTCCCTCTTCGGGCTTGGCTCTGAGAGTGGAGACTGCTTGGGATTCTCCTACTTGCGTTCTCTCTCTCTCTCTCTCTCTCTCTCTCTGCCCCTACCCCACTCCTGCTTGTTCTCTTTCAAAAATAAACTTAAAAAGATATTTGTGTTGTTTTAAGCCACTGAAATTGTGGTATTTGTTACAGGAGTGATAGAAAATTAATACAAGTGGTTTTGTGGCCATACATGCTTCCAGGAACAAATAGACCCAAATCCCAATTCCAGACCTGCCAATTTCTCCAAACCTTGGTTCCTCATCTTAAAATAAGGATAACAATAGTGTTTTCTCCATAGGACTATTGTGAGGATGGAATGAGACAGTTTGTATGAAGACTTAAAACAAGGCCTGCAACACCATTCATTCTCAATAATCATCAGATGTTAGATGTTAGCTGATTATTTTTCTATAAATTTTAAATATGAATTTAATTTTAGAAGTCAAAGTACTAGTAAAGTAAGCTGAACATGTATTGGAATAAAGATAGAATTTAGAGTCAGAAAAATTGAGATAAACTTCATGTTCTCCTAGCAGTGTGATCTTGGGCAAATCATTTAACTTCCTTTACCTGGAAACTAAGATAATTATAGTTACCCAAACTGTACCAGATTAGATTGTTAATCAATATGAAAACACTTTGGAAATCATATTCATGCTACTGGAATTATTGTATGTCTCATAAATCCTCCTCATCCACTTCTTTTGTTGATATTTATTTTTCCCACTGTGGAATAGTGATGAAAACCAGAGAGATCTCATTAGCTGAAGGAAGCTGAGAAAGATAACAATAATATCCAAACAGGAATTTAAAAAATGAAATGTGGGTCATAACGATGTTCTAGAGAGGAATCAGAACAATTTTCTAAAATTGTCATAAAGAACTTGACATTTCTTTTTCTGTACTAAATCTTCTTGAAAACTTCTTCTCTCAAGCTCAACTCACATTCATCCCAATTCTTTTATCTAAAGACTAGATTGCAGCTGGTCATGTACAGAATAAGAACCTGAAATCAGAAACTCACAGTGATCCTGGCAGCCTTTCATTCTCCCTAAATTACTTTATTTTTTAATTTTTTGATGAAAGTATAATTAACATATAATTTATATTAGTTTCAGTTGTACACATATTGATTTGACAATTCTGTGTTAATCAATGCTTACCATAGTAAGTGTAGTCTCTGTCACCATATAACATTATTACAATACTATTTTTTTGAATTTAAACCATTAAGAATCTATAATTATTCCCATTAATCATCTTTTATCCATAATAAATATACCAAATGTCTTACCATTTCTCAAAAACAAGCTATATCTTGTGTTGTGATTTCAGGTTTTTTTTAAAACAAATTTGGTCTCTGAAAATAATGCTTAACAAGACTCTGTATAAATTGCTGCAGTTGAATTGTCTACTTGCCTCAATGTATTGTGACGCTTAAGACTGACACCTAGGCTCTATACTCCCGGGACACTACAACAAATTTAACTTTTAGACATTCAGAAAGTATTGGAGACCGTTTATATTCTGGGTAGCTGAAGCTCAAAGCTTCATCTTATTTTACAGATAATTGCCAATCCAAGAAGATCTCTGAATGTTTAGAGATTAGATACCGATTATTTTCTTTCTTTCTTTTAGAAAATGATTTTCATTCCTTTTTTGATGATTGATTGTAATAAATTGTGTTGTTTTTGATTTATTACAACTTTGGATCACCTTGAATATTTTATTGACATTGGCGGGATCTTCCTCTTTCCTCTCAAGATGTTTTGTTGTAAGTTGTTATCATCATCACTTCCTTAGACTATCCAATGTGAAGAACTTAATTTGATAACTATGATAACTAGTACAAAAGCTGGTCAATATCTCCTGGTTCTTCAGTGTTAGTGACCAATTTTTCTTTGCTTACAGTAATATTTTCAAACTACCAATTGTTAATGCTATTTCCTTTGTTTCTTTACAGAGAAGAAAATTCTTAGGCCATTAAGTCATTACTTCATCAAATTTACTAATTTTAGAAAAAAATGAATGTTCTAGAAGTATCCAGATATTTATAAATACATGTGTGCATATGTTCACTTTGTTTATTTTTTATTTTTTTTAATTTTATTTTTCATTTTTTTAAGTTTAAGTCCAGATTAGCATATAGTGCAACAATGATTTCAGGAGTAGATTCCCTAGTGCCCCTTACCCATTTAGCCCATCCCCCCTCCCACAACCCCTCCAGTAACCCTCAGTTTGTTCTCCATATTTATGAGTCTCTTCTGTTTTGTCCCCCTCCCTGTTTTTATATTATTTTTGTTTCCCTTCCCTTATGTTCATCTGTTTTGTCTTTTAAAGTCCTCATATGAGTGAAGTCATATGATTTTTGTCTTTCACTGACTGACTAATTTCACTTAGCATAATACCCTCCAGTTCCATCCATGTAGTTGCAAATGGCAAGATTTCATTCTTTTTGATTGAATGTAATATTCAATTATATATATTCCATTATATATATATTCCATTATATATCCACATATATCCACATATATCCACATATATCCACATATATCCACATATATCCACATATATCCACATATATATCCACATATATATCCACATATATATCCACATATATATCCACATATATCCACATATATCCACATATATCCACATATATCCACATATATCCACATATATCCACATATATATCCACATATATCCACATATATCCACATATATCCACATATATATCCACATATATATCCACATATATATTATATATGTATATAATATATATATATATATCTTTATCCTTTCATCCATGGATGGATATTTGGGCTCTTTCTATACTTTGGCTATTGCTGATAGTGCTGCTATAAACATGGGGGTGCATGTGTCCCTTCGAAACAGCACACCTGTATCCCTTGGATAAATGCCTAGTAGTGCAATTACTGGGTCATAAGGTAGTTCTATTTTAGTTTTTTGAGGAACCTCCATACTGTTTTCCAGAGTGACTGCACCAGCTTGCATTCCCTACAATACTATTGACTATATTCTTTATGCTATACTTTTTATCTCTATGACGTATTTATTTTATGACTGAAAGTTTGTACTTCTTAATCCCCCCTTTATCTGTTTCACCCATCCCCCCACCCACCTCCCATTTGGCAACCACTAGTTTGTTCTCTGTATTTAAGAATCTGTTTGGGTTTTGTTTGTTTGTTCATTTGTTTTGTTCAAGTGAAATCCTATGGTATTTGTCTTTCTCTGACTTGTTTCACTTAGCATTACACACTCTAGGTCCATCCATGTGGTCTCAAATGGCAAGATCTTATTCCTTTTTATGGCTAATATTCTAGTGTGTGTGTGTGTGTGTGTGTGTGTGTGTGTGTACCACATCTTCATTACCCATATACTGATGGACACTTAGGTTGCTTCCATATCTTAGCTGTTGTAGATAATGCTGCAATAAACAGGGATGCATAGACCTTTTCAAAATGGTGTTTTTGTTTTCTTTGGGTAAATACCCAGTAGTGGAATTACGGAAGCATACAGTATTTCTTTTTTTAATTTTTTGAGAAGTCTCTGTAGTGTTTTTGCACAGTGGCTTTACCAATTTACATTCCCACCAACTGTGGGTGAGGGTGCCCCTCTGCCTCTGCCATGTAACCTCCATATCCACCCCCCACTTCTTCCTCCTATCTTGTATTTTTAATACTAGCCATTCTGACTGGTGTGAAGTGATAGCTCCTTGTAGTTTTGTTTTGCATTTCCCTGATGATGAGTGATGTTGAGCATCTTTTCATGTGGCCAACTATGTGTCTTCTTTTGAAAAACATCTATTCGGGACATATGGCTGTTTTTTTAATTGAATTATTTAGGAATTGTTTTGTATTGAGTTGTACAAGTTCTTTATGTATTTTGGATATTAATCCTTTATCAGTTATATCCTTTAAAAATATCTTCTCCAATTCAGTAGGTTGCCTTTTAATTTTGTTGGTTTTCTTTGCTGTACAAAAGCTTTTTATTTTGGTACAGTCCTAATAGTTTAATTTTGCTTTGTTTCCCCTGCCTGAAGAGACATATTTAGAAAACTATTGCTAAGGTTGATGTCCAAGGGATTATTGCCTATGTTTTAGGAGTGCTATGGTTTCAGTTTTAATATTTAGGTCTTTAATCCATTTTGAGTTTGTGTATGATAGAAGAAAGTGGCCCAGTGTTATTTTTTTCTATGTAGCTGTCCAGTTTTCTCAACAAAATTTATTTGAAAATACGGTCTTTTCTTCATTGCATATTATTGCCTCCTTTGTCATGGATTAATTTACCATACAGGTAGGTTTATTTCTGGACTCTCTATTCTGTTCTATTGATCTATGCGTCTGTTTTTGTGCTAGTAGCATAGTATTTTGATTACTATAACTTTGTAATATATCATGAAATCTGGGATTATGATACCTTAAGCTTTGTTCCTCTTTCTCAGGATTGCTTTGGCTATTCAGGATCTTTGTGGGTCCATGTAAATCTTAGGATTATTTGTTCTAATTCTGTGAAAAATTCTATTGGTATCTTAATAAGCATTGCACTAAATTTGAAGATTGCTTTGGGTGGTATGGACATTTTAACAATATTCTTTCAATTCACGAACAAAGTATATCTTTCTCATTTTTGCGTCATCAATTTCTTTCATCGGTGTCTTTCAAACAATTTTCAGAGTATAGGTCTTTCATCTCCTTGGTTAAATATATTCCTAGGAATTTTATTCTCTTTAGTGCAATTATAAATGGGATTGTTTCCTTAGTTTTCCTTTATGCTACTTTTTAGTGCATACAAATGTGACAAATTTCTGGATATTGGTTTTTTATCTTGCAACTTTACTGAATTTATCAATTCTAATAGTTTTTTGGTTGTTTTTCTGGTTTTCTGTACATAGTGTCATGTCATCTGCACTTCTTCCTTACCAATTTAGATGCCTTTTCTTTTTCTCGTGTGATTGCTGTGACTAGGACTTCCGGTACTATGTTGACTAAAAGTGGTGAGCATGGACATTCTTATCCTGTTTTTATTCTGGTAGGAAGAGCTTTCAGTTTTACACCGTTGGCTATGAAGATACCTGTGAGGTTTTTTTGTTTAGTTTTGTTTTGCTTTTTTCATCTACGGCCTTTATTATGTTGAGGTATGTTTCCTCTAAACCCATGTTGTTGAATTTTTATGATGAATGGATGTTGAACTTTTTCAATGCTTTTTCTGCACTTATTGAGCTGATCATGTAGTTTTTATCCTTTCTTTTGTTAATGTAATGTATCTCATTGACTTGCAAATATTGAACCACATTTGCATCCCTGGAATAAATCCCATTTGATTGTGGTGAATGATTTTTTAAAATGTATTGATGAATTCAGTTTGCCAGTATATTGTTGACGACTTTTGCATCCATGTTTATCAAAGATATAGTTTCTGTTTTTTGTAGTGTATCTGGTTTTGGTAGTAGGGTAATGCTGACTTCATGGAATGAATTTGAAAGGTTTCCTTCTACTTCTTGGGATAGTTTGACAATATGCATTAACTTTAAAAGTTTGGTACTTGGGGCGCCTGGGTGGCTCAGTCGGTTAAGCGGCTGACTTCGGCTCAGGTCATGATCTCACACTCCGTGAGTTCGAGCCCTGCATCGGGCTCTGTGCTGACAGCTCAGAGCCTGGAGCCTGTTTCAGATTCTGTGTCTCCCTCTCTCTGACCCTCCCCCATTCATGCTCTGTCTCTCTCTGTCTCAAAAATAAACGTTAAAAAAAAATTTAAAAAAAAATTTTGTACAATGCACCTGTGAAGCTATCTGGTCCTCAACTTGTGTTTGTCTAAAGTTTTTTGATTAATGATTCCAGTTTAATACTAGTAATCAGTCTATTCAGAAGATCTGTTTGTTTTGATTCAGTTTTGGAAGATTGTATGTTTCTTGGAATTATCCCTTTATTCTAAATTAATTTGTTGGCATATATTTTATAATATTCTTTTATAATCCTTTGTATTTCTGGCGTTGGTTGTTATTTCTCCTCCATTTCTGATTTTGAGTTTTTTAATAGACTGCCTAAAGGTTTATTAATTTTGTTTCTCTTTTCAAAGAACTAGCTCTGTTTCGTTGAAGTTTTATTCCTACTTCTTTTGTCTCTATTTTATTTATTTTTGTTGTAATCTTTATTATTCCCTTCCTTCTAGCTTTGAGATTTGTTCTTTTTGTAGCTCCTGTAAGTGTAAGTTTAAGTTGTTTATTTGATATTTGTCTTGTTTCTTGAGGTAGGCCCATATTGCTATGAATTTCCCTCTTAAAATTGCTTTTGCTGTGTTGCAAAAATTTTGGATTGTTATGTTTTCATTCTCATCTGTCCCCATGTATTTTTACTATTTCCTCTTTCATTTCTTTGTTGACACATTCATTGTTTAGTAACAGGTGGTTTAGCTTCCGTGTGTTTGTGTTATTTATAGATTTTTTATTGTAATTGATTTCTAGTTTCATATTATTGTAGGTGGAAAGATGCTTGATAGGATTTCAATCTTCTTAAATTTATTGAGATGTTTCGCTTCCTAACATGTAATCTGTCCTGAAGAATGTTCCATGTGCCCTTAAAGAATTTGTATTCTGCTATTTTGGATGGACTGTTGTGTATATATCTGTTAGGTCCACTGGTCTGCTATGTCCTCAAAGCCACTGCTTCCTTGCTGACTTCCTGTCTGGATGATTTATCCACTGATGTAAGTGGGGTGATAAAATCCCTCACTATTATATTATTGTCAGTTTCTTACTCTGTATATGTTAATATTTGCTTTGTTTTTGTTGCTTTAAGTGTATAGATCCCTTTATCATGATGTAATACCTTCTTTGTCTCTTATTACAATGTTTGTTTTAAAGTCTATTTTATCTGGGGCGCCTGGGTGGCACAGTGGGTTAAGCGTCCGACTTCAGCCAGGTCACGATCTCGCGGTCCGTGAGTTCGAGCCCTGCGTCGGGCTCTGGGCTGATGGCTCAGAGCCTGGAGCCTGTTTCCGATTCTGTGTCTCCCTCTCTCTCTGCCCCTCCCCCATTCATGCTCTGTCTCTCTCTGTCCCAAAAATAAATAAAAAACGTTGAAAAAATTAAAGTCTATTTTATCTAAGTATTGCTACCTTGGCTTCCCCCACTGCCATACCCACCCCACTTCCATTTACATGGTATATTTTCTATCCCTTTACTTTCAGTTTGTATGTGTCTTTAAATCTGTAGTAACTATCTTGTAGGCAGCATATAAATGGGTCTTGCTTTTTTTTTTTAAATATACATTCTTTCACTATGCCTTTTGATTGGAGCATTTAGTCCATATACACTGAAAGTAATTATTGGCAATTATGTATTTATTACCATTTTGTTCATTGTTTTTTGGTTGTTTCTGTAGTTGTTCTCTATTCCTTATTTCTTCTCTTGCTATCTTCTCTTCTGTTTTAATGGTTTTCTTTAGTTCTCTGCTTGGATTCTTTTTCATTTTTTGTGTATCTATTATACTTTTTGTTTTATGTTTTATATTTTTAGTGTGAGTGTTATCACAACTGGGTCTTGTATGTGCATGTGTGGTTACCATTGGGCCCATATATAACCTCTTATGTGTATAGCTTTCTATATTAAATTGATGGTTGCTAAGTTTGAACACATTCTAAAAGCATTAAATTTTTACTCCCTCCTCTGTTTTTTAGGTATAGCATGTCATATTTTACATCTTTTTATTTTGTATATCCCTTGACTAATTTTTATTGATATAATTGACTTTACTACTTTTGTGTGTTAACCTCCATACTGGCTTTAAAAGATATTAATCTACTACCTTTTCATTATGTTTGCTTTTACTTGAAATATTTTCCTTTCACACTTTTCTTCTACTTAAGTCCTTTTCTTTCCACCTAAAGAATGCCCTTTAACATTTCTATAAACCTGGTCTAGTAAGGATGAACTCTTTTAACTCCTGTTAGTCTGTGACAGTCTTTATCTCTCCTTCTCTTGTGAATGATAATCTTGCTGGGTAGAGTGCTCTTTGTTTTAGGATTTTTTTTTCCCTTTCAGCACTTTGAAAGGAAAGTCATGCCACTCCCTTCTGGCCTTCAAAGTTTCTGCTGAAAAATCAGCTGACAGCCTTCTAGAGTTTCACTTGTATGTAGTTGTTTTCTTTTGCTGCTCTTTAAATTCTCTATTATTATTACTGCCATTACTATTATTATATATTGTGGTATGGACCTCCTTAGATTCATCTTGTTTGGAGCTCTGTGTGCTTCCTGTACCTGGAGGTCTGTTTCCTTTCCCAGATTAGAAAGTTTTCAACTATTATTTCTTCAAATAAGTTTTCTACCCCCATCTCTCTTCTCCTTCTGGGATCCCTAAAATGTCAATGTTATGTTTGATGATGTTGATGAGTTCTCTTAATCTACTCTAATATTTTATTATTTTTGCTATTCAGCTTCGTTGCTTTCCATTACTGTCTTCCAGATTGCTAATCTATTCTTCTGCATACTCTAATCTATAGTTGATTCCCTCTAGTGTATATTTCATTTCAGTTATTGAATTCCTTGGCTCTGACGTGTTCTTTATATTTTCTATCTTTTTGTGAAGTTCTCTCTGACTATGGTCACCCACTCTTTTCTCAAGTCCAGTGAGTATCTTTATGACAATTCCTTTAAAATCTTTTTCAGACATACTGTTTATTCTTGTTACATCTAGGTCTTTTTCTGGTTTTTGTCTTATTCTTTCATTTGGGACATATTCCTCCATATCCTCTTTCTGTCTCTTTGTTTCTATGTATTGGGTAGATCCACTGTGTCTCCTGGTCTTAAAAGTAGTGGCCTTGTATAGAAGAAGTCCTGTGTTGCCCTGTGGCATCATTTCCCCTAGTCACCAGAACCAGGCACTCCAGGGGTGTCCCTTGTGTGGGCTGCATGCACCTCACTGTTGTAACTAAAGCATGATAGCCTTTAGCCCATCTCCCTACAGTGACCCACTTTGCCTCCTGTGAGTACACTGTGCAGGATTTGTGGCCCTGCACTGTTGAGAGGTCTGTCTGAAGCTTCCATGGGCTTTTTAGTAGGTATGCAGGCAGTCAGCCTAGCTGTTTGCAAATAGCCTCTCCTCCATAATTGTGGGTTCACCAGAGGGCAGGGCTTGTTCCCTTGAGTAGCCAGCTAAGCAGCCAGATTGCTGGAACTGCAGGCACTCTGGTGTGTGGGGTTAACTTCCCCATGCTCCCCAGGGCAGGAGTCCCTTTGGAGTGCCACCAGCCCATGTCAAGTTTTCTTGCAAGGTGTGGAGAAACAGGAGCAGCTTTAGAGGATGCTTGCCAAAGTGAGTGAGTTGGATGGGGCTGGTCTGTAGGGGAATGCCAAGGTGGGGCTTGCAGTAGATGGAGAGTATTAGTATTAGCTTCCACAAGGGTCCAGCTATGTTGGCTGGAGGAGGGGAAGAGAAATGGCACCTGCCAACACTTTTGTTCCTGGTGAAATTTCCTAGAGATCCCTTCCCCTGAAGCACATGTTCTAAGATTAGTCAATAAATCTTCACATATACCCCAGGTACTTTTCAAACTTCTGCTTCTGTGCTGTGTAACTCAGGCCAAGTTATTTATTATACATATGCTGGCTCTTTCAGGGTGGTGACTCAGTTTCCTATCACTCTGGAGTTAAGCCCCACTGATTTTCAAAACCAGATGTTCTAGGGACTCATTCTCCCAGTGTGGATCCCCAGTGCCAGTGGTGCCTGGAGTGGAGTCTAATCCTTTCACTTCTCCATGTTTGTGGTATCCCACCCCCAACCCCATTTGTGGTTAGTTTTTGCCAGGGCATTGGTTCCTAACTGCATCTCTGCCCCTCCTACCCTTTTCAGTGTGGCCTTCTCTCCACTGTGGCCTTCTCTCCACAATTCACCGTGGAAGGTATGTTCTGTCAGTGTTCATGTCATTTTCAGAGTTAGTTGCATAGATACTGTTATCTTGGTGTGCCTGTGGGATGAAGTGAGCTCAGGATCTTCCTACTCCATTATGTTCCTCCTTTTCTCTGAATGAGATGAGGTATGTGAAAATATCCCTGACCAGCTATAATGTACTTAGTTGCTTTTCTGCTTTAATACCATCTTGGTTCCAGATCTCTCTTGACCCTTATAAGCCTCACCTTCTTTTTCCCACCTGTTTATCTGAATTCACCTTCTTACCTCTCCTTCTCAGGTCTTCAGTAACACAAATGAATAAAGGTCTATGGTAATTAAACTAAGATAACAGCATGGGAAATGCAATGGATGTAAAGTAAGTTAGCACAGTATTACCTAAAACATATAATACTGATCTCTAGCTCAACAGGCTGTTAGTAAGTTAATGTAAAGCATTCCTTGCTTTCATAAATTTGGAGAATGCTACGTTAAGTTTCAACAGATCTCCTTACTACAGATTAATTAGGGTATTTAATATGCTAATATGCATGGGGCTATAGTACACAGCATTTTAGGCTTACCTGATCATAAGGTCTTTTTTGAATGTGGAACATTTTGAAAACTATAATTCTTTGGATCATCCTTAGGTAAACTTGTAGTTAAATGTCTGTCCTCCAAAGTAAAAAAGATTGCTGTTTATAGAAGGTTGGGGCTTCTCTAGGCTGCAGGGAGGGGAACCCCAGGAAGCACATTTACCAAAGGCACAAGATATATGTCAAAGAGGATAGTAAGCTCCAAAATTATTGTTAAATGTCTTTTAAGCTAACACAATATCATGCTTGTATATAAAGAAACAATTCCTATTCTAACTCTCCTTGTCTGGAGGGGAAAAGCTCACTCAATCAATTTCCTTCTGTCCTCCTACACTTGCTTCTCCTTTCTCCTCCTCACCCCTAAAGACATGATCTTTCCTCAATTTTTCTACTTTATCTATTTTCCTCTCTATTATCCTCCTACCCAGTCGAGAAATTGTGATAATTCAGAGCATCTGGGTGTTTTTTCCCCCCTCAGTGGAGAGATGAATAGGCTATAGCAGAAAAGGTTTTGTTGATATCTCATAACTAAAATGTTTGAAAAATCCAGGAATTAATTACCACTCAAGTTTCTTTTGGCTTCGAGTTTTTCCCCTTTTTCTAAAGCCTAAAAGCTTAGTATGATCATACCTTAATTATTCTCAACAGCAAATAATCATGTACTTGAATATTACTATGATCCTATGTCCCTGGAGTTGGAATTGGAATTTGAGAAAAAAACCTTTCTCTACATGGAATAACTGCATGTTCTGCCTCTTTGAGTCTAGCATACTGCTCAATAATAGGTATTTTCCATTCGTGCAGTAAAGATTTATCAAGTGCTAGTGCATGCCAGGTTCTGTGCAAGGTACCAAGGATTCAAAAGTGTAGCTGACAGTCACTGGTGATGGTGATGATGGTGAAAGTGATAACATGGTTTACTCAAAAAAGGTGTTCCTCCATTATATGAAGGGTCCAATAGAGTGGAAGTCTCTACCATTTTAAATAGATGAGCATGGGGCCAAATTGCAGACAGAGGGTAATTATTATTGTTGGTGATTGGCTTATTAGACTCCTCATTGTTCATGGATCAGTGGCTCTAAATCCCAGCTGCACAATAGAGAATTTTAAAAATGTTGATGCCTGAGTCCCACCACAAACCAACTGAATTGGTATATCTGAAGATGGATTCTTGGACACTATTTCTTTATAAAAGATCCATGGGTGAGTATAATATGTAGCTAGTGCTAAAAGCCAGTGTTGTAGATAAAAGCAAGAAGAGTTTTACGGGGACTGTGAAAATATCTACATTAATAGTAACTAAATTGAGAGGAAGGCCAAAGGAAAAGTTATTAACTATATAACTTAATTAAAGGTACCAAAATTTGGGCATGCCACTGAGTTATAACCAGAAGCCATAGCACCTACATAAATATATAAGCCAGATCCCTTGTCTCCCAAGCAACTTTATTCCCTTACAGCATGCAGAGGAAGACTGCTGCAGGAGGGATCACAACTTTCCAGGGAACTCAACCCATAGGATACATTCATCAGAGTTAAAGTTATATAATATTGCACATAGTCTCAATACCCAGAGATAAACATTTACACAGGAGGTCATATTAGCAGATAATTGTGAAACCAAATGATTTTTTTCTGCAGAGTTGCTCATGTACAAGCAAAATCAAATTAAAAACAAGAGGTTTAATTCTCCATGTTGAAAATAAGAAATTTCCCTCCCCTCCCTTTTCTTAGCATATTTACTTTAGAAAATTTATCCTTGTTAGTACTTTCTCACCTCTTTCGAAATGTATATAATCCATTTGAGTACTAGACAGGCCTTTGGTCAGCTGGTCTGTTGTCAGCCTTCTGATTTAGGAATAGCTTTCTGAAGAAACTGGGAGTCATCTCTTTGAAATATAAACACCAAGGAATGTAACACCCCTATCTTCCTATCCGGTGTTAGAGTGGGAGTCTAACTTCAGTGGGTACCCGTTCCAAGTGAAAACTAACTTGTCATAAAGAAATGAGTTTATTCTCCAGATTAAACCAATTAGCTAACATATATAGTCACTCCAACAACCGGGTAAAGTTAAGATGAACTGTGTATGATAAATAGTGGGGTCCTTTACTTATGATAGTTATTATTTATCTTGAAACATATAACCCATTATGTATTTCTGCTTGGCTATGTAAGAGAACACGATTTCTTTATCTTTGCAACCTCTTAATCAGATTGTGATATTCATCACATTGTAGTTTAGTGCTTCTAATAATAAAATTATTTTCTTTCATTATTACCTTTTATGGGGAACTTTTTCTGGGCTGGAAGATCTTGTTTTAAATTCTTTCTGTAACACACAAGCTGTTAGCTTACTAGAGTATGGCAATTATTTTTTTTTCTTTTTCTTTCTTTTCTTTTTTTTTTGGTGGGGGTGGGCTCAAACCATTTCATTGAGGGGCTTTGGAGAAAGGTAAAAGGGTAAGAGGACAATGAGATATGATGTCCTCCACACTGCCAGGATCTCCCCAGCTTCACAGTTGCCAAGAGCTCTTTTTCTTCTGAACTCTGGCTATCATCAGATACAAATGGTTGAGAGATTATACTTTTCAAATTCTCTTCAATATTCACAGATCAGCATGAATACTTGAAAATGTCTTCAGTTACAGTCTTGTCTGTTAATCTAACCAAAGACCATAAGAAGTTCCAGGAATCCTCAAAAAAAATGTTAAAAAGAAAAAAAATCATTTTGACAATTTAGAGAGCTCATTATGCTCTAAGAACAAATAGTCAAACAAATTAGGAACATACAAGAAAATCTTAGATAATTTTTTCCTGCTAGGTGCCCACTTTTACTTAGCGTTGTCCAAGACAGATATTCACTGGCAACGCTGAAAAGAAAGTGGCTTCAAAAGAAACACCTTCCATCTGCTAATAAATGCAATGAAGTAAGCCTTCATCTATAGTCCATTTCATTTAGACAGTTCAATGAGACTAAAAGTGTCATTTAACAAGTACAGAGTACTTGTTTCAGAAAAAAAAATTATTTTGTTTAACATGTATAGAGGTCTAGAGACAATCCATTGTTAGTTGATTATGATGATAGTTCCAGTGAATCATAGGTCCCATTTTTTTTTCTGTGGCAGTACAACAGTCACGCCAGAAATGTATAATATCTTCCCAAAAGGAATAGGCACATGCATTACCAGTACCATTTATGCAGGTAATATTCAGGTTCCATGGGTAGTCAACTAGAAAGAGGAATAGGAAGGCTGAGGGCCAGTGCAAACAAAAATCTCATCAATGGTCAAAACAAGGAAATATGAACTAGTCCAAGAGAACTTTTTCAGGGGCCCACAGCCTATAGAACAGCAGTGAAGAGAAAGGTTAGGATAATGTTAGATGATATTGGACAGTAAATAAAATGAGCTACAGCATATTCACTTAGTACAGTGCCTGGGGTGTAGAGAGTGCTTAATAAATGTTAATTGGGGAATTAATAAAGGCATCTTTCTTGTTTCTCCTTTAAATTTTTTATCATCTATATGGTGGGTAGCAACCTTCTACAAATTCATACGGAAAAAATGAACATAAAGCATTTGTCTTAACTCAGTCTGTAGGGTGGGTCTTATATGTCCCCCAAATGAGCATAGATTTGCAACTTTCACTGAGTGCTAAAACTCCCTTCCCTGTTTTTACCATCGTGAAATAATCATCTCATTATAGGTAAGATGTTCTTTGGAGATCTAATCCATCAATTATTTAAAAGACCTTGTATACCTTATCATTTACCTAAAATCCACTGAAGCATACAAACTTTAGCTCTCAATGTACTGCCACCTCCCAACAGCTTTCAAATCAAATTCAGTCAAAAATGTGTATTTTCTTCTATAAACTAATAGGTCATTCGTTTCAAGCTTTAAATAAAAAGCACAATTAAATACTTAATGGAAAAGATTGTGACTTAGAAATGCTGCCACATCTATATTTAAAGTGAAAGAATAAAACTACACCTTTGATGCAGATATTGACCATTAGAACCAGGTTCTTAAATTAAGAATATAGATCATGTCCCTTCTTCCTACATCTTATTCCGAGTCATTCCTACCATCAAATTAAAAAAAATAATAGAATCATACGTAGGAAATACTGACAACAGCACCAGTTGGATCTCCAGCACAGTCCTATCCTCCTTGGTATGAAATATGCAATTGATAACAGCTGAAAAATAAGTGTACCAGAGTTGTAATATCTCATGAGATTAACTCAGTAATATCCTCTCAGAGTAAATCTGTGCTTCTTCTGATAGTTGTAGTTTTACATGGTAACAAATCTAAGCATAGAAATGAATTTGAAAGGAAAAGCAGCAAGCTCAGGGTAGCAGACAGGCTGTTGAAGCAGCCACCGTCTTTGCCTTGTTCCTCAGAAGATCTCCAGGACCATGCCAATGAAGAAGATGTTGCCTGATTCTTAATGGCATCTCAGTCCTTCACATCGAACCCCAGTAGCTGCCAATGCTTCGAGGTTGGGTGGAGAGAAAGATGCTAGCAGAACAAGATCTAAAGAGCTTGTCTTCTCCAGAAGCCAGCATCCCCACATTGCCTCACTGGTAATTTTAAGGAAGCGTGACTCAAAGGGATCATTTGTTGATTGATTAAATTTACAGGGACAACTGAGCTCAGTGTGCATTTCCTAAATTAACAAGTTCAGATATTAGGAAATGAGGCATTTAACTTGTGCCAGGATGAAAAACCTATGCATTTGACAAGTGGGAGTGGATTTAAAAAAAACTTCTGACTCCCTAGTAGTATGGATACAAGTATTCTGGCAATGTTTTAATATTCAAAATCCATTCAACACCTATACCTCAAAAGTACTATGTACAATTTACCTGTAAAAAATAAGTTTTCCAAAAATCTAGTCTTCACTCTAATGGATGAGAGAAGACTGGAAGTGAGGGTGTGTGGAATAGGTATCAATATTTCTGCTTAATAATTTTTGTGGTAAACATTTCTTTACTGTTAAAATATTATTCAAAATCACATTAATAAAACCACTACCATCTATCAATTCACCCAACTAGATAATTATGCTATTTCAGTGTTTAAATTTTTTAGCCATAAGCAATCATAGTGTTATATTCTATACATAGCTCTTCTAACATACACACTGTCATTTTAACACCTTTTTACTGCCACTGATGCAAGACCAAGCCCCCCTGCTCCTCATCCTTCAGTGTCCTATTACCTTAGGCAACCCAACAGAGGTGATATTATTTCAAGACAGATCTGAAAATAACTTCTTAAAAAATTTTTTTATATATAACCAACCACCTGCATGGCAGGAAAATCACAGGAAGCAAATAACTATCCCTGCATGAGTCACCATCACCAGCAATCTCACAAGGTAATGAAACCAATTCCACACTTTGCTGGTAGCCTGCAACTGGGGGGTAAAAACCAAAGGGTTTGATCATCCTGAAAGTAAAGCCTAGAAAAATTCCTGAATTGAAACAAAGAAGAAAGGCAGAGTTCCTTGACTTCGTTGTTCTCAGCTATTTAATTGTCCTCCTGATTCAATGTTCATCCAGGTGCATGAAACACTACTGGACTTCTGGAGACCAAACTGAGCTCAACTGAAGAAAATCATGACCAAAAAGATAAAGGATATGATTAAAGCTGCAGGAAGCTGCAACCCAGAAATTTGAATTTTAAACTTTGACAAACAAGTTATTCCAAATCCACTAAAGAAGCCTCTCAGTGACTCTTTTTAAAATTTTTGAGTATAGTTGACATATAATATTACATTAGTTGCAGGTGTACAACATAGTGATTCAACTGCTCTATACATTATGCTGTGCTCACCACAAGTGTAGCTACCATCTGTCACCATGTAACACTATTATAGCATCAATGACTATATTCCCCAGGCTGTTTTTTTTTATTCCCATGATTTATTCATTCCATAACTTGAAGTCTGTATCTCTCACTCCCCTTCACTCATTTTGCCCATTCATCCTCCACCCCCTCCTCTTTGACGACCACCAGTTCTCTGTATTTATAGGTCTGATTCTGCTTTTTGTTTGCTTGTTTATTCATTTGTTTTGTTTTGTTTTTAGATTCTATATATGAGTGATATAATAAGGTATTTATCTTTCTCAGTCTGACTTATTTCACTTAGCATAATATTCTCTAGATCTATCTATGTTGTTTCCAGTGGCAAGATCTCATCCCTTTTTATGACTACATAATATTCCTGTGTGTGTGTGTGTGTATGTGTGTATCACATCTTCCTTATCCATTTTTCTATCAATGGATACAATTTGCTTCCATTTATTGGCTATTGTAAATAATGCTGCAATTAACATAAAGGTTCATATATCTTTTTGAAGTGGTGTTTTTGTTTTCTTTGGGTAAATACTCAGTAGTGGAGTTATTGGATCATATGGTATTTTTAATTTTAATTTTTTGAAGAAACTCTGTCCTGTTTTCCACAGTGGCTGTACTAATTCACACTCCTACCAACAGTGCACAAGAGTCCCTTTTTCTCCACATCTTCACCAACACTTGTTAGTTGTCTTTTTAATTTTAGCCATTCTGACAGGTCTAAGGTGATATCTCATTGTGGTTTTGATTTGCATTTCCCTGATGATTTGTGATGCTGAGCATTTTTTTCATGTGTCTATTGACCATCTGTTTGTCTTCGTTGGAAAAATGCCTATCTGGTCCTCTGCTCATTTTTAATTGGATTGTTTGTGGCAGTTTTTGATATTGAGCCAATAATTATTTTATTGATGACTAAGTCAGAAAGAGTTTGGCTCAACCAGTAGGATCCTGGAAAATTAACCCCCTGTCTTCATAGATGGTAATCAGGCTGCAACATCTTGAAACACCAAACAGAACACTCAATTCTAGTGAGACTATGTATGGGATAAGAAATCTCTTCCCCTAATGGGCTGGGTAGACTGGGGTACATCCAAAGATAAACCAGTGGCCTTGTCGATGCTTACATATTCTGTTGCTAAAACCAAATCCAATGAGAGAATTGGGAGAATGAATTCTCTCTTGAAGTCTCCCTTCAAGTTTAAACATTTCAGACAAGATTCAATAAAAAATTTTAATCTAATTTTTGTGCCAGCAAGCCCATATAAATCAGCACAAGTCCTGAAAAATTGAAGAGGCACTGTTTTTTATTGAATCCATAAATCTAAGAATTTAGCACTTAAAGAACAATTTTAAGTGTTTATTTTTTAAATAATTAGTGTGAGAAGAGACAGGGCAATTGAGCCCAAGGGTGTAAGAGCCTTATTCAAATCCCAGAAGCAAGAAGTATTTGGGAAAAGAATATTGTCTAATAAAATTGACTAAAATCTCTGAAGCCAAACCTAACAAATGAATGCCTTATTTTCAGGGGTTTTGGTTTGGATTTTGCCTCCTATAAATGTGTTCTAAATCCCAGTGATAGTCATAGTAAGAGGAAGGTGCTTTGAAACCCATTATTTTTTCAATTGAAACATTTAGAGATAAATTTCCAAGTTTGGCAGTGAGGTGGGCAGAAAGGCACAAAGGGGGAACTTTGAGGTAGTGTAATTCAGAATCCTCTCCCCACTAATGAGTGTTTTGATAAATTTAATTTGGATTTATATAGATAGAGTTGCCATCTGACTTCTAATAACAAACTAATAGTAGTATACATCGATATAAATTATATTCTTCCCTGCACCATAAACCACACCATTGCATGACTTATTTTATTCCAGAAACAACCTCTTGTTTGCTTCCATGCAAAGCTACCTAATGTGTGGCATAGAAAGCACATTTCATATCTAGTAGAAATTCAGGTTCTAGAGTTTGTTTTGCCACCAGCATTTATGTCCTTGGAACTCCCAGTGTGGTCCACAGAGCAGCAGTATTGACCTCACATGAAAGTTTGTGAGAAATGCAAAATTGCAGGTTCTACCCAGATCAACAGAATCAATCAGAATCTGCATTTTAACTAGATCCCCACATATGCATGTATACCTCAAAGTGTGAGAGGAATTGTTCCATATAATTTCAGCACACTAATTCTTTCTGTGTTACATTTTCCTTGGTAAATGAAATAGACTGACTAGTCACGAAGGTCTCTCCTCAATTTATGATTTACAGCAAATGCGAGCTAGAAAACTTCCTTTCTTGGGCATCCTCTTCATTTCCTGTAGAGCTTCCAAACCCAACACCATCTACATACATATGCAGACTGAGAGTAAATGAACATTTGCTTCATCTAAGTTTACTTCATAGAAACAAATCAAGCCAAATGTTTAGTTTTATCTTACCCCAAAATAGATCACATTAAAGAATAAAGGGGAAAGGAAAAGAGAGACACTAACATACATTGAACCTTAATAAACCCTTTAAATTCATTATCTAATTTATTCCTACCCATAGCCCTATGAGGTATATTCTGTAAACTGTGTTAGAGATGAGAAAACAGTCTCAAAAGTCTTAGATAACTTGTCCTGGGTACCAAGTCAAGTGTCACAATCAGGATATAAACTTAAGGATCTCTCATTCCAAATTCCATGAAAAGCAGGGTTGGAATGTGCTGACAAATTCAGCGGTATTAACTGCTTTTATTATTTCTGGTTTGTAACTCATATTGAAGTCTTGTAAATTCCAAATGACAAAAATGACACCAATATTACATATCTACTTTGCTTGCCTTCCTCCAAATCACACTCTCTAATGATACATTGATAATTCTAGATTTTGCATATATTTTTTTACTGAAGTATAGTTGACACGCTATGTTACATTAGTTTCTAGTGTACAACATAGTGTTTCAACTTCTCTAAACGTTATGCTATGCTCAGCACAAATGTAGCTACCATCTGTCATCATACAATGCCGTTACAATATCATTGATTATATTTCCTATGCTGTACATTTCATCCCTGTGACTAATTCATTCCATAAATGGAAGTCCGTACCTCCCACTCACATTGGCTTATTTTGCCCATTCACCCCAAATGCCTTCCCTCTGGCAACCACCAATTTGTTCTCTATATTTAAGAGTCTTGGTTTTTTGTTTGTCTGTATTTTTTTAGATTCCACATATAAGTGACATCATATGGTTTTTGTCTTTGTTTCACTTAACATAATACCCTCTAGGTCCATCCATGTTGTCCAAATGACAAGATCTCATTCTTTACTATGGCTGAGTAATATTCCATTGTGTGTATACATATACCACATTTCTTGATCCATTTATCTATTGAATGGACTTAGATTGCTTCCATATCTTAGCTCTTGCACATAATGTTTATAGGGGTGCATATATCCTTTTGAATTAGTGTTTTCATTTTAGTCACTGTATAATATGGTATTTCTATCTTTAATATTTTGAGGAAACTACATACTGTTTCCCAGAGGGCCACACCAATTTACATCCCTACCAACAGTATATGAGGGTTCCTTTTTCTCTACATCTTTGTTTGTTATTTGTCTTTGGAGTTTGGCAGTTCTGACAGGTGTAAAGTGACATATCATTGTGGGTTTGATTTGCATTTCTCTGATGATAGTAAGGTTGAGCACCTTTTCACGTGTCTGTTGGCCATCTGTATGTCTTCTTTGGGAAAATGTATATTCAGGTTCTCTGCTCATTTAATTGGATTCTTTGGTTTGTTTGGTTTTTTTCTTTTTGCTGGTGAGTTGTATAAGATCTTTTTATATTTTGGATATTAACCCCTTTCCAAATGTATCATTTGCAAGTATCTCTCCTATTCAATAGGTTGCCTTTTTTGTTGTTGTTAATGGTTTCCTTGACTGTGCAAACGCTTTGTATTTGGCCACAGTCCTAATAGTTTACTTTTGCTTTTGTTTCCCTTATCTGAGGACACCCATCCATAAATCTGTTGCTAAAGCCAATTTCAAAGAAATTACTGCCTACCTTTGATTCTATGAGTTTGATGATTTTGTATCTCACATTTGGGTGTTTATTCCACTTTGAATTTATTTGTGTGTGGTCTAAGAAAGTGGTCCAATTTCATTGTTTTGTATTTGAGGTTCTATACAAATTACAAATTTTAGGATTGCTTGTTCTATATCTGTGAAAAATACTGTTGGTATTTTGATAGGGATTGCACTAGATCTGTAGATTACTTTGAGTAGTATGGACATTTTAATATTTGTAACTAAGATGTCTGAAATAGAATTTAAAACCATGATTATAAGAATACTGGCTGAGGTTGAAAAAAGCATAGAAGATACCAGAATCCCTTTCTGTAGAGATAAAAGAACTAAAATCTAGTTAGGCCTAAATTAAAAATGCTACAACCGAGATGCAATTTTGAATGGATGCTGTGAAGGCAAGGATGGACAAAGCAGAGCAGGAAATCAATAATATAGAAGATAAAATTATGGAAAATAGTGAAGCAGGAAAAAAGAAGGAAACAAAGGCAAAATATCATGTGACAAGACTTAGAGAACTCAGCGACTTATTAAAGAGGAATAACACTTGTATCATAGGAGTCCCAGAAGGTGAAGACAGAGAAAAGAGGGCAGAAGCTTTATGTGAGCAAATTATAGCTAAAACTTTCCTAATCTGGGGAAGAACACAGACATCAAAATCCAAGAAGCACAGAGAACTCCCATTAGATTCAACATAAGCATGGAATATCTTTCCATTTGTGTCATCTTCAATTTATTTCATCAATGTTTTAGTTTTCAGAGTACAGGCCTTTTACTTCCTTGGGTATTTTATTACCTTTTGTGTAACTGTAAATCATACTATCTTTTAATTTCTCTTTCTTCTGTTTCCTTATTAGTGTACAGAAATCAACTGATTTCTGTATACTGACTTTGTGTCCTGTGACCTTACTGAATTTATTTTTCAGTTCAAGTAGTTTTTTAGTAGTCTTTAGGGTTTTCCACATAGAGTATCATATAATTTTGCAAATAGTAAAAGTTTTGCTTCTTGTTTACCACTTCAGATTCTTGCTAAAAATTTTTTTAAGTTTTTAATTTTAATTCCAGTATAGTTAACATACAGTATTATATTAGTTTCAGGTGTACAATATAGTGATTCAAAAATTCTATACATTGTTCAGTGCTCATCATGATAAGTGTATCTTAATCTCCATCATTTAGTTTGCCCTTCATTTTATTTATTCTTCTGATTGTTATGCCTAGGACTTCCAGTACTAAGTTGCATAAAAGTGGTGAGAGTGGACATGTTCCTGATCTTAGAGAAAAACCTTTTAATTTTTCCTCACTGAATATGATGTTAGCTGTGGGTTTTCATATATAGCCTTTATTAAATTGAGGTATGTTCTTTCTAAACCTACTTTGTTGAGGTTTTTTTTTTTTAACATAAATGGATATTGTACTTCGTCAAATGCTTTTTCTGCATCTACTGAAATTATCATATGCTTTTCATCCTTTCTGTTGTTGATGTGATATATCAAATTGATTGACTTGTAAATATTGAACCACCTTGCATCCTGGGAATTAATCCCACTTGATCATGGTGAATGATTTTTTAAGTGTATTGTTGGATTCAGTTCATCAGTATTTTGTCGAGGATTTTTGCATCTTGTTCATCAAAGATAATGACCTATAGTTCTCTCTCTCTCTTTCTCTCTCTCTCTCTCTCTCTCTCTCTCTCTCTCTCTTGCATCTTGTGTATCAGATGTATTGACCTATAGTTTTCTCTATTTCTCTCCCTCTCTCACTTTCTTTCTCTTTTGTCATGTCCTTATCTGGTTTTGGTATCAGGGTAATACTAGCCTCATATAATTAATTTGTAAACTTTCTTTCCTCTTCTATTTTTTTGGAATAGTTTGAGAATAATAGGTGTTACGTTTTCTTTAAATGTTTGGTAAACTCTATATGTGAAGCTGACTGGTCCTGAACTTTTGTTTGTTGGGAGTTTTTGATTGCTGATTTGATTTCATTGCTGGTGATCAGTCTGTTCATATTTTCTATTTCTTCCTGATTCAGTTTGGGGAGTTTATATATTTCTAGAAATTTATCCATTTCTTCTAGGTTATCCTATTTGTTGGCATATGCTTTTTCATTTTTTTCTTTTCTTTTTCATTATGTGAAGTGTACTCTTTAATCCCCATCACCTATTTCACCCATCCCTCCCACCCACCTTCCCTCTGGTAACCATCAGCTTAGTTTGTTCTCTACAGTTAAGAGTCTGTTTCTTGGTTTCTCCCTCTCTCTCTTTCTCCTTTTCTTTGCTCATTTGTTTTGTTTCTTAAATTCCACATATGAGTGAAATCATATGGTATTTGTCTTTCTCTGACTGACTTATTTCACTTAGCATAATACTCTCTAGCTCCATCCATGTCATTGCAAATAGCAAGACTTAATCCTTCTTTATGGCTGAATAATATTCCATTGCATGTATATACTACATCTTTATTCATTCATTTGTCGATGGACACTTGGGCTGCTTCCATAGTTTAGCTATTCTAAATAGTGCTGCTATAAACATGGGGATACATGTATCCCTATGAATTAGTGTTCTTGTATTCTTTGTGTAAATATCCAATAATGTGATTACTGGATTGGAAGATGATACTATTTTTAATTTTTTGAGGAACTCCATACTGTTTTCCACAGTGGATGCACCAGTTTGCATTCCCAAGAACACTGCACGAGTGTTTATTTTTCTCCACATCCTCGTCAACACTTGAACTCTTCTTTAAATGTTATGTAGGATTCACCTGTGTCCTAGACTTTTGTTTGTTGGGAGTTTTTGATTACCAGTTCAATTTTGTTATTAAAATCCAGTCTGTTCATATTTTCTATTTCTTACTGATTCAGATGTAGGAATCTATTTCTTCTAAATTGCCCAACTAATTGTCATATAATTTATTTTCCTTTTCTTTTCTTTTTTCTTTCTTTTCTTATAATCTCTACAACTAATGTGGGGCTTGAACTCACGACCCCGAGATCAAGAGTCAAATGCTCTACTGACTGAGCCAGCCAGGAGCCCCAGCATATAATTTTTCATCGTAGTATCTTATCATCCTTTATATCTCTGTGTTGTTGTCTATTACTTCTCTTCTTTAACTTCTGATTTTATTTATTTGAGTTCTCTCTCTCTCTTTTTTTATGAGTCTGGCTAAAAGTATCATTTTGTTTATTTTGTGAAAGAACTACTTCTTGGTCTCATTGATCTTATCTATTATTTTTTAAGCCTCCATTTATTTCTGCTCAAATTTTATTATTTCCTTCCTTCTACTAACTTTGGATTTTGTTCTTCTTTTTCTAGTTCCTTTAGGTGTACAGTTTGGTTGTTTATTTGAAATTATTCTTGTTTCTTGAGATAGGCCTGTATTGCCTCTTAGAACTTCTCTCTTAGAACTGCTTTTGTTGCATCCCAAAGACTTTGGACCATTGTGTTTTCATTTTCAATTGTCTCCATGTGTCTTTTTTTCTTCATTGACCCATTGGTTGTTTAGTAGTGTATTGTTTAGTCTCCATGTGTTTGTGATTCTCCAGGTTTTTTTCCTTGAAATTGATTTCTAGTTTTAAACACTTGTGCTCAGAAAAGATGCTTGATGCTCAGAAAAGATGCTCTAAATTTTTGAGACTTGCTTTATGGACTAACATGTGATATATTCTGGAGAATGTGCTAGGTACATTTGAAGATAATCTGTATTCTGTTTTAGGATGGAATGTTGTGTATATAAGTCCATCTGGTGTGATGTGTCATTCCAAGATGCTGTTTCCTTATTGATTATCTGCTTGGATGATCTATCCATTGATTTAAGTCAGGTGTTAAGGTCCCCTACTTTTATGTATTACTTTAAAACTATAGAGTGTTAAGAGTCATTGCTACCAAAAATATCTCCCACTGAATCATAATTTGTCAATGTCTAGCTTAAGACAAAGTAGGCCAACTTTACTTCGAATGATAAAGATAGAAAAATTCATTTTTTTTTTCATCCAATTAGTTTTTTATGCCACTTTTCTTCACCTACCACTTCCATGTGAAGGTCCCCTACTTTTATGTATTACTGTCTATTTCTCCCTTTATGTCTTTAAAATTTGCTTTATGTGCTTAGGTATTCCTATGCTGGGTGCATAGATATTTGCAGTTGTTATTCTCTCTTGTTGGATTGATCCCTTTATCACTATGCAATGCCCTTTTTTGTCTCCTATTACATTCTCTGTTTTAAAGTTATTTTGTCTGGTAAAGTATTGCTTTCCTAGTTTTTTTCACTACCATTTGCATGCAATATCTTTTTCCATCACTTTACTTTCAGTATGCATGTGTCTTTCAATCTGAAGTGAGTCTTCTGTAGGCATCATATAGATCTCATTTTTTTTATCCATTCAGTCACTCTGTTTTTGATTGGAGAACTTAGACCATTTACATTTAAATTAATAATAACTGTGGACCTACTGCCATTTTGTTCACTGTTACCTGATTGATTTTTGTAGGTCTTCTCTGTTCCTTTCTTCTTCTCTTGCTCTCTTTCCTTGTGATTGATTATTTTCTTTAGTGTTGTTCTTGGCTTTTTTTTTATTTATTTATTTTTGTACATTTATTATAGGTTTTTTACGTTGTGGCTACCATGAGGTTCATATATAACATCATAAGTATAGAGCAGTTTACATTCAGTTGATGATCACTTAAGTTTGAACACATTGTAAAAGAACTTCATTTTTATTGCCCCTGCCATGTTTTGTGTATGTTTTCATGTTTTAGATGTTTTTATTTTGTGAGTCCTCTTAACTAATGCTTTGGATATAATTGAATTTACTACTTTTGTCTCCTAACCTCCACACTAGCTTTAGAGGTGATGTTTCTAATAATGTTACTATATAGGTTTTTTTTTCTCATGAATTTTTCCCCTTCCTAATATTCTAATTATGGCCTTTTCCACTATAAGAAGTTTCTTCAACATTTCTTATAATGCCAGTTTAGTGCTGTTGAACTCCTTTAACAGTTGGTTTTTTTGTTGTTGTTTTTTGTTTTGTTTTGTTTTGTTTTGTTTTTTGGTCTGGGGAACTTTTATCTCTCTTTTAATTCTGAATAACTTGTCACCTAGAGCATTCTTGGTTGTAGGCTTTTCTCTTTCAGCACCTGAATATATCATGTCATTCCCTTGTGGTCTGCAGTTTCTGCTAAAAAATCAGCTAGCCTTATGCGGTTTCCCTTGTAACTAGTTACTTCTCTGTTTCTGCTTTAAAAATTCTCTTTATTTTTAATCTTTGGCATTTTAATTATTATGTGCTGTGATGTGGACCTCCTTGGGTTCATCTTTTTGGGATCTTTCAGTGCTTCCTGAAACTGGATGTCTGTTTCTTTCCCCAGATTAGGGAATTTTTCAGTTATTAATTCTTCAAATAGTTTTTTGCACCTTTCTCTCTCTCTCTCCTTCTGGGAACTCACAATATGAATGTTTGTTAGCTTGAAGTTTAAAAGCTTCCATCACCTATCCTCATTAATTTTTTTTTTCTGTCCGGTTTAGGTTCTTTCCATTATTATCCTGTCTTCTCGATTGCTGATCCATTTGTCCGCATCCTCTAATCTACTGTTCGTTTCCTCTAGTGTATTTTTAATTTCAGTTATTGTATTATTTAACTCTGAATGGTTCTTTTTTTATCTTTTATATCTCTTTGTTGAAGTTCTTACTACCCTTCTCTTTACTCCAGTGAGCATTTTTATGACCCTTGCTTTGAAATCTTTATCAGACTGATTGCTTATATCCATTATTTAGTTCTCTTTTGTTTCCTGAAGTTTTGTCTTGTTCTTTCATTTGGAGCCTATCCTCTCTCATTTTGTTTGATTTTCTGTGTTCCTATAAATTAGATGGAACAACTACTTCTAAATTTGAAGAAATGGTTTTGTGCATGGTTGTTCCCTGTGTTGATTCTATGTGCATGGTGGCTTTGGCTGACTGGCTGAAGCTGTCACTTGCATAGCCTGGGGGTCCCATGCCAGAGACTCTCTGATGGGATGGTGGAGCTGAAGTCATCCTAAGTAGGAGCAGTCCCAGATCTTTTCATACAGAGGGTACTGTGGCAGAACAGCTGAAGCTGAAGTGGGGAGAAGCTGGTATGTTTCAGGGTAATCCGTGCAGGGGACCCCTGGGAGAGCTGCTGCAGTCAAAATGGCTGTGAACCAGGAAGTTTCAGAGTGCTCTGCACCAGAGATGACCTGCCAAATCATCTGCAGCCAAAGTGTTACAGGCCTGGGGGTGCTTTGTGCCTGTGTCATCTTGGTGAGACACTATGTACTGTAGACCAGCTGAGTAGACAGCTTAAGCATGGACCAGGTGTGTCCCATTGTGTGCCTAGGTGGGATCGCTGAGGCTGGTGTAGGCTAGGGACCCAGGGCTCACTGAGGTGGTAGGTTGGCTAGGGCATCCAGTGCTCCTGGCTACCCTATGAAGGTGGAGGGGGAACATAAACTATAGCATTCACCAGCTCTTCTGACCTGGAGAGAATTCTAGCAGCAACCTATCATTTGGCAGAGTTCCAGAGGTGGATCATTTATATTCTAGTTGTTCTTTTCAACCATGGCTTTTCACATATTTTTAATATGCAGTTAGATTATCTGTTTAATTGGTGTATTTAGTCTACTTACACTTACTGTGATTACTGATGTTATATATATTTATTTGTGTTACCTTCTTTTGTGTTTTCTCTTTTCCATATTTGTCCCTTTGTCCTTCCCCCTCCCCACTTTGGTAGCCTGTGGTTTCATTGACAACATTTATTTGCATTCTCTCTCTCTCTTTCTGTCTATCTCTCTCTTTATTTTTCTCTTTCCTGCCCCCCTCACTCCTAACTTAGATATTATAGCTTATATTTCTATTCCTTAAGTGTAAATATTTCGACAATCTGACTTAATTTTATACTTTTCTAACAAAGCCTGAAATTATCAGTATCTCTCTCTTACTCCTACAATATCAGTGTGATTTAGTCTCCAAAACTGCCCCTTTATTTGTTTAGGGCATTGTTATGTCTGCTATTTTTAAGATAGTGATTATTAATATTAATTTTAGAGCCCATAGTTAATTAGATTGCTTTTATATTTCATATATCTTTCCTGAGATTTGCAAGTTCACAATTCCATTGGCTCTTCGTTAAGCAATTATATATGGGATAAACTAACTCAATTCTAGAACTTCAAAATGGTATTTTACCTTTACTATGAATGATAGTTTATCTAGTAATAGAGTTCCATGTTAAAATTTATTTTCTCTTTCTGTCAACTTATGATATAATTGCTTCTAAGTCTGCTATGAACTTAATTTTCACCACTTTGTAGGTAATATGTCCTTTTTTCCTGTTACTATTTAAGATTTCCAATTTTTTAAATTTTCTTTATTTTTATTTTTGTGTAACTGTGGATTTATTTTTATTCTTGTGTTTCAGTTTCTGGGCATTTTATGGTGAATTTTTATCTTCAATTCAGAAAAAAACACTAAGCCAGTATCTCTTAAAATATTACCTTTCTACTATTCTTTTTCTTTTCTACTTTTGGAGCTCCTATAATAGATAGAAGATTGAGCTTCTCATGTCCTCTGTGTCTCTTAACTTTTACATATTCCATCTCTTTATCTGTCCTGAATTCTGTGTCAAATTCTGTGTCTCAGAGCTTTTCTCAAGTTCACTAATTCCTTCTTGGCTGAGCTCAATCTGCTGAGTTTATTTTAGTTATTACATGTTTTATTTCCTAAATCTCTATATTAAAAAAAATCATCTCTTTCCTCGACTTATACTTATCTATTTTTGTTCATGTTATCTTGTTCTTGATTTATGGATGTATTTTTTCTCTATTCCTTTGAGAATTTTGACCGTATATCTTTTAATGTCTCATTCAGAAGTTTATACTCTTGGTAATAAATTTTTATCACTTATTGAATTTGTCGCATATTATGAATTTAGTTTCCATTTATGAAATTTTAGTTGCAAGATCAAATGAAATTTTTCTTGTATTTATTGTGCCATTTTCCTTTCTATTCTACTCACTGCTCCATTTCTTTTTTAATAGTTGCCTCTTTAGGTTATCCAAGTCCTCAGTCAGAAACAGGTCTTGTTTTGGCAGTTCAGAATGACCATTCTGAGAATTACAACCAATCAGGTATCCAAGACAATATATGACTTGGACTATATCCAGCTGTTCCTGCTTCTTCCTGCCATGCTACTCAGCAGTACACTATAGGTTATGACCACCAACAATGATTTTGGATTTTTAAGTTTTTTCCCTACTTTAGCTCCTGACTTGAATATGGAAAGCTTAGGTCCCATTTCCCAAAGAGATTGAGCTCTTAGTTATTTCTTTGTGTTTTCATCTTATGGTATAGTCAATCTCCAGCTCATTGCTGTTTGTTTCTTATCAGTTGTTGGTTCATAAGAGATGTTTATCTTTTTTTCCAGTGCAACAATTACTCTATAAATATAACTTATAGATATTATTGCTATATTTTTATAGTTGGTAGAAGGTAGTTTTTATTTTTTAATTTTTTTGATGTTTATTTATGTTTGAGGGAGAGAGAGACAGAGCATAAGCGGGTGAGCGGTAGAGAGAGAGGGAGACACAGAATCTGAAGCAGGCTCCAGGCTCTGAGCTGTCAGCACAGAACCTGACATGGAGCTTGAACTCACAAACTGTGAGATCATGACCTGAGCCAAAGTCAGACTCTTAACCGTTTGAGCCACCCAGACATCCCCAGAGAGGTAGTTTTATATAAAAGCTTACAACCCAATTTTGGTCAGCATACTACCTGTCTAGTAATCTGAACTTTTATTCCAAGAAATGGGAGTGGCGCCACAATTAGAATCCTCAGAGAATTAATTCCTTTTTGTGTGTGTGGCCAACCATGTTTATACAAAATATTTTTCAGAAACCTTGCAAACTATAGAGTGTTAAGAGTCATTGCTACCAAAAATATCTCCCACTGAATCATAATTTGTCAATGTCTAGCTTAAGACAAAGTAGGCCAACTTTAATTTGAATGATAAAGATAGAAAAATTCATTTTCTTTTCATCCAATTAGTGTTTTATGCCACTTTTCTTCACCTACCACTTCCATGTCTACTATTCCCCAGCTCAGATATTCTAAGCTATTATCTTCTCTTTGTCTCTTCCCCTTGGAAAACTGGAATAGGTTTAGGATCAGTAATTTGAACCTTTTGACCAGTTGATAAGGCATATTTTAATGAGTGCATTCAGACATTATGTTAACTTGAATAGTGAACAGTTTGTAGCTAATGGAAGATCAAAGATTTTGTATTCTTTTAAGGAATTTTAGTTAGTAAGCAAATAAAGCTATAGTTTGTTCATTCAGGGCGGGAAGCCCTTAATGTCACATTAGACCAATTTATTGGATAAACCATGAAAGCATGATAGAGGGAGGACAAAGAAGGCACAGACTATGAACTGTATACCCTAGATCAGGAGTCAAAATCATGCTTGCTGGTCAAAGGGAGCCCAATGTCTGATTTTGTAGATAAAGTTTAATTGTGTCATTTACATATAGTCTATGGCTGTTTTCACAGCAGCAGAGTTGAGAATTTTCTACAGAGACTGTATGGCCTGCAAAGCTGAAAATAATGACTATATAGTTCTTTATGGAAAAAGTCTACTGACCCCACACTAGATGGTTTCCCTACTTTGTTGAGGAGAAAAATTAGTAACTGACCTAGCCACCAAACGGAGGTCTGAGTGTCTTCCATAGAAGAACTTATGTTCATTTTATACCAGCTTCTGAAAGTTATGGGTCTAACCTGCCCTATTTCTGGTTTCCCAACCTTCCCTCTCTCTATAAGTGCATACCTACTTCCCTGCCAAACTCTTTTTCTTCCTCCAACCATCTCCTTTTTTCCTCCATACCAAAATCTTATGTCCAGTTGGATACATTATATCATGCTTTCCTTTTCTTCAACATGTAATTGCATTGTGCTCTAACATCTTTCATCTACCACATACCTTTGCTTCATGTGCAGCTAGCCAGTCTCCCTCTGATATGTCTTACACTTACTGTATTTCTCTAGTGTCACAGCTTCTTAAATTCACTCATTCATCCATTCTTTCAAACAATACAACATGTTTCTGCAGCATCTACTGTGTGCGCCACGTATACTGGCAAGCACAGGGAGACAAAGGAGCACAGACAGAAAGAAGACCAAAAAAAGAGGCAAACAGGTGATAAACTATAAACTATAAACAATAGGGGCACCTGGGTGGCTCAGTCGGTTAAGCGTCCAACTTGGGCTCAGGTCGTGATCTCACGGTTTACGAGGTTGAGCCCCCCACATCAGGCTCCATGCTGACAGCGCAGAGCCTAGGGCCTGCTTTAGATTCTGTCTCTCTCTCTCTCTCTCTCTGCCCTTCCCCTGCTCACGCTGTCTCTCTGTCTTTCTCTCTCAAAAATAAAGAAACATTAAAAAAATTTTAAACTATAAACATGTGATAGACTATTACAATTGGATTTCATTTGGGAAGAAAAGAGTATGGGATCAAGTCTACCTTAAGGAAATGAGGAAATGTGTGAGGAACAAAATCCGTGAAGAAACTTGTTTTGCTAATAAAAATATTCCTGTGGATATACTAAAAGTCCTGAGGAAACTAAGATTTTATGATTTAGTGTAGTAAAATACACACAAAATTCTGAGATATGAATGTATCACAAATATGCTTTCAAGTAGTTATAAAAGACAAGTGAGGCAACATGAAATTAATTAAATATAAATAGAACATGATTGATCTCCTGCCCTTAGGAATTCATTAACTCTTGCTGATTGGATTTGAATAAATCAGAATGCACAGAGTTCTCTTTAGTGGAAGTGGTGCTGAAGTATGGGCTCTAAGAGCAACTAACAAAGGAATTGTAAGATAAAAAATCTCTAAAAGGAACAGTAGATAAAATAGGCAAAAGTTGGATAGGAAATTTATGTTGGTTTCTGATAATAATTAAGAGAAAAGGAGGGAGGAGGTAAGGAAAAGAAAGAGAGAGGGAGGGAGAAATATCTTCCCAACTGATTTGGGAAATCTATTAGAATATTAGAATTTTTAAATAACAGTTCTCAATTTGAAAAAGGAGGCACAAACTATCTGTATTTGGAAATTGATCAAGGCAACCAGAACTGACCTTTCTCAACCCATTCTATCCACTTGGGCAGGAGCCAAATCAACTCTTTAGAGAAAAGTTGGCTTTCCCCCTGGAAGCAACTCTAGCAGAGCAGGCCTGATAAAGTCTAGTTACAACAGACACTTAAAAAAAGGATTAAAGCTGAGATTTGAAGAATGGGTTGCTTTGAAAAAATGTAAATTCCTGATCCCAGAAAGTTTTCAAGTAGGACTAAAACTGTTTGAAATGTTACAGCTTTTCCCCCTCTTATATCTGGAGGAAAGCTGAACTACTTAGATAACTTTTTAGTTTCATTGAAACTCTGTGGCTTATCCAATAGCTGCATTTTATGACCCTATGAAAGCCTGTAAGCCAGAATCTAGTATATAAAAGGTATTCAATATGAGTCTTCACAAAGAATAAGTGAAATAATATGAGTTGATAGACAGAAGGAAGGGTAAATAAGGAGGGAGAGAAAGTACCCACTTCATTTCAACCAAGTGAGATCAATATGGTCTAAGTCAAATAAGGCTGCCTTGAATGGGATATTCATTTAATAGTGTGTAACTTTGAGGAAAATTTCTTAACCTTTCTGAGTTTTAATTTTGCATTTGCAAAATTAGAATAATAGCACCTATCTCATTGGGTTGATTTGAAGAATAAATGAATTACATATAAAGTATATATTATACTTCAGAGTAGATAGAACATCTATTGAATGTTTATCACTTGTTGGCATTCTTGCTGTCATTCTGTTCCTGTTATCCATTTCAAATGTGGCATTTGAAAGAATTCTAGAACTATAAAGATGTTGTGAACTGAATTCTATCACCCAGCATGAAAGCTATGAGGACACCTCTAAGCAGAAGTCAATATAGAGGTGAATACATCTAAGGAATTTTTTTATGTAGTTAACTTCTATAATAAAAAACCTACATGGTCTCTCTACCATATTTTCTTATCTTAGCCACTCAGAGTTATGAGATTTTAAGGTGACTTATAGGCAGGGAAGCCTGTGTTTTCTTTTGTTTTATTGGTATCTTTTCAGTCTGTTGGCAACTAAGGAAAACAGTAAGTCCCTGCTCAGAGACGTCTGTGTGGAAATATTTAAACCATATCAATTTCAGGGGTGCCTGTGTGGCTCAGCAGTTAAGTGTCTGACTCTTGATTTTGGCTCAGGTCCTGATCTCACAATTGGTGAGATCTCTGTCTCCCTCTCTCTCTGCCCCTCTCCCACACTCACTCTCTCTCTCTCTCTGTGTCCCTCTCTCTCTCCCTTTCTCTCTCTCAAAATAAATAAATAAACATTTAAAAAAATAAACCATATCAATTTCAAAGAGTGTCCATTGCAAGAAAATATTGCTTCTTTTCTAATGACTAATGTAAATCAGATTAAGTGGTTTAAATAGAAATAAACCTATAAAGTTTACTAAAGTGTTGATAAGCTTTTATAATAGACAAAGAGGGGATATCTCTTATATTTAAGAGGAGACTTACAGAGACAGAATTTATTAAAGTAAAGAACACTAACCTAATGAAAAATGAAATGTGACACTCTCTAGAAGATATGTGACCTTTCCAAAGCTCCAGAAGGATACAAGTTCTATGAAAACGAGTTTCTTAACCCATGATCCTGGAGGATATTTCCTTAGTTCTTGGAACACTTTCAATATCACTCTCCCTTTGCTAGCAATCAACAAGTAAAATTTGTGATTTTTTTCAAAGGTTTTTTAAACATCTGAGTAGAAATATAAGCATTTATTCACTAAATACCCTCCTTTATTGAGTTGAGGTTGCCCTCAAAGGTACTAGTTACTCCCCCACTTCAAGACTGACAGGCTCTGCACAGTGCCATTGAGATGGGAGGGAAGCTGCCAGAGTAAGGAGGGTCTGAGGTCCCATGAAACCATCTATGCTGACTGTGACTGAAATCAGAGGTGGTTGTAAGGATGTGGCACTGGGTACCAAAGCCATCTGCTATTATGCTGTCTGTGGTAGGGTGACAGGATTATTAGGAATAACCCTTTCTGCACTGAGGACATCCAGACAGAAAGGACTTTGAGCACTTTGCAGCTCACCCATGGAACATGACCTACCACATATTATTTAGCTTGGGAGGTGGGGAGACAGAAGGGAAGATGTGCTCATACAGCTACTGAAATGATAAAGCCAAAGTAGGCAATATGGAGACTTTGCCACTGTGCATTTCTCTTTGCACTCTCTCCTCCCTAAAGATTACCTAACAAAATTGCTAAAACCCCTTTCTAGCTGTTTCTATTCAGTAGGATTTTCTTCTGGTCTTTAGGACCATATATGTGTTCCAGGCTAATTTCTGGAGCACTCACATCAAGCCTGTACCCTATTCCTCTTCCACAGTTTGAGTTTGTCTGTCCCTCTTCCTGGAATCCTTTCTGCCCATATCCATGCCCAAAGTCTTCCTTGTTTTAGTCTTCTAAAACCCTTCTTTGATTATTCTGTCTCACAAAGCCTTCCTAAATACAATCCCCTATTTTCTGGTACTTTGCATTCTTTATGTTACAGCTATTTATGGGTCTATTTTATCTCCTCTCTTAAATAATAAAGTCCTCAACATAAGGATCCAAATCTCATTGATCCTGTGTGCCTCACACTATTTAACATATGGTGTGGTTTGTAGTAAATATTCAATAAATATTTATTGGCTACATAAACAAAAGTTGAATTGCAACCTCCTTGTACATAGGAGTTGTGAAAACTTGTGTGTGTGCTTTCAACATTGCCTTGTGCAACATTAGATAAATGACAGAGATTTTTATGTGCCTATCAAACCTCATTTTTCCTCCCTCCTAGCATATATTTAAACTATGTTCTCATTTTCATTATAGTTACATTGGGCATTGTGACTGAGTTTTGTTGGTAGAATGTGAATGCAAGTTATGTATACCACTTCTAGAACAGCTTTCTAAGCCTCCAGCAGGTCCTCTGTGCTCTCACTCTTCCCTTCATTTAGAAAGTCAGCAAAGGTACTAACCCAGTGGATGTGGAAGCCACCAAATGAAACAAGCTTAGGCCCTTGAAAGACGAGACAACAGGCTTCTCTCATCCCTTCTCTGACCCACATTAGACTGGAATATGAGTAAAGACTAAACTTTGATAAGAACTGAGTTTTGTGGTTATTTATTATGGCCTTCAGCCTACCCTAACCAACATACATATTAGATATTTTTTTAACTGATTTTACTAACTCTGGCTAGAAGTACTAATGCTATACTTCTTTGAATGTAAAACATCATCGAATGTAAGATGCCTCATTATTTTGTTCTATTAAGAAAGAATGAAGACTGCCAATCAACTATGAAAACCCTTCCCAATTTCAGAGGTGCTAAATTGTGCAAAGAATGTGAATCTTAGAATTAATGAAATACCATAACAATAATTCACATGTAAAATAATCTTACAATTCATGAGTGCTTTAATGAAATATCCAACCCATTTTACAACATGCATTCATTAGTCACTTCATTTATGCTTAATATTTTCTTGGTCCTGAGAATAAGACATAATTGCTGCCCTCATAGAGTGTATAGGTTAGTAAGACAGACCCCTAGTTAAAAACAATTAAAATTCAGTTTATTAAACAATGAGAATATAGCTGATATATACTGTATATACTGTGTCCTAGATGCTGTGAGTTACATATATTTTCAGGCTTATGTCAATCCTATGAGATCAGTAATATTTTGCCTATTCTATCATGTTGCCCAGTGAGTATACTAATGGAAGTCAGGCTACACAAGTTCAGCAATAGCACTGTAGAGGACATAACTAAGTGTATCATTGGAGGGGCTGGGCAAAAACGTACAACACAAGGGTCAAGGGCTATGTTACAGAGATAATGAGGCTTTATCTATCCCTTGAAACTGAAAAGTATCCAGAGAGGCAATGCAAACATTCTAGGATGAAGCAAGAGTGTGTATGAAGCAAAGAAATAATGAATGTTTGCAAAATGCTGATGTATACTGTCTGAGGGGGTGGGAGGTAAAGGAAGATGAGTCTGGAAGAGTGTAGTGGATAGTTCAGAGTTCCATGTATGAGGCTAGTTTTTGGACTAGTTCATAAAGATGATAGGGATTTAGGGAGGAGTTGCTATGGGGATATTACCAAAATAGGGTCAAAATGGCAATTTAAAAATTCTTTAAAATGTCTACTTCTATAGACATTTAGTTCATATTAACAAAGAAATAGGATCCTCTATGTCTCCATATCATTCAATCAAGAAGAATAAAAGATAAATAGTGAGATCCATTAAGCTGGCAAAAACATCAAGGACATTTGTCACTGAAATTCATTTGAATTGATTTCATATTACACATGCATAAAAAGATACTTTTCTATTCTTTTTGCAGTTTTGTGAGTTATTACCTTAAAAAGAAGACTTTACAGCAATCACTCATAAATCCATTCAGTTCACTTATTACCTCTGGAATATTTTCTTTTAAAAATATTACTAGGAGCAATTTTAACCAGCCCAAGTTTCAAGCTTTAAAAGGCAGCTATTTTACATACATAGTAAGTACTTTTTCTGAAAATTTTGTGTTATAGATTCATAATTCACAGTGGGCTACCCCTGTTAATATGCACTCACAGCTGCATACAGCCCTAGGAACCATTATTATATTAAGAATAATGTAAAGACACTTAAACTTATTCTGTATCATCATGCATATTACCAAGTGTGTGCCATTATGAATAGCAGTCACAGCATACCGCATAATGGTATGTTAAAAAAGATGTTGTGGTGTAAACTAAATGCATATTAGAATACACAAAACTCTGCTGAATTTTAATCGTCCTTATTCATAGGACACAGAGTTCTAATGATCCTCAAAAAACGTGTGATTTAAATAAGCCATCTTATTCCATTCCATTTAAACCCTTGGTGTGAGTTAATCAGCTTGGGTGGACTCATTTCTAGAGATAAAAGTGAAGAAAGCTTTGCTCACACATAGAGAAATGTGTAGTACACAGTGAACAAATAAAGCGAATTACCTCTAATCTACCTCACTAAAGACACCCCACTTAGTTTGGGGCCTAATCATAAAGTTGTATAAATTTAGAAGAAACCCACCAATTGATCTCCCCTTCTGAAAGCTAATCTCCAAAGGATTTACATGTAAGAGAATTACAACTATAAGAATTTTGCCAAAGTCACTGTCAAAGTGCAAAGGAGAGATCTTTATTGTTATTCTGATAGTTAACTTAATAAATAATATTAGCAATAACCAAACAAAACTCATCATTAAACTCCTTTCAGTGATTGCAGTAGGTTTATTTCTTCTGATTTGTTGAATGTAACTCTTCAGAGGAAAATAGCAGGTCTATTACAAGGAATCTCATGATCCCTTCCTGAACTTCTTCCAAATCTGGTTATAAGACTATGAATTTCAATGAGTAGATTTGAGGTTTTATGTTCTGCTAAAGAGGAAATCATATGTGATCTTTCTCTTTTTCATTTTTAAAACGTTTCTGCATGGTGATTTTTCTTTTAGAGGGGTGACGCAGTATATGAACAATATTAATATGGGTACAATATTAAAATCCCTTAGAGGCCACTAACTAGCCATAGTAGACTGCAAGGTCTATGCTTTTGTCTGCTTCTTCTGGTATATACCCACTTTCCTTTGTGAATTAATGTTTTCTAATCCCACTTGGGGTTATTAATCCCAGTGACCTGCCCTCACCTGGTCAACAGGGGTCTAAACCTTGCCAAAGTACTCATGAACCTTGGAGTCTAATCATTAACATAGGGATAGGAACCTGACTCAATCAAGACCAGAAATTCTGTTCCAAATGTTCTGGAGCTAACAGGAGAAACAAATGTTATCCACTAGATATGCTGAAGTAGTCAGTGTTTCCAGCTTCACAGCAAGTATGAAGCTTCCAGTTGCCACTTTGCCCACCTTGTGCAAAGGTCTAATTACTAAAATAACACCAAATAGAAAGAGAATGCAAGAGAGTCATGCCAACATCATTTAGGCTCCTGGCCACTGGCTCGAACGAAGTCATTTAACATCTCTGGACTTCCCATGGATGTGAGCCAGTGAATGTTCTTTTGTCCTTAAGGTATTTTGAGCTAGGTTCCTATTAGTTGAAAGAGATAAAGAATCCTAAATATAGATAGCTTTTCCAGCACGCACTCACCCTTTTTTCAATAACGCTAGCTCAAATTTACCTGGGAAAACACCCTGTTTCCATTTTTTAGTCATGGTGTTTCAGGTAGGACTCCAACTACAGCCACAGGTGTGTCCACCTAGAGCATCAAATTCCTTTGAACCACAGTGATTGGTTCAAGAATGAGAATGTGCCCCAATCAAAGCCAATGAGGCAGAATGAGAATTTTGAAAACAAGACACAACCTATTCTTTACTGGATATGAACATGGGAGGAAGGGAGCATTGAGTTTATAGGGACTACCATGGTAGGTCTAATTATTAAGCCAGTAAGTCAGAAAGTAGAGTGAATAAATGGTGAGAGAGAGAGAGAGAGAGAGAGAGAGAGAGTAAATACTAATGTCTCATTTGAGATCCTAAGACCCTAGAGGTACCTCGGTGGCTCAGTCAGTTAAGTGTCCACCTTCGGCTCAGGTCATGAGTCTGTGAGTTTGAACCCCATGTTGGGCTCTGTTCTGACAGCTCAGAGCCTGGAGCCTGCTTCAGATTCTGTGCCTCCCTATCTTTCTGCCCCTCCCCTGCTCATGCTCTGTCTCTCTCTCAAAATAACAAATAAACATTTAAACATTTTTAAAAATGAGAGATGCTAAGATTCTGGATCAACATGTATCAGAAGATATATCCTGGTTTTAGATTTTTATTCAACTGTTTCTATTTATTTAAATCAGCTTGAAGTTTTGTGGTTTGTTGTTGTTCACTTGTAATTCATCCTTGATCATTTGAATGCACTAAAAATTATTTTATAAGTAGGTTACATAGTTGCTATAGTAAGTATTTACAGATTTCCCTTGGTTTTTATCTCTTTATTACTGGAGTGAAATGGTTCTGTGGCCTTTTATCTAGTCTCAGAGACATTTGGGGACATGATCCTGCAAGTTCTCCTATAACACTAGTGGAAGAAATTTTAGGAGTATGCTTCTATATACCAGAATTATAAGTCTGAGGAGTCCAAGTAACTAGTTAGTCATAAAAGCTAGAAAGACTCAGAACCAATGGCTTCCCCAAGCTGAAATTGTTTACACCTACTCATTCCAAATGCAGAATGAGGAGAACCTCAGAAGCTGTTCCTGGGAGTCATGGGACCTTTATCCTCCTGATTCATCTCTGCTGTTATTATATCCGGTAGCCTTTCCTAAACCTAAACAATGCTAGGTGAAACCTATGGTGTCTTCTGAGTTTATCATTCCAATTCCAAGATCAATACTGCTGTTAAGCAGAGAGGGTATAGCAATCACAGAACACAATTATCTCCTATGCTAGAAGGCTGATCAATATAATTATGAAAAAATATCTTTCCTTGAAAATATGTCATAGATTTTAAGGAAAAATATTCAAGTAAAATTTCAGTGTGTATGTATGTATATGGTGTGGGTGCATGTGCATTGCCACCAACTCCTAATACTGTTGATTATTTTAAGCATTCTCTTTTCCATAATGTTCTCCTTCACAGATTCCTCCTTACTAAATAATGCTTTTGATGTAATTTTATCTTATTCAGAAGTCTCAACTTCCATATATTTTCTTCTGCCTGCTAAATTTGTAACTCCAGCCCAAGATCCTTTTTGGACCGCAGATATGTGTTTCCACTGTACCTCTCCACCTGGATGTCTTTGTCAGCATCAAAAATTCAACATTTCCTAACTCAGCCCCTAAGAAACATGATATGAAAGTACCAAAAGATGCAGTATTTTAATTCAAGCAAACCTAGATTTAAATCTCACCCCCACCACTCAATAGCTGTGTAAATTTATCGAGTTACTTAACTTCTCTGTGCCTCAGGTTTGTTTTCTATAAAATGGAGATAAAAATACCTATTTTAAAGTATCATTGAAAGTATTTAAATGAGCTCTATAAGTACTAGGGCTAATGTTTACTTTCTACTCTCATTTCCATATATGTGTGTAATTCCAGTGTCTCTTCCTAGAAAGAAAAATAAAAATGAGGCCCACTTCCACCATTTCTCCACCTTTCACTTATGCCTTCTCCAAAACAGGAGAAGAACCACTCTGGTGAATTCAGAAGGACTTGAAGCTACTCAGGTCTGTGACTTCTAGGTTGCCTTTTAGAACCTCTGCCTTTAGAAAGAGTTCTTCTTCATCTGTTCCCAGCCTGTGATAAATATCTACAATTATCCAAATTTGGAAGAGAAATAAGAATGCTATTTCTTGGCTTACTAAACCCCACCAGTATGGAAAGTCCCCAAAACATTCTGGCACACATGAGGAGCTCAAAAAGCATCAATGTCCTTTCTCTATAAGTATCTGATCCTGCTGCCCTCATTCTCTACTCCAGACCCTCAAACCAGAGACTTGGTTGACTTTCAGGTCTTCTTCTCCCTCATTTCTACATCTAACTGTTCACCAAGTGGTTTATTATACTGTACTGATTTGTCTTGAATCTATCTTTTTTTAAAAGTTTATTTATTTTTGAGAAGGAGAGACAGAGTGTGAGGAGGGTTGGGACAGAGAGAGAGAGAGAGAGAGAGAGAGAGAGGCAGACACAGAATCTGAAGCAGGCTCCAGGCTCTGAGCTGTCAGCACAGAGCCTAATGTGGGGCTCAAACACATGAACCACAAGATCATGATCTGAGCTGAAGTCAGACACTTAGCTGACTGAGGCACCCAGGCATCCCTGTCTTGAATCTATCTTGTTTACTCTACCCTCACTTCCATTGTCTTGGTTTATAAGCTAATTATTTCACTCTTAGATTAGTTCAATAAGTGGGGAGCTGATCTTGATGCCTGCCTTCTCTCATCACTCCTGTGAATACATCTTTTACACTGCAACTAGAATGATGATCTAATATGATACAAACTACATCCCTTTAACAAAGTACTAAATGTATTCCAATTTTTCTTTCCAGCCTCATGTTTTATTACTTTCTACCATCCCAGTACACACACACACACACACACACACACACCACTGTTTACATGCATACACCCTGGTCAGGATACTTGTCCCAGTTCATCACTGCCCCTTACTATGGGGGTAAATCAGGGTAATTTTGGGGATTGTTCTTGTAAACCTAATGAAAAAGGTAAACGGAGGCAAGTTCAAGTTACCAGTTTATTCAGGAATAGCAGAGGAATTGCAATTTGGAAAATCCAACCTATAGTAAGATATAGGTGAGTCCATTGAGAGTTTGGGGTGGGCTGTATTTATGAGAACGGAGTACGAAGGGGAATATCTAGCCAGAGTCCAAGCAATAAGTTCATTGGCTTGAAGATCAGGAGGATTTTGGCATACATTTATTGGTCAGGAGATAAGTCTCAGCCTTCTGTATATCAGGCATTTATGAGAAATCAGTCTTTCAGTTAAATTCTGTTTTCAGACCGTGCATGTGTGATATTTTCCATTTCATGTTCTCCAGTTCCATTTTAGATGAAAATTATTTCACACTCAGCAGGTATACACTAAGCTATATTCTCCAACTTGGCATATATCAGTAGTAAAAATGATATTTGGTTCTCCATCTGCTACTCCATTGTCTTATTTGACAATTTGTTCCCAACCCAAGGCAGAGAACAGAGATGCAGTGATTGGCCACTTTTCCAAATGTTCCAACACTTCTGTGTGCAAATGTGTACCTGTCTTCCACCCTTGACATTCCCTGTCTTACCTTCAACACCTAGTTCAAATATCTCCACTTCTGTAAAGCCTGTCCTGTCAATCAAAGGCATTAGAGTTTAGTAGTGTTATGTACTTACCTTTCTGCCTTTGGATTAAAAACAAAATATTTTAGACAACTTGAGTCAAAATAAAAACAAAGTATCCGAGTTGTTAGTAGTAAAACTCATTTGGAAAATTCAGCATTGTCTCTTATAACTACCCCCTACAAAAACACACTTAAGCATACACACCAGTCACTAATAAATAGAGAAGTGAACTCCCTCATCCTTGCTCAGAACTCTGTCCAGTGAGAGACTGATCTTATGAAAACTGAAAACAAAACCTGTTGCTTCCAAAGACAACTGTCCTGGAAATCAGGCGGATCATATATGAACAAAAGGAGCAGTGCCTAATAAATGCCTAATCAATAATAAATAATTGATAATAAATAATCACTAATAGAAAGTGAGACCTAGTGAATGTCAGGCTCTTATCAATCTTACCAAGAGTTAAGGTGGAGAAGAAGGAAGAAACTCTGTCCCCACAACTTCTTCAAGAGCCCTTAAGTATGAGAGGTCATTCCTTCCTGCATAGGTAAAGATGGAAATTAGGGAAAGAAGAATTGTCTCCCCTTATATTCCCGTGATACTGTTATTTATAATAAGAAATTAATTATTTGATCTTTGAATCCATTCATAGTCAAGGCTCCTAAAACCCTTGGAATCTTCTGGATTAGACCTGTAAATGTGTCTTTTGTTAAATTGATAAAGTGACTTTTGGAAAGCCTCTAGGTAACCTAGGGAAGGGGGCTGGTTGCCAGAGGAAGCAACCATGTGATTAGAGGGTTGGGACTTTCAGTATTACCCCTGACTTCCTGAGAGCAGAGCATGGCTGGGGATTCAGTTTGGTCACCAATGGCCAAAGATTTAATCATTCATGCCTATGGAATGAGCCTCCATTAAAAAGCCCCCAAAGGACAGGGTTCATAGAGCTTCTATGTTGGTGAGCATGTGGAGGTTTGGGGAGAGTAGTGCTTCCTTCCCACATACTTTGTCCTATCCATCTCTTTCACCTGGGTGCTGCTAAGTTACATCTTCTTACAATAAGCTTGTAAACATAAGCAAATGTTTATGAGTCTGTGAGGTGCTCTAGCAAATTAAACTGAAGAAGGGGATCCTGGGAACCTATCCATAGCCAGTTGGTAAATCAGAAGCACAGATAACAACCTGGAATTGCTGCTGGCATCTGAAGGAGGAGTAGGACTGAATCCCTATTCTGTGGCACTAACTCCAGTTAATATCAGAATTGAGATGAATTATAAGACACCCAGCTAGTATAGGAGGATTCTTTGGTGGTATGGAAAAAAACACATTATAATTTCTCATCTTTATTTTCTTAATCCCAAACTCTTCTGAGTTTCCCATGAAATTTAGTCATCCCTCTATTAATAGACTTATTTTGCTATATATGTATCCATTTAGGTATATTCCTAGAATATTGAATTATTTTTTGAATTACAAGTATTTTTCTATATTCCAATGCCTGGCACATATTAAGTTCTTAATAAATATTTACTGGCCAGCTAGATGAAGTGGAATCAGAGAATATGATAAATAAGGATCTTAGAATTCATCCACCTCAATTTCACATCCAAAGCCAAGAATCCTACATTCAACATCTCTGAGCATTGACCGTCTATTCCCAGTTTGAATACTTCTGTAAATAAGAACTCAACTTTATAAATTATAGCTAGACATAGGGATGATTACAGGTCACCTTTATGCATTCAAAAGGACACAATATCACTTCTTTGGTACTGTCAAAAGGCATAAATTTGTTCCAGAGATGAGAAAACATCAGATGAACACATACTGAGAGACATTGTACAAAATAACGCATCAGTACTCTTTAAAAGTGTCAAAGTCATGGAAGAAAGACTGAGGAACTGCCACAGACTGGTGGGGACTAAGGAAACAGTGCAACGAAGTACAATGTGGGATCCTTGAACAGAATAATGATATTATTGGGAAAATTGGGTGAAGTTAAAATGCAGTATGTAGTATAAAATACGGTATGGAGTTTAGGTACTAGTATTAAACCATGACAGTTTCCTGCCTTTGATAATTGGACAATGGTTACTTGAGGTATTAACATTAAGGGAAAAGAGGCAAGGGATATACAGGTACTCTCTGTACTATCTCTGCAAGTTTTTTATAAATCTAAAATAAATTCAATATGAAAACTTTTTTTAAATCACTTTTATAACACATATATGAGTATGGGTTTACAATAGTGTAGAATCTTACCAATCCTTTGGTCTACTTCACACAATAGTGACAGCCATAAAATTATATCTGGGACATATTGACACTTTCAAGTATCAGAGCCAATGAGAAATAGCTGAATGTTGATAGTTAAGCAGCAAACAGTACACAAATATATTTCAATCTTTCATTGTCACTAACCTATCTGTCTCCTCACATATCTCTGAAAACCAGATGTAAAACAGCTCTCTTATCGTTGGGATTAATTTATTGTTGTGAAAATGCAGGCAACAGGGTGGTATAGACATTTGAAGGGGGCCTCCAGGGATCTTCAGTCTTTCTGCTTCTCTTTCCCAAGAGCCCAGTGTCCTCACTTCCTACCTGCCAGACTTTTGCTTAAGTTACATTTAAATGTCCTTGAATAGAGTTTCTGGGTCATCTCTATTCATTTAATAGATTTCATGAAGACAAAATGTATTTCACATTGAAAATAAGATGGGGGCCTCTAGTCAGTCATTGGAGAGGTGAGGTACACGGGCTCACACCAGGGGAGTTAACAGATGTGGTGTTGATTCTCTAATTCTCACAATATCTGGAAATGAAAAATCTTAGAACATTAGTAAACTTCTAAGTAATGTTAGCTACTACAATTTTATTAGAATTTAGGGTAATGCTATGTGTAGTTGAAAACAATTATATTCTATCTAGATTATTGCATGTGAAGCTTCTTCATATATTTACTAAGAGCCTAGTATGTCCCTGGTAGGACCCTCTTACCCAACACTCCAGAACCTCTCAGCCTCATTTGTACATTTCTCCATCAATGCCTCAGGAATTGGCTCTACATGGACCCCAATCAGCTTTAAGGAGAAACATTTCAATAGCACCTGGCTTCAGGCCTGTGCTGCATGTCCTGGCCTCCTACTCTGGGGTTCCTGGGTCAATTGTAAGAACTTGTTTAGTACAGACACATGTACAATTTGTGGGTCAATCTGCCCATGGGTGAAACCTTTGAGTAAGGAGAGACAGAAACTAATGGATACTATCACTAACATTAGGTACTGAGACACATTTCAAGTTGTTTCTCAGATGTCTGACAAGATTGATCAACGAGTTCCCCAGAGTGGAGACTAACTCCATACCACATCATCAGAATGGCATTCTCTGCTTCCTTGCTTCAGACTCTGCTCCCTGGAGTCACATTTCAGATGAATCATAAATCCCAGGCTGCTCATTCCAGGGAACCCAGTTGAAAATTGCATTCTTGCAAACTGCAGTTAAAATATCCCATGATGGGGATGCCTGGCTCAGTCAGTGAAACATCCAATTTCAGCTCATGTCATGATCTCACTGTTCATGTGTTCAAGCTCCACATCAGGCTTCCTGCTGTCAGCACTGAGCCTGTTTTGTATCCTCTGTCCCGCTCTCTCTCTGCCCCTCACCCTCCATCTCAAAAATAAACATTTAAAAAAATGTTTTAGAAAATCCCAGGGGAGAGGAGGAGTCAAAAACTAGCAAAAGAAGAATGAAACAAAACTTCTAAGAGAACATATATTAAAGTCTGGGGATTTTTTTCTACTAAATCTATCACTGAAATTTATGCATTAATAAACATGTTCTTAGTTTAAATACATACTGTGGGCCAACCAAGAATAAAACAGAAGACCAAAACCACTATAAGAAGAAGAAGAACACACCTTGTCCTTTGTTGTGGGATACCCAATCTTCCCAAAAACAACTGACCAAAGTAATGCTTTTCTTCCTGCTTCCTTACACATATCTCTGTCTCCATATTCAGAAACTGCAAAAGGCAATAAATATCACCAGAAAGAGATGAGTACACTGAATTGTATACAGCATCTTAGGATGCATAAGTGCCTGAAAAAAAATACTTATTTACAGTGAGGGGACATGAAGTGGGATGGGAGAAGTACATGCTGGTAGAAAGCAGTCTTCCTCATTCTAAACTTGTGCTAAGAATTACTATGGATTACTTTGAATCACAAGCATGGGCAGAGAGCCTGACTACAGAAAAATACCCATCTTGGCCAACCAGACCCATCCTGGATGACAAAGTTGCTAGAAACTGAATGTGGGGACTATATATATATACATATATATATATATATATATATATATATACACACACATATATACATATATAATATTTTATATATATAATATTTTTATATATATAATCACTTTGATTATATAATGTATATATAATGATATATTATATATCACTTTGATTATATAATGTATATATAATGATATATATATTATATATCACTTTGATTATATAATGTATATATAATGATATATATTATATATATATCACTTTGATTATATAATGTATATATAATACATATTATATATACCACTTTGATTATATAATATATAATATATAATATATAATATATATAATCACTTTGCCCGTTGGACCTAAATCTGAGAGGTGGAATTTCCCAACAACTGGTAGACAGGGAGGGTTTTAGGAAACCTATTTCCCATGTCTACAGACAAACATGAGACCTAGAGAGCTTTCCTCCCCTCCAAGAAAGAGCAGATGACAAAAAGCAATGCCTGAGAAAGGAATATGTTGAAAACTCATAAAAAGGCATGCAGAAAACAGACTATTTTAGAAAAGCATCTATTTAGTGCTCTCAAATAGATGCAAGACAACAAGGCTCTCATGACACAGATGACAAAAGCATAATGTAAATACAGTGAAATAAAGACAAAAATAATAGTGAATAAAAGGAGAAAGGGTTTTAATGAGTCCTAAAATGTAATTCAAAATTTTTAAATTAGGCGATAAAAAACAAAGTTGACATTGCATAAAATTAAATTTTTGATGACCTGGTCCAACTTACAATGCTCTCCTAGAATACAAAAAGAATGAATATAATAAAGATATAGGATAAAGCACTGGGATGCAAGCTAATTCATGTGGATGACCTGAAGAAAAGAAATTTGAAACTTAAAACCCTTGAGGAGGCAGTGTGGATTAGTGGCTGAGGGTGTAGAATTTAGAATGAGGTATTTGGGGCTCAAATTTCCTCCTATTTACTAATTGTGAGGGCTTGGGAAAGTTGATGAACATCCCTGAGCTTCAGTTTGCTTATCTTTAACATGAGGATAACACTAGCTATTGCTAGGATTAAATTAGATAATGCATGGCATTTGTTTAATATCAGCAGTTTAAACACCCAATGAATAACTTAATACCATCACCATCAGTAAACACAATAGTCAAAGATGTGTTTTAAGAGAATTTTCCTGAAGTATAAAAGAAAACCTGTGGTGTGTAAATTGAAAGAGCTCACTATATTCTAGTTGTGTTTAAGAAAAAGGTGCACACCGGGCAATATGCAGGTTATTAAAACTAATTATAAGATAATGAAAAAAACCCTACAAATATCACAGCTTCTGACTCAGAACAATAATCATAACTTCCAACTTTTCTTACAATGTTAAACACCTGAAGACAATGAGGCAGAATGACATTCTCAAATTATGCCACTTACAAATCTCTCTAGAAAAAAAATACTTAAAGATGTTCTTGCTTGCTATGAGATACTCAAAATCAAGAGATCAAGAATGAAAAGTTGTATTAAAACTAATTAGTTCAACTGCTGCAAATGCATTTACAATATTTATATGGACACATGCACAATACTTCTATATCCTATGGCCTTCAAAGATCTCACTAGGGAGGAGAAAAAGAATGATGATAAATTCCTCAGCACATCAGAAATATCATCTCTGCTTAATTCTTGATATTAATGGAGAAATAGGAATTATGTATTTGATAAACTATAAGCAGCCAGAGGTAGAATTTAGAACAGAATGTGTACTTGCCACATTATTGAAGAAAAAAATACATTTATCAAAAGACTGAAAAATAGAAAGGAAGGATAGGAGGAGGAAAGAAGATGGTACAGTATAACAATGAAACAAAAGAGAAGGCGAAGTGAAAAAGCATTAAATTGAACAGATGTATAAAGACATACAAAGAAAAGTTTTTTGAAAATTTTAGGAGAAATTGACAGAGGTATAATTGTAGAACTTCACAAGTCATTGTCAATCCGTGGAAGATACAGTTGCCAGAATTGTGGCTTACATGTTCAAATAATATAATTAATAGGTTTTATTAGGTAATAAGATTTTTCTAAATAATAAATATAAGTTTTCAAACATTCAGAAAACATTCCTATAGAGCACTGCATACATATTAAAACTATGAAAAAACCCAACAAGATTCAAGTATAGCAATATTTTTTATTGTATTAATCATATAACCTGAAATCTATCCCATCAACACTTTTGTAAGTGTGTAGCACAGTGTTCACTGCATTGTACAACACATCCCTAGAACTTTCTCATCCTGCGGAACTGAAACTTTAAGTCCATTGCATAGCAACTCCCCATTTCTCTTTCCTCCCAGTACCTGGCAAACCACATTCCACTCTGATTTACAAGTATGACTACTCTAGATATCTCATATAAATGGAATCATGCAGTATTTGTCTTTCTATAACTGAATTCTTTTGCTTAAAATAATGTCCTTAAGATTCATCAATGTTGTAGCATATGAGGAAATTTCCTCCTTTTTTAAAAGCTACATAATAATGATTAAATGAAGTAATGGAAAGAACCCAATTAATTGTATGTTTATATTACATTTTCTTTATGTATCAATGAGCATTCATGTTGTTTCTACTTCTTGACTATTGTGAATAATGCTGCAATCAATGTGGGAATGCCAATATCTTTTTGAAGTCCTGTTTTTAATTCTTTTGGATATATATATATATACTGAAGTGAAATTGCTGAATCACATTGTAGTCCTATTTTTAATTTTTTGAGGAACCTCCATACTCTTTTCCATAGTGACTGCAACAATTTACATTTCCACCAACAGTACACAAGGGCTCCCTTTTCCCTGCTCCTCACACATATTTATTTCTTGTCTCTTTGATGGTAACCATTCTGACAAGTGTGAGAGAATATCTCACTGTGGTTTTGATTTGCATTTCCCTGACGATTAGTAGTGTTGAGTATATTTTCATGTCCCTATTGGCTATTTGTATGTCTTTAGGAGAAGTCTATCTGAGTGCTTTGCCCATTTTTAAATTGGGTTACTTTTTTCTAAGCTATTGATTTGTAGGAGTTTCTTATATATTTTGGATATTAACCTCTTATCATATATATGGTTTGCAAATATATTTCCCATTTCACATACTGCTTTCAACTCTGTTGATTGTTTCTTTTCAGTTGAAGCTTTTCAGTTTGATACAGTCCCACTTATTTTTTAACTTGTTGCCTGTGCTTTTGTATTATATCTAAAAATCATTGTCAAATCCCATGTCACAAAGCTTTCCCATTATGTTTTCCTCAAGTTTTACAGTTTTAAGTCTTGTATTTAAGCATTTAATCCATTTTGAGTTGATTTTTGTGTGTAATGTGAGATAAGCGTCCAATTTCATTCCTTTGCATGTGGATATATATAAACACACACACCAGATCTTATTTATCCATTCATCTATTAATAGACACTTTGGGTTGATTCCATATCTTGGCTATTGTAAATAATGCTACAATTTGGGGTGCATATCTCTTTTTGAATTAGTTTTCCTTTATTATGAGTAAATACCCAGTATTAGAATTACCAGAGTACATGGCATTTTTATTCTTAATTTTTGAGAACCCTCCATACTGTTTTTCAGTATTTGCACCAATTACATTCTCAGCAAAAGAGCACAAATGTTCTTTTTTCTCCACCTTCTCACCAATACTTGTTACTTCTGGTCTTTTTTGATACTAGCTATTCTGACTGATATGAATGATATCTCATTGTGGTTTTGATTTGCATTTCCCTGATAATTAATGATGTTGAGCGTCTTTTCATGTATCTGTTGGCTGTTTGTCTTCTTTGGTAAAATGTCTATTCAGGTCTTCAAACCATTTTTTTCTTCTTTTTAAATATAATTTATTGTCAGCTTAGCTAACATAGTGTATACAGTGTGCTCTTGGATTCAGGAGTAGATTCCCATGATTCATCGCTTACATACAACACCCAGTGCTCATCCCAACAAGGGCCCTCCTCAATGCCCTTCACCCATTTTCCCCTTTCCCCTGCCCTCACCATCAACCCTCAGTTTGTTCTCTGTATTTGAGAGTTTCTTATGGTTTGCCTCCCTCTCTGTTTGACACTATTTTTCCCCTTTCCCTCCCCCCATGGTCTTCTGTTAAGTTTCTCAAATTCCATATATGAATGAAAACATGTGATATCTGTCTTTCTCTGACTGCCTTATTTCACGTAGCATAATACCCTCCATTTCCATCCACATTGTTGCAAATGACAAGATTTCATTCTTTCTCCTTGCCTAGTAGTATTCCATTGTATATATAAACCACATCTTCTTTACCCATTCATCAGTTGATGGACATTTCGGCTCTTTCCATAATTTGGTTATTGTTGAAAGCTCGGCTATAAACATTAGAGTACATGTGCCCCTATGAATTGGTACTCCTCTATCCTTTTTCAATCAGAGTGGGATTTTTGGGGGATTAAAATGTATAAGTTCTTTATACATATTGGATACTAAGCCCTTATGGTACATATCATTTGCAAATAGCTTCTCCCACTCTTTATTGATGGTTTCCTTTGTTTTAAAAAAAGCTGATTAGTTTGATGTAGTCCTGATTGTCTATTTTTGCTTTTGTTTCCTATGCCTGACAAAACATGTCCAGAAAACACATCCAAAAGATCTTGGACTTTAAAGAGTTTTATGGTTTCAGGTCTCCCATTTAGGTCTTTAATCCATTTTTAAAGGGTTTAACGTGTTTATTCTTTTTTAAAATTTTTATTCCAGTATAGTCAACATACAGTGTTACATTAGTTTCATGTGTACAATATAGTGATTGAATAGATTTAATATTATTCAGTACTCATCATAAGTGTTATCTTAAATCTCATTCACCTATTTCACCAATCCCCCAATTCACCATCCCTCTAGTAACCATTAGTTTTTCCACTATAGCTAAGTCTTTTTGGCTTAACTCCTTTTTAATTTGTTCATTTATTTTGCTTCTTAAATTCCACATATGAGTGAAATCACATGGTATTTGTCTTTCTCTGAATGACTTATTTCACTTGGCATTATACTATCTAGATCTATCCACATTGTTGAAAATATAAGATGTCATTCTTTTTTATGGTTGAGTAATATTCCATTACGTGTGTGTGTGTGTGTGTGTGTGTGTGTGTGTGTGTGTGTAAAACCTTGGGTTGCAAGTAACTTGTTCTGTGAGTGTTCTGCAAGACAGGCAAACATTTCTAATAAATTTTAACTTGATAAATGAGTAATGTTTTGCAATACAAGTAGTACATGATGCCAAACATCACATGATCACAACTGAGCCAATGGTTCTTCTCTCGCTGCAGGATTGTGGGTGGGGTGATTGTCTCCCATGCTCAGATTCTCAATCTCAGAACATGGTTTTTGACAGAAATCCATGATTTTTCAGGATGTTGAAATGTGCCCACAACTGGCACCAGTGTATTTTTTTTTTGTCACTTCAAAGCACCTATGGACAGTCCTTTGCTTTTCCATACAAGAGTAAGCTTAGGAATGCTTTGCTTCATTCTAGGTCAGGCTGCCTGCAGATACAGACCCTTTCTGCTGCTGACTTATTGCCAGTTACATTAAATACAGTATATGACAAGAGTTTATTAATACCGTACTATAGTCAACATCTGGAGAGCATATACAATGACCCCCCCCCATGCAGAAAAGGTTGAAAAGAAAGTCAGTAAGAAGGAGACAATTATGGTGAAAGTTAAGGAGGGAATCATCAAAAGGTACAAATGAGGTGTGCAAGTGGCTGATATTGCAAGATTTTATAAGAAGTCTACATTGACCATTTGCACAATATTAAAGAAGAAAGACAAAATAAGGGGGATACATGCAGCAAAAGTAGTCATGAGAATATCAAAGCAACGGCTGAGTATTATGGAAGATGTAGAAAAGTTGCTTCTAGCTTGGTTAAATGAGAAGCAACTGGTAGGTGATACTGTGACCAAGAACTTTATCTGCAGGAAGGCAAAGGCCTTGTACACCAACCTCATAAGTAAACTGCCAGATATATCAGAAGAAAACAAAGAAGGCTTCAAGGAAAGCAGGGGATGGTTTGATAACTTAAAGAGGAGAAGTGGCATCAATATTATTGTGAGTCATGGAGAGGCTGCAAGTTCAGATGCTAAGGCAGCTGAGGCATTTGTTACTGAGTTCCACAAGGTCATGGTTTTTGAGTGTTACCTTCTGGAGCAAGTTTTTAACTTAGGGCTTTTTTGGAAAACGATGCCAAAGAGGACCTACATTACAGAAGAAGAGAATGCAGTGCCCAATCACAAGCCCATTAAAGACCATCTCACCCTCTTGTTTTGTGCTAATGCAAATGGGGATTTCAAAGTCAAGCCTGGTGCTCATGTATCATTCCAAGAATCCACAAGCCTTCAAGAAATGCAAGGTGCAGAAGAGCCAGATAAATGTTATGTGGAAGTCCAACCGCAAGGCTTGGGACACTTGTATCTTGCTCATTGAGTGGATCAGCAAGGTCTTTAGTCGCCCAGTGAAGAAATACCTTTTAGTAAAGAATCTGCTACTCAAAGCCTTGCTGGTTATGGATAATGCTCCTACTCATCCTTCAGGCTTTGACTAAAACTTACTGGAGGAATTTGAGTTCACTAAGGTCAAGTTCCTTCCTCCCAACACTTCAATCTTCCAGCCCATAGATCAGCAGGTCATTTCAAACTTCAAAAAGCTTTACGCCAAAGCACTATTTCAGTGATGCCTCGAGTGACCTAAGGAACAAACCTTATCCTCTGAGAGTCTTGGAAAATTATTTCCACATCGTGAACTGCCTCAACACCATCAATAAAGCCTGGGATGGGGTCACCAAAAGAACCCTCAATTCTGTTTGGAGAAAACTGTGGCCTGATTGTGTTCTTAGACATGACTTGAGGGGCTTGCTCATGAACAGAAGCCGCCAGTTGTCCATGAAACTGTGTCCTTGGGGAAGACCACAGGACTGGAGGTGAATGAGGATGACATTCAAGAGCTGGTGGAGAAACAAGGGCAGGAGGATGCCCACTGACAAACTGATGGATCTACATCATGAGCAACAGCAAGAGGTTATGGAGGAGATGTCATCTACAGAAGAGAAGGAGAAAAAGGCAAAGGAATCCCTCACTTCAAATGAAATTAGGAAAATTTGTAAACTGTGGGGAACAGTGCAAAATTTTGTAGAAAAGCACCACTCAAATAAGGCTATAGCACTGTGAGCAATGAATCTGTTTAAAAACAATGCAATGTCACATTTCTGCAAAATCCTCAAAAGGAGGCAAAAGCAAGGTCATTGGATAGGTTCCTTGTTAAAGTTGCATGAAAAAAATTCCAGTGAGCCAATAGATAGCAGTGATTCCATTAGTGATAGTGAAAGTTGTCCTACACAATAACCCTCATCTCTCACCTCCTTCACACCAGTCACAAAGGTTTTCAAAGTAAGTGCAGGTTACTTTGTTTATTTTTCTTTATATTTTGTATTTTCTTTATTATTTTGTAATATATTACAGTATTATAATCATTTTTATATGAATATTTTTGGGTTGTGGAGCAAATAATCTGAGTTCCCATTATTTCTTAAGGGTAAATTCACTTTGATATACAAGTGCTTTGGATTACAAGCATGTTTCTGGAACAAATTATGCTCGCAAACCAAGGTTTTACTGTGTGTGTGTGTGTGTGTGTGTGTGTGTGTGTGTGTGTGTGACATCTTCTTTGTCCATTCATTGATAGATGAATATTTTGGTTGCTACCATATCTTGGCTATTGTAAATAATGCTGCAGTAAACATAGAGGTGCATATATCCTTTTGAATTAGTGTTTTTATATTCTTTGGGAAAATACCCGATAGTGGAATTGTTGGATAATATAGTAGTTCTATTTTTAATTTTTTGAAAAACCTCTATACTATTTTCTCCAAAGGCTGCACCAGTCTGCATTCCCACCAACATTCCACATTCTTGCCAACACTTGTTTTCTTGTGTTTGTGATTTTAGACATTCTGACAGGTGTGAGGAGATATCTCATTGATTTTGGTTTGCATTTCCCTGATGCTTAGTGATATTTAGCATATTTTCACATGTCTCTTGGCCATCTATATGTCTTTTTTGGAGAAATTTCTGTTAATGTGTGTTGAGTTGTGTCAGTCCTTTATATATTTTGGATACTAACACTTTATTGGATATGTCATTTTCAAATATCTTCTCCCATTCAGCAGGCTGTCTTTTCGTTTTATGGATTGTTTCCTTTGCTGCTCAGAAACTTTTTATTTTTATGTAGTCCCAATAGTTTATTTTTGCTTTTGTTTCTATTGTCTCTGGAGACATACCTAGAAAAATATTGCTATGGTCACTGTCAGAGACAGCTTCCTGTTCAGGAGTTTGATAGTTTCAAGTCTTACATAGGTCCTTAATCTATTTGAGTTTTTATTTGTGTATGGTGTAAGAAAGTGGTCCAATTTCATTCTTTTTCATGTAGCTGTCCAGTTTTCACAACACCATTTGTTGAAGAGACCATCTTTTTCCCATTGCATATTCATTCCTCCTTTGACAAAGGTTAATTAATTAACCACATAATTCTGAGTTTATTTTTGCGTTTTCATACTGTTCTGTTGAACTATGTGTGTCTTTTTGTGCCTGTACCATGCTATCTTAATTACTACAACTTTGTAGTATATCTTGAAATCTGGGTTGTGATACCTCCAGTTTTATTTTTCTTTTCCAAGGTTGCTTTGGCTATTCAAAGTCTTTAGTGGTTCCACATAAATTTTAGGATTATTTTTTCTAGCTCTGTAAAAACTGCTTTTTGTATTTTGATGGAGATTGCATTAAATCTGTAGACTCCTTTAGGTAGTATGGATATTTTAATGCTACTGGTTCTTCTGATCCCTGAGCAGCCAATATCCTTCTATTTTTGTGTCATCTTCAATTTCTTTCATCTATGTTTTACAGTTTTCAGAGTAAAGGTCTTTAACGTCCTTTGTTAACTTTATTTTTAGGTATTTTGTACTTTTTGGTATAATTATAAATGGGACTATTTTCTTAATTTCTCTTTCTGCTACTTCATTATTAGTGTATAAAAATGCAACAGATTGATGTATATTGATTTTTTCTTCTTCAACAATACTGAGTTTTTTATCAGTTCTAGTAGTTTTCTAGTGGTGTTTCTAGGGTTTTCTATATATAGTATCATGTCATCAGCAAATAATGACAGTTTTACTTCTTACCAATTTGGATGCATTTTATTTCTTCACTGACTGCTGTGGCTAGGACTCCCAGTATTATGTTGAATAAAAGTGGTGAAAGTAGACATCCTTGTCTTTTCCTGATCTTAGGGGAAATGCTCTTAGCTTTTCAGCATTGAGTGTTATGTTAGCTGTGGGTTTTCATATATGGCCTTTATTATGTTGAAGTATGTTCCCTCTAAACCTACTTTATTAAGGGTTTTTATCATGAATGGATGTTGCACTTTGTCAAATACTTTTTCCACATCTATTGAAATGATCATATGGTTTTTATCCTTTCTCTTGTTGATGTGATGTAACGTGCTGATTGATTTGTGAAGATTAAACTACCCTTACATCCCAGGAATAAGCCCCACTTAGTTGTGATTAATGATATTTTAAATGTATTGTTGAATTCAGTTTGCTAATATTTTGTTGATGATTTTTGCATCTATTCATCAGAGATATTGGCCTTTGTTCTCTTTTTTTGTGGTGTCTTTACCTGATTTTGGTATTAGGTAATACTGGCCTCATACAATAAATTTGGAATTTTTTCCTCATATGTTTTGGAATAGTTTGAGAGAATGTGTATTAGTGCTTCTTCAAATGTTTGGTAGAATTTGCCTGTGAAGCCATCTGGTCCTGGACTTTTATTAGTTGGGATTTTTTGAATACTGATTCAATCTGCTTGCTGGTAACCAGTCTGTTCAAATTTTCTCTTTTGTCTTGTTTTCTATTTTGTCCTGTTTGGGTAGGTTATATGTTTCTAGGAATTTATCCATTTCTATTTGGTAGTATAATTTGTTGGCATATAGTTTTTCATGTTATTCTTTTAGATTGTTTGCATTTCTGTGGTATTGGTTGTTATTTCTTCTCTTTCATTTCTGAGTTTGAGTCCTTTCTCTCTCTCTCTCTTTCTCTCTCTCTCTCTCTCTCTCTCTCTCTCGATGAGTCTGGTTAGAGGTTTATCCAAATTGTTGATCTTTTCAAAGAAACATTTCCTGATTTCATTAACCTGTTTTATTGTTTCTGTATCATTTATTCCTGCTCTAATCTTTATATTTCATTTATTTTGCTGGTTTTGGATTTTGATTATTGTACTTTTTCTAGCTCCTTCAGGTGTAAGATTAGGTTGCTTATTTGAGATTTTTCTTGCTTTTCATTTAGACTTATATTGCTATAAACTTGCCTCTTGGAACTGCTTTTGCTGCATCCTAAACATTTTGGACCATTGTGTTTGCATTTTCATTTGTTTCCATGTAATTTTTTATTTCTTTCATTTCTTTGTTGATCCATTTATTGTTTAGTAGCATGTTATTTAACCTCCATGTATTTGTGCTCTTTCTAGATTTTTTTTTCTAGTGGTTGATCTTTAGTTCCATAGTGTTTTGGTCTGAAAAGAAGCATGATATCACTTTGATACTTTTTAATGTCCTGAGGCTTGTTTTGCGGCCTGTATGTGATCTATTCTAGAGAATGTTCCATGTACACTTGAAAAGAAAGTATATTCTGTTTTAGAATGGAATGTTTTAATATATCTGTTAAATCCATCTTATCCAATATGTCATTCAAGGCTACTGATTATTTGTTGGTTTTCTGTTTGGATGATTTGTCCATTGATGGGGTGTTAAAGTTTCCTTCTATTATTCTATTATTATTGATTAATTCCTTTATGTTTGTTATTACCTGTTATATGTATTTGGGTGCTTTCATATTGGGTGCATAAATATTTACAACTGTCATATCCTTTTACTGAATTGCCCCCTTTATTAATATATAGTGTCTTTGTCTCTTTTTACAGTCTTTGTTTTAAGGTCTATTTTGTCTGATATAAGCATTCCATTTATATTGCTATTTAGCAATATAAGCTAAATAGCATTTATATTGCTATTCCAGCTTTCTTTTGACATCCATTTGCATGATAAATGTTTGTCTATCCCCTCACCTTCAATCTTCAGGTGTTTTAAGCCTGAAATGAGTCTCTTGTAGGCAACATATAGATGAGACTTGTTTTTTTATCTACTCTCTCACCCTGTATCTTTTTTTTGTAGCATTTAGTCCATTTATTCTCAAAGTAATTATTGATAGACATGTATTTATTGCCTTCTGCCTTTTTGTTACTTGTTTTGTGGTTGGTTTTCTATTTTTTTTTCTAATCCTTTCTCTTTCTCTCTTTCATGGTTTAGTGTTTTTCTTGGTGATATATTTGGATTCCTTTCTTTGTATTCTTTGCGTATCTATTAGTGGTTTTTGAAATGTGATTACCATTAGGTTTGTATATATCTTCTACATATAGCAGTCTATATTAAGTTGATGGTCAATTAAGTTTTATCCCATTCTTTACTCCTGTCCTGCCCACATTTCAGGTGTATGATATCATATTTTACATCTAATTTTATGAATCCCTTAACTGATTTTTACCAAAATATTCATTTTTGCTGCTCTTGTGTTTCCTACTTTCATACTGTCACTTATGGTCTTTCCTTCTACTCAAAGAATACAATATATAATATTTCTTGTAGGGCTAGTTTAGTGGTCATGAAATTGTTTAGTTTTTGTCTGAGAAAACTCTTTATCTTGCCTGGTATTCTGAATGATAGCCTTGCTGGACAGAGTACTCTTGGCTGCAGATTCTTCTGTTCTCATATTTTTAAAATATGTCAAGCCACTCCCTTCTGGCTTACAAAGTTTCTGCCGAAAAATTTACTTACAGCTTTATGTGGTTTCTCTTGTCTGTAACTGTCTCTTTTCTCTCACTGTTTTTTTTCCTTTGTCACTACTTTTTGCCATTTAAATTTCTGTGTCTTGGTGTGGACCTGCTTTGGTTGATTTTTGGGGGGCTCTCTGCATCCTCTATCTGGATTTTATATATATTTTGTGTATGTGTGTGTGTGGAGTCTTTAGAATTTTCTATATAGTATCAATTCATCTCAAATAGTGACAGTTTTACTTCTCCCTTACCAATTTGGATGCCTTTAATTTCTTGTCTGATTGCTGCATCTAGGACTTCTAGTACAATGTTGAATAAAAGTGGTGAGAGTGGGTGTCCTTGTCTTGTTCCTATTCTTAGAGAGAAAAGCTCTCAGTTTTTCACTTTTGAGTCTGACATTAGCTATGAGTTAGTCATATATGGCCTTTATTTTGTTGAGGTATGTTCCTTCTATACCCACTTGGTTGAGAGTTTTTATCATAACATGCTGATTTTTGTGAAATGCTATTTGTGCAGCCATTGAGAGGATCATATGATTTTTATTCTATGTTTTGTTCATGTGGGGTGTCATGTCGGTTGGTTTGCATATTTTGAACCATCCTTATGTCCCTTAAATAAATTCCAATTTAGGATGGTGAATGATCCTTTTAATGTCTTTTTGAATTTGGTTTGCTAGTATTTTGTTGGACATTTCTGCACCTATCTTCATCAAGGATATTGGTCTGTAATATTCTTTTTTTTTTGTAATATCTTTGTCAGGCTTTGGTATCAAGTAATGTTGGTCTCACAGAATGAATTTGGAAACACTACTTTCTTTTCTGTTTTTTGGAATAGTTTGAGACGAATAGTTATTAAGTTTGGTAGAATTTCCCTGTCAAGCTATCTGGTCCTGGGCATTTGTGCTTTGTGGACTATTTTGAATACCAATTCAATTTTGTTACTGGTAATTGGTGTGTTCAGATTTTCTATGTCTTCCTGATTCAGTTTGGGAAGATTGTGTGTTTCTAAGAATTTATCTATTTCCTTTAGGCTGTCCAATTTGTTTGTAATCCCATAGTTTTTTATATTTCTGTGGTATCAGTTGTAACTTTTCTTTAACTTCTGATTTATTTGTTTGAGCTTTTTTTTCTTGACTAGTCTGGTTAAACACATCAGTTTTGTTTATCTTTTCAAAGAGCCAGCTCTTAGTTTCGTTGATCTTTTCAAATTTTTTTAGTCTTTGCTTCATTTATTTCCTTTCATATCTTTATTATTTTGGGACTTCTAACTTTAGAACTTTCTTTTAGTTCATTTAGATTGTTTATTTGAGATTTTTCTTGTTTGTTGAGACAAGTCCGTAATGCTATAAACTTTCTTCTTAGAATTACTTTTGCTTCACCCCAAAGATTTTGAACTGTAGTCCTTCCATTTTTATTTCTCTCCAGGTATTCTTTGATGTAATCTTTGGTTATTTGTTTGCCCATTGGTTGTTTAGTACCATATTGTTTAGCTTCCATGTGTTATTGTTTCTTCCAATTTGGGGGGATGGTAGGTGGAAGTCTATTTGTAGTTTTATACAATTGTGGTTAGAAAAGATGCTAGAGGGGTACCTGGGTGGCTCAGTTGATTAAGTGTCTAACACTTGAGTTTGTCTCAGGTCATGATGTCAGTTGTGAGATTGAGCACCACATTGGGCTCTATGCTGAGCACGGATCCTGCTTGGGATTCTCTCTCTCTCTCCCTCTCTCTCTTCTGTCTCTTGCTCACCCTCTTTCTCTCTCTCTCAGAATAAATAAATAAACATTAAAAAGAAAAATTTGCAAATGACATCTCATAAAGAGTTAGTATCCAAAATCTATAAAGAACTTAACAAACTGAACACCAAAAAACAAATAACCCTGCTAAGAAATTGGAAGAAGACATGAATAGACACCTTTCTAAAAAAAGACATCCAGATGGCTAACAGACACATGAAAAGATGCTCAACATCACTCATCATCAAGGAACTACAAATCAAAACCATTATGAGATACCATCTCACACCTGTCAGAATGGCTAAAATTAACAACACAAAAACAACAGGTTTTGGTAGGATGTAGAGAAAGGGTAACACTCTTCCACTGCTGGTGGGAATATGAACTGGTGCAGCCACTCTGGAAAACAGTACAGTGGTTACTCAAAAAACTAAAAATAGAACTATCCCATGATCCAGAAACTGCACTATTAGGCTTTTATCCAAAGGATAAAAAATACAGATTCAAAGGAGTACATTCACCCCAATGTTTATAACAGAATTATTAACAATAGCTAAACTGTGGAGAGAGCCCAAATGTTCATCAACTGATGAGTGGATAAAGAGGATGTGGTATATATACACAATGGAATATTATCCAGCCATCAAAACAATGAAATCTTGCCATTTGCAATAACATGGATGGAGCTAGAATGTATTATGCTAAGCAAAATAAGTCAATCAAAGAAAGAAAATATCATACAATTTCACTTATGTGTGTAATTTAAGAAACAAAACAGATAAATGTATGGGAAGGAGTAGGGAGAACAGAAAGATAAACAAACCACAAAAGTCTTAATGATAGAGAACAAACTGAGGGTTGATGGAGGGAGGTGGATGGGAGATGGGCTCGATGGATGATGGACGTTAAGGAGGGTACTTGTGATGAGCACAGGGTGTTGTATGCAAGTGATGAATCACTGAATTCTACCTCTGAAACCAATATTTCACTGTATGTTAACTCACTATTTTAAAAGAGAAAAAGAAAACAAAAAGACAAAAGAAAAGATGGGAGATAGGCTTCCAGTCTTACATTTATTGGGACTTGTTTTGTGGTCTAATATGCAATCTGTCCTATGGGTAGTTCCATTTAGACTTGAAAAGAATGCTATTCTGCAGTTTTCAGTTGGAATGTACTGTATATATCATGAAATCCATTTGGTCTATTGTGTCATTCAAAGACACCTTTCCTTACTGATTTTCTGTCTGGATAAGTAAGTATTGTCCCCTCATATCACTGTATTATTGTCAATTTCTCCCTTTATGTCTGTTAATATTTGCTTTATATATTTAGGTGCTTCTTTGTTGAGTTCATATATATATTTACAATTATTATATACTCTTGTTGGATTGATCTCATTATCATTATGTAATGCCCTCTTTGCCTACTGCTTACAGTCTTTGGTTTAAATCTATTTTGTCAGGTACAAGTATTGCTACTTCAATACTTTATTGTGGCTTTTAATTGCATGGGATATCTTTTTCTATCCCTTCAATCTCTGTCTGTATATCTTTAAGTCTGAAGTGAGTCCACTGAAAGAAGCATATAGATGGGTCTTGATTTTTTATCCTTTAGTTACCCTTTGTCTTTTAATTGGGGCATTAGTAGTTATGTAAAGTAATTATTGATGAGTATGTACTTATATTTTATTTTATTTTTTCATAATGATAAGTATACTCTTTAATCCCTATCGCCTATTTCTCCCATTTCCACCCCCAACCTCCCCTCTGGTAACCAACAATTTGTTCTCTATAGTTAAGAGTCTGTTTCTTGGTTTGTCTCCCTTTATTTCCCTTTGCTCATTTGTTTTGTTTCTTAAATTCTACATGTGAATGAAATCATATGATATTTGTCTTTTTATGACTGACTTATTTCACTTAGCATTATACTCTCCAGCTCTAGTCATGTTGTTGCAAATGGGAAGATTTCATTCTTCTTTATTGCTGAATAATATTTCAATATGTATATATGCCACATCTTTTTTATCCATTCATCTATCAATGGACACAGGCTGTTTCCATAATTTGGCTATTGGAAGTAATGCTGTAATAAACATTGGGGTGCCTGTATCCCTTTAAATTAGTGTTTTTGTGTTTTTTGGCTAAATTCCCAGTTGTGCAATTACTGGATTGTGGGATAGTTCTAATTTAATTTTTTAAGAAACCTCCATACTCTTTTCCCCAATAGCTGAACCAATTTGCATTCCCATCAATAGTGCAGGAGTGTTCCTTTCTCTCTACATCCTTCCTAACACCTGTTGTTTCCTGTGTTGTTGATTTTAGTCATCCTGACAGGTGTGAAATGATATCTCACACTTGATTTGCATTTCACTGATCATGAGTGATGTTGAACATTTTTTCATGGGTCTGTTGGCCATCTGTATGTCTTCTTTGGAGAAATATCTGTTCATATCTTCTGCCCATTTTTTAATTGGATGTTTTGTGTTTTGGATATTGAGTTTTATCCGTTATATATTATATATTTTAGATAGTAACACTTTTTTGGATATGTCATTTGAAAATATCTTCTTCCATTCAACAGGTTGCCTTTTAGTGTTTTTGACTATTTCCATTACTGTGCAGAACCTTTTTATTTTGATGTAGTGCCAGTGGTTTATTTTTGCTTTTATTTCCCTTGCCTCAGGAGGCATGTCTAGAAAAATGTTTCTATGCCAACATCACAGACAATATTGCCTGTGTTATCTTTGAAAATTTTCATTGTTTCATGTCTCACATCTAGGTCTTTAATCCATTTTAAGTTTAATTTTGTGTATGGTGTGAGAAAGTGGTCCAATTTCATTGTTCTGCATGTAGCTGTCCACATTTCCCAACACCATTTGTTGAAGAGACTTTTTCCAATTGTATATTCATTCCTCCTTTGTCAGTGATTAATTTGCCATATAACTGTGGGTTTATTTCTGGGTTTTCGCCTCTATTCCATTGACCTATGTGTCTATTTTTATGCCAGTCCATACTCTTTTAATTACTACTGCTTCATAACAGAACCTGAACTATGGAATTGTGATACCTCCAGTTTTGTTTTGCCTTTTCAAGATTGCTTTGGCTATTCAAGGTCTTTTGTGGTTCCACACAAAATTAAGGATTGTTATAATTCTATAAAAAATGTTTGGTATTTTGATAGGGATTGCATTAAATCTTTAGATTGCTTTGGGCATTGTAGACATTTTAATAATATTGTTCTTCTGATCCAAGAGCATAGAATGTCTTTCCATTTCTTTGTCATCTTCAATTTCTTTTATCAGCATTTTATAATTTTCAGAGTACAAGATTTTTACCTCTTTAGTTATGTTTATTCCTAGATATTTTATTGGTTTGGTGCAATTGTAAATGGTATTATTTTTCTTATCTTTCTGTTGCTTCATTAATGATGTGTAAGAATGCAACAGATCTCTGTACATTGATTTTGTATACTACACCTTTACTGAATTTATTTATCAGATCTAGCAGGTTTTTTGTATTTGGTGATATCTTTAGGGTTTTCTATATATAGTATTATGTTATCTGCAAGTAGTGAGAATTTTACTTCTGTCTTATATTTTATTTCTTTATGTTGTCTAATTGCTGTGTAGGACTCCCAGTATTATGTTAAATAAAAGTGGTGAGTGTAGACATACTTGTCTTTTTCCTGATTTTAGGGGAAATGCTCTCAGTTTCTCACTATTGTGTATGATGTTTGCAGTGGCTTTTTCATGTAAGGTCTTTATTATATTGAGATATGTTCCCTCTAGATCCATTTTCCAGAGGATTTTCATCTTGAATGGATGTTGTACTTTGTCAAATGCTTTTTCTGCATCTATTGAAATGATCATATGATTTTTATGCTTTCTCTTATTGATGTGACATATCAAGTTGATTTATTTGCACATGTTTAACTGCCCTTCCATCTGGGAATAAATCTGACTTGATTGTTGTATATGATTTTTTAAAATGTTGTTGGATTCAATTTGCTAGTATTGTTTTGAGGAATTTCACACCTATATTCATGAGAGATTGGCCTGTAGTTCTTTTTTGTGGTGTCTTTATCTGGTTTTGATATCAGGTTGATACTGGCATCATAGAAAGAATTTGGATGTTTTCTTTCCTCTTTTATTTTTGGGGATAGTTTAAGAAGAATGAGTATTAACTCTTCTTTAAATGTTTGGTAGAATTTGCCTGTGAAGCCATATGACCCTGGGCTTTTGTTTTTTGAAAGTTTTTTTTTTTATTATTACTGATTCAATTTCATTGCTGGTGATTGGTCTGTTCAAATTTTCTATTTCTTCCTGCTTTACTTTTGGTAACTTATATGATTCTAGGAATTTATTCATTTCTTTTAAGTTGTCCAATTTGTTGGAATCTAGGTTTTCATAATATTTCATAACAGTTGTTTGTATTTCTGTGGGGTTGGTTGTTATTTCTCCTCTTTCATTAGTAATTTTGTTTGTGTCCCCTTTCTCTCTCTCTCTTTCTCTCTCTCTCCTTTCTTTCTTTTTCTTTGAGTCTTGCTAAAGGTTTATCCATTTCATTGATCTTTTCAAAGAATTAGCTCTTGGTTTCATTGATCTGTTATATTGTGGGTTTTTATTTTTTATTTATTTTTTTTGGTTTCTATATTATTTATTTCTGCTCTAAACTTTAATATTTCCTTCCTTTTGCTGGCTTTGGATTTTTTTGTTGGTCTTTTTCTAATTCCTTTAAGTGTAAGGTTAGGTTGCTGCTTTGAGATTTTTCTTGCTTTTGAGGTAGGCTTATATTGCTATAAACTTGCCTTAGACCTACTTTTGCTGCATCCCAAAGATTTTGGACCATTATGTTTTTATTTTCATTTGTTTTCTTTTTTTTTCCCCAATATATGAAGTTTATTGTCAAATTGGTTTCCATACAACACCCAGTGCTCATCCCAAAAGGTGCCCTCCTCAATACCCATCACCCACCCTCCCCTCCCTCCCACCCCCATCAACCCTCAGTTTGTTCTCAGTTTTTAAGAGTCTCTTATGCTTCTTGCACTGTTGGTGGGAATTTTCATTTGTTTTCATGTAATTTTTTATTTCTTCTTTGATTTCTTGGCTGACCCATTCATTATGTAATAGCATGTTATTTAACCTCCATGTATTTGTGCTCCCTCCAGATTTTTTCTTGTGGTTAATTTCTAGTTTCATAGCATTGTGGTCAGAAAGATGCATGGTATGACTTCAATTTTTAAAAATTTGTTGAGACTTGGTTTGTGGTATAATATATGATCTGTTCTGCAAAATGTTTCATGTGCACTTGAAAAGAATGTATATTCTGTGTTTTAGGATGGAATGTTATGAATATATCTGTTAAATCCATCTGGTATGTGATTCAAGTCACCATTTCTTTGTTGGTTTTCTATTTGGATGATTTGTCCATCAATTTAAGTGGGATGTTAAAGTCCTCTACTATTATTGTATTACTATTGTTTTTTTTTATGTTTGTTATTAACTGTTTTATGTATTTCAGTGCTCTCAAGTTGGGTGCATAAATATTTACAATTTTCATATCCTCTTGTTGGTTTGTCCCCTTTATTATTACATAGTGTCTTTCTTTGTCTTTTTTTACAGTCTTTGTTTTATTTTATTTTATCTTATTTTATTTTATCTTATTTTATTTTATTTTATTTTATTTTATTTTATTTTATTTTATTTTTTAATGTTTGTTTATTTTTGAGAGAGAGACAGACAGAGACAGAGCATGAGTAGGGGAGAGGCAGAGAGAGAGGGAGAAACAGAATCCAAAGCAGGCTCCAGGCTCTGAGCTGTTAGCACAGAGCCTGACATGGGGCTCAAACTACAAGGTCATGACCTGAGCTGAAGTCAGACACTTAACAAACTGAGCCACCCAGGCACCCCAGTCTTTGTTTTAAAGCCTACTTCATCTGATACAAGTATTGCTCTACCAGCTTTCTTTTGACATCTATTTGCATAATAAACGTTTGTCTGTCTCTTCACTTTTAATCTGCAGGTGTTTTCAGGTTTGAAATTGAGTCTTTTGTAGGCAGCATATAGGTGGGTCTTTCTTTTTTATGCATTCTATCACTTTGTGTCTTTTGATTAGAGCATTTAATCCATTTACATTCAAAGTAATTATTGATAGATATGTATCTCTGGCCATTTTGTTAACTGGTTTTTGTGATTGCTTCCATAAATTTTCTTGATCCTTTCTCCTCTTTCTCTTTTTCATAGTTTGTTGGCTTTCTTTAGTGATATACTTGGATTTCTTTCTCTGTATTCTTGAGCAGGAACTAATGTGGGCAGGCTAGTGGGGGGATGTTGACCCTCAGCCGAGATGGCTTCAGTGACCTGCCTCACCTGCTGTGGTGGCACTTGTGGGAAGGGCTTGTCCCTTGCATAGCTGGCTGAGCCTTGCTGTAGCCACTGTTGTTTTGCTGGTGGGTATAGCCAGCCTTCAGCCCAGCTGTCTACAATGACCTTCTGTGACTGCTACAAGCATGCTAATGTGTAGGGTTCGTTCCTCCCCTCCACAGGAGTCACTTTGGACGGATACCTGTCACAGCTGGGACTGCCCATCAGATATCATGGGATGGTAGATACCTTGTGGGGGATGTTGGTCCTGACAGAGATTGCTACTATATGTGGAAGGGTAGAAAACACTTTGAAGGGACACTTGCTGGGTGGGTGGGTTGAGTAGGATGGGTCTACAGGGAAATACTAAGGCAGGGAAAGTGGTGCTAGCAAGGTAGATGGAAAGTTTCAAAACTGGCTCTTGCAAGCATCTGGCTAGCTAGACGGAAAAAAAATGCAAGAAGAAATGGTGCCTACCAACACTTCCATTTCCAGGAAAAGTCCCTGCAGGTACCTGCCCCTCCAGCACATGCCCTAAATCAATAAATCATCATGTACTACCTAGCTTCTTTTCAAATTACTACTTCTGTTATGGGCTTCAGGCCTAGTGAAAAAGTGTTCTGGTTCTTTAAGTGTAAATCCTCATTTCCTATGGCCCTCTGGCTCTCCTAGAATTAAGCCCCACTGCTTTTTAAAGCTCCCAGTTAAGCACCCCTGATTTTCAAAGGCAGACATTATGAGGACTTGCCTTCCTAGTTTGGGACCCCAGGACCAGAGGTGCCCAGTGTGCGGCTTAATCCCCTCACTCCTCCATGCTTATGATCTCCTGCTTGCTTGTAGATAGCAGTGACAGAGGTTTGGTTCCCAACTGTCCCTTCCCCTCCTACCCTTTTTGGTGCAGCATTCTTTATGAATTTAGCTGTGGAAGATCTACTTTGCCAATCTCAGATCATTTTCAGAGTGAGCTAAAATAATATATGGTTATTGCCTTGGTGTGTCCATGGGAAGGGGTAAGCTCAGGATCTTCCTACTCTGTCATCATCTTTTCCCTCCTTTATGGTACCTTTGTTATCTTCCTTGTGTTGCTCTTGATCTCAGAAGAAAAGCTTTTAGTTTACCATTGAGTATGATGTTAGTTGTGGGCTTTCTTATATGGACTTTATTATATTGAGATAATACCCTTCTATTCCTGTTTGTTGAGTGTTTTTATCATGAAAGGGTGTTCAACTTTGTCAAATGTTTCTTCTGAATCTATTGAGATCATCAGGTGATTTTTACCCTTCATTCCGTTAATGTGGTGTATCACACTGATTTTCCTATGTGGAATCGTCCTTGCATTCCAGGGATAAATCCCACTTACTCACGACATGATCTTTTTAATGTACTGTTGATTCAGTTTACTGTTGTTTTGTTGAGGATTTTTATATTTCTGTTCATAAGGAATATTAATGTATAGTGTTCTTCTTGTGTCTGTGTCACTTGTGTCAGCGCAATGTTGGCCTGATAAAATGAGTTACAAGTGTTCTTTCCTCAATTTTTGTAAGAGTTTGAAAAACATTGGTATTCATTCTTTAAATATTGATAGAATACTTAAGTGAAAGCTGATCTTTATCCCTGATTAGTGACTCAATCTTCTTATGAGTTATAGATCTATTCAGATGTTTTATTTCTTCTTGATTCAGTCTAGGCAGGTAGTATGATTCTAGGAATTTATCAATTTTTTACTAGGTCATACAATTTATTGGCATATAATTGTTCATGGTAGTCTCTTAAAACTTTTCTTTTTTATTTCTGTGGTACAGTTGGCATTTCTCCTCTTTCTTTTCTGGTTTTATTTGAGTCCTTTCTCATTTTCTCTTAGTCTAGCCAAGAATTTGTCAATTCTTTGTCAATTTGTCAATTTTATTACCTATCATGTGATCTATCCTGGAGAATGTCCTGTGTGCACTTGAGAAGAATGTATATTCTGCCTTCTGCCTCTGTTAGGTGGAATGTTCTGTATATATCTGTTAGGCTCATTTTATCTGAATGTAATATAAGACAGCTTTTTGCTTTCTGTCTGTATGTTATATCCACTATTGAAAGTGGGGTATCAAAACCTATAATTATTGTGTTGCTGTCCATTTCTAACCTTCAGTTTTCTCAGGGTTTCCTTCATATTCTTGCCTACTCTGATGTTGGTAGATATATATTTATAATTGTTGTATCTTTATGTTGAATTGACCCTTTCTAATTACACAATGTACTTCTTTGTCTCTTGTGAAATTTTGTGAAACTTTTTGACTTAAAGCCTATTTTGTCTGTTATAGATTAGACTGTTCCTGCTCACTTTTGTTACTATTTGCAAGGAATGTCTTTTTCTATGCTTTCACTTTTGGCCTATGTGTGTCCTTAAATCTAAAATGAATCTTTTGTAGAAAGTTATAACTTAATCATGCATTTTTGTTCATTTAACATCTCTATATCTTTTGATTAATGAGTTCAATTCATTTACATTTAAAGTAATTACTAATAGGGAAAGACTTATTAAGGCCATTTTGTTATTTTTTTTCTTTCTGTCCTATAGCTTTTTTGTCCCCTTTCCCTCTTTCTATCTCCCTTTGTTTTTCATTGACTATTTAACAGTGACATACTTTGATTCTTTTCTCATTTTCTTTTGGGTATCTTATTTTTTTAATGTTTAGTTTTGAGAGAGAGAGAGACAGAGAGAGAGAGAGAGAGAAGAGGTACAGAGAGAAATGGAGACAGAGGATCCAAAGAGGGCTCTGTGCTGACAGCAGAGAGACCAATGTGGGACTTGAACTCACAATCCATGAGATCATGACCTGAGCCAAAGTCAATTGGTCAACTGATAGAGCCACCCAGGTGCCCCACAAAGGTATTTTCTTTGTGCTTACAGTGAGTTTTATGTAAAATATATTTATAGAATTCTGTTTTAAAGTGATAATAGTTTGACTTCAATTGCAAATTTGTTTTATTTTACAAATTTAATATTCAAAATTTGTGTGTTCTTTTTTTTTGCCATGAGCATGTATTATTTTAGTAACTAAAACAACCCATAAAGCTGTTCGCATTTTTAGAAGTAAACTAGTAAAGTGCTATACAGCCATATGAGTAATCCTTGAGAAGACAGATAATGTAAGTAAGAAACAGGTCACCTTTGTGGCTCCCTTTCCCCTACAGAAAGTTCTAGGAGTGATTTTAGGTCTAAAGTAGAAGTTAAAGGGGAAAACTTGAAATGTTTCTACTAGTGCTAACAAAGAAGAGAAGAGATCCAGAGATAAGGAGGCAGATGAGGGAAAAAAACAAAGAAATGATACTTCTCTGTCTACTTGTATTAACTGAGAGGATGATAGAGAAACATTGTTTCTAGAAGTCCACTGCCCTGTATGAGATGAATAATTCTTCAGAATTATAGGATCTGATCAGGCTTCTAAGAACTAGTCATTTCTCTTTGGTTGAAAGGACTGAAGTTCCAGAAGCTAGAATGCAAATAAAAGATATTTCAAGAGTCCCAGCTTCCAAGTTCTCTAGGATTTCATTCAATCCAATTTGTGTTACATATGTAGCAGTTTTAATTATTTACTTTCAGAAGATGAAAAATGAGTAAACTTAATGGTTCCTATCCATATAGAATTTAATCACAAAGTTTACCAAAATTTCTATTTCCTGTGATAGATGTCATATGCCCACAGAGAAGCCAGCAGAGACAAATAAATAAAATAAAACGATTTTTAAAGACCCACATTCATAGCCCTTTGTATGGGTATCTTGAAAGTTACCCTGTGCACTCGTATCTTTTCAGGATGATTTATCAGGTCTGAGCTCCATGTATACGACAGCCCATCACTAAGGCAAATAGTGTTATTTTCTAGTTGAAGAATATATGACATAGTTCTTAAAATGGAGAATTACGTATCTTTCTTACTGAAATTACACAAGAAGAAATTTGTGGAACAGACTACGACATTCTGTTAGCTATTTCATCCAAAATGTCTAAAATGCAGGTGAACTCGAATTAATCTTTCTACCTAACTAATCTAGATAAAAGATGTGGCAGAGAAATGAAACATTCACACAATCTAATGCTTTATAATAATTTAGTTTAAGACAAGTTTCAATATGATGTTTCAATTCCTCAGCAACCCAAAGCTAATTTTAAAAACATGAGACATGCTTATGTGACAAAAGAGAAAAATCTAGCAAGGTTTTAGCCTGGGAAATTAAGAAGGAGACAGCACACAACCTGATATTTTCAATTAACACCCTATATGTTTCTTCAATCCCATGACCTGCCTGAAATTAATGAAACCTTTTCTACATCCTGCCTCAATTTGTATGAATCAGTCCATAGTGTGAGAAAGAATAGAGTGAACAAACTCTTCTCCCTGGTCACTGGCACTGATGTAAATATCACAAAGTCATGAAATAACAAACACAGGAAAAATAGCATACACCACATGAAAACATTGCTATGGAGATTACACAAAAGAAAGCTGAATTTAGGTGGATTAAGTAAAAAGCTTATTTAAAAGACTGTTTTTCACTCAGATCAAATTATAATGGCTATGATTAATTCCTTTTTTTTCTAAATAACTTCCTTGCACCCCATCCCAAAACATGATTCCTGTTGCAGACTTCTTATAACCCAAAGGAAAAAAAACCTATTGATCACTGTTTTTGCTCAACTCTAATTATAACTGGGAAAGTACTTGCACCAAGTTAAAATCTCCTATGTCCACACTGTATGCACAAATATCAGAGAGGGTTATTAAAATAGATTCTTCTCTAATAATCTTTGTAGATGGTTTAATCGCACATTCTGTGTTTTTAAAACAAAATCTCAGTCCTAGTCACATCTTTTAACACTTGCAGGGGGGTGAGAGGTGGGGAGAAATGACAATATTTGAATTTGAAGTTGATTTTATGATGCCTATTGAATCTAAGCCAAAAACAAAGCCCAAAAAAACTTTACATGATAATACAATTCAGAAAAATAATCTTGTTTTTAAAATCCTTACCTTAAAAAAGAATAAAATAGGGGTGCCTAGGTGGCTCAGTTCATTAAGCATCCAACTCTTGATTTCAGTTCAGGTTATGATCTCAGAGCTTGTGAGTTCGAGCCCTGCATCAGGGTCTGTGCTGACAGTGTGGAGCCCACTTGGGATTCTTTTTCCCCCTGTCTCTCTGCCTCTCCCCCACTCATGGTCTATCTGTCTCTCAAAATAAATAAACATTAAGAAAATTTTTTAAGAATAAAATATTATTTTTCTTTTTATCTATCCAACTTGTATTTCTGGTGTAATTCATCATAAAGATTTTATGGACAGCTTTGAAAAGAATTGTTCTTATATATATTTATGCATTGAATAAGAATGATCACTTCATTACTGAAGTGCTTGCATTACTGATCATGAGGTGCACAGTGGTTTATTCTTGCGCATATGACACAATTCTGTGTGGTAATAACACTTATTGTGAGATGTATAGGGAAATAGAATGTAAACAGAGCACCAAAGCAAGGTGAAAAGTTTTGACTGATGTTTTAAAGAAGACAGAATCTATGAAATGGAGAAATAGACAATGTCCATTACTAAATGCTGAAGGAGGCAAGTTCTTGCATGATGTGGAAGGCTTCACACCATCTCAGGTTAAGTTCACACAAAGAAAAATTCCTGAGAAAACTCTTACACTCCTTCTATTTTTCTTATGTTTACCTCCCCCCTTACTACCCTCCAACAGTTCAGTTGTTTTCTCAATACAAGCTCGAGTCCATCCTTTCCCTTCGCTTCCAACTTGGAAATATTTGGGGGCACTGGAATGGCTCAGTTGGTTAGGCGTCTGATTTCAGCTCAGGTCATGGTCTCAAGATTTGTGAGTTTGAGCTGAGCGATGGGCTATGCGCTGACAGCCTGGGGCCTGTTTCAGATTCTGTGTCTCCCTCTCTCTCACTGTCCTTCCCTTGCTTGTGCTCTCTCTCTCTCTCTCAAAAATAAATATATAAACATATTTATAAAAGAAACATATCATTTCCCCCAGTTAATAATACTTTTCCACTTCATTTTATTGCTCTTTCTAGTTATCAATCAATAGCACCCTTTCTTTTTTATTCCAAACAATCTAAACAAATGCCCCCAATTCCTGACTTATTTTCATCTTAATTTCTCATATTCTGACTCTTGCCCCTACGTAACCAATATACTACCATCATTGCCAATGACCTCTTCAACTTGCCAAGCCCCATGACTTTCTGTCAGTACCATTGTTCTTTCTGGAGTATATTTGATCCTCTCTTTGATACATATTTGACACCCTTATCTGATACATATTTGAGACTCTAATGGAAACATTCTTCTCCCCTGGTGTTTTAATTTCATTATCTTCCCCCAGTCCTATAATTAATCCATCTCAGTATGTTCCTCCTCTTTTTAATAGAAGTATTCGTTATAATTATAAAAATTAAAACCTGTATTTTATGGCATTTTATTTTTTTAAAAAAGTGAGGACTATAAGAGACAAAACAGATGAACATAAGGGAAGGGAAACAAAAATAAAATAAAAACAGGGAGGGGGACAAAACAGAAGAAACTCATAAATATGGAGAACAAACTGAGGGTTACTGGAGGGGTTGTGGGAGGGGGGGATGGGCTAAATGGGTTAGTGGCACTAAGGAATCTATTCTTGAAATCATTGTTGCACTATATGCTAACTAATTTTGGGTGTAAATTTAAAAAAATAAAAAATAAAACAAGAATGAAAAAATAAATAAAATAAAAAAGTTTACTTTTGAGAGAGAAAGAGAAACAGTGCATGTGTGAATGGGGGAGGAGGCAGAGAGAGAAGAAGAGAGAGAATCCCAGCAGGTTCTGTGCTGTCAGCACAGAACCCAATGCAGGGCTGGATCTCACAAACCGTGAGATCATGACCTGAGCCAAAATCAAGAGTCAGTTGCTTAGCCAACTGAGCCCCACAGGCGTTTTAGTAAGTATATACAATACACGGTTATTTGTTTGCCTTATTTGACTCTTAGATGTTCTTTATATTGCCTTACTTCCTCACTGAGCTTAAATGTACTTAAGATTTTAACTTAAACTTTTAAGTTTCAGCCATAAAACTGTTGAGATTAGAATGCAAAACTACCTCTCCAGCCCAGATCTACTATGTCTACTCTACTTATTTCAACTATTTTCAAAACACTTCTGTCTGGAAATTTGTTTACAAGCTCAAATTCAGAGCATCCAAATGAAACCTATGTTACTTTTTTACCCAATGTGCTCTACCTGCAGGAAAGAGAGAATGGAAGATAAGCAATAATCTTCGACTACCTTATTCTATCTCTAGCTTTGGAATTTCCAGTGCAGTAATAGGTGATATGAGAAAGGCAGCCCCAACTGCTTCTTGTCAATCCATTTTTCCTCATCCCTGTACTGAGACAAGGGCCATTAAGCATAGAACAGCATACAATGTGGATAAACATCCCAAATACCTGATATTAATCCAATACAAGTGGACTTGATCCTCAAAATAAACAAACAAATTAGCTTGGTAAACAGAGTTTGGGAAGGATGGCTTCAGAGACAGATATCCCTAGAATTGGCTTTCAACAAATTAAATGGAGTTTCTAAAGTGAATGGAGATGTTTGAAGTGGGTTAAATCATTAGAAAAAAAACCTGAAGCTTAAAGAATAGTGGGTTATGTTTGATTCAAACCCACTAGGAGCATCACCCAGACAAATAACAGGACAAAGTGCAGTGAAGATCTGCCACCAAAACTGAACTGTTATGAGAATGCAGACACATATATACACTTAAAAACTTATCTGTAGTTCTCTATTAGGAAGGTACTGATAAGGAATACTGAACTAGAAAAATACAACTAGCCAGTCTGGGGCAGGGAGTCAGATTTCTTGACCAAGAAACATGCTCTAATGCCAAGATAAAGATCTGACAAATTATTTTTCATAGGTATCTCTGCTTCCATAATATATTTTTATTATTATATTCAGAAATGCAGAATATGATCAGTGTATATGGTGTAGACCTGCAGTTTCCTCACTTTTTCCTAAGTGGATTTTTTAACTGAAAATCCTTCCTTCTTTCCTTCCTCCCTTCCCCACTCCCTTCTTCTCTTCCTTCCTTCCTTCCTTCCTTATTTCCTTCCTTCCTTCCTTCCTTCTTTCCTCCCTCCCTCCTTCCCTCCATTCCTCATTCTCTCCCTCCCTCCCTCCCTCCCTCATTTCATTTTGGTGTAGTTGATTCAGAATGTTATTTTGTTAGTTTCAGGTATACAACAGTGATTCAACAATTCTAAACCTTGTGCTATGCTTACCACAATCTGTCACCATGCAATGCTACAAAAATACCATTGACTATATTCCCCACACTCTACTTTTTTTCCCATTACTTTAAAAAAGGTCTTTATTTATTTTGATAGAGAGAGAATGACCATGAATTTGGGGGAAGGGGCAGAGAGAGAGAGGAGAGAGAATCCTAAGCCAGGCTGTATCTCATGAACTATGAAATTATGACTTGAGCTGAAATCAAGAGACCAACACTTAACTGACTGAGCCTTCAGGGACGCTTCCCCATGAATTTATTCATTCCATAAGTATAAGCTTGTACCTCACATTCCTTTTCATCCATTTTGCCAGTCTCCCAACCACCTCCCCTCTGATAACTATCAGTTTGTTCTCTGTGTTTATAGGTCTCTGTATTTATATGTTTGATTCTACTTTTTGTTAGTTTATTCATTTTTAAACTTTTTAAGTTTTATTTATTTCAAGAGAAAGACAGTGTGAGTGGGGGAGGGGTAGATAGAGAGGGAAAGAAAGAATCCCAAGTAGGCTTCATGCTCCCAGTGCAGAGCCCAAGAAGGGTTTGAACTCATGAATCCATAAGAACATGACCTGAGTTGAAACCAAGAGTCTGATGCTTAACTGATTGAGCCACCCAGGCACCCCTAGTCATTCGTTTTTTAGATTTCCTATTTAAGTGAAACCATATGGTATATGTCTTTCTGACATATTTTACTTAGTATAATATCCTCTTAGTATAATATCCATGTTGTCACAAAAGGCAAGATCTCATTATTTTTAATGGCTTAGTGATATTCCATTGTGTGTGTGTGCACATACACACACACATAGTACACACACACACACACACACACACACATATCTCTTCTTTACTCATTTATCTATCAATGGACATTTTGATTACTAAGTGTCTTGGTGTGGACCTGCTTTGGTTGATTTTGTTGGGGGCTCTCTGCATCCTGGATCTGGATTTTATATATATCTTGTGTGTGTGTGTGTGTGCGTGCACGCGCGTGTGTGGAGTCTTTAGAATTTCCTATATAGTACAATTCATCTGCAAATAGTGACAGTTTTACTTCTCCCTTACCAATTTGGATGCCTTTAATTTCTTGTCTGATTGCTGCATCTAGGACTTCTAGTACAATGTTGAATAAAAGTGGTGAGAGTGGGTGTCCTTGTCTTGTTCCTATTCTTAGAGAGAAAAGCTCTCAGTTTTTCACTTTTGAGTCTGACATTAGCTATGGGTTAGTCATATATGGCCTTTATTTTGTTGAGGTATGTTCCTTCTATACCCACTTAGTTGAGAGTTTTTATCATAACATGCTGATTTTTGTGAAATGCTATTTGTGCAGCCATTGAGATGATCATATGATTTTATTCTATGTTTTGTTCATGTGGGGTGTCATGTCGGTTGGTTTGCATATTTTGAACCATCCTTATGTCCCTTAAATAAATTCCAATTTAAGATGGGAATGATCCTTTTAATGTCTTTTTGAATTTGGTTTGCTAGTATTTTCTTGGACATTTCTGCACCTATCTTCATCAAGGATATTGGTCTGTAATATTCTTTTTTTTTTTTTGTAATGTGTTTGTCAGGCTTTGGTATCAGGTAATGTTGGTCTCACAGAATGAATTTGGAAACACTACTTTCTTTTCTGTTTTTTGGAATAGTTTGAGACAAATAGTTATTAACTTTTCTTTTAAGTTTGGTAGAATTCCCCTGTCAAGCTATCTAGTCCTGGGCATCTGTGTTTTGTCGAGTATTTTGACTACCAATTCAATTTTGTAAATAATGCTGCAATAAACAAGGGTGCATGTATCTTTTTGAATTAGTGTTTCCACTTCTTTGGGTAAATGTCCAGTAGTAGAATTATGGAATCATATGGTAGTTCTATTTTTAATTTTTGAGAAAACTCCATACTGTTTTCCACAATGACTGTACCAATTTACATTCCCACCAAACGTGTGCAAGAGTTGTTTTTCTCTACATCCTTGTCAACACTTGTTATTTCTTGTCTTTTTGATTCTAGCCATTCTTACGGGTGTGAGGTGATATCTCATGTGCTTTTGATTTGCATTTCCCTGATTATTAGTGATGTTGAGCATCTTTTCATATGTCTATTTGCCATCTGTATGTCTTCTTTGGGAAAATATCTGTTGATGTCTGCTGCCCATTTTTTAAATAAGAATATTTGATTTTTGATCTATAAAGAGCTCACCAAACTCCACACCCGAAAAACAAATAACCCAGTGAAGAAATGGGCAGAAAACATGAAAAGACACTTCTCTAAAGAAGACATACGGATGGCCAACAGGCACATGAAAAGATGTTCAACGTCACTCCTTATCAGGGAAATACAAATCAAAACCACACTCAGATAGCACCTCACGCCAGTCAGAGTGGCCAAAATGAACAAATCAGGAGACTATAGATGCTGGAGAGGATGTGGAGAAACGGGAACCCTCTTGCACTGTTGGTGGGAATGCAAATTGGTGCAGCTGCTCTGGAAAGCAGTGTGGAGGTTCCTCAGAAAATTAAAAATAGACCTACCCTATGACCCAGCAATAGTGCTGCTAGGAATTTATCCAAGGGATACAGGAGTACTGATGCATAGGGGCACTTGTACCCCAATGTTTATAGCAGCACTCTCAACAATAGCCAAATTATGGAAAGAGCCTAAATGTCCATCAACTGATGAATGGATAAAGAAATTGTGGTTTATATACACAATGGAATACTACGTGGCAATGAGAAAGAATGAAATATGGCCTTTTGTAGCAACGTGGATGGAACTGGAGAGTGTGATGCTAAGTGAAATAAGCCATACAGAGAAAAGACAGATACCATATGGTTTCACTCTTATGTGGATCCTAAGAAACTTAACAGAAACCCATGGGGGAAGGGAAGGAAAAAAAAAAAGAGGTTAGAGTGGGAGAGAGTCAAAACATAAGAGACTGTTAAAAACTGAGAACAGGGGCGCCTGGATGGCTCAGTCGGTTGGGCATCCGACTTCGGCTCAGGTCATGATCTCGCGGTGCGTGAGTTCGAGCCCTGTGTCAGGCTCTGGGCTGACAGCTCAGAGCCTGGAGCCTGTTTCAGATTCTGTGTCTCCCTCTCTCTCTGACCCTCCCTCGTTCATGCTGTCTCTCCCTGTCTCAAAAATAAATAAACGTTAAAAAAATTTAAAAAAAAACAAAAAACTGAGAACAAACTGAGGGTTGATGGGGGGTGGGAGGGAGGGGAGGGTGGGTGATGGGTATTGAGGAGGGCACCTTTTGGGATGAGCACTGGGTGTTGTATGGAAACCAATTTGACAATATATTTCATATATTAAAAAAAAAGAATATTTGATTTTTGGTGTTAAGTTATAGAAGTTCTCTATATATTTTAGATATCAATGTTTTATTGGATATGTCAGTTGCAAATATTTTCTCCCATTAAGTAGGTTGCCTTTTGTTTTGTTGATTGTTTCCTTCATTGTACAAGAGCTTTTTACTTTGATGTAGTCCCAATAGTTTATTTTTGCTTTTGTTTCCCTTACCGAGGAGACATATCTAGAAAAATGTTGCTATAGCTGATATCAAAGAATTACTGCCTATGTCTTCTAAGAGTTTTATGGTTTCAAGTCTCACATTAGGTCTTCAGTCCATTTTGGATTTATTTTTGTGTATGGTGTAAGAAAATGGTCCAATTTCATTCTTTCACATGTAGCTGTCCCGTTCTGTGGAAGACTGTCTTTTCCCCATTGTATATTCTTGCCTCTTTTGTCATACATTAGTTGATTATATAATTGTGGGTTTATTTCAGGGGTCTCTTCTGCCCAATTCATCTGTCTGTACAATATTGTTTTAATTTTACAGTTTTGTAATATATCTTGAAATATGCGATTCAGTTTTGTTCTTCTTTCTCAAGATTTGGCTATCAGGGAATTTTATAGTTCCATAGAATTTTAAGATTATTTGTTTTAGTTCTGTGAAAAATTGATATTGATATTTTGATAGGAATTGCATCAGATATGTAGTTTGCTTTGAGTATCATACACATGTTAACAATACTGGTTCTTCCAATCCATGAACATGAAATATATTTTGATTTGTTTGCATCATCTTCAATTTATTTGATCAGCGTTTTATAGTTTGTGGAGTGAAGATCTTTCACCTCTTTGGTTAAGTTTATATCTAAGTATTTTATCTTTGGAGTAAATGAGATTGTTTTCTTAATCTTTCTACTACATTTTTAGTGTATAGAAATACAACAGATTTCTGTATATTAATATTGTATCCTGCAACTTTACTGAATCCACTTATCAGTTCTAGTAGTTTTTGCATGGGGTCTTTAGGAATTTCTACATATGGCATAATGTCATATACAAATAGTGAAAATTTTACGTCTTCCTTATCAATTTAGATGCCTTTTATTTCTTGTCTGATTGCTGTGGCTAGGACAAAAGTATATTTCTAACCCACAGAGGAAGACTCTGGGAAAGCATGTTGTTGTTATGTGACCCACCTTGTTCATCAGAGTTGAGAGAAACTGCTATAGACAAACCTTTTTACACATAGTTGTCACACACACACACACACACACACACACACACACAATTTATAAATGGTATATTAGGTTCCATGAGGAAGTAGAGCTAATGTATCTGTAATCTACATCTAGCAAAGTGTTCCATATATAATAGGTATTTAATGAACCGTGTTTTGGCTATCTAGGCATTTTAGAAGGCAATAGAAGCACAAGTAATGCTGTATATAAAGGCAGAGAGGTAGGAATGTGGGGGCTCTGTGTTGGAACATTGATTAGTAGCTCCATGATGAATGGGTGGTGGTATTGGTGAAGGGGTGTAATAAAAGAAGAGGCTCCAGTTTCCAGATGTTGCCACCTTAGTAAAGGAATTAAGAATTATAAACCATGGACTACAACATTTGGAACTGTGAAAGATTTCTTAACCTCTGTTGTGCATTATCTCAAGCTGTGCCTGTACTATAAATGCCTTAAAATGCAAAAAGCCCATGTTCTTGTGTTCAGAAACATTGACAAAGGGAAGAACTTAGACCATAGCCTATCTGCAAACACTCTTTGAAATAGGGGGAGAAAAATCCAGATGGAGAGAGTGGGAAGGAATAGATAAAGAGGAAAATCAAGTAAGCTAAACTCCTGTAGCCAGTAGAAATTTTTTAAAAAGCTAAGCACAAAGTCTTTTGGGCCTAAAATGTCATCCTGGGGCCTAACACTTCCAGGGGAGTTTTCTCCTGCACAAGGGTCAGTAAATGGAATTTAATGGAATGTCAGTAAATGGTCAGGGAGCTCTGGAGCACAGAAAGGCATTCAGAAGTCTAGATTTAAAATTACCTACTCTATTGTGAAGGCAATAAGGGTAAAGAGAGAAAATGAAGTAAAGTGGACAGGGACAGAACCTATTTTCAAGGGATTGGATAGATGAAAAACATACACACACACACACACACACACACACACAGGAAAGGCACCTTCAAAAATAGAAAAAATTATATAGGCACAGGAGCCCAAGGACAAAGAATGTTCCAGGTTGTAAAAAATGATCAAGTATCAAAGAATGCCACGAAAAACTAAAGGACAGGAACTAAGAACAGTCAAGATGAAGGTCATTGGCACGACCCTGTATATCTCTGGCATGTGAAAAGCAAGTCAAAGAGAGAAAGCGTAGGTAGAGTCAGGTGCAGATTTTATGGGAAACAACAGATCTTGCACAGAGAGGTACAGTTATCTTGCTTTCTTGAGGGATATGGATAAATATATGCCAGAATCTTAACTCACATTAAAAAAAATGCTTAGTTGGTCCTTGGTAATCATGGAATTGATGTAGCTTATCTTAAACCTGAACTATAAGGCCCACTACAATGAAACCCCAAATTTCACCCTTACCTCTGTTACCTTTTTTCACTCTTACTGGAACTCTTGACTGCATCAAAAAGGGACTACTCACTTTTTGAAAAAGTAACTTGTACTTTCCACCTCAAGCCTGTGATCTCACTGACCTACCCAAAGTCTTCTACTATAACTTCCCTCATCCTCTAAAGTCTGATTTTAATTTAATTCCTTCAAGAAGTATTTGGCATAAAGCCTAAGAACACCTGAGCTCCACAGTCTGACTGGCCTCCATCCTGGTTCCACTGCCTACTAAATATATGACATGACCTTTATCAAGATGCGTAATGTCACTGTGCTTCCTTATCTTCCCCTGTAAAATGGGAATAATAGTACCTTACTCTTAGGGTTGTAAGGCTTATGTGAGACAAAACATATAAAACACTTAGAACAGTGAATAGCATATAATAAGCTTTCAATAAATGTTAGCTCTTGATAATCATGAGCCTTCTTTAATCACCCTATTTGGAAGTTATCTTATCTTCCTTTTTCATTCTTTTAAGCAATATGGTCTGGTCTATTTACTTGGTCATTAAGTTTTACTACTTGAGATTTTCAAATATCATTTCTTTTGCCTATGTTTGCTTTCTCTTTTTAATTGGATTACAAGATCTTTGAGGAGAGACACTATGTCTCATAACTCCTTATGTCTCAGTACCTAGAATATCCCTTTGCCATACATAAATGCTTAAAAATACTTAGATGATCTATTTCTAAGTCATCTGTAAAAATCCAAAGTCAGACTTTATTAGGGAACTGCATAAATATAATTTTCTATATAAAAAGACTCTTGAACATCTAAGAATATTATTCATATATTCAGATTTGTAATGTAAGTAACTTTCACAAAACTAATAACAAGAAGAACTTGTAAGTATGTGTGTATGAATATATATATTCATGGATATATATAATACGGCATGTGGTTCAGAGAACTGAACCACTAAGAGCTGACTATAGCCCAGAAAATCAGAAAACAAACTTTAAATCTTATTTTCCTCTTGACTACTTCTTATAAATACTACTTGAAGTAACCTTTATACACTGAGAAATACGAGAAAGACAATGTCTTTTAGCAGATTTTATTCCATCATTGCAAGTTTGTGAGGTAAAACAATAGTATCATTGAAAATCATATACAATGCAAAGATATTGTCAGGGGCTATCATTATGAAGCCATTTTGTCTTTCTAATAGGTGGCACAGGGATGGTTGTGGGAGAAAGGTGGTGAGCAGCCCTATCGAATCCATCCCCACAGTCGGGAGATTTGAGGGCCCAAAGAGTCAGGAATGGCTTCAAGACTTCAGGGTCCAAAGTTCTATTAACCTGTTCAGAGCCTCTGCAGTTGCCTTTCCTCTTTACCTCCCAGTGAAGTAGTTTGAATATTTAGGACAATTCTGCAAATCATATAGATTAGGAAGCTGAGGCTGAGAGTAAATAATTTACCCAAACACATCTTTGTAAAGATTGTACCTAAAATTGCCATATTCAAAACCAACTCTCTTTCCCCTGACCAGCACATTTTGTTCCTCTAAAATCCTGGGTTTTTCCAATGTGCAATGTCACTAGTAACATCTTCAAATTAAGAGAAACTTGAGTTGTCAAAGTTTGGATATGCTCCCATCCATACTTTTGTGAAATCTAATCTAAATTGAAGGTAATGATGGTAAAATCTTTACTGTTCTCTTGTTATCCACATACCTGACACTAAGTATAGTTAGAAGTGCTCTTCCTACTTTAGGGACATTGTCTAATTAACCCTCATATTCTGTGAGGGAAGTATATATTGCCTCCATTTTACAGATGAGGATTTAGGTTCACAGGTAGAAGATGGAGAGCCAGAAATTGCTATGTAGTCTACCAGTCCCACAAACTGTTCTTAACCAAAGTTATTCTGCAAACACAGCCAGGGAAATTTCACTACAGTTTCTGTGAAATGGAACAATTGCTATCCTTCTCTTCAAAGTGAAATTTTTTGTTGTGATAGAATTAGTGTCCACAATATATCAAGTTCATCAAGCTACATGCCTGATGGCTAAACTGAAAGAATGATCTTTTTTCCTTTATTGAGAACTTCTGTTTTCTCAAAGACTTTGAGAAAGAAAGAAAGAAGAAAGAAAGAAAGAAAGAAAGAAAGAAAGAAAGAAAGGGAAGGGAGGAGAAGAGAAGAGAAGGAGAGGAGAGGGAAGGAAAGGAGAGGAGAGGGAAGGAAAGGAGAGGAGAGGGAAGGAAAGGGAGGGAAGGAAGGAAAGAAAGAAAAGAAAGAAAGAAAGAAAGAAAAGAAAAGAAAGAAAAGAAAAAAAGGAATAAAAAATGAAAAAGGAAAAGAAAAGGAAAAGAAAGGAAGTAATCCAAACTGAACTCTGGATGAAGGTGATCAAAATAGCTAGAGAAATTTCCATGAGTAGAAAGTGCTACAGACCTTGGGTATTTCCTGGCCTGGGTCTAGAAATTTAGTGCTTCAAGTTAAATATTGAGGCAAGCATCAGAATCCAAAATCAAGAAATAAGCTGCCAGGAAGTCTCTGGAACTGCCCAGAACTTTCTAATCAGACCCAATAATGTTTTCTGCTGTACTCAATCTCCTATCTATTAAGTTTATAATAGCTATGTTAGTGTAATTACTGGGTGACAACTCCCTGGCAAAATAGATAAAGAGGAATATTCTTCCTTTACCTCCCAATATTGCTGGGAAGGAAGTAATTAAAAACTTAGGCCTTTGTACACATAAAGTATCCATACACTAGGAGACATTTAGTACAATAGTACAGAGTACAATATGCAATCTCAAAATAAATGTACTAATAATAAATAAACTAAATGATCAAATATCGTCACCAATAATGGGACCTCAAGTACCTCATGATATCATGCTCTGAAGACACAGCATCACCTGCATAGTACTCCTGACCAGTCATTTTTGCTTTGTTTCCCTTGCCTCCTGAGACATGTCTAGTAAGAAATTGCTATGGCTGAGGTGAAAGAGGTTGTTGTCTGTTTTCTCCTGTAGTATTTTGATGGTTTCCTGTCTCACATTTAGGTCTTTCATCCATTTTGAATTTATTTTTGTGTATGGCATAAGAAAGTGGTCTAGTTTCATTCTTCTGCCTGTCGCTGTCCAGTTTTCCCAGCACCGTTTACTGAAGAGTCTTTCTTTCCATTGTATACTCTTTCTTGTTTTGTTGATCATATATTTGTGGGTCCATTTCTGGGTTCTCTATTCTGTTCCATTAATCTATGTGCCTTTTTTTGTGCCAGTACCATACTGTCTTGATGATTACAGCTTTGTAATACAGCTTAAAATCCAGAATTGTGATGCCTCCAAATATCGTATGATTTCTCTCATATGTGGAATTTAAGAAATACAATAGATGAACATAGATGAAGTGAAGGAAAAATAAAATAAAAACAGAGAGGGAGGAAAACAATAAGACACTTTTAAATACAGAGAACAAACTGGGGGTTCCTAGGGGGAAGAAGGGGAGATGGGCTAAATGAGTAATGGGCATTAAGGAGGGCACTTGTTGGGAAGAACACTGGGTGTTATTTGTAAGTGATGAATCACTAGGTTCTACTCCTAAAACCAATACTACACTGCATGTTAACTAACTTGAATTTAAATAATGTTTTTAATGGAAAAAAAAGAAACAGACTAGTAATGCAAACTGAAGGACATTTTGCAAAACAATTAGCCAAGATTCAAGACAAATGTCAATATTATGAAAGATGAAAATAAATGTATAGATACATAAATAATTAAATAATGACTATGAAATTTATCTAAATTTAAAAAACCAAAGAGAAATGAAAACTAAATTAAATATGTGATCCTCCAGTGGATTCTAGATTTGTTTTTGTAGAACCATTTGTTTATTTTATTTTATTTATTTAACATCTGTCATCGTACAAAGTTACTACAATATTATTGACTATATATCCTATGTTGTATTTTTCCTCCCTGTGAATTGTTTATTTTATAACTGGGAGTTTGTACCTCTTAATCCCATTCACCTATTTTACTTACCCTCCCACCCCACTAATCTGTCAATCACTGGTTTGTTCTCTATATTGATAAGTCTGTTTCTTTTGTTGTTATTGTTTTGTTCATATGCTCTGATTTTTAGGTTCCACATATAAGTGAAATTATATGGTATTTATCTTTCATTATGTGACTTATTTTACTTAGCATATACCCTTTAGATGCATCCATGTTGTCACAAGTGGCAAGATCACTTTTTTTTATGGCCACATAATATTTTAGTGCATGCATGCGTGTGTGTGTGTGTGTGTGTGTGTGTGCATGTGGTGTCACATTTTTATTCATTCATTTATTGATAGACATTTGGGTTGCTTCCATATCTTAAGTATTGTAAATAATGCTGCAATAAGTATAGGGGTGCAAATATCTTTTCATTTTTTTTCCTTTGGGTAAATACCCAGAAGTGGAATTATTGGATTGTATAGCACTTCTGTTATGAGTTTTTCAAGGAAACTCCCTATTGTTTTCTGTAATGGTTGTACCAATTTACATGACCACCAACAGTGCATGAGGGTTCCTTTTTCTTCACATCCTCACCAATACTTGTTATTTCTGGCCTTTTTTATATTAGCCATATGACTGGTGACAGGTTTTCATTTCCATTTCCCTGATCATCAGTGTTGAGCATCTTTTCATGTGTCTGTTGGCCATCTGTAGGTCGTCTTTGGAAAAACGTCTATTCAGATCCTCTGCAAATTTGTTATTGGATTATTTTGTCTTTTTATTTTTGTTTTGAGTTTTATGAGTCCTTTATATATTTTGAATATTAGGCCATATTGGGTATATCATTTGCAAATACCTTCTCACATTCAGTAGGTTGCCTTTTATTTTGTTGCTGATTTCCTTTGCTGTGTTGAAATTCTAATGTTGATGGATAAATGAGCAGCCTTGGTAAGTTGTGTTGGAGTAATGTATTTCATTTAACTCATTTATTCAATAAATTGTATTAAGTGTCCATCATATATTAGATATTGTGCCAGACTGAAAATATAAAAATCAATCAATCATAAATTCTGCCCTCATGGGGCTTACTTTCTAGCTCAATTTATAGGACATCAGCCTCCAATACCATACTTCCTTATGTTCTGTAGCAATCTTAAATTATCACATTTTCTCATGAGACAAAGTTCTAATGAGACCAAATTCTAAGATTAAAGAAGTTGTTGGCAGTGACTTAATATAGTAATACCTCAGAGATACTGTATGTTGGGTTTCAAATCACCACAATAAAGCGAATATCTAAATGAAGTGAATCAAATTATTGGGGGGAGGGTGTCTGGATGACTCAGTTAAGCATATGACTCTTGATTTTTGACTCAGGTCATGATCCCAATGTTTTGGGATCAAGCCCCACATTGGGATCCATGTTGGAGGAGCTTGGCATGGAGGCAGGCATGGAGCCTGCCTAAGATTCTCTCTGGAAAGGGTCTATCCACTAAGAAGATCTAATGTGCCCCTAATGTGAGAGCACCCAAATATATAAGTCAATTAATCACAAACATAAAGAAACTCATTGACAATACCATAATAGTAGGGGACTTAAGCACCCCACTTACAGCAATGGGCAGATCATCTAAGCAGAAAATAAGTAAGGAAATGGCTTTGAATGACACACAGGACCGGATGGACTTAATAGATATATTCAGCACACTTCATCCTAAAGCAGTGGAATACACATTCTTCTCGAGTGCACATGAAGCATTCTCCCGAACAGATCACGTACTGGGACACAAATAGGCCTTCAACAAGTACAAGAAGATTGAGATCATACCATGTATATGTTCAGACCACAACGCTATAAAACTTGAAATCAACCACAAGAAAAAATTTTGAAAAACAACAAATAATTGAAGATTAAAGAATATTCTACTAAAGAATGAATGGATTAACCAAGAAGTTAAAGATGAAATTAAAAAGGACATGGAAGCCAGTGAAAATGATAACACCACGGCCTAAAACCTCTGGGATGCAGCAAAAGTGGTCAAAAGAGGGAAGTATATAGCAAACCAGGTCTTCCTAAAAAAAGAAAAAAGGTCTCAGTTACACAAATTTACACCTTAAAGAGCTGGAAAAAGAACAGTAAATAAAACCTCAAACTGGCAGAAGACAGGAAATAATAAAGATTAGAGCAGAAATCAATGCTATCAAAACCAAACCAAAACAAAACAAAACAAAACAAAAACCATAACAGATCAATGAAACCAGGATCTGGTTGTTTGAAAGAATTAACAAAATTGATAAATCCCTAGCCAGTTTGATCAAAAAGAAAAAGGAAAGGACCCAAATAAATAAAAGCAAGAATGAAAGAGGAGACATCATAACCAACACAGCAGAAATACAAACAATAATAAGAGAATATTATGAGCAATGATATGCCAATAAATTGGGCAATCTGGAAGAAGTGGACAAATTCCTAGAAACATGTAAACTACCCAAAATGAATCAGGAGGAAATAGAAAATTTGCACAGACCCATAACCAGTAAAAAAAAAAAAAAAAATTGAATTAGTAATGAAAAAACTCCCCAAAAACCAGAGTCCAGGGCCAGATGGCTTTCTAGGGGATTTCTATCAAGTATTTAAAGAGTTAACACCTATTCTGTTGAAGCTGCTCCAAAACATATAAATGGAAGGAAAATTTCCAAACTCATTCTATGAGGCCACCATATCCTTGATTCCAAAACCACACAAAGATCCCACTAAAAAGGAGAACTACAGACCAATTTCCTTGATGAACGTGGATGCAAAAATTCTCAACAAGATACTAGCCAACTGGATCCAACAATACATTAAAAGAATTATTCACCATGATCAAGTGAGATTTATACCTGAGATCAGGGCTGGTTCAATATCTGCAAATCAATCAATGTGATACATCACATGAATAAAATAAAGAACAAGGACCACATGATCCTCTCAATAGATGCAGAGAAAGCATTTGACAAAACACAGCATCCTTTCTTGATAAAAACCCTCAAGAAAGTGGGGATAGAATGATCATACCTCAAGACCATAAAACCCATACACAAAAGACCCACCATTAATAACATCCTCAATGGGAAAAAACTGAGAGCTTTCCCCCTAAGGTCAGGAACATGACAAGGATGTCCATTCTCACCATTGTTATTCAACATAGTATTGGAAGTCCAAGCCTCAGCAATCAAACAACACAAAGAAATAAAAGTCATCCAAATCATCAAGGAAGAAGTCAAACTTTCACTCTTCGCAGATGACATGATACTCTATATGGAAAACCCAAAAGATTCCACCAAAAAACTGCTAGAACTGATCCATGAATTCAGCAAAGTCACATGATATAAAACCAATGCACAGAAATTGGTTGCATTTCTATACACAAATAATGAAGCAGCAGAAAGAAAAATCAAGGAATCAATGTCATTTATAATTGCACCAAAAACCATAAAATGCATAGGAATAAACCTAAACAAAGAGGTGAAAAATCTATACACTGAAAACTATAGAAAGCTTATGAAAGAAATTGAAGAAGACAAACAAAAAAGTGGAAAAATATTCCATGCTCATGGATTGGAAGAACAAATATTGTTAAAGTGTTGATACTACCCAAAGCAATCTACATATTCAATGCAATCTCTATCAAAATAACACCACCATTCTTCACAGATCTAGAACAAAAAATTTTTAAATTTGTATGGAACCAGAAAAGACCACGAATAGCCAAAACCATCCTGAAAAAGAAAACCAAACCTGGAAGCATTACAATTCTGGACTGCAGGATGTATTACAAAGCTGTAATCATCAAGACAGTATGATACTGGCACAAGAGCAGACACTCAGATCAATGGAACAGAATAGAGCACCCAGAAATGGCCCCACAAACATGGCCAGCTAACATTTGACAAAGCAGGAAAGAATATCCAATGGAATAAAGACAGTCTCTTCAGCAAGTGGTGCTGGGAAAACTGGACAGAGACATGCAGAAGAATGAACCTGGACCACTTTCTTACACCATACACAAAAATAAACTCAAAATGGATGAAAGACCTAAATGTAAGACAGGAAGCCATCAAAATCCTCTAGAAGAAAGCAGGAAAAACCTCTTTGACCTTGGCCGCGGCAACTTCTTTTCAACACGTCTCTGGAAGCAAGGGAAACAAAAGCAAAAATAAACTATAGGGACCTCATCAAGATAAAAGCTTCTTCATAGTGAAGGAAACGATCAGCAAAACTAAAAGGCAACCAACAGAATAAGAGAAGATATTTGCAAAGACATATCAGATAAAGGATTAGTACCAAAACCTATAAAGAACTCATCAAACTCAACACCCAAAAATCAAATAATCCAGTGAAGAAATGGGCAAAAGACATGAATAGACACTTCTCCAAAGAAGCCATCCAGATGACTAACAGACACATGAAAAAACACTCAACATCACTTATCATCATGGAAATACAAATCCAAACCACAATGAGATACCACCTTACACCAGTCAGAATGGCTAAAATCGACAACTCAGGAAACAACAGATGTTAGTGAAGATGTGGAGAAAGCGGAACACTTTTGCACTGCTGGTGGGAGTGCAAACTGGTACAGCCACTCTGGAAAACAGTAATGAGGTTCCTAAAAAAATTAAAAATGGAACTACCCACAACCCAGCAATTGCACTACTAGGTATTTATCCAAAGGATACAGGTGTGCTGTTTTGAAGGGGCACATGCACCCCAATGTTTATAGCAGCACTATTGACAACAGTCAAAAGTATGGAAAGAGCCCAAATGTCCATCAACAGATGAATGAATAAAGATGTATATATATTCGATGGAATATTACTTGGCAATGAAAAAGAATGAAATCTTGCCATTTGCAACTACGAGGATGGAACTAGAGGGTATTGTGCTAAGCAAAATAAGTCTGTGAGAGAAAGACAAATGTCATATGGTTTCACTCCTGTGAAATTTAAGATACAAAACAGATGAACATAAGGGAAAGGAAGCAAAAATAATATAAAAACAAGGAGTAGGACAAAACATAAAAGATTCTTAAATATAGAGAACGAACTGAGGGTTGCTAGAGGGGTTGTGGGTGGGGAAATAGGCTAAATGGGCAAGGGACATCAAGGACGACACTTGTTGGTATAAGCACTGGGTGTTATATAGGGGGTGAATCACTGGATTCTACTCCTGAAACAATTATAGCACTATATGCTAACTAACTTGGATATAAAAATTTTTTTAAAAGATTCTCTATCTCAATCTGCCCCCTCTCCCCTGCTCACATGTTTCTCCCTCCTCCCCCTGCTCAAAAAAAATGAATTTTTTGGTTTTCCAGTGCATATAAAATGTATGTTTATACTTTAGTCTATTAAGTGTGCAATCACTTCATGTCTAAAAAAGTGTATATAACTTTATTTAAAACATCTTATTTTCAAAATTCAAAAACACTTTATTGCTAAAAACTATCACCTGAGCTTTCAGTGCAGTGTAATGTCATTGCTAGGGGGTGTTCTTGCCTCAGTGTTGGTGGTTGCTGATTGATCAGGGTGGTGGTAACCCAATATTGGGTGGTTTGGCAATTTCGTAAAATAAGGCAATGATAAAATTTGCTGCATCGATTGGCTGTTCCTTTCACAAAGAAATTTCTTTGTAGCATGTGGTACTGTTGGATAGCATTTTACACACTATAGAACTTCTTTCAAAATTGAATTCAATTCTCTCAAACCCTATTGCTGCTTTATCAATTATGTTTATGTAATATTTTAAATCCTTTATTCTCATTTCAATAATCTTGACAGCATCTTCACTAGGAGTAGATTGCATCTCAAGGGACTATTTTATTTGTTCATCCATTACAAACAACTTTGCATCCATTAATGTTTTATTATTAGGTTCCAGCAATTGAGTTACATCTTCGGGGTCCACTTCTAATTCTAGTTCTCTTGCTGTTTCTACCACAACTTCAGTTACTCCCTCCACTGAAGTCTTGAACTCCTCATCTATGGGATTAGAATCAACTTCTTCTAAACCCCTGTTTATGTTGACAGTTTGATCTGTTCCCACGAATGACAAATGCTAATAGCATCTAGATGAAGCTTTTCCAGAAAATTTTCAATTTACTTTGCCCAGGTCCATCAGAAGAATCACTATGTATGGCAGCTGTAACCTTACAAAATGTGTTTCTTAAATAAGACTCGAAACTCAAAATTACTCCTTGGTTCATGGGCTACAGAATGGATGTTGAGTTAGCAGGCATGAAAACATGGATCTCTCTATACATCTCCATCAGAGCTCTTGGGCGACCAGGTGCATTGTCAATGAGCAGTAATATTTTGAAAGAAATCTTTTTTTCTAAGCAGGAGGTCTCAACAGTGGCTTTAAAATATTCACTAAACCAGTTATAAACAGATGTGCTGTCATCCAGTCTTTGTTGTTCCATTTAGAAAGCACAGGCAGAGTGAATTTAGAATAATTTTAAGGGCCCTGTGGTTTTCAGAATGGTAAATGAGCATTGGCTTCAACTTAAAGTCACCAGCTGCATTAGCCCCTAACAAGAGTCAGCCAGTGTTTTGAAGTCTGGAAGCCAGGCATTGACTTTTCCTCACTGGCTATTAAAGTTCTAGATGGCATCTCCTTCCAGTGGAAGGCTGTTTCATGCACCTTGAAAACCTGTTGTTAGATGTAGCCACCTTTATTACCTTAGCTACATCTTTTGAATAATGTGCTACAGATTCTACATCAGCACTTGGTGCTTCACCTTTCACTTTTATATTATAAAGATGGATTTTTCCCTTAAGCCTCATGAACCAACCACTGCTGGTTTTACTTTTCTCCTGCAGCTTCCTCACCTCTCTCGGCCTTCATAGAATTGAAAAGAGTTAGGGCCTTGCTCTGAATTAGGCTTTGGATTAAGAGAGTATTATGACTTGATCTGCTTTCTAGACCACTAAAACTTTCTCCATATCAGCAATAATACCGTTTTGTTTCTTAATATTTATAAGTTTTCTAGAGTAGTATTTTAAAATTTTCTCTCACATTCGCAACTTGGCTAACTGGCACAAAAGGCTCAGCACCCCTGTATCTATTGCAGCATTATTCACGATAGGCAAGATATGGAAACAACCCAAGTGTCTATCAACTAATAAATGAATAAAAAAGTTATATATCATATATATATATACATATATATAAATATATATGTATAAAAAATGTATATGCCATTAAAAAACTAAAGAGATCTGGCCATTTGTGACAACATGAATGATCCTAGAGGGAATTATGTTAAGTAAAATAAGTCAGACCAAGAGATTAATACCATATGATTTCATTTATATGTAAAATCTAAAAAACAACAAATAAGGAAAGCAAAAACAGATCCATAAATCCAGAAACAAACTGGTAGCTGCCAGAAAAGAAGGAGGTGGGAGATGGGCAAAATGGATAAAGGGGAATAGGAGATACAGGCCTCCAGTTATAAAATGATTAAGTCACAGGGATAAAAGGTACAGCATAAGGAATATTATAAATGCTGTTATAATTGTGTTGTATGGTGATGGTAACTACGCTTGTGGTGAACATAGCATAATGTATCATATGTAATTGTTGAATTACTATATTGTACACCTGAATATAATATGACATTGTGTCAATTATACTTCAATAAAAGAAGACTAGAGATAACCATAACAAATATAAAAATAATGAACAAGTTTGAAGTATTGCAAGAATTACTAAAAGTGACACAGAGGCAAAAATTGAGAAAATGCTGTTGGGAAAATTATGGTGATAGACTTGCTTGATTGAGTTGCCACAAACCTTCAATCTGTAAACAAATAAGCAAAAACCCACAATATCTATGAAGCACAAGAAAGCAAAGCACCATAGAAGGAGGTATGTCTGTAGATACTCAGCATCCATTTCTATCCTTCCCCTTTTCCTTTTTATGAGCTTTCCCATGGGGGAAAAACTACAATAGATGTAGAAAACTACTGTCTTCATTCCTCAGACATCTTGATGGCTAGAGCTATAAATGCAAATTAATTTCTGTTAGTTAGATGTACCCTCATGAGATCTGGAAGGTAGAAGAGAATTAAAGACCAATTCCTCCTAACTAATGTTGTCAACAATGGTTATGGGGATAGTGGCAGTTGTGGTGACTGGACTCAGCTTCCCAGTGTCTGGTGATTGGCTTTATTTTTTGTCAAGTGTCAGTTGTCGAGACAGTGGTGGTGGTGGCTGGGAGACAGAAGCATCTTCCAGAATCCTGGATTGCAGCTATAGTGGTATTTCCTTAAAGTCATTGGTTGAGTTACCTATTAAACCCTGACTCAAACCCTTCCAACAACTTTGTGAATTTTTAATATCCATTTTAATATCCTTTACTGTTTGAAATACATAGGGAGTATTCTATTTCCTGAACAAAACTGTAGGGAAAAAAAAAACTATAACCAAAGATACTCTACCCAGAAAGATTATCACTTGGAATATAAGGAGACAGAGTTTCCCAGACAAACAAAAGTTAAAGGAGTTCATCACCACTATACCAGCATTACAAGAAATGTTGAAGTGAATTCTTTAAGTGGAGAGTAAAGGCCATTACTAGAAATAAGAAAATTGTGAAAATCACCATTCACAGTTAAAAAAGACATATAATAAAAGTAGTAATCACCTCTAAAACCAGTATGAGGGTTAAAACACAAAAGTATTAAAATCAATTATATCTACCAAAATTAGTCAAGAGGATATACAAATTAAAAGGTGTAATATATGACATAAATAAAACATGGAAGGGGAAGTAAAAATTACTGCCTTTAGAATATGCTTGAATCAACTAAGTGAAATTCAACTTAATATAGACTGCTATACACATAAGATGTTATATATGAACTCAATGGTAACCCCAAATCAAAAACCTATAATAGATACACATTTTATTTATTTATTTATCCATCAGTGGACACTTAGGTTATTTTCACATCTTGGTTATTGTAAATAATGCTGCAGTGAACATTGGGGTGTACATATCTTTTTGAATTAATGTTTTCACTTTCTTGAGAGAAACACCCAGAAACCCAGAGTGTAATTGCTAGATCATATGGTAGTTCTATTTTTAATTTTTTGAGAATCCTCCATACCGTTTTCCCACAGTGGCTGCGCTAACATACACTCTCTCCAATAGCGCACAAAGGTTACTTTTTTTCCATACCTTTACGAACATGTGTTACTTCTTGTTAATAGCCATTCTTACAAGTGTGGGGTTATATTTCATTCTGGTTTTGATTTGCATTTTCCTGATGATTAGGTATGTTGAGCATTTGTTTTGTACCTGTTGGTTATCAATATGTGACTTTGGAAGAATGTCTATTCATATCTTCTGTCCATTTGTTAATTAGATAATTTATTTGGTGTTGGGTTGCTAAGTTCTGTATATATTTTGGATATTGATCCTTTATAAAATATAGCGTTGCAAATATCTTCTCCCATTTACTAGGTTGCCTTTTCATTTTGTGGATGGTCTCCTTCACTGTGCAGAAGCTTTTTATCTTGGTATAATCATTCTTGTTTATTTTTGCTTTTATTTCCCTTATTTGAGGAGACATAGCCATAAATATGTTGCTAAGTGTGATGTGCAAGGGATTATTGCCTATGCTTTCTTTTAGGAGGTTTATGTTTCAGATTTCACATTTAGGTCATTAATCTATTTTGAATTTATGTTTGTGTATGGTGTAAAAGTGGTCTAGTTTCATTCTTTTGCATGTAGCCTTCCAGTTTTCATAGCATCATTTATTGAAAAAACTGTTTTTCCAATGAATACTCTTGAGTCCTTTGTCATAGATAAATTGATCATATAGGTGTGGGTTCATTTCTGGGTTCATTATACAGTTTTATTGGTCTAAGTGTCTATTTTTGTACCAGTACCATACTGTTTTGATTATTACAGCTTTGTAGTATATCTTCAAATCTGGAATTGTGATACCTCCAGTTTTCTTCACCTTTCTCAACATTGCTTTAGCTATTCGAGTTCTTTTGGGGTTTCATCTAAATTTTAGGATTATGTCTTCTACTTCTGTGAAAAATGCTATTGGTATTATGACAGAGATTCCATTGAATCTGTACATTGTTTTAGGTAGTATAAACATTTTAATGATATCATTTTTTCCAGTCCCTAAACATGAAATATATTTCCATTTGTGTGTGTCATCTTTAATTACTTTATTCAGTGTCTTAAAGTTTCAATGTCCAGATCATTCACCTCCTTAACTTTATTCTTATTTTTCTTCATTTTGGTGCAATTGTAAGAGGGATTGTTTTCTTAATTTCTCTTTCTGCTGCAATTGTATATGGGATTTTTTTCTTAATTTCTCTTTCTGCTACTTCACTGTGTGTACAGAAATGTAACATATTTCTTTATATTGATTTCATATCCTGTAACTTTACTGAATTCCTTTATCAAATCAGTTCTAGTAGTTTTTTGGTGAAGTCTTTAGGGTTTTCTATATTAGTATGATGTCATCTGCAAATAATGACAGTTTTATTTCTTCCTTACCAATTTGGATTTCTTTTTTTTTTTTTTCTTTTTCTTGTCTGATTGCTGCAGCTAGGACTTCCAGTACTAGGTTGAATGAAGTGGTGGGTGGACTTGCTTGTATTGTTCCTGATTTTAGAGGAAGAGCTTTCAGTATATCACCATTGAGTATGATATTAGCAGTAAGATTTTCATATGTAGCTTTTATTATGTTGAGTTTTGTTTCCTCTAAACTGACTTTGTTGAGAGTTTATTTCATGAATGAATGTTATATTTTGTCAGGTGATTTTTCTGCATCTTTTAAGATTATGATCTTTCTTCTCGTTTATGTGATGTATCATATTGATTGATTTGTGGATACTGAACCACTCTTGCATCCTTGGAATAAATTGTACTTCATTGTTATGAATGACTTTTTTAAATGTATTCTTAAATTCAGTTTGATAATATTTTGTTGAGAATTTTGCAACTATGTCACAGATATTGCCCTGTAGTTTTCTTTTTACATAGTGTATTTGTCTAGTTTTGGTATCAGTGTAAAACTTGCTTTGTAGAATGAATTTGGAAGTTTTCCTTTCTCTTCTATTTTTTGGGGAAGAGTAGTTATTAACTCTTTTTTTAACAGAAAGTTTAGAAAGTTGGATAAGTTATTAACTTTTTTAAAAGCTTGGTAGAATCCACCTATAAAACCATCTGGTCCTGAAATTTTGTTTTCTGGGAAATTTTGATTACTGATTCAATTTCATTACTAGTAATTGCTCTGTTGAAATTTTCTATTTCTTCCTGATTCTGTTTTGGGAGATTGTATGTTTCTAGGAATTTATCTTTTTCTTCTGTTTGTTGACATATAATTATTAGAATATTCTCATAATTCTTTATATGTCTGTGGTGCCAGTTGTTATTTCTCCTCTTCATTTTTTATTTCATTTTTTTGGGTTCTCTTTTTCTTAATGAATCTGGATAAAAGCTTTTCAATTTTGTTTTCTTTACAAAGAACCAGCTCTTGGTTTCAATAATGTTTTCTATTGTCTTTTTTAGTCTCTATTTCATTTATTTCTGCCCTAACTTATTTCCTTTTTTATCTACGAGTGCTGAGCTTTGATTGTTCTTCATTTTCCTTTACTTGTAAGGTTAGATTGTTTGAGATTTTTCTTGTTTCTTAATATAGGCCTGTATCACTATGAACTTCCCTTGTCATGATTTCAATTCTTATATTTATTAAGACTTGTTTAGTGGACTAATATGTGATCTATCTTGGAGAATATTCCATGTGCGCTTGAAAAGAATGTGTATTCTTGTGTTTGGGGATGAAATGTTCTGTACAGATCTGTTAGATTCATCTGGTCTAATGTGTCATTCAAAGCCACTGTTTCCTTGTTGATTTTTCTCTCTGGATTATCTATCCAGTTATGCAAGTGTGGTGTTAAAGTCCTCTTCTATTATTGTATTAGTTTCCATTTCTCCCTTTATGACTGCTAATATTTGCTTCATGTATATAGGTGCTCCTAGGTTCCATGCATAGACATTTACAATTATTAATCTTCTTATTGGATCAATCCCTTTATCATTACGAAGTGGCCTTCTTTGAATCTTGTTGCAGCCCTTGTTTTAAAGTCTTTTTTTCTTTATAAGCATTGCTACAGTCATTATTTTGTCTATTTTGTTTGATATAACCATTGATAACCTGGCTTTTTTTCACTTCTGTTTGCATAATATATGTTTTCCCATCCCTTAACTTTCAGTCTGTATGTCTTTAGGTCTGAAGCAAGTTTCTTATAGGCAGGATATATATGGATCTTGTTTTTATTTCCATTTAATTACCTTATGTTTTGATTGTAGCATTTAATCCATTTGCATTTAAAGCAATTATTGATATACTTCTACTTATTGCCATTTTGTCGTTTTCTGATTATAGTAGTTCTTTTCTGTTCCTGTTTTCTTCTCTTGATCTCTTCCCTTGTGGTTTGATGGCTTTCTTTTGTGTTATGCTTGGATTCCTTTCTCTTTAACTTCTGTGTATATATTATAGGTTTTTGTTTAAATTGGGTTCATACCTAACATCTTATGTGGATAGCAGTCTATACTAAGTTGATGGTTGCTTAAGTTTGAACACATTCTAAAAGTACTAAATTATTCCCCAAACACATATTTTATATATATGATTCCATATTTTATATCTTTTTATTTTGTGTACACTGCCTAATTTCTTTGTAGATATAATTGACTTACTACTTTTGAGTTTTAACCTCCATACTGGCTTTATAAGTGATTAAACTACTACCTTAACTATATATTTGTTTTTATCTGTGGAATTTTTTCTTTCATAGTTTTCTTCTCTCTTTTCTTTTCACTTAAAGAACTTCCTTTTAACATTTCTTGTAATGCTGGTTTAAGTGGTGATAAACTCATTTAACTTTTGTTGGCTAGGAAACTCTACCCTTCTATTCTGAATAATAATCTTCCTGGGTAAAGTATTCTTGATTATAAGGGTTTTTTGTTCTGGTTTGGTTTTTTAGCATTTTGGATACATCATGCCACTTCCTTGTAGCCTGAAAAGCTCCCACTGAAAAATTTGCTGATATTCTTATGGCGTTTACCTTGTATGTAGCTGTTTTCTTTTCTCTTGCTTCTTTTAAAGTACTTTTTGCCATTTTTAAATATTATGTGTCTTGGTGTGGACCTCCTAGGGTTCATGCCATTAGGGGTTCTCTGTGCTTCCTGGACCTGGATGTTGGTTTCCTTCCCTAGTTTAGGGAAGTTTTCCACCATTATTTCTTTAAATAAATTTCCTGCCCCCTTCATTCTCTCTTCTCTTTGTGGTTCCCTATAATACAAATGTTGTTATGCTTAATGATGTTACTGAGTTCTCTTAACTTAATCTCATGTTTTATTATTCTTTTTTCTTTTTGCTATTCAGCTCAGTTGCTTTCTAATACACTGTGTTCCGGATTGTTTATTTGTTCTCCTACATCCTCTAAGCTGTTGTTGATTTCCTCTAACATATTTTTTATTTCAGTTATTCTCCTATGTCTTCTGGTTTTGAAAGCAGTGGCCCTGTGTAGAACAGTTTCTGTGATCCCTCTAGCACAAGCCCCCCTGGTCACCAAACCCAAGCACTCCAGGGATGTCTCCTGTGCTACATGTGCCCTCCTGTTTTGGCTAAGCTGCAATTTTTTTCATCCCACTTGGCTGCTGTGACCCGATTTGCCTACTATGGATGCACTGGGCAGGGTTTGCTCCCTGTGCTGTTGAGAGGTCTGGCTGTGGCTGCCATGGGTTTTTTGGTGGCATGGGCCAGAACTCAGCCCTGCTGACTACAATTCCCTTTCTGCAATGGCTGCAGGCACACCAAAGGCAAGGCTTTCTCCTTACAGAACCTGCTAAGTGGCCTGACTACAGAAACTGTGAGTGGACTAGTGCGTGTGGTTATTTCTCCCCTCTTCCCCAGGGCAGGCATCACTTTGGAGTGGCTCCAATCCCTGCTGGGGCATTCTGAAGGGTGTGGCAAGGCAGCAGCTGTATTGGAGAAAGGCCAACCAAGGTGGGAAGGTTGGATAGGGAAGGCCTGCAAGGCAGAGTACATGGTGCTAGCAATATAGATACTGAGTGTGAGCACTGCCTCCCATAAGCCTCTGGTCATCTAGGCTGGGTGAGGGAAAGAAAAATGCGACTAACCAGCACTTTTGTTCCTAGAGAAATCTACAGATCCCTGCCCCTCCAGCCCATGTTCTGAGATTAGTCAATCTTCATGCATACCCCAGGTGCATTGCAAACTGTTGTTTCTGTGTTGTATCTTAGGTCAAATTATTTATTACTCTGAGTTTCCTATTGACCTCTCGGTTTCTGGGAATTAAGCTCACTGATTTTTAAAGTACCCTGAGTTAAGCCTGTCTCATTTTAAAAGCTCGTGAAATTAAGCCCCTCTGGTTTTCAAAGCCAGATGTTGTGGGGACTCATGTTCCCAGTGTGGGTCCCCTGTGTTAGGAGTGCCTTGTGTGATCGTCCCTATCATTTGTGGCTCATCTCACTGGAGGGTTGGTTCCCAACTGTGTCTCCATCTCTCCTACCCTTTTCAATGTGCCCTTGTCTCTATGATTAGCTGTGGAAGGTCTGTTCTGCCAGTCTGCAGTCATTTCCAGGGTTAGCTGTATATTTGTAGCTGTTCTCTTGGTGTGTTTGTGGGAAGAGGTGAAGTCAGCATCCTTCTTGCTCCACCATCCTCCCTGAAATTCAAGACAAATTTTTTTTAATCTCTACAATTTCCTTTTTAAAAATCTTTCATTTCTCTCATTATGTTAATATTTCTCTTTAAATCTATGAGCATATTTAAAAAGACCCATTTTAAAGTCCTAGTTTTCTAATTGCATTATCTTTGTCACTTCTGGATCTGTTTCATTTCACTGACTTTTATTCTAGCCATGGGTCATATGTTTGTTTGTCTGTTTATATGGTAGATAAATTTTTATTAGATGCTAGACATAAAAAAATGTTATTTTGTTGCATGTTTTTCCCCTTTTTTTAATGAGTTGGGATTAAGAGTGTTTAATAGATAATCTCAGTGACATAGATCAGTTTGATCCTTTTGACACTGTTTTTCAGTGTTGTTAGGGCAGGTCTAGGGCAACTTTTACTATAGGTCTAGTTTAGCCCTACTATTAAGGACTGGTCATTCTGGTTGCCTACTGAATGTTTCAGGTGTTCAAAGAGATCTGTCTACTAAACTAGTCAGAGCTTGAATATTTTGTAGCCCTTTTTGAGGTCTGAAAATTATTTGTCTTATATAGCCTGTAGTTCTTTGATTGTTCTAGTAGAATCGTATTATATGCACATGTAGTTTAGCAGTTCAGCAAAGACACAGTGGATTCCCAGGCTGATTTCTGGAGCCTCTTACTCTAGATAGCTCTCTCCTTTCCTGTGTGATGCTCCACAAATTCCAGCTGCTTCAGCAAACCTAGGACAGTTGTAGTGATAATCACATCTGTTTTCCTTTTCTTATCTTTTTTTTTTTCTGTTTTCCTTTCCTTAATTGCCACAGGCCTGATCTGCCTGTTATCCAATTTCTGAAAACCATCGTTCAACCCATTTTGTCCAGTTTTGTAGTTGTTTACAGTGCGCAGGCTTTTAAAGTAGCAGTTCATTTGTTTTGGCTAGGTATAGAAGTAATTGAAATTTTTAAAGAGAAAAACTTTAGGAATTTTTAAAATAAGCCTTTGGGAGTAAGCCTACTAAATCCAGTTATCTTTACCTTATAGAACTCAATGAAAATTCATATTCAAAATGATGATCCAAAAGCACTGTAATATTCTAAATTATCAAATAACCTTCATTAAGAGTATCATAGCTATTTTTTTCAGAGAGAGCAAAATTACATAAAAATTTGTAAGGGCTAAAATAATCAATTTTTGGTTGTTTCAGTTCACTAGAAAATTTCATTCATGTCCCCATTCCATTACCTGAGTAATCTGGTAAATTAAGTGTTTTATTAAATTATATTTGTTACTAAAATTTTGATCATTTATATTTCCTGTGCTTATCATATACATGTTTTATTTTTCATTTACCCATAGCTGTGTGTGAATATTAAAATATATTTTTAATGTCTTCATTAAATTGTTTTGGGGACAAATTCTGATTTATCTTTCTGTATTGCAGGGCAAGAAGCACCATTAAAAAGAGTCTCATTTATTTCCCCAAGTAGATAATTGTCCATAGTTAGTTTCCTGAAAAAGAGTTGTACCTGAACATGAAAAAGAAGAAAGCTCAAATCATGCCAAAATGAAAAATTGAATCGGTGCCTGAGTAGGCTAAAATGGCCTTCTCAGACCTCAATACAGCACTTGGCCTACTTTTTTTCTTAAGATTTTGTTTCTGGCTCCCAGTTTGTCATTTCTGTAATGGGCTTTTAAATGACTTTTTTCTTCAGAAAGGTAGCATTTATCATGGTGGTAGAAAGAGCCCTGGGATGGGACTTGGGAGAACTGGGTTATGGCCTTGCTGCTTCTATGCTTCTATGAGCTGTGTGATTTGGGGCAAATTATTTACCTAGTCTGAAGTTTGGAATAGAACAGGAATTTTTTTTTCATTCTGTTTTTCTTTTGCTTGTTTTAGCAGTGTTTTTTTTTAAGCTGAAGCATACTATGTCTAAAAGAATATTTTATGAAAGTTCCAGATGTAAGAGATGAGGGTAGACCTTCCCCAACTGATGGGAAATCTTGAAGGCTCCCCAGCTCATTCTCACCAGTCACTGAGGGTGCCTAAAAGCCGTGCGAGACTCCCAAGGGAAGAGTGTAAGAATCACAGGACTACATGACCAGTTTTTCAATTATAGCATTCTTTGATTTCATGTTTCTGTGACATTTGCTCCATTCCATACCTTTCAACCATGATAGCCCAGAGGACAATTTCCTCCTCTAAAAAAGGCATTATCACATCATAGAAAAAAATAAAAGATTTTAGTATAGTCTTATCTCTACTTCCTCTTAGCTGAAAGATCTTGGATAAAAAACTTTTTTTCCCTTTATTGTTTCCCTAGATTTATTGAGATGTAATTGACAGCACTATATAAGTTTAAGGTGAATATCATAATGACTTGACTTATATATATCATGAGATGATTACCACAATGAGTATAGTTAACATCCATTGTCTCGATAGATACAAAAATAAGAAAAATGGTTTTCCTTGTGATGAGAATTCTTAGGATTTGCTCTCTTAACAACTTTCATATATATCATACAGCAGTGTTGATTATAGTCATTGTGTTGTATATTCTATCCCTAGCACTTATTTATTTTATAAATGGAATTTTGTACCTTTCGACTACCTTTATCCAATTCCTGTTCCCCAAACACCTGCCTCTGATAACCACAAATCTGATTTCTTTTTCTATGAGTTTTTTTTAATTAAATTTTTTTAACATCTATTTATTTTTGAGAGAGAGAGAGAGAGAGAGCAGGGGAGAGGCACAAAGAGAGGGAGACACAGAATCTGAAGCCGGCTCCAGGCTTTGAGCGGTCAGCACAGAGCTCGATGCGGGGCTCCAACCCACAAACTGTGAGGTCATGACCTGAGCCAAAGTTGAATGCTTAACTGATTGAGCCACCAAGACGCCCCTCTATGAATTTTTTAAAGATTCTATATATAAGTGAGATCATACAATATTTCTTACTCTGCCTGACTCAAGGTCTATCCATGTTGTCATAAATGGCAGGATTTCCCTGTTTTTTTATGGCTGAATAATACTCCATTGTATGTGTATGCCACAACTTCTTTATTCATTCAACCATTAATGGACACTAACGTTTTCATATCTTGACTGTTGTAGATAATACTGGTATGAAAATGGGGTGCAAATATCTCTTCACCATAGCAATTTCATTTCCTTTGGAGATAGTCCCAAAAACAATATTGCTAATCATGTGGTAGTTATACTTTTAATTTTCTGAGGAATATTTATACCATTCTCGATAGTGGCTGTACCAATTTACATCTCACCAAACATATATGATGGTTTCATTTTCTCCACATTCTTGTTAGCATTTTAAATCTGTCTTTTTGATGCTATTCTGACAGGCGTGAAGTTATACTTCATTGTGGTTTTCATTGCACTTGCCTAATTATTAGTAATGTTGAGCATTTTTTCATGTACCTATTAGCCATTTTTATATCTTCTTCAGACAAATGTCTGTTCAGGTACTTTGCCTATTTTTAAATTGCATTAATTGTTTTTTGCTATTGAGGTGTCTGAGTTCCCTATATATTTTGGATATTAACCCTTTATTGTATATATGATATGTAAATATTTTTTCATATTCCATAAGTTGTCTTTTAATTATGTTGATTGATTCTTTTGCAATGCAGAAACTTCTTAGTTTGATAGAGTCTCATTTGTTTATTTTTTATTTTGTTGCTTGTGTTTTAAGTGTCATGTTGACAAGACATGTCAAGGTGCTTATTTCCTGTTTTCTTCTAGGAGTTTTATGGTTTTGAGACTTAGATTTAAGTCTTCATTGGATTTTTGAGTTAAGTTTTGTGAGTGGAGTAAGATAAAGATATAGCTTAACTCTTTTACATGTGGATATCGTTTTTCCAGCACATTTTTTGCAAAGAATGTCTTTTCTCCATTGAATATTCTTAGCTTCTTTATCAAATATTAGTGGCATATTCTTGAGTTTCTGTATTGATCTGTGTGACTACTTTTAATGCCACTTACATAATGTTTTGCTTACTATAATTCTATAGTAAGCTTGAGATCAAGAAGTGTGATGCCTCTTGTTTTGTTCTTTCTCAGGATTGCTTTGACTATTTGGGGTCCCTTGTGGTTCCATATAAATGTTAAGATCTTTTTTTTCTACCTCTTTAAAAATTCCCATTGGACTCATATAGGAATTACATGGAATCTATATATAGCTTTTGGTAGTATTGATATTTTAACAATACTAATTCTTCCAAACCATGAGCATAAGATACCATTCCATTTATTTGTGTTTTCAGTGTTTAGCATCAATGTCTTGTAATTTCCAAAGTAAAAACCTTTCACCTCCCTGGTTAAATTTACACCTAAGTATTTTTTAATTGTTTTTGATGCTATTATAAATGGGATTGTTTCTTCTTTTCTCAAGTTTTTATTTAAATTCCAGTTAGTTAACACACAGGGCAGTATTAGTTTCAGTTATACAGGATAGTGATTCAACCCTTCCATAAAACACCCAGTGCTCATCACAAGTGCCCTCCTTAATCCCATTCATCGGTTTCACCCACCCTCCTATCCACCTCAACTCTGGTAACCATCAGTTTGTTCTCTATAATTAAGATTCTGTTTCTTGGTTTGCCTCTCTCTCTCCTTCTCTTTTTCCCTTTGCTTGTTTGTTTTGTTTCTTAAATTCTACATATGAGTAAAATCATATGGTATTTGTCTTTCTCTGACTGACTGACTTTGCTTAGCATCATACTCTCTACATGCATTCATATCATTGCAAATGGCAAGTTTTCTTGTCATTTCTTGCCATATAGATAGTTATAGATGATATAGGTATGATGTAGATATAGATATAGATGATATAGATATAGATATAGATATAGGTATAGGTATAGATGACATAGATATAGACAGATGATATAGATAGATACCACATCTTCCATATGCATTCATCAGTCAGTGTACTTGGCTTCATTACAAAATATGGCTATTGTAGATAATGCCACAATAAACATAGAGGTCCATATACCTTTTGAATTAGTATTTTCATATTCTTTGGGTAAATACCAAGTAGTGCAATTGCTGGTCATAGGATAGCTCTATTTGTAATTTTTGAGGAAACTCCATACTATTTTCCAGAGCAGCTGCACCAATTTACATTATCACCAACAATACAAGAGGGTTCCCCTTTCTCCACATCCTCACCAATACCTGTTGTTTCTTGTGTTGTTGATTTTAGCCATTCTGATAGGTGTGAGGTGATATCACACTATAGTTTTGATTTGTATTTACCTGATGATGAGTGATGTTGAGCATCTTTTCATGCATCTGTTGGACATGTGTAGGTATAGGTCTTTTTTGGAAAAATGTCTGCTCATGTCTTCTATTTTTTAAATGGATTATTTGTTTTTTGGGTGTTGAGTTTATAAGTTCTTTATATATTTTAGATACTTTTTATCAGATGTATCATTTGCAAATATCCTCCCATTCCATATGTTGCCTTTTAGTTTTGTTGATCATTTCCTTCACTGTGCAGAAGTTTTTATTTTGAAGAAGTCCCAATAGTTTATTTTTGTTTCTGTTTCTCTTGCTTTGAGAGACATATCTGAAAGGAAGTTACTATAACCAACGTCAAAAATGTTACTGCCTGTGTTCTCCTCTAGGATTAAAAATTTTTTAGTTTATTTATTTCTGATAGAGACAGAGCGCAAGCAGGGGAGGGACAGAGAGAGAGGGAGACACAGAATCTGAAGCAGGCTCCAGACTCTGAGCTGTCAGCACAGAGCCCAATGCAGGGCTTGAACTTGTGAACTGCAAGATCATGACCTGAGCTGGTCAGACGCCCAAATGACTGAGCCACCCAGGTGCCCTGGACTCCTCTAGGATTCTTATGGTTTCAGATCTCACAGGTCTTTAATCCATTTTGAATTTATTTTTGTGTTTGATATAAGAAAGTGGTTCAGTTTTACATTTAGCTGTTCAGTTTTCCTCACATCATTTATTGAAGAGACTGTCTTTTTCCCGTTGGATATTTTCCTGCTTTGTCAAGGGTTAATTGACCATATAGTTATAGGCTCATTTCTGGGTTTTCTCTTCTGTTCCATTGATCTATGTGTCCATTTTCGTGCCAGTACTATACTCTTTTGATCACTACAACTTTGTAATATAACTTGAAGTCCAGAATTGTGATGCTTCCAGGTTTGCTTTTGTTTTTCAAGATTGCTTTGGCTATTCGGGCCTTTTATAGTTCCATACAAATTTTAGGATTGTTTGTTCTAGCTCTGGGAAAAATGCTGTTGGCATTATGATAGGGATTGAATTAAATGTGCAGATTGCTTTGTTTAATATGCACATTTTAACAATATTTGTTCTTCCAATTCGTGAGCACGAAATGTTTTTCCATTTCTTTGTGTCATCTTCAGTTTTTGTCATCAGTATTTTATAGTTTTCAGAGTGCAGGTCTTTCACCTCTTTGATAAGTTTATTCCTAGGCATCTTATTGTTTTTGGTGCAGTTGTAAATGGGATTGATTCCTTACTTTCTTTCTGTTGATTCATTAATAGTGTATAGAAATGCAACAGATTTCTGTACATTGATTTTATATCCTGAGACTTTACTGAATTCATTTATAGTTCTAGCCATTTTTTTGGTGGAGTATTTTGGTTTTTCTATATAGAGTATCATGTCATCTGCAAACAGTGGAAGTTTCACTTCTTTCTTGCCAGTTTTGATGCCTTGTATTTCTTTTTGTTTTCTGATTGCTGTCTAGGACTTCCAGTACTATGTTAAATTACAGTGGTGAAAGTGGACATCCCTGTCTTGTTCCTGACCATAGAGGAAAAGCTCTCAGTTTTCCCCATTGAGGAGGATATTAGCTGTGTGTTTTTTTATATATGGTCTTCATTATGTTCAGGTTTGTTCCTTCTAAACCTACTTTGAGGGTTTTTGTCATGAATGGATGTTGTACTTTGTCAAATGCCTTTTCTGCATCTATTGCAATTATCCTGTGGTTCTAACCCTTTCTCTTACTAATATGGTGTATCATGTGGATTGATTTGCAAATATTGAACTACCCTTGCAACACAGGAATAAATCCCACTTAATTGTGGTGAATGACTTTTTAATGTATTGTTGGATTCAATGAGCTAGTATTTTATTGAGATTTTTTGCATCTGTGTTCATCAGGTATATTGGCCTCTAGTTCTCTTTTTTAGTGGAGACTTTGTATGGTTTTGTCATCTGGGTAATTCTGGCCTCTTAAAATGAATTTGGAAGTATTTCTTCCATTTCTTTTATTTTTGGAATAGTTTGAGGAGAATAGGTATGAACTCTTCTTTAAATGTATGGTAGAATTTGGGGCGCCTGGGTAGCTCAGTCGGTTAAGCATCCATCTAACCTCAGCTCAGGTCATGATCCTGCGCTTCGTGGTTTTGAGCCCCGTGTCGGGCTCTGTGCTGACAGCTCAGAGCCTGGAGCCTGCTTCAGATTCTGTGTCTTCCTCTCACTCTGCCCTTCCCCCCTTGCACTCTGTCTCTCTGTCTCCCCAAAATAAATAAACATTAAAAAAATTTTTAATGTACGGTAGAATTAGCCTATAAGGCTGGCTAATCTGGTTCTGGGCTTTTTATTATTATTACTATTATTATTATTATTATTATTATTATTACTGAGGGTTTTTTTTTATTATTGATTCAATTATTTGATGGCTATTGGTCTGTTCAAGTTTTCTACTTCTTCTTGTTTCTGTTTTGGTACCTTATACGTTTCTGGAATTTGTCCACTTCTTCCAGATTGTCCAATTTGTTGGCATATAGTCTTTCATAATATTCTCTTATAATTGTGTTTCTGTGGTGTTGATTGTCATTTCTCTTCTTATTTGTGATTTTATGTATTTGGGTCCTCTCAAATTATCTTTTTGATAAATCAATTAATTTTTCCAAGAACCAGCTCCGGGTTTCATTGATCTGTTCTATGGGTTTTTTTTTTAACTTCTATATCATTTATTTCTGCTTTAATCTTTATTATTTTCTCCATTCTGCTGGATTTAGGCTTTGTTTGTTCTTTTTCCAGCTCCTTTAGGTGTAAGGTTAGGTTGTTCATTTGAGATTCTTCTTACTTCTTGAAGCAGGCCTGTAGTGCTATATACTTTCCTCCTAGGACCACTATTGCTGCACCCCAAAGGTTTGGGACCATTTTATTTTCATTTTCATTTGTTCCCATGTATTTTTTTTATTTCTTCAATTTTTTGGTTGATCCATTTATTGTTTAGTAGCATGTTGTTTAACGTCCATGTGTTTGTGGTCTTTCCAAATTTTTTCTTGCGGCAGACTTCTGGTTTCATAGCATTGTCATCAGAAAAGGCACTTGGTATGATTTTAATCTTTTTGTAATTTTTATGGGCTGTTTTGTGACCTAATATGTGATCTATTCTGGAGCATGTTCCATGTGCACTAGAAAGGAATGTATATTCTGCTATTTTAGGATGGAATGTTCTGAATATATCTGTTAACTTTATCTGGTCCAGTGTGTCATTTAAAGCTGTTGTTTCTTTGTTACTTTTCTGCCTAGATTATCTGTCCATTGATGTAGTGGGGTGTTAAAGTCTCCTACTATTATTGTGTTATTATCAATTAGCTCCTTTATGTTTATTATTAATTGTGTATACATTTGAGTGTCTCTGTGTTGGGAGCATAAATACTTACAATTGTTATATCTTCTTTTGGGTTTTCCCTTTATGATTATATAATACCCTTCTTTGTGTCTTTTTACAGTCTTTGTTTTAAAGTGTAGTTTGTCCGGTGTAAGTATTGCCATTCCAGCTTTCTTTTGACATACATTGCATGATAAACATTTCTCCAACCTCTCACTTTCAATGTGCAAGTGACTTTAGGTCTAAAATGAGTCTCTTGTAGATAGCATATAAATCAGTCCTGGTTTTTTTATTCATTCTGACCCTAGGTCTTGTGATTGAAACATTTAATCTACTTACATTCAAAGTAATTATTGATAGATATGTATTTATTGCCATCTTATTGCTTGTTTTGTCATTATTTCTGGAGAGTTTCATTGATCATTTCTTTGTTACTTTTGGTCTCTCATTTGCACTCAAAGAATCCTCTTTAATATTTCTTGTAGGGCTGGTTTAGTGGTCACAAATTCCTTTAGTTTTTGTTTGTATGGGAAACTCTTTATTTCTCCTTCTATTCTGAATCATAGACTTGCTGGATATGGTATTCTTGGCTACAGCTTTTTTCCATTCAGCACTTTGACTGTATCATGCCACTCCTTTCTGGCTTACCAAGTTTCCGTTGAGCAATCTCCAACCAGCCTTATGGGGTAACTTATGTAAGTTAAGGACCACTTTTGTCTGGCTGCCTTTAAGATTTTTTTTCTTTATTACTATATTTTGCAAATTTAATTACGGTGTGTCTTGATGTTGGCCTGTTTTTGTTGATTTTCATGGGAGATCTCTGTGCCTCCTGGATCTGGGTGTCTGTTCCCTTTCCCAGATTAGGGAGTTTTTTCTCTTATTTTTTGAAATAAAATTTCTGCCCCTTCCGTGCTCTCTTCTTCTTCTTGGACTCCTATAATTCTAATGTTTTACCTTTGATGGAGTCACTGAGTTCCCTAAGTCTATTCTTGTGTCGAATAGTTCTTCTTTCTCTTCTGTTTAGCTTCATTATTTTCCATTATTTTGCCTTCTAGGTCACTAATGTGTTCCTCTGCTTCTTCTAGCCTGCTGTTCATTACATCAAGCATGTTCCCAATCTCATTGTTTCCATTTTTCATCTCTGATTGTTCTTTTATAACTCTTTTATCTCTGTGGTAAGGGTCTCTATTATATCTTCTTTTCTTTTCTCCAGCCCAGTGAGTGCCCTTATGATTTTGGCTTTAAATTCTTTATGTTATTTAATCTGTTTCACTTAGATCTCTGGCCATGGCTTACCTTGTTCTTTAATTTATTATAAATTCCTCCATCTTGGCATTTTGTCTAGGTCTCTGCCTTCTCTGGGTTAGATAAGCTGGGTATATCTCCTGCTCCTGAAAGTAATGGCCTTATGAAGAAGAGCCAATGTAATGCCCAGGGCCTGGTGCTTCAGGAAATGTTTCCATGTATACATTGTATACATACATACATACATACAATGTATACTGAGTGCACTGTCCTGTTGTGTTTTGACTGCTCGGTCCTTAAAACCATTCATCTTCAGAGGTTCTCTTTCCATGCTATGGGCAATGTTTGGTTCCTGGCCTGAATATGGCAACTTTTAACTAGGTGTGTTCTTGTCTCCTTGTGAAATGAGACCTCACAACAACTCCACCAGAACTGAGGGAATGCCTATCAAAAGATGCGGTGTGGACAGGGGTTTGTGATGGTCTTCTGCGGCGGGAGAAGCCCAACTCTGAGACTGAAGCAAGCTTGACTAAGAAGGTCAGTCCTGCCAGAGCATAGGGAGTGGGGCTTAGTGGAAGCAAGTCAGCCACCCAGTGTATGTGTTGACCTGCATCCCTCAGGTAGCTCTGTATTTATGCTGAGGGGTGCAGAAGGGGAATGACAACAGCCATCTCCTTTGTTCCTGGAGAGGTATCTCTGTGAACACTGCCTCCCAAGGAAGTACTCTTAGAATAGCAAATATTCTTCCCACTGTGTGCTCCAGGCATTTTTCATATAGGTGATTCCACACTGTTCCTTGGTTGTTTACCCATTTTCTCTTCTGGAGCAATGCCCTATGGACTCTATCCCAGGCAAGCCCCCTGACCTTTAAAACTCCAGGCTTTAAACCCACTGGTTGTAAGAACTCGGGTAGTTCAGCCCCTCTCATTTTCCAAGTCAATGGCTTTGGGGAAACTTTCTCCTTGTGGACTCCCCTTTGTGCTTCTCTCTCTCTCTCTCTCTCTTTCTCTCTCTCTCTCATCCTTCTCTGCTACCACAGCTCCCTCCTTCTTCAGTGTGGCCTCTTCTCTCCCTTGAGTTGTGGAGTTTTTTCTGTCAGTCTTCTGGTCGATTTCTGGGGTATTTAGGATGATTTGATAGTTATCTAGTTATGTTCAAGGGACAGGATGAACCTAGGGTCCTCAGACTCTGCCACCATCTGCCTTTCTCCTGCTCTGGGATTGTTTCTATATTTCTTTTTTTGATAATTTGTTATAAGGTATAGAAATGCTACTGATATTTGTATGATAATTTTGTTTCATGCAACTTTACTAAATTTGTTCATTATATTTAACAAATTTTTGGTAGACTCGTTAAGATTGTCTAGATATAAAATCATGTCATCTGCAAATGAAAATAATTTTATTTCTGCCTTTACAATTCTGATACTTTTGATTTTTTTCTCACCTGATTGTTTTCACTAGGACTTCTAGTACTATGTTGAATAGGAATGTAAGCATATACACCCTTGTCTTATACCTGATCTTACAGGAAAGTCTTTCAACCTTTCATTCTTGAGGATGACGTTAGCTGTGGGCCTATCACATATATCTCTTATTATATTGATGTCTGTTCCTGCTATATCTAATTTGTTAAGAGTTTGTACCATGAACTATTGTTAATTTTGTCAAATGCTGTTCCTGCATCTATTGAAGTGATTATACGATTTTTTTCTTTCGTTTTGTTAATGTGATGTATCACATTGATTTATATATGATGAAATATCCTTGCATCTCAGAGATAAATCCCACTGGATCATGGTGAATGATCCTTTTAATGTGCAGCTGAATTTGATTTCCTAATATTTTATTGAGAATTTTTGCATCTATTATCACCTAGTATTTTCTTTTCTTGTAGTGTCTTTACTGGCTTTGGTATCAGGGTAATGCAGGCCTTGTAAAAATGGGTTTGGAAGCATTCCCATCTCTTCAATTTTTTTGGAAGAGTTTGAGAATGATTGACATTAATCCTTTAATGTTTGGTAACATTTACTAGTGAAGACAACTGGTCCTGAGCTTTTCTTCATTGGTATCATAGAAATACATGGGGTATCAGTTGTTTGCTACTGCTTTCTCATTTCTGATTTTATCTGAGTCCTGTCTCTCTCTCTCTTTTTTTTTTTTATTAATGAGTCTGGTTTAGGGTTTGTCAATTTTGTTTATCATTTCAAAGAACGGGCTCTTGGTTTCATTGATTTTTCTTCTGTTGTGTTTTCTGTAGGTGTCTGTCTGTCCGTGCATCATTTATTTATGCTCTAATCTTTATTATTACCTTTCTTCTACTCACCTCTTCCATCTCTTTACTTTCAATCTATGTGTGTCTAGAGGTCTGAGATGTATCTCCTGTAGGAGGCATATAGGTGGGTCTTTTTTTTTTTTATACATTCCACCACTGTATGTCCTTTAATTGGAGCTTATAGTCCATTTATATTTAAAGTTATTATTGATAGGTGTGTATTTATTTCCATTTTTTACATTTGTTTTCTGATTGTTTTTGTAGTTCTTTACCTCTTTCATCTCTTGCTATCTTTCTCTGTGATTGATGAGAATCTATAGTGGATTTTTTGGGCTATCTCTCTCTTTATTTTTTTGTGTATCTACCATAGGTTTTGGATTTGTGGATACCATGAAATTCATATATAACACCCTAAGTAAATAGCCCATATTAATTTGATGGTCATTTAAGTTCAAACACATTCCTCAAAACAAAAACAAAAGAAAAAAAACAGGAAAAGGAAAAATCTTTTTTGGCGTTTTCCTCTTCCCTTTTTATTTCCTTCTCCACATTTTATGTATATGTTGTCATTTTTTTTTAGATATTTTTATTTCTATTTTTCTTATGTCTAATTATGGCCATTTCTTTTCCACTTAACGAAGTCCCTTTAACATGTCTTACAAGGCTGGTTTAGTGGTGATAAACTCCTTTATCTTTACTTTGTCTTTAAAATTCTTTATCTCTCCTTCAAATCTGAATAATAACCTTGCCAAATAGAGTATTCATGATTGTAGATTTTTTTGTTTCAGCACTTTGAATATGTCATGCCACTTCCTTCTGGCTTCCAAAGATTCTGCTGAGAAATCTGCTAATAGTCTTATAGGTTTTCACTTGTAGGTTTGTTTTTTTTTTTTTAATCTCTTGCTGTCTTTAAGATTCTCTCTTTATCTTTTTTTTTTAATTTAATTTTATTTTTTAATTTACATCCAAGTTAGTTAGCATATAGTGCAACAGTGATTTCAGGAGCAGATTCTTTAAATGCCCCTTACCTATTTAGTCCATCCCCCCTCCCACAGCCCCTCTAGTAACCCTCTGTTTGTTCTCCATATTTAAGAGTCTTATGTTTTTTGTCCCCCTCCCTGTTTTTATATTATTTTTGCTTCCCTTCCCTGGTGTGCATCTGTTCTGTGTCTTAAAGTCCTCATATGAATGAAGTCATATGATATTTGTCTTTCTCTGACTGACTAATTTTGCTTAACATAATACCCTCTAGTTCCATCCATGTAGTTGCAAATGGCAAGATTTCATCCTTTTTGATTGCCAAGCAATACTCCATTGTACATATATATATATATATATATATATATATATATATATATACCTCATCTTCTTTATCCATTCAACTGTCGATGGACATTTGGGCTCTTTCCATACTTTGGATATTGTTGATAGTGCTGCTATAAACATTGGGGTGCATGTGCCCCTTTGAAACAGCATACCCATATCCCTTGGATAAATACCTAGTAGTGCAATTGCTGGGTTGTAGGGCAGTTCTATTTTTAATTTTTTGAGGAACTTCCATACTGTTTTCCAGAGTGGCTGCACCAGTTTGCATTCCCACCAGCAGCGCAAAAGAGATCCTTTTTCTCTGCATCCTCGCCAACATCTGTTTGTGTCTGAGTTGTTAATATTAGCCATTCTGCCAGGTGCAAGGTGATATGTCATTGTGGCTTTGATCTGTATTTCCCTGATGATGAGTGATGTTGAGCATTTTTTCATGTGTTGGTTGGCCATCTAGATGTCTTCTTTGAATCTCTTTATCTTTAACATTTTACATTTTAATTATTAGGTGCCACGGTATGGACCTCCTTGGGCTCATCTTGTTTGGAATTCTCTGTACTTCTTGGACTTAGAGGTCTATTTCCTTCCCTAGGTTAGGGAAGTTTTCAGTTATTATTTCTTGAAATAAGCTTACTGCACTTTTCTCTCTCTTCTTCTAGGACCCCATAATGCAAATATTTGTTCACTTGATGTTGTCCAAGTTATCTCTCAATTTTCCCTCAGTTTTATCTTTTTAAACTTTTTTAATGCTTATTTTTGAGAGAGGGAGAGAGAGAGAGACAGAGGGAGAGAAATGGGGGAGGAGGAGGGGGAAGGGCAAAGAGAGAGGGAGACACAAAATCTGAAGCAGACTCCAGGCTCTGAGCCATCAGCACAGAGCCTGATGTGGGGCTGAAACCCACAAACAGTGAGATCATGACCTATCCTCATTTTTAAAAAGTTCTTTTCTCTTTTTGCTCTTCAACTTGTGTGCTTTCTATTATCCTGTCTTCCAGATTACTGATACATCCTTCTGTATCTTCTAATCTACTAGTGATTCCCTCTAGTGTGTTTTCTATTTCAATTATTCTATTCTTCAGCTCTGATTGGTCTTTTTAATATTTTCTTTGTCTTTATTTAAGATCTCACTGAGTTCTTCCATTCTTTCCCACAGCCTGATGATTATCTTTATGGTCATTAGACCATTACTTTATGGTGTGTGTGTGTGTGTGTGTTAATACCTTTTATTTTATTTATTTATTTATTTATTTATTTATTTATCTATATCGAAATTAGTTAGCATATAGTGCAATAATGATTTTCAGGAGTAGATTCCAGTGATTCATCCCCTATGTATAACACCCAGTGCTTATCCCAACAAGTGTCTTCCTTAATGGTCCTTACCTATTTAGCCCATCTCCCATCCACAACCCCTCCAGCAGTCCTTAGTTCATTCTGTGTTTTTAAGAGTCTCTTATATTTTATCCCCCTCCTTGTTTTTATATTATTTTTTCTTCCCTTCCCTTGTGTTCATCTGTTTTGTGTCTTATATTCCAGATATGAGTGAAGTCATATGATATTGTCTTTCTCTAACTAATTTCACTTAGCATAATACCCTCTAGTTCTATCCATGTAGGTGCAAATGGCAAGGTTTCATTATTTTTCATTGCCAAGTAATACTCCACTATCTATATATACCACATCTTCTTTATCCATTCATCTGTTGATGGACATTTGGGTATTTCCATACTTTGGCTATTGATAGCACTCCTATAAACATTTGGGTGATGTGCCCTTTCAAAACAGCACACCTGTATCCCTTGGATAAGTCCCTAGTAGTGCAATTTCTGGGTCATAGAGTAGTTTTATTTTTAATTTTTTGAGGAACTGCCATTCTGTTTTCCAGAGTGATGGATCATTACTTTAAATTCTTTATCAGGCATCGTATTTATCTGTTTCATTTAGTTCTTTTTCTGAGGTTTTTTCTTGTTCTTTCTTTTGCAACATATTTCTGTCAACCCATTTTGCTTGGCTTCCTGTTTGTTTTTATGGATTAGGCAGAATGGCTGCTTCATCTAAATTTAAAGGAATGTTCTTGTGTATGGTGTCACTTTGGTCGATTGTAGGTGCTTGGTGACTTTTGCTGGCTAGCTGAGGCTGTGTCTGTATATGCTAGCTACTCTTTCAAACTGTGGCTTTTTACAGAAGGAATAAAGGAAAAATAATAAGAAAATAGAAAAAAAAAGAAAAATGGGAAAGAAAAAATAAAGAAGAAAACAAGAAAGAAAAGGGTGCCTGCCCAGTTTAGTCACTAGAGCATGCAACTCTAGATTACAGGATCATGAGTTTAAGCCCTATATGTGGCATACAGTTTACTTAAAATTTAAAAAAGTAATTAATTGATTAAAATTTAAAAAGAGGGATGCATGGGTAGGCTCAGTCAGTTAAGCATCTGACTTTTGATTTCAGCTAAGGTCATGATCTCACAGTTCATGAATTCAAGCCTCACATTGGGCTTCTCACTGACAGTGCATAGCCTGCCTGGGATTCTCTCTCTGCCTCTGCCCCCCTCATGCACATGTGCGTGTGTGCACTCTCTCTCTCTCTCTCTCTCTCAAAAATAAATATTAACAAAAATTTTAAGTAAAATAATAATAAAATAAATAAATAAATAAACAAATAAAATAAAAAAGTAAAAAATGTAAACAAACAAACAAAACCCCCTACAAAATCATGGCTTGCGTTCTGTGCCCAGCACCACAGGGGGGCTGGTGTGGGCTGGAGAACCCTGGGTTCACTGAGGTCAAAAGCTCACTGTGAAGTAGGCCCTGCTCTGTTCTGGGCTTTTAAGGTGGGGGAGGAGCGAATATACTCACAGTTCCTCAACCCTTTTAAATTGCAACTTTATCTTTTGTTCCAGTGTAGCTAGAGCTTGTATGGGCTTGTGGGCCCTGGGTTTGCTGAGGTTGCAAGCTTTCTGTGACAGCCTGACCTGCATCAGGATCCACTAATTAGGCATAGACTCTGCCCCACTGGGCTTTTAAGATGGAAGGATAGAGAGGCTTTTCACAGCTCCTCTGCCCTTTTAAGCTGTGGCTTCTTTTTCTGTGCCCCAGCACAACTAAGGTTGATGTGGGCTGTAGACCCTGGGCTTGCTTAAGTTGCAAGCTCACAAGAGGATTGGGCCCACCCATTATGTGTCTATACCCTGCTCCAGTCTAGGCTTTCAAGGTGTGGTGGAAATGTAAATCATGTCATTTTGCAGTCCCTCTGACATGGAGAGTTCTCCCACAGCTCCTCCACTACTTGGAAGAGTTCTAGTGTTGTCTTTTTTATATATGAGTTTCTCTTTTAAACAATGGCTTTTTTTTTTCTGTGTCCAAGGACAGAAGGATCTGTTCCTAGTTTCCCAGTGCTATTCCTCACCACTGTTGTTTAGTGTTGGGGGTGGGGCTTCCCTTTATTACCATGTCTGCCTCCCTTTTGTCATATTATCTCTCTCTGGTTGTTCAGTAGCTGGTCAGTCAGCCCAGAGTTCTTCAGGAAGAGTTTTTCTGTTAATAGTATAATTTGGTGTTCAGTCTTCCGACCTGGCCATCTTGAACCAGAAGTTCAATTTCATTTATTTCTGCTCTAACCTTTAACTTTCCTTCAGCTAACTTTGGGCTCAGTTAGTTCTTTTTCTAGCTCCTTAAGGTATAGAGTTAAGTTGTTTATTTGAGATCTTATTTCCTAACGTGGGCATTTGTTACTATAAACATCCCTCTGATAACTGCTCTCACTACATCCCATAAGTTTTGGTACATTGTGTTTCCATTTTTGTTTGCCTTAAAATACTTTTTTATTTCCCCTTTAATTTCATCTTTGATCCATTGTTTTTTGAGGAGAGTGTTTTTTTTATTTCCATGAGTTCATAAAATTTCTAGTTTTTGTCTTGCTGTTGGCTTCTAGTTTCATACTATTGCTGTCTAAGAAGATACTTGGTATGATTTCAATCTTCTATAGTGGTATTCAAACTGGTGTTTTCTTATTGATTCTCTGTCTGCATAATCTGCTCATTGTTGATAATGGGGCATTAAATTTCCCCATGTATTACTGCTTATTTCTCCTTTTAGCTCTGTTACTTTTTGCTTCATATATTTAGGTGCTTCAAGGCTGAGGGCATAAATATTTATAATTGTTGTATGTTCTTAATGGATTGATCAATTTGTAATTATATAATGACCTTCTTTGCCTCTTTTTACATTTTTATTTGAAAATTTATTTGTCTGTTATAAGTATCATTACTTTTCATTTATTTTGGTTAACATTTGCTTGAAATACCCTTTTCCATCTCTTCATCTCAGCCTATGTGCTTTAAGATTAAAGTAAATCTCATATAGGCAGAATATTGTTGGATCTTGTTTTTGTTTTTTTTTTGTTTTCTTTTCTTTTCTTTTTTTTAGCCCCTTCAGCCATTCTATGTCTTTAACTGGAAAATTTAATCCATTTACATTTAACTTAATTATTGTTAGGTAAGGATTTACTGTGGCCATCTTGTTAGTTGTTTTCTGGATGTGTGGTAGTTTTATTGTTGAATGTTTCTTATTCTGCTATCTTATTTTTATGTTTTGATTCTTTTGGTCAGTATGCTTTGACTTCTTTATCATATTCTTTTGTGTGATTATTATGTCTTTTTCCTTGTGGTTACCATGAGGCATATAAAAACTAGCTTAAAATGATAACTTATTTTAAGGTGTTAACAACCTAACTTCAGTAGCATTTCCAAACTATACTTTTACTTACCTCCCCCCTCACAATTTAGGTTATTGTTGGCACAGCTTTCATATTTTTTATATTGTGTAATCAATAACAGACTGTTCAAGTTATGGTTATTTTTACTACATTTTTTTTTAACTTTTAAACTAGTGTTGTAGGTTAATTATGTGCCACCATTACCATATTACAGAACCTAACTTTGACTATATATTTACCATTACCAGTGAATTTTATGCTTTGTTGTGTTTTTATGATGTTAGTGGTTTTTAATGAATTTCTCATTTTGTTCATAAATTGTTTCCTAATTTTGTTCAGTAGTCTGTGTGTTCTTGTAGTTCACTAAACTACTTTGAGTGGTCTATTCTAAATTATTTGTGTAACAATTCATCAATCTTCATGTCTTTAGGGTCAAGTTACTGGAACTTTGTTAGTTTTCTCTGGCAATGTCATGTTTACCTGATTTTTCTTGATCCTTGATTCCTTATATTTGTATCTATGCATTTGTGTAAGCAGTTTCCTCTTCTAGACGTTACAAGTTCATTATGGCAATTTTTCACCAGCCAGCTGTTTGGGTTTCTGGACATGTCTGCTGTTAATGCCCTGGGCAGAGGTATCTTGCTATCAGGATGTTTTTGTGCAAGACCACTGCCTGAACTCTGAGGTTAGGCAGGATTGCTGCTAGCTGAGAACAATTGGATGGGACTGATGTCTTGGTTTCCTGCCCAAGCAAGAAATGTGCTCTTTGATTGCCTGAGCCCTCTAGTCAGACTTGCTAGGTGGTCAGGACTAGGTTCTATACTCAGCAGTAGATGACACTATGAATTAGTTTCTCTGCCCTGGTCGGGGGGGGGGGGGGATCAGGATGGGCCCTAAGCCTGCAGAACTCATTATTTTGAAACCTGAATCAGGCAGACTGTGCACGAAATTCCCTGGCCAGATGGAGCCACTGGTTTTACTCTGTAGATGGAGAAAGCCACAGGCTGCACTCTTTGTTCAAGTGCCACTGTAAGCAGAGCCATTGAGCGAGCTGTATAGCTCCTCATCTATTCTAGTTAAGTTTTCTGGTAAGATATTCTGAAAACTGTATTCAGCAATGGACAGGGCCTGTCCAAGCAAAGAATGAGAACTGGCTACAAGACCAGCAAGACTTTGTTTGTGGTCTTAAATCAAACTAGTTTCCATTTGAACAAAGCCATTCACTTTGCTCTGCAGATGATCAGTTTTGCTTGCCATACCCTCCACTCAAATATTACTGGGATACATGTTTTCCAGGTGTTCAGCCCAACCATTTTGGTCAGGTGGGCCATAAACTACATTCAGTAATGGACTGGGCTATCACTCAGCTCCCCTACCTGTGCGGGCAAGTCCAATTGCGGGGACAACAATGCTCTTTGAGGATCTGAATCAGACAGATCTGTAGTCCATCAACTTCTCTGGTCAGACTGTGCCACCATCTTGGCTCTGCAGATGAACAAAACTGCTGGTTGGAACTGCTGCTTGGCTGCACAGGTGGGAACTTGTCCTGCCAAGATCCAAATGCTGGCTGCTCCAAGTTTCTCTCCATTTCTCCTTCACAATCTCACTTCTATTGGCCAAGACACACAGTTTCCACTGCAATCCCTATGGGGCCAGACCAAAGTGGAGGTTCCCAAGAATGACTCACAATGCTGAGGGAGCTGAGTGTCCATCCTCGGCTCTCTTTCCACTAGAGGAACTGTAGGCTCAGGGGAGACTAGATGATGCTAAGAATGCAAATAGGATATGGTTATGGTAAATTCAAATATACTGAAAGAGAATGTTAAAATATTAAGAGGCTGATGTCACATAACATCAGAGGGAGCAGAATTTCAGTTTACTCCCCAGCCTTCACTTTAGAGCTTCTCCACAGAGTAGCATCTATGTAGATTAGGGAATTTATCTCAGCAAAAAGGCTAGACCTGAGTAGTTTGAGTTTAATCCCATCACTTCATTGGTTCAGGGCATGTGAGCCAATTACAACCAATAAGACAAAAGTAAAGGTTTGCTAGACTCTTGAGAGATAGTTTTCTTTTACTCTAAAAAGAGCCATCTGTCTCTTTTGCCCAATTTGGTTCCGTTGCTACCGACAGCCATCCAGCTACCATACTGGGAAGGAGCTAAATCAATTTGAGTTAAATGTTATTACTTGCAGACAAAAGTGAACTAACAAATATCCAAGGTACCTGAACAAAACTCTTTATACTTCAGGTTACTAGGTTCTTGTGGTAAAAGGGATTCTGAAAGAGAAAACAATGTTATAATAAAAGTGTTAGAGTAGAGTCAGACAAACTTGTATGTTAGTTTTGACTCCACATTTACAAATTCTGTGACCGTGGGCAAATTACCAAACATCTCTGAATGTCAGTTTCCTTATCTGTATCTACTCTATCTATTTCAAATGAAGATACATATGCTTCACCAAAAATAAAGGATTTTTATTAAAGAAGTGCAGAGCAATGTCAACAAATTTTGCCTTTTTAATGCTTTCCCTAGAAACACTTATCTCTACTCATAATTCAGTTAGAAATGCACAGAAATTTCTGTAAGATGGAAATCTAAACACCATGCACTAATTTAAGTACATTTCTAGCAGCACAGGATTTTTTGAAGGAGCAAAGTGACTTTGAATGGAGTGCTGTAGTCACAATGTTCTCTAAAAAGTAAAGGGTATTTCAGACAAAATAAATCATGTTGGTGCATTTCAATACTGCTGTATAATTAACATTCAAGGGGATTTCATTAGGTGATTATGTTATCCCTGTGAAATATTACTTGGTTAAAAATATAATTCTGAAACTGTAATACATAACCTGAATGCTTTGGGCAGATGGAATTACTTTCCTCTAGGACCTCAAGGTACTTGGCAAACATTTATTCACTTCTGCTCTGTTTCTGTAAGTCAGGTCAGGGTTTTTGTTTTATGGATGAGAAAACTAAGACCCATGGAGTATTTGAATCCCTCTCATTTCCAACATTGAAAGGGAGAAGATGATATAAAGTTATTCACATTCATTTTTTTAATCGATCTACCATCTTATGCTTGATGTCAGCATTATAGAATTACATGTTTACAAAAAAATACTTTTCTAAAGTATCAGAGTTGGGATTGTATTATGGGCTGAATTGTGCCCCCCTAAAATTCAATGTTGAAGTCTTAATTCACAATCCTTCAGAATGTGACTGTATCTAGACACAGGGCCTTTCAACAGGTAAATTAATTTTAACCTCATTTTTATGAGGTTGTTAGGGTAGGCTGTAATCTAATATGGCCTTATAAGAAGAAGATATTAGGACACAGATTTTACAGAGGGAAGATGTAAAGCAGGGCAAAGACAAACATCTACAAGACAAGGAGAGAGGCCTGCCAAAACCAAACCTGCCAACAACTTGATCTCAAACTTTCAACTTCCATAACTGTGAGGATATACGTTTCTATTGTTTAAATCACCTGGTCTGTGGTACTTTGTTATGGCAGCCCTAGCACACTAACACAAATACTAAAGGAGTTTGGATCCTAAAGGAGAGACAGTTATAAATTGCAAATCTTGCCATCTACTTAGACTCTTGCAGTCTGAAAGTGTAATTCCTAAGTCCTCACAACTGCTGTGACTCAGGCAGGAACCCAGCATATTTGGTTTCCTTTTGGGGACTTAGCAAGACTTAAATGTCTGAACTAACCAGTTCTGACTCTAGTCAACTTCTGCCTTGCTGTTCTCAGCACCCAACTCATGCTACACTCTGACTTGCAATTGTAGGAAGTCCCTGGGATGTAGCTTTTACTATGGGACTTATCAACAGTGACCTAGGTTGTAAGGGCAGGTTGGCTTACTATTGGGTCTCAGTTTCTTTAGCTATACAATGAGTAAGATCATTTTGACAACAGTTTAATATATATTCTGGTTTATACACTTCAGTTCTAATACATAGATATAATTATCTATAATTGGTTTAAGGGAAAGAAAAAACATTGTAAAATATGGTCCATGATCCAAATCTATCCACTGCGTCTTTTTGTACAACTCATGAGCTAAGTATAGTTTTACATTTTTAAATAGTATTTTAAAAAATCAAAAAGAGGAGGGAAGATAGTGAAGTGGGAAGATCCTGAGCTCATCTTTTCCACAGAAACCCCAAACAATACCTACATCTATAACACTAACTCTGAAAATGACCTGAATACTGGCAGAGCAGATACTCCATAGTTAGTAATAGAGAGAACATCACATCAAAAAGGATGGGGGAGCAGACATATGGCTGGGAACCAAACCCCCATCATGACTAATTACAAACAGGAGGATCATCACAAGCACAGATGAGCAAGAGGATCAGGCCCCTTACCAGGCATTCTCAGCACTGGGGACCAACACTGGCAAGATGAGTTCCTGTAAAGTCTGCCTTTGAAAACCAGAGGGGCTTAACTCTGGAAACTTTAAAAATCAGCTGACTTAACTCCAAGATAGCCAAAGGGAAATAAGAAAATGAGTCCCCACTCTTAAGGAACCAGTATATAAAACAACTTGGCCTAAGACACAGCACAGAAGAAGCAGTTTGAAAGACACCTGAAAGATATGTGAAGCAGATTTACTGACTAATCTTAGGATGTATGCCAGAGGGACAAGGATGTGCAGAAGCTTTCTTTGGGAACAAAGTGCTGGTAGGTACCATTTCTCTTTCCCTTCCCCAGCCTAGATAGCTGGATGCTCACAGGGGCCAGCACGGGCACTCTCCACCTACCTTGCTAGTACAGTGGGCCTACCCCAGCATTCCCCTGTAAAACACCACCACCCAACCACCCAACAACCACCACCCAACTCAGCAGCTATACCTCAAAAGTGGCTCCTGCCCTGCCACCCCTGGCAGGCAGGCCTCACTGGACCAGTGCCACTCCAAGGTGGAAGAGGTACTATACCCCCATACCAGCACACACAATTTCTGCATCCAGGTCTCTTAGCTGATGACACAGAAAGTAAGTCCTGCCCTTTGGTGTGCTTGTAGCTATGGCAGAGAGGGAATTGCAGACAGCTAGAATGAGTGCTGGCCCTACCTACAAAAGAGCCTATGGCAGCCACAGCCAGACCTTTCAAAAATGTAGGGAAAAGTCCTGCTCACTATGCCCAGAGCAGATAAAGCAGGTCATTGAAGCCAGCTGGACTGAAAGCAATCATAACTTAGCCACAGCAGGAGACATACACAGCCCATACAGGAGATATCCCTGGAGGAGTTGGTTCCGGTGACCATGGGGGAGTGTGCTATAGGGCACACAGAACCTCTTCTACACAAGACCACTATTTCAAGGCCAGAAGATAGCAGACCTAATATATAAAAACAAACACAGTGAGCTAGACAAAATGAGGAGACAGAGGAGTATGTCTCAAATGAAAGAACAAGACAAAAATTACAGAAAAAGAGCTAGATGAAACAAGGATAAGCAATATGCTCAAAAAAGATTTCAAGGTAATGATCATAAAGATACTCATGAGACTTGAGGAAAGAATGAAAGAACTCAGTGAGAACTTCAAAAAGAGAAAATATAAAAGACAACTAGTCAGAACTGAAAATACAGTAACTGAAATGAAAAAATACACTATAAGGAATAAAGAGCAGATAAGAGGATGTAGAAGATGGTTCAGTGATCTGGAAGACAGAGTAAAGGAAAGCCACCAAGGTGAATAGCAGGAAGAGGAGGAGGAGGAGGAGAAGGAGAAGGAGGAAGGGGAAGAAGGGGAAGAAAAAAGAATAAGGGGAAGAAACAGAAGAAGGGGAAGAAGAAGAGAAACTGAGATTAAGTTAAGGGAATTCTTGACATCACCAAGCATAACATTAGCATTATAGGAGCCTCAGAAGAAGAGAGAGAGAAGGTGGTAGAAAACTTATCCAAAGAAATAATGGCTGAAAACCTCCCTAATCTGGGGAAGGAAACTGACAACCAGATCCAGGAAGCACAGAAAGTCTAAACAAGATGAATGCAAGGAGGTCCACCAAGACACATAATAATTAAAATGGCAAAGTGTAATGATGAAGGGAATTTTAAAAACATAAAAAGAAAACAGTTATATACAAGGGAAATCCCATAAAACTATCAACTGATTTTTTAGCATAACATTTTCAGGGCAAAAAAGAGTGACATCATATGTTTAAAATGCTTAAAGGGAAAAAAAAACCTACAACCAAGAATACTCTACCCAGCAAGATTACTCTTCACAATTGAAGGTGAGAGTTTCCCAGAAAAACAAAAGTTAAAGGAGTTTAACCTCTAAACCAGCCTACAAGAAATGTTAAAGGGATTTCTTTAAGTGGAAGGAAAAGATCATAACTAGAAGTAAGAAAATTATGAAGGGAAAAATGTTTATAGGTAAAAGCAAATATATAGTGAAGGTAGTAAATTAACCATTTATAAAGTCGCTTTGGAGGTTAAAAAATTTTAGTAAAATCATTTATATCTATAGAAACTAGTCAAGAGATACATAAAATAAAAAGATGTAAAATATAACACTATACACATAAAACATGGAGGGGGAATAAAATTTAGTGCTTTTACATGTGTTCAAACTTAAGCAACCATCAATTTAATATAGACTGCCATACATATAAGAAATTATATATGAACTCAATGGTAACGACAAATCAAAACCTCTAATACATACACAAGAAATGAAGAGAAAGGAATCCAAACATAACACTAAAGAAAGGCATCAAATCACAAGGGAAGAGAGCAGAAGAAGAAGAACAGAAAAGTATAAAAACATCAGAAAGCAAGTAACAAAATGGGAATAAGTGCATACCTATTGATAATTATTTTAAATGTAAATAGACTAAACACTTTCAATCAAAAGACATATGATGACTGAATGGATTTTTTTTAAAAAGGGTGCATACATATGCTCCCTACAAAATACTCAAGACTTAAAGATACATACAGATTGAAAGTAAAAGGATGGGAAACATATACTTTGCAAAGGGAATCAAAAAAAAAAAAACAAAAACCAGGGTAACAATGCTTACATAAGAAAAAATAGATTTGAAAACAAATCCTGTGGCAGGAGACAAAGAAGGGCACTACATAATGAAAGAGGGATTAGTCCAACAAAGGATACAACAATTATAAGTATCTATGTATGCAACAATAGAAGCATCTAAATATGTAAAGCAAATATTAATAGACCTAAAGGGAGAAGTGAAAAATAATACAATAATAGTAAGTGACTTTAACATCCCACTCACACCAGGGGATAGATCATCCAGACAGAAAAACAATAAGGAAACAGCGGCTTTTAATGACACATTAGACTAGATGGACTTAAGAGATATATACAGAACATTTCACCTAACAGAAGAATACATACCTTTTTTTTTAAATGTTTATTTTTGAAAGAGAGAGCACGAGTGTGGGGGAGGGGCAGAAAGAGAGGGAGACACAGAATGTGAAGCAGGCTCCAGGCTCTGAGCTGTCAATAAAGCCTGACACGGGACTCAAACCCACAAACCATGAGATCATTACCTGAACCAAAGTCAAAACACTTAACTGACAGAGTCACCCATGTGTCCTAAGAATACATATTCTTTTTCAAGTGCACATGGAGTATTCTCCAGGATAGATCAATAATAGACCATAAAACAAGTCCCAAAAATTTAAGAAGATTGAAATCATATCATTTTTTCTGACCACAATGGTATGAAACTAGAAATCAATTCCAAGGAAAAAACTAGGAAAAAAAACCCCACAAGCCGATGGAAGTTAATCAACATGCTACGAAACCACCACTGGGTCAATGAAGAATCAAAGAGGAAATAAAAAATACTTGGAGACAAAAGAAAATAAAAAACAGTCCAAAAATCTTTGGATTTTGGACATCAAAAGTAGTTCTAAGAGGGAAGTTTATAGCAATATAGGCCTACTTCAAGAAACAAGAAAAATATCTAATAAACATTCTAAACATACTATAAACAGAACTAGAATGAGAAGACAAAGCCAAAAGAAGTAGAAGGAAGAAAATAACAAAGCTTATAGTGGAAAAAGTGAAATAAAGACTAAATAAACATAAACTAGTGCAGCCACTCTGGAAAACAGTATGGAGGCTCTTCAAAAAGTTAAAAATAGAACTGTCCTATGATCCAGCAATTGCACCACTAGATATTTACCTAAAGAACACAAAAATACTGATTCAAAGGGACACATGCACCCCGAGTTTATAGCAGCATTATCAACAATAGCCAAACCATGGAGAAAGAGAGCTGAAATGTCCATGGACTGATAAATGTATAAAGGAGATGTGGTATATATACAGATACATACACACACAATGGAATATTACTCAGCTATCAAAAAGAATACAATCTTCCCATTTGCAGTGACATGGATGGAGCTAGAGTGTATTATGCTAAATGAAATAGAGCAGTCTGAGAAAGACAAATACCATATGATTTCACTCATATCCACAATTTAAGAAACAAAACAGATGGACATAAGGGAAGGAAAAAAAAAGAGAGGGAAACAAATCATAAGAGACTCTAAATGATAGGAAACAAACTGAGGGTTGATGGAAGGGAGACGGGGGAGTGATGAGTTAAATAGGTCATAGGTATTAAGCCTTGAGTGTTATATGTAAGTGATGAATTACTAGATTCTACTCCTGAAACCAATATTTCACTATAAACTAACTAGAATTAATAAAAATTCAAAAAAATAATAAACATTTTTACAAAAAAAAAGACTAAAAAACAATAAAGCATATCAATGACATCCAGGACTGGTTCTTTGAAAAGATAAACAAAATTGTTAAACCTTTATCCAGATTATTTAAGAAAAAAAGAAAGCTCAAATAAATAAAATCAGAAATGGAAGAGACAAATGGAATTGACAAAACAGAAAAGCAAAGAATTATAAAAGGATATTATGAAAAATTATATGCCAACAAATTAGACAATCTAGAAAAAATGGATAAATTCCTAGAAACATATAATCTTCCAAAACTGAATCAGAAAGAAATAGAAAATTTGAACAGATTTCTTACTAGCAAAAAAAAAAATGAATCACTAATAAAAACTCCCAACAAACATAAGTTCAGGATCAGATGGCTTCACCAGTGAATTCTATCAATTAAAGAAGAGTTCATTCCTATCCTTCTCAACCTATTCCAAAAAATAGAAAAGGAAAACTTCCAATACATTCTATAAGGCCTAATACCAAAACCAAATAGACACTACAAAAAAAAGAAAACGTCATGCCAGTATCTGTGGTGAACATAGATGCAAAATTCCTTAACAAAATATTAGCAAACTAAATTCAATGATACATTAAAAGGATCACTCACCACAATAAAGTAGGATTTATCCCCGGGATATAGGGTAGTTCAAAATTCAGAAATCAATGTGACATCACATTAACAAGAGGAAGGATAAAAATCATACGATTGTCTCAATAGATTCAGAAAAACCATTTGAGTACATGTGTTCATGATAAAAACTCTGAACAAAGAGGGTTTAGAGGAAACATATCTCAACATAATAAAGGTCATATATGGAAAACCCACAGCTAACATCATACTCAATGGTGAAAAAATTAGAGTTTCTTCTAAGATCAGGAACAGGACAAGGATGTCCACTCTCACCAATTTTATTTAGCATAGTACTGGAAGCCTTAGCTGTAGCAATCAGATAAGAAAAAGAAATAAAAGTTATCCCAACTAGTAAGTAAAACTGTTACTATTTGCAGATGACATTATGTTATATATAGAAAACCTGAAAGACTCCACCAAAAAAAAATTGTTAGAACTAATGAATGAATACAGTGAAGTTGCAGGATACAAAATTCATATACAGAAATTTCTTGCATTTCTATACCCTAGCAACACTGTAGCAGAAAGAGAAATTAAGAAAACTATCCCATTTTAAATTACACAAAAAATAATAAAATACCTAGAAATAAATTTAACCAAGGATGTGCAAGATCTATATTCTGAAAACTATAAGACATTAAAGAAAGAAATTGAAGATGATACAAGCAAATGGAATGATATACCATGGATTGGAAGATTTACTGTCATTAAACTATCCATACTACCCAAAGCAGTCATAGATTAAGTGCAATCCCTATCAAAATACCAACAGCATTTTTCACAGAAATAGAATGCAAAATCCTAAAATTTGTATTGAACCACAAAGGATCTCAAGTAGCTAAAACAATCTTGAAAAAGAATAAATTTGGAAGTATCACAATTCCAAATTTCAAACTATACTATTAATCTGTAGTAATCACAATAGTATGGTACTGACACAAAAAAAGACACATAGATCAATGGAACAGAATAGAGAGCCCAGAAATAAATCCATTCATATATAACCAACTTATCTATGTCAAAGATGGGAAGAATATACAATAGGAAAAAGACAGTCTTTCAATAAATGGTGTTGGGAAAATTGGACAGCTATATGCAAAAGAATAAAACTAGAACACTTTCTTACATCATACATAAAAATAAACTCAAAATGGATTAAAGACATAAATGTGAGCCCTGAAAACCACAACACTCTTAGAAGAAAACATAAGCAGTAATCTTGAACATCAGCCTTAGTAATGTATTTATGAATGTGTCCCCTCAGGCAAGAGAAAAAAGAGCAAAAATAAATATCAGAACTATACCAAAATAAAAGGCTTTTGCACAGCAAAGAAAATTGTCAACAAAATGAAAAGGCAATCTACTGAATGGGAGAAGATATTTGTAAATAACATATCTGAAAAGAGGTTAATAACCAAAGAATATTAAAAAAATGTATACAACTCAACACCAAAAAATCAAATAATCTGACTAAAAAATGAGCAGAGGACCTGAATAGACTTTTTCCAAAGAAGACAGATACGTGGCCAACAGACATGAAAAGATGCTCAACCTCATGGGATCAGGAAAATGCAAATCAAAAGCACAATGAAATATCATCTCATAACTGTCAGACTGGCTTATATCAAAAAGATAAGAAATAGCAACTATTGTTGAAAATGTGGAGAAAAAGAAACCATCATGTACTGTTTATGGTAATGTACATTGATGCAACCACTGTGGAAAATAATATGGAAGTTCCTCAAAAAATTAAAAATAGAAATACTTTATGATCAGGTAATTCCACTACTGGGTACTTACCCAAAGAAAACAAAAACAATAATTTGAAAAAATACGTACACTGTTTATTGCAACATTATTTACAATAGCCAAGGTATGGATGCAATCCAATCGTCTATTTGCTATATAATTAATAAAGAACATATGGAGACACCAGGGTGGCTCAGTCGGTTAAGGATCTGACTTCAGCTCAGGTCATGATCTCATGGTTTGTGGGTTCACTCTGCACATCAGGCTCCGTGCTGACAGTGCAGAGCCTGCTTGGGATTCTCTCTGTCTCCCTCTCTCTCTACTCCTCCCCCTACTCACAATTTCTATCTCTCTCTTAAAATAAATAAACTTCAAAATAAAATAAAGAAGATATTATATATCTATATATGTATAAATATATAGTGGGTTATTACTCAGCCATAAAAAAGAACAAGATCTTGCCATTTGCCACAGATTAATGGACATAGAGGGTATTATGCTGAATGAAATAAGTAAGAGAAAGACAAATACCACATGATTTCACTTATGTGTGGAATCTAAAGAACAAAACAATGAAAAAATAAAAAACAGATGGACTCTTAAACATAGAGAAAAACTGATGGTTACCAGAGGGGAATTGGGTGGGGATGGCAAAATATATGAAGGCAATTAAGAAGGACAAACTTCCAGTTATAAAATAAATAAGTCGCAGAGATGAAAAGTACAGCATAGATAATATAGTCAACATTGTAATAATCTTATACAGTGACCGATAGAGACTATACTTCTCTTGGTGAGCATGGAGTAGTGTGTAGAATTGTCAAATCAATATGTTGTACACCTAAAACTAATAAAAGCTTGTATTTTAATTATATGTCATTCATAAATGATAAATGGCAAAAGAATAATATTTTTTAACTATACTGGAATTTAAAATAAAATTTTAAAACTTTAAAAACAAGGTAATATTTATATCAAGAGCTTTATAATATGCCATGTAGTCTTCTAAATCTTTGCTTTTATTAATTCATTTAATCTTTACAACAAGTCTGTAAAGTAGGTACTCATATCCCTTTTATAGATAAGCAAAATGAGTAGTCAAAGGTCACACAACTAATAAATTTTGTTTCTGCTGGAATTCAAGATCAGGAAGTCTTAATCCAGAGCTTATGCTCTAAACCTGTGTTGAAAAGGGTCTAACACTATGAGGGTAGTACAAAAGTGCCAAAAGTGCAACATATTCTGAGCATTCCCTGAAAAAAGAGATCTCTGTGTTCAGAGAAGTCAGGGAAGGCTTTGCAGAAGGATGAGGCCACCTTTCTATCAGGATGACAGGGTATACTAACTTTGAACCCCAACTAAGCAAACTGCTACCCATGCCCCCCAAATTCCATTCTTCTCATTAAAAGACTTATATTTAAAAAAATTAATTCTATTATGATTATACAACCTGACTTATATTTATTAATAATATTCAATTATCTTAAAAATTTGTGGACATCTGTTTTCCCTATTTTATATAAGTGCCTATATAATATCCTAGATTTTGCCTCTTGGCCCACAAAACTAAAGTATTTACTATTTTCTCATTCACAGAAAAAGTTTGCTGACCTCTGCTTTAAAATATCGAAGTGTGAAAATAAATTTGGATGATTGCAAAGATGATTGTAAGTATTAATATTAACCTTTCTCTTTTTTATTAGCAAGCTGTTATCAGTAAAATTAGGTACACTTCAGCCATCCCAGTACTAATTATATTTTAAATTTTAACACATCATTTTAAGTTTTGGAAGTGATTATTGTTTTAATGACAGAAATAAAATGTGTTTTAAATGATACAAAATGAAATAAATGACTGTGTAAAGAAGCATCATACTGTGACTATTTTAACCAGGTATTCCTGTGTTGTTCCTGTGGCTATGGGCCATGCAATGACAACTGGTAGCATTCTTAGACATAAAAATAAAGACAAGGTACATCTTAATGCAAGATAGGTATGCTACCTACATCCTCTATTTGGATTGTTGTTAATTTATTGTTTTGTTTATTTATCTGGATACCGTCATATGGAAATTTCCCCACTGCACATACTCTTTATTTGCATAAAAACATTGCCATTGTATGTGTGAAATTAAATGTGCAGTAGAAATTGAACATAAGTAATTTCTATAACTTTAGCTACATACTTACGTTTTTAAAAAAAAAAAGTCATATGTGTGGTCCAATGAGCTGAGAATTTTTAGCCCTGAGTTCTTTTTCACATTGACCTAGGCCCATCAAAACATTCAAAATTCGTTCCACAGAAATGCTAACACATCACTACTTCTCCAAGTGTTGAAAACTGGGTTCAGAATTTTTACACAACTATACTATTTTAGTGACTCAACTCTCACCACATTTGGTAGTGCATAAAACACCTCAAGAGGCAAATTCTGGCAAAATTAAAAGCCAGGGTGTTCTATCGTCTCTTCAAACTCAACGTGGGTGAAACTCAGTATTCTAGTACCTTGCCAAACTAATAAATTCTCCTCTTGTCTGCCGTATTTCTAAAAGTAGTATCAAAATCTATCCAGGAATAAAAATCTCATAATCTTTTGTTCTTTTTCCCTCCATGGCTTCAACAACTAATCAGTCACTAAAATTGTGAACATTTATCATGGGCCTAATTCACACTTTGACAACTAACTGCTTCACATATATCTTATTTTTAGTTCTCATAATAGTCTTGCAAAGTAGTTTTTATAATTTAATTAATTAAAAAAACCTGAGTCTCAGGGAGATTAAATAAATTGCATGTATGTATTTGCCAAGTACTAGAGTCCAGATTAAAAGCGAGTTAGTCTGATGTCAAAGGCTTTATCTTCCTGCAGTATTACTAATTTTTTCCTTCACTTCTTTATCCTTCTGCTCCTTCCATTCCTGACACCCCCACTGGCTAGCTCAGGTGCCAATCATTTCCCTCTTACCCACCTCCCAGGCTCCAATTTCTCTCCATTCAATCATCTGTCCACTCTTGCTGCTGCTCATCTTTCATGAATGAAGGAGAGAGCTCTTTGACATCTTCCCTAACTGACTCACAGGATAAGATCTCTCCTTTTGGACCTTTATTGTTTTAATATCAGTTTACTAATATTAGTCTAATATAAGGATTGATTTGTCCTTGTATAATTTTGTCATCTCTTTTCCTATAAGATTCAAAGATTTTAGCAGGCAAGAATTTATACCCAATAAATATTGCTAAATATATGAAGGATCCTAATTTTTATGCTCCCTAGAGGAATTTTTTGGTTGTTTCTTTTTTTCCCCCTTTCTGGAAGTCAACAAGGCATTCAAAGGAAATATAGTAGCAAAAGGACCTTGCCATGAGAAAACTTTTTATAAATTTGTGTTTGCTTGGCATGAGAAGACAATTCAGTTTCTCTTTGGGAGACCTGTGCATCATTTGAATAGCATTCAAATGACTATCTTTGCTAAATCTCCCCTCTCATTGCTGTCTTTGTTAAAGTCAGGGCACCAGGGAATTCAAGGTGAGATTTTACCAACATACTGTAAAGCAATTCTCTGTCCCTTCTTGTATTTTCAAAGATTGCTTTATATTGCCTAAACATCTCAAAATAGCACTGTCCTTCTTTGCTGTGGCATTGCACTGTGAACTCCTGTTCAATTTGTTATCCGCCATCCTCCCCAAATCTCACTCAGCATGACAGCTTCCTGAGTAATACCCCCATAATTTGAATCTGTGCTGAGAGTTATTTTCTCTCAGGTGCATATATTATCTTGCGTGTCTTTATATTAAAACTCATCTTACTTTTGTTCAACCAGTGATCTGAATTATCTATATCCTGCTGGGTTTGTAATATGTTATCGTCTTTATCTCCCCTGCCTGCAAGTTTGGGCTATTTGCAGATTTGGTCAATATCACATTGACCTTCTATTCAAGGTCAATTGTAAAAAGAATTAGATGGCAATGGTGTGCTCATGCTCACACCCTGATGGAGCACACAGGACCCACATCCCAGTCCTGTGCTACCCTTATGATAACCACTCTTTGTATCCTCTTTGTAAACCTTTCCAGTTTATCCACCAACTCTTTACTGTTCTCCAGACAATACTTATCTAATCTCTCAGTGAGTCCTGTGTGATCAGAGGTCAATTGCCCTGGGAAAAGTAGAAAAGCATCAGGACTATTATAAGAGCCACGGTGGAAAGGGCAAAATGGAATACAATGTCCAAACCTTTTTTTAACCTTTCAATACAGGTATTATAAGGATGAACACCATTTAGTTCATTGTTAAGGCTGCTTTACCCACCATTTCAGATGTTGAGTGTTTTAACTCTATTCTTTTGCTTTTTAAACTCAACATCTGTGCTTTCTTCTCTTAAAGCCCATCATGGGATTTACTTGAAACTGAACACTTCTGTGTTACTCCTCAAATATGTTCACCATTTTATCTCAGTTTTATTTCAATTTATTTATTAAATTTTTAAATCCAAGTCAAATGCTGTTTCTTTCTCTCTGTATTTGAACTCCAAAGATGGTAGCTACTACCGTGCAACTTGGAATTCCTTGAGTAGGAAGGAAGCAGAGCTCTGGTCTTGAGTCAGTGGCTGGAGGAGTTACAGACAATGGGCTGTGATTAGGTATTGCTGTGGCCTCAATTCAATTCACTATAATCATTCTTCTCCCCTGTCATGGGGACATTTGGTGTTGTCATGAAGGTGATTTCTGTAGTATTTTTTTAACTGCATTTTTTTTTTGTTTTATTCAGATGTAATTGACATACAGCACTGTATAAGTTTAAGGTATACAGTATAATGAATAACTTGACTTACATATATTGTGAAATGATTACCACAGTTTAATTAATATCCATCATCTCCTATAGACACAAAAGAAAAAAGAAAAAAATCTTTTTCCTTGTTATAAGATTTGGGATTTAGTCTTTCAGAAATTTTCTAATATACTATATGGCAGTGTTAGCTAGAAGTCATCATGTTGTACATTAATCCCTAAGACATTTATCTTAAACTGAAAGTTTGTGCCTTTTGACTGCTTTTCTCCAGTTCCCCTAACTCCTGTCCCTAATTTCTGATCTCTTTTTCTATGAGTTGGGATTTTGAGGGGGAGGTTGTTTTAGATTCCACACATAAGTGATATTATACAGTATTTGTCTTTCTCTTGTTTCACTTAGCAGAATGTCCTCAAAGTCTACCCGTGTTGTCACAAATGGCAGGATTTCCTTCTTTTTTATGGTTGAATAGTATTTGTGCATGTGTGTGTGTGTGTGTGTGTGTGTGTGTGTGTGGTGTCACATCTTCCTGATCCATTCATCTGTTGGTAGACACTTAGGCTGTTTCCATGTCTTGGCTACTGTAAATAATCCTGCAGTAAATATGAGAATGCACATATCTCTTCAACATAGTGTTTTTGTTTCCTTCAGATATAGTCCCACTAGAGGAATTGCTGGATCAAATGTTATTTCTATTTTTCATTTTTGAGGAATTTCCATATTGTTTTCCCTAGTGGCTGTACCAATTTACACTCCCACCAACAGTGCACAGGGGTTCCCTTTTCTCCACATTCTTACCGACATTTGTTAATCTCTTGTGTTTTTTATAATGGTCATTCTAACAGATGTGAGGTGATATGGCATTGTGGTTTTGATTTGTACTTCCCTGATGATTAGTGATGTTGAGCACCTTTGCACATACTAGGTGGCCATTTGAATATCTTTGGTCAAATTCTATTCATGTACTTTGCCCTTTTTTAAATTAAATTATTTATTTTTTCCTATTGAGTTCTGATTTTGTAGTACTTTTAGTATTTTTAGCATTTTAAATTTCTATGGATATTAACATCTCTAATCTACAATTTTTTTTTACAAAAGAAGTTAAATGGCTCTTATTTTGATCTTTATTCTCTCTTTAACATCCACATCTCTGGTATTTCCATATCCGTTTTCCTTAGACTTTTTAAAGCACTGGTTTTGATAGAAATGCATGTCCAAGTGAACGCTATCAGTGCACCTGTTATACCCAGAGAAGTTAAGGAATTTCTCAACAGATGGTATAAAATTTCAGTTCATTCTTGGAACTTGAAACAACCTGGAGTCAGTGTCAGTTTACTATCAATAAGTTTCTCCTCCACTTTAGACTACAGAAACCACAGGGCTAAAAACATCAGTAAATGTCCAGCTAGTCTACACTCTAATACAGTGGTGTTAACTAGCTCTAACTCCCCCTACCCCCATCGAGGGGCCGTTTGGCAACAGCTGGAAGCATTTTTGGTTGTCACAGCTTGGAGGGATGCTACTACTGGCATCTAGCAGGTAGAGGCCAGGGATGCTGCTAAACATTCCTACAATGCACATGACCGCCCTGTTCCCCAAAATGTCAATAATGTCAGGGATAAGAAACTTTGGTCTAATGTCTTTGTAACATTACACTACTAAGAACAAACAAACCAACAAAAATACCAAGCAAGACAATTGAAGTGAATCTACATATCTTGGCTCTGTAGGTCTCAGTGTCTCCCAGTAAACTTGCAGTATTTTTACTAATCTTCCCACTCCATCCCACTGTGCCTGCTTATTAATCTCCATTCTGATTCTCTGTAGAAAAAAATAGATGCCACAACTCCACATAGTCACAGCCCTTTCTTAGCACTAAAGACTCATTAAGAGTCTCTCAATTTCCATTTCTGGAGCTGTAGGGCCTCTTACAAAAATCATTTCTTTTCCTTTTCTCTCTTCTGGATCCCAATGAAGGTTTTAGGTTTTTATGTCAACCTTGGACAAAAGTTCCCTAACCTGTGGCTGCCCCAAGGCTGTTCAACCAATGAATAAGGGATGGAGGGGGATGGTGGTGAAAAAAGAGGGAGGAAGAAAAGAAGGACGAGCAGAAAAAAGGGAAGTCCTGCTGTATCAGAAAGAACATTTCATCTCATTCTATCTGGCAATTAATTTACAGAATTCCTTTTTCTCTAGCTAAGCACAGCATATATCCAGTCACCCTCTTGGTTGTCTCACACCTTCACTGTGGGTCTATTCTCCAATTAATTTTCTACCTCATGCAGAAAAAGACACTTACCAGGTATCTGATTAGTAGTCACTTTCCTTAATGCTGCCAAGTAGTCTCAACCACTAGCTCTCCAAGGACTCTGGCATCCTGCACTATCGTCTGATGTCCCAGCAGGTACCCCCAGAAGGTGTGGCAACTTGTGATTCAGAGCCAGGAGTGGTGGGTAGTACCATGGAGGTGGGGAGGTGCTGTTCTCCTGCTCCCTTCTCCTGGGATCCACAGCCTTCCCTTTCTTTCTCCTGTAGAAAGAAAACTTGCTTCCTGTCATCATGTAACAGCCACTGATGTCTCCCACTGTGATGTAGCCCTGCATTTCTCAGTGGCTTCTGTAACTATTATTTTCAAATTTAACCAAATGCCACGAAGAATTATGGGTGTCCAGATCCATGTGTGAATAGAGCAGCACTAAAAATTATTGTACACTTTTTAAGCTGGGATCAGAGCCAAAATTTGCACTGGTCCAGGATATCAGAGACAATTGATCTCATATTCTAGATAAGGATATTTGATTTCTTTGCCAAGCAAACTTGCTTCTTCCCTGCAGTTCAGATTTTATGAAACTAGATGATTAAAAAAAGTAATCTCTCCTTCTCATTCTGTACTATTACTGCATATAGGGTATATATGACTCTACAAATATAAAGAGAGTGGCATATAATCTGTAAATACACACACATATATATTATACTTATATAATATGTATATATACATATAATATATAATCTATAAATACATCTTTATACATACATAATGCATATGTATATAAATACACACATACCTATATAATATACATAATATGTGCCAACTTTTCTGTTAACCAGATTGTAGAAGAGAGTTTCATTCTTGTGAGGATCTGAGGATCTGCTTTGTGCCAGGCACTGTGCAAAAAAAGGTGATCCAGAAACATTGGAATACAATCCACCAATTCTTGAGGACTATCAATAAATTAGGTGCTATACTGTCTTTTACAACCATGCTGTCATTAATCCTTATAATAACCTTTTGGAGAAGGATTTTTTTTCTTCTTTCTTTCTTTTTTCTTTTTATTTTTTTTTAACGTTTATTTATTTTTGAGACAGAGAGAGACACAGCATGAACGGGGGAGGGGCAGAGAGAGAGGGAGACACAGAATCAGAAGCAGGCTCCAGGCTCCGAGCCATCAGCCCAGAGCCCGACGCGGGGCTCAAACTCGCCGACCGCGAGATCGCGACCTGAGCCGAAGTCGGACGCTCAACCGACTGAGCCACCCAGGCGCCCCCTTTTCTTCTTTTTTTAAATGGAAGAGCCCCTCACTTTCTCAAGGAGAGTTACCAAAATCTTCATTAAGAATATCGTCAAAGCTGTCTTAAAGCCATGTATGCATTGGAATCACTGTCTACAAATTCTGATGTACAGTACATTTGCTTTTTTAAAGAATTTAATGTAATTCCTATCTTGCATGCCCATTCTGCCAGATGGTGGAATCTTCATCTCCATCAGTTTGGCGATGCAGTCACCTTCTGGCAATGTTTAAAGTATCTAGGTGTTAGAGAGGTTGGGAGGGTCGCTGGCATCTACAGGAACATCCATCCTCCTACCTGCTCCAGAGGGCTAGTCTATGCAGGTCACACCCAGTTCAACCTTCACATCTAGTAAAAGACCGTGTCCAATCTGGCAAGTCCCTCTGGCAGCTATCTTCCTGCTGCTATTCCCACTACACTTTGGGAAACTATGGGTGCTAAAATCATGTGGCACTTTCCTTTATGTGATCATTCTGAGAATTCACAGCTCCTGGACTGGGGGCTCCTGCCTGCGCTCTAGAGCTGAGATGGACCACACTCCATACCCTCTCTGGGGCTGCTCCCTGCAGGGTGAGATACAGCCTCCTGTGCTCCCTGACACAGAGATCTCTGCTTCTCACTGTCCATCTTTTCTTTTCCTGGGACCCTCCCCCACTGTTTACTCATTCTTCATGTCTGCTCCATGCCTTGCTTTCCAAATAGTAAGAAATCCATCTCTGATGCCTTCATCTGTGATAATAGGGTGGGGAGGAACTGCTTTTATGCTTTATTATTTTCTCAAATCCATGGTTCTCTTCCCCTGAGGGCCTAAGGCTTTTAAAAATCAAGACAAGGATGGACTTCGTTGTCTTTTATTTTCTGCTTTTCCTGAGATAATAACGCCCAAGACAACTTACTCCTGAGAACAAATGCCCCAGCTGACTAAATAAGGAAAAGTTATAAAGTAAAATAGGAGAAGAGAGAGGCTATATTCAATATTTTAAGGCTAAGAATTGTTCAGGCAAACAAGTTAAGGAAGGGATCTCAGACTGATAGAAAATAATGTATAAAAGGTCATCAGAAGATACATTGCAGATTGGTTTGGAATAGATGAAGGGCACCTGTAAGGTCAGGGATGAGAAATGGACTGGAAAGCAGTGGAGAGTCAGAGAGCAGTTGTGAAAAGTTTTCTAATTCAAGGTGAGAGATACTTTAAAGGGCTTTTAAGAGAGGAGGTTATTATGGACTTAATATCTGTGACTCCCTCCACACATGACACCAAAGTTCATATGTTGAAGCCCTAACCCCTAAAGTGATAGTATTCACAGCTGGGCCATTGGGTGGTAATTTGGTATAGGTGAGGTCCTAAGGGTGGAGTCCCCATGATGGGATTAGGGCCCTTAGAAGAAGAAGAAAAGGGGCACCTCGGTGGCTCAATTGAATGGTTGACTCTTGATTTTACTCAGGTCATCACCTCACAGTCATGAGATCAAGCCCCTCTTCTGGACTCCACACTGAGCCTAGAGTCTGCCTAAGATTCTCTCCCTCCCTCTCCCTCTGCCCCTTCCTTGCTTGTGCATGTGAGCTCTCGCTCTCCCTTTCTCTCTCTCAAAAAATAAAAATAAATTTAAAAAAGAAGAAGAACCATGTGAGAACACAAGAAGGTAGCTGTCTGCAAGCCAGGAAGAGAGCTCTCACCAGAACCTAACCACACTGGCTGCTGGTCCAGCAGCCTCTAGAAATACAACCTCTAGAATTATTGTTTAAGTCACTCAGTCTGCAGTATTTTGTAATAGTAACCTGAGCTGACTAAGGTAAGGGTGATGAACGAATTTGTGTTTTAGGAAGATTGTCCTGGCACCATGAGAACAGCAACCAGGTCTCAACCTCTTCTATGTTTCCCACAGACTCAGTGCTAAAGCATAGAGCAGGTGGTCCAGAGCTACACTGAACAGAACACAGAGTTTCACAGATTAGAAACACTGCCAGTAAAACAGTCCTGCTATTTACATTAACTCAATTCCTCAAAAGTATCACAGGGCTGCAGGCTTGAGAATGGCACACCCAAAGGAGAACTTTGTTACTTTCTCCTCTAAATTCCATTGTATTTATCTTCTTCACAAATGTCTGTGGAATTTTTTAGACTCTTTTATTTTAAATGGTGGTTATTATCTCCAATTTGACTTTTCAAATTAGAGAAATTAAAATGTATCAAATATCTAATCAGAGTATGGTTTGTTTTAAACTGAATTTGAGTGCCTAAGTACTTAGATTAGTCAATGGGAGATTTCTCCTAGTATCAAGCCCTAATTTTTAATTAAAAAACAAAACCCTGATTAGTTGCTTACGACATGTATTTAATTCAGAAAAATTGTAGATAGAATTACAAAAGGATTACTGAGGAGGGATCCAATGTCCTTGTGTGGGTTAGAGTTGACATAAGCCTTAATTTTCTTTTTTTTTTCTCTTTGAGATTTGCTTTTATTATTCAACTTAAAATACTCTTATCTGAAAGAGTTAGTCTAGAAAAATGGGATGAATCAATCTGCTCTTCCTATAAAGAAGGGAAATTTTTAAATTTCAGTGAACTGGACCCTTTATTCAGAGGTTACTACAGCAGTAGAAAAGGAATAACTGATCTAGACCAGTAAACTCTGAAAGTGCCTAGTGGAGGAATCTGTGAATCAGTGTTGCCTTCCTTGGCCACTGGCTATTTTGTAGGATTTCAAAAAAGGGTAACTCATCTTACCTCCAGATTGAAGCCTCAAACTGTCTGATTTTAGGGCAGGTATACAAAATTATGGTTTTTGGATGGGAATCCTTTGAACTCTACAGTTGAAATAAGGCAAAAAATGCAAACAATATGATGTTTCTTAAAAAAGAAAATGTATACTACAGTGTTAATGAATGATGTCAGATTATTTGCTGAGTGCAGATTTTGATAGGAGGAAGAAAAAGGAAGCAAAGGTGTGTGTGTGTGGGGGGGGGAATTAAAGGAGAGAAAGTCCAAAGGTAAGGTGTTTGTTGTTTGTTTGCTTAAATCTTGGAAATAATTAGGAATTCAAAGTCTGTCTTTTTCACTAGTGTGCTGGGAAGATGCTCAACCATTAGAAGCACAAAGGGAACTACACCCCCTCCCCACCCCAGCAATATAATACACAATTTATGTTGCAGTTTTAAACCATTGGCTGCAACACACTGTATCTAGCCCAATTCTCAGGCTTAGTGTCACAACTCACTTGTGTGGTACAATCAGTTATGACATGTTGTGATTTGTCTCCTTTAATAAATACCAAGGTATAAGGACAACTGGATTTTTTAAATTATTTTTTTAGATGTTTATTTTTGAGAAAGAACTATTGGGAAAGGGACAGAACTATTGGGAAAGAGAGGGAGACAGAATCCCAAGCAGGCTGTGCACTCTCAGCCCAGAGCCTGATGCAGGGCTCAAACTCATGAACCGTGAGATCATGACCTGAGCTGAAACCAAGAGTCAGACACTTAACTGGCTGAGCCACCTAGGTACCCCACAATTGGATTTTTAATAACAAGACTGTAATATCCAATAATCAATCTGTTAATAATGACATGAATTTCACTCACAACTCAATATGTTCTCTTGAATAAAAAAAAATTAAAAAAAAAAAAAGTGAACCTAGAACTAGGCTGCCCAGAATTGCCTGTTAGACTGCTCCCAGTCTGACCCTTGCCAAACCCTATGATATAGGTATAACCATGAGAGGGTAGTACACATATAAAGGCCATCTACAATGTGAGTCAAAGCAGAAAAAATTGGAAAGCCATTGATCTAGTGTAACCCAAATCAAAAGCAATCTATAGTCAGAGTTCAGGTTGTTTTTCTCAAAGGCAGCCAGACCCAAATCAAGGTCAAACAGAGACCCTCAGGGGCTTATGTCCACCATTTGACCTAGTTAATAAATATAGAGGCAAAGCAAAAGGTGATATTATACTTAAGAATTGAAAGACTGCTTGGATTTTCCTCTGCCTTTGATGAATTGCATAGATATTTTCCTTAATCAAGTTCCAGGGTCTGAAAAAAGCAACTTAAAGCAAACAGAGTCTGAAGACAGGCTAACAGATTAATGGAAAGGTTGAAGAGTTGAGAGAGGATAGCATGAGATAAAGTGAATAAATAACTAAAATGTAACTGCTGGGCTCTGTCTAATAGCCTCCTGGGCTGTGCGATGGCTCTCAGTTGATTGGGTACTAGGACACTGCAAATACATGGGAATTTAATTACACCTAAAGGAAGGGCTCTAAAAGGCTATGTTCTGAGAATTTTTAATGTTCTTGCAATATCTTTGAAATTGTGGCTCTAAAACCACATGTGGTGTTCCCAAATAAATTGGATACACAATGTCTACTGTGTTTTCATGATGTGTCAGCCTAGTAGCCATATCAAAAAGAAAAGTGGGATGAGTTTGGCATGATTCACTCTTAATTAACAGAGTTGATTCATGTTAATTGTGCTTCTTTTTCTGAGTATTTGTAAGCATTTTTTAAAAAGCAAATCCATCCTAGAACATTGCCCTGCATTGCCATTAAGCTCATCTCCTTGTAGTTTGAAATTTTACCCTTCTCTCTCTTTTTTAAACCAAGACTATTGCCTTCAGTTTGGGGGGCAGGGTACCTCTCTAAGACTTCTCATTTCCTCAAAAATCAGGAAATAGCATTTGAGGATTATACTGATAAATTCTGAGAGTCATCTGGGATGAAGTTCTTTACATCAGAACCCTTGAAATTCTCTCTCCCTCAGGACTAATTCCCTCTTACAAATGTTGTATGTAATACTTTCTGCTAAAGATAATTTTCTTTGAGAAGAAAATGAAATAATCAAATGAAAATAAAAACAGTTTAATGATTCTTTCCTATACATCTCTCACAGGTAGACCCAAAGCATTGGTTCCCCTCATTCTTTCTTAACTTTTTGAAAAGTAAAACTATTGATAGAGCAAGTCAAGGATTAATGTCATAATGTTTTCTTTAAATATATATTTCTTCTTCTAGACCACAAGCAATTTGAAGGTTGAGACCAGACCTTGTGATTTCCCTTCCTGTCTCTGAGTCACGGACTTAGCACAGTGCCTGGTGCAGAGGAGATTCTCAATAATATTGAATTGCTGTGTTCTATAGAGTTGAGTGTAAGGGGAAAATGTCAAGGGTGATTATCCTATTCAGATTCTGATTCTAATTTCTCCATGACCTTGCCCAGAAGCATGAAGGATATCCTAGGCTACTGAGGATTTCTGACTCAGCACTGAGGCAAAGAATGGTCTCTTTTTTCCAAAGTCATTTATTTGTGACATAGCTCAGTAAGTATCTGCTTTCTGGATTCGTATTCATATGTAAGTAAAGTAGGCTACTCAGAATTGGTACAGAGGACTTCATAATCCCTAGCATTCTGTGTTATAGGCAGCAGAAATCCTTCTTTGACCTATTTCATCCTTCTTTTAAGCAGTCATTGTTTCTACTAATGGTGCCCAGTTTGCTACTAAAGTTAGACAAATCTGCAAAATGAGGCTAGATGTTGTTCTCTAAGGATACTTCCATTTCTAAAAGGTCTACATATCCATAGGGAAACTGAAAAAGTTTTCTACCCAAGAAATGCTAAGACTTCCTACTATTGGGAAGTTTCTCTGCTAGGGGCTGGCAATGTATCCATTACTTTGAGTCTGCAGCTGAATCTGTGAAACACACAGGCAAGTAGAATGTTGTCATCACCTGGGTGACCAACAACCACTTCAAAGGCAACACATCCAAAACCAAACTCCTTTCCTCCCAAAAAGCCTAATACCCTTCTTGCATTCTTATCTAAATGATTGGCACCTTTACCACCAAGATACTCAAAAGAGAAAAATCCAACAGCTATTCCTAATATTTCCATCTCTCTCACTACCAACCCCACTTCTTCTCCAAAACAGTCAGCCATCAGATCCAGATATTTTTCTACTTAATTTCTATAATCTGTCCACTTAGGTTACTGTCACTAGATAATTATAAAAGCCTCCTAAGTGCAATGTTATCTATAGTTACCTTTTATCCTTCAAAATTCAGTTTGAGCATCACTTCTTCCAGGTAGGCTTCCTGAATGTAACAGTTTTATTTTGGTGCCCTTTGTAGATCCATCTGTCAGGACACTTACCTTCTGCATTGTGGGCATGGGCTACCTATGTCTCCTATGAATTTGTTTAGCATAGGCATTTTTCAGTCCAACATCTGTGAGAATATTTGCAGACTGAATGAATGAGGTGTTTCTTGTTTTGAGATTCTCCTTCCTATAGATTCTTACTTGAAACTGAAACTTTTCCATTAGAAAATCTCCCGTTCCTTTAATGACAAGAGTCTGTGGCTTTAGGTAATGCTAGAATATCAGTCTGTGAGTAAACTTCTGGCATGCAAACCAGGGGCCACCTATCTACCAAACACACACCTGAATTCTCAGTGCCAGTGACAAGGCTGCAAGGAAGAGACACCAGTGGAAAAAAGAGAGAGAGCCCAGAGTTGGGGAACAGCCAAGGCCATAAAGTAGATCTTCATCTGGCAATGTTCACAAGAGTTGCCTTAAAGAGGAAAGGAAGACTCATGGGGAGTCTTTGCCAGGGAGAGCAGGAGGGAGCAGTAAAGTAAAAACACAGTATTAACCTGTGGGAATGCAAAGAAAAAGGATTGGGGGAAATTTCTGGACAGTAAACAGAATGCACCTAGTTAGCCTCTGTGCTTAGTGGAGGCAATCTGCCCCAACTTGGCAGATAAAGAATTGGATGAAGGAAGAAAGATAAAGCTGACCACCCCAACACACACACACACACACACACACACACACACACACACACACACACGTTGACCTGCTATCTGTGGCTACAGGTAAGGAACACAAGACTACTTGTACCTGTAGAGACCTCATCTATGGAAGCAACAAGCAGAAAAGACCCCTTTTTGAAAAACAGTAGAAACAGATAATGACAGGAGCTCAGAGGCCCTAACTGGCACCAGACCCTCAGAGGGTTACAGTTCTTGACTACAAATCCCTTTGTAAGAGTCATGCTGCTATTTCTGACTGCCATCAGATAAACATTCACTCCCTACCAACCATGCGATCAGTATCTTCTGGCAAAGTTGATCCCCCTTGGGACAAATCTCTTTGATCAGAAATTTTGTTTTGTTTCAGCTCATGGAGACAGATCACAGTGAGGCTTCTGAGAGTCAATAGGAAAATGCTAATAGATTTCTTCTCACTGGGGAGGCCCATACCAGTGTTTTAATCATCTTGTGGCTGCTTAATTAACATTCGTTGGCATTATTTCTGCTACTGTTAGCAAAATGTAAATATTTAAATGGCATCTATTTTTCATGGAGCAGAACTATGAGCACAGAATTTGAGGCAGAGATCTGGCCTCATCTTAATCTAAGCACCCTCTTTAGCTTTTGGCAAATGTCTTAATTTCCTACCTCAGTTTCTTTATCCATGAAAGAGAAATAATGCAAACAGTTCGAAAGGGGATTATAAGGATTAATCATTAACTATCCAGAAAAACTATTTGAAAACAAAAATGGGCAAATATAATACTTCCACCCATAAGTAAAAGGACTCCACAGAGAGAGAACATAAACAAGTGGGATTGTATAAGAAAATTATTCTGCATACTCTGTGTTCACTCCCTTGTAGCTTCCCAGGGTGCTACGTGTTAAGTATATGTATGCATGAGCCATGGTGAGCAACAGAATATTCAAGAGAATAGCTAACTCTAAAAATAAAGTTGCTCACTGAGAAGCTTTTTATTTCAAACTGTAGCTAATGTCCAGATGAATCTATTCAGTATGTCCACGTCCCAACTTTTTTGCTTACACTTCTAAATTCAAACTGTTTACAAGAAAATATGAACTGCAAAAATTAAGAATTTTAAGTGTCATAGAGCAAGCAGTCTTCAGGGAGAAACATCGTTCATGTTCAGTGAGAACAGAGTATTTACTTATTTATTTAATCCTTGGTAATTTAGTATAAAAATAAAGCCAGGAAATTTATATTGGTCAACCATTGCCTTTTTTTTCATTTAGGCAACTCTTTTATTGTATTGTATTCTCATTTTATTTTTTGTTTCTTTCTTTTTCCTTTTTATTGAAGAATAATTGGCACACATTGTTACATTAGTTCCAGGTGTACAGTATAGTGATTTGACAACTCTGGTTGTGCTCACCGCAAATGTACCTACCATTTGTCACCATATGATACTATTGACTATATTCCCTATGCTGTACCTTTCATTCATGTGACTTCTCCATTTCATAACTGTAGGATTGCTAATCCCACTCCCTTTTACCCATTTTGCTCATCCTCCCAACATCCTCCCTTCTGGCAACTGCCAGTTTGTTCATTGTCTGTATTATAAGTCGGTTTCTGCTTCTTTTTGTTGTTTGCTTGGTTTTTGTTTTTTTTCATTCCACACATAAGTGAAATCATGTCTGACTGAATTTCACTTAGCATAATACCCTCTAGGTCCATCCACATTGTCACAAATGGCAAAATCTCATTCTTTTTTATGTTTGTGTGTCTGTGTGTGTGTACATCTTCTTTCTTCATCTAATGACAGACACTTAGTTGCTTCAATGTCTTGGCTATTATAAATAATGCTGCAATAAACATAAAAGTGTATATGTCTTTTTGAATTAGTGTTTTTGTTTGCTTTGTGTAAATTTCCATTAGAAATACTGTACCATATTGTATTTCTATTTTTAATTTTTTGAGGAAACTTCATTACTGTTTCCCACAGTGGCTGTACCAATTCACATTCCTACGAAGAGTACACAAGAGTTCCTTTTTCTCACATCCTCATCAACACTTGTTATTTCTTGTATTTTTGATACTGGCCATTCTGCCAGGTATAAGACGATATCTCATTTTGGTTCTGATTTGCATTTCCTTGATGATTGGTGATTTTTAGCATATTTTCACATGTCTGTTGACCACCTCCATATCTTCTTTGGGAAAATGTCTATTCAGGTCTTCTGCTCATTTTTAATCCTATTGTTTGGTTTTTGTTTTTGTTTTTGTTTTGGTGTTGAGTTACATGAGTTGTTTGTGTATTTTGAATGTTGATCTTTTATTAAATATATCACTTGCAAATATCTTCTCCCAATCAGTAGGTTACCTTTTCATTTTGTTGATGATTTCCTTTGCTGTGCAAAAACTTTTTATTTTGGTATAGTTACAATAGTTTGTTTTTGCTTTTATTTCCTTGCTTTGAGGAAAAATGGTACTAAGGCTAATGCCAAAGGGATTACTGCCTATGTTTTCTTCTAGAAGTGTTATGATTTCAGGTCTCATATTTAAGTTTTTAATCTATTTTGACTTTATTTTGTATATAGTATAAGAAAGTGGTGCAGTTTCATTCTTTTGAATATGCTGTCCAGTTTTCCCAGCACCATTTATTGAAAAGACTTTTCCTCTTGGTATATACTTGCCTCCTTTGTTATAGATTAATTGACCATGTATGCATGGGTTTATTTCTGTGCTCTCTATCCTGTTCCATTGATCTATGTGTCTGTTTTTGTGCTATATGTGTTTTGATTATTGTAGCTTTGTAGTATAGTTTGAAATCTGGAGTGTGATACCTCTGCTTTGTTCTTTAAGATTGCTTTGCTATTCAGAGTCTTTTGTGGTTGCATATGAATTTTAGGACTATTTCTTCTACTTCTGTGAAAAGTCCTATTGGTAGGGATTTGATTGGATTTGTAGATTGCTTGGGGTAGTACGGATATTGTAACAATATGAATTCTTCCAATCCATAAGCATGATATGTCTTTCTATTGTTGGTGTTGTCTTCAATTTCTTTCATTAATGTTTTATAGTTTTCAGAGTACAGCTCTTTCATCAACTTGGTTAAGTTTATTCCTAGATATTTTATTCTTTTTGATGCAATTGGAAATGAGACTGTTTTCTTAATTTCTCTTTCTGCTACTTCATTATTAGTGTATGGAAATACAACAAATTTCTGTATATTAATTTTGCATCCTGTAACTTTACTGAATTCCTTTATTACTTCTAGTAGTTTTTTGATGGAATCTTTCAGGTTTTCTATATATAGTATCATGTCATCTGCAAATACTGACCATTTTACTCCTTTCTTACTAATTTGGATGCTTTTAATTTCTTTTCCTTGTCTGGTTGCTGTTGCTAAGACTTCTAATACCATGATGAATAAAAGTGGCTGCAGTAGAGGAGTACTTGTCTTGTTCCTGATCTTTGCAGGAGTATTTGTCTTGTTACTGATCTTTGAGGAACAGCTCTCATTTTTTCATCATTGAGTTGGACATTAGCTGTGGCTTTGTCATATATGTACTTTAATATGTTGAGGTATGTTTCCCCTAAACCCACCTTGTTGAGACTTTTTATCATGGGTAGATGTTGAATTTTGTCAAATTCTTTTTCTGCATCTATTGAGATATGATTATTCTTCATTTTGTTTATGTAGTATGTCATGTTGATTGACTTGTGGATATTGAACCATCCTTGTATCCCTGGAATAAAGTCCAGTTGATAGTGGTAAATGATCCTTTTAATGTGTTATTGAATGCAGTTTGGTCGTACTTTGTTGAGGATTTTTGCACCTATGTTCCTCAGGGATATTGACCTGTAGTTTTGGAGGGGTTTTGTAATATTTTATCTGGTTTTGGTATCAGGATAATACTGGCCTGATAGAATGTATTTGGAAGCTTTCTTTAGCCTTGTATTTTTTTTGGAATAGTTTGAGGAGAATAGGTATGAACACTTCTTTAAATCTTTGGTAGACTTCATCTGTGAATTCATCTAATCCTGGACTTTTGTTTGTTGGGAAATTTTTATTACTGCTTGAATTTCATTACTAGAATTGGTCTATTCAGATGTTCTACTTCTTCCTGGTTAAGTTTTAAAAGATTGTATGTTTCTAAGTATTTGTCCATTTCTTCTAAGTTGTCCAATTTGTAGGCATATAATTTTTCATAGTAGTCTCTTATAAAGAGACTTATATTTCTGTGGTGCTGGTGATTACTTCTCTTTCATTCCTGATTTTATTTATTTGAGACCTCTGTTTGATGAGTCTGACAAAAGTTTTATCAATCTTTTTCATCTTTTCAAAGAACAAACTCTTGGTTTCATTGATCTTTTGTATAGTTTTAGTCTCTATTTTATTTATTTCCACTCTGATCTTTATTTCATTCTGCCTACTAGCTTTGGACTTTATTTGTTCTCTTTTTCTAATTCCTTTAGATATAAGGTTATATTTTTATATTTGATATTTTTCTTGTTTCTTGATATAGACCTGTATTGCTATAAATTTCTTTCTTAGAACTACTTTTGTCATATCCCAAATATCTTGGGCCATTGTGCTTTCATTTTTATTTGTTTCCAGGTATTTTTTATTTCCTCTTTGATTTCTTAGTTGACCCATTAGTAGCATTTGATTAGCCTCCACATGTTTGTGTTTCTTCCTATTTTTGCCTTGTAATTGATTTCCTGTTTCAAGTCATTTCTGGTTGGAAAGGATGCTTGATATGATTTCAATCTTAAATTTATTGAGACTTGTTTTGTGTCCTAACGTGTGATCTATCCTGGAGAATATTCCATGTGCACTTGAAAGAATGTTGGTTTTGGATGAAATATTACATATAATGTGGCCACTCCCTTCTGGTCTGCAAAATTTCTGGTAAAAAGTCAGCTGATAACCTAGTGAGGTTTCCCTTGCATATAGCTGTTTTCTTTTCTCTTGTTGCTTTTAAAATTCTCTCTTTAATTATTGTTGTGTGTCATGGTATGGATCTCGTTAGGTTCATCTTCTTTGGAGTTTTCTGTGCTTCCTGAACCTGTTATTTCCCCCAGATTAGGGAAGTTTTAAGCTATCATTTCTTCAAGTAAGTTTTCTGCACCTTTCTCTTTTCTCCTCTGGGATTCCTATGATGTGAATGTTTGCCTGATGTTGTCCAAGAAATTTCTCAACCTAGCCTCTTTTTAAATTATTGTTTTCTTTTAGCTGTTCAACTTTGCACTTTCTATGACTCTGTCTTCTAAATCACTAATCAATTTTTCTGCATCCTCTAACTTATTGTTGATTCCCTTCAGTGTATTTTTCATTTATGTTCATTTCATTCAGTTATTATATTCTTCAACTCTAATTGTTTCTTTTTTATATATTTTCTGTTCTATATCTCTGAAGTTCTCACTGAGTTCGTCCAATTTTCTCTTGAGTCTGGTGAGCATCTTTATGACCATTACTTTGAACTCTTTATCAGGTAGATTGCTTATGTCTGCTCCATTTAGTTCTATTTCTGAAGTTTTATCTTATTCTTTCATTTTGAGGATATTTCTGTCTCATTTTGCTTGACTTTCTGTGTTTGTTTCTGTGAATTAGGCAGAACAACTACTTCTCCAAAACTTGAAGGAATGGTTTTGTGTATGGTCATCCCCTGTGTAGATTGTGTGTGCCTGCTGACTTTGGCTGTCATGCATGTTCTGAGAGTCTCAAGGCACTCAGTGCTGGGAGCCACCCTAATGGGATGGCCAGAGCTAAGTTGGATGTGGGCCAGGGCAATCCTGGGGCTTTTAGCACAGAGGGCACCCTGGCAAGACAGCTGAAGCTTAAGTGGTTGCAAGCCAGACTACCCTAGGCATTTGCACACTGGGCATGCTGATGGGGCTACTGGAACCTAGTCAGGTATAGGTCAGGGTGTCAGGGGTGCTCTGCATCATGGGTCACAGATGAATCATCTGGAGCCAAAGTAGTATGAGCCTGAAATGTGCCGGGATGCTTTGCACCTGTGTAACTTTGATGAGATGGCTGGAGCTATAGTGAGCACTGACATGGGGTATCCCAATATGCACCATGGTAAGGCCACCCTGCTGGGATATTTGGGGATGGTGCAGGCTGGGGACTAGAACTTCCTACACTGTCTTTAATAGTGAAAAATTACCTTTATCCTAAATCCACTTTTATCCCCTCTTCTAGGTTAAACAAAGCAGTTTCTTAAGGCTTTCATTCTGAATGTAGCAAAAAAAAAAAAAAGGTACTAGGTTTCAAACAGGAAGTTGTAGGAAATAGAAGGTTACAAAACTAGGATTATATTTCTACATTCACCATTGAACAACAATGGTGGACTCTCTGTTTCCAAACCTGTGAAACAGGGACACTATAGAGGCTTACAGTAGAGGGAAGAATATGCAGGCTTCAGATCAGAGTTTCTGGGTTTAGTTCCAGGCTCAATCACATACAGCTAACATACCTGGAATGAGTTATTTAACTTCTCTTTCAGTTTTCTAGCCAGAAAGCAGGAATGTAATAATCATAGGAAATGCTGTGAGGATGAAATGATATTCTATATAAATCACTTAGAACTGATGCATGCATATAGTTAGTGGTCCCTCAAATGTTAGTTAGCTTCTACCATCATTATCATCATCATCATCTTCCAGACTATCCCTTAGAGTTCTGTGTAAAGCACAAATGAATATACAAATTCATTGCAAACTGCAAAGAACTGTATGTTATGATTGTTTTGTTTTATTTTATTTTATTTTTAGACAGAGCGTGTGCATGAGCAGGGGAGAGGGGCAGAGGGAGAGAAAGAGAGAATCTTAAGCAGGCTCCAGGCTCAACACTTGGTTTACTTCCCAAGACTCACTTCAAGACTGATTTCTTTGTGATGGCCAATCCTGAAAGATTACATCACGCTGGTATCATGAGTTGGATGCTCAACTGACTGAGCCACCCAAGCACCCAAAGTTATAAATATTTTAAATAAAAAGTCCAGATCTAATAGTCTGAGATATCCCAGACTATATTAAAACCATAATGCGTCTCTCAGAGAGAGGTAGCATACTCCATATATGCCTTGAGAGAGTCTTATTTTTTCAACAGATGGAAGCTAGGTGTCAGGAAAGCCCACCTGCTTATTCCAGTCCTAATGTTGTGTGGTAGGAAAATTCTTTCACCAATCTGTGCTTCAGTCTCCTCTTCTTTCCAGAATGCCATGGCTTCAGCTGCCTCATCCAATGATCTTTGTAGGCAAGGAGGCAACTTGTGCCCAAAGAGAGAGGAGTGTTTGCTGCCTAAGAGAGAGAAAGCCTGCAGGAAGTTCAGGAAGTGGAAGAGCAGTGTGGGACATGGTGAAATGTAGAAGACAAACATGGGAATCTGCAAGGTCAGAGCTGCTTTTCCAGCAGCAGACCTGGGAGAGGTGTGATATACTCAAAAAGAGCAACAGTTGAGGCAGGATGGAGAATCTAACATAGAAAGGCAAGGAGAAATAAGTGGCAGATTGCCTATTTTTTGGTAGAAATATCACCTGTCAACTCAGGTGAGAAAGAAATGCACTATATTTTTCTCTTACTGAACTATTGAGCTCCCATTTCTAAAGTGGTAGAGACACCCTCAAGCGTTTCCTGTCCCAGTCTTTATAGCTCTCTCTTACACATCCAGCAGGAAGTTCTCAAGTGTTTCAGCACCAATGAAGTCTTTCCTAATCACATGATATAAAATAGCAGCCTCAATCCTATTCCAATCTCTTTCTACACTGTTCTGCTTTATTCTTTTTCCACTACACTAGTCACTACTTAATATATCTCTATATAATTTGTATAGTTTATCTTCCCCCACAAAATTGAAGCCCCATGGGGATTTTGTTGAAAAACAAGACCACCTGTGACAATATAACTTAGATGGTCTACAGTCATGTCAGCATGACTTAGTTGTTTGTTACAGAAAAACGTTGGCCAGAAAAGGCAAGGCTGTAAGCCAATAAATAACTTTATGGTTTACTTCAAAAAATTCCCTCAGAACAATTTATCAAAGGCAATGACCTGCTCACCTGGACAGTTTGCTCATCAATGATGGTTTACTTACCAAGACTCACTTCAAGACTGATATCTTTGTGATGGCCAATCCTGAAAGATTACATCACAGTCTCTGTTGAATTCCATTCCATTCCTCACTTTGAAAGACCTACCTTAAACTACTTGATCTCAGACCCAAAATCACACTATTTTAGTTTGACTTCTTTCTGTGACACTCTTAAAACTCCATCAAGGTAGTATCACTTACTGTAGCAAATTCTAATAAATTTACCTCTGCTTTATTAACAGGTCGTCTGGTGATATTTTCAGGGAAATCAACATTGTTTGGTTTAATTCTGTATTTATAGGAAGATGATAGGAGCTCTATAAGAATTCGTTGAATGAATAAATGAACAAAGGAATTTATATAGGGTTTCCACCCTCCAGTCTCTGCAATTTGTTGATGGGGCTTATGAAGCGGTACCTGGTCTGTGGTGCAACTTCTCAGTCCAGAGTGGTATCTGTTATGACATTAGTCATCCCTTTGACCATTGGATCCAGAAGGGTCATTCTTTTGTTCTTTTCTGTCCTTGCTTCTCAAAGCCCTAATGCAATTCTTGGTTATTTCTGTATAGTCATCATTTTGTACTTCCATGCTATGCACAAACTGCAAAAAAAAAAAAACTCACTAGGGTTGTGTTAGCCTTTTTTCCATATTTTTGCCACTTTGCATGCTAAATCTATCTATCTATCTATCTATCTATCTATCTATCATCTGTCATCTATCTCTTTTAATTTAATTTAATTTAATTTAATTTAATTTAAATTTTCTCCAAATTTTTCTTTAAATCCTACTTAGTTAACAATAGTATAATATTGGTTTCAGGAGTAGCATTTAGTGATCCATCACTTATATATAGCACCCAGTGCTCATCATCATAAATGCCCTCCCTAAAATCCATCACCCATTTAGCTCACCCCCATCCACTTCCCTCCATCAACCCTGTTTGTTTTCTATAATTAAGAGTTTGTTTCCCACTTTTTTCCCCTTCCCATATGTTCCTCTGTTTTGTTTCCTAAATTCTACATGTGAGTGAAAACATATGGTATTTGTCTTTCTCTAACTGACTTTGCTTAGCTTAATACACTCTAGCTCTATCTACATATTTGCAGATAAATGGCAACATTTCATTCTTTTTGTTGGCTGAATAATATTCCATTGGATATATATATCACTTCTTCTTTACCCATTCATCAGTCAATGGACATTTGGTCTCTTTCTATAGTTTGACTATTGTTGATTGTGCTACTATAAACATTGGGGTGCATGCACCCCTTCAAATCTGTATTTTTGTATCCTTTGGGTAAATACCTAGTAGTGCAATTGCTGGATTATAGGATAGTTCTATTTTTTAATTTTTGAGAAACCTCCATACTGTTTTACATAATGGCTGCACCACTTTGAATTCCCAACAGTGTAAAAGAGTTCCCCTTTCACTGCTTCTTCATCAACATCTCTTACTTCCTGTGTTAATTTTAGTCATTCTTACAAGTGTGAGGTGGTATCTCATTATGGTTTGATTTGTATTTCTGTGATGTTGAGCATCTTCCCATGTGTCCATTAGCCATCTGGATGTCTTCTTTGGCAAAATATCTATTCATGTCCTCTGCTCATTTCTTAACTGGATTATTTGGCTTTTGGATGTTGAGTTTAATAAGTTCTTTATTAAACTATACTTTAATATATTAGATTAATATACATACTATATATGTGTGTATATTTTAAACTAACCCTGCATCAGATATGTCATTTGCAAATATCTTCTCCCATTTTGTATGCTGCCTTTCAGTTTTGTTGGTTATTTCCTTTGCTGTGCAGAAGCTTTTTATCTTGATGAAGTCCCAAAAGTTCATTGTTGCTTTTGTTTCCCTTGCCTTTGGTGACACATGTAGTAAGAAATTGCTACAGCTGAGGTCAGAGAAGTTGCTGCCTGTGTTCTCCTCTACAATTTTGATGGTTTCCTGTCTCACCTTTACATCTTTCATCCATTTTGAATTTATTTTTGTGTATGGTGTAAGAAAGTGGTACAGGTTCATTCTCTTGCCTGTGGTTGTCCAGTTTCCCCAACATCATTTTTTGGAGAGACTGTCTTTTTTCCATTGGATATTCTTTCCTGATTTGTCAAAGATTAGTTGACCATATACTTGTGGGTCTATTTCTAGTTTTCTATTCTATTCCATTGATCTATGTGTCTGTTTTTTGTGCCAGTGCCATACTATTTTGATGACTACAGCTTTGTAATGTAGCTTAAAGTCTGGAATCGTGATGCCTCCAGACTTGCTTTCTTTTTCATGATTAATTTGTCTATTTGGGGTCTTTTGTGGTTCCATACAAATGTTAGAATTGTTTGTTCTAGCTCTGTGAAAAATGCTGGTGGTATTTTGAAAGGGGTTGCATTGAATATATATATTGCTTTGGATAGTATATATATTTTAACAATCTTTTTCCAATCCATGAGCATGGAACTTTTTCCCATTTCTTTATGCCCTCTTCAATTTCTTTCATAAGTTTTCTATGGTTTTCAGAGTACACAAATCCTTTGCTTCTTTGATTAGGTTTATTGCTAGGTATCTTATTGTTTTTGTTCCAATTGCAAATGGTATTGATTCCTTGATTTCTTTTTCTAATTCTTCATTTTGTGTACAGAAATGCAACAGATTTCTGTACAATGATTTTATATCCTGCAACTTTGCTGAATTCATATATTAGTTCTAGAAAATTATTAGTGGAGTCTTTCAGGTTTTCTACATAGAATATCATGTTGTCTGCAAATAGTGCGAATTTGACTTTCCCCTTGCCAATTTGGATGCCTTTTGTTTCTTTTTGTTGTCTGATTGCTGAGACTAAGACTTCTAGTAGTATATTAAATTGTAATGGAGAAATTGTACATCCCTGTCTTGTTTCTGACCATAGAGGAAAAGATCTCAGTTTTTCCCAGTTAAGGATGATATTAAATGTGGGTCCTATGTGTAGGGCTTTTATGATGCTGGCGTATCATCTATACTTCCTTTGTTGAGGGTTTTTTTTAAATCAAGAGTGGATGCTATAATTGTGAAATGCTTTTTTTGCATCTATTGAGAAGGTCATTTGGATTTTTATCCTTTCTTTTATTAATGTAGTATATCGTGGTGATTGATTTGCAAATATTGAACCAGTCCCATAGCACAAGAATAAATCCCACTTGATCATGGTGAATAATTCTTTTTTGTACTGTTGGATTTGATTTGATGGGATCTTGTTGAGAATTTTTGCATCCATGTTCATCAGAGATACTGGTCTGTATTCTCCTTTTTAATGGGATCTTAGTCTGGCTTCAGAATCAAGGCAATGCTGGCCTCATAAAATGCTCTCCTTCCATTTCTATTTTTTGGGGAATAGCAGTTTGAGAGAATAGATGTTAACTCTTCTTTAAATGTCTGGTAGGATTCCCCTGGGAACCCATCTGGCCCTGGACTTTTGTTTGTTTGGAGATTTTTTTGTAGTTTTTTATAAGTTTTTATTAATCTTGTTTATTTTGAGAAAGACAGCAAACGAGTGAGAAGGGGAAGGGCAGAGAGAGGAGAGAGAGGATCCCAAGCAGGCTCCGTGCTGTCAGCACAAAGCCTGATGCAGGGCTCAAACTCACAAACAGTGAAATCAAGAGTTGGAGGCTTAACTGACTGAGCCACCCAGGCAACACTGCTTAGAGATTTTTGATTACTGATTCAATTTCTTTGCTGGTTATGGGTCTTTTCAAATTTCTATTTCTTCCTTTTTCAGTTTTGGTAGTTTGTGTGTTTCTAGGAATTTGTCCATTTCTTCCAGATTGCCCCGTTTCTTGGCATATAATTTTTCACAGTATTCTCTTATAATTGTATTTCTGTGGTATTAATTGTGATCTCTCCTCTTTCCTATGTGATTTTATCTATTTGTGTCCTCTCTCTTTTCTTTTTGATAAGTCTGGCTAGGGATCTATCAATTTTATTAATTCTTTCAAAGAATCAGCTCTTAGTTTTTTTGATCTGTTCTACTTGTTTTTGTTATTGCTGCTGCTGCTGCTGCTGTTGTTGTTATTGTTGTTGTTGGTTCCATATAGTTTATTTATGCTCTAATCTTTATTATTTCCCTTCTTCTTCTGGCTTTATGCTGTATTCTCTCTTCCTTTCCTAGCTCTTTAAGGTGTAAGATTAGGTTGTATACTTGAGACTTTTCTTGCTTCTTGAGGTGGCCTGTATTACAATGTACTTCCTTCTTAGAACCGCTTTTGCTGCATCCCAAAGGATTTGGACTGTCATGTTTTCATTTTCACTTGCTTCCATGTATTTTTTAAATTTATTTTTAATTTCCTAGTTAACCTATTCATTATTTAGTAGGCTGTTTTTTTAATCTTCTTGTATGTGTAGTCTTCCCAAATTTTTTCTTGTGGTTGACTTCAAGTTACATAGCATAGTGATCTGAAAATATGCATGGTATGATCTCAATCTTTTTGTGTCTGTGGAGGACTGCCTCTTGATTTCAACTCAGGTTTTGATCTCATGGTTTTGAGATCAAGCCCCACATCAGGCTCTGTGCTGATGATACAGGCTCTGTAGCGTTAGCTTGAGATTCTTATTTCTCTGCCCTTCCCCCACTCTCTTTTTCTCACTTTCTCAAAATAAATACATAAAGAATAAAAAAATAAAATAGTGTTTGCATTTCATTTGGTAAGTGCCTAGTGGAATTACTGGATCACATATTTCTAGGCTCATTTGGGGGAAAAGCCTCCATATTGTTTCCCACAGTGGTTGCACCAATTTACATGTCCCACTAATAATGTGTGATAGTTCCTTTCTCTCCACATCTTTGCCAACCCTTGCTATTTCTTGTCTTTTTTTATTTTACCAATTCTGACAAGTGTAAGGTGACATCTCATTATGGTTTTGATTTGCATTCCCCTGATGAGTCATGTTGAGCATCTTTTCATGGTTCTGTTGGCTATCTGTATCTCTTCTTTAGAGAAATATCTGTTCATGAACTTTTCCCATTTTTAATTGGGTTATTTGGTATTGTGTACTTTTTTATGTATCTTGGACACTAACCCTTTATCGAATATGTCATTTGCAAATACCTTCTGCCATTCAGTAGGTTGTCTTGTTATTTTGTTGATTGTTTCCTTTGCTGTACAGAAGCTTTTTATTTTCATGTAGGCCCAATAGTTTATTTTTGCTTTTGTTTCCATTGTCTCGGAAGAATTATCTAGAAAAATGTTGCTATGACTGATTTCAGAGAAATTACTGCCTATGCTCTCTTCTAAGGACTTTTATGCGTTCAGGTCTCACATTTAGGTGTTTAATCCATTTTTAGTTTTTGTGTATGTGCATGGTGTAAGAAAGTGGTCCAGTTTCATTCTTTTGCATATGGCTGTCCAGTTTTCCCATCACCATTTATTGAAGAGACTATCTTTTCCCCTTGTATATTCTTGACTCCTTTGTTAAAGATTAATTAACCATATAATCATGGGTTTATTTCTGGGATCTCTATTCCATTGATTTCTGTGTCTGTTTCCATGCTGATATCATACTGTTTTGATTGCTGGAGCTTTGTAGTATATCTTAAAACCTGGGGTTGTGATACTTCCAGCTTTGTTCTTTTTCAAGATTGCTTAGGTTCTTGGGGTCTTTTGTGATTCCATAGAAAAATTAGGATTATTTGTTCAAGTTCTGTGAAATATTCTGGTGGTATTTTGATAAAGACGGCATTAAATCTGTACATTGCAGGGGCATCTGGATGGCTCAGTTGTTTGAGCAACCAACTTTGGTTCAGGTGATGACCTCGTGGTTCATGAGTTCGAACCCCACATTGGGCTCCCTAGTGTCAGCATGTCAACACAAAGCCTACTTCAGATCCTCTGTCCCCCTCTCTCTGCCCCTCCCCTGCTTTCACTCTCCCAAATAAATAAATAAATAAATAAATAAATATCTGTACATTGCTTTGGGCAGTATGGACATTTTAACAACATTGATTCTTCCGATCCATGAGTATGGAATATCTTTGTTGTCTTCAGGTATTTTTTATCAATGTTTTATAGTTTTCAGAATACAGGTGTTTAACCTCCTTGGTTAAGCTTATTCTTAGCTATTTTTTAAATGTTTATGTGTTTGTTTTGAGAGAGAGAGCACAAGTATGGGAGGGACACAGAGAGAGATAGAGACACAGAATCCAAAATAGGCTCCAGGCTTCAAACTGTCAGCACAGAACCCAACATGAGGCTCAAACTCACAAGCCATGAGATCATGACCTGAGCCAAAGTTGGACACTTAACCAACTGAGCCACCCAGGCACCCCAGCTATTTTCTTATTTTTGGTACAAATGTAAATGTGATTATTTTCTTAATTTCTCTTTCTGATACTTCATTATTAGTGTATAGAAATTCAGTGGATTTCTTTATGTTAATTTTGTATCCTGAAAACTTAATGAATTTATTTATTAGTTCTAGTAGTTTTTGGTGGAGTCTGGTTTTTCTACATTCATGTCATCTGCAAATAGTGAAAGCTTTACTTCTTTCTTACCTATTTGGATGCCTTTTATAACTTTTTCTTGTCTGATTGCTGTGGCTAGGACTTCGAGTACTATGTTGAATAAATGTAGTGAGAGTGGACTTTCTTGTCTTGTTCCTGATCTTGGGGGAGAAGCTCTGTTTTTCAACCATTAAGTATGATGCTAGCTGTGGATTTTTCATTTAAAGCCTTTATTATGTTGAGGTATGTTTCCTCCAAACCTACTTTTTCAGTGTTTTTAACATGAATGCATGTTGTATGTTGTCAAATGCTTTTTCTGCATCTTTTGAAAAATATATGGTTTTTACTATTTGTCTTGCTGATATGATGTATCATATTGGTGAGAATGAAGGAATTCTCAAAATGGAGAAATTTGAAACACGCTTGCATCATAGGAATAAATTCCACTTGATCATGGTGAATTCTTTTTTAAATGTATTGTTATATTCAGTTTGCTAGTATTTTCTTGAGAATTTTTGCATCTGTGTTCATCAGGGATATTGGACTGTAATTCCCCCTCCCCCCCCCTTTTTTTGTAATGTCTTTATCTAGTTTTTGTATCAGGGTAATCCTGACCTCATAGGATGAATTTGGAAGCTTTCCTTCCTCTTTTATTTTTTGAAATAGTTTGAGAATAGATATTAACTCTTCTTTAAATGTTTGGTAGAATTTTACCTGTGAAGCCATCTAGTCCTGGACTTTTGTTTGTTGGGAATTTTGTTTATGTTTATTTATTTTTGCAAGAGAGAGACAGAGAATAAGCAGGGAAGGGGCAGATAAAGAGAGAGAGAGAGAGACAGAGTCTGAAACAGGCTTCAGGCACTGAGCTGTCAGCATGGAGCCCGATGCAGGGCTCAAACTCAGAAAGCATGAGATCATGACCTGACCTTAACTGACTGAGCCACCCAGGCGCCCTGGGAAATTTTTTGATCACTGATTGAATTTCATTGCTAGTAATCAGTCTGTACAAATTTTCTATTTATTTCTGATTCATTTTTAGGTTATATGTTTCTAGGAATATATATATTTCTCCTTGTCTAATTTGTTGGCATATACTTTTTAATATTCTCTTATATTCCTTTGTATTTCTGTGGTGTCAATTGTTATTTTTCCTCTGTCATTTATGATTTTGAGTCCTCTCTCTCTCTCTCACTTTGATGCATCTGGCTAAAGGTTTATTGTTAATCTTTTCAAAGAACCAGCTCCTGGTTTCTTTGATCTACTCTATTTTTTTGTTTGTTTCTTTTCATTTATTTTTGCTCTGATCTTTATTATTTCCCTCCTTCCACTGGTTTTGGGTTTTGTTCTTTTTTATTGTTTTGTTTTTTTTTTAACCTCCTTTAGATGTAAGGTTAGGCTGTTTATTTGAGATTTTTCTTGCGTCTTGAGGTAAGCCTGTATCACTATAAACTTTCCCCTTAGAACAGTTTTTCCTGCATCTTGAAGATCTTGGATCATTGGGTTTTCATTTTCACTTGTCTCCATGTATTTTTTACTTCCTCTTTGATTTCTTGGTTGACCCATTCATTGTGTATTAACATGTTATTTAACTTCCATGTATTTGTTCTCTTTCCAGATATTTTCTTGTGGTTGATTTCTAGTTCCATAGTGCTGTGCTCAGAAAAGATGCATGATAGTATGACCAGTCTTTTTGAATTTGTAGAGATTTTTTTGTGGCCTATTATATGATATATTCTGGAGAATGTTCCATGAATGTGTGTATTCTGCTCTTTTTGGATGAATGTCCTGAATGTATCTATTAAATCCATCTGGTCCAATGTGTCATTCAAAGCCATTGTTTCTTTATTGATTTTTTTGTTTGGGCGATCTATCCATTGATGTACGTTGGGTGTTAAAGTCCCCTACTATTATTGTATTACTATTAATTACTTCCTTTATGTGTGTTATTAACTGATTTATGCATTTGGGTGTTTTCTTGTTGGGTGCATAAATATTTACAATTGTTATATCTTGTTGGATTGTCCACTTTATTTTTATACAGTGTACTTCTTTGTCTCTTGCTACAGTCTTTGTTTTAAGGTCTATTTTGTACAATATAAGTATAGCTACAAGGGCTTTCTTTTCACTTCCATTTGCATGATAAATGCTTTCTATCCCCTCACTTTCAATCTGCTTGTGTCCTTAGGTCTAAAATGAGTGTCTTGTAGGCAGCTTATAGATGGGTTTGCCCTTTTCTCTATTTGGTCATCCTATGTCTTTTTTTTTTTTTTGGAACATTTTTCCATTTACATTCACAATAATTATTGATAGGTATGTACTTATTGGCTTTTTTACTTGTTTTACACTTGCTTTTGTACGGTTTTGGGGTTTTTTTTGTAGTTTTGTAGTTCTCTGTTCTTCTCTTGCTCTCTTTTCTCATGATTTGCTTGCTTTCTTTAGACTTATACTTGGATTTCTTTCTTTTTAGTTTTACATATTTGTTACTAGTGTTTGATTTGTGGTTACCATTAGGTTTATATACATCATCTAATGCCTAGAGAAGTCTGTATTAAGTTGATTGTTCCTTAAGTTTACCAATTCTTTATTCCCTCCCACTGAAGGTAGGAGGTTTTAGGTATAAGGTGTCATACTTCATTTTATTTTGTGAATCCCTTGACTGATGTTTATAGATACATTTAATTTTATTGTTTTTGTGCTTCCTACAACTTTCTATTTATGGTCTTTCATTTCTACCCAAAATATCCCCTTTAACATTACTTGTAGGGCTGGTTTAATGGTCATTAATTCCTTTAACTTTTGTTTATCTGAGAAATTCTTTATCTTTCCTTTTATTCTCAAAGATAACCTTGCTGGATAGAGTATTCTTGGTTGCAGGGTTTTTTCTTTCATCACTTTCAATATATTGTACCACTCCCTTGTGGCCTGCAATGTTTCTGCTGAAAACATCAACCGAGAGCCTTATGGGGTTTGCCTTGTAGGTGATTTCTTTTTTTCTTGCTGCTTTGCAATACTCTCTTTATCACCATTCCTTGCCCTTTTAATTACTATGTGTCGTAGTGTGGACCTCCTTGGGTTTATTTTATTGTGGGCTCTGTGCCTTCTAGATCTGGATTTCTGTTTCCTTCCCCAGATTTGGGAAGTTTCCAGCTATTATTTCTTTAAGTACATTTTATCCCCCCCTTTTCTCTGTCTTCTCCTTCTGGGATCTCTATAATGCAAATGTCATTGACTTGCTGTCACTGAGTCCCCTAAGTCTATTTTCATTTTTTTTATTATTATTTTTCCTATCTCCTGTTCATCTTGATTGCTTTACATTACCCTGTCCTACAGGTTGTTTATCTTTGTTTTGCTTCCTCTAGTCTACCATATATTCTCTCTAGTGTATTTTTAATTTAATTATTGAACTCTTCATCTCTGATTGGTTCTTTTTATGTTTTCTCTCTGTTGAGGGTCTCACTGAGGTCTTCCACTCTTTTCTCAAGTCCGGTGAGTGTTTTTATTACTTTACTAAATATCATATCATAGTATCTATCATTACTTTAAATATTCTATCAGTCATAGTGCATATCTGTGTTTTAGCTCTCTTGCTGTGATTTTGTCCTATTCTTTCCTTTGAGACATGTTCCTCTGTGTCCTCGTTTTTTGTAATCTCTGTGTCTTTTTCTATGTGTTAGGAAAGTCAGCTATGTCTCCTGCTCTTAAAAGTAGTGGTCTCATGAAGAAGAGTTCCTGCAGTGCCCTGAAGTGTAATGTTCTCTGTTCACTAGAACATGGTGTTTGAGGGATGTCTCTTCTGTGTATTGTGTTCACTCTACTGTGGTGGCTGAGCTGTGTTTACATTTTGTCCAGTCATCTGCTATGGCTCTCTTTGCCTGTTGTGGGCAGGATTTTATCCCCGTGTTGTTAATGGCCAGTCTGAGGCTACCCTGGGCTTGAATTGAATCAGATCAGGCATTTGTCAGAGATACAATAGCACTGAACTACAGGGCACTTTCCCAGGGATGTCCCCTGAGAAGATTTCATTGGTGGACAGGACCTGTAGTCAGACCAGGTGTCTGGTCCAAGCCCACTGCTGGCATCACAGTTGGACTGGTATGTGTTATTATCTTTCCCTCTCCCCAGAAGTGGTGTGGACTCCTATCAGGGCTGCTTGCACACTGCCAAATTTGTGGCTCCATTTGGATGGGCTCCAGCCAAGGACGTATTAGAGAGGTAAGTCTGCAGGAGAATGTCGAAATGGAGTATGTGTGTTATTAAGGTTTTGCAGGTCTGTTGTGGGAAGAGACCTGGAGCTGCTTTAGAAAACTGCAGTGAGGCTGAAGGGGGTTGATCTGCAGAAGAGGGGGGAGGAGCGCGGGGGGTGTTCACAAAGTTTACAGGAGTCGGCTGTAGGAGGACACCTGGAACTGAAGCTGGCTGGAAGAGACATGTCCACAAGAGAATGTGAGGGCAACGTGCACTGTTAGCAAGTTAGGTGGAGAAAGTAGGCTATGTACTGCTTCCTACAAGTGTCAGTGTGTCTAGGCTGGGAGACAGGGGAGGGAAATGGAGCCTTCCAGCTCCCTTATTCTTGTAGAAGTCTCCTAAGGATTTCTGCCTATCCAGTACATGATCGGAGATTAGTAAGTAAGTCTCCTTTCCCTATACCCCGGGTGTTTTCCAAACCTATTTCTATTCTGTATCTCTGTGGGATGGTTTGTTGTACTGTCTCTTTAAGGGCAAGGACTCAGTTTCCTCTCACCCTCTAGCTCTCCCTGAGCTGAGCCTGCTGATTTCTAAAGTTCCAGGTGGTAAGCCCCGGAATGATTATAAGTACTCATGAAATTAGGCCCCTCTGGTTTTCACAGCCACATGTTATGGGGATTTGTCTTCCCTATGCAGGTTCCCCTTGCCTGGGGTGCTAGGTTTGAGGGTCTATTTCTCTCCCTTCTATGTGCCTGTGGCATCCCTCCCTCCTATGGACAGTCCCATGGATCTGTTTAGCTCCCATCCATGTCTCTGATCTTCCTACCCTCTTTGATATGGCCTCTTCCTTATGCTTAGCTGTGACGAATCTGTTCTGCCAGGCTTTGAGTCATTTTCTGGGTTATTCACAGTGATAAGTGTGTTATCTAGGTGTATTTACAGTATGAGGTAAGCTTAGAACCCTCATACTGTGCCATCTTCCCAGGAAGTCCCCAGTGAATGATTTTTTCAATGTATTGTTTAATTTGGTTTGCTAATACTTTGTTGAGGATTTTTGTATCTTTGTTGATCAGAAATATTGGCCTATAGTTTTCTTTTCTTTCTTTCTTTTTTGGTAATGTATTCTTGTGGTTTTGGTATTAGAGTAATACTCATAGAATGTATTTTTTGGAAGTTTTTCTTTCATTATATTTTTTACAATAGTTTTAAGAGAATAGGTATTAACTCTTCTTTAAATATTTGTTAGAATGCACCTGTGAAGCTGTCTGGTCCTGGACTTTTGTTTGTTGGAAGGTTTATTATTATTATTATTATTACTGATTCAGTTACATTACTAATAATAGGTCTGTTCTAATTTTCTACTTATTCCTGATTCAGATTTGGGAGATTATGTTTCTAGGAATTTATCGACTTCTCTGTTGTCCAGTTTGTTCGCATATACTTTTTCATAGTATTCTCTTATAATCCTTAATATTTCTGTGGTGTCAGTTATTATTCTTCCTTGTCATTTCTGATTTTACTTTAGCTCTTCTTGTTTTCTTGGTGAGTCTGGCTAAAGATTTATCCATTTTGTTTATCTTTTCAAACAAGCAGCTCATGGTTTCATTGACCTTTTCTATTATGTTTTAGTCTCCATTTTATTTTTTGCGCTGTAATCTTTTTAATTTATTTTCTTCTAGCTTTGTGAATTGTTTCTTTTTTCTTTGTTGTTTTGTTTTTATCACCTGTAAGTGTAAGTTTAGGTTGTCTGAGATTTTTCTGGTTTCTTGATATAGGCCTATATCTCTAGAAACTTCCCTCTTAGAACTGGCCTTTCCTACATCCCAAAGAATTGTACCATTGTGTCTTTATTTTCATTTGTTTCCATGTATTTTTTAAAATTTCTTAATTTTTTGATTGACCCACTGGTTTTTTAGTAGCATGTTTAATCTGCATGTGCTTGTGTTCTTTCCAGATTTTTTCTTGTAATTTATTTCTAATTTTATACCATGTGGTGAGAAAAAAAAATGTTTAACACTATTTCAAGCTTCTTAAAGTTATTAACACTTGTTTTGTGTCCTGACATGTGATCTATCCAAGAGAATATTCCCTATACACTTGAAAAGAATATGTATTCTGCTCTTTTTGGATGGAATGTTCTGTATATAGCTGCTAGGTACATCTGGTCTAGTATATCATTCAAAGCCACTGTTTCTTTTTTGATTTTCATCTGGATGATCTATCTATTGATGTAAGTGTGGTGTTAAAGTACCCTACTATTATTGTATTATTGTCCATTTCCTCTCTATGTCTGCTAATATTTACTTTATGTATTTAGATTGTCCTATGTTGGGGGCATAGATATTTATAAGTGTTATATTCTCTTGTTGGATTGATCTCTTTATCGTTATGTAGTGCCCTTCTTTGTTAATTGTCACAGTCTTTGCTTTAAAACCTGTTTTGTCCAATATAAATATTGCTACCTTGACCTTTTTTTTTTTTTGCTTCCATTTGCATGGTATGTTTTTCCATCCCTTCACTTTCAATCTATATGTATCTTTAGGCATAAAGTGAGTCTCTTGCAGGCAGTATACAGGTCTTTCTTTTTGATTCATTCAGTCACTATTCTTTTGTTTGGAGCATTTAGTTCATTTTTATTTAAAGTAGTTATTTATAGGTATGTACTTATCAGCATTTTGTTCATTGTTTTCTGCTTGTTTTTTTAAAAACTCTTTCTATTTTTTCTTCTCTTGCATTCTTCCATTATCATTTGATAGATTTTTATTTTTAAGTGTTGTGCTTGTATTCCTTCATCTTTATTTTTTATGCATCCATCATAAGTTTTTCATTTGGGATTACCATTGGGTTAATATATAATATCTTATGGGTATAGCAGTGTATATAGCAAGTTGATGGTTCCTTACACTCAAACACATTCAGTAAATTTTTACTCCCTGTTCCACATTTTATGTAGATGTCATATTTTACACCTTTTTTATTTTGTATGTTTCTTGCCTAATTTTTATAGATATACATGATATTACTTTTGTGTTTTAACCCCCATCCATTACTGAATTTCCAAGTGATTAGTCTACTACTTTTACTATTTGTCTTCTTTTAACTGAATTTTTTTTCAAAATTTTCTTAATTCTAGCTATGACCTTTTTTTTTCCACTTAAAGAATTCACTTTAACCTTTCCTGTAGGCTGGTTTAGTGGTGATGAACTCCTGCTTTTGTTTAGGAAACTTTGTCTCTCCTATTCTCAATGATAATCTTTCTGGGTATTCTTGGTGCTGAGGGGTTTGTTTGTTTGTTTGTTTGTTTTTTCTTTCAGCACTTGAAATATATCATGCCACTCCCTTCTGGCCTGCAAAATTTATGCTGAAAAATTAGATGATAGCCTTATGGGGTTTCCTTTTTGTATGTAGCTGTTTTATTTTCTCCTGCTGCTTTTAAAATTCTCTATTGTTACTTTTTACCACTTTAATTATTATATGTCATGGTGTGAAGCTCCTTTTGATCATCTTGTTAGGGGCTCTCTGTGCTTCCTGGATTGACATGTCAATTTCCTTTCCCGGTTTAGGGAAGTTTTTATCTATTATTTCTTCAAATAAGTTTTCTACCCTCCTCTCTCTCTCTCTCTCTCTCTCTCTCTCTCTCTCTCATTTTCTGGGGCCCTTATAATGTGAATGTATTACACTTGAAAATATCACAGAGTTTTCCTAACTTATTCTCAATTTTTATTCTTTTTTTTTTGGTATAAAAAAGTTCATAGCATTAAAAAATCATAACAGTTGTAAAGGTGGTAGAATTTCTTTTGGGATAACACCTTTTACTATTCTATGTGTTGAGGATTCCAGGGGTGGAGAAAGTTATTCAATCTTGATGGATCAAAGCATCAAATTCCTGTCTACTGTGATTGTTTCCAAGATAAACACACAACCTCAATTTGCCCAGGCAAAGAAATTCTATCCTCTGGCCATGGTGTTTAACTCATGAGTCAGCATGTGAATCAAGTTGATCCTATCAGGCTAACTTCTGAGACTTGAATAATTACCAGGAAATGAAGTTCCTTGTCTGAAAAACTGGGATAAGACTATACACTTAGGATGTTAGCAGATAAAATGCAATGATACATGTTAAGTAAAGTTGGCAGTTAGAAGGTCATTAATAGCGACCATTAATCATTTAGTAAGAGAAGTTTCTGTGGAATGTTGGTGGCAAAAGTCAGATTGCAGTTGACTAAAAAAGAATAAGTCATGTGAAATAGTATAAATGACACCTGCAAGTAGTGTGAACATGAAGAGAAGATGAGATTAAATCAGTTAGAAGAAAACATGTGATCAAAGAAAGTATATATGTGTGTGTATTTGTGATTATTTTATACAATTTGCATATGTGTATAGGCTGAGACAGAATCCAAAGGCACGATCTAGAGATAGAGAAGAGAGAGTAATTCATAGAGGAGTTTCTAAAAGGGAGGAAGAAGGACATTGAGAGGAATTATTCTTGAATAAGATGGACTCATTTTCTGAGACAGAAGAGAAGGCTATCTGTGATTGTTATGTTGTCAGAGAGAGGTTGAAAGTTTTCACTTGACAATTTGAATTTTGATTATTAAGTGTTTGGAAGGGGGAGGGGTAGCACAAGATCATTTTTTCCCTCTAATTCAATAAATATTTTATTTAAAAATATCCTTTTAATTTAAGTTTAAATAAAGTGTAAGTGAAAAAATTGTATGGTATTTAAAGTGTACATTGTGGTAACTTAATATACTTATACATTTTGACAAGATTCACCCCGCCTAGTTAATACTTCCATTACCTCACATTTTTCTTTTTTCTTCTTTTCTCCTCTTCTTATACTTCTCCTCCTCCTTCTGGTGAGAACATTTAAGTTCTATTCCCTTTGCAAATTTCTATTATACAATACAATGTTGTCAACTAACCATGCTTTATATTAGATCCTCAGACCTTATTCATCTTATAGCTAAAATTTTGTATCATTTACCACTCTCTCTCTGTCTCTCACACGCACACACACACACACACACACGTATGCATAGGTGTATCACATCTGTTTTATCAATTCATATGTTGATAGACACTTAGATTGTTTTTGTATTTTGTCTATACTGAATAATGCTGAACATAGGAGTGAAGATACCTCTTCAATACCCTATATTTGTTTTCTCTGGATATATACCCAGAAATTAAATTACAGGATTATATGGGATTTCTATTTTTAATAATTTCAGGAAGCTCCATATTGCTTTCCATAGTGGTTGCACCAATTTACATTTCCATCAATAATGCACTAGTGTTCCCTTTTCTCCACAATCTCGTCAACACTTATATCTCTTGTCTTTCTCATGACATCTTGAAAAGGTGAGGTGGTGGGATGCATGGGTGGCTCAGGCAATTGAGTATCCCAATAGGGATAAGGGTTTATCGATTTTGTGTATTTTTCCAAGAACCACCATTTAATTTCATTGATCTATTCTACTGTTACTTTTTTATTTCGGTATCATTTATTTCTGCTCTAATCTTTATTATTTCCTTTCTGCTGGCTTTAGGCTTTATTTGCTGTTCCTTTTCTAGTTTCTTTAGGTGTAAGGTTAGGTTGTGTATTTGGAACCTTTCTTGCTTCTTGAGACAGGCCTAAATATATACTTTCCTCTTAGAAAAGCCTTTGCTGTAGCCCAAAGGGTTTGGACCGTCATGTTTTCATTTTAATTTGCTTCCATTAAAATTTCTTCTTTAATTTTCTTGTTAACCCATTCATTATTTACTGGCTGTTACTTAACCTCCATGTATTTGAGGGTTTTCAAATTTTTTCTCATGGTTGACTTCAAGTTTCATAGCATTATGATCCAAAAATATGCATGGTATGATCTTGATCTTTTTGTACCTGTTGAGGGCTGATTTGTGACCCAGTATATAATCTATTCTAGAGAATATTCCATGTGCACTCAAGCAGAATATGTATTCTGCTACATTAGGATGAAATGTTCTGCATGTATCTGTTAAGTCCATCTGGTCCAGTGTATCATTCAAAGCTATTGTTTCCTGGTATATTCTCTGCTTAGATGATCTGCCCATTGTTGTAAGTGGGGTATTAAAGTCCCCTACTATTATGGTATTTTTATCAATGAGTTTCTTTATGTTTGTTATTAATTGATGTATATATTAGTTTCTTTCAAGTTGGGGGCATAAATATTTACAATTTTTAGATATTCTTAATGGATAGACTCCTTAATTATGATATAATGCTCTTCATTTAATGTTACAGTCTTTGCTTTAAAATCTAGTTTGTCTGAATAAGTGCAGTTACTTTGGCTTCCTTTTGACATCAATTAGCATGATAGATGGTTCTCCATCCCCTCACTTTCAATCTGCAGGTTTCTTGTATCTAAAATGAGTCTTGGGGTGCCTGCGTGGCTCAGTTGGTTGAGCGTCCAAATTCAGCTCAGGGCATGATCTCATAGTTTATAAGTTTGAGCCCCGTATCAGGCTCTGTGTGGATAGCTCAGAGCCTGGAGCCTGCTGCAGATTCCGTGTCTCTGTCTCTCTCTCTACCCCTACCCCCACTCTCTCTCTCTTTCTCTCTCAAAAATAAAAATAAATAAATAAACATTAAAAAAAATTAAATGAGTCTCTTGTAGGCAGCATATCGATGGATCTTGCTTTTTCGGCATTCTGATTCCCTATGTCTTTTGATTGGAACATTTAGTCTGTTTACATTCAGAGTGATTACTGAAAGATATGAATTTAGTGACTTTGTGTTTTTTGCAAGGTGGTGTTTCTGGTGATGTTCTCTGGTCCTTTGTAGTCTTTGCTGCTTTGGCCTTCTTTTTTTCCCTCAGTTAAAGAGTACCACTTACATTTTTGCAGGGCTGGCTTAGTGGTCACGAACTCCTTTAGTTTTTATTTCTCTGGGAAACCCTTGATCTCTCCTTCTACTCTGAATGACAGCCTTGCTGGATAAAGAATTCTTGGCTGCATATTTTTCCCCATTCAGCACATTGATTATTTCCCGCCACTCCCTTCTGGCCTACCAAGTTTCAGTGGACAGGTCTGCTGCTAACCTTATGTGTCTACCCTTGTAGGCTAAGGACTTTTGTCCCCAGGCACTTTCAGAATTCTCTCTTTATCTTTGTGTTTGGCAAGTTTCATTATGATATGTTGTAGTGTTGACCTATTTTTGTTCATTTTGAGGGGAGTTCTCTGTGCCTCTTAGACTTGAATGTCTGTTTCTTTCCCCAGATTAGGGAAGTTCTCAGCTTTAATTTGTTCAAATAAACCTTCTGCCCCTTTTTCCCACTCTTCTTCTCTGGGATTCCTATGATACAGATATTGTTTCATTTCACAGAATCACTAAATTCCCTAATAATTCATGATCTAATAGTTTCCTTTCCCTCCTTTTTCAGCGTCATTATTTTCCATAATTTTATCTCCTATATCACCTATTCTCTCCTCTGCTTCTTCAATCCTTTCTGTGACTGTATCCAGTCGGTTTTGCATCTCAGTCATGGCATTTTTCATTTCTTCTTGACTGGTTTTTAGGTCTTTGATCTCTGCAGTAAGGGTTTTTTTGTGGTGTCTTCTATACTTTTTTCAACCCCAGCCAGTAGTCTTATGACTGTTTTTCTAAATTCTTAATCAGATATATTGCTTGTATCTGTTTTGAGCAAGTCTCTGGATGTAATACTTTCTTGACCTTTCTTTTGGGAAGAATCCCTCCATCTTGTCATTTTGGCTAAGTTTCTGTCCTTTGCGTATTTTGAAAGCTTATGTTCCCTGTATCTGAGAGTCATCCTATATTAAAAAGGGGTCATACACTGTCCAGGACCTGGCACTTCAGCAAGTGTTTTTGGTGTATACTGTGTACATTCTGCTGTTGTGGTTTTGGCTGCTCTTTCCCACTGGTCAGTCCTCTGCAGATCTCTTCCTTGTTTGCAGTGGGGGAGGGGGAAGGAAAGTTGACCTTTAACTTGTTGTGTTCTGATTTGTTTGTTTTAAAGTAACCCTGGAAAAAAGTGGGGGTGGGAACCTGATCCCGAAAAAAGTAAAGGGAACAATAAAAACAGAGAATCAAAAAACAAAGAGCCTGATTCCAAAGGAAAAGAAAGGGAAAAAAGGAAGAAAGAAAGAAAAGTAAAAGAATAAAAAAGGCTGATCCAGAAAGAGAGATATGGAAATGAAAAACAAACAAAAAAACCCAAAACAAACAAAGCAAAAAAATAAGAAACTATAAGCTTGATTCCAAAAGAAAAGAAGAAAGAAAGAAAGAAAGAGAAAGAAAGAAAGAACTTCAGGTGTCATTTTGAAGCACTCGATTTTCAGTGCACTTGGTACATTGGCGTGCTGGCTGTGCTGGTCTTCTGGAGGAGAGGCCTCTTGCATTGGCTCAGAGTCAGTCTTGCTCCAGTAAATAAGCAATTGCCAGGCATGGGGGTGTGGGGTTTGGTGTGAGTGGGTCCTGCCTCCACTGGGGGTCACTGTTTTGCTCTCAGAAATCCCACCTTGCTTGTATTCAGGGTGAAATGGGACCACCCACTCTCTCCTCCCTGGACCAGGGATCTCACACCCCTCACTGGCCCCACAGAATAGCAAGGGCAGTCAGCTCACCCTGCACCACAACTCTTCTGAATTTTTTCTTTGACGCACAGTAGGGATTCAAAACCTGAAGTCTTAAAACCCAGCACTGCATGGATCTGTTCCCCTCTTCTAGAATATAGCCCCTCCATACTGTGTCTGAAAAACAGTTTTACACATGCATAGTGGATGGAATCTATGGTATAGCACCACTATAATCAGCAAATGTTATAGTCCCTCTGAGTGCAACTTTGTTCCATGCTGATGAAAGGCCTATTGGTGTCACCTGCATGATCTTTTGTCCTTGGGAGGCAATATACCTTCTTCTAAAAACACCAAGAAGGGTAATGTTCTCTCCCAGTGTGCTCCGTGTATCCCTACACCATGCTGTGCACTCTAAAGCCAGCTACCTCCTCCCAAGGAGTGCACACCACAGCTCCACTCCAGGAAAGTCACACACTGCCAAAACCTCAGAGTTTGAACTACAAAAGCAAGCAAACAAAAAACCGATGGCAGTATTTCTTGCTCCCAGTCCATGGTCCAGAGAGGTTTTCCTCTTGTGTGAACTCAGTGGCACATCTTTTAACCCCTTCCTCTTTCTCTCCTTTTTGTCTCTCCATGGAAAGGGTTCCCTCCCCTTCACAGCACCACCGTTTTTCTCTCCCCAATTCACTTCCGCCCACCGACACCAGTTGTCTCCCTCTAGCCATGGAGATCCTTCTTCCAGTCTTCAGATCAATTTCCTGGGTATTCCAAGTGATCTGACCTCAATATAGCTGTTTTTGAGGGAGGAGGAAAGCCCAGGGCCGCCTACTTCACCATCTTAACTCCTCTACTAAAGATTTTATTTTTAAGTAATCTCTACACCCAGTGTAAGGCTGAGACTTACACCCCAAGATCAAGAATCACATGCTCTGCCAACTGAGCCAGCCAGGTACCCCGTGCACTTTATTCTTTTTGAATAAGTTGTGAATGGGATAGTTTTCTTAATATCTCTTTCTTATAGTTCATTGTTACTGTTTAGAAGCACAACTGATTTTTGTATATTGATTTTCTATCCTTTACTGAATTTATTATTTCTAACCGTTTTGTTTTTGTTTTTGTTTTTGGTGGAGGCCTTAGGGTTTTCTCTATATAATGTCATGTCACCTGCAAATAGAGACAGTTTTACTTCTTCCTTTCCAATATGAATGCCTTCTGTTTCTTTTTTCTTGCCTAATTGCTTTATCCAGGACTTCTAATATAATGTTGAATAAAACTGGTGAGAGTGGACATCTTTGCTAGTTCCTAATCTTAGAGGAAAAGCTTTCAGCTTTTCACCATTGAGTATTATGTTAACCATGTGTTTGTTATATATGGCCTTGTTATACAGAGGTATGTTCCCTTTATACCCAATTTGTTGAGAGTATATATTATGATTGGATATTAAATTTTGTCAAATGCTTATTCTGCATATATTGAGATGATATAATTTGTATCCTTTGGTTAATGTGGTGTGTCACATTGGTTGACTTGCAAATGCTGAACCACCCTTCCATCCCTGGAATAAATCCCACTTGATCATGGTGCTTGATTCTTTTAATATATTGTTGAATATCATTTGCTAATATTTTGTTGAAGATTTTTGCATGTATATTCATCAAGGATATTGGCCTGTAATTTTCTTTTCTTGTAGTGTCCTTACCAAGTTTCATTACCAGATAATGCTGGCCTCATAAAATGAGGTTGGAAGGGATTCTTCATCTTTTATTTTTCAAAAAAGCTTGAAATCCAAACAGAAAACTAGGAGATAGAGGAAAGAAGATACTTCATAGAGGAGTTTCTAAAAGGGCATGAAAAAGAGTATGAAGAATTATCCTTAAATAGAATGGATTTCTCTGAGGCTGCAGAGAAGGGCATATGTGATGATACATAGGCAGGGAATTGAGAATTTTCAGTAAGTGATTTCTATTTTGATTATAAAGTTGGGATAGGAAATGGGAGAGGTATCGTAAGATCACTTATTGAGTGAAATAGCACATGTATTAGGGCTGTGTATGTGTATATATATACATTTATTTATTTATTAAGTGGGGGCTTGAGTAAAATGTGTTGAGGACAAGGGGAGGAAGAGTTCATCAAGGTCAATTAAAATGACTGATAGGGAGCATTAAGGACCAAAGTGAGTCCAGAAAGCTAAAAATTGTGAAGGCCGCAATCTGATAGTTGTAAGCCTGTCTTCATCTTTAAATCCTCAGCCCAGCTGTGTGAATAGAGAAATATGATTATAAGACTTCATTAACAGTGTAGGAAAACACACTATTAAACAATGGATATTTACAGTAAGTTTTGGAGAGACTTGCCATTTGGATTCTGTCTAATATACTCTTTAAAGAATCCCATGTCTCTGAAACAACTGTGTAGTAATGTTTCAAGGAGCTCTCTATCATCATTTTGTATTTAATGTATTCTAGGCCTCTGATGATATTAAGTTATAGATGTTAGATCTTAAAGTCCTGTAGAGGTGATTCTTGTTTTTTGGGTTTTTTTGTTTTTTGGTTTTTTTTTTCCTTAGGCCAATCATGATTTTAGAGATAAAAGCATAAATTCTCAGAGTCATTAGCTAGTTAAGTGTAGAGCCCATTTTAGGGACTCAGTTCTTCCAATCTAGATCAGTATTTTTCCCATGATATTGTAATTGCTTTCTTCTATTTACTGAATCTTTTTAGCGCTTTTTTCTTCCCAGAGATCAAATCTCCAAATAATTAAAAGCATTATTTGTTTTCACAAAGTTTTTAAAACTGAGCAGCATTTCTTATTTTTCTAAGATAGAGTGATGTTTTAGCTTCTTGGCAACTGCATGAGTTAATTATAGTAATTGTATTCATAAGAAAATAGATCTCTTAAATGGTTAAATGATCTATTCAAAGTCAGACTTAAATCAGTGGCAATACTAGCTCACTCTCCAGGATTTTTAAATGTGTGTGTATATTTAATATGTATAATATATTAATATAATATGTATTATACACATGTATATACACATATATACACACATATAATATATGATATATACACATATATCAAGTTCCAGTTTTAAATCTAAGAATTTTTCCTGATAGAACAAACATTTTGTAGATGGAAAAAAAATATAATTGAAATAAATAAATGTAGTAAATTAAAAGCCACAAAGTCTTCAGTTTATATAAATAGACTTCAGTATAGAATTAAACATCTCAATAAATAAGCATTTAGTTAGGAAGTATTTATTTACTTTTAGGTTCAATTAATCATTTTTAATTATATCTTATTTAATCAGTAAAAAAAAAGAGTTTAGTTTAATACAATTATCTATGGGAGAAAAATGCCCTACGTTTTTACACTAAGTAAAATCCTTCCAGTTTGTCCTTTCTTCCCCATTGATTTTAGAAATTATATGTTCATTTTAAACTCTGTTATTTCAAACAAGTAGTCTTTTTAGGCCTCACAAAATTTTGCTACATCAAATATAAATGTAATGGAACTAACCTATACTTCATAAGAAAAGGTTTAGAATTTGACAAAAGAACTTGCACAGGCTTCTAGGAACAAAAACAACATTTAGGGGTGCCTGGGTGTCTCAGTAGGTTAAGCGTCCAACTCTTGATTTCAACTCAGGTCATGATCTCACAGTTTGTGAGATTGAGCCCCTCATTGGACTGTGTGCTGACAGCATGGAGCCTGCTTGGGATTCTCTCTCTCTCTCTCTCTCTCTCTCTCTCTCTCTCTCTCTCCCCCTCTCTCCCTGTGGCCCTCCCCACTCATGCACACTCTTTCTCTCTCAAAACAAATAAGTAAATAACTTAAAACACACACACACACACACACACACACACACACACACCAGTTAGATAAATGCACAGAGAAATCCTGTTTTATTTTCAGTATTTTGGTGCATATTTTTGAAACAGGTCAGATTCTTCCATTTAAGAAAAGTACTTTAGTAGTAATAAATAGCAGCATGTAAATTGTTTATATAATCATGCTTTTTTTTGAAAAGTTGTTTCAGTTTGAGAAATTAACAGAAATGAAGAGATTTGGTGTATACAAAAGAATTTCTTTTTTTAAACAAAACAGTATATAAGATTTTGAGCTACCAGTGAACAGTTTTAAAAGAGATATGTGTTTGTTCTTATTTTAGTAAATATTTGTCCTAACATTTTCATGGATATATCAAGTATTAGACTTGGCATCAGTAAATCATGGTTGTTATGATAATGAAGTTAATTCCACACTGGAAAACATTTTTATACTGAATATAATATTATCTCTTACTTCCATTAAATGGCTGAAAATCATCCATAACCACAGATTTTTTAGTTAATATGTATTATATTCAAATCTTTTTACTACCACAGCACAACCAAAATGTGTGATATGCAGGATGTGGTAAACTTCCTGATGTATCTATAGTTAAATAAATGAAGATAAACATATGATAAAAGTAGCAATACACAGAGTACTTAGCCTCAGAGAATGTTAATTGAAATTTATATTAAAAATAAATATATAGGCAATAAAACTTCTGTGATTGACTGATAGGCATTCCCCAAGAGTAATGTGAATAAATTTGAAACCCAAAGTCAGAGCAGGATTTTAGCACTGAATGATTTCCTCTGATAAAATAGGTTTCCTGAGATTTAACTTGAGAATAAATGAAATTTCCAGCAGCTTCATTATAGCAATAAGACAACTTTAAGACAGTGCTTCTTGAAATTATAATCATGTTTGTGAATTTCAAACAAAGCTCATGTTGAAAATGCCTCAAGGTCATGATTATATCTTTTCCTTTAAAGTAATTTTAAAGATTGCATGAAAACCTGAAAGTCTATAATCTGAATGTTGTTTTGATGCCATAATATATATCTTAAAATATACTATCCTCAGAAAAACAGAATGCTGAGTAGGACAACTACAAAGTTTTCAAATATTTTATAAATCAAATCACTATTAATATCAAATACGCACTGTGAGTAGTCAATAATGGTAAGAAATGCACAGTTACTGGCCCTCTTTATTGGTTTGAAAAGTATGCAGTAACTAATGGTGAAATGCTTATTACAAACCTGATAGTTATACAGGTATATATTAAGAACTGGCACAAAAATGATAAACTGAAACATAGAAAAGAGATTTTGAAGCAATTACTAATCAGGAAAAGATTCTAATAAATCAATCAGCATTAAGGTTGCTCTTCATCAGCTAGATTCATGGTATTGAAAATTATTTACATTTTTAAATGGCTCACCTGGCTTAGCAATGATATTCAAATAATTTCCATAATATCTCCTGACAAGGACATCTTAGAAAATTGTTTATTTAACTCTAAGATTCTAATGGAACAAGGAGGGTGTGGGGGAAAAATAAAAGAAGAAAAAAAACAACCCCACCAAACCAGATAAGAGGAAAATATAAAGGGAAAAATACCAAATCTACAGGAATAAAATGTTAAGTATCAGCAAATATAGATTCAACCTATCTACACAGAATGTAGGTATAGATTAGAATTGTGTAATTTCTTTATGGTAGAATATCTGTAATTTACATCACTACAGAGTAAACACTGGTAGTCGAAGCCCTTTTTCATACAGTTGGTGCAAACCATATAGTACATAAGCCTATTTGTATTTTTTAGCCTTTTTGATTAGGATATATTTAAGTCTCAAAGAAGAACAATAGAAGTAACAATACATCATTAATATTGCTTTCCAAAAAAACTAGTAATTTTTCAATGTTCTTGAAAAGCCTCTAAGGTATAACTGTATCTAGCATTGTATAGTAAGTTCTACAGAGCATTCAAATTTTTCCCTGTGGTGGAATTTCATTATATTATACACCTTGCCAGAAATTACTTTCCAAATTACTCTCTGTGCTGAATTGAACAGAGAGTACATAAGCAAAGCAAGATAAGTTCTTCCAAGATAAAAGATCAAAAAGGGGGAAAACTTCTTAAGTGAATACTCATACTGTTTTCTTCTGCTGGGCTCTCAGAAGCATATGAAATTTGACTTAATCCCAACCCCCAGTGGGCACATGATTTGCTTGGACAAGAGGACCAATAGAACAAATAAAAATAAAAATCTCTTTCAACTCTCTGTACATGATCTTATCCACTCCTATTGCTTAAACTGTTATATATAGGGTATGGCCAAAAGACCTCCAGAATAGTATCTATACTCCCGTGCTTCTTATACGCTTTTACAACCTAAGTGGGCATTTCAACAGTTCTTTCAACCAATAAAACCATAATACAAGAGCTAATTCGTTTCCTACTTTTTTCTTAATACAAATAATAGCACAACACACTGGTTGTCAACTCTTCCTTTTCCTTCACATCCTTTCATTTAATTGGTTCCCTAGCCCATCTCTGAAAATATCTTCAAATTCTCTCTACTTACACTGTCAGGGGTCACAGCATAATCTTTGGCTTACAATGTTCTAAGAATTTTCCCAACTGATCTCAATTACTCCATATATATATATATATATATATATATATATATATATATATATCACATCTTCCTTGTTCACTCATCTATCCATGGATACTTATGTTGCTTCCATACCTTGGTTATTATAAATACTGCTTCAGTAAACACAGGGGCACATACACATTTTCAAAATAGTGTTTGCATTTCCTTGAGTAAAAACTCAGTAGTAGAATTGCTGAATTATGTATTTCTATGTTTATTTTTTATATATTTCTATGTTTATTTTGGGGGGGAACTTCCTACTGTTTTCCACAGTGGTTGCACCAGTTTACATTCGCAATAATTCACAATAGTTCCTATCTCTCCACATCTTCACCAACACTTGTTATTTCTTGTCTTTTTGATACTATCCATTCTGACAGGTGTAAGATGATATGTCATTGTGGTTTTTTTATTTAAGTTTTTATTTAAATTATAGTTAATATATATTGTAACATTAGCTTCAGGAGTAGAATTTAGTGATCATCACTTACATATAACACCCAATGCTCATCACAAGTGTGCACCTTAATATCCATCACGAGTTTAGCCCATCACCACCCCACTCCTCTCCAGCAACCCTCAGTTTGTTCTCTATAGTCAAGAATCTCTTATGGTTTGCCTTTCTCTCTCTCTCTCTCTCTTTCCCTCTCTTCTCTCCTTTTTTCCCTTTCCCCTATGATTCATCTGTTTTTTTTCTTAAATTTCACATGTAAGTAAAATCATATGGTATTTGTATTTCTCTGACTCACCTATTTTGCTTAGCATAATACACTCTAGCTCTATCCACATCATTGCAAATGGCAAGATTTCATCCTTTTTGATGGCTGAGTAATATTCCATTATATTTTAATGTGATACTATATTACATAATTGTATTATATAGTTATATATATATGTATCTCACATCTTCTTTATTCATCAGTCAAGGGACATTTGGGTTCTTTCCATAATTTGGCTATGACTCATTGTGGTTTTGATTTGTGATATCGAGGATTAGTGATATCGAGCATCTTTTCATGTGTTGGCCAACTGTATGTCTTCTATAGAAAAATGTCTGTTCAGATCCTCTACCTATTTTTTAATTGGATTATTTGGGTTTTTTTGTGTAGAGTTGTATAAATTCTTTATACATTTTCAATATTAATCCTTTATCAGATATATGATTTGCAAATATCTTCTGTATTCATCAGGTTGCCTTTTCATTTTGTTGATGGTTTCCTTTGCTGAGCAAAAGCTTTTTATTTTGGTTTAGTGTCAATAGTTTATTTTTGTTTTTATTTCCCTTGCCTAAAGAGACATACTTAGAAAAAATGTTGCTAAGACTGTTGTCAAAGAGATTACTGCCTATGTTTTCCCTGAGGAGTTTTATGGCTTCAGATTTCACATTTAGTCTTTAATCCACTTAAAGTGGTCCCAGATTCATTCTTTTGCATGTAGCTCTCCAGTTTTTCCCACACCATTTGTTGAGACTGTATTTTCCCTATTGTATATTCTTGCCTCATTTGTTGTAGAGTAATTGAAATATAAGCATCAGATTATTTCTGGGCTCATTATTCTGTTCAGTTCATCTACATGTCTTTGTGTCAATACAATACTGTTTTGATTACTATAGCTTTGTAGTGTATCTTGAATTCAGAGATTATAATACTTCCCACTTTGTTCTTTTCAAGATTGCGTTGGCTGTTTGAGGTCTTTGGTGGTTCCATACAAAATTTAGGGTTATTTTTTCTGGTTTTGCAAAAAATCTTATTGGAATTATGAAAGGGATTGCATTGAATCTGTATATTGCTTTGGGTGATGTGTTAATCTTAACAATATGAATACTTCCAACCCAAGAGCATGGTGTATCTTTCCATTTGTTAGTGCTATCTTCAATTTCTTTCATCAGTGTTTTATAGTTTTCAGAGTACAGGTCTTTCACCTTCTTGGTTAAGTTTATTCCTAGATACTTTATTCTCAGTACAATTGTAAATGCAGTTGTTTTCTAAATTTTTCTTTCTGCTACCTTGTTATTAGTGTATAGAAACACAACAGATTTCTGAATATTAATTTTGCATCTGGCAACTGTACTGAATTTATTTATTACTTCCATCAGTTGTTGGGTAGAGTCTTTAGGATTTTCTATGTATATATCATGTCATTTACATATAGTGACAGTTTTATTTCTTTCTTGTAAAGTTCATTATGTTTATTTGTTTTACTTGTCTGACTACTGTGGCTAGGACTTCAAGTACTATGTTGAATAAAAGTGGTGAGAGTTGACATCCTTGTGTATTTCCTGACCTTAGAAGAACAGCTCTTAGTTTTTTACCTTTGAAAATGATGTAAGCTGGGTGTTCATCATATATGGACTTCATTATGTTGAGGTGCATTCCCTCTAAAAATATTTGTTGAGAGTTTTTATTACAAATGGATGTTGAATTTTGTGAAATGCTTTTGCTGCATCTATTGAGATGATCATATAATTTTTATCCTTCATATGGGTTAATGTATTATGTTGATTGAATTTGCATCCTTGCATCCTCAGAACAAATTCCACTGGATTGTGGTATTATGGTAAATGATCCTTTCAATGTATTGTTGAATGCGGTTTAGTAATATTTTGTTGATGATCCCTGCGTCTTGTTTATCAGGTATATTGGCCTATGATTTTCTTTTTTTGTGGTATCATTGTCTGGGTTTGGTAGCAGAGTAATTCTGTCCTTGTAGAATATATATGAAAATTTTCCTTCCTCTTCTATGTATATTTTTAATAGTTTGGTGACAATAGGTATTAACTCTTCTTCAAATGTTTGTTAGAATTCACCTGTGAATCCATCTGGTCCTGGAATTTTGTTTTTTGGGAATTATTTTTATTACTGATTCAATTTTGTTACTAGTAATTGTTCTGCTCAGATTTTCTATTTATTCCTGATTCAATTTTGGAAAATTATATTTTTCTAGGAATTTATCCATTTCTTCTAGGTTTTCCAATTAGTTGGCACATAATTTTTCATAGTAGTGTCATAATCTTTTGTATTTCTGTGGTGTTGGTTTTTACTTCTCCTCTTTCCTTTCTAATTTAATCTATTTAGTTTCTCTCTCTCTCTCTTTTTTTTTTTTCTTGATACGTCTGGCTAAAGTTTTACCAATTTTGTTTTTTGTTTCATTTTGTTTTGTTTTCAGAGAATGAGACCTTGGTTTCATTAATCTTTTCTACTTTTTTATTCTCTGTGTCATTTTTCTGATCTGATATTCGCAATTTCATTCTCCTATTAACTTTGGGTTTTCTTTGTTTTTCTTTTTTTAGTTCCTTTAGGTGTAAGATTATATTATTTAATCAATATTTTTCTTTTTTCTTTATGTAGGCCTATAATGCTATAAATTTCCTTCTTAGAACTGATTTTGCTATGCCCCTATATTTTGGACAACTGTGTTTTCATTTTCATTTGCTTCCATGTATTTTTTTTCTTTTATTTATTGGTTGGCCCAATGATTGTTTTGTAGCATGTTGTGTAGCTCCATGTGTTTGTATTTTTCCAGTTTTTTTCTCTTATAATTGATTTTCTAGGTTTATACCATTGTGGTCAGAAAGATACTTGATATGGTTTCTATCTTCTCAAATTTATTGAGACTGACACTGTGGCCTAACATGTGATCTATCCTGGAGAATGTTCTGTGTGCACTTGAAAATGTGTATTCTGTTGTTTTTGGGTGGAATGTTCTGTATATATATCTTATGTCCATTTGTCCAGTGCATCATCCAAAGACACTGTTTCCTTATTGATTGTTTTTGCCTGGGTGATTTATCCATTCATGTAAGTGGGGTGTTAAAGTACTATCATTGTGTTATTTTCCATTTGTCCCTTTATGTCTGTTAATATTTGCTTTGTGCATTTAGGTGCTTCAATTTTGGATACATATATATGTACAATTGTTCCATCTTATTGAAGTGATCCCTTTATCATCTTGTAATGCCATTCTTTGTCTCTTATTACAATTCTTATTTATTTATTTTTATTGTTTTAGAGAATGCATGCATGGGCGGGGGAGAGGGACAGAGAAAAAGAATCCAATGCTTAACACAGAGCCTGATAGAGGGCTAGATCCCACAACCTAGGGATCATGACCTGAGTTGAAATCAAGAGTTGGATGCTCAACCGACTGGGCCACCTAGGTGCTTCATAGCCATGTTTTAAGGTCTCTTTTGTCTGGGGAGGAGTTAAGATGGCAGAGAAGTAAGGGGATCCTGGGCTTTCCTCATCCCTCAAATATAGCTGTATTAATGTCAGATCACTTGGAACACCCAGGAAATTGATCTGAGGACTGGAGAAGGATATCCACAGCTGGAGGGAGACAGAGTGGCAGGTGCAAGGTGTGGAAATGAATTGGGGGAGAGAAAAATAGTGGTGAAGCAGAGGGAAGGAAGCTTTTCCATGGAGATATGAAAGGGAGAGTAAGAGGAGTCTAGAGACTGTGGCATCAGGCTTGCACAAGAAGAAAACCTCTCTGGACCATGGACTAGGGAGTGAAGGTATCGAGTGTCACAGGTTTTTGGCAAACAGCATGTGGAGCTCAAACTCTGAGGTTTTGGAAGTGTACCACTTTCTCCAGAGCTGAGCTATGGCTCCCACTCTTGGGGAGAAGGAGGGCACTGGCCCTGAAGTACATAGTGTAGTGTAGGAATCTCCTGAGTCACACTGGGAGAGAACATTCCCCTTCTGGAATACATTTGGAAGAGAGTATAATGCCTCTCCAAGGACAAAAGACCCTGCAGGCACCAGCAAAAGGCCTTTCATTGGCAGGGGACAGAGATACAGAGGGCAGAAACCTGGTTGCTCCCTTTTTCAGTGCCTCACTATAGATTCCATGAACCTTTCAAGTGTAGGACTGTTTTTCTGGGACAAAGCACATAAGAAACAGCACAGAAAAGTCTCTAATATTGGGAGGGGGCAGGTCTGCCAGGTCCACTAAGATTTCAAGGTTTGAATCCTACCAGAGTGCTGAAGATAAAACTTAGGGGAACTGTGGTACAGGGTGGACTGGCAACCCTACTTTTCTGTGAGGGCTTCCAGAACAGCAAGGGGTGTGAGATCCCATTTTGCTCCTCAATACTAACATGGTGGGACTTCAGAAAGCAACACAGAGGCCTCCAGTGGAGGTGGGACCTGCTTATACCAAACCCACACGCTGTGCCTGGCAACTGCATATTTACTGGGGCAGGACTGACTGAGCCAGTACAATGGGTGTCTCCTCCAGAAGACCAGAAATGGCAGCACACTGCATGCACCAAGCATACTGATCGTAGAATGCTTCAAAGTGTCACATGCAGTTCTGGTATGAATAGGACTGGGCTTACTTTTATTCTTCTTTCTTCTTCCTCCTTCCTCATTCCTTTCTCCTTCTCCATCCACTCCTCCTCCTCCTCTTCCTCCTTCTTCTTTTACTTTGGAATAGGATTATAGTTTTTTGTTAGTTTTTACATTTCATTTTCGCTTTTTTTTCTAAGACCAGGTTTCTTTTTTCTTTTCTTTTCTTTTTCTTTTTTTTTTTTTTCCTTTTTCTTCCTTTTTTTTTCTTTGGAATAAGGCTTATAGTTGCTTGATTGTTTGGGTTTTTGTTGTTGTTCCTTTCCCTTTCCTCTCTCTCTCTCTCTCTCTCTCACTCTCTTTTGATCAGGCTTTCTTTTTCCTTTATTTCCAGGCATACTTTAAAAACAAATAAAAGCTAACCTAGTTAAAGGCTCAAATATTTCCCACTGCAAGCAAGGAGAAAATCTGCAGAGTACTGATCAGTGAGAAAGAGCAGCCAAAACACAACAGCAGAGTGCACACAGCATGCAGGGATTCTCCTCAAAAGAAAAGTCAAGAAGAAATCATCGCCAGAAACTTGTTCAAAACAGATAAAAGCAATATATCTGAATAAAAATTTAGAGCAACAATTTCGAACTACTATCTGGGCTTTAAAAAAGTATATAAGAAACCAGAGAACCCCTTGTTGAGCAGATCAAAGACCTAAACCCTAGTCGGGCTGAAAATATCCCATAACTGAAATGCAAAACTGACTGGATACATCACAACAAGGACTGAAGAAGCAGGGGAAAGAATAGGTGATATAGAAAATAAAATTATGGAAAATAATGAAGCTGAAAAAAGGAGGGAAAGGAAACTATTAGATAATGAAAGTAGACTTAGGGAACTCAGCCTTCCATAAAGTGGAACAATGTCGATATCATAGGAGTCCCAGAGAGAAGAAGAGTGGGAAAAAGGGCAGAAGGTTTATTTGAACAAATTAAAGCTGAGAACTTCCCTAATCTGGGGAAAGAAACAGACATTCAAGTCTAAGAGGCACAGAGAACTCCCCTCAAAATGAACAAAAATAGGTCAACACTACAACATATCATAATGAAACTTGCCAAACACAAAGATAAAGAGAGAATTCTGAAAGTGCCTGGGGACAAAAGTCCTTAGCCTACAAGGGTAGACACATAAGGTTAGCAGCAGACCTGTCCACTGAAACTTGGTAGGCCAGAAGGGAGTGGCGGGAAATAATCAATGTGCTGAATGGGGAAAAATATGCAGCCAAGAATTCTTTATCCAGCAAGGCTGTCATTCAGAGTAGAAGGAGAGATCAAGGGTTTCCCAGAGAAATAAAAACTAAAGGAGTTCGTGACCACTAAGCCAGCCCTGCAAAAATGTAAGTGGTACTCTTTAACTGAGGGAAAAAAAGAAGGCCAAAGCAGCAAAGACTACAAAGGACCAGAGAACATCACCAGAAACACCAACTTTACAAAAAACACAAAGTCACTAAATTCATATCTTTCAGTAATCACTCTGAATGTAAACAGACTAAATGCTCCAATCAAAAGACATAGGGAATCAGAATGCCGAAAAAGCAAGATCCATCGATATGCTGCCTACGAGAGATTCATTTTAGACATAAGACACCTGCAGACTGACAGTGAGGGATGGAGAACTATCTATCATGCTAATGGATATCAAAAGAAAGCTGGAGTAGCCACACTTATTTCAGACAAACTAGATTTTACACCAAAGACTGTAACAAGAGATGCAGAACATTATATTATAATTAAGTGGTCTAGTCATTAATAATATCTAACAATTGTAAATACTTATGCCCCCAACTTGAAAGAAACTAATATATACATCAGTTAATAACAAACATAAAGAAACTCATTGATAAGAATACCGTAACAGTCAGAGACTTTAATACACCACTTACAACAATGGAAAGATCATCTAAGCAAAAAATCACCAAGGAAACAATGGCTTTGAATGACACAATGGACCGGATGGACTTAACAGATATATGCAGAACACATTATCCTAAGCAGCAGGATATACATTCTTCTTAAGTGCACATGGAACATTCTCCAGAATAGATCGCATACTGGGTCATAAATCAGCCCTCAACAGGTACAAAAATATCGAGATCATACCGTGCATATTTTTGGATCGTAATGCTATGAAACTTGAAGTCAACAACGAGAAAAAATTTGGAAATCCTCAAATTCATGGAGGTTAAGCCAGGAAATTAAAGAAGACATTAAAAAAATACATAGAAGCAAATGAAAATAAAAACAGGACAGTCTAAACTCTTTGGAATGCAGCAAAGGCAGTCCTAAGAGGCAAGTATATTGCATCTCAGGCCTATCTGAAGCAGGAAAGGTCCCAAATACACAACCTAATCTTACACCTAAAGGAGCTAGAAAAGGAGCAGTAAAAAAAAAGCCTAAAGCTAGCAAAAGGGAAATAATAAAGACTAGAGCAGAAATAAATGATAGGAAAACAAAAACCAAAACGAGTAGAACAGATTAATGAAACTAAGAGCTGGTTCTTTGAAATAATAAACAAAATTGATAAACCCCTAGTCAGACTTCTCAAAAAGAAAAGGGAGAGGACCAAAATAGATAAAATCATGTAGGAAAAAGGAGAGATCACAACCAACACCACAGAAATACAATTATAAGAGAATAGTATAAAAAATTCTATGCCAACAAATTGGACAATCTGGAAGAAATGGACAAATTCCTAGAAACTCACGCACTACCAAAACTGAAACAGGAATAAATAGAAAATTGGCACAGATCCATGATCACAAAAAAAAAAAAAAAAAAAAAAATCAGTAATCAAAAGTCTCCCTAGAAACAAGAGTACTGAGCCAGATGGCTTTCCAGAGGAATTCTACCAGACAAATAAAGAAGAGTTAATACCTATTCTTCTCAAATTGTTGGAAAAAAAAAAAAGAAAGAAATGGAAGGAAAATCTCCAAACTCATTCTATGAAAACATCATTACCGTGATTCAAAAACCAGACAAGACCGCACTAAAAATGAAAATTATACGCCAATATCCCTGATGAACATAGATGTAAAAATTCTCAACAAGATACAAACAAATCAAAATCAACACTACATTAAAGAATTACTCACCATGATCAAGCGGGATTTATTCCTGGGCAGCAGGACTGGATTAATATTTGCAAATCAATCAACGTGATACACCACATTAACAAAAGAAAGGATAAGGACTATATGATACTCTTAATAGGTGCAGAAGAAGCATCTGACAAGCATCCATGCTTGATAAAAAACCCTCAACAAGGTAGGGATAGATGGAACATACCTCAAAATCACAAAGGCCATATAATAAGACTCATAGCAAGTATCATCCACAATTGGGAAAAACTGAGAGCCTTTCCCATGTGATCAGAAGCAAGACAAGGATGTCTACTCTCACCACGACTATTTGACATAGTACTGGAAGTCCTAGCCACAGCAATCAGACAACCAAAAGGAATAAAAGGCATAAATTGTCAAGGAACAAGTCAAATTTCCTATTTGCAGATGACATGCTACTCTATGTACAAAACTCGAAGACTACACCAAAAAGTTGCTAGAATGAATATGTGAGTTCAGAAAAGTTGCATGATATAGAATTAATGTGCATAAACCTGTTGCATTTCTATACACCAATAATGAAGCAGCAGAAAAAGAAATCAAGGAATCGATTACACTTATTATTGCACCGAAAACAGATACCTAGCAATAAATCTAACCAAAGAGGCAAAAGATCTGTACTCTGAAAACTATAGAACACTTATGAAAGAAATTGAAGAGGACACAAAGAAATGGAAAAGCATTCATAGATTGGAAGAAGAAACATTGCTAAAATGCCTACACTAACCAAATAATCTACACATTCAACGCAATCCCTGTGAAAATAATACCAGCATTTTTTCACAAAGCTAGAATAAACAATTCTAAAATTTTTATTTAACCACAAAAAAACCCCAAATAGGCAAAGCAATCCTGAAAAAGAAAAAAAAAATGGAGGCATCACAATTCTGAATTTCAAGCTGTATTAAAGAGCTGTAGTCATCAAGACAGTATGGTACTGGCACAAAAACAGACACGTAGATCATGGAACAGAATAGAAAACCCAGAAACGGACCCACAAGTATATGGTCAACTAATCTTCAACAATGCAGGAAGGAATATCTAATGGCAAAAAGAGTTTCTTCAACAAATGGTGTTGGGGAAATTGGACAATGACATGCAGAAGAATGAACCTGGACCACTTTCTTACACCATACACAAAAATAAATTCAAAATGGATGAAAGACCTAAAGGTGAGGAGAGGAGAACATGGGCAGCAACCTCTCTGACCTTGGCTGTAGCAAATTCTTACTAGACATGTCGCCTGAGGCAAGGGAAACAAAAGCGACAATAAACTATTGGGACTTCATCAAGATAAAAAGCTTCTGCACAGCAAAGGAAACAATAAACATAACTAAAAGGCAGCATACAGAATGGGAAAATATATTTACAAATGACATATTTGATAAAGGGCTAACATCCAAAATCTATAAAGAACTTATCAAACTCAACACCCCAAAACCAAATAATTCAGATAAGAAATAAGTCATGAATAGACATTTTTGCAAAGAAGACCTACAGTGGCTAACAAACACATGAAAAGATGCTCAACATCACTCATCATCAGGAAAATACAAATCAAACCATGATGAGATACCACCTTAAACCTGTCAGAATGGCTAAAATTAACAACACAGGAAACAACAGATGTTGGTGAGGATGTGGAGAAAGGACACTTCTTGCACTTTTGGTGGGAATGCAAACTGGTGCAGCCACTCTGGAAAACAGTAGGGAGGTTCCTCAAAAAGTTAAAAATAGAACTGCCCTATGATCCAGCAACTGCACTACTATTTACCCAAAAGATACAAAATACTGATTAGAAGGCGCATGTGCACCCCAATGTGTAGAGCAGCATTATCAACAGTAATCAAACTATGGAAAGAGCCCAAATGTCCACTGACTGAGGAATGGGTAAAGAAGAAGTGGTGTGTGTGTATAATGGAATATTATTCAGCCATCAAAAAGAATGAAATTTTGTCATTTGCAAGGACGTGGATGGAGTGAGAATGTACTGTACTAAATGAAATAAGTCAATTAGAGAAAGAAAAATACCATATGATTTCATTCATGTGGATTTTAAGAAACCAAACAGATGAACATATTGGAAGAGGGGGAAAAGAGAGAAGAAAGGGAAACAAACCACAAAAGACATTAGTGATAGAGAACAAACTGTTGGTAGAGAGAGGTGTTTGGGAGATAGGCTAGAGGGGTGAGGGATATTAAGGAGGGCACTTGTGATGAGTACTGGGTGTTGTGTGTAAGTGAAGAATCAATGAATCCTACTCCTGAAACTCGTATGGCACTATATGTTAACTATACATTTTTTTTTTAAGTCTATTTTGTCTGATACAAGTATTGCAACTCTGGCTTTTTTCTTTCTTCCTATTTATGTGGAATATCTTTTTCTCTTCATTCAATTTCAGTCTATATGTGTCTTTAGGTCACAAGTCAGTCTCTTATAGGTAGCATATAAATGGGTCTTGGTTTTTTTAATCCAATCTGTCATCCTCTATTTTGTGATTAGACCATTGATATTTAAAGTAATTATTGATAGGTATGTTTTTATTGCCACATCTGTCATTGTTTTCTGCTTGTTTTTGTTGTTCATCTCTATTCCTTTCTTTTGCTATTCTCTTATTATTCGATGGCCTTTTTTAGTGTTATATTTGTATTCCTTTCTCTTTATTGTTTGTATATTATGGATTTTTGGATTTTGCTCACCATGAGGTTCATATATAACATCCTAAATATATAGCCGTCTGTATTGACAGTCATTGAGTTTCAAACATTCTAAAAGAACTTGATTTTTATTTTCCCCTCCACATTTTATATATATGTTGTCATATTTTACATATTTGTATTTTTTGAGTCCCCTTAAGTAACTTTTTAGATATAATTGCTTTTACTGCTTTTTCTAACCTTCATACTAACTTTATAAGTGCTACACTACCTTTCCTGTGTGTTTGCTTGTACTTATGACATTTTTTCCTTTCCTAATTTTCTTATTTCTAATTATGGCCTTTTCTTTTCTATTTTAGGAAGTTCCTTTAATATTTCTTGCAATAATGGTTTAGTGATAATAAACTCCTTTAACTTTTTTTGTCTGGGAAACTCTTCAACTCATCTTTAATTCTGAATGATAACCGTACCAGGTAGAATATTCTTGCTTTTAGTTTTTCCTACAGCACTTTGAAAATACCACAGAACTCTCTTCTGGGCTGCAGTTTCTACTGAAAAATCAGATTATTTTTTATGAGATTCCCTTGTATGTAACTAGTTGCTTCTCTCTTGCTCCTTTAAAAACTATGTTTAATCTTTGACATTTTAATGATTATGTGGTATGTGGACCTTCTTGAGTTCATCTTGTTTGGAGCTTTCTGTGTTTTCTGAGCCTGGATATGTGTTTCCTTCCCCAGATTAGAGTTTTCAGTTATTATTTCTTCAAGCAAGTTTTCTGCCCCTTTCTCTTTTCTCCTTCTGGGATCTCTATAATGTGAATGTTTGCTTGATTGATGTTGTCCAAGAGATCCCTTATTTTATTCTCATTTTAAAAAAATTCTTCTTTTTGCTGTTCAGATTGGGTGCTTCCCATTATCTTGTTTTCCATATCGTTGATCCAAGGTTCTGCATTTCCTAACATACTATAGATCTTTTCTAGTGTATTTTTAATTTTGGTTATTGTATTCTTCAACTCTGATAGTTTTTTCTCTTTGTTGAAGTTCATCCACTTTTCTCTCCAGTCTGGTGAGCATCTATATGACCATCACTTTGAACTATTTATCAGGTAGATTGCTTATCTTAGTTTTGTCTGGTTCTTTTTTTTTTTTTTTCTGAGTTCTTATTCTTTCATTTGCATATCTTATTCTTTCATAGAGCATAGTTCTCTATCTACCCATTTTGCTTGACTTTGTGTTTGTTTCTATGAATTATGTGGAACAGCTATGTCTCCTAAGCTTGAAGGAATGATCCTGTGTATGGTCGTCCCATGAGTAGACTATATGTGCCTGGTGACTTTGGGGAGATGTGGCTGACATGGGTTGGGTGTCCTAGGGCACTTTGTGCTGGAGTTTTCCTGGTGGAATGGCTGCAGCTGAAGCAGGCATGGGTTGTGGCACTCTCTATGCAGGGGACACACTGGCAGGACAGCTGAAGCTGAATTGGGTACAAGGTGAGGGAGGGATCCTGTGGCTCTTCATACAGAGGGGGCCCTAGAAGGACAACTGAAGGTTAAGGGGACATGGGCTGGGGTGCTCCTAAGGCTTTCTGTGAAGAAGGCAACCTGGCAGGACAGCTGAAGCTTAACTGGGTACAAGACAGGGCTCCCTGAGGCCACAGAGCCCCTATTTAAATATTCACAATTTCTATCTATAGGGAAGATTAAAATCTTCAGCATGAAAGCAGAAACTTACCAACTTTCCTAGACTTATCTCTCACTACTCCCCATCTCTCATACTGTTTCATCAATACTGCACTATTCACATACGTGGAAAATAGCATGTCTTTGCATTACTCTGTGCCTCTGCACAAATCTTTCATCATACCTAGGATTCCTTCTTTATTCATTTCTCCTGGCAAATGCTTACTTACCCTTTAATTCTCTAGTCAAATGTCACATCCCTTGTGACATTAACTTATCTTTCCCATGTGTTCTCACAGCACAATTATATATACATCTCTATTATAACCATGGCAATATGGTTGTTTCTTCTTCATTAGAGTGTGGGTCATTTTTGTAATTTTTGCTTAAATAGAACAAATCTGGCATGTGCAGTGATAAACAGTTGGTTAGGAGAGACAAAATACAAGTATGGGCTGAGAAATCAGGTAAGGATTTCAGTAGTACAATTCAGTTTTAAGAATAAATACAAGTCAGGGAGTCTGGCTGGCTCAGTCAGTAGAGCATGTGACTCTTGATTTCAGGGTCATCAGTCTGAGCCCCACATTGGGCATAGAGATTACTTTAAAAAATAAACACAAGTCCAGGCTAGGAACAAAGAAAGTTAGAATATCATGACAGGACAAATGTGTACCAAAAGTGAAGTTATGTTAAATGATCTCTCAGTATTTGCTGGAGGCAAAGTTGGAAATATGCAGAAAAAGAGAATTGACCTTGATCCATAAAATGATTAAAAGATGTTGCAAAGGACTCATAAGTTGAGCTATTATTTAAAGGTGTATGATTTTGTTCAACTATACTTGGTGAATAGAGCAATTTAGATTTTGATATGGATATGAACTGGGATTTGGGCAGGTATGGCATAAGTAGACAAGTATAAGGAAAATGAAGATTTTAGTGAGAGCAGTTCAGATGACAGTTCTTGGTTTCAGATGAGGTAGAACTGGGAAGAATCAAGGCACACAGGCTGTTTTCAAAAATCACATATACAGGGACTAAGAAATTAAAAGTTGCAATTTATGGATCTAATAGATATTTATTAAGCATTTACTATGTGCCAAATACTATTTCAGGTACTGGAGATACAGCAGATTTTTAAAAAGACAACAATCCCAAAATATTTGTTGAAGTTCAAATTTTCAGAGGTAAAGTAGTTTTGAAGATTTAAAGATCAGACACATCATGGGAAGGGATGACTGAAATGTTGTGGTCTGAGTCACTAGAGTTTAGGGGAGCAAGAAACTCTAAGGAAAATATATTCCATACGTTATAAACATGGATAGGAAATCAATCAGGACAAGTCAGCACTTGGGAGGTAAGAAAAAAAGCCAGGTGCCAAGTCTTCAATGAATGTGAAGGAGTTAACAGGAGGCTGCTACACTGTAGAGATGGAAACAGGCAGAAGGCACAGTGAGATGCAGAAGTTTCATTAGAGTAGTCATGTTTACTTGAAAGTAGAACATGGAGAGAAGTGGAGGTTGAGAGAAAAGAGCATGCCCTACCTTCTGGCCCTGTGGAATACATGTAAAATGAGAAGAATCAGGTTTTAATTAAGGAAGTGGAAAAAGCATTATATGAACTCTCCAAGGCTTGTTGACCATGGATTGAGTGAAGTGAGGGTTCGCACTGAAAAGAGCAAGCGCAGAAAACTATGAGGATGAGTGCATTGCAAACGATAAATGACATGAGGACTTTCACTTTGGGCAGTGTTCAAAGGATGGCCCTAGCAGACTCAAGTGTTTCAAAAAGCATAGGTACGATAGGTTGAGTCTAGGTGCTAGACAGAGACTTCCTAAGTTAGATTTCTAGCTTTACCACTTGTATATAATAAACTCTATATGACTTTGGAAATTATATACATTATGTAGAGCTTACACAGAGCAAGTCTTAATTATTAGCTATTATTAGTGTTCTGAAGCCTGAGGAAGTTGTGGGAGGTTAGTGTGTGATATAGTCACAGGCCTGTTTTATAACTGGTATAGGCTGAGGCCCTAGAAAACAAAGGTCTGATCAATGTCAACAGACGCTGAAATCAATCTAAGGTCCCTGGTGGAAATGGAGGCAAGGGTCTTGAGAAACTCACAGAAGACTTGAGGCCTCAGTACACTGATGTCAGTAAAAACAGAAATAGCCAGCTTCAAAACTTAGTAGCAAAGAATCCCATCACCTGGACTCTTAACACACTCTCACTGAAAAGTGAGCCTAGTTTTGGGTTTATTTGCCCCATCACCTGCCTCTGAACTCTAGAGCCTGAGGTAGCACAGTGACAAGACAGGGTTAAAAGTATATGGGTTGAAACGATTCATATTTATGAAGGCATATGATAGTTATCATCAAGGTCTGTAGGCCGAGATGACGGTGGATTAGCATTTAAAACAGTGGCTCAGGCTTTGCCATTTACTATGTGATTTTGGTAGTAACATCTGATCCTCACTTTCTCTAATGTGGAAATTATTTACTTCACACTGCTACCATAGGAATCAAATGTACAAATGTATAAAAATCATTTCATATGTAAATGTTACTAGAAAATCTTTTTTGAATTCTGCCGATGATTTACTACAGGACCACAAATCTAGACCTATTGGACGTTAGAATTGTGTTTTCTGTCACCACTGCTCCAACATTTCCTAAATGTGTACTATTTCCTAAAATCCTCCATTATCTGAAAAGGGAAAACAGAATGTTCTCATGCTTGACCTGTGGGAAAAAGATGGAGGACAGCTGAGGGAAAGTTCAGGCTATCTAGTGCAAAAATTCAGTTAGACCCTATGATAAAAAGATTTACATCCAAAGGACATAAAAAATGTTAATGTGTCAGGGGTAAGAGTTATACAGATAAATAATCAAGATGGGTAGATTCAATAAAGATCTTTTCTTCATCTTTCTTTGAAGAGCTATCATACAGATAATTTGCTTTTTAGTTATGGTTGTATAGACAAATTAAAGAAATTTGTCTTCTTTTGGTGCTGTGAATCTAGCAGTTAGATTAGGTCCATGGTTAGCTCTGACCATGTCTTTGTCACAGGTTCTTAAAGAATACATAACATTTTCTCCCTTCCCCCAAAGGAAGAAAGGGCAAGAAAAGGCTCACACTGATTTCAGATCTCCATGCAGTGAAGTGTTGATTGTTGTGCATAGATACAAAACTGGAAAAAGACATACCTAACCATGTTTGTATTCTTTCAGAAGTTCTGTTACACGTTGTATGACTGCTGCCTCTGTATCTTTATAAGTTGGATTTCCTGTCATTTGCTTGCTCACTGAATTTATAAGGAACCATGTACTTCAGCTCTCCAAACCCATCATAAGACAAGATTCTAACTCTTGAAAAAACAAAAAATTCTTGTGCTAGCATATAGTACTTGTGTATATCATGTTCAGATTTAGAATTTAATAAAAAGTGAGATGGCAAATGAAAACAAAATTTGGATTAATTTTGCCAGTTATTATGCATTTACTAGGCCACATATTAGACCAAGATGGTCTAACTTCTCCTTAGGTGAAACACTATTAAACTATTTACAACTAAATTACATCTGTTCAGTATGAAGTCATTTAAAATATATATCAAAAGTTTGACAGTCTTTTGGAGTTTCTAAACTGGAATTTGGCCTGGATATCAACTCTATACACCATCCCAATTAGGAATAAAATAAATAATACAACAAATAAATAATAAAATAAATAATAAAAACAAAGAGAAAAAGATACTTGAGGGAGAGAGCATATAGTAGTAAGGAACCTCTCTACAGAGTTCCAGGTTAAGTATGGTAACTCAGTGATCAGAAAGAAAGCAAATGCTGGGGCACTTGGGTGGCTAGGTCGGTTAAGCCTCCAACTTTGGCTCAAGTCATCATCTTGCAGTTGTGTGTTCGAGTCCCGCATCAGGCTCTGTGCTGACAGCTCAGAGCCTGGGGCCTGCCTTAGATACTGCATTTTGCTCTCCCTCAAGGGTGAATAAATGTTAAAAAAATAAAAGCAAGCAAATGCTAACACAAGTATTTCTGGCAATTCTCTTTATCATGAAGCTCAATATTCCCATAGACATCTTGTTTTCTTGATTTCAAATAATTTTCATTAAACTCAATTACATACAGCTTTTGTATACAAAATGATAAGCCAGAGTAGATAGCAAATTCAGAGGCACAGGTGGTAAAGAAAAGTATGTTGAATTTTCAATCATTATACTGGCTTTGAGTATGGTTGTAAACTCAAGAATATAATGCAAGTATAATTTTACTTGAACTAGTTAAAAGATAAAGTATGGTTAACATACTTCTATTAGGAAATAATATTTAAATTTTCTGTGAGACTTCAATTCCTTTTTGATTAAAACACTTTTATTAAGGGGTATTTGTCTACACCAATTCTCTTGACTCAACAAAATTGGCATTTCAGATTTAAAACTTCTATATCACTTAAGAGTAGGGATTCTCAGAGTTCTTCAAACCAAATAGCAGTCTAAACAGCAAAGGAGAGTGAACCGATACTCCTGGATTATCGTGATGCACAACCTAAAATGGTCCTTAAAGCATGGTGGCTAAGATACCATGGTTGCTTTGAAATTTAATTTTAAATCTTATGTTGTAATTTATAAGCTTTATATTTGCATTCTTCTAATGACAGAACATGATATGTCCATGTTTAATGGGAAAATATTTTTAATTACCATTTAAAAAGACAATCCAAAAACTTGCAGCATCCCATGGCTTTGTCTAATCCTTATTATATAGAAAAGCATGGGCATAGGGTTTAAACTGTCAGGATAATGCATTAGAGTAAGCGTCTTTTTAATTTATGATATTCAACAAAAAATACTTTTGGAAGCCTTAACTTTTGTATTCTTTAATTCAGTATCATTTTGTTTGAGATTCTTAGATGGAACGGTTTAAATAAACTCAGTTTCTGTGTGACTTTTTTAGAATCAGAAAAAAAAAACTTCATATTTAAAAGAAGTATTTTTTAATAAGCAGGGTAAATTTACCAGTTTTATCACATCAACCCTCTCTCCTCTCTCAAATCCATTTTACCAATAATTGTGTTTAAAAATCACTGGTCTTAGATTCCAAATGCTTTATTTACCATGGCCCATAATCTGGCCTCTTACTATCATAACGCGTTTCTCTACTTCTTCTGTCTCATAATCTACAAACTAGTCATGTTAAATTTATAATTTCTCTAGGGTGCCATAACCTTGATTCAGGTGTCTTTCTTTTAAACACACTATTTTGTCTTCAACCCTTCCCTTCCTCATTCCTCCCTCCAACCCAGCTCTTAAGTATAATTACCTCCAAGAATCCTTACCTGATAAAAGTTGAGTACGATATATATGATAGCACCCAGTAGTTTCTCCATAAAACTCATTAAACTATGTAAGTGCTTATTTACTCATCTCACACCAGATTGAAAGCCCCATGATATGAAGGAACTGTGTTTTATGTGCTGTTTCACAGCATCTAAGATGGCACATGGTTAGCATGTAGTATTTGTTGAATGAAACAAATAAATGAATTCTCAAGAGGCAAAAAGATGTTAGCAGATAAAGTAGAAAATCCTTCTAAAATTGACTTATATTTCTAGTTGGTAGAAATCATAGTTTTGGGGGCTAGTATTTCATTTGAAAGCACAATACTGGATGTTTCATACTGACAATCTTTAAAACTGGAATCTCTCTTTTCAGGTGCTCTCCTGTAGTTAAAGATAAATAAATTCAGTTATTTAAAAACACACAAGTGGTAATAACCACAGAAACTTACATACATTGTGTTATTACTCACTGTAGTGTAAAGTAAAGAGCATGGGCTTTGAGGTTAAAAAATATCTCCATTAGCTCAGAAAATTTTTTATAATCACAACACCTTAAAATTGGCCCCTTTGGTAATCTTTGTACCATAAGACATTCCCAAAGCTCTATTTCTACAGGAATTGGTATTTTATAAAGTGCTTGCATAAATTATCTTGGTTGGAACTAAAAATAACCCCCTGAAACAGAAAGAATATAGATGAGAAAATGGGCTCAGATAACTAACTGGCCTTGCTCAAGCTACCATGATCAGTAAATGGTGACGCCCAACATCAAGTCCTGTTTTCCAATGTCTATTGTCTAATATTTTGCCATACAGTGTCTTGTCATAATGTGAATTAGACTAGAAGCTCCTTGAAAGTAGATAGTTCTACTATAACATAGCATAAACATTTCCAGAAACTTCCACATCATGCAAAATCACAAAATAAAAACTACAGGGCTATGGGAAAAAATGGGTTTGGAGAACAATACTCAAAAACTTCATCAGAAACTTTGCCAGAAAAATGGCAGTTTCACATATGGTAAGTGATTAAAAAATATATACTGTTATAAATAGGGCTTTATTTTGAAAAAGACTTTACATTGCTTTTGTTCAAGTGGGGATGGCAAGCAGTTTGGAGCTCGTGAGTTATTATTGTACAGTGTTGGTTACCTCGAATTGGACAAAAGGCTGACACCAGATATGGGTTAAGTGTGGTACCTAATACATGTGGAGAACTGAGGTATCCAATAGATAGATATCTGAGGAGTGTACATAAACACATTTTGTATAAATTTCTACACAGATGGTTTAGCTGGGTGCAGCTTTTTGCTTTCATCAATGTTTCCCATGATGAAATTGCACACATGTAAATGTGAAATTCACGTAATGCTTAAATTATTCCCTAACACTTATCAAATATGTTGGAAAGTTGTTATAGAACTGACTGTATTGTGGTTCTATTTATTTTTTAATTCCCTGTAATGCACATAGCAAGTGTCCAATAAATGTCTTTTGAATAAGAAGTCCAATGTAATATTTAGGGAAAAAACTTCCATAAATGGAATGCAAAAAGTCTTTCCCAAGCAATGGAAAAGAAAAACTATCAATAGGATGGAACTGTATTCCACATACATCCCCACAGTGAACATCTGAGGTATATATTATCCCCACTTTACAGATGGGACAGTTAAGGCTTTTAAAGGTCTCACTGCTACTGGGTAGCAGAAGATAGCTTGAATACAGTTTAACTGAACATCAATGCCTACACCTTTCCCAGAATAATAAAATATAAATACTCACATTATAAAATTCCAAACTTATGAGAGAACTACAGTAATGTTATTATCTCCCCTGGAGCTCTTTCACTTACATCTTTAAAAAATATAAGTAATTATGCCTTTGAACATACATGTTTTACTTTCTAGGTATCATGACTAAATGAACTGGAATCACCTTTTAGAATTTTACAAGTCTCCTTAAAAGAACTCTTTTAACAACAATTGACAAATTCCCCTCCACCAGAACTGAACAGTGATAAACACACCAATGCTTCCTTCGTGTTTCTGGAAGACTTCCTAGTGATTTGAATCATCTGGAATTGTTACGATCCCAAAAACTAAAAAAGCAAAATAAAATTAGTTTTAGGAGCAAAAGGAGTTTAAGCTGAACCAGACAAAAATAGGAAAACATCTAAATATTATATACAATGCACTATCATTTGTCGTTCATTAATCAGAAAAAGGAGTAATGTTAATTGGTTGGTTATGGTTATAAAAATGAAAGTCACAGGAGCAAGAAGCTTAATCACAAAGAGAGGAGGGATGAAAAATCAGAGAAATGAACAGTGTAAATGACAGCTAAAGCAGCAACAAGGTTTAGAGACAGCAAGGGGTGGTAAGCAGGAAATATTTAGCAAGACAGGACACTGGAGAAAACAGCTAGCCAAAAGAACACTAAAAACTATACTAAGGGTAATAGTCCCCGAGGGCATGCTATGACAAAGCTAAATCTCTGTTTGTACCACAGCTCTAACTATGGAGAGTACCAGCAATATCACTCAATGAGTGTTAGGTATTTCAACTATGAAACTGCTATCCAATTGGGAGTCGGGAAATGGATTGAAGCAGCATTCACTGAGTAGAAAAGCTGTCTATTTACTGAAATGACCCAAGGGCATCATTTTATTTTACCATTATTTTAATAGGGTCAACACTTAAAAGTGTTACTTTCTAATCATTTAAAATCAATTCACATGGAGTTTCTTTCCCTGTCCAGCTAAGTTTGATGTTTAGTACTAAATTTAAAAAATTATATTGATTTCTACTATTACCTTTTATTAGCTATTAACTTGTACATTATAGTTTTAATTAGCAGGCCTCTATGTCTTTTAATTGTTAGGACACACTGGAGGACTGGACTGGGAACCCAAGGACCTGTATTCTAAGTACAGGTAAGTCAATATAAATATGTTGCTAAACGATTCATTTGACCGCTCTATAAGTTTGTATTTAAAACAAGGTTAGAAACTATATACATTTGTATCTCTACATATAGATATATGTATACTACATGTGTACTATATACGCGCACACACAGTCCTTTTCAGTTTTACAATTATTCCTTAGTGTTACTAACAATATGTATCTTTCAGCAACTTAAAATACTAAAAATGTTCAACAATTTTCACATCAGAATAAAAACCACATATTTTAAGCTGATTTTTATGACTGAAAAAGTATATTCTAGAGTGCTTCTCAAACTTTAATGTCCAAATGGATCTCACCTGCCAATCTTGTCAAAATGTATTCAGCGGGTCAGGGACAGGGCCAGAGACAGTTTCTAATAAGCTCCCAGGTGATACTAATTGTTGCTGGTCTGGGGACTGCATTTTGAATGGCAAGGTTCTAGGATCTGAAGAAACTGTAATGCTGACTAGTGAGGCTAGCCCAGGTATTATAGACTAGCAACTATGACCAGGAATCAAACACTACAAGGAAAATATACCAGAGAGTCTCATGATGATATAGATATGGGATTTGTATTAGTATGGAAGGTGAGAAGTTGTGGAGGAACAAGAAAGGCTAAGTTGGCAAATGAAGCTCAATGATGGGGGTAGTCTTCTTTTGTTTGTACATTTGAAATGTTTCACAATAAAGAGTTAAAATTCCTGGACTAAAAAATCTTATATAACGACACTAATGCCAATTAAGGGAATGAAAACAAAGATGCCAAGTACTCTTTCCGTTGAAACAGGAGGAAGGCAGGAAGCTGCAAGGGTAGCTATAATGGGAAGCTAGAAAGGATGCATTTGTGTTTAAAACTCTTACACCTAATTTCAGCCTTTAAGATACTAACAATAGTTTACTTTTTACATCTTTACATTAAGAGAAAGTTGAAACTCTAACAGCTTACTCAACATTTATTGAAAAAGAAGTGATTTAAAAGCCTTCAAAACTGGTTAAATGTCATGAGATTTTATAAGGGGAGTATCTGAATCTTAAAAAATTATAGTTTATGTGTTAGACAACAAAATATCATCCCAACATCATGAATAATGGGAGTATTTGCAGTATTTAGATAGAAAAATAAATATAGGCTATAGAATACACAACAAATTCCCTTTGAAAAGCAACCACTGAATAAAAAAACACCACTAAATTCAAGGTAATGATTGAATTACCTTGTGTAATTGAATTATGTTGGGTAGGGACTAGATCAAGAAGAGGTAGTTCAATCTGTAATGTTTTATCTCAAATATTAAAATTATACATAAAGTATGGAAAATGTTGTCAAAAGAATCAAGTGCTAAGTGCATAGGTGTTCAATACATTTTGTCTGTATTCTTCTGCAGATTTGAACACTTGTTTGTCCTTAATGTGAATAATCTGACACTTCAACATTTATGCTTTTATTTGCAAAACCTAAAATGAAAAAAAAAAAACCTGAAAAGGTGTATATTTAGGAGAATAAACTGTAAACTTAAGATTTTTTTGATGGGGCGCCTGGGTGGCTCAAACGGCCAACTTCAGCTCAGGTCATGATCTTGCGGTTCATGGGTTTGAGCCCTGCATCGGGCTCTGTGCTGACAGCTCAAAAGCCTGGAGCCTTTGGTTTCTGTGTCTCCCTCTCTCTGCCCCTCCCCCACTTGCGTGTGTGTGCTCTCTCAAAAATAAACATTTAAGAAAAATTTTTTCTAATTAACTGATACACAGATTCCAATACTGTGGCTTAAAATCCAGATTTTCTAGAAACATTTAACTACAATAGTATACAATGTATACTCAATTTCACTAAACAATACTCAGGATTCGTGAGATCAAGACCCCCGAGTTGGGCTTTGCACTGAAAGCACAGAGCCTGCTTGGGATTTTCTCTTCCTCTCTGCCCATCCCGTTCTCTCCCTCCCTCAAAATAAATAAGCTTTAAAAAATCCAAACCAAAACACTCAATACTATACCCTCTTTTCCTGAATGAACATGTTTTCAGATTTATGTTCTATTTAAAATATTAAATCAGTGAGGAAACTTTAAAGTCCTATGCTACTCATGAGAATATCCTTTCTTCCTTTCATAGGCTTTACGTGTTACAATTACCTCCACGTTTCACAGCAACGTTTAAAGTTGTACACATAAAAAAAAATGTTTTAAGCGGAGCCTGTAATTATAAATACATATCTATGTTTTTTTTTAATGTTCATTTATTTTTGCAAGAGAGAGAGAGGGGGGATGTGAATAGGGAATGTGAGAGAGAAGAGAATCCCAAAGATTCCACACTGTCAGTGCAGCACCCAATGCAGTGCTCGAACTCAAACTGTGAGATCATGACCTGAGCTGAAATCGAGTTAGACGCTTAACCAAATGAGCCACCCAGGTACCCCTACATATCTATGTTCAATTACATAGATATTATTATAGTAATAATAATATTACTGGGATATTAAATAGTTCAAACAAAATACAAGGCTAATAATAATAAATCCAGTCTCCTTTCATTTGGCTTTGGGATGCATTATATATTTCCATTCTCCATCCTTTTGTTTTACCAGGCTGACACTTAAAAAATAATTTTAGATCATTAAAGATACTTCCCTGTGGCAAAAAAAAAGGCAGTAGGGTAAGATTTATTGTGGATAAAGTTTACTACTGGCAAATCTGGCAGTCCTAAAACTCTGGTGGTGTTACATTTTCTCCTATATAAGCAGTTTACCAATTACACAGTATTTCTGCTTTTGTTTGAACTTCACAATAACCCTGGTGAGGTGGGCAGAGCAGAATTACAGTCTCCACTTTATAAAGGCTACTGAGGCTTAGAAAGTAACTTGTCCCTCTAGAAACTATATGGTGATCCAAATAGAACTACAGGAACAAATTCAGTTTATTATAATTTGATTAGACTAACCTTAAATCTTAAACTGCCTCAAAGAAGCATCAGTTAATATATTCCTAACGTAACTAATAGAATGATTTGTTACCCTTCCTGGTTAAGTCAAACTATTCTTAGCGACTTTCAAATGCTAAATTCCATTTCTATCGGTTAAATATAACATTAGATATACATATGAATCCATTCCTTTGAAATCCATTTCCAAATAAATATTAATGTCAAAACCAAGTTTTTCTAGCTCAGTTACAGAAAAAAATTCTCTTCCTAAATCTTCAAGGTAAGGCCTCTATATTAACAAGCAGCTAAGTCTTAAGAACACTTCCCTGTTAGCCAGTTCGCTGTAAAAGACTGCAGCATATAGTGGTACTACTAATGATGACGATGACTGGGGTTAATTTAATGTACCAAATTTTAAATATTCTAGAATGTCAAAATTACCACTTCACGGACTTGGTGCTTTGGAAGGAAGCATGGATCACAGTGTACTCTTAAGAGACTGAAGAATCTGCCACTCCCTGGGTGGGAAGAACCTTGGTTGCTAGTCATGCCTGATCAGAGGTATTGTGAACTCCCCCAGCTCGGCAACTGGAGCAACCCAGTTCCTACGTGCATTTCAGGACTTCTCTTTCTTCTTCCAACTCAAACTTCTCTTCTCAAACCACAGAAAACTACTTGAAACGTGGCAAGTACTTACTATCAGCTGTTTCGACCACCACCCAATATTTCTGAGAAAAAGTTCAGAGAAACTTTGTTCAATTACGATTCATTAACCATGGCGTTGGGTTTTTTATACACTTTAGGCACATCTGTTGCTCAGAGTGCTTTGGTAACACAATCCTATTTTAGGAAGAAAAGACACGAAGGAGATCATCTAGCTTCTAAATAACCTCAATGTTGCTGACTCACATGTAACAATTATTTTTATTTACTATATTCTTATTTCTTGGAGAGGAGTGAATTGTTGTATTAATATAGCACATTTAAAGTTTCCTCCTACTCCAATTGTTGTTTATTCTCCTAAAGTAGGAGTTTTCTCAGTTACTTTATAACAAAACAAATCTATGCAACATGTATAACTCCAAAGTTACCTGACACCAACATACCTACTTTTTAAAAGTGGCCAAAAATATGCTGGGTAATACAAATAGCACCCTAACTGGACTCCTTTAAAAAGTGAAAATTGTAACATCACAAATTACCCTGAAGTTTTTAAATAACCGGGCAAAAGTAGACTATATGTTACTATTTTTCCCAACAATATCTAGTACCTTTTGTTAAAATCTCACAAGGTAATCTAAAATTAGTAGGAAATCTTTAGCAGACACAAAAGATGAGAGATGAAACTGCAGCGAGAGAGCATGGCAAATCCAAAAGGTCTAGTAGTGCATAAATCTACTGGAAAAAAAACAACAACAACAAAAGAGATAGAGAGAATTAACAAGATACAATAATAAAAGTTATGTCTTTAAAGCAGATTATAACAGGGTGGGAAATGTTTAATATGTGTCCTCCTGAAAAGCAGTTACTATCTTTTAAATTAAAAAAAAAAAAAAACAGCTGGTATATTTTCACAGCATCTAGATTTATTTATGGTATAAAGCCATAGAATTGTAATATTATTACTCCTTTCCCACCCTGGCAGAGAATAAACATGAATTCAGAAGCACAGTGGAGTGAAAACAAAGAAGAGGAGAGAGAAAAGGCAGCAGAGAAAGACAGAAAAGGTGAATACAGAGCTACAGAAGTGTTTATTGAGCATGCTACAGAGGTAAGCAGAGTACACACAAAAGGAAATTAAACAACCATCAAACCTCCCAACTTTGTTAGAAAATTAATTTTTAATTGTGCCGCTTTCAAACTATACTGAATTTTACATTTCTAAAGATGTAAAAACTCAACTAATAGAAAATATACATGACCATTCTGTCTACATAGATAACAGAATCTATGAATCTTGAAACTAAGTACATCAATTTCAAAAAGTATTGGTCATTTAAACAGAATCAACAATTCAGATTGACAAGAACTGTTCAAATTAATTTGACCTGTAGATTCTGAGCCATGTTTTTATTAAAGTCAGATCTATTCCTAAATACAAAATATTTTGAAGATTTATTAAAACTGAATATTACAATGCAAGGTAAATTAAGACTAAAGGCACATAAACTTTGGTCCCACCTGGTTGTCAGTTTTAGAAAACTGCCACAAAATTAATCTTCCTGCAAATTTTCGCAGTACACTTTCTTTATCTTTGAAAAATACATGCACCAGTTCCTGAACTAGCTAGACCAGTCTGCACATGCTCAGAAATCCACAACCATATTCCAAATCTTAATTACAAACTAAGGATGGCAATATATATTTAAATGCACGTAAGTCATGTCAACTTCAAAAACATCTACGAAAAATATTCAGCCACAAACAAGACATTACTTAGTGCTGACATTTATATGATACGTCCCACAAGAGTGTGTACAAAAAGGTTAAGATTCCACAATGCTTTCCACATAGGGCTCAAACTTACAGAAATCACTTTGTTGTCTTAAGAAATTAATACTCTGCATCTTGTTAATTTTAACTAATGCCTACATTCATAACTGAATCTAGACCAGAATTGTGAGATACAAAAGGCCAATGTTTTTTTAAAGCAATAAAGCCTAAGGTAGTAAAAACTAAAAAATGCTGCTTTAATTCTCTCAGTATCATGTATCTTATTTGAGTAAATAGAAAGAAATGTGACAAGCCAATAATTCAAAATAAGTTCCAAGCAGGAGAAACAAAAACTTAACCTTTTTACACACCCCTGCCTAAACATATGGTAATTCCCATATAACAATGTGCCCTAGACAACCAATTCCTTTTTCCTAGTAAATGCACAATAGCAACACTAGTTTTCCTTTTTAAGGCACGTATGTCAACTAAGTTGAAAAAGGAAAGTATAATTAAACTAAAAATTTAAACAGACAAAAATAATGGCTTCCCTATAGAACAGATGAAATATAGCAGTTAACACTCTGCCTTTATGTATGCCATTTCATTTTATAACCAAGGAATGATAACAGCATGAAAAAAAAAAAAGGAAACAAAAAAAAAATCAAACTCTGGTCCCCACTTTTCTGAACAGTCAATAGGTGATGACACCAAACAATGTGATACACCCTCCATCTTCACCTCCCCCTTTTTAAATTGTTGACTTGGAGAAAGACACTCTCAGATGATGGTTTTCACCAAGGTTATAATTATGAAGATCAATCAAGGCCTGGATAGCTTCTTCCACTGTTGCCATCTGAAGAAGAGCCATTTTGTGATCTCTTCTGAAACAAAATTATAAAATTAGATACTTCATAAAAATTAGGAAGGGCTTAAATACTTGAATTTTTGCCCACTACAGAATCAAAAATTTCCATAAACAAAAAGAATAAAAACTACTTGAAGAAAATTTTTAACTTCTATCAAGTCACTAATTTAAAGATAAGAAAGCTTGCTTACTGAAAAAACTTAAATGCTTTCACAGTGCCCCCAGTGTTAGCAAACAGTGTTCGTAGATCCTCTTCTGCTACTGAAGGACTAGGAAAATTGGATGGAAAAAAGTAAAGATTAATAATAATTTTCAAATTTTATTTCTAAAATGTATACCCATTTAAAAATCTCCAGCTGTAATACTTACGGGATATTGGATAGGTGTAGGGTTGCAGAAGGAGGAAAAATGTTCTGAAAATTTTTGGAACCAGGTTTCTTAAAACGATGCAATGGGGAATTACCAAAATCCTTTGTTAGCCCTTGATCATCAAGTCCCTCTCGAGGTAGTTGTACAGTCTGATGTTTAGACAGAGTAACACGAATAATTTTGCCATACATTTTCTGTCCATTAAGATGGTTCATGGCTATAAAAAGAAAAAAAAATGCCTATTAAAAAACAATATTAACAAAGTTCAAAACAAAAAGAATTCTTCTTTTGGAATAGCTGAAATAACTGAATTCCATGATTTTTAAATAAATCTTTTTTTTTTTTTTTTTTTGGTTAAGCTTATTTATGTTGAGAGAGAACATGAAAGGGTGAGGGGCAAAGAGAGGCTGGCTCCATGCTGACAGTGAGGGGCTGGGACTCACGAACCGTGAGATCACAACCTGAATCAAAATCAAGACTTGGACACTTAACCTACTGAGCCACCTAGGCGCCCCATGATTTTTAAATAAATCTTGAGTTTTCAACAGTCACTGGTGACAAGATGATTTGAATTTATTTGCCCTAGACCATTTTGGCAAAAAAGCCAGCCTCTTTCACAGAATGCAAATCCTCATTATGAATCTTCTCTTCCTTGTCAATCCTGATAAATCATATACTTAGATGCCACAGAAAGAAACTTAGTACTCATCTGTAACAACTTCTCTCTCCTGCCCCATAACCTAACTGCCAAGTCCCACCATAATCTTTTCTTCCTAATTATCTCTCAATTCTCTACTTTTCACGGTCACAATTTTTTGATCTGCTAATAACTCTGTCTCCCAATTTGTCTTCCTGTTGGGATTTTTCCCTACTTTTTTCAAATGCATCCTATTACACAGAGCAGCTGGATGACCTCTATAAATTGCAAATCTCTTGTTATTACCTGCTTAAACTCCTTAGGGTCAGACTAGGAAAGGTATAAAGCCATGTTGAAGAAATGAATTTGGACTATATCCTGATCTCCCCAGCGTCTCTGAACATATTTATTGATGATATACAAAACCAATTACTTTGTTAGTGCTGAGAATCAAGTGGTAAGACAAGAACCACCTCATCCCTCATGGAATTACAGTATTTTAGTACTGTACTCTTTGAACTTTACCCTCCAGCTATACAAAACCCTATCTTCCTTGAAGAGCCAATTTTTCTTACCTTTTAGCCCTGTGTGCATGCTGTTCTAGCTACAATAATTTTTCATCTGGTCATTATCCCTCCTAGTCTTTCTCACTGTTCTTCTCTGGAAAGGTTCATATTCCCCATGCAGCACTCTTTTCTTCTTCTTAAATTCATCACAATTTATTTTAATTATCTAACTACTCCTCCTTCCGACTGCAAAGGACATGAAGGTAGGAACCCCGGTCTCTATCCCAGCACAGTGCCTAACACAGAACATTATTACATGCCTACTTTCTGTGGTAGCAGTTGGGTTATTTTTAAACTAAGCGAACTGGTCTGAGGTTACAGATAAGTTACATGTTTTATGTTTTACTCACTAGCCACAACAACTTACGACCATTTTATAAGTCATATACTTTAAACTGAAGGTCTGATTTGACTATTCCAAGTTTGTGTATTAACAGCAGAGAGATAAAGGCAAGGTGGAAGAAAAGGGAAATGAGGACAAAATCCTACTCACAACAGTACGTACACAGTCTGACACCAGAGATATGCCCAATTTATTAAATTCAAGCATCTTTTACTACTTACTCACATAGAATATAAACCAGTTAAACCAGTTAAATATAAAACAGTTCTGAAAAGGAAAATGCTGTAGAAGTGTTAAGGTACCATTCAGAAAAGATTCAAAAGTAAATTCTTATTTCCCTTACAGCTTCCCTAATTTGTAAAAACAAGTTTACTCTTCCCAATTATTTTACTGTGGTGTTATGTATTTGTAATTTTCTTTAGATTTGCAACTGAGGCGAACAGAAAAAAAAAAAAAATCTCAGGCCTGAATTCTTTCTCACTTGTTTTACTGCATTTCACATATACTTCTAAATTTTCACTTACAAAATCAACTGCATTATTCAGAGATGGTACATAAACTCCTTTTATAAAACTTATTTGATTTATAAAATATTTTCAAAGTTCTAGAATTCTATTGTTTTAAGTGAACAGTACTTTGCTTATGAAAAAGTGCTGCTACATCATATACGGCATGGGTTATAAGGAATGAATCTGGGAATGAGTAGACTAAGGTTGTTATAAGAAAGCTATCTTTGTTCATCTTCGAAAAGTCATGAAAAGACGGCATAAACAGCTGAGCTTTGAGATACTGAAAAGCAGATATAAGAAAACAATAAAAAGTCCTAGGAATAGCACCTGCATCAAGAGGAGATGGATAATAGACTAATGGGATTAAAATAAAGCAAAATAACCAAAAAGCTATCTCTAGAAGTAGTCAGGTAATGAGAAGTATGTCGAGTCAGCTGACCTGACAAAAGAATATGAAGTGGATGAGGGCCGAAGTTGAGGGGTAGAATATCAGGGTTTTTAAGTATTCAAAAAAAAAAGAAAAGAAAACCTTGTCAAATACTAAGGCATACATAATGATTAAGCAAAAAGCAGAAGAGTACTTGAATTACTAATTTAAGATGAATCAAGCTTAAATATTGGGACTCTGATATCTTGAAGCCTGTTACAAGAAATATGGCACAAATGGACAAAACAATCAATGAACGATAAAAGAGAAAAAAGCCAATGTCGCACAGTGGAAATGGAACTTTGGGTTGAGTATAATTTTCTACTTTTCTCTTAATCTCTGAAGAAGATATTAATGAACAATGAGAAGTTAAGATGGTTAAAAAAAAAGTTATATATATAGAGAGAGCGAGAGAGAGCGCGCGCGTGCCACAGGACAAGTTTATATGTGGAAATAGAGCTATGTCAACAATTATACCCTTTATAATTCAAAAAACTTAGGTGTGTTGCCTCTCTCGTTATTCCAAAAAATGAATCTTAACATCTACTTGTCTATTTTATTAATCTATTCAAAAACCCAGCTTCTAGCTTTTCTTTCTTTCTCTCAACTGTCTTCTATACCAGTGATTTCTAGTCTGGTCTTTATCTTCTTCTTTCCTTGGGTTTACACCATCATTCTTAAAGTTAAACTCCTGTCACAACACTGCTTTCACTGTACTACACATACCTAATTTTAGTATAGTAGTTTCACTATTTTAAAGTATTCTAAATTCTTATTAAAGTAACTTCTTTGATCCATGAAATACTGGGAAATATAAGTATATCTTTTTGTTATTAGCTCTAACTTGACTGTGCAACAGTGAATATGGTCTACATGATACTTCCTCTTTGCCTTATGGAGGGCTGCTTTAGTAAATGTTCCCTATGTACTTAAAAAGAATGTGTTACATGTATAATTCTATACATGTGTCATTTGTGTTGTACCATTTGTATCCTTGTTGATCATCATTTTGTATGCCTGAAATAATTCAGAAAGGTGTGTTGACAATTCTTCCTCCAGTTCTATTCATTTATGATTTACATATTTTGAGGATATTTCATTAGGGGCACACCCACATAAAACTGTTTTGTTTTCCTGGTGATCTAAATTAATCTATATTTTCTATATCCCTTTACTTTCAATCTTTCCACATTCTTGTGCTTTATATGCTTCTTGTAAAGAACTTTTTAAAAATCAGATCTGACGACCTATCTTTCGACTGATGCATTTACTACATTTGCTGTTGCTGTTATTATTGATGTATAGAGACTTAGATTCTATCATAATTTTAAAATTTATATTTTCCCCCATTATACTCCATACCATTTGCTATTTCCCTCCATTGGATGGGGGGAATCTCTTGAAATCTCAGCAATACCTCTAAGTGTGACTTAGAGTTCTTCACTATGCATGACAGTTCCTCTGTGAAAGCCAATATAGACATACACTTAAAAATTGCTCAAATATCATTAACACTAGAGTTACAGGATTTCCACGCACTTTACAGCACACTTTGACAGATGTAATATAGTGGCTAAAGGTCTGTTATAAAGAACTAAATAAGTTTACTTTTGAGATGGCAGTTATATAAAAATACTCTTTGGTATTTTGTTAAAATTCTGTTAAAGTTCATTTAGGATAACACGTTACTCTTAAAACAACAATTTAAGAAAACGCTAAATTAAATAAGCCATGGTAGAAAGATTATTAAAGAAACACCTTAAAGTTTGCAAATTTTAAAACTCTGGTCTAAAATGATTTAGCATGGCCTCTGAGATTTGCAGCAATCTCGTTCACATTTAAACACTACTATCTCTTAATGTTCTTTATTTCCCCCATACTACTTCCTAAACATAAAAATATCTGCCTAGGGGCGCCTGGGTGGCTCAGTCAGTTGGGTGCGCGACTTCGGCTCAGGTCATGATCTTGCGGTCCCTGAGTTCGAGACCCGCATCGGGCTCTGGGCTGACAGCTCAGAGTCTGGAGCCTGTTTCAGATTCTGTGTCTCCCTCTCTCTCTGACCCTCCCCTGCTCATGCTCTGTCTCAAAAATAAATAAATGTTAAAAAAAAATTAAAAAAAAAAATATATCTGCCTATACCATAAAACAATGAGTGTTTCCAAATAGAGTCCTATGAAAACCAAAGGGAGAACAGGGCCCCAAAACAAAGCATACTAAATTTTTTAAATTCTCACTAATTTCTTTCAATAGCACACCTTAGTTTTCTGTGGGATTTGAGTATGTGGGTGTGTATTTTAAAGGCATTAATGGTGTGAATACATATTTTTCTGGTCATATACTTCAAAATCTACCCTAAAAGCAATGAGAAAAAATAAATTATTTGCTATTACATATGGTTTAAAAACTACAAATCATGCTATTAGACAGTGAAGGCTCTAGTAAAATATAAGTACTGTTACGCACTGAGCTGTATTCTCCCAAAATTCGTATATTGAAGCTCTAAGGAGATAGTGAAGGTTAAATAAGGTCACAAGGATGAGGCCCTGATCCAGTAAGACCAGTGTCCTTAGAAGAAGAGGAAGAGAAACCCAGAGAGCTCAGAGGAAAGGCTATGTAAGGAGATGCAGAGAAGGTGGCCATTTGCAAGCCAGGAAGAAAGCCCTTATCAGAAACTCAATCTACTGGCACCTGAGAAAAAAAATTTCTGTTGTTTAAGCCACTCTGTGGTATTGTTTTAGCAGCACAAACTGATGTAAGTATAGTAAAAACTAAAATGCCACTTATTTAAAGTAGTCATTATATATATATATATATATATATATATATATATATATATATAAAATATCCAGAAGAATTTGATTAAATTCTACCTGAGGTACTTCTTAACCATAACTGTAAATCCTTTACATGAGGGTAATGTCATCCACAGCTCACACAGTGATGAGAAAAAAATGAAACATTTGAGAAATATTTTTTTAAATGCTACTTACAATGTACATAAAAGCAATGCCCATGACTACCCTTACCAGAGTACAGAAGTATACACAGCAGAGGGAGAAAAAAAGATTTACGAGGACACCCAGAACCTGATTAGCACTTTTTTACAGATCTTTCATTAAAGACGGGTATCTCCATTTTTAAAAGCAGAGAGCCAGAGGTCTAGTTTTATACGTTGTCTGAACTACCATGAAAGCTGGTAAGAAATAATAAAACTCAAATTTACTTCTATCTGATACCAAATGCCAAAAGGTCCATATGTCATGTTCAAGTTTATGACCTTCACTGGGCATAAGAGCAAAAATACACTAGTCATTACGTCATAAGTGACAAATTTCGAAATTAACAACGTGAAAACAACCAACCTGAGGCACCGAATGTCAATAAACAGAATTACAAGCTAAAGATCATACTGATATTTACAGTCTTATCACACTGTGAATGTGTAGTTGTATTCCAGATTTGTGATCTGACTTTGTGTATGAAGGCAAATGATGTATTAATTTAATTAAAATACTTACCTAAGTTAAGAATGTAAGTGTAATTTGACTACAGTACATTTTAAGATTCCAAAAGGGATTAACAATGGTGTATTGTATGTAGCACAGGGTTTTCATTTTGTAAAAACCTAGTACCCCTAAAATGTTTTCCATGTGACTCTTTCTATTAAGTTTAGCAAAAATCTAGGAGAATTAAGATAACACCACATTAATGAGGACTCCATGGACTATATTTAGCACAGTAGTTAACTTCTATCACAGGGAGTAAGTAGGAATGAAAAACACTAGGGATCTTTAATACAAATGTCATAATTCTTATGTGAAATTATTATTGCAATTCTGGAGCCTAAACCTTTTTCCACTGGATTGTACTTGAGGAATGGTAAGAGGACAGCAGAAAACCACAAACATATTCATCATGCATTAAAATACGAAAATTAACGTGCCATTTTGAGCCTTGGCTATCCCAAATAATAAATAAATGAATGAATGAATCAGTAAATAAAGGTTCTTACTGCCATAAAGGGGTTTGATTTTATTAACAGATTCAGATTTATAGATGTATGGGTAACTGTTTAACCTTACCAAGCTGTGATTGGTTTCCATCAGCCATCTGTATCAGAGCACTGTCTTTCTTATTGTACAAAATCTTCACACGCTGCACATCTCCATAAACACCTTTTTTGGAGCCACAGAGAGGTAATCCAAAAATGGAATTAATGTTACATGCAAGTCAGCTGAAGATTATCTTTCTGACATATTAATGAAACATTCAGACATCAACATGATCACTCATTCAAACTCATCATTCTCACAAATGAATAAAGAAGATCAAGATTTTGAACAGTGAATTTTGAAAAGAATAATTTTTGATAAACCCTCAAAGCTATGTGAATGATATTAAATTAAAGACCATGCAAAATAAATCAGCATGCATTAAAACAAATTTTGTGTCTATGGAGAGTTTTAAATAGCAAAGAAAAATAGCAAAAGATTTACTATTCAACTTTAAGCCAAAGTGCTAGCTACAAATAAGAATTAAGGTGAAACAAAAATCAAATCAATAATAAAAGTATAGTGCTAACAATAACATACCGAAGAGGGTAAACAGACTTTGGGGCGTAACCATCTTTAGAAGGAGAGAAGAGCAAGCAGCGTAAGACAAGAAGAGAGAAGAGTCGAGGAAGAGCGGAGATGAACAGATCATCCATAACGAAGGGTGGTTCCCGCAGAATGGTGAGGTGGTCATGGATCATGGTTCAAGGCGGTTAATTGGGGCAAGTTGGTCCGAGGAACATTTGTTCAAGCACAGAAGCATGAACATAGGGAATGGAGACAGGGAATGAAGACAAGGACAAGGAAAATATAGGATAAGACAGGGAAGGGAATGGGCATTTGGGAAAAGACAAGGAAAGGGAAGGTGAACACACAAGGAAAAGGATGAAATGGGGAAGGGAAACAGCAATGCAGAAGAAAAAAATAAGGAATTGGGGAACAAAAAAAAAATAAAATATAGGTCAGTACATAGGAAATGCAGGAATTTGGTCAGAAAATGGTTGGTTTATGTACTGTACAAGAAAAACTGAGTAAAATGTAGTCATCCAAGACAAATATGGGTAAAGTACATCTATATCAAAGAGTAAATTACAGCATTTCATCTCAACATAGGGAAGGAAAGCATGCACAGGAATTTTAAACTTTGAACTTTAACTGCATAAGCATGGCTGGTTATGAAATGCAGGCAAAATTCTTAAAAGAAAAACAAAGGCACTCTGATTCAAACATTTTAGCATGCAGAACTGTGAATGACAATAGTATCAAATGATAAAATAAGCTTAATGTTCGTATTAACAGAGGCCAATTAAAAATGAAACAAATATTCAAATTAGACATTGTAAACTGATACACTGAGCTTCCCACATTTCATACCAGCTTTCATAGCAATCAAAATAAAATATACCAGACATAAAATGTACAACTAAAGAAAATAACTCAGCAATAAATTTTATTTAACAAGGGGGAGGGGGAATAAAGTTGGAAAATATTTTTAGAAGACAATGACTAATAACTGCAAAGAAAAAATTACTAAGAAAGACTGGAAGAGTGCCTCGTCAAGATCTTTGGAAGAACCTTCAAAGAAAAATGTATTAGAGTAGTTCACATAAAATAAGATTTAAAAAAATGCAATGACACATAAGCATGAAATGAACAAGCAAATAATTAGAAAAGGCAAAGAACAAAATTGTTTTACAGTTAAATCTGCAAATTAGATCACATTTGCCTTTGAGAACAACAGAAAGAAAAAGCCATACTACAGTACTTCACCATATTTTTCTTAGGAAAAATAGGTAGTTAGGTTAAAATAATAATAATATAATAATAAATATATATATATATATATAAAGAGATATGACTGCCTAGGGAAATATTACCTAAACAAATACATAGATTTTATTCAGAAATAGAAACGTACAGAAAATACTTTGACTAATGAATGTACATAAAAAGAAAGGCAAGTGCAAAATGAAATAAACATGAGAAACTTTCACAAATGAAATGGAGTTAAAGAATAAACATTACAAAATTATTTTACTAACCTCTTCATTTAAATTGCTAACCAACAGGACTGTATTGCCACCAGCTGAGACTCCAGGCATACCCACTCGGCCAGCAGCAGCTGCAGCAGCTGCTGCAGCAGCATTTGGAATAGCCAAAGGACTCAGAGCTCCTGGAACAGCTGCAACAGGAAGCCCTAATTTTAAAATAAAGCATATTTTACGAAACACACACAAGTCGTTTACAAAAACCAATTTAAGCACGATGGCTGCATGGCTTACGGCTGACCATTCCAAATGGTTCCTGAAAGTTAAGTTTTATAACATTTAGAAAAATGGTTTACTGATAATGCATCAGAGAAAATTAACTGGTTTCAACGAAATCATTAAATATTAGGGCTAAGGTACATACCTGTATGTTAAAAAATTAAATATACCATATTCCATCTCCTATGAAAAAGCAAACAAAGCATAAAGGATGTAATATTTCTAAATCAGAGATTTGAAAAATTCACTTCCACGGTTTATAGCAAGAAGCCACATCTAAAATAAATATCATCTTCAACAAAACAGTAACTCACACTTTTTTCTACAAGTGCTATCATCTTCATAAACTCCTACTTGAAACCGGACAGCTACAGCTTATGAAACAAACCGTTAAGTCCTTCAGTTCTTGGAGACCTATCACCCTGAACATCATTATTTCATTCAAATGACTTAAAGAAAATCTTACAGAAGTTTGTTTGCCTTAATTCCATACTCAAGCAGTCATAATGAACACAACAAATTTCTCAAACACATTTCCCCAGTAGAAGGAATGAGAAAACGTCACCATATCCACACAGGCTTTCTCCTTCAGTATTTTCCCACATTTTGCCTACCAGTTTTAACATTTCCTTCTCATTTCTATTGTTCTATTTTCCAGTCTTACTGTTGTTCTATCATCTTTAAGATATGCCAGTCTTCACTCTAGAGAGAATTCTCTTCTGTCTCAGCATCTTTTATCCACGTTCCAATTAAAAGAATGAACTCTAAATCCTTTCATCCCTGAAATTCTTACATACCAGCTGATTCCTCAATACATATTAGTTCACTAATGAAGTAAATTGTATGTTACTTTTATTCTTCCCATGAAAAAGGAAACATCCAACCTACATGAAGTTAATCCGTGACATACCTGGATCAAAATGGCCCTTTGTACTGTTGTCCCAAAAGTTCATGTTTTATTTCTCCTTTTCTCTTTCCATCAGCCTTCTTGTCTATGTCATAAGGATGTGCTGTTGCCTTTGGTTTCAGATCTCTCAATATTTTAGCCAAGTTTTTTTTTTTTAAAGTCTTTTTACGTTATAGAAACTATGATGGCCTTTCACTGACAGTCTAAAAGGTTAAGATTCACAATTCTTAATCTCTTCAGTTTCTGACTTCTAATTTTTCCCTCCAATTTCTTTGTATCTCTTCTCTCTAAGCACTCCAACAGTGGAAAGATATTTTTCTCAGTCTTTCTGTGGATAAGCTTATTTTAGTGCTTTTTGCCCATTTTTTGAGATTTCCCCCTTTTTTATTTCTCCATCTTATTTTTTAGATTCTACTTTTTGTGATGGAAAATATCCAACACATAGAAAAAAGAGTCTACAATAACAAATCCTATATACCCATCACACTGGTTTACCAATTACCAACTTATGGCCAATCTTGTTCCATCCATTCACCCATTTTACTTTTAAAATAGAAGCTTCTCATGTTCTTTGATGCCTTTTTGGATCCATCGGTGTGAATCTTTTTAACCAATTATTCTAAAGTGTTACAAACTTCCCCATGTCAAATACTATAGCCCTCTGATTACACTTCATAGGTTGTTTCCATTTAACATTCAATAGATATCTTAATTTGCTGCCAAAGGCAAGTATGAGGATACATTCCCAATTCTTAGATATGCACTGACAGTAATTTTGTTTTTGAATACTGTTAGAAAGTGACCCCTCATCCTTTCTTTAAATATAGTATTCCTTAAGTATTTTCAGATAGCTGTGGCTGAATGTACATACCATTCAACTAAAGTTGACAACACAATTATTTCACACTGGCAGAAACTCCAGATGCAGGCATTACACTGTCAAATTATTTCCTCATTTCCCTGACTTTAATTGGCTACTTTTCAGGGGAAAAAGTAACTTAAAATTCTGTTAAGATTCTTGGTCTTAATGGGATCCAGTCCATGGCCCAAAACAAATACTATCGAAAATACATGGTATGCAGAAGAGGTCAATATCAACCCTCAAATTCCCTTTTAGGAATAAAAGACTTTTTTTTTAAATCCATCAAAGACATCTGAAAGCAGCTCCTTTCACAAAAAGTTATATCACCTAAATTTCTGGTTTTTCAATTCTACCAGACAAGAAACAATTTTCAGGGCCCACTAAGCCAGAAAAATTTAACTGAAGAATTAGTTACCAACATTAATATAAAAATGACCTAATCCCTAGCATCTTCCCTGTACATCTCTACTCTTCACTGCCATCTTGTTCATTAAAATACTCCTATTTATCTACTAGAATAGTCTTGAACTTTGTATCCCACAATGAAAATGTTCTTTTAGTCTCAGGACCCCTTTATACTCGTAAAATTTACTGAAGAATACAAACAGCTTTTAAATGAGTTGTATTTAACATATCAGAAACTAAAGCCAAGAACTGTTTTAAAAAGAACAAGTATACATGATCACATATTCTATTATCCTTTAAAGCAATGTATGCTAGTGAGAATAAGTCAAAAGACAACATTTTAGTAGTGTTATGGATATATAGTTTGGACTTTGTTAGAAACCCTAAGAGGCCTCCAGAGATCTCTAAACATTTTGTGAACCACTGCCATGTATTCTTGGTATGATGCTTTGTACATCTGTGGTTATCAATAAATAAGGAATTGGAAAAAAAAAAAAAAAAAGAATTCACTTCCAAAAAAGAAAATGCTGTAACATATGATAGACGGACACACACACACACACACACACACACACACAAAAGAATGAGACATGCAATAGATTACACAGTACTGACACTTCCAGGATTAAGTTTGAAGTCATCTATTACTCATCTTTCCTTGTTGACATTTCAAGCAATATTATTAATTCATGAAATATAAAATATCTACCTAAATTCAATATATAAATCTAAACATGACAGTCTAAGCTTAATATTTCATTTTTTCAAAAAAGCTTCTTCTGAAATACACCTCTACAATGTCAATATACAATTCATGATCTAATGAAAACTTCACCAATATACTCAAAGGTGATAGAAAATTTGTTCAAAGAAACTTCATTCAAGACATAATGGTTTTTGAAATACATTTCTTATTGAAATCTGGATGTTATAATGGAGTAACTTGGGTGGCACATTATTTAAAACATGAAGACTTATCATGGAAAAATGATCACTGAGAATTAAAAGAGAACGGAAATTAATTTAAAATGGAAATTGAAAAAAAAAAAGTCTAGTCTTTTTTTAGTGTGACAGATCTGAGAGACTTTTTAAATGCCAGGGAATGCCATCTTTTAACAAACAACATTACACTTTGGTAAAAATAAGACTGCTAATTTTCTAGTGAGAAAACGGGCTCAAAGGAGATGCAACTACCTCCTTCTAGTACGGAGGTAACGGGAAACAAAAAGTGGAATGTAAGCTGCTGAGATCTTCACTGCTGTTACTACTATCCAAATGATATACGTCTCCCCACTTTTCTATTTATCACCCATCTGGGCCACTGTGCTATGGCAGGTGATAACGTTATTCTGCCAAATCATCTTTCTTCATTTTAGGTAGCCCAGGGTATGGCCTAAGAGTACTTTAAGAGATGAGGGCAGTCTGTCTTTAATGCCACCAGCAAGTAGTTCTCTTCCACTATATCCTCCCCCAGGCTGATACAAAAGCTTACTTAAGCCATCTTTACATAGCTCTAAAATCACTGGAATTAGTCTTGAGTTTTTACTGGACTTTTAAAGTCTCTAACGACAGATTCTACAATTAATTTCTCAGTACACTCTTCTCTGAAAAATTACTATCAGTCAGGAAAAAAAAAATTTCGGTTTAACCTAAATGTCTTCTACATTAAAAACAACCTACATTGGGGCGCCTGGGTGGCTCAGTCGGTTGAGCGGCTGACTTCGGCTCAGGTCATGATCTCGCGGTCTGTGAGTTCGACCCCCACAATGGGCTCTGTGCTGACAGCTCAGAGCCTGGAGCCTGTTTCAGATTCTGTGTCTCCCTCTCTCTGACCCTCCCCCGTTCATGCTCTGTCTCTCTCGGTCTCAAAAATAAATAAAAAAAATAAAACGTTAAAAAAAGTAAAAATAAAAATAAAATAAATAAAACCTACAAAATATTTCATGATGCACTATTTATTTACACCATAATAAATTCTGAAAAATAATTCTGTATATTTATATTAATGTTAACTCCTAGTTGTAAATCAACAAATTTACAATCTCCCCTTCATAAAAATTACATAAAACATGTTATATACATTGGCTCCAGCAAATTATTTCTAGTTGTAGAAATACTTTTAATTTTAATAATGTACATCTTTAGCTATGGCAGCAGGTATGCTGGAAAAAAATATTGACACATGTTCATGATGAGACATAAAAATGCCTGTTCTACTTCTAGGATTGTTATAAGGATAAAATAATGTCAAAGAGCTTCATAAACTGCCACACAAAGGTGTAACAGGAATCCTTTTCATATAAAGTGATCTTCATCAGGTGGGTCACCCAGATATTTTGAGTTGACTCAGCAATTTTATAGATTTCTCATGTTAGTTCTGACACATTACTAACCCTTCCACCACTGAAATGGATGAACACACAGCCATGTATATGATACAGGTTCAAAGTCCAGTGGGATGAAGTGATATTACTTATTTATCTTAAGGTCACACAGACATCCTCAATCTTGCCCAGAAGAATTAAAAAACCTCATTTATTTTTTTATTTTTTATATTTAGTATATATGTATGTATGTATGTATTTATGAGAGAGACAGTGTGTGAGTGCGGTAGGGGCAGAGAGAGAGGGAGACACAGAATCTGAAGCAGGCTCCAGGCTCTGAGTTGTAAGCACAGAGCCTGATGTGGGGCTTGAACTCACGAACTGTGAGATCATGACCTGAGCTGAAGTCGGATGCTTACTGACTGAACCACCCAGCTGCCCCAAAAAAACTAACCTTTTTGTTAACTTCCTTTAAATCATTTACAAATTTATCCATGGTTTTTAATAAGGTTTTTATTTTAGAACAGTTTTAGATTTACAGAAAAACTGAAGCTTCTACAGAGTTCCTATATAACCTGCACACTTCCTTTTCCCATTAACATTTTACGTTAGTATAATTATTGCAATTAATCAACTAATACTGATATATTATCATCAACTGAAGTCCATACTTTGTCAGATTTCCTTGGTGTGCATCTAATATTCTTTTTTGTTCCAAGATCCTCTAATACATTTAGTCATGTCTCATCCCCTTAGGATTCTCTTGACTTGTCCTTAGGATTATTTTACCCATGATTCTTAAGGATGCACAATTTGTTTTATCCCTTCATTTCCCATTCTAAAACTTATATCCAAAGTCCATTAAATTATTTCTCTTGGTCTTACTTCTTTACCCTGTTTAGGACATCTGGTAGTTTTAAGTCTCACATACTACTGAACACAGTATATTGGAAGGGCCTTCTAATTCATAAAGTATTGGGTTTTCGGTGGGGAGGGAGGTTTTAGAACATTTTATTTCCTGATTTGAAACTAAAAATTTTGCTTTTGACAAAAATGAGAAACGCTATTCTATCCTCAATCCATGCCTCCTCTTCTACAAACCTACCCTTCAATTCCTTATTGTGCCTGATGGAATCCATTCTTTTCTATCATTAACAATCAAATTTTTCTTTTTCAACGTGTTCCTTAGAGAAACTTTTTAATTAAAAGCTTGCTTTGTCCTCATGGAATTTCTCTTATAACCCTTTCAAAAAGTCATTTTTACCTCCCTAAACCCTGCCCCAAAGGAAAGAGAAAGGATGTATTATTCATCTTCATCATTCTACCCCACCACCCAGTGTTTCTTTCAGACTGCTGTCCCACCACCATCAATTAAGACAGCTTCTGCATGAAATCATTTCTCATCAAAACAACCATCAGGTTACTGGGACATTTTCACTCATTATATAGACTTTTTAAGCACCTGGCTTTATTCCTCCTCCTCTCTCAGCCCCTATTATCATCCTGTGATATGTCAAACACTCTGGTCTCACAATTTCTTTAAAACTTCCACTTTGATAATTTTTACATCAATCCATTTCAGCAACTTCTCTTGCTACATCTTTTTTTCTTTTTGTTTTGCCATCCATTTCTAACATTTAAATCTCCTTTCCCGACTTCATTCTTCCATCTTTCTCAATTCTACCCCATACAACCACTGAATCCACTTGTGGCCTTTATTTATTTTAGCCCTTTCTATTCTTCCTGGACTTGACTTCACAATGTAGCCTAAATTTCTTTGATATTCTTCAATGCCAGACTTGGATAAATCCAATCTTGTACTCTGGCTAAACTTTCATGTGGTTAAGTATTAGAGTGAACACAAAACACATAACATACCCCAAAACTGATTCACAAACATTTTGTTATTTAACATCAGCCGACTTCCTCATCTATTTTCAAGAGTTCTCTACAAATCCACTAGACTTAAGTTCAGAAAGTCTAAAATTGAGATCAGAATCCCCTCGGGTTTTCCAACCAATTTCAGAAGTCCTCCCTTCCTTCATCTGTTTCCCCTTTTCCTTTTTTTCATAAAAACACAATGGTGAGAGGGAAGAATATAGACTACACAAATGACGACTTCAGTTCTGGCTCTAGCTCTGCCCCTACATTGTTCCCTGCCCCCCCATTTCTGTGTGAGCTTGACAATAATCCCTTGTAGTTCTCACAGTGATCTAAACAAGTACCTCTTTATTTTTTAGGATCCAGCATTTTCACTATAATCTTGAGCCAATACACTACAATCAATTCTGGGACTTAATTCTATCTCAGCTCTCATTACTTCTTTTCTAAAAGAAACACCTTAAAGACTGAGAAATTAATATTTCAAAAATTCAGCCCTGAGAAAATAGAGGATAGTTCAATAATCCAAAGACTCAGGATCATTTTCTAAGAATGCACACATAGGGAGATAGGTATGTTCAACCGTAGTTTCTTACTTCTTAGATGTTAAGACAGAAATGAAATGAGAAAGCCAAAGATATGGGACAGTGAATTAGAACAGATATTCTCGTGTGATTTATGATTTATGTCTAATATGATAAAATACTGCTTTTCTAATTATATGGTTTTTAAAAAAATTTTGATGTCATGATATTCACCGATACTTTAAAGATTTATGTAGTTTCATATTTCTGGGAAATATTTCTAGAATGTGTGTGTACTTGTAATTATCTTAGTCTTTGTTGGGTGATGACTTGCAAATGTGTCTGCAGTAAATGAGTTATTTGGCTTGATTTTATGACCAGAATCTTCTTTGCTATAATTCAGTCTTATAATGGAATATTATAGACAGGCTTTGCTAAAATTAAGATTTTGGTATTTAAGTTTTAATGTGTATTTTGTAAAAACATAAAAATAGAAATTCAGTTTGCTATATTTTGGATCCACTTTTGAACGGATATATGAACAATACTTTTGTTTTTGCAATCATATAATAACCAGGTTCAACACCTAATGGGCTGGGCAACAAAAAGCCAATGTCTTGGCAACACAAAACACCTTAGTATAGGAGGGACAAAAAGGAAATTAAAACTATAGGACTTACATATTTACTATATGTATGACATTATTCTATTCTAACTCCATGGGGGGAGTTTAGTCAGACTAAGAGGCCCAACTAATCTACTGCATATTTTATTCAATTGTCTGTTAGGAGTATGAACTCTGGAGCCAGACTGCCAGCATCCCTGAATACCTCAGCCACCCACTAATTATAAGAATCTGAGCAAACTGCTCATCTTTTTGTATTCCAGTTTCTAAATCGATAGAGCAGGCGGACAGTTAAGGGTTAACAATGCCTGGCACATAACGCATATTCAATTAATGGCTAGTGATTAGTATCCATATGCATCAGACAATTTCATTCTAAGCCATAGTATTTCAAATATTTTTGCTACAAAATAAATGAACTGCAGCAATATAGGTGGAATCTAAGTAACTACTTTTAAACTAATAATTTTCTAAATATTTATTCCTATCATGGGAATTACGCAAAAGATCTAGGCATTTTGACAGTGGAGCCCTATTTTTCTAGGGAAAGCAAATAGTGTTAGGAAAAAAACAGCTGATCTCTTCTGTCAATACCCATCATCCAAAAAGACCCCACTTCTTAGAAAGTGGTATAAAGTATCCTAAAGACTCCTTTCCACAAGGATCTTTTTAAAAAAGTCTACTTAATGGCCTACATCATAATAATTAAATGAAATCAGACTAAGCTCTGAGGCTACTGAATGGTTCAGAAAAAAAAAAAACACACACACACAAGAATTTCTAAATAGCATTCAACTTTGGAGGATACTGTAACAACCTAAATTTATTAATATCTAAAAGACAATAATGAGTATCTTATTTTAAAACCACACACGGGAAAACATGGGCATCACTTAAATATATTATAAGAAAATAGATGAGTATTGGTCTATTGCTCATTGCGACATACTAATTAATTTCCAATTTGTCTGGATTTGTAGTTTTCCCCCTCATCACCCTAATGAAACAGCATATTGCAATGTTGCATAAAAGATGTTTGTTTTTACTGCATATCTTATAGAACCATATTAAAAATGTATAAACAGACAGACTGCACATACCCACAGATACAAGGAAAAGAACACCTAAGGGATGTTAATCCTTTGAGAAAACAACTCACACTCATATCTGCGGGTCTTTTTTCCCTCGTAAGTAGCTGCAGGAGAAGTGATTTATATTCTTTTGGTATTTAGTAAGGAAACACTAATGCTTCCCAGTTCTTTATTTTAGGGTGATGTATTATTTTTGGGGAGAAACATTTAAATTTTAATTAGCTCTGTTTAGTCCTTATCCACCACCACCCTTTTCTTTTTTTGGGCCACTGGCTACGACCAAAATAAAAAATTATTATTACATAAATAAAACTGCTCACCTCTGGGCTAAGGCCATTATCTCAAACCACTCTGGGGCTACCAGAACCTACAGTTTCTGAAGTTTAAAGCAGAAGCAACCTACAGTTTCTGAAGTTTAAAGCAGTTGGGAAGAATCTAGGTTGTACCCATTCATAAACTGGTTTAAATAATTAACAAAAAACAAAAGCTGGGCATCAATTTCTTCCACCTAAAACTAGTAAATAAATGCAAGAATTTAACTGTCTAGAACAAACCAATTATAAGGTAAACAGCCTTAGTTGATGAAGGAAAATTCTACAAAGATTTTCAACTAACTAATGGAAAGGGATATGTGAATGGGGAGGAGGAAGGCAACATTTGCAACCCCCATATAGAATAAATTAAGGCAGCAATCACTGGTAGATTCTCAAACCATTAGATCAATATAATGAAGGATCATAACACCTAAACTACAATCTATTTTAAAACATGACTAAAAGTGGGATAACCAGATGTTTTATGCTTCCAATAGACATACAACATGAAACAAGAACACCTATAAAGTATTCCTATGAATATTCTTGAGAAATAGAAATAACAGAATCTAAATTTAATCAAGCTTTTGGAGTTAACTTCTGGTTCACATGGAAACAAGTTAAGATGACACTACAAAAAAGAGCCACACCAATCCAGACTGTAGGACTTTCTCAAAATAATTAGGTTTCCTCATTAAGTCAATGGATCTGAGGGTGGGCATGAAGGGAGAGTACTACTACAGATTACCAGGGTCTTAAGAGAAATAACCAGATGTCATGTATGGCCCCTGAGAGGATATTCTGAACAAAGCAACTCTTAAAATACATTTTTTGAGAAAACCGGGGAAATTTGAAGATGGATTGAGTACTCAATGACATTAAGAAGTCACTGTCAAATTTGATGGGTGTGATAATCATATTATGGTTTGGTAAGAAAATGTCATTATTTTAAAGATATTATGGTAATGTTTGAGATGACATGACATGATGTCAAGGATTTGCTTCAAAATACAATAGAAAAAATGATGAACAGATAAAACAAGTGTGGAAACTATTGAATCAAGATGATGGGAATGTAGGATTCACTATACTGGTATATGATGACTGAAATCTTTGATAGTAAAAAGTTTTTAAAACCTACCATATGAATAACCCATTCGAAAATAACAAAAGCTTTCAGAAATTACTTAAAAATAATTTTAAAAGAATATTTTAAAGTTTACTTGTTGATTTTATGCATCACAAACAGGAAAAAAACCTCAATTTAACAGCTAGACAACATTCTATCAGAAAAATGCCAAAATATATTTATTTGGCATGAATAAACAAAGTATTAAAATACTGTTCAATAGCTATAAAGAATTTTTTTTGAGAATTCTGTTAACTTTGCTAAAAAGTAAATTTAGCATCTAAAAATTACTAACTTTTCTCTGTATTTATCAACTCCACTACACAGTAAAACCATCTTGGGATCTTGAAAAACTACAAACTACTGGGACACACTCCTCATTATTTTCAGTGTAAGGGTAGGGCTTGGTGATTTCGACATGCAGAAAAATTTGAGAGACACTGTCATACAGAACTACAGATTTACCTTTATGAACAAATGTTAGATCGGTCCTCAATTATCAATTATTTTGACATCAACAGATTTCCTATAAAAAGTTTTGTATTGCCTTTTGTTAAGGCCATATGAAGAAATGGATGACAATTACTTTATTCAACTCAAAACGCATGGAAAGCTCTAAAGTACTTTGTACACAGTACCTTCCCTAAATTTTTAAATGTAGACAACATGATCATGAAAAATTACTTCTAGCAATTTTTCTAAAAGTGATCCGCCCCTTAATAAATTAAATACACTTCTTAAACATGATAAAATGATCATAGTAACGACGTCTCAATTTATAATCTCAAGGATTTTTATCACCTTGTTCTTTGAAGTAGAATACGTGAATAACTAATAGTCTGCTGGATTTGTGATTATGTATTTAGATGTCAGATTTCTAATTATTTACAAAGCACTAGGTCTCCCTTCTTGAAAGAAGTACATTTTCTGAGACACTGAGACACTGTAAGCCCTAGCACTAAAAGAAAAAGAGAAGCCAAGTATAAATGCTAGTCTTAATAAACCATTATGTAAAATAAACCAACTAAAATGTATAGTATTGATTCCAAATTCAGCCAAATCCTTAGATATAAAATTATACGAGGTAAAGTGAATTCCCTAAATATTTGCAGAAAATATTTAGTACTTGTGTTCTTACAGAATCTTCGAAATAAAGGGTCATCTATCAATTATTTCATTTTGAACAAGTACTGCTTGAGGAAGTCTCAGCAGGAAATGGATCAATACCATCAATACCAGTTTGTTGTATGTTGAAGTCACCTGACATTAAATATCATTGCAGGCAAATAAACATAGAAAAGATTTAGTTACCATTCCAGAGGGCATGACCTTACTAAAGTAATATTGGATGTTGCTATAAAGGGTGCCTGAAAGCTACTATAAAAGGCAAAATAGTAAGTGGCTCCTTATAAAGATGACAATATCCACCAATGTGGGGGAAAAAATTAACTTCATGTCCGATAAATAGATAACTTTGGATTGAGATAAATTTAAAAATAATTTTTCTATAAACTGGCTAGTGTAAAATACTGTGTGAATCAAGTTGAAGACTCAGCTTATATGAAATATGGATAACCTTAAAACACATTTTACATGTACATCCCAATAGAAAGAAACCAATTCAGAGACTTCTGTCTAGTAAGCATTTAAAAATTACAAGCTAGCTCATAATAAAAAATTAAAATAACCTGACACATTCTTATCAAATTAATATCCAGTAAATCAAAAAAATAATACTCAATTAAAAAAAAAGTGGAATAGCCAGCCTCATGTACCATTCATATTAGTTTAATATCACCTTTCTAGAAAGAAATTTGCAGTAAGAATCAGGAGTCTTTAACACTTTTTTTGATTTAGTAATTGTAGCTCTAGGCATCTAGTTTAAGGGAATAATTTGAAAGACAAAAAGTTATGTACAGGGTATCTGTCACATGCCATATATACTAATAAAAAGTATAGAAGAAGATTCAATGTCCAACAAAGGTACTTTCAAAAATATTAAAATTAGTTCTCAAAAAAATTCTTACAAAATAACAATTAGAACATATCACAAAGCTGCAGTGTGATTTTAATTTTGTACAAAAATACATATTTACATAGAAAATAAAAGCAAAAATATTAACAGTGGTTACCTCTTGTAAATGATCAAAACTATCAGAGTCCATTCCATTATCTGATTTTTGAATCTTGTAACTCCCCTAACATTCAAAAAATATCTGGGGATACTTAAACAAAACCCAGTTATAACAAAATGCAAAACCACTGAAATAGATAAACGATGAAATCATTTAGTAAAAGGTGAATTCACATATTTCCACTACAAAACATTTCCTTTTTCCTTATCAAGCAAGAGTGCAGAAACAAAGATATATTAAAATAGTCAAAACAGAGCGAAGGAGATGACACTAGCCACATTTATTAAGGAGTGAACTTTACTCATATGCTTTTAGTGCAAAAATACACAATACCTGAAAAATGGATAATGAAAGTACAGAGGAAGACACAAGTTAATTATGCCAGTGCTTCATATTTTTTATGAGAAAAATGTTTTACTATTACTTAAAAAAAAATTTCATCAGGGCTATGAGGTTACAAGGAAAACAGTGATGAACTCCCTAGAAGAATCTTCATGACTTCTAACCTGTATTCCATCCAGAATCCAAACACACAGAGGCACATCTAACTATACCCAAATGAGCACACACACAAACTCCTTAAGAGTCCAAGGAACTGATTGTTATGGTCCTATGCTTGTCACTAGCTGGAATTTCTTGGTATTTTACCCTTAAATTGTTCAACGAGTTCCATGTAAATTTTTAAACTTCTCAAAAAAGAGACGTCATCTGCTTTGGTTATTTTAAGGATTAAATAATGTGACTGTACAGTGCGCCTAGTAGAATGCCTAGGACCTAGAAGCTACTCGATAAATGTTGAGGTTTTCTCTTCTGTAAAAATCATATAATTTCTATCAGTAAAGAATTGAAGAATCTACAGTAAGGATTAAATCAAAGATCATGTATCACTCATTGTCTCACTCTTGCCTTTACCTTTAAAATAGTACATTACGAAATAATCAATTTAAGAAGCCAAGTTAAGGGAGTAAAGGCTTAAAGTAGGCCCACACTGTGATAGAGATTCTGTCAGAAAAAAATATTACCAACCTTAAGACTCTGTTAAAGTCATGACAGACAGTTAGGGCTTGTGCTAGATGTGTTAGAACATTAGAATAAAGGGTCAGTTTGGTCTGAAGTCACCAGAATTAATTTCAAATGTCAACTGCTTCTCTTGTGCATTAGGGTGTCTCTGTTCACAGATGTATCACTTACACTGCACTTTCAATGGAAAACACCACTGTTACATATCCACAATAAATATAAATCTATTTATAAGAATTACTTCATTATAATATGCTTTTTCTGACTGAGGGACACAAACTAAACTGTAAGAGCTAGTTTTTAACTCCTCAATCTTGGGTTCCATATGGACACACTCTGATTTAAAGAAAATCTTACAAATATCAAATGTCAAGAATTTCTGAAACACAGCAAATAAAACTAAAATTTCATCCTAAGTTATAAATCACTCATTTTACTTACAAAGTAACATTTTCCCTTATTCTTCATTCCCTATTATCTTCATCTTTACTCCATCAACTAGTTGTTGCAAATTTTTGCGGTTTTTTTTATTTATGGGAGGTGACTCAAATCCATTGTAGAACAAGATGAAATATAAATGATTGAGACAAAATGTGAATACCAGAATAAATTTTCATAGCGAATTCTTCGTTTAAATTGTTTTTTAAGAGACAGATTATAATATCATTGAAAAAACCCATATGACTAATCCCATTACATGTTTCACCTGTTCACTTTTCACCGTTTCTGTGCAGTGCTAAATTAAAGCAATCAGAATTGCTAAAGACTAAAGAATATGCACAAAGACTCTAGACATAGACCAAGACAGTGTGTAATCAAGTTTAACGTGTAAATAACTCAACAGTATTTCTTTATTAGAGCTCTTCTTTTATTTTGACAGAGAAACTGAGGATGATGAAAGGAATATAGCTGACAGAACTGTAATTAACACTTTAAGCTTTTCTCCCAACAGCATTCATATACATCATAAAAAAAAAATAATAACCTAACCCAATTTCTTAAATTCCAAAATGGAGGATTTATTATACTTACTGTAGTTTTAATAGGCACTTTCCCATTTGGCAAAATGGGAGAAAAGTGGTATAGACAATAAAAATCATACCTAAGAGAGAGGTCTCCTTGGCAAATGCTGCAGCAATAGCTGGGTCCAATGCAGGTTGTCCATCCCCAGATGGAAGATCAGGTCGAGTATAATCCCTACTTTTATCATTGTTGTATTTTACATTCAAATTCACAAGTTTGGAAAAATCAATCCTTAGTGTACAGCAAGCATTATAAATATTCTGACCATCTAGGGCCTGTAAAAGTGAATAAAGTATATCAGCAGTCTTAAGGAATGAAAATTAGCAAGAAATAGGATTTCGACAATAAAACCCAATATTGAAGACCTGTACATAAAAGCCACCAGGAAAGGGACCAAGTATCATGCATCATTCTTCGTTATCCCAGCTGTACATTATTTGTTTCCACAAATACTATCTTCTTTAAATAGAAAGTGCTACTTAAATCTAAAATACAACCAGTTGAACACATTTGCTAATGCTTTTAATTCAAAATATCTGCAAATAATTTAAAAAAATAAACAAGGATGACAGTCCTGTCAAAGTCATACCATAATAGTCTGCATAATATTTTAATTTTATTATACACATTTTTTGCTGGATGGCAGTACTTAGAAGAATTGTTAGAATTTTGTAAGGTAACTTTCGTTTGATGACACATTTTATGAAGTGCCTCAAGCCAAGTAAGTATCACTACACGGCATAATAGCAAGTCCCATAAAACGGGGCAAAAACTATTATTTCCGTAACTTGAGGTGTTCAACCTGAATCAAAATAACTTGAATTAGAAAATCCAACATCATCCCAGGAAAGCTCTGGAATAGAAGAGTACAGGCTCTAGAGCTGAAAGTCTACATTCAATTACGTCATACTGAGCAAGTTACTTAACCTCTCTGAGTATCAGGATCTTTCTTAATCTGGAAAACAAAGATGGTAATGGCTGCCATGATCCTCACAGGTTACTTTGAGGATTAAACAAAAGACCACATATGTGTAAGTATAATGTGAGTTATAAAAGACCATGCTGCTGTTATGATTATTATGTTTTTTTTTCCTGCTCCTATATAATCACAATTGCTACTCCAGCTGGATGTAAGCCTAGAAGAAACTAAAGAACAAGGGAATATATTAATTTTTCATTAGAAGAATAAACATTTACTGTATAAAACAATAGTTCAGAAATGAAGAATGTTTAGCTAAATCACCATGAAAATGAAACAAGTTCTTCTGATAATAGATCAATAGAGTAAGCCTGATGTTTACATAGACCAAGATCCATTGTATGTATACATCTAGAACTATAGTACTTTAGTAGTAGACCAGCATTTTTTTTTTTTTTTTTTGCAGACTTTTGAAGACTGGACTGAAATATATATGAACCTTGGGACAAATTCAAGAGATTGTTGAATTTTTCCAACACTCACTAATGCTCCACTGTTAATCTGTTTTTTTATATAGCCTTCATTGTCTTAATAAGCATAAAAATGTAGCATCTGAGGGGCGCCTGGGTGACTCAGTCCATTGAGTGCCTGACATCGGATCAGGTCATGATCTCATAGTTCATGAGTTCAAGCCCCATGTTGGGCTCTGTGCTGACAGCTCAGAGCTTGGAGCCTGCTTCAAATTCTGTGTCTCTCGCTCTCTCCCTGCCCCTCCCCTGCTCACACTCTGTCTTCCTCAAAAATAAATAAACATTAAAAAAACTTTTTTAAAAATGTGGCAACTGAACTACAAAGTTTAGAACGAATTCATTTTGTAGTATACTGAGATATACAAGGATGACTGCAAAACAGGAAGAGATCTGTAGCACAGCAGGTAATGTTCCCCGCAAGTGCTAGGAAAGTTGTGACACAGTATGAAAGTTCTAATACCTACAATGTACTATACACCGTGCTATGTTCTAGGAATATATATTCTAGGAACAAAGCAGAAGAGCCACCCACTCTTATATAACTTATAGGAAAACAAAATATAGATATCTCACAAGTAATTACAAATTTGATGTGTGGTAGTGAGAATAAAGGAAGGGATGTGATGTAGCTGGAAGTTTACAGAAGACTTCTCAGAGACTTCTAAACCTGAAAGAGGAAGACAGGTAGAGGTGGACATAAAAAGACAAAGAGAAAGCAGTAGAAGCAAATGAAACATCAGGTTCTAAGCCTGAGAAATCAGAGAAAATACAGCATATGCAAGCTATTTTACAAAGTCCAATATAGTTGGGGTGCCTGGGTGGCTCAGTTACTTGAGTGTCCAACTCTTGATTTCAGCTTGGGTCATGATCCCAGGGTTGTGGAAATGAGTCCCGTGTTGAGCTCTGTGCTGAGCATGGAGCCTGCTTAGGATTCTCTGTCTCCTCCTCCTCCTTCTCCTCCTCCTCTGTCCCACCCCCCCACCTACGCACTCTCTCTAAAACAAATAAAAGGAAAAACCTTAAAAAAAATTCCAATTTAGTTAAAAGAGGAGAGATGAGATTGGAAAGACAAACACTGAGGATTGCTTTAAAGTTCTGTAAGCCATGTTAAGGGCTGAGAAGTTTATACTAAGGACAAAAGCCAGTCACTGAAGGGCACTGAGAATGGAAGTAATAGGACTTTATGTTGAATCATCCTTAGTGCTCGGGAGAAAAATAAGTGTAGGGGAAGAACTCAAAGTGGTGAGGTGAGTCAGAGGTCTTCTGGGATTCTTGGACTAGCTGTCCAAATCACTCTGCATGAAAAGGAGTGTGTCAGAATCTGTATTAACAGCGTACTAAACACACTACTAGAAGTATACTGACTTGTATTTTGGCAAACGCTCCTGGTACCATCAGAGACCAGCACTTTGAATAACACCTGGTTTAGACGAGGGTGGTGTGCAAGAGAGCTGGGAGACAAAAGGATAGATTCAACAGAAATTTAGGATGAGAATAAGATTTGGTGGTAGGATGAAAGGAAGAGGAATAAAAGACATGTTTTCTGGGTTGTTACTGACATGGAATTCGATACCCTAAGCTTTTTACTGACACAGGTGAGGAAGGGTTTGGTTTTTTTTTTTTTGGGGGGGGGGGTGGGAAGAAAGGCTGAGTGGGTAGGTGACAGGAGCTGAACTGATCACACTAAGTCTGAAGGTGCTTAATGGTCCACTAAGTTCCTAGTCTGGGTCTCTCAGAAGAGATCTGAGCTAGAAAGAGCCACGTGGGCAAGTCAGAGTCATGAAGGTATAACTGAGCTATGGGAACAGGTGAAGTCCCCCAGGCAGAAAGAAGGGAAAGGATATGATGAGACAAAGAGAGGTGGAACATATCTAGGCAAGAAGTGTTGAGACCAGGAGAAGAGAAGATTTTAAGAAAGAGAATGGCTCACGCTGTATCAAAGGTACCTAGAGGGAAAGGACTGAATAAGGCTGGTGAGATTTACCTACTGTAGTGATCCTGGGGACACTGGGAAGAATAATTTGAGTAAATCGGGGCTGAAACCAAATTATAGTAGGTGAGGAAATAAAAAGGGAAAAAGTATACACAGCAAACAAAGAGAGCTTATTTAGTAGGTCTGGCTATAAATGAAAAGGGAGAAGAAAGGGTGATACATATGTGGAGTTCAGGGTAAATTCACTCAAATGAGAGAAATTTAATGATGCTTGTGACACTGGTGACAAGTAGCCAACACAGAGAAAAATGTAAGAGAAAGAGGGGATGAACGATAGTGCAAAGTCTCGTGAAGGGGTGAAGAAGACAGGATCTGGTGTTTACTTGTCCTAAAGTTATCTATGCCTTTTATTAGAAGAGAACGATAGGTGTGGTATAAGTGGATTTTGTGAGAAAAGCTGATGGGAGTTTCCATCTGATACTTTCTATTTTTTCTGAGAAATAGTAGGCAAGCTCATAAGGAGGAGTGAAGAGAGTTGGTACACTAATTTTCTGATACAGTCTTTGTGAAAAATGGGACAGCATGCTGGAGAAATGTGGTGACATTTGTCAAGCAGAATAGAGGGCCTATTTGTAATTAATGCTGATAAACTTCAAATGGTATCAACTGCTAGATTACAGGATATTCTCTAGGTACACCCAACAGTCTGGATACAGGCATGAAGAAAGATTACTAGAGTCATCAAAAGTATATGTTTTAACAAGGAATCTGGATTACAAGATAATGGGGCAAGCAAGTTCGGGTAACGACCTCTTTTTTCCTTCTCTAATAAGTGAAACAATGTTCAGTTCAGATACCAGAATAGTTAAATAATGAATATTAAATAATTACCTAATAACTCCCTCGGAATTACAACTGTAGATCTTTGTAGAGAAGACATGATTGAGTGTAACCCTCACAAATACTTGATGCTTATTATCCTACACAGACGACTGGTTAAATTTAAACCTCAAATATCTGATAACATAATTAAAGTAGAATCTTTTGTTCTCATTACTATAGACTACCTCAGACAAAACACATAAACTACTTTCCCCATTGGATTATACCCCAAATGCAGTGTAATTTCAAATTAAATTCCATTCCATTGCCTTCTACCAAATACTCTCCCCTCTCCATCAGAAAGGATGACAAAAAATATTCCACATTAAGAAAAACATGCACTATATTTAAATATTTGGAAGCTGTGAGAAGTGCCATAAACATCCTGGCTTCTAGACCGTCTGCTACTGATCAAACCTCATACCACATGGATTTTGGTTACTCTTTAAATATAAAATATCTCCAAAGTTAGAGGTCAGGGACATGTAAAGAGAAATCAGTATTTTTGGAAAAAAGAATTCCAAGTGTTAATGTATGCCTGAAAAGGAAAATATAATAAGATTAGATCATGTAACTTAAGAACAAGTGAGTAGCAACATACTGGAGAAAATCAGGCTGAAAATATGTCTACCTTACATATAGTGAACATTGTAAGTAATTTACCTCTTTAAATATTAGCATCCCCTTGTAACACAAGAATAATTCCTGTTCTGTTGACTACATATTAGGAAAAAAACGAGATAACAGCACTTGGTAAACATTTCAATTATGCCAATATAAATGGTATAGCAAAAATATCTGAAGCTATTTTTGCTCCCCAAATGACATGCTGAAGTTGGAAACACAATGAAACAATCAAAAATGGTCTGGGTTCAATACAATCTATCTTGATCTAGAGGAAGCACTGAAGTATTACAAACCATAATTATTTGAAAGTATGAGTAAAAGGGAAAAAAAAGAGGTAAGACAGAAGGTAAAGAGAAGACAGCTGATGTAATGGTTTAATAATGAATATTTAATCGTTTAACAACAGAATAATAATCACAATGAGATAACACGGCACAAGACGTTAAAGAGCTAGAGCAAAGGTAGACTTAAATACGATACACAAATAGAAGATTAAGGCAGTTGGTAGCAAAGATATGATATGCAGTTTTCAATAGTGGTCATGATATGGGAAGATATTTTACTTCTTTTAGTAGTTTCTTATCCTCCATATATAACAACAAAAAAACGTAAATGATGTGAATAAAAAGCAGATCAGGAATCTATTCAAAAAAGCAGTCTTAAAAAAAAAGGCTTTAAAGAGAGTATTAAATATACTGTAGTCTTAAATACACTGAGAGCTTATCATAATATCTGAACCACATGTGTGATGATTATTTCAGCCCAAGTGTCTTGATAGCTAAATTAATTACTGTGAAACTCCCACTGGAAAACACTCAAAATCTTTACTGGTGTTCATGCACAATATATCCTGCCATATCCTCAGGAGCATAAAACTTTGGACCTAAATCAAAAATGGACAGTAATAGAAATCAATATTATAGATAACTATAAATAGAACTATCCTTAGAAATAAACATTTCCATCACAAATACTAAGCTTTTCTAATTGTACCTAAATGACACCAATTTGTGCCATCTACAATGCTACATGGTACTGCCAAGTTATGTCCATATTAGTAACGTCAGCAATATATGTGTTTATGTGTACCCACCACTGAAAAAGATCACTATCTATAAAAAAAAAAAAAAAAAAGCAAGCTCCAGACTTACTAGTTTTGCTTGTTGAGCATTTACTGGATCACCATACTGGAGAAGAGCCTGAAACTGGTTATTTTTTGTAAATGTGATGATCTTTAATACAGCACCAAACTTTGAAAATATCTGTTAAAAAATTAAAATCAAAATATTATTTATCTACTGTTATCTTTAATTCTCCAATTTATAGGTAAACACGAAAATTAAGTTAAACTTACTTGGTGAAGAACATCAAGTGTTACAGGGTAGTACATATTGTCAATAATTATTCTAAGCACTGGACTCTGGGCTGGAGTCACTGCACTCTCACTAACTGTGGTGCCACTAAGAGGCGTATTTGCTGTCTGGACAGCTGTCACAGCTTGAAGAACTGCTTGAGCACGCTGAAAATTAAAAGATAAGCACTTTAGAAACACACTCCGTATTTTCATTTAAACTTTGCTACATGTTACACTATTAGTTCATTTTTTTCTACAACACACACAGATTAAACAAAATTTAACAATCATTCAATAAATACTTTGGAGCTCCTACCATGAGCCAGGTATTATCGGTTTATAATTCAAGTATCCTACTGGTATTTACTTCAAAACAATTATCTAAGGTTTGGGACCTAGATAATTGAACAAACGAAGAAAGGCAACGTAATTTATTTTCAAAAGAACAAAATATAGTTTGGCAGATTCATAACATCAGAAAATGTTTTAAACAGAAACTTTTAGAGAATAAAACTTCAACTTAACACTATTCACTCCATAAAAAAGGTACCCAGTAAACCTCAGCAAGGGGATTACCAGATTATCCAAAAGAACTCCTGTAAAGTTTATTATTTCTAATACAATCTTAAAGGAGGAATATTCAGGACATATATTAAGTCTTTTTCATAGTAGCATAACTTCTAAAATACTACTAATTAAACCAGACAAATCAACGACACTTAAGACACATCTTAATTTCTGAGATTTTAAAATGTGAAAAAATATACATACTAGAGTATTACTACTATGATAGATTCACCAGTAAGGAAATAGTATTTCTACCTATCTGGGGTCAAAAAACCTACATAAAGGCAAATAATTGTTAAGTAACAACAACAAATAGTACTACATTGTTTTACAGTTTGAAAAAGCTGTACTGGCAGATGAACAGGAATATAAACTGAGCATGATAAATGAAAAGGAAGGCGAACACAAAAGATAGGAGAATAAACAAAACTGGTAACTTTGAAAGCACATATACTATGGTAGAAATAATTCTGCAATCCGTGTGTCAAATCAACACAATATATACCTTAAACTTACACAATATATCAATTTTTATCTCAACAAAGCTGGAAACAAACAAAAAAAAAAGTCATTTCATTGACATGTCCCATAACCAGGAGATCACCCAGTTTGGAATTCAGAGACCACATGCCCATCTGGTCAAAAACCTCATTATTTAAATGCTAATTAAACAATAATATGACCTACAGATCTATATATTGGCTGAGGTGACTTCAAGTATTTTAAGTAGTGTACTGCAATATTACTTCCTTCACTAGTGAAGCATGTCCTTACATATATTTATGTTATTGCAAGCATGGAAATATCACAACTTAGGAAAATACTAACATCTCCTACTTCAAATAATGGAATGTCTTTTTAAAATAGGAATCACATGATATACTATCCAAATGGAACAAAAGGTTAAAAGTTTCCTCTGCAACACTGTCACCCTGTATCCTTTCTCATACCCATTCCATACCGATATTATCATGGGTACCCTTCCATATATCACCTAGGTGTGTGTGTGTGATATGTCTATTACATACCTTTCCCCCCAGTACTATTCACTTTTCTCCATCTTCTCTTTTTAGCTTAACAATTAGGTTTTCTACTATCATTAACAAATAACTTTCCATATTTTTTTTAACTGATGAAACAGAGTTGGCTTGCCAACAAAGATTTTAACTGAACTTAGTGAACTATTACATATACATATAAAAGGACACAGATCCTAAGAGTATACAGCTCAATAAAACATCACAAATTGGACATATCTGTAAAATGACTAGATAAAAATAGAGCATTGTCAAAACCCTAGAGGCCACATTCATGCTTTCTCCCAGTTATATAAAATGGCATCATATGTGTTCTACTTTGGTCTGGCTTCTTTCACTAAACATTATTTTTATGATATACATCCATGTTTTGCAAGTATAAGTAGCTTGATCATTCTTTTTGTATTCTAAGAAATTCCAACAAATGAATATGCCACAACATATTCTACTGCTGCTGAACATGTAGATGATTTCTAGTTTGGGACTATTATGTATTAGTGTTCCATGAACTTTCTCATACATATCTTCTGATGCACATATTACATATTTTCTCAGGTATGTAACTAGGATAGATTTACTAAGACAAAGATTATGTATATGCTCAGCTTTACTACATATTTCAAGTTTTTAAACATAAGTCTACTAATTTACATTCTTAGCATGTATATATGAAAGTTCCAGCTTCCCAACCTTGTTACCAACATCTGGCATTACCCATCTTAATCATAGGCAATCTGACACAGTACATGGTAGTAGCTCAATGTGGTTTTAATTTATGTCAAAGTTTCTTTTTTTTTTTTTAAGTTTATTTATTTATTGAGAGAGAGAGAAAGAGAGAAAGAGCATACACATTCACATGCTAGCAGGGAAGGGGCAGAGAGAGAGGGCGAGAATCTCAAGCAGGCTCTCCACTGGCAGTGCAAAGCCCAACATGGGGCTCAAACTCCTGAACTGTGAAATCAGATCCTAAGCCAAAACCAAGAGTTGGATGCTTAACTGACTGAGCCACCCAGGCGCCAGTGTCAAAGTTTCTTAATGCAAACCTCACCCACACTGTGGATCAAAAGATGGCTTTCTAGAGGAAACTAAAGGGAGACCTGAAGATGTCTACCAACCGGCCATGTGAAGTGTGGGTTGGAAAAGTGGCACAAGGCAGGCCTTAATATTCCAGGCAAGAGTGACATCACAGAAACATAGTGGCCTCAAAAGACTGGAAATAAGAGAAAGCATGCCAGGTGAGGATTTACAATTACTTTTGGGTAGAAGCACAGGGAAACATACAGCCGTAAGACAGAAATAGTAACCATCTCTTCTGAAGGGCTTTATCCTGAGCATGAAAAGGATATGGCTGCAGGAGAGTAACTAAAATCAGATTTGTCTGTTTTACAAAGGTATATACATACTTAGGGGCACCTGGGCGGCTCAGCTGGTTAAATACCTGACTCTTGATTTCGTCTCAGGTCATGATCTCACAGTTCATGATTTCGAGCACCACATGGAGCTCTGCACTGCCAGTGTGGAGCCTGGTTGGGATATATATTCATTCATTCATTCATTCATTATCTCTCTCTCTCTCTCTCCCCCCCCCCCGTCCCTCCCCTACTTGCACACACTCTCCCCCACTCTCAAAATAAATAAACCAACTATTAAAAAAAAGATATAAATATATATATTTAGAGAGAGGGATGGAGTGGGGGGAAAGAGATTAATAGGGAAGGGGAGAGGGGGAAGTGTAGGGGAAGGGGAGAGGAAGTAGGGAGGGAGAAAGAATTCAAGAGGGGAAAGCAAAAAAGCAGATCAATAAGAGAGCTGTTATCACAGTACAGCCAAAAGGTAACTGTGTCTGAGCTACTAAAGTAGCAAGAAAGATGATGAAAACTAGGCAGATATTAACAAGAGTGAACTGGTAAGACTTGGTAACTTGAGGAAGGATCATGGAAGAATTCAAGGTTGACTCATATTTATTGGACTCTCTTCTATTTATGAAAGCCCAGAAAAATGCATATAAATGAGGTGATGGGGATTAAAGAGTACCCTTATCATGATAAGCACTGAGTAACATACAGAATTGCTGAATCACTATATTGTACACCTAAAACTAATTAACACTGTGTTACCTACACTGGAATTAAAATTAAAAATAAAAATGCCTATAAATTAATACAACATGGAATAAACCCAAACACTGAATAGAGAGAATGTCCTCATTAGCATAGAATACTTTTACTGAAATTCCTGGAATGCAGAAAATAAATGGAAACAAATGGGAACAAAGAAAGCTTAGTGAACACAGAACAAACAGGGTTTGCACTGTTAACCGCCACATTATGTCAGATTAGAAACTGGCAGAGTCCTAGGACGAAAATCAAACGGTTAATGGAAAGTCTGTGTAATGAACAAATTCCTCTTTCTCCCATTTCCTCATCATCTCTCTCCCTTATCATTAAAAAAAAAAAAAAAAAAAAAATTCCTCCCTTAAAAGAAAGAAATTCTAAAGAGAGTTTTACAGGCCCAGAGTAAGGACCTCTTTGGTATTTATGGGATCCCAGCTCAGTGTCCAAATTCCTTATTTTACTCTAGAGGAAAGCATACCTGTCCAATAAAACCTAATTGTCCATTCTAAAATATATAAACACAACTGGGGGGAGGAAGACAGACAGATGGACAGAAGATAAACATAACAGCTAACACTGAAAGAATGAGATAATTTAGATAGAGTGAGGTATTTTTAAAAATACTATTAATTAGTAGTATCCTTAAAAAATTGTGAAATCACAAAACACTGACCAATTGTAACCTAAAAAGGATTATCAAAAAAGATTAAAGGGCTTCTGAAAATTAAAAATACGGCTACAAAAACAATTGTTTTGTTTTGTTTTCCCAACACAGGCAACTGTTGCATGATTGTTCCCTATGTCTGGAATAGTCCAGGCCAGAATAAGTGTATTTATTTCCAAATCACTTTGAAGTTTGTTACTGAAATGTCACCTGTTCATGGGGTTTTCACTAAGTATTCTATTTAAAATTATAAATCCCCTTCCCTTACATGCATTTGTCTATAGATGCCTTATCTTTTTTCATGTTCCCTGCAATGGAATCTTTTAAAATGAGAATGCATTCACAAATTACTTTACTAAAAATACTAATATATAAATAAAATTGAAATACTGAATGCCATTTTAAATTCTGAGTAAAATAAATATAGAATATCTTCCTTTGGCATATTTCCTGATAAATTCCTAGAAGTACAATTTCTGGTTCAAAAGGAATGAAAATTATTACCAAATTAAAACAAAACCCAGCTGAAAATTCAGCCTTGTCTTTAGACAAAAAATTTTAAATATTTATTTATCAACTATCAAAATGATATGGAAACGTCAGTTTTTATGAAGGTTAAAATATATGAGGAATTATTTTCCATTACATTTTCAGTAAGACAAACAGCCAGATAGTTTATATTTTACTGAAACATAAAACATATAATTAGCTAAAAACTGTATTAAAAGAGCTAAAAGACCGTTCCTTAAATGCTATGTTTTTAGGTCTAAAATCATTCCTATACTATTTAAAAAATATATACATATTAATTTTAAATAATTGGTATCTGCTACATCACACTTAAAAAAATTCAATATATTCATATATTCTCAATTCTTACATTCCCAAACACCCCCACTCCCACCAGAAAACCATTCACACATCTTCAATAAAAATATTTCCATAAGACCTATAGGTCTTAAGTTTCTTATAGAAATATTTTTATTTCTAACATTTTTATTTCTAATTTTAATTATTAATAACTAAAGGTATTAAACATACCTTAAAACTCTAAGCAACAGACCTATACAGTTTACACTAATAGTAAGCCCAATCTCATGTACAGTTTCTATACAAAAATTTGAACTTGCAACATGAAAATGAACATTTTGACTAGAACCTTAAAGCTTTGAAAAAATATTATTTACTTCATCAAGTACCAATTTAAAACATGCACATAATAGACTTCACATACATTTTGTAAATTAACATAATATTTAATACTTAGGGACATACTGCAAGAAAATGTCTTTAAAACAAGAAAATGCCCATAAGCTTCTGAATGGTTAAAAATTTTTACTTTCTGTTAATATGTTTCAGACTCTTAATATGTCCTAGGCCATTTTATTTGTATACCTACACATACTCACTTGGTTTAATGTATTATCTGTTTTTAGTTCTTTGTGATTGGAGTACTGGATATAAATTGGTTGGTTACGGAGATGAGGTGTCACAGCAGAATAGTAATTAACCATAGTAATAGCGGCTTCCTCTGTTGCTAGTTCCAAAAATGCCTGAAAATTTAAATAGCAAATATTTTAATACCATGAATTATATTCAAATAAATGTAAGTATCTGTGTAATATATTCAGTTAATGAGAAAAATCAGTACAAGACTATAACCTTCCCAGTTCCATTTAGATATTCAATAAGTTATCCTTACTTATCCTTATTTTCCATATACCACAAATATAGTCCCCCAACAAAAGCTAAAGAAAATAAAATCTAAACGTTTTCTAACATCAGAATTTTACCACTCTTAGAGACATAAGAAATCTCAGTCATTTTTAAAGCAGTATAACTCAAGAGAGAAAGAAAAAAATTAAGAATTAAATATCAGATTAGTGACATTCATTATATTTATGAGCATGTTAAATTTCATAAGTTCTTCTAAATGATATCATTAGAAATTTTAAAGCAAAATTTTAATATGCCAGGGCACCTCTGCAACAGATACATTTATTAAATGAAGAGTTATCTAGGATTAATGACTATTTTCTTCTAATGCTATCAGATAAACACTTCCATGAGATAAACTTAAAGAAGATGCTACTAGTATCCACACTGTTTTCTGATATCAAAGCCACAATAAAAGAAATATTTCATTTGTATTTTCCACAATCTCATTATAACAACTGTTCAATTAGAGTCCAAAAGTGAATTCAAAGGGCGAAATTTAAAACTACAGTAACTCATTCATTTTGGCTCCCTAGTATTAATTTCCCAAACACCATTACCAGGAAAAGTCAAGAACTTCTGTCATGCTCTTTTACAAAAGTCAGGACCTACTATATTCTACCCTTTTATTAGGAGATAGCTAATTCACACACACAGGATAGCTTGGGGCTTAACAGTTTTGTAAGTCTTGAAAGAAGCATACCTGATTTTTTCCTTTCAGCATAAGGATGTTGGTCACTTTACCAAAAGGTAAGCCTAAAGCAATAACTTCAGTTTCTGTCACTTCACCAGGTAACTTTCGAATATGAAGTACACGAGAAGGAGCACCATCCATTTTATCTTCTCCTTTAAATTTTTTACTATCATTACCATTGGCTGAAAGACATTTAAAAAAATAGCTTATTAATTTTCCCCATTTGTGTAAAAAAAACCCCACAAAACAAAGTTTAAAAAAGAACTTAATTGAGCCCTGGGTCACATTGGGCTCTGTGCTCACAGCTCAGAGCCTGGAGCCTGCTTCGCTTTGTGTCTCCCTCTTTCTCCGCCCTTCCCCCGCTCATGATCTGTCTCTCTCTGTCTCAAAAATAAACATAAACATTAAAAAAAAAATTTTTAAAGGGGCGCCTGGGTGGCTCCGTCCGTTGAGCATCCGACTTCAGTTCAGGTCATGATCTCACAGTTCGTGGGTTTGAGCCCCATGTCGGGCTCTGTGCTCAGAGCTCAGAGCCTTGGAGCCTGCTTTGGATTCTGTTCTCCCTCTCTCTCTCTACCCCTCCCCTGCTGTGTCTCTGTCTCTCAAAAATAAACATTTAAAAAAAAATTTTTTTTTTATTAAAAAACATAGCTGAGCATACCTGAATAATTTCTAAAAATTAAAAAACTGGGCTTTCAAAGGGAGAGAGAAAAATCATATCCACCAATTATTATCAAATAAAATTATGTTACCAATTAAGGTAACTACTGGGTAAATGTTTCTGAACAGAGTGTGTGTATGTATACACACACCCACACACACACGTAAAGAGTAATAAATGACAAGCAAAAATTAAAATGCAATTTCAGAAAGAAATTTTCCAATGGCTAAAGAACACAATTATCTTACAATTTAATCATCTTATTACAGACTAACAGAAATACAAAAAGTGTGAAATATTGACTTAGCAAAAATTAGGGTGATAAGAAATTATTAATGGTTTAATTTGGAAAATATTGTACTCAAAAAGTGGAATCAAAGAAGGCAATGCTGTAAAAATAATCATGCAGTCAATCCACATGACAGCTTAACTACAATGAGTCTCTCCTAATTTACTAATATTATCACTTAATCCACCTAAGTATTTTGTCACTATCAACATCTATATAAAACACTCATGGACTTCATTAACTTACTGTTATTCTGACCTTTAAAATAAACTGATATATTTTTATCCAACAAATTAGTTACCTGCCTTTATTCCAAAGCCTCACCAAAAATAAGTCCTACTAAAGACCCAAAATTGGTGATATTTTATGTAAAACTGAAGGACTTGCTATCTATCCAATATTCCACAAGAGTAGTTCCTAATTATCTAAAGACTAAGGGATATTTCTGAAACTAACTAAAATGAAGGATCCTCAATCCACTGAGAAATATGTATACTCCACTTGTGTATAATTTTAGGTACTTCATGGTACTCCCCAAATCAACACTACCCATAAACATTATATGTGTGTGTTGTGTATGTATATATATTCAACAATATCTATAAAATTCTAAGATCAACTTGATCTCTAAGTGGCTTTAAAATTCACTTACACACTGATTCTTTAAGAGTTACTGAGTATCAAAAAAAACCAGTTACTGAGTGTCAAGAACATGTTTAGCACTGTTTGAGGCTCTGGGGGATACAGCAGTGAACAAAATGATCAGTAAGATCCCCAATGCTCTCTTACAGTCTAGTAGGAGAGGTGGACTAACTTACATGAACAAAATATCTCTTATAGTGATTAACTGCTATGAATAAAGCAAAGCAAAATGTTGTTGATTAAAATGGACTTAGCAGAGAACTAGAAGAAGGTGGTGTGATAGTGACTTTATTGGATGATTAAAGAATATCTCTAGGAAATAATATGTGAACTCACTCGATAATTAACTTATTAAGTTAAATTTAAGTCATATTTTATGCTAAGAGCTTTACTGAAGTTTATATACAGGAATGGCCAGCCAATGCCTTTAGAAATCCCCTTTGGATGGCTTTGTACAGAAAAGTAGTAGGCTCTGGCCTCTGGATATATTACCATGAAAATCTTGCTGGCTAGCTCCTAATCACTCCAGAAATAAGAAAAACTAAAGGAAGCCCTCTATACTTCATAACTAAGGATGGTTTGTACACGCACAAGCATCTGAATATATTAGAAAGAAGAAAGAGGCTGAATTTTCTCTTTTGTGGCATTTTATTAAACAAAATCATGACTGGGTCTGTTAGCCGAAAATGTAAGTAAAGCAGGAATTTAAGGATACATGTATACTTTAAGACTTATAATTGGCATACAAACATATACTCTTATGTAAGACTACAGCCATTTCTTGGCAAAGCAAACGGAGTACCGAATCCTGATAGTTTGTGTTCTCATTTGTTCATTTGTTGGAATAACAAGAACGAATACTTCATAATCCAATCTAGAGCCCCAGGAGTTATAGGTTATGGTATCAGTAAATTTCAGTTTTTTCCTAATTTAGTCTGTCCTTTTCTTTCTGGGGAAAAAAAAGCAAAAAAAAGTACATCACAATAAAGATACTATCTATTACTGCATACATAAAGGCTTCCCTTTTTAAATTATTTTTAGAATATGATCCTCAAAAGGTTAACAGCCTGCATTTTCCCATTATAAAGAAAATAGGATAGTTTGTTGTTCTGGATTTGTGTTGGGTAATTCCTGGGCAATGTGAATTGTGAACGTTAGTAAAACAGTTAAATAATATGGAAAGGTTGGAATCATTTTGAAAAGTCAAGGAAAATAAATAACCTTATTTTTTGAAGCTACTTTTCTTCTACATCAATATTTAATATTCCCTGCAAATTAACTATATGCCAAACACTGTACAACTGTATAGTACAATCCCATTTATGGATAAGAGCTAGTTAAGTCGACCAAGGTCAGACATTAAGTAGTAAAAGACAAGAAGTAATAGAAAAAGACTGAAACTCAGGAAATAGAGGACTCCATGGCCTGTGGTTTTAACCCACCACACTATACAAGGATCCCGAAGACAAATATTGCATTATACACAATTGCCAAGAGAGGATCTGTCCTTTTCTTCCAAAGACCATGTAACATCAAAACTTAAACTTTTGTCACACTCTGATATTCCCTCAGTTAGTTAATAGTTTAGAAGGGGTAGCTACTAAATATTCATACTTTAGTACTAAATATTCATATTTTGGTGTGAAATATTATTAAAGTTTTCATTTTAGATAATAAGACTATGAGAACATGAAATTGGGAAATAAGAACTTCTTTAATCATATGACTAAAGCATACTTTCATCTATAAAAACACTCCAGCCCTAGAAAAGAAAAAGGGCACAAGAAAATATATAGCCCTTAGCTTATAAAACACATAGGCCATTTATTACCCTATCAGAGAAGTAAGGAAGATTGGGTCTCTCTGGGTTACAGATCTAGGATTCTTCAAAGGCAAAGAATAATTTGAACCTCTTTCCATGATCTTTTCCCTTCCACTCCTCAGGTAAATCCAGAAACTTCTGGTTTGTGTATGTAAAACCAGTAACAATTAAAATGATTTCTAAGAACTTAGGCAACAACAATATAGTAATACTTTTATTTATGCATACAGGTTGTATATAAATTGCAGAAACCTTTAATATTATTTTCCATATATTATTCAGCCTTCTTAAAGCCTTTTGCTTAAGATGTTCTTCTCAAATTTGAAACAAAACAATATGTAAAAATATGCAAAAACTGTTTCTATTTGAATACTTCCTCTGCCAAATTCAAAAGTGGTTTTCTACCACAATTCTAAAGTGACCATGTTCATTCACCTTTAATCAGTCTCTTTTTTCCCTTGACTGACCTTTGCTTTTTACTGGTGTTTATCACAGTTTTCACGTAACAGTCTCACCAAGATTCTGGGTAATTTGTTAAATCCATCCATGGCCAAAATACTGTAAGCCCTCTCATACTTACCATATCTCTGTTCTCACAGCACCCCTAACAATTCACATCTAGTTTTTTTACTTCCCTGACTCACTGTATAGTTGTTTGAACTTTCTGTTAAGCACGCATTCCCAGTAATGGTGGGAATTCCTCAAGCTGTACTGGCCCCAAAGTCCTATCTTTACTTGCTCATGTAAAACCTGGGTCTCAAAAACCACCTGCTCATTTAATTTGTAAATCTATTACCTTAGTCCCACTCATTCACCAATTTTCTAATTCTATACTTTCAACTGCATCAGCCTGAAGTGCAACATTACAAAACTTTATACTTCCACTTATTTATACAGTAGAAACTATTTAACAAAAGATAAGTACATTCTCATTCTCTGAAGTCTTTCAGACCCAACCATGTATAAAAAAGCATTGGTAGCATCCTTATCAAATGTGAAACTGAGAGGAAAAGCAGTTTCAATTCCAATCAGTTTTAGTTAAGGCTTCAGGGCAAAGCATGTTATAAAAGCTGTTGGCTTTAGAAAAATAAAAAATAAAAATAAACCTGAGTTACAAAAAATGAATGCTCATATTCTTTACATTCCTATCTGGGAAAACAGAAAACCCAAAGAAGAATTAACCAGAAATGCAGGTATATACAGAAAGACACTTCTGTTATTCTGCTAGCTGTTTAGTCAGGTCCAACAGCCACCACACAAAAAATCTTAGATTTAATGTAAAAACTGGCTATAACTCTGCATTTTCAAGAAGCTGCACTGCACAGCCTACTTGCCAGAAGTACCTTACGCATGAGCTAGGAAAAAATAGAAGGCTAAACTAGAAGACTCATGTGCTGGAATACTTCAAAGCATTATAGCAAAATGAAATGGCATTATATAAAAATGTCTTCACATAAAAATTAAAATCTCAAAGAATTCTGAGTAACATATACCAGAATCTATGGGATGATTTCAGTTTTTTCACATAAAGCAAAATATCACACTTTTAACAATATTTAAATCCTACTATTATAGAATAACAATCAGGATTACTGGCAGAAATATGTATACTTTAAAGGGACAGTCCATATCCAGAGCTATGAAGAAATGACTCAAAAAATTAAAGAGACCATATTTTACAATTGTCAAACCTCCTCTCCAATGAAAAACTAGTTATTCCTTTCAATAAAAGCCAAATCCAATACTAGTCAGAGCTAGGGTTTTTTTATTTTTTTAATGTTTCACTTTTATTTCTGAAGGAATATATTACAAAATATTCTTTTTTTTAAAAAAATTTTAACATTTATTTATTTTTGAGAAAGAGAGAGACAGAGCATGAACGGGGGAGGGTCAGAGAGAGAGAGGGAGACACAGAATCTGAAACAGGCTCCAGGTTCTGAGCTGTCAGCACAGAGCCCGACGCGGGGCTCAAACTCACGCACCGTGAGATCATGACCTGAGCTGAAGTCGGCCGCTTAACTGACTGAGCCACCCAGGTGCCTCTATTACAAAATATTCTTAATGCACGGACTTCTTATTTACCTGAGACTAAAATTCTAATGACTTTAACTTTTCTCACTTCTAAATTTTTTTTTTCTGACACAAAAAACTGGCATGTATATAGAAAGAAAGTCTGGACAGATGAGGGAAAGGCCACTGAACAGACATTTTTAGAAACAGAATTCTATAGTAAAGTGATTTTGAGGAAACATTTTGGATAAAGCTGGAATAGAAGAATGAAATCCTCTTCTGTATCTGATAATCATAAAAGTTTCCTTGTAATACTGTCTGTAAAAGTACCTTTTTGAGACACTTGGATGACAATGGCATTTTTTTAATAAACTTTTTTAATGTTTTATTTATTTTTGAGAGAGTGAGGGAGGGAGGGACAGCATGAGTGGGGAGGGGCAGAAAGAGAGGGAGACACAGAATCCCAAGCAGGCTCTAGGCTCAGAGCTGTCAGCACAGAACCCAATGCGGGGCAAGAACCCACGAACCGTGAGATCATGACCTGAACTGAAGTCAGTTGCTTAACTGAGTCACCCAGGTGCCCTGACAATGGCATATTTTTCCAGGCAAGTAGAATCACAAGTTTTTAAAGGTCTTTAATGCTGTTTGCTCCTATAAGCAATCATATTCAAATTGGGGTCTGTGAGATCATATACAGACTCTCATCTTTTTTGTTAAGGAAAAAACATCTTAAAACTCAGGGTTTCCAATGTGAATGAAGGTAAAATAAATTGAAAGCATGTAAATTTCTTATGTTAAAACAAGGCTTTAAGGAATTTTATTCCATCAGAACACAAGAAGTACATTGTCTTTCCTAAAGATACTTTTAAAAAGATAGTAACAAATTATTGTTTCTTTCCACCAAAACCCAATCTCCTTTTCCATGATTTTCCTTTTGTTAATGGGACTATCATCCATCAATCTAGTGATTATCTAAACCCAAACGAATACTTCTCCCAAACCAGTCTACTTCCAAATAACTCAGAAGTTCTAATTTCTTGATACATTATTTCTTCCATATTCTAAGAACCTAAAATTCAGAACACCTTAATATCTCTGGAGATGACAGTACAGTGTTTGTCTACCCTGTGTACAGTAGTAACCCTCACTCCATACCCCACGAAACACACATGGAAGAAAAATCTTTTCTAAAATGTAAATGTGGTAAAGTCCAAGCTCCCTAACATAACAAATCAAATCTTATATGCAAACCTCTACCTATCAGAACTCAACTTTAGTCACTCCCGTCTCATATTTCACATTCCAGCAAGATAAAACTAGGACCAGCTCATGGTTCCAAGAAGTATTCTACAGTTTCAAACGAATTCTGGACTTGTTTGAAAACTCTGTAAATCCATATAGAACATGTCCAACACCAGAGAATTAATTCCCTTGTACTTCCTGTTCATCCGAACACCCACAGTCAACCCTTATTCTGGCTACTATACTAAAACTTGATTATCTGTTCTTTATAAAAATGGAATCACACAGTGAGTACTCTTGTGTCTAGCTTCTTTTGGTTCATAGAAGGTCTACTAACATTCACTCATGTTTTTGTGTTAATAATCATTCTTTTGTTATGAGTAAGTAGTAATCTACTGTTTGATTATACTACAATTCACTGACATTTTCCTATTTACAGACATTTGGGTAATTCCAAGTTTGGGACCATCATAAATCAAGTTTTTTATACACATTTGTACAAGTCTTACAGTGAACATGTTTACACTGGGTAAAAACCTAGACCAGAAAGTACGAGGTCATAAGCTGTGTTCATGTTTAACTTTATAAAATACTGCCAAAGTTGTTTTCCAAACTATTTTACACTTTCACCAGCAATGGCAAGTTGTTCCAATTGCTCCACATCGTTCTTCATCAACATTTACAATGCCAATCGGTTTAATTTTAGCTTACATTCCAGTAGGTGTGACATACCTCACAGCAGTTATAACTTGTGTTTTCCTGATGACAAATATATTATTTTCGTGCATTTATCAACCATTCATATACCTTCTTTGGTCTATTTCAAAAAAAATTAGGCTGTTTGTGCTTACACATGTGAAAGAATTCTTAAGCTATTTTGGATACAAGTCCTTTGTCAGATATATGCACAAATATGTGAATATTAGGATCTTTTCCCAACCCGTGCCTTGCCTGTTCATTGTCTTAACAGTGACTTTTGATGAGTTTTTCATTTAGATGAAATGTCTAGTTTATAAATTATTCTTTTATGGGTAGTGGTTTTTGTGTGTTCTCTAAAAAAAATCTTCATTTACCTGAAGGTTAGATATATACTCTATATTTTTTCAAAATGCTTTATGTGTTTAGTTTTTTAGGTTTAGATATACATCCATCTAACTTTTCTGCACAGTATCAGGTAGTTTGTTTCTTTTTTTTCATATGTGTTTCTGTTTTCTGGCACCATTTCCCCAAATGAATGACCAAGGCACCTTTGTAAATACTCAGTTGATCATAAATATAGGAGCTTCTTTCTGCACACTATTCTAGAAATACTAATCCTGCTAATATTAAACTGTTTGATTACCACAAATTTACAGTGAATCTTGAAATCAGATAGTGTCACTTTTTTTTTCTTTTGGAAAATGGTTTTAATCTAGGTCCTTTTTTATTTCCACATAAATTTTAGAATCAACTTGTCAATTTCAATGTAAAAGCCTGTTGAGCTTGACTGACTTATAGATTCAATTCCATCCAATTTGGGGGAAAATGACATTTTAACATATTGAGCCTTCTAATTCATGAACATGGTATGGTTTCTTCCTCATTCAGGTCTTTAATATCTCTTTGTAGCATCTTATATAGTTACTGGTATACTTGTCTCCCAAATTATTTGTTAAATGTATTCCTTGATATTTGTGTTTCTGGTATTTTTGTAAATGGATTTTTTTCATTTCATTTTCCAGTAATTTGCTAATAGTATCAGGAAACAATTTTTGTATACTGAACTGGCATCATATAACCATTCTAAATTCACTGATCAGTTCTATGCACCATTTTTTAGATTCCTTTGGGTTTTTTATTTTAAAAATTATGTTTATTGAGCAGAAGATAGTTTTACTTCTTCCTTTCTAATCTTTATGCTATTTTATTTGCCCTATGTAAACAAAAAGCAGGAGAAAATGTGAAAACAGACATTACTTCATTCCTGCTTTTAAAGAGAAAACATTCAATATTTCACCATTAAAGAATGGAATTTGTTTTAGGCTCTTACTGGATGTCCCTCACTCAATCTGTGGAAGTTCCCTTACCAGTTTTCTGAGTTTTATCATGAATGAATGCTGTATCTGTCCTATTGTATCTGTCCTATTCTATTGACATTTTTTCCCCTTCATTCTATTATTGTGATAATTTACACTGAGTTCACTTTGAAATGTTAAACCTTACAATCCTTGGGTCCGCCTCAATTAATCATGAATTATCATTTAGAAACTGCTAGATATGATAATCTAACATTTTGTTAAGAATATCTGCATTTATGTTAATGAAAAATACTGGTTTGAAATCTCGATTTCTTATATCCTCTTTGTTAGGTTTTGGTATCAGTCATAGCAGCATCACAAAGTGAATTTGGAGTATTCTCTGCTTCTCTTTTTCTAAAAGCAGTATACTGAAGATGGCTATTATTTCCTACTTTGAAGTTTCATAAAATACAACAGTGAAACCACCCATATCTGAGTAAACTCACCTATGAGTGAAATCACCTATGCCTGGAGTAATCTTTGTGAGAAGATTACTAATCTAATTTTTATAATAGACATAGAGCTAATCTGTATATATTATGGAGTAACAGTTTATGTCAGTGTTTTGCTAACTTAGGTTTGTGAAGGATCTTGTCTATATCACCTAGGTTGCTGAATTTATTGGCATTACTACTCTTTGTAGTACTGCCTTATTTTCCTGTTAGTTTCTGTAGGATCTGTAGTGGTACCTCTACTTTCATTCCTGATATTGGTAATATAGCTTTCTTTTCTTGACAGATTAAACTTTTTTAAAAAATGCTTATTTGAGAGAGACAAGGAGAGCATACATATGTACAAGCAGCGGAGGGGCAGACAGACAGGGAGAGAGAGAATCTCAAGCAAGCTCCATCCACACTGTCAACGTAGAACCTGACACAAGGCTTGAACTCCTGAACCATGAGATCCTGACCTTAGCCAAAATCAAGAGTTTGATGCTTAACTGACTGAGCCACTCAGGCACCTCTAAAGCTTTTTCTAAAGTAGGTATTTTCTAATATGGGTATATACATAGACATATTTTCCCCATGTACTTTCTCAAATGAGCCAACAAATTTTAATATATTTTCACTTTCATTCAGTCAGATGCCCTTTATATCTTCATGTATTATTCAGAATTGTGTAGTTCAATTTTCAAATATTTGGTGATTCTTACTTAAATTCTACTATGATCAGATACTATATAAGCTTTCAGTCATTTGAAATCTATTATTTTATGTCCTAATATATAGTCAATCATGGTGCTATATACACTTGAGAAGTTTTTCTGCAGTTAGGGTATAGTTTTGTGAATGTGAGTTAAGCCCAGCTGAATGTTCAGCACTGTTCAAATCCTCTATTTATTTTAAAGATCTGTCTTATCAATTACTGTAAGAAATGTTAAAATATCCAACAATGATTATAGACTGGTTTCTCTCTTTAGTTTTACACATACATGTATTTTTTCATAAACTATGAAGCTCTGTTATTACTGGTATAAAGTGTAGTGCCCTTTAAGCACTACAAAATATGATATTTTTATATCTGGTAATACTCCTGTCTTGAATTTTATTCTGAGGCTAATATAATCAGATGAACTTTCTTGTGCTTGTTGTTTGCACAGAATATTATTTTCAATCCTCTTTACTTTCAGCCTATCTGTGTACTTCAACCTGACTCTAGAAGATACTGCAGTTAGACCTTGCTTTTTAACCCAGTCTGACAATCTTTGCCTTTTAATTGGACTTCTTAGACCACTAATGTCCAAAGGAAATATTCTGCAAGTCATGTAATTTTAAATATTCTATTAACCACATCAAAAAATGAGTGAAATTAATTTTAAGAATAGATTTTAGATCAATATATCTGAAATATTACCATATCAACATATAGTCAATATTTTAAAAAATGAAATATTTTACATTATTACTTTTGATACTATGTTTTTGAAACACAAAGGCATACATCTCCACACATACATCTCCATTAGGAACAGCACAGTTCATGGCCTCATACAGCTAGTGGTTACTACAGCAGATTAAAGGGTTTTTTGGGTTTTTTTGTTTTTTGGCTTTTTTTTGCTAATTTACATTTACACATTTATGTTTAACATCTGTTTATTTTCTTATTGCCTGGTGTTTTCGTGGTGTTCTTCTCTTGCACTGCACTAACAGAATATTTGATAATATTCCATTTTAATTCCTCCATGGGCTTTTTCCTTTTAAACAGCCTTTCTGAGGTATTATTCACATGCAATAAGCTGCATACATTTAAAGTATACAATTTGACATGTTCTGACATATGCAAACATCCACGAAATCTTCACCCTAAGAGAGTATATATATCATTCACCCCTAAATTTCCTTGTACCCTTTGCAACCCATCCCCCTGGCTCCTCCCCACCCCCAAATCCAATCTGCTTCAGTTTGTATCTCCTTGGGTTTTATATAAATGAATTCGTACAGAATGTACTCCCCCTCCCCCGCCGATTTCTTTTACACAGTAGCATTATTTGGGTATTTATCCCTGCTATTACATGCATCAATATCTTATTCCAGGAGGGGCGGCTCAGTACAGCATAAGACTCTTGATGTTGGGGTCATGAATTCAAGCCCCACATTGGGCAGACAGCTTTCATAAAAGAAAAACAGCTTATTCTACATGTCTGAGTAGTATTTCATTGTATCCAAAGGAATACGAGGCCAAAATTGCAATCTATTTATCCATTCATCTGTTGATGGACATGTGGATTGTTTATGGCTTTGCTTATTACAAACAAGCTATTATGAACATTCAACTGAGTTTTTTAGTTTTTTGGGTTTTTTTTAAATGAACATATGCCTTCATTTTTCATGCATAAATGCCTAAGAGATAAACAGCTGACAAACGTCATTTGGTAGTTTAACTTTTTAAGAATCTGCAAGATTATTTTGTCCAAGTAGTTCTTCAAGTTTACATTCTCACCAACATGAGAGTTACAGTTCATCCACATCCTTTCCAACACTTAGTATGGTCAATCTCTTAAATATTAGCCATTATAACAGGTGCGTAATGTTATCTCACTTCAATTTGCATCTAATGATTAATGACATAGAGCATCTTTTTCATGTACTTATTTGTCATATATTTTTGCTGAACTATCAAGTATTTTTGCCAATTTATTACACTAGGTTGTTTGTTGCCTTAAGTTTTAGCATTTATACAGTCTGAATTTATATATATTCGGGATCAAAGTTCCATATGCTCTGTAAAGATATTCTGCTACTCTATGGTTTGTGTTTTCATTCTACTATCAGTATCTGCAAAAGAACTTAGAGTCTAAAAGCTGATGAAATCCCACTTGTTCTTTTATAGTACTTTTGGGGTCCTATCAAAGAAACGTCTGCCTAATCCAAGGTCACAAAATTTTTTTACTATGTTTCTTCTAGGTCCACTCAGAGTTAATTCTTCAATATGGTATGAGGTACACATCCAAGTGTGTTTTGGTGTTTTGTTTTTGGTTTTTGCATACAGATACCTTAGTCAAAAACCAATTGTCCATAATTATGTAGGTTTATTTCTGGATTCTATTCTGTTCTATTCATCGATTTATCTTTCTTTATACCACAATGATACTGTTTTGATTACTCAGCTTTATTGTAACTTGAAAACAGGGAATCAGTCCTCCCAACCTTTTCTCTATTCACTTTTAACTGTACTTCCTTGTATTTTTTTTAATTATTTCAGTATGCAACCTTAATAGAATCTACTTTAAGTTAGAGTTAATATTCTATCACTTCATGTAAATAAAAACCTTACAACTGTAAAATTCTATTTATCTTCACTTAGTGCTGTTGTCATATAAACATCAACACACAGTCTGTGTGTTCACTCACTAATATTTTCCTTTATAGCTTTAAAAATATCTATAATCCTTGTGTGTTAATTCCACTATCTAGGTCATTTTGGTGTCCGCTCCTGTTGAATGCTTCTCTATTAGATGGAATGTTTTCATGCTTCTTTCCATAATTTGTAATTTTTGATGGTACGGGGGATATTATGAATGATAGTTCACAAAAAAAGACTGAGTCATGTCTTCCTTAGGGGGTGTGGTTTTGTTTAGGCAAGACATTAAATTACTGGTGATCCTTATTGTCTTGTCAGGCCAAACTATCTAGCTTCTTCACTCTTCGTTTTAAGGTTGGTGCTTAGTGTAATGGGTGATCCATTCTCTTAAGGACTGGGCTTTCTGTAGTCTAAATTGAATGCCTGAGGTTCTCCCCAAGATGTCTGCATTCTGACTTCCCAGAACTCCCAAGATCTCAGAGCACTACAGAACCTTGGAATCACCACTTTAGCTCTCAACCCCAGAACAGGTCCATTCTGACAGATCATGCAGAGTTCTCAACCTGTATACAGGCAGCCCAGCTATTATTCAAAATTCTGAATCAGGTGAATCACCATACTGAATTCTGACCCCTGCAAAATGCCCAAACCCCTGGAGAGCTTCCTTTTTCAGGACCCTTCGCAAATCCCAGATGTCTGAGCAGCTTTGAATTCCAGTCTGTCTTTCCAGCTCAGTGAGACCTCCATGCTCTGCTTAGATTCTCCTTTCCTGTGCTACAAGAATAGGGTAGCCCATGGCAGAAAGCCAAAGTGATCATGCGACTCCCCTCATGGATTTCCGTTCTCTCAGGGATCTTTATCTGGTACTGTCTGCTCATCAATTCAAGAGAATATATTTTATACAGTTTTGTAGTTATTATTTTTTTTTGGAGGGCACATGGAAGGAGAAGGAAAGGGTACTATCAGTTATTCTGTCATAGCCCTACATACTAATTTTTAAAACATTTCAACTATTCATCACTATATGAATTGTTTTAAAAAAATCAAAGTGGCAAAGCAGCGTTAGACATTTGAACCTATTTGTTCAATTATTTGTACACAGTATTTTGACTATCAAAATCATGGCCTAGTGATTTTGTTTTGTAATCACGGAAAAGTCAATAATAATGATGTGTGGGCAAATTCATTATCACATCATTATGACTATGTTAAGTACTTCATTATAGTTTTTACTTAACTGAACTGCCAGGCATATGTATGTGTGTGCCAAGGTGCACCTATACATAAGCAATGGCTACCTGAAATAAATCAAAATGCTTCTGGTTTTTTACAATCCTTTTACTACCCAAAACAATTAATTCCTCAAGCAAGTAATTCAGGAAAGGGTTCAGAAAAAAGGAACTTCGGTTTTAGGTAAACAGTGTAAAATGCAGGGGTATAGGCAGAATAATTAATTTGTCATTATCATCATCATTATCCCCATATCAAATTTTGTTCCATAAAACAAGAGTCTAAAAATTAGTTTATATTTGTTTAGACAGACCTTACAAACAACCAACTTTATTTCAGACATATATACAATTTAAGAAAAATACCCTATGAAGATAATATGGAGAAAACATTAAAAAACCCAATTCAAAGAATTAAAATATTGTTATAGCAAAGAAAAAAAGGTTGAAAGCACACAGAAAAGAAAACTATCTAGCTCAATCTTTTGACTTTTATTTAGTTGGGCTTTAGAGCTTGTGGGATAGAGAATACTTCAAATATAGTAATTCCCTTTATCTGCTGTTTCACTTTCTATGGTTTCAGGTACCAGTAGTCAACCATGATCCAGAAGCAGATGATCCTCCTTCTAAAATACTGTCAAAAGGCCAACAGTACCCTAACACTGTATCACAATGCCTATACATCATTCACCTTGCTTCATCTCATCACACAGCCATTTTATAATCTCACACCATCACAGGAAGACAAAGGGTGAGTACAATACAATTATTTTGAGAGACGGAGAGAGTATGCACATTCACATAGCTTTTATTACAGTTTATTGTTATCACTGTCCTATTTTTAGTTTTCGTTAATCTCTTAATGTGCCTAATTTATAAATTAAGCTTCATAGATATGTATGTACAGGAAAAAACACTGTATATATAGGGTTTTGTACCATCTACAGTTTCAGGCATCCACTGCACATCTTGGAACACATGCCTAGGGCAGTGGGGGGAACTATTATAAAAAATTTTTCTGTAAGACACTCAAACACAAAAACTAAAAACAAAAGGATAAAAGGGGCAACAATGAGGGGACTTTTAACATGAAAGGAAAAGGTTATATTTTTGTGATTAAAGAAAGGGCAAAAACACTGACTACTTGTCCACAAAAGTCACCAATTTTAGGTATTTTACTTGACACATATATATTCTAATAAAACTTCCTCTGTAGTGTTTCAACAGAAACATTTTTTTTCTCCAACAGGAACATTTAAAACATTTAACATAAATTATAAAAGGCTATTCTGGTAAAGCACACTAAATATTAGTTTTAATATTCTGACCCATAAAATGGCAAATAATTAAATTAAACACTGTTAAGAGAGTAACACTTACCTGTAACCACCATGCTGCTCATATTAGAGTTTGGACTACTGAGAACACTGCCTGAGAGTAGTTCGTCAGATCCTCTCTAGAAAAAACAAACACATTAACATAAGTTATCTTTAAATTTAAAAATATTAATCCATCACTTATCTGTATTTTCCAAGTATTCACTGAAAAACAAATGTCAGGTGTTACATACACTATTGGCAGTATTTTAAAATATTTTAAAAGTTTAACCACTAAAATAGAAAATTAACTTTCTTGTCAATCTCTCTTTTCCACAAAGCCAACAGGGCTTCCTTTCTTCCTTTCACCTAAGTATTGGCTCACTACCAATAATAAAAATGTTTCCAAGCTTTCTTTTTTTTCTTTTAATTTTTAAGAGCAGCTTTAGGTTTGCAAGAAAATTGAGAAGGCAGCCAACAGAGACTTCTATTTACTCCCTTCCCCCATACATACATAGCCTCCCTCATGATCAACAACTCCCACAACAGTGGTACAGTTTTTACCAAGGATCAACCCGCATGGACACATCATAATCACTGAAAGTCTACAGTCTACCGGAGGGTATTGATGTTGTACATTCAGCAGGTTTGAACAAATGTGTTAGGATGTATTTCTATCATTATAATATCATATAGAGGATTTTCACTGACCTAAGAAATTCTCTGTGCTCTGCTTTATTCATCCTTCCCCAACCCCATCCCTGGTGACCACTTAAGCTTTTACGGTCTCTAGAGTTCTGCCTTTTCCAGGACGTCATATAGTTAGAATCATACAGTATGTAGACTTCTTAGGATGGCTTCTTTCATTTAGTAACATGGATTTAAGGCTCCCCCTTATCTTTTCTTGGCTTGACAGGTCATTTTCTTTTACTTCTGAAAATTATCCCAGTGTCTAGACATACCACAAACACTTTTGGATGCTCCCAAGTTTTGACTATAAGGCTGCTATAAATATGTGTGCAGGGTTTTGTGTGTACATTAAGTTTTCAACTCCTCTGGGTAAATACCAAGATGCACAATTGCTGGATTGTGTGGTAAGAGTACATTTAGTTTTATAAAACTGCCAAACTGTTTTTCAAAGTGATTATACCATTTTGCATTCCCACTAACAACATATGAAAATTCCTGTTGCTTCACATCCTCGTCAGCATTAAAGACTGTCAGTGCTCCACATTTTGGCAATTCTGATAGGTGTGTATCTTGTTTTAGTTTACATTTCCTCAATGACATATTTTGTGGAATATCTTTTCATATGCTTATTTGCCATCTGTACGTCGTCTTTGGTGAAGTGACTATTACGATCTTTGGTCCATTTTCTAATTGTTTTCCCACTGTTAAGTTCTAAGAGTTCTTGGTCTGTTTTGTCCTTTATCAGATGTATCTTTTGCAAATGCCTTCTCCAGTCTGGGGCTTAGCTTCTAATTCTCTTGATACTGTCTTTTAAAGAGAAGTTTTTAATTTTAATGTGGTCCAGCATATCAATTATATTTTCATGGACTGTGTCGTTGGTGTTATATCTAAAAAGGCATCATCATACCCAAGATCATATAGGTTTTCTCCTATATTCTAAGAATTTTACAGTTTTGCATTTTACATTTAGGTTTATGATATACTTTGAGTTAATTTTTCAGAAGAGTGTTAACTGCGTCTGGATTCATTCTTTTGCAAGTAGATGTCCAATTATTCCAGCAGCATTTGTTAAAACGCCATTATTTGCTCCACTGTCTTGCCTTTGCTCTGTCATCAAAGATAAGCTATGGTTACAGGGGGCTCTATACTAGGATCTCTATTCTGTTCCACTGACCTATATGTCTATTCTTTCACCAAAACCACACTGTCTCAATTACGGTAGCTTCACAGTAAGTGCTGAAATTGGGCAGGATCAGTCCTCCGATTCTGTTGTTCTTCAATATTGTGTTGACTATTCTGGGGTCTTCTGCCTCTCCACAGAAACTTTAGAATCTGTTTGTTGATATCCATAAAATAACTTGCTGTAATTTGGACTAGGATTGCACTAAATCTGTACGTCAACCTGGAAAGAACCGGTATCGTGACAATACTGAGTCTTACTATCCACAAACATGGAATATCTCTCATTTTGGTTTTTGGTTCATTAATCAGAGTTTTGCAGTTTTCCTCACATAGATCTTCTACATATTTTGTCAGATTTATACCTAGGTATTTCACTTTCTGCGGTTCTGTCAGTGATACTGTGTTTTTAATCTCAAATTGCACTTGTTCACCACTGATATATAGGAAAGCAGCCGATGTTTGTATATGAACCTTGAATCCTGCAACAGTGCAATTATTGCTTCTTAGTTCTAGATTTTTTTCAGTTCTTTCAGATTTTCTACATATACCATGTCACCTGTGAACAATTTTATCTCTTCTTTCTTGATCTGTGTACCTTTTCTCTTTTCTTGCCCTACCACATTAGCAAAAGCTTCCAATAGGATGTTGAAAGGAAGTGATGAGATGGAAAGTCCTTTCCTTGTACCTAATCTTACAAAGTGTTGAGTTTCTCACCATTAAGTACGATGTTACCTGTAGGTTTTTTATTTTTTGTAGATATTTTTCATCAAGTTGAGGAAGTTCTCATCTATTTCTAGCCTTTGTCATAAGTGGATATTAGATTTGTCAAATGTGATTTTTCTTTTTTCAGTCTACTGATGTAATAGATTAACCTAGTTTTCATTGTTTTTATGACAAGTATGCAATATTGCATTAAGAAAAGGGGCTCTGTAGTCTAGTTTCCACCTACCAGCTATGTAACTAGTAAATAACTATCCTAAGTTTTAACTTCCTCATTTGTAATATGGAGAAAGTATTTACATTAAAATCCTTGGGATTAAATGCTGTAACACACAAACAGTGGTTACCAGACAGTGTGCCTAGCCCACCGCAGCAGTGTTCACTATAATATTCCGAAGTGTCAACCAAGCACAGGGTCCATATGTAACTGTTGACTAATGAATGAATGCTGATTATTATTAACAGTTGCCCAAGTTCTCAGAAAACACAGACTCCCATACTTTTCAAAAGTATACTTGACCTGTTTTCACGTATATATATATTATTGGTTTACTTTTTAGATGTTTGCGGGAGTCATAATCCTTCCATACCAGTGGGGGTTCATAAGTAACTCTGGAGATAAGGGGTGAGGAATCTTAGGTCTTCTGAAGTATAAAAGCCTGTAATTCTGATGTGTGGTGTGCAGAACACTCTCCTTCCTACAATATATGTTCATTAATGAATTAATTTTTTTTTTAACATTCTATTTGTGGTCTTGTTTCTCCCTCAAATGATTTCACACATGCTGCTAAAATACAGTAGGTTTAACAGCCTTCATAACAGAGTCAGCAGAATATAAAATTATTTGCAATTCTTGATATTTTTACCAAAATTACTGAAAATATGTTTATAAACATTATTTTTAAAAAAAGTTATGGGGTGCCTGGGTGGCTCAGTCGGTTGAGCGTCTGACTTGGACCCAGGTCATGATCTCACAGTCTGTGAGTTCAGGCTCCGCGTTGGGCTCCATGCTGACAGCTCAGAGCCTGGAGCCTGCTTCAGATTCTGTGTCTCCCTCTCTCTCTGCCCCTCCCCCGCTCATGCTCGCTCACGCTCTGTTAAAAATAAACATTAAAAAAAAAAATTTTTTTTTAAAGTTATGTTGGCTTTTCCACTGAATATAAAGCTTACCACTACTATGCCCAAAATAAGTGATTCTAATAGTACTAATAACGTTAATGTTTCCACACTAACTGATAGGACAATTTTATTTGCTATATCTTGACACTGATGCTTAACTTGGAAAAGATATAAAATCAAATGACTCAACAGAATCATGATTGATGGTTGTTCCACAATACTGGCTATGGAAACAAACTAAATTAGAACTTAAATTCGGAATAACAATCTCTACTAAAAATACATATTTTTATAATTAATTCATCTAAGATGGATGTCAATTGATTTTAGATTCCGTTAAAAAAAGAAATGAAGTGTTAAGATATGCATTGACGTGCTTTTTAAAATCTGACCACAGAAACTTTTTCCTGTATAATGGCCATTTCATGAGAAATTAGTATCCCACAAAAACAATCAGAAAAATGCTAACATGGAAAGATACAACTTATACGTCAAAGAAAAAATAAGCGTAAACATATAGGATAAGTATAAAAGCACATTTAAATGACATTTTACAATCATTCCAGTATTTGAAATTTTTTTTATTTTATTATTAGATATTATGTTCATCATAATAGTACAATCCAAGTACCATCCATCACTCCCAGGTGGAAGAGCTGCTGAAACTACCAGGAAGGCAAGCAGTAACCGGAGGCTGAGACTGACAAGAGTCCTGGGCTCTGCCAGGTTTCAGGACTAAGAACTGCCCGAAGACTTTCTTTTCTGGAGAAGAAGGAACCACGATAGAAAGTCATGGGGCAAGGATGCCAACATCAAGTTCCTGAGAAAAACTAGATTTTCAGAAAGGAAGGAACTCACTCACATGCCTATTCCTGGTGTCCTTGACAAACCTCAGATTGAGAATGATCAAAGGAAAAAAATGAAACAAGACAGCACAATTATACATCACCAAACCATGCAGACAAGAACAAAAGCTTAGGAAATAATGAAGCCACAAGATGAAGCTGGCCTAGTGAATAACCTTTATGGAACAAACTGATACCATTTTAAGCCAGCAGGACTTTGGCTTATGAGAAATAAACTTGCCTATTTCTGCCACTATGTTCTGCATTTTATTACAGTAACTTAGCCTTCACCCTAACACACATTTACCTGTAATGTGAAGAAATGGCACTGCCATTTTTATTTAACTGGTTATCTCTATAAGGTCACAAAAATTGAAATTGGATCCCTATCTAATACAATACACAAAAAATAGTAATTTTCTGATGGGTTACAGACAAATGTAAGAGGCGTTAATTTAAAAATTTCTGTAACGTATGAAGATATCTTTATGACCCTCAGGTCATGTAAGGACTTTTTAAGTTATAACACAAGAAAATGAACCATGTGAGAAAATACTCCTACAGAGTGGCCACAAAATTTCTCTAAAAGAAACTGTATCCCAACAACAGATGAAAACATAAAAACTATTACTAGAGATGGCTTTAAAGATTTCCAACAATCAACAGCAAAGATATCAATAAGAACAAGGCAAAGATTCAAATAGTGGAAAAAGAACACATAAATAATTTTAATTATGATGGCAATGGGAATTCATGGCCATATTAAAACTCTATACATTAAAATTAGCAGTTTTTATTCATCAAAACACAGTATTAAGTGAAAAGGAAATCTACAAACTAGGAAATGATATGAGTAACATAAATAACAGAATCAATAGCAATACATAAAAAACTATAAAGTTGGTTAAATTCAAATTTTTATTAGACAAAGACATAAATAGATATTTCATAAAATTTCACAAAAGAAACACTAATGACCATAAATATGTCGGGAGAAAATAAAGATGTAACGCCTCATTAATAATTAGGGAAATATAAAGAAAGACCAAAGAAATTATTACATACCAAGATGGCAAAAACCAAGGAATTTAACACTTGACCAAGTGCTGATGAGAATCTGAAACAGTAAGAACTCTTGTATACTACTGTTAACATTAACTGGAGCAAAACACCGACAAATAATCTGTACTACCTTATGAAGTTTAACACACTGTACATCCTAGCAATACTTGTCCTTAGATATGTACCCTCAAAAACTTTTGCACACATGAACCAAGTAGTACAAATATGTTCAGAGCAGCATTATTCTTAAAGTCAAAAACAGTAAATGACCCAGAGGAATTCCAACAAGAAAAGAGATAGATCAGGGTATTTTAACAGATGAATACTACATTGCAAAGAGTTACTACATAACTATATACAAAAGCATGACTAATAATTAAAAACACTGTTAAAGTAAAACACAAGTGAGAGAAACAGAAAATAGGCATACCATTTTCACAAAACTAAAAATATAAAACAATACATTTTTGTCATTTACATGACAAAATATGAAAAAGATAAAATAATTCTGGGCAGTCACTACTCATAGCAGGGTAGAGGGATATTAAAAGGAACACATAAGCATATAAAACAGCACTGAAAACATTCCATATTAATTAATTCCAAATATTAATTTAGAAACTTCAAGTCCAAAATGATGCAAACGTAAAGTTCTCCACAGTCCAAAATTTGTCCTTAAATTCAATACAATTCCTTTCCAAAAATGTATATATATCTACATTTTTAATATTCATACAAAACAGAATCACACCATACCTGCTGCTTAACACCATTCTCCTTTCATTTAATAAAACAGCTTAGAGATTTTTTTAAAAAAAGATCAACGCTACTAATCTAGTTCATTTTATCAACAGCTTCGTAGCATTCTAGTATATTAGTATACTACGGTTTTTTAAATTCTCCAACTGATATGTTTCAGTTATGTGCAATTCATCCTTGTATTTAAATACCTGTGAAAGTCTCAAAAGCAGATCATAATCTATGTAATGAGTAACTCAATAAATTCCATAAAGAAGAAATTGTGCAAACCATATTTGCTCAAACAGAATAAGATATTTTGAGGGGAAAAAAATTGAACAAAATTCAATTGTTTTATTTTACTTTTTTTTTTTTTTTTTTTTTTAAATAGAGAGAGATACAGTGGGTAAGGGGCAGAAAGAGGCTTGATCTCCGGACCCTGAGATCATGACCTGAGCTGAAATCAAAGAGTCAGACACTTAACCAGCTGAGCTACCCAGGCAGCACTCTGAAAATTCAATGTTTTAATCAGATGAAATTTTGAAATAATTCCTATATAACTTGGATCAAAATGAGAATATAAACTTCAAATGCAGACGATTATAAAATTTTAGAAAGACTAGTTACCCCATTTAAAAAACTGGGCAAAAGATTAATATGAAAAGCTGTTTAACCCTGATCATAGAAAAAAACAAATTCAAATTAATACTACATTTAGGTGCCACCTCATTTATCAGACTGGCAAAACCCCAATCACTAAACAATATACTCTATTCAACAAGCTATCGGGAATGGAGGCACTCATATATTTTCTATACAGCAGTACAAAAAAAAAAAAAAAGACAAAAATTTCCCTGTACAGCCATGGAGTGATCTCCAGGATAAACTTATCATTAAAAAGGAAGTTGTAGCTGTTATAACCTGTATACACTGTCACTCTCTCTAGGGTGATGGGAAGGAGAATGTAGGAAGCAATTCACATTTGTTTACATTACACTAAAGAAGGATAAGCCAAAAATTGATGAAAATGACACCTATAATGGGATAGACAAAGCAAAGGAGAGTGGACAGGAAGTATTAACCAGACTTCTATAAATGTAGTTTATTTTACTTTTGATTTGGGAAAATTTAGCCAAAAATGTTAGGGGGAAAAAAATCCCTAAAAATCAAAACCAAATGAAAACATGAAACCTATCAGCTTGGTAGTAGAACCACACACAGAATTCTTTCAATAAACTTTGATATTCTGTTTTTATACTATAAGGACAAAAATAACTGCAAAGAAAGTTTAAACTGTATTCAGTAATTATAATGTCAGTGTAATACTGATGTTCCTTTTTAACTAGTGTATATATATGTACATATATTACAATTTTAATGTTAGCAAGCAAAATTATTCAATTTATACAAGAGGTAGAAATATAAAATCAGAAAAGTAAAAACTGTAAAGTTAAATTGGAAATAACAAATGAGCTCACAATATTATGTCTCCAAATTATTTGCTAGCTCTGTTCACTAAAAGGGCTTTGAAGTAATGACCACCTAACAGCAATTAGCACCTTTGCACCCACGTTACTGTGGTCTCTTAAGGACCACTACTCACCCAAAGAAACCAGGATTTTTTTTAAAGAAATGGCTAAGATCTAGAACAAGAAATGATACTTCAAGCAAGTAAGTATCATAGCTACTGGTGTTATAAGCTCTCAATAGCTCGAAATGAAAAATTAAAGACTTCTTAAAGAATGATCATTGCAATAAGACTGGGAAATAAATGTAGAAGCCTGTTTTCTTATAAAAAGGGAATTCCAGTATGACAAAATACTGACGTAAAAAGTTAACAGAAAAATCTAAAATAGGCGGGGGCGGGGGGAGGAGTGGATCACCATTTTTGCAATACCCAACGAAACTGCAATTATTAACTAATAAAATCAAGAAGGTATGAAAGGATAATGGGAGCACTATACTGGATACATCATGCTAACCAAACCTGAACCTCCTGATAAATGTTAACGTCACAAAAAGATAATGAGATATGTTCCTCCTGGTGTGATACAACAGGAAAAACACACAGTGCATCTACAAAATATTCCTGCTAAAAATTAAACCTGAATCTGATCAAGCCTCACCTCAGGAAATAGGACATGAGGAACATGTAAAACAATGACATGGAAGTATAATCACCAAAATCAACAAAGTGGAAAACCGTACAGAATAGGTGACCCAGTTTCTCTAATAAGCAATAAAAGAAGAAGCAATAAAGGGAATGGAAGGTAAACTGATTCATAGTTATCTTTATAGAGACTTAAAAGACATTAACCAAACCAGCATACTGACTTTCCTTGGATCCTGATTTGAAAGAGGAAAAAAAGACATTTTTTTTTAAATGTTTATTTATTCAGAGAGACAGCACAAGCAGGAAAGGGGCAGAGAGAGAGAGGGAGACACAGAATCTGAAGCAGGTTCTAGGTTCTGAGCTGTCTGCGCAGAGCCTGACACGGGGCTCAAACCCACAAACTGTGCGATCATGACCTGAGCCAAAGTCAGACACTTAACTGAATGAGCCACCCAGGCGCCAAGACATTTCTGAGGCAAATGGAAAATTCTTACTGCTGGAAATTAGATATTAAGAAATTATTTTAAATTTTATTAAGGTATAATAATGGTATCAATATCATCCTTAGGAGATTATTATGTTAGAGACACAAGATAAAGTATTTAGTGAGGACATGAAATGATCTCTGAGATTTACTTTAATATTCTCCAACAGGAAGGATTTGTGTATTACTGTACCATTACCATTCACACTACTTTTTATGTATCTTGAAAGTTTAATAATGAAGTTTTAAAAAAATTTAAAAAGGGAAAAAAATTGACACAAATAAATGGAAAGACATTCTGTGCTCCTGGTTTGGAAAAAAATCAGTATCATTAAAATGTTCATACTACCCAAAGCAATCTACAAATTCAATGCAATCCCTATCAAAATACCAACAGCGGGGCGCCTGGGTGGCGCAGTCAGTTGAGCGTCCGACTTCAGCCAGGTCACGATCTCGCGGGTCCTTGAGTTCCAGCCCCGCGTCAGGCTCTGGGCTGATGGCTCGGAGCCTGGAGCCTGTTTCCGATTCCGTGTCTCCCTCTCTCTCTGCCCCTCCCCCATTCATGCTCTGTCTCTCTCTGTCCCAAAAATAAATAAAAAACGTTGAAAAAAAAATTAAAAAAAAAAACAAAATTCCAACAGCATTTTTCACAGAAATAGAACACACAATCCTACTATTTGTACAGAACCACAAAGGACCCTGAAGAGTTAAAGCAATCTTGATAAAGAAGAACAAAGCTGAAGGCATCACACTCCCTGATTTCAAACTAGTAATCAAAACACGATGGTACTGGCCTAAAAACTAGATACATATATCAATAGAAAAGAAATGCAACCATACATACATACACACACACACATATATGGTCAATTAATTTATGACAAAGGAGCCAAAAATATACAATGGGGAAACAGTCTCTTCAATAAATGGTGCTGGGAAAACTGAACAGCCACATATAAAAAGAATGAAACTAGACTACTATCTCAAACTATACACAAAAACTAACTCAAAATGAATTAAATACTTGAATATAAGATCTGAAAGTATAAAACTCAAAGAAAACATAGGTGCTAAGCTCCTTAACAAGAGTCTAGGCAATGATATTTTGGATTTGACACCAAAGGCAATCTGAGGACCTACAGAATGGGAGAAAATATTTTCAAGTCATATACAGTTGTCCCCCCTTACCTATAATTTCAGTTACTCATGGCCAACCATAGCCTGGAAGTAGATGATCCTTCTTCTGAGGTATTGTCAGAAGGTCAAGAGCATCCTCATCCTACATCACAATGCACCTATGTCATTCACCTCACTTCATCTCCTCGCATAGCCATTATTTCATCACAAGGGTGAGTACAGTACTATAAGACAGTCTGAGAAAAAAAATTTTTTAATGTTTATTTAGTTTAGAGACAGAGCACGCACGCAGAGAAGGGGCAAAGAGAGGAGACACAGAATCTGAAGCAGGTTCCAGGTTCTGAGCTGTCAACACAGAGCCTGACATAGGGCTTGAACTCATGAACCGTGAGATCATGACCTGAGCCAAAATCGTACGCTCAACAGACTAAGCGCCCCCTGAATCCATTTTTAAACAAGAAAGTCAATGAGTTCAGGATCTCAAGTGGACTAAAAGACAATAAAATAAATTTCATGTGAGGCAGAAAAATAAGGATAAAAGCACAGATTAATCAATTACAGAAACAAAAAAAAAAAAAAAAGAAAAGCTGATTCTTTTTACAGACCAGTAAAATAAGGTCTCTGACAAGAGAAATAAACAGAATACAAATGATCAAAATTAGCAATAAAAAGGAATTTAAAAATGCTATAGAATTCTGAGATATCTGAAACCCAGTAAAATATAATTTTCTAAGAAAGCAGTAAATAAACTAGTAACTTTGGAAGAAATTGAATTATTTATCAAAGACGTGTCCCTCTTTCCTCACCCTTTATATATAGGCTGCTTAAAATCTTTGCAATATATAGAGGAAATGATGGGAAGTACATACAGTGCTGATTAACTTTGGTAAAATCACTGGTGATTTAATTTACTTTCCTTTTTGGCTAACGCATTAAGCATAACCTCTATAATTGCAGAAAATATTATGGGGAAGAAAGGTAAATTTTTCAAATGTTACAGTTTCCTACCTTTGAGCTCAAGCACTGCCATCTTATTTTATTGATAATGTAAATATAGTATTACAATTATCCTATAAACTTCTTTAAATGTTTGAGAGACAGAGGGAGAGCATGCACGGGAGCAGGGGAGGGGCAGAAAGAGAATCCCAAGCACGCTGTGCAGTCAGTGCAGAGCCTTGCACAGGGCTCCATCTCACGAACCATGAGATCATGACCTGAGCCGAATCAAGAGTCAGATGCTTAACCGACTGAACCAGTCAAGCTCCCCAAACTTAGTGCAATTTAATCAAAACCAAAAAGTCTTCATGGAACTCAGCCGACTGATCTTAAAATACACATGGTAAAGAAAGTGCCAAGACAATTTTGAAGAACAAAGTTGTGAAATTCACTCTACAAGGTTCCAAGACTTACTGTGACGCTACACTAAATTAAGACACTGTGGTACTGGTACAGGACAGACAAACAATGAAACAGAACAGATAGCCCAGAAACAGTTCCATCCATCTATGGAAATCTGACAGCTGACACTGCAGATCAGTGGGGAAAAAACATGAACTATTCAATTAAGTTGGTACTAAATGGGTTATTCATAAGGGGGGAAAAAATCATTAAACCTTTATCATATACTAAAGTTAAATTCCAGGTAGACTGAGGCCCTAAATGTGAAAACCAAAATTTCAAAACTTTCATGATAAAAACCACTATATATAAGATCTTGAGTTAAAGAAAAATTTCTTAGAACTAAAACATAAATGTGACATTAAAATTTCCAAATTCTATTCAATAAAAAAAAAAAAAACAAAACACAAGCCACAGACAGGAGTTAATGTATGTAAGTAACATGGCTTTAGGACCCATAATGTATAAAACTCCTAGGAAACAATTTAAAAAAAGGATAAAAACTACATTAAAAAGAAAGTGGATAGACTATATCCATGAACAGGTATTTAACAAGAATGGCCTATAAATAAGAAAATGTATCCATTCTCAGGAAATTCAAACTAAAACAAGAGATCTATTCACATGTTCCTCAGTCTGACAATTAAAAATTCCAACGCCAATTATCAGAGAAGACGTACAGAAACAAGAATCCTCATACATTGCTAGTAAAGTATAAATTAGCACAACCATTTAGGAATGCAACATGTCAATATCAACTTGCAAACAGACACACAATATAATCCAGCAATTCCACTTCCAGAGAAACCTGAATAGTGGCATTTATTAATGCATGCACAAGAATAGTCACAGCAGTAATTTATAACATGAAAAAACTAGAAACAACCTCGATATTTGTCAGTAGGGTAAGGTACATTCACATAATCATATACCATATGGCAATGAAAATGAATTAGAGCCACGTGTAAACCTGGGTTAAAAAAAACAAAAATGGGGACCTGGGTGGCTCAGTTGGTTAAGCGTCTGACTTTGGCTCAGGTCATGACCTATCTCACAGTCACAGTTCGAGCCCTGCATCAGGTTCTGTGCTGACAGCTCAGAACCTGGAGCCTGCTTCAGATTCTGTTTCTCCCTCTCTCTCTGCCCCTCCCCTGTTTGTGCTCTCAAAAGTAAACAAATGTTAAAAAATTAAAAAATAATAACATTGAACAAAAAGAACAAGTTAGAGAATACAAGCAGCATGTGGCACATATACATAGTTTAAACATGTAGAACAAAACCATATATTGCTTATGACACAAAACATAAATAACACACACAGGGAAAGTACAGACATTCACAGGAATGGCAAACACCAAAAAGATAGTGGTTACCTGGGGTGGAAGTGGAGGGAAATATAGGATGCAACGAACTGAATGTTAATGACCACCAAAATTCATACATTCAAATTGTAATTCCCAATGTGATGGTATTTGAAAATGGAGACTTTGGGAGATAATGAGGGTTAAATTAAGTCCAACTGCATACCTTCAAAATTCTACATTTAAAGGCTGAAAGGAACCCTCCAATGAACCTTTCCTAACACCATTAAAATGAGTTCACTTTGTGACCTTTTTTACTTTTTTCCCCCCTGAATTCTTTTGGATTAAATGTCTTTAATTTTAGTCACCCCCATTCTCCAATTATTTTAGAAGTTATATATTCTATCCCTATGTTTACTGTGTTGACCCTTACAATTTTAAAATACAAATTTATCTGATTCACTTTAGTCTTAAAATTTCCACCCTCCAGACTGGTACAGTCCAAAAGAAATGTAAGATGAGCATATAGGATGATCTTATAATGTAAGACGATCTTTTAAATGTTCTAATAACCATATTTTTAAAAGACAAAAAACACAATTTTATTGAACACAAAATAATACTAACATGTAATAAATATAAAATTACATTTTTTTTATCATACTAAGTCTTGGAAGTTTATGTACATTTTACAACTGGAGATCAATTTAGACTAGCCATATGTCAAGTGCTCAATGACTACGTATGACTAGTGGCTACTATAATGGACACCATAGCTCAAAACAATATTAGAAGCATCAGAACTTAAACATCAGTTGCTCAACTACTCTCTTACACGTTGTTATAATATTTTTAGTTCAACTTTTTAAACCCCAAATCAAACAATCACTGCTATCACTTTCTCATACTGTCAATAATTATATTTACCCACAGGCCTACCAACTTCTTGGTTAACCTTACGTTACCTACCCCAAACCTCCTTTCTGGAGTCATCAGCTTTCTTCCTACAGCATAAACTCTAGAAATTCTTCACTGAGTCTGTTGATAAATTTCCTCAATTGCCTTTTTTGGGGGAGGGTGAAGGGAAAAGGGGTTTCTGAAATAACTATTTTGTTCTTCTCTTTAAGTGATAATTTAGCGGACTACAAAATAACAGGTAGGTAGTTATTTTCATTCAACACCTTGAAGATACTATTTCACCATCTTCTGGACCCCCATGTTGCTGAAGAAGCATATTGTATCTTTACAGTTGTTACTCCTTCTTGGGAAATCGGGTTTTTCTATGGCTGCTTTAAAGCTCTTCCGTGTGTCTAATGGCTTGCTCTTTCACTGTGATGTGGCTAGGTTTTCTTGTGCTTCCTAAATCTAAGAATTCATGAAGCTCATCAATTTTGGTAAATTAGAAGGTTTTTAAACTTTCATATTCCACTTCCCTGCAATCTGGTAGTCTAGATAATTTGTTATTAGAATTTCTCTTCCTTTCCTCTTTTAACCTCTGCTTTTTTGTTGCTCTGTGTTAAATTCTGAGTAATTTTTATGTTTTAATTTACTAATTCTCTCTGTAGGGTTATCTGCCCAGCTATTTTTAACCTGGACTCAAAGCTCTCTTAAAAACTTATGTACAGGGGCGCCTGGGTGGCTCAGTCGGTTAAGCGTCCAACTTCGGCTCAGGTCATGATCTCGCAGTCTGTGGGTTCGAGCCCCGCGTCGGGCTCTGTGCTGACAGCTCAGAGCCTGGAGCCTGTTTCAGATTCTGTGTCTCCCTCTTCCTCTGACCCTCCCCTGTTCATGCTCTCTCTCTCTCAAAGATAAATAAATGTTAAAAAAAACAAAAACAAAAAAACTTATGTACACTTGAGGGGATACCTGGCTGGCTCAGCTTGGAAAAGCATGCGACTCCTTTGATTTCAGGGTCTTGAGATTACTAAAGATTACTTGAGATTACAGAGATTACTAAAAAAAATTAGTAAGCTATTGAAAAAAATTATGTACACCTGAAACTAATACTATGTATGTCAACTATACTTCAATAAAAAATTTAATTTGGGGGCACCAGTGTGGTTCAGTCAGTTAAGCATTTGACTTCAGCTCAGATAATGATCTTGTGGCTCATGAGTTTGAGCCTGCATCAGAGACTCTGCTGTCAGCGGGGAGCTGGCTTCAGATCCTCATCTCCCTCTCTCTCTGCCCCTCCCCTACCTGGCACATGTGTGCATACACTCTCTCTCAAAAATAAATAAACTTTTTAAAAATTTTAATTTTAATTTTTAAAGAAAAAATTTTGTCTCTAACAGCCAGTTAAAAAAGTTCATATCTGGAGTCCACTGTGGTGTTCCTCCCAAATCAGAGGTGTACAGAGTAAAGAGCTACAGTAACAACCATGATCCTCATTTGAGCACTTATGTGCCATTCTGTGCTAAATCTTACATGTTATTTCATTTAATCTCCAAAACAACTTTTGAGGTAAGTCCTATTAAGACCATTTAAAAATTTGTTAAACTAAAGCTCAGAGATTACCTTCAATGTTATAGAGAGGCCATACTCTAGCCTGCTAGCAAATTCTAAATCACATACTCTTGACAAGACCTCCACTAAAAAATTCTTGTCTACCATCAATAACTACAATTTAACTTGAACTTTAATACTGTCTTTCCATCATATAAATTTTAAGTGAACTTTAAGATACATTTCTTTTACATATCCTTTAAGAATACTGATAACAGATGTCTACTGAACTATGCTGACCAGACAATGATGAACACAAAAAAGGTGAAAGAAGTTATTTTAAGAAATATTATTGGGAATAACATTACAGACACACACAAAAATCAAATATGTCTTCTAATGTAAAAACATACCACCACTTATAAAATATTACCAAAAACAAAAAGAATATGATAGATCCAACACCAATTGACAGATACATGAACATTTTAAATTGTAACATCAGAAAACAATTAGTAGATGCAGACTCGGGGGGCAATTCTGTGGAATCAACAAGTTTTCTTCAAAAATAAAATGCAATGAGACGCCTGGGTGGCTTAGCTGGTTAAGCATCCGACTTCATCTCAGGTCATGATATTACTGCCTGTGATTTCCAGCCCCGCATCAGGCTCTGTGCAGCGCTCTGTACTGATAGCTCAGAGCCTGAAGCCTGATTCAGATTCTTTGTCCCTCCCCTGCTCCCTCTCTGTCTCTCTCTGTCTCTCTCTCTCTCAAAAATAAAATAAAACATGGAAAAAAATGTTTAATAAAATGCAATGTTAAAAAAAACAAACTTCACGAAAGGATAACATGCAGATTAAAAAAAAACTAAAAAAAGGCTTATCAACCTATTGAATTTGCTCATCTTGTTTCATCCTGATCTCTCCTTCTCACCAAAAAAAACAAACAAAAAAAAAAACCAACAAAAAACCCTGTAACAAATACTTTGACGTTTATGAGACAATTAAAATGTTTTTTTATTCAATTTTCTTTTTATGTTTTTATTTAGTTTTTGAGAGAGAGACACAGAGCACAAGAGGTGGAGGGGCAGAGAGAGGGGGATCCACAGAATCAGAAGCAGACCTCAGGCTCTGAGCTGTCAGCACAGAACCGGACACATGACTCGAACTCACAGACCATGAGATCATGACCTAAGCTAAAGTCGGATGCTCAACTGACTGAGCCACCCAGGCACCCCCAAAATTAAAAATTTTAACATTAATTTGGCACTTGATAACATTAAGGAATGTTTTTTTTTCTGTCCTTAACAGTATTCTGGTTAGATAAAAAAAAAAAAAAATTCTTATCTTTATGAGACACACCAAAACATTACAAGTAAAATACTGTATCTGCTACTCATCTCAAAATAACATAGAAGAGGGGCGCCTGGGAGGCTCAGTCAGTTAAGCATCCGACTTCGGCTCAGGTCATGATCTCGCAGTTCGTGAGTTCGAGCCCCACGTCGGGCTCTGTGCTGACAGCTCAGAGCCTGGAGCCTGTTTCAGTTTCTGTGTCCCCCTTTCTCTCCGCCCCACCCCTGCTTGTGCTCTTTCTCTCTGTCTTTCAAAAATGAATAAACATAAAAAAAAATTTTTTTTAAATAACATAGGAGAAAAGTACAGTGAATATCACAAATTCTAGCAATGGTTTATTGATTATTGGGACTAAGTGACAAATAGTGGTTCATAACTATCAGGTCTTTTTCTATGTTCAAATTTCACAATAGGTATAAAAAAATCATTGCTCAAAAACACATCTTTCATGATAAGTTTCTGTGATACTTTTACCACTTCTAAAGTAAAAATATTACTTAACCACCTTAAGCCCCTAATGCAGTATGTCCAAAACTAAATATTACACTTTAGCAACACAAAGAGACCACATAAGAGTTTAAATTCTAAATTTATAGAGACTCATGATTCTAATTTATAGCACCCCACGTAATACCAAAGCCAGTCTTCTTGGAGTTAATTCTCCAAATTCTAACAAGAGGATAATAATGAGCTACTTTTTACATATGGGAACTTACCAGTATTTGCAGAATAGTGCCTACCAGATGAAGTACAGATTTCATAACCTGCACTTGAGACCTTCTACAACCTATGTGCCATCTTTCTCTCAAATTCATATACAAATCTACTGACACAAAAGCTATTCAGTGGTTCTCAATTTGTGCCAGCCCATCAACACAACTCTGGCCATGTCATTCCCTCAACATACACTACTCACCTCCTCTCCCCAACTATTTTTAATGTACAGGTCACAACTCACTACTTTCGTGAGGTCTACTCTGATCCTACCAAACCAGACTAATCTCTTTTATAACAGCCATAGGCACTTGCTTAAACCTTGTGTTATCTCTTTAACCAGATGAGGTCCTAGAAGACACAGCTCTTTTGGATCTCCAGCAAAAAGGAAGAATGTTATGAAATAAAATTGATGTTTACCTTTTCACTGGTAAGTGGCTTGAGATGATAAGCATACTGAAGCCAGACCCATTAGGAGTTGTTAAATATTTAGTGTGTATGTACTACTTAACACATACTACTGATGATGGAAGAGCAATAAAACAAATAAGGTCCCTACCTCTACCCTCAAAGAGCACATATTCTCAGTGTTTCTGAATTGCCAGTTAACAGTGTTGGCATTTTGTAGACACACTATAAATGTCTGTAACTTGCAATTCAAATATAAACACCTAAGCATGCATATGTAGCATTTTAAGAAAAATCACACTCTAAAAGCCCAAACAGAAGTTTTTAATAACATACTTACTATAAACAACCAGTTATATTCAATCGTTACAAAAAGTAACATCTAGCATTATTTCATTGCAATTATCTAAAAAGCCCATGTTGGTGAATTCACATCTCAAACAGTTAAGTTCAGCAATTTACAAACAGTGCTTTCTAAATACCAGTGAGATCCAACATGGAAAATGCTAATAACTTATTTTAACAAATATGTCCTCTATTGTCCAGTTTTAAAGGCTTCATTTAGTAGTTAATTTAGTATGAGAGCTAGCACCAATTTCACTGTTTAAAATATCCATCCAAAAAGTTAACATTTTACCACAAGGAGTATAATCTTGAATTACTGTGCAATCACTTCATTCATTTCTGTTTTCCTCAGTAAAAGGCCGATTATACTGCGATTTCAGTGGCAAAATGGTTAAGAGTATAGAAATGAAACCATGAAGTTAATTACAAATTACAAAGAACAAAAAAACCATTTTACAGAAATGCAACAAATCTGTTCATTAAAAATTCACAAATTTCTGAGGCGCCTGGGTGGCTCAGTTGGTTAAGCACCCAACTTGTGATTTCAGCTCAGATCGTGATCTCCTGATCATGAGATTAAGCCCCTTGCCAGACTCTGTGCTGAGTGTGGAGCCTGCTAAGAATTCTCTCTCCCTCTCTTTCTGCCCCCACTCAGAATAAATAAATAAATTTTTTAAAAAATCTTTAAAAAAAACTCACATATTTCTTTTTATACTCTCACTAAGCTAACCAAAAAGAAGTCTAAAATCAACTGAGTAGCTACATCAAATTTATAAGGGTAATGAAAAATGAAATTTCAACAAACCCTAAAGTTATAAAATTCAGATATTCTATATGTAGTGCAAATCAGTTAATATTAACTAAGGACCTGGTTTATGAAAAATACTTTTTATGCATAATCACATTGAATCTTCAAAACTATTATAATCTCATCTAAAAAGTAAAGGACCTGAAGCTAAAAACATTAAGATCAAATAAAAAAAAAACTATACTCCTTAATAATACAAATAAATCTATATGTCCAACACTACATGAAGAAATTCAAAGTAATAATCTGTAAGAAAATGTACCTACAATGTGTACAGGAAATGAATTTTACACAGAAATGTAACAAAGATGATCATTAAAATAGGTCAGGTATACAAAAAGGCAGTTCACAAGACAAGATATATAAAGTCAAATTCTCAAAATATCACCCATTTCAAAATATAAATTGTAAAACAATTTTTTAGCCTAAAATTAGGTGATACTCTAAATTGTTCAAAACCCAGAATTAATAAGGGTGTGGAGAAACAGGCATTCCCATACATAGTTGTGGAAAGAATCCTTTTGGCATTCTGGTTTTCATAAACTTTTAAACTGTAAATTTCATTTGACACAGGATTTTTACTTCCATTGTAAATATTTCCACATACTCTTTAACTGCAAACTAGAATCAAACTATGTCATCAACATAGAAACGACATTGTGGTGTAGCCATATAACAAAGAATGAGGCAGATCTAGAACTACAGACCACATTATGTAATTTTTTTTGAAAAAAGGAAAAAGTAGGTGGACTTGTACTTCCAGGCAAGACGGTGTAATATGCACGAGTTTCCCACTGAAACTTAAAAAAAAAAAAAAAAAAAAAAAAAAAAAATTACACAAGACATGTGTAACAATGGTTTTCAAGAACCAGACAATGATGGACAATGATCCCTGAAATTCAGAAAACAAGTAAGGTCAGTCCATGATTGCCCCAGCTTACTATCTTGAAAGACCAGGCCATGGCACAGCCCAGGTGGAGAAAATGGCCAAACTTCAAAACTCCCTAAGAGGACATGAATCCATGGAGACCAAAGCAAGTAGGGTTTCTGCAGCAAAGTACCAAAGAGAGTTGCACAGAGGCAGCTCTGGGAATCTGTGGAAAATCCCCCCGAATATTCAATGCATGCACACAACTGTGTTGTGCGTAATATAGAAAATATTTTTCTTATTGTTTAAGTAGTATTTAAAAGATAATTGGCTGTTTCAACAAATAATATATGACTTGTAACATATACAAAAGTAAAATATATGATACCAATAGTACAGAGGCCAAGAGAGAAGAAATAAGTCTTGAAGGAAGACTGTAAGTTAGAGATGTATGATACAACTCCTAAAACCAGCCACCAATATAACCAGAGTTATAAGCTAATCAGTTAACAAGAGATATAATGGAATTAAAACAGTATCCATCCAAAAGATAGCAGAAAAAGGGAACAAAGAACACAAAGCACAAACAGAAAAACAGCAAAGTAGTAGTTTTAAAACTAATCTTATTAGTCAAAACAAGAGAGTGTAAGTTGGATGTAAAAATGGAATTCCAACTTTATGCTATCTACAAAAAACACATTTTAAATCTAAGGACACAAATAGGTTGAAAGTAAAAGAATGGAAAAAGATATACCATGTGAACCCTATTCAAAAGAAAGCCAGAATGGCTATATCATAAAAGTAGATTTTAAAGCAAAGAGTATTACCAAGAATAAAATGGTCACTACATAATAAAAAAGGAGTCAATGCACAAAGAAGACATAGTAATCCTAAACATTCATGTACTAATCATAAACTTAAAAAACATAAATAAATAAATAAATAAATAAATAAATAAATAAATAAAAACTGGAACTGCAAGGAGAAACTTAGACATGCACAGGTAAAAGAGGAAATTTCAATATCCTTCTCTCAATGTGATAGCACAATACACAGAAAATCAAAGACAGAGATCACTTCAACAACATTATCAATAAACAAATGACATTTATAAAACACTACCCAAGAGCAGAATACACATCTCTATCAAGTGCCCATAAAACTTAAGATATATGATATTTGGATCATAAAACAAGTCTCAACAAATTTACAAAGATTCAAGTCTTACAATATGTTCTTTAGCCACAATGGAATTGAATTAAAATAATAGACACATTGGGGCATCTGTAGGTTAAGCACCCAACTTCGGCCCAGGTCATTATCTCACAGTTCATGGATTCAAGCCCCGTATCAGGTTCTGTGCTGACAACTTGGAGCTTGGAGCCTGTTTCAGAGTGTGTCTCCCTCTCTGCCCCTCTCCCACGTGCGTGTGCACGTGTGCACGAGTGCGCGAGGGCTCTAGCTCTCTCAAAAACAAACGAAAAAAAAAATTAAACGAGAAAAGTAACAAAGATCTATGGAACACTCATAATATTTGGCAATTAAATAAATAACATACTTCTCATAACACATGGGGCAGAAAAATGTATTACAATGCATTTTGAACTGAATAAAAAGTATGCATGTCAAAATTAGAGAGATGCAGGGGTGCTTAGGTAACTCAGCTTGGGTAGCTCAGTCAGTTAAGTATGCATCTCTTGATTTCAGCTCAGGTCATGATTTCACAGTTCCCAAGTTCCAGCTCCGCATCCGGCTCCGCACTGACAGTGCAGAGCCTGCCTGGAGTTCTCTCTCTTTCTCTCGAAATGAATAAACTTAAAAAAAAAAAAATCTGAGAGAGGCCACGAAAGCCGTACTTAGGAGGGCAATATATAGGGGCACCTCGATGGCTTAGTCAGTGAAGCGTCCGACTTTGGCTCAGGTCATGATCTTTCAGTTCACAAGTTCAAGCCCAGCTGTGCTAACAGCTCAAAACCTGGAGCCTGCTTCAGATTCTGTGTCTCCCTCTCTCTGCCCCTCCCCTGCTCACGCTCTGTCTCTCCAAAATTTTAATTAAATAAAAAAAGGAAAATATATAGCACTAAACCTCTATGTTAGAAAAGTATCACGTCAACAATACCAGCTTCAACATAACTAAGTTGAAAAAGAACTAAATGCAAAGCAGAAGAAAATTAAAACAGTAGTTATCAATAAAATAGGAAATAGAAAACTCAATGAAACCAAAAGCTGATTTTCGGAGACTAATAAAATCAATAATCTCTAGCTAGACTGACAATGAAAAAAAGAGAAAAGACACAAATGATCAATATCAGGAATGAAAAAAGTGACAGCACTACAGATTCTACAGACATCAACAGTATAAAAAGGTAATTATCATAAACAACTCTATGCAAATACACTCAGTAACTTGGATGAAATGGACTAATTCACACGGAAGGCACAAATCACCAAAGTTCACTTAAGAAGAAATAGATAACCTGAGTAGTCCTGGATCTATTAAATAAACTAAATGTGTCATTTAAAACCTCCACAAAGAAAACAACATCAGGCCCACACAACTTCACTGGTGAACTGCCCAAACATTTAAGAAAGAATAGCATTTAGGTGTTCACCCTAATATCATCACTTCTATTCAGCACTGTACTAAGATACCACAGGAAAAAAAACGGCATCCAGATAGGAAAGGAAAAAGTAAGACGGTCTATGTAGAAAACCTGATAGCGTCTACAAAAAAAACTATTATATCTTAACAAGTGAGTTTGGCAAGAGTGAATAATACAAGAACAATACACAAAATATTTGTATTTTTCTCCACTACTAACTAGAAACTGAGATTTTAAAAATACCATTTATAACAGCACCAAAAAACACTGAAATAGGAATAAATCTGACAAAAATGTACAAAAACTGTACAATGAAAACTAAACACTGCTGGGGCGCCTGGGTGGCTCAGTGGGTTAAGCATCCAGTGCCTGATTTCGGCTCAGATCATGATCTCACGGTTTGTGGGTTCGAGCCCTGCATCGGGCTTCTGTCAGTACAGAGCCTGCTTGGGATTCTCTCTCCCCCCTTCCCTCTGCCCCTCCCTCATTCCTGCACACATGTGCACTCTCACTCTCAAAATAAATTTTAAAAAACCTAAACACTGCTAAAAGAAATTAAAGAAGATCTAAGTAAATGGATAAATTGTGTTCATGAGTGGGAAACTTCAACATTGTCATGATGTCAATTTACCTCAAATTGCTTTTTACATTCAAGTTACTTCCAATAAAATCCCAGCAAGCTTTTCTGTAGAAACTGACTCCTATAAAAACATGAAGGACATAGAAGAGCCAAAACAACTTTAAAAAAAAAATAAAGAAAACCATGATTGCTTGATGTCAAGCCTTAACATAAAGTCACAGTAATTAAGACAGTATGTTTTTGGCATCTACATGGACAAAAATGGGTCAATGGAAAAGGATACAGTACAGAAATAGAACCACTCATACAGATAGCTGATTTTTGACAAAGGTGCAAAGCAATTCAATGAACAAAAGACAGCCTTTTCAACAGTGCTGGAAAAAGTTTAACTCCATACCCCCCAAAAAAGAAATGCACCATATTAAAAAAAGAAAAGAAAGAAAAAAAAAAACTCAAATGCAAAACCCAAAACTATAAAACTTCTATTACAAATCAAAGGAAAAAAATCTTTGTGACCTTGGGTTAGGCAAAGATGGCTTAGACAAGACATGAAAAGCACAAGCCATAAGACAAAAATGGTAAAGGTCATCAGAATTAAAAATTGCTGTTCTTTAAAAGACACTACTGAGAGAATGAAATTACAAATGGCAAAAAAAAAAAAAAAAATCTATGAACCACATATCTGATAAAGGACTTATAACCAGAATGAAGGCTTCTCAAAACTCAATAGTAACCCAATTTAAAAAGTGGGCAGGCAATCTCAAGAGATACTTCAACAAAGATGATATGCAGCTGGCAAAAGAAAACACATGAAAAGATATTTAACATAACAGACATTAATGAAATGCAAATTAAAACCACAAGATTACCACTTCACCCCCTCTAGAATGTCTAGAATCAGAAAGACAAGCATTGGAAAGGATGCAGAAGGACTGGAAATCTCATACCCTATTGGTGGCAATGTAAAATGATACAACCACTTTGGAAAATAGTCTGCAGTTTCTTAAAAAGTTAAGAACATATGTGTATCATATGATCTAACCATTCCCATCAAAGGTATTTCCCCAAGACAAACGAAAAGTTCACACAAAGACTTTTACAGGAATGTTCACAGCTTTATTTACAATAGTCAAAAACTGGAAAAAAACCAAATGTCCATCAAGAGTTGAATGATAAATTGCTGTATATCCATAAAATGTAATACTAGTAAGCAATAAAAAGGAATGGACTATTGACAGACAACACGGGTAAATTTCAAAATAATCACAGTGAAATAAGACCAAATAAAAGGGAAGTACATACGGATTCATTTAAAATTCTATAAAATGCCAACAACCTATAGTGACAGAAAGCAGATCACTGGTTGGAGAAAGAAAGGCAGAGAAGGAAGGGTTACAAAAGGGCAAAATGATATGTTCATTATCTTGATTGTGATAATGGTCTCATAGATGCTGTATACTTAAATTATGTCCAGTTTATTTTGTATCAAATTGAATCTCAATAAAGTTATGTTTTTAAAAGGCAAGATGTGGGCCAGTACATGTGTTATGAATCCATCTGTGTAAGTAAGCAAGGATGCTAATGTTTGATAATATACAAAATGGTAACACCTCAGAGGAAAAAAAAGCACCAAGAAAAATTTAACATAATTACCTACACCTGAGAAACAGGACTGGGATTTGGGGAGACATACCTTCCACTTTGAATTTTTTTAAGGGCACATAGAAATATATATACAATGAGAACTTAACTACTTGTACATATGCATGACTCCAAAGCAAAAATTCTTAACCACTGCCTCAGAAAAGTTCATAAAACAAAACTTCGGTTATTCAAAATTTATATTAAACAAAGGATAAAAAAAATGGTTGGCAATTATTTTTACATCATTTTCCATTTTTTTCTCCTCAAACCACTAATACAGAAACTGGTAGAACCAATAAACCATACCTGGACATCCAATCCTGAGTCTCCTCCTATCTCTGGGCCTACTCATGGTGGCTCCTGTCTGAATTCCTTCTCTCCTCACCCACTGACAGTGAACAACTCAGACTTGGGTTATTCATTCTTTTACAAAATTCCACAGGATACCTAACTATACATTTTACATCTTGCACTCTTCAGCTATTCCCAATTTCAAATCCTGCAACTACCTCAACTTACAAAATAACACTGCCAAATAAAAATGCCTTCCCCAGAAAAAGCTCTTTCCCCCCCAATGTACATAGTAGAAACTCAACAAATAAGCCTAAATATTAAAGCATGATAAGTGGGGAGCCTGGATGGCTTAGTTGGTTAAGCATCCAACTTTTACTCAGGTCATAACCTCAGGCTCAGGTCATGATCTCATAGTTCATAGGTTCAAGTCCCGTGTTAGGCTCTGTGCTGACAGCTCAGAGCCTGGAGCCTGCTTTAGATTGTCTGTCTGTCTGTCTGTCTGTCTCTCTCTCTCTCTCTCTCTGCCCCACACTCCAATGGTGCTCTGTCTCCCTCCCTCTCTCTCTCAAAAATAAATAAAACATTAAAAAAAAATTTAAAGCACGGAAAAGTATCCAGTGTACTACAGGGCAGAGGACAGAAAATAAGCAAGGAAATACAAAATATTCCCTAAAGTATTCTAAAGACTATCACAAAAAATACTGTGAACAGTCACCATCACTATACTAAGTACACAGCCTCTCAAGACTACTCACATTTGAAAGGGGGAAATGTTACTGCATCCAACAAGTATTTGTATATCAGGTTTGGAGTATGTTGTGCCAGGCTTGAAAAATTAAAAAGACAGAAGACAAGGACCATGCCCAAACATGGCAGACAGGTTTGCAAACAAAAATTTTAACATATTATGCTGTTAAAATGTGCAACGATTCAAGGAAATCAAAGGCCTAAGTATTAGAACTAAGGTCTAAAGGAGTAGTTTTCCTGGCCAAAAAGCGAGGGAAAGATTCCAAATGATCTGTACCATAACAGCTATTTTCCTTTAACAGAAAGACAAACCAGCTCTTAACTTCTGACTCTAATTTGAAGCTAATTACTGAAACAAGTTTCGCTTGTTTTAAAGATCAAGATAACTGATTTCTAATGTGGCTCACTACTGACACATTTTAGTCTTCATAATCAAAAGTTAAAAAACACTTAGATTAATAAAATTATATGATTTATGTCAAATCACTTATCTGCCCACTTAAAACCATAACTTCCCCTCAGAAAATTGGGATATCATTTTTATATTCACAAGTCATGTCTGAAAGCATTTTTCATTCCCTGAACACCATTCATACCTAGTTTAGAATGTTCTCACAGACTTTCTAGAAAAACTTAGTTTTGTCTATTTAGATTGTAAATTATATAATCCAACTTTTAAAATTAAATGAAACACTTTACACTTGGGTTTTGTTAACTCTAACTTTCAAAAGCTAACTTAAAAATTTCCATTGATGGTAATAGTAGATTCAGCCATTCTGTTTTCATTAGTTGCAAACAATTTTTTCCTACCTTGACGCCAACTGCAACCTCAGTGACAATTCTGTAAAGAAAAAAAAAATAGTTTCAACCTCTTATTCTTTTAATGATCACTGTTGGTCTCTAAAACTTTAGGGTAGTTAACCATTCATAAATCTTCCACTAACCATGCAAATGGAAAACAGATACACAGATGGTCAGTGACAATTCTTTGTACTATTTTAAACTCAGTTTTCTAAAAATTGCTTTCAAACTTAAGATGAAATCACTAAACTCCTGGTATTTTTTAATAACCTATTAAATACCAAAAAGAACAAAACCCGAAGAAACTATAATGCCATTTCCACAAAGCTAGTATACTTAGATTAATAGTTTAAAACTTCAAACAATTCTTTAGTTATCCTGACAGAATCAGAAAACATGAATTCCAGTGCCAACTTTTGCCGTCAATTTTCATGTTAACCTGGGGAAATAGCAAACTTCTTTAGATCTAGATTTCATGTGGAAAATTATCTCTAGATAACCTCTCGGACAACTTAAGTTTGGTGACTTTGTTCACTTTGATATGGTCTTCCCTTAATATCTTTTAAAAACACCGAACTCCAAACACTTAATTAAAATAAACTCATATCTTACAGGACTCTCCATATACTGCCACTGATTCTAATAGATGTACTTTTTAAATGATTCGTTTTTATACCCCCAAATGGGCCCAATACAGCTCTCTTTTCGCCCTCAAGGGTGCCTCCTTTCCAACAATTAAATCATTAAGAGTCTTTTCAGATGTAGAGCATTAAGTACCAGGGAGACCCCGGTCCCGGTCGTTTCCCAAAGCCCTTGCCCTCACCTCACTCAGCATTCTATCTGCACTAGGGCTCTCAAAGATGCAGCACGGTTCTGGCTTTTTGTTTTTCCCGAAACCGGTCAAAGTGGCTAAAAAAAATGGCCCTGTGTTGACTATCTGCTCTTGTTTCTGCCATGGCTGTTGGCCTTTGCCCATGTGACTGATGCCGACCACAAACACTTGGGTTTTTCAGATGATTTAATTTCTGGGCCCTTTTGCCAAGCCTTGAACGTTTAGGCCCCCACAAAAAGGCATTTTTTTCGGTCTCCCGCCCCCACTACCAGACTCAAGTGAAAACAAAGGAGTATGACATCTGCCTTCCCCCTTCCTCCCGCCGCCGCACGCCCTCCCCGCCCCCCCCCCCTTCCCCAGCGGCTCCCACTTAGCTTTCCCCCGAGCTCCCGCCACCGGCATCTCCCCCAGCCTGGGCCCGCCGGGCGAGGCCGGGCAGGTGGAGGACGGCTGGGGTGCACACAGACGCCTTTCTCCCATCCCCTAACAACCCCCACACAGGCCTCTCTCTTTGGCCACAACATTCGCTCCCACAGGCGCGGCTACCCAGGGTTCGGGTCCCAGGTTACGGATCGAAATGGCTCCTAGAGGGGGCAGGGACGGGCCAGACGTTCTGGGGTTCCCACCCCATCCCCCGCCGCCAAGTCCGTGCCCGCTCCCTCTCCGGGGTCGTCGCCCCCGCCATCGCCCCAATGCCTCTCCAGTCTACGAGCCCGCTTTCTTCTCATTTTCTCGACCAGAGCCCGCCGGGGGAAGCGAAGGGAGGGGTGTGTGCGATGGGGCGGGGGTTGGGTAACGGCAGCCCAGCCCTGGGAGGGGCCGCCGGAGGGTTTCTGGCCGACCCCGAACCGGGCCGAAGGAGGGTCCAAATCCCCTCTCACACACTTCCTTCCCGGCCCCATTACATACCCGTCCATTGCCGAACCGGACAAAGCTTCGCTCACAAGAACCGAGCCACGCAGCCAGCGAGACACACAAGCGGCTAGAAAATGGCGGCCAGGGCCCGACGGAAATTGCCGAAGGTGTCGGAGCGCACGGGGCAGCGCGCGGCAGCGGCGGCGGCGGAAAGAGCCGAGCGCGCCGGCGCCCGGCTGCGGGAGGCGAGCGGCGGGGCGCGGGGACGAGGGGGAGTGGGCGCCGTCGCCGCCGCCTCTTCCTCCTCGCGGTCGCGCGCCTGGGGCCCTCCGCCCTCCGCCCTGTGGGCCCAGGCCTGCTGCGGTGGAGCAGGGCGGCCTAGCTTCTTTTTGCACGCGCCTCTGAGAAGTCCCTGATGTCTTTCTTGGGCAGCGTGGATGGAACACCTCTCAACCCTTCACACCCATTGCCCTGGATCTCACGGGGGTGGTCCCAGAACTGCACGACTGCCACCAAGCAGCCTCCACTTTTAAGTCCAAACCAGGTCCCAACTTGGCCACCCTCGACCTACTTGGGCAAAGGAAAAACCATTTTATAGCTGTCCTCCTACGCCATCTTTTATTTGCAGACCCTCTCCATCCTCTCAAACAAACACACACACACACACGCACACAAAACCTTTACCCCACTAAATGAAACCATTGCTTTGTACAAATCAGACTGAACCTAGATTTTTGCTTCCAGACCCTTTTAGTTCCCTGCCAACTGGGAGAGAATGTAATTCTCACCTCAGCTAATGATAATGAGCACTTACAGGAAACACAGTACCTTGGATGGAAAAGAACACAGGTGGAGCCTTGTAATAAAGAGTAGGTATGAAAAATGCAGCGATAGTTAGGATCTACCATTTGGGAGCTCGAAAGGGAAAGTGGGGATGAGAGTGGTGCCTCAGTCTTCATTGGTTAGGGATGGAAGGAACATTGAAATGGGCCACACAAATTGACTCCCTTTTCTGTGTATCTCACAGTCTTCATTTTAATTCTAATAGTATATTGGACCTTTCCTTTAACATGTTTTTCAGGGGCTCGACAAAATTTGAACAAGCATCCATTTTGGGGAAATGTGCTTAGTGGGATGACTCTGGCCAGCAACTTACCGTCTTCTCCATCCATCACCCCGAACTACAACACACACACACACACACACACAGACACACACACACACACACAGGACAAGTATTCTCTGTATTTCTCCAGTTACTCTCAGTGCCCACTCTGGGTCTATACCTCCTACATGCAACCCTGTTACTCCTTTATTGATTGGTATTTCACTGCACTAACCGGTACGTTCTATACAATTCATAAAATAATACTATTTTTAAGGTGGACAGACCTTAAAGAGCATCTTGTCCAAATATTTTGCTATAGAACTCTTAAAAGTATACAAATGTTATTTACCTCAGCGATTGGCAATCCTTAAAAAAAATCTATTTCGGGGGCGCCTGGGTGGCTCAGTCGGTGAAGTTGGGGTCATGATCTCACGGTTTGTGGGTTTGAGCCCCGCATTGGGGTCTGTGCTGACAGCCCAGAGCCTGGACCCTGCTTTGAATTGTGTGTCTCCCTCTCTCTCTGCTCTTCCCCCGCTCATGTTCTGTCTCTCTCTCTCTCTCTCTCTCTCTCTCTCTCTCCTTCAAAAATAAATAAATATTTAAAAAAAAATCTATTTCCAACAATGTCTTTGCCTTCACCATTGACTTACAATATATAAAGGACCCATTATCAGTCCTATCACTTTTCATATATTTGTGGTGTTGTACATGTATTTTCCCTCAACAATTAAATATGTAAGCTCCCAAAGGACAGGAACTCTAGCATAATTTTCTGTATTCTCCATATTGACTCAATCAATATTGATGCATGGTCAAAGACAAACTGTCTCCATGAGGGGAAGCTTGTCTTTAAATGGCAAAAGATATTATAATATTCACAAAACCACGTTTTTCTCTATTTTTTCTCCTAATAAAGTACAAGAGTATGAACAAATAATACTCAATATGATTGTTTATTTAAACCCTCCACTTTCTAGAAAAGATTTAAAGTTCTTTACAAGTCAAGACATATAAAATACTAGACAAAATATCAAAGTCAAAGAAGAAGGAGTAAGACAAATGGACAAAAATATAACATGGAGTCAAAAAGAGGCTAATGTAACAATGTATATCACAAAAACATGTTGATTAAAAACTAGTTTCAGATTTGAGCTCTTTCATTTAGCAGCTGTGTGACATTAGGTATGTTCACTAACTCCTCCAGGAAAAAGTTTCTGTTACTGAAAATATGGGATTTATTACTGAAAATGAAAAAGGGATTTAAAATAGGGACTTCATCCTAGATGGTTGTGAGGTCTAAATGCCTTAATGTATGTAAAGTATCTCTCCAGTTCAGTGATGGGTTATGGTAAATATTCAATAAAGACTGCTATCATCATAGATCTTTTACTTATTATCTGTTATTCACTCGACAAGAAACCGGTAACAAATTTAGCTCTTGGATTGTTAACAATCAACAGTATTCATATAAATAAATCGATATAGAGATTTTCACAAAGGTTAAAGATGTCATTGAAGTAATTAGATTGGCTGGTATCTAGTGGAATAAATCTGGGAAAATGTCATAGATAAGTTTTGAAACCTCATCCAAATCTAAATTTACATGATTTTTATGAGTTAACCATGAGACAGATTATTAATCTCAACATTAGCACATGGCCAAACTTTGTAATATATGACAAGATTATATTAGTGTTTATGGATTCCTAAAAAAAAAAAAAGGTAATAAAAAGTGAGTGCCTGTACAGTATTATTTTCATACCCATATCTTTTTTCAGTGTAACAATTTGTTCTTTCCCTTCTGAGTGGTAAATGTTTTGACCTTTTACAGAGATTTACACTTATGTGAACAATGATTAAATCTAAATTTCAGTGTATGCTAAGACAAAACGAGGTCTAATATGGATGCAATAAAAGTAGGAAATAGGATCTTGTTCATAATGTTCTGATTTTATTCCTGTCTCCTCTCATCTGCATATAGTACCAAAGACTTCCTTTAACGTTTTCATAAAGCTGTTTCTTCTTATGAGAAGAGAGAATAATAATGTGATCAGTTAGATCATTTATTTTTTTGATATTTATCTTTGAATAGGTGATATAAATTCAAAATAGATAAAGTAAATTCCAAAGGTATAAAAGCATATACAAAATGCCCAGAAAGGGTAAATACCTACAGACAAAATGGGTAATAATTGTAAATTAACATAGGTTTCTTTTTAGGCTGATGGAAATGTTCTGAAACTAGATTGTAGTGATAGTTGTACATATACCAAATATACTAAAATTTATTGAATTATATACTCAATATTGGTGAATTTCATATCATATAAATTATATATCAATAAAGCTGTTACAAAAAGAAAAAGCACCTATTTCTTCTCCCCAGCTGCTGTGTTACAGAAGCAACCCATCTTACCAGTTTATTGCATAATGTTCTAATGCATAAATTGATTAGATACATAGTATCTGTTTTTATTTCAAAGCAATAACTACAGTACACATTTCTGCAACTTATGTTTCAACTTTAAAAATATGTCATAGAAATCTTTCGTTACTGGTACATTTAGAACTGTCTCTTTCTTTGTATATGGCTGCATAATATTCCACCAAATGAGTAAATCATGATGTATTTCACTGGATCTCATTGATGAACATTTAGGTTGCCTCCAATTTTAGTATTTACAAATAATTCTGCAATCAATATTTGTGTTTCTAAGTCATTTTATACTACAAACTAAATTCCTGGGTAGAATGCATTTTTAAATTTTAAAAAATACTATCAAATTGTCTTTCAGGTTAGTGAGCCCTTGTGGGGAAATATTAGCAATTCCTATTGTAAGAAAGAGGGCTGATTTCCTTAATATATAAGGAGTTACTACAAATAAAAAAGTCAACAGCCAAATAGAAAAAATAAGTAAAGCATACAAATAGAATCTGAACAAATATTACAGAAAAATAAAAACAAAAATAAATGCTCAGCCCCACTTACAATAAGAGAAATTAGAGATAAAACTGTACTCACGTACTCTTTTCACCTGTCAATGCCCATCTATCTCCTTCCCTAGGAAACATAGCACAAAGCTTCCTGACTACTGAGAAAAAGGATTCCTTTCAAAACTATCAATCTGTGTGAAAATAGATTAAACATGCTTCTAAATACACTAAATTTATATGTCAAAAAGTTTGTTCCCTATGCATTTCTTCTTTGATATCTTCTGGAAGATGTATTTCCCAATGAGGGAATATATCAGTAAAGAAAACATGGTATCCTGGAAGCCAGACATCCAACGTGTAAGAGAGGAGAAATAAATTAGATATTGATCAAAGAACACTCAGGCCAACAGCTACACAGCTATATAGCAGTTCTTGGGTTCCAATATGATAGGAGACCAGAGGGCCCCAGGAAAGATGTCTCTAAGACAAAACAAAGAACTTATATAGACCAAAAATGTCTGACTATATTGAGCAGTTTTGTAATGCTGTTGGCAAGCATAGGGTAAGAAATTAACTCAGATAAATAAAAAGTTGTAAGGAAATAAGTCACAGTGCACTCTATGGATCAGTTGTAAAAAATAGCTATGTCTTCACACAATGCGAGCACTGAATATTAAGAAAATTAATATTATGAAACACTATCATGAGAGGATAGAAGAGAAGTATGGATGTGTGCGTGTGTGTATGTGTGTGTGTGTGGTGGGAATATGAATTCTCATACTCCAAAGTAGAAAGTCAACAGATAATGTCTAGAATTGATAGGTGAGAAAATAGCAAGTGAGTATATTATTCAGAAGCATAGAGGTAAATACCAGAAAAATCAGGGAAAAGAGTTCAAAGTGGTTGTTTCTGGGGCATGGTACTTGGGGATAAGGAAAGGGTGAGACAGAAGAGTATAGTTTTGGTTTTGTTTATTTTGTGATAAACCTTCCAGAACTATTTACTTGTTAAGCTTTGTGCATGTGTTACTTTGATAAAAATACATTTTACATTAAAAAACGAAAGGATTAGATGGCAGTGAGCAAAGGACTGTCTTTGCACAAACATTGCCTCTTTTGTATTCAGCAAAAGTGACTGCTTATCTACATGCTCACTGAAAAAAGCTCAGCATAGCTGGCTGTCCTTCCTATACTGTGCATATAATAGAGATTATTCTTGGAAGAGAACACAATAGTTTGAGTGGATCAGCAGTTTTTAGAATGATCATGCATAAAGAACTAAAGTAGGGAAGAGAATGAGAAAAGTAAAGAAAAATACACAGAAAAGTAAAAGGTGAAAAAACATGCTATATACAAAGGAAACAACGTCATTTTGCTTTAAAATATTGTAAACTCTGAAATGTTATAAATATAAAATCTGCATTATGATTCACGTAGCTTTATGTAAATAGCCACATAAATGATAACTGACAAGTGATTTGCAAATAAAAATGCAGGTTTTCAGCTCATTCCTGGAATGAGTAGCTCTTCCTGACTAAATTCTTCTTTGATAACTTCACAAAGAAAGAAACCAAATAACAGATGGAAACCATCGGCCTTTTCAAAATCTTTTAATATTTCTAAAGTTTTCTAAGTAGTTTGGATACATTTGCTCCTTAACACTGGAAATGAAACACCGAGAAATGAGAGCTGAAAATAGTTCAGATTTGGTTAAATCTCTTAATTATTTTACAATAGATGTCTCTCTTGGAGCATTGTCACCTCCGTCCATGATCCCCGGACCCCCTACACCCACTTTCTATTAGAGAAACAAAGTGGCTTTTTAAGAAAAGAAAGAAGAATATGATTTTGTCCTTATTTAATATTCACAATGAAGTATGTTTATCAAATTTGCAAATGACAGATAACCTGTGTCAGGAAGATAGAACCCACATTCAAGATGATATTGAAAGGAATATAAGGTCTCATATTTAGGTTAAAAGAAACAGCTAAAGGGGTGCCTGGGTGGCTCAGTTAGTTAAGTGCCCGACTCTCGGTTTCGGCTCAGGTCCTGATCTCACGGTTCATGAGTTCAAGCCCCACATGCGGCTCTGCACTTACAGCGCAGAGCCTGCTTGGGATTCTCTCTCTCCCTCTCTCTCTGCCCCTTCCCTGCTTGCATTCTCTCTCTGTCTCTCTCAAAATAAATAAATAAACCTTAAAAAAAATAAACAGCTGCAAAACACTCTACATATTAGGGGATATATGGTTTGATGACAGAACCTCTAAAGAAATCATAAAGCATCGAGCAAAAACAATTACGATCTTAGGATTTGTTAATGGAATGAAAGTATTCTACTCAAATTTTGCCCATAGATTATGTTTACTTAGAATAAGTGCTAAGAAAACAGTAATCATTAGACCGGTATATTTCTGGAGGGCGTTATTGTTGGCAGCTCAATGTTCGTTCTATTCTCTACTGTGGAGTAGTTGAGCCTTTATTTCCAGCTTCATGGAGAAGCCAATCAAGGTAATCATTGGCCTTCCATAGTGATAGTTTCGGGTAATTCTTAGTTAAGGCCAATCAGAATATGGCATTCCTTTGAGCCCAGGGATTGGTTCAGGAGTGGGTCTATCAGCATGAAATTTGCTATCATTTGATGAGGGTAATAATCATCATCTCCCTCTTGATGGACACAAATGCGGAGGTATGCAGCTCTGATCATTGCAAACAACCACACTATAATCACAAAATGAACTTACCTAAATGTAAAACATACAGAAAGACAGAAAGAAACTTTTACCTCCCAACAATCTATTTTGAGTAGGAGATAGGAAGACTCTTTTTAAATGTAGGTAAGGTCGTGTCACTCTTGTGCTCAGACCCCTGAAATGGAACCTGATTTCATTCTGAGTAAAAGGCAGGATCCTTATAAAAACTTATAATCCTAGATGATCTGGTCCCCTGTCCTCTGTCTTCAATCCTGATGACTTTCCCCTTCGCTCGTTCTTTGCCATGTGCTAGCCTTTTTTGCTGTTCCTGGAACATGCCAAGCACTGTCTTTCCTTAGGGCCTTCATTTAAACTGTTTCTCTGCTCTTCCTGCAAATACTTTTGCCTACTTCCCATGCCTCCCCCAATTCTCTCTTCTTTAAGCCTATATTCAAATCTCAGGGAGATGCACCCTGATCACACTACTAAATACAGCCACCTGCCACCCTGCTCCAATCATCTCAGTCCCCTTTTCCTTGCTCTACTCTTTTTATTAAAGGCACTTACCACATTCTAATGTACCATGTAGTTTATTTTTTTATATGTATTGCTTACCATCTGTCCCCCTCTCATTGGAATATAAGCTCTAGAATGGCAGTTTGTTTTGGCCTTGATGTATTTCAAGCACCTAATACAAATGTCTGGCACAGAGTAGATGCTTCTCAAGCATTTGCTGAAGAATGAATGAGGAAGGGATCTGCTGGATCACCTAGTTTCTGAAGACTGACTCTAGTAGACTTGCCAGTGATGTGAGCCAGGGTGATTCCTTTATTGCTTTATACATTTAGAGTAGGAACGTCTTTTTTAGACAATCAAAAGCAAACTAGCTATTAAAATAGCAAAGGATGGGGGATCCATATCAGAGAAAGAATGTTTGAAGGAGTTGGAGATGTTGACCCTGGGGAAAACCAGTGAAGAACATGTTAGTCGTCCTCAAATAAGTGAAGGGCTGTCATGTAAAAAGAGGACTTAAGCATATTATTTATTGTTCCACAAAGTAGAAGGGATTAAAGTTATAGAGAGGCAAATTTCAGCTCAGTGCAAGAATGAACCTTCTAACAATAAAACTGCCTCACAGTGGAATGAGCGGCCTCATGCTTTAGTCAGCTCTCTGTTATATGCTCAAGCAGAGGCTGAATGTATCCATCAGAGAGAGGATGTAAGAGATCACTGCACAGGGCAGTGGATTGAACTAGGTGATTTTTTTGAGTCCCTTTCTACTATTGAATTTGGTATGAAGTGTTTTGATGGGGGCACTTATAGAATATTTGCTTAGCCCCAAAATACATGTTCTTTCTCTGTGAACGAACTCTCTCTCTCAATTCCTTGACTCTCTTCACATGATGGGCTTTCAGCAGCCATATTTGTAATGCGAGAGCCCAGTTCCTATGGTTATAGCTAATTAGGCCAAGAATGGGCAGCCTAGCAAAGTATGTCAATCAAATTCTTCCACCTAGAAACTTAGATACAGGAGGAAAAACTCTCAGTGTTCTTAAGTGATTAGAAAGGCAACACCCTAACTCAGAAGTACTGGACAACTATATTCTATCGTGTGAGTTAGGAGTGGAGATAACTGGTCTGCATGAAGGAATAAAAGATTGAAGCTGATACAAAGAGAGAGCAACACTAACAAAGGCTATATTGCCTGTCTATCAGGCTTTCCAGTTTCTAGGTCCAGTTCTTCCTAAGGTGTAATGATGTTCTCACCCATGAGTCTAACTAACTCTTTTCACTTTCTTTCTCTTTCTTTTCTGTAAGCCATTCAAGTTGTTTCTATTACTTGCAACCAAAGGGTTATAATCAGTAAACACTTTATTTTGTTTTTAACTACTGTATCTCTGTACAGGATCCCCATTTATAAACTAAATCTTCTATCATTTATATAAAATGGGTAAAAATAAGATTCTCTCTTATTACATATTACGTATATACATATACATATTACTTATTAATTGAAACTGCATACACTCAATTAATTGAAAAAAACAAGTTGTATGACATTTCTTTTAATGTATCAGTTGCCTAACTATCATTTCTATCATGTTAATACTTGACATAAAGCTTTAAAAACTGTGATAACAGTTCTATTATATTGAGTATTTTGGGACTTAACAAATGCACTGTATATTTCTATTTGGGTACCTTAACGTTATTATTGCTATTATTATGCCCTACTCACTTGGTAGTATTTTCTGTTCTTGTCCTTTACTTAGCTTTTTTATTCTTTCAGGTTTGGCTGTTGGTGGTACTGTGAACATGATAAAACAGGTGTTATCTAAACATTTTAAAAAACTGGGAGTGACACATAAGTGCAAGAGTAGGGAGGAAGGGCTTTTTCATTGATGCCATTTACCAATAACTGGGAGCAGTGACTACTAAGGTTACTCCCCCACCTCAAGTGTTGGGGTCCAGGAAGGGATACATAAAGAAACAACTAGAACCTTTTGGCTAGGTCTCCACCAAGAGAACTGATCTCACAGAAGTCAGATTTGGCCCCTAAGTAAATGGTTTCACCTCTACCAGTCTCCCCTCCCTCAGTGCATGGGAACAGAGTCTCTTTGGGAGAAAAACTCTGATTTGTTATGTTTGTTGATTTTCATGACATAAATACTTCCACAAGGTCGATTTCAAGCTACAAATGTGACTAAACATGGAAAAAGTGAGCATAGTTGGCTCTTGAGGGCATGTTTAAGCTGGCTCTAGCACACCACTGAGATAGGCTGCCTTGTATCTAGAACCCACTGCCAAAGACAGTCAGCCTCAGGCAGTGCCTTCTGTCTTGAATGCTCTTCTTCACATTTTTTAACTTAATGTTTATTTACTTTTGAGACAAAGAGTGTAAGTTGGGGAGGGGCAGAGAGAGAGAGACAGAGAGAGACAGAGACAGACAGACAGACTCTAAAGCAGGCTCCAGGCTCTGAGCTGTCAGCACAGAGCCCAACGCAGGGCTTAAACTCACAAACCGTGAGATCATGACCTGAGCCACCCAAGCACCCCTCTTCTTTACATCTTTACAGGGTTTTCTCCTTTATTTCATTCAAGTCTTGCTCAGAAGACTTCATTCAAGTCTTGCTCAGGTAGGCCTCTTGGAGAGTTCTATTTAAAATACCAACTCTAAATAAATAAATAAATAAATAAATAAATAGGCGGCTGTATCCCATCACTCCATTTCCTTCCTCATTTTCTCTTCTTAGGAATTAACAGCCTAACATATTGTGTATCTATATGTTTAGTTGATTATTATTTGTCTCATCTCCCAAAATGCAACTGACAAGAGAGCAGTGAATTTGCATTTTTTGTTCTTTGCTGCCCTCCCAACACCTAGAACAATGCCTGACACAAAGTACATAGTCAACAAATAATTATGGAATGAATTAATGGATAGACTTTGTTAAATCAAGTGGCAATCGTCTCTACATCCTAAGTGCTTAGCACAGTCCCTGGACAAGAATTGGCATTCAATAAAAATGTTTGAATATATGAATAAGTAATTACATAGATATATAAGACAAATGAACAAGAGTGGGAAGTTAGAAGAAAGTTCATTTAGGAACACTATATTTCTAGTGATATGCCTGCATACCAGATGGCAAATCTGTTCTTCCTTATCCTGTTTCATAGCATGGAAGACTGACATACAGAAAAACAAGTTGACTTTACCTACATACACAAGATGTGCTGTGTTTCTGTAAGGCTAGTAGGTCAACTCAGAAATGAAAGTTTGGATTTGAACCAGTCTGATGTAATGGAAAGAGCGATGGACTGATAATTTAGGAGAGTTTGCTCCTCCTCTAGCTGCCTAAACTGAGTAGGATGAATCATTTAACTTTTTTTCTTACATTAGGTAAAATATCCCATTCAAACAAAGTAATTTTCTATTCCAAAGGTTTTCATTCATGTTGTTAGTGAGCTAAAGTTACTTAACTAATCCTAGTTTAAACATATATATAATATAGCTTACTATATGAAATATAAGATATTCATTCATTCATTGAACAAATATGTATTATTCAATAAACATTTATTTATTCATAAACATTTATTTGACCACCCTATTTAATAGCGTAAACTGTCCCCTTCACACACCTGATCCTTTTTACTCTACATTCATTTTCTCGTAACATCTTCCAAGCTAGGAAATATTTTCCTCATTTATTATGTTGATTTTTTATTTTTTTTCTTCCCCCACAACTTCCTCCCGCTGGCAACTCACAAAGGAAAAAACTTACTTTGTTCACCAATGTATCCTAAGCACTTAGAAGAGTACCTGGCACTCAATAAATATTTATTAAATGAATGAAATTTATACTCTCTATGTTTCAGACATGATTTTGGGGACTAGAGATACAGTAGAGAACAAAACAAAGACTCTGCTCTCAAGGAACTTACATTCCAGGGGTAGAGACAGAAAAAAAATTATATATATATGTGTATTTCAGAAAATAATAACTGCTATGTAGCAAGGCAGGGTAGAACGAGGGTAATAGATGAGAATTGAGTGATATGTTTCAATAGGGAGATTAGGAAAGGCCATTCTGATAAGATGACATTTAAGCAGAGACTTAAAAGAAGATAAAGATAGCAGAATGAGCCTGTAGGCTTGGTAATCCAGACCCATACAGATGCAGAAATACATTCACTGTGGCTGTTCAAAATTTTTGAAAATTAAGTTATCTAATGTGTGTTTATTAAAAAACTACCATGTTTCAATCTCTGTGCAAGCTACTGAAAACAAACAAGCAAACAAAAAAATCCAACTGTCCTCAGCCTCAAGTAATTAGACTTCTGGTAGAGAGAAGATATGAGGAAATCAGTCATTAAAATTCGGTGCAAAAAACCCCAAAAATTCAGTGCAGTACCAGCACAACTAGGTAAAGCACAAAGGAGGTCTCCACCACAATTTTTCCTTTTTAATGTAAGCTGGAGAGGGTTGAAGATACACGATCAGGATTTCTGGGTGGTTGAAGCTTTAACTGTTAGGTTGCCAATAGATGAGGCTGGAAAGGCATCACTGATATAGAAACAGCATTTGCAAATCAGGGAGTCAGAAGAGAGAATAAAGTGCTCAGAACCGGTACACAGAGAGATGATAATAGTGTTGAAGATTTGGGTGTAAGAAATGGAGAGTGAAGAGGAAACCTGATCCTCAAATGTCTGTGTAAGACATGCTGATGAGTTTGAACCTTAAGGGAAATGCAGCAGGGAGTTGTTGGAAGGTTTTAAGCAGAGGAGGACATGAGGTCTTTTTAAGATACTTGGGTAGAGATTTAGGGTACACATTGAAATTTTAACTTTTTGAAGTCATAAGACTTTCTTAAAATTGTTATCTATTTGCCACATTTGATATCTCAAAAGGGAAAAAAGCAAATACAAAGAATTTATAGTTTCTCTTTAACATTGAAATACATAAAGGATACTTAAGCTTCAAGATATTTATGTTAAAATTAATCTTTCAGGACACTTAGTATAGCCTGGAAACTATCTTTGATATGAAGCTTCTTTAATAGGCCAATAAGATATTTTCCCACCTATAGTATTCCTGATAATATGATAATATTGTCTTGATTTTACCTTGGTTAATGGGCTAATGGACTTGCTTTTGATATTAGTTAGAAAAAGTTTATTTATATCTCATAAAAAGTTATCTTGTTCTCACATTTTCAAATGCAGAGAGTTTTGTTAAGTTTGGGGAGGAATAAACAAAATCTTGTCCTTTGAAGGGTAGAAGACTTTGCCACCCAAAACATGCCACTTTGGCATAAGGATGATTTTGAGCTGAAGGCAATCGAAAAAAAGCAAATATGATAAAAAGCTCTCCTCCTATTTATCTAAAAGCAAGACAGAAATTTACAAAGATGCCCTTCCTCCCCCTCCCCCAGGAAGAACACATAAAGAACAACTTTAGCCCCTTATCAGCCTGGAGACAGCACCTGAGGAATCTACATAACAAACTTTACTAACCAGCCTTTATCTACCATTAGTTTCCCAGATAGTTGTCTTCCCATGATTTGAGCCCTAGAATCTCGAGGTATTTTCCCTTTGTCTTGCAGCTGCTCTAAAAAAATTATTATTGCATTGTTATAATGCTATATAAACCCAAGGTCTAGCCACCCCTTTGAGTTACTAATCCCTGAGTTTCTCTCAGATACATGTGAAATATACATGTTAGTAAACTTCTGTTTGTTTTTCTCTTGTTAATCTGTCTTTTGTCTGTCTAATTTACTGGGTTCCAGTTGGAGAACTTATGGTAGGCAGGGGAAGTGGTTTTCTTTCTCTTTTTCTTTTCTTTTTCTTCTTCTTTCTTTCTTTCTTTTTTTAATCTTTCCCTGTATCCCATTGGGCACAAGGATGTAGTTAAAAAGAAGATACCAATCTGGTCATTCAGATGTTATATGTGCTATGGAATGCTTTGTGACCAATTAGGGTATATTTTAAGATAGGTTTTAATAGTTTATACAATATATCTTTGGACTTTCTTGTACTCATGTCAAGTATGGCCACATCTTCTGGAACTCCTTCCCAATATCACTAAAAAGACAAAAAAAAAAAAAGAGAACTTAAAAACTACAATAAAACCTTTCAAAATACGCCTCACAATATTCCGATTTTGTGTGATTTAGAACTTCTGAGATTGAGTTAAATTGGAATAGAGTTCATATTTGTCAAAAATAATTCCTTGCTTATGAACAGTACAATTTAATTGTATCAGTGTTAGCAGAATGTTTAAAATAATGTAGATTATCAACTGTTTCTAAGCACCTTCAATACCCTCAAGTACTTTCAGAAGTGGTTAATTTGCATACAGTTGATATGCTAATTATAATTAATCTTTGAATAATTCTTATCTATTCGTTAAATCAGTCCCCCAAGGATTTTTATTAGTCAACATATTGTTAGCTGTAAACTTGAGTTGCTTAAGACTTGATAGCTGAATGAGTACTGCAAAATTGTGACATGTTTTCTGCCCTTTATCTCTGTCAAATGAACTTGGATAATTTCTTTTTCTTTAGTTACTATTCCAACTTGTTTGGTACCTCTTTGTTTAGGATGCAACACCATTATGTCTGCTGAAAATATCCACCTCCAGTGTAATTTTAAAAAAAGTGTTTATTTGAGAGAGAGAGCATGAGTGAGGGAAAAGGCAGAGGGGTGGGGGCGGTGAAGAGAATCCCAAGCAGGACCCATGCTGCCGGCACAGAGCCCGACAAGGGGCTCAATCCCATGAACTGAGATCATGACCTGAGCTGAAATTAAGAGACGGCGTTCAACCAACTGAGCCACCCAGGCAGTGCTACGGTGTAATTTTTGAAGACATAATTATTAACAAAACTAACAAAAGTATGGTTTCCATCTTACGGGGTTCAGGACATGGTATCCCAAAATATGAGAATTTGGCATTTGAATGTCTTAAGCTGGAGGATTTTGAGAAAAGGGCAGAAGAAGGAAGATGACTTGCAACCATCGTCCTTACCCTTCTTCCCTGAAACAACTCGTGAAACTCCCATGTAAAAGATATTCTTCCTGTACAAGGAAGAAGGGTGACATTCTTATAACCAGAGATGGGGAATTTGAGGTCAAGAAATCTGTACAAACCTTGTTAAACTTATGCTTACCTTGTAGTCACTTCTTCACCACTTGCTACCCGAACCCAAACCCCTATATCTTACCAATTCTTCACGAATTCATTGTTTCATTCTTCAAAAAGGAACACCTTCCTACTCTGGTCTTTTCTTTAGGTCTTCATTCTCCTGTGAAGGCCCCCGTGTACACGTAAAATGTCAACAAAATGTGTATGCTTTTCTTCTGTTAATCTGTCTTTATCAGTTTAATTGTCAGACTCAGCCAGGGATCCTAACAAAGGTTGAGGAAAACTTTTCTATTCACATCTCATCAGCTCCCAGTATAATCTAAAATTAAAAAATTAAAAACAAAACACAAACTAAACCTTGCCCAACACATTTTCCTATACTTGGAAGCATTTCATTGAAAAAAAAAATGTGGTGCCCCAGCTTTGCTGTCATCTTAAACAAAAATTTAATATGATTGGTTAATCCAGCATTAGCTCCAAAAGTGACCAACCTGACAAATTTTTTTCCAGATAAGGTTCTGGACCAGAGGAGAACTGAGAGCCAGCATTCACCTTTCAGAACAGATGCCTATCAGTTTTGGCACAGGGTTGTTACAAGGGTATGATAGTTCTGGAATGCACACATGTTTCTGGTTATACAGTCTCTCTTGGAAAATTTACATGTGCTATCACAGTACTCTAATGTTTGAAAATGTCGTGCCCTTGTTATTTGAAAATGACAGTGCTGAGCTGTGCTTTGTGTTGTTTATTTGAAGGCAGTGAAAGGTCAGAGATCCAGTCACTCTTTTCCTTCTGTTCTTCTTGTAAAAGGTAGCATTCATCCTTAAGGAGGATGACTCAGAATAGAGTTATCTATTGAATGCTTTGTATGTATAAGGCATATGATAGGCAGTCAGGAGATACAGAGGGATCAGTCTGAATCCTGCCCTTTAGAAGCTATCATGGGGCTTTCCTGCCTCTGAAGGTGAACTTGTCAGGGATCGCTAATGTCCAGTCCTAGAAACTGAAATTCTCATGATCTACTCTGCTTCCAGATCCTATGTCTGTATTTCCTGCATTTGTACATCTTGCATTAACCTGTATGTGAAATTCAGTCCCTTGTGTAGTTGACATGATAAATTAGTTTCCACTAAGTCTTTGTGAGAATGTCCCTGAATATTTAGCGATGACCGTGAGGAGTTGTTATATTGTATTGGGGTTAGACATCAGTAGCTCCTCTCTCTTCCTTCCTTCTTTCTTCTTGTTTTTGTACTCTTTCCTTCTCTGTTGAAGCAAACCAAAATTTCCTCCCTTTCTCATGCATATCATTTTAGTGAGCATCATTTATTGCCTCAATATACATTTGGGGGTCTCACTCACAACTCCAAGAAATAATTCTTCCAAATAATACTATACTTTGTTCTTCCCAAGAGAACCCTTGGGGGACTGATTTTACCTCTCCCCCTTATAGGAGATGAGAGAGAAGTTTTAAAAGGTGGATTTTGATTCTCTAAAGAAAGCTTTGAATTGCTACTCAGAAAAACTCTGAAACCCTACCCTCTCAACTCAGTGCAACAAAAACTGAATTAGAACTTCAAACTATCATCTTCTCTTTCCTACACCTGAGCAGTTGGACACCACTAGGCAAAAAATCTCCCAGCCTTACAGATGCTGCCGCCATAAACTCATAATTTCAAACTACAGCCGGATCCTTGGCTTCTCCTACTAATCCCTTGAGCTTCCTTTCCCTCAACTACTACTCCAAATCTGTACAAATCTCATCCAATTCTCCACTCACTTTCAGCCCACTTTCATTGACAAAACTTAGGCCATTATGCAGAAATTCTCCGAATTTTCAGATCTCTCACCTACAAAATAATTTATATAAACCATTCACATGTATTCCTTTCCTCTAGTTTTGAGCATGAAGGGTGTCTCTTCCAGTTCCTTGATGCTATACCATCTGGGCCCTTGATCCATCAATTACTCCCTCACCTCTATCATTAAACTTTGTTTAGGGGTAGGCATTTTTTTTTTTACTTTCATTCTTTTTTTTAATTAATTTTTAAAAAATTTGCATCCAAGTTAGTTAGCATATGGTGCAACAATGATTTCAGGAGTAGATTCCTTAATGCCCCTTACCCATTTAGCCCATCCCCCTTCCCACAATCCCTCCAGTAACCCTCTGTTTGTTCTCCATATTTATGAGTCTCTTCTGTTTTGTCCTCCTCCCTGTTTTTATATTATTTTTCTTTCCCTTCCCTTATGTTCATCTGTTTTGTCTCTTAAACTCTTCATATGAAGTCATATGATATTTGTCTTTGACTGACTAATTTCACTTAGCATAATACCTTCCAGTTCCATCCACATAGGTACAAATGGCAAGATTTCATTCTTTTTGATTGCTGAGTAATACTCCATTGTGTGTGTATATATATATATACCACATCTTCTTTATCCATTCATCCATCGATGGACATTTGGGCTCTTTCCATGCTTTAGCTATTTTTGATAATGCTGTTATAAACATTGGGGTGCATGTGTCCCTTCAAGACAGCACACCTGTATCCCTTGGATAAATACCTAGTAGTGCAATTGCTGGGTTGTAGGGTAGTTCTGTTTTTAGTTTTTTGAGGAACCTCTATACTGTGTTCCAGAGTAGCTGCACCAGCTTGCATTCCCAGGCATATAAGTTTTTATTTCTTTGTTTGTTTGTGTGCTTGCTTTTTATTTTATGGTAACACTGTGCCCACCAGAATATGTTTACCTCACAATGGTTAAAATACAAAATGTGAACTTCATAATTCCAACATTTTATCCTTACTCTTAGCAAAACTGTTAATCTGTATTGTGAAATATTTCATACATACTGTATGCAGATGTTCATAAACAGTTTAGAGAATGTTAATGAAATTAAGACCTTCTGGGTTAACAAATAATGGCCAAGATCCTGAGTAAATCCCTGGTAGCAACAAGATTCACCAGTCTGCACATCTGGCTCAGCTATACTGGGGACATGATCCTTGAGCTACAGCAGAAATAATAGCCTCAGGAAGTAGGCCATGCTATGTTTTCTTTTTCTAAGATTTCAGCGTTCTATCTCCAGCTTTCAGGAGTACATCAGACTGAACATACTTCTGTACAGTGATATCAGGGTTCTCAACTAATATAGTAGCAGTACCTGGAGAGGAGAACAGAAACTTCCCTAACAAAGAGTCAAGACAGGTCAACCACGGTTAATAATCTGGGCTAGGCTCATGAGCATCCTTGGCCATTAAAGAGTAACTGGAACCTGACTTGCCCTCCTACCATTAAAAACAACAACAACAACAACAAACAGAAAACTTGAAAAAATATATAAAGAAACAACTGTTTTCATATATTGGGCAACAGGCAGTGCATGACTGAGAAAAAAAATAAATGAGGCAAACCTTATGATCACTCCAGCTTTGTGCCTGAAGGCACTTTCTGGAATATGGTAAGGAGAAAGGTAAGCAAAACAGAAAATGACACTCTCAATAAGCTGAGGTGACAGATACGAGATTTAAGAGAGGCAAAACACCTGCAGTTTGAACTGATGAGAACTGGAAAGAAAGAAGAACAGAGAAAGAGCTCCAAAACACTTCAAGAGTTATCCTTGAGTCTACCAGTGAACACTGAGCTACACATGCATAGGGTTAAATTCCATAAGGCTGGTCAAAAATGATTGAGGATCTATAAGCTGAGCAATTCCCATTACTCACACAGGGCCAGGAGATTCACAGGACTGGGAGAGAGTTGAGTTGTAATAAGCTATAACAGAGAGCCCTTGTTGAACTCCTTGGACATTCAACAGGAACCCCAGAAAGGTCATACCTTAACAGTAGGGCTCACTAGCACTAGTGTTAAGAATACTCTTGGGGCATGTGGGTGGCTCAGTTGGTTAAGTGTCCGACTCTTGATTTTGGCTTAGGTCATGATCTCATGGTTCATGAGTTTCAGCTCTGAGTTGGGCTCTGCATTGACAGCATGGAGCCTGCTTGGGATTCTCTCTCTCCATCTCTCTGTCTGCACTTCCTGTGCTTGTGTACACATGCACATTCTCTCTCAAAAAAAAAAAAAGATCATCCCTGCCCAAGTTACCAAAAAAAAAGGAAGAGTTACACAGTTACACTGAGAGACACCTGGGTGGTTCAGTTGACTGAGCAACTAACTCTTGATTTTAGTTCAGGTCACGATCCCAGGGTTGTGGGATTGAGCCCCATATTGGGCTCTGTGCTGAGCATGGAGACTGAGTTTTCTTTTTCTCTCCCTCTACCCCTCTCCCCTGCTTGTGCTCCCTCTCTCTAAAATAAAGAAAAATCACATGAAAATTTTAGCACTGAAAAAGACAATATTTGAGATGAAAAAAAACCTGATTTGTTGGGCTTAATGGAGTTTTTAGACACTGCAGAAGGAAAGATCAGTGAACTCGAAGACATAGAAATCAATAGAAACTCTCCCAGTTGATACACAAAAAAGGAAGAAAAGACGAAAAAAAACCTGTAGAGTTTCAGTGACCTGTGGTACAATATTAAATAGTCTAAAACATGTGTAATTGAAGTTTGCACTTAGAGGGGAAGACTGGAATATTAATGACTAAAATTTTTTCCAAATTTAATAGAAACCATAAAACCACAAATCTGAAACTCAACAAACACAGCAGAATAAACACACAAAAACCATAAAGCCACATCATATGCAAGTTGCTAAAAATTAATGATAAGGACAAAATCTTAGAAGTATCCAGAGAAAATAAAGAATAATTGCAGATTTCTCATCAGAAAAAAATTGCAATTCAGAAATGTGATGACATCTTTAAAGTTTTGAAAAAATTGCCAAACTAGAATCTGGCTAAAAATTGTCAAACTAAGAATTCAATATCTAGGGAAAATATCTTCCAAAAATTAAAGAAAAGGAAATAATTTTTTTAGACAAACAGAGCTGAGAATATCAGCAGATCTATACAACAAGAAAAGATGATTCTCAGATAAAAGGAAAATTAAATCTAGATGAAAATTAAATCTTAATAAAGGAATAAAAAGTGTTAGAAAAAGTAAGTATGTGGGTATATTTAAATTTTTATATTGTAAAATTTCTTCAAAAGACAATTGACTGCTTAAAGCAGAAATTAATAACATCTCACGGTGAGTTAAAAGAAAAGAAAGTCATTAATATTGGTTGCAATGTTATATAAAAATGATAAAATTTGTCTTTTCATGTCTTTTATTTTCAAAGTAAGATTGTTTTCCAGTGTTGCAATGATAAAAAATATCATATGTAGAAGTAAATGCATGATAACAATAACTTGTGGGGTGGAAGGGGAAGAATGGAACAACAATGTAAACATTTTACATTATGTGAGAAATGGTATAATTTTTAAAGGGAGATTGTGATCAAAGATGCATATTGTAAAACCTACAGCCACCACTCTAAAGATATAACAAAGAATTATAGCCAAAAAGTCCATAGAAAAGATAAAATGGTATCATAAAAATAATCCAAAAGAAGGCAAGAAAACTGAAAGGTAACCTGTGTTATGGGAGAAGATATTCGCAAATGACATACATGATAAAGGGTTAATATCCAAAATATACAGGGGCGCCTGGGTGGCGCAGTCCGTTAAGCGTCCGACTTCAGCCAGGTCACGATCTCGCGATCCGGGAGTTCGAGCCCCGCGTCAGGCTCTGGGCTGATGGCTTAGAGCCTGGAGCCTGTTTCCGATTCTGTGTCTCCCTCTCTCTCTGCCCCTCCCCCGTTCATGCTCTGTCTCTCTCTGTCCCAAAAATAAATAAACGTTCAAAAAAAAAGAAAATTCAAAATATACAAAGAACTTATAAAACTCAACACCAAAACCCCGAGCAATCCAATGAAAAAATGGGCAGAAGACACAAATAGACATTTTTTTAAAGAAGACATATAGATGGCTAAGAGATACATGAAAAGATACTCAACATCACTCTTAATCAGGGAGATACAAATCAAAACTACAATGAGATATCACCTCACACCTGTCAGAATGGCTAAATTCAACAATACAAGAAACAACAGGGGCTGGAGAAGATGTGGAGTAAAGGAAACCCTCTTGCAGTGTTGGTGGGAATGTAAACTCGTGCAGCCACTCTGAAAACCAGTATGGAGGTTCCTCAAAAATGCAAAATAGAACTACCCTTAGAATCCAGCAATTTCACTACTAGGTATTTACCCAAAGAATAAGCAAATGCTAATTTAAAGGGATAAATGCACCCCAATGTTTATAGCAGCATTATCTACAGTAGCCAAATTACGGAAACAGCCCAAATGTCCATGGGCAGATGAATAGATAAAGAAGATGTGGTATATATATATATGCAATGGAATATCACCTAGCCATAAAAAGAATGAAATCTTGCCATTTGCGACACTGTGGATAAAGTTAGAGAGTATTATGCTATGTGAAATAAGTCAGTGAAAGAAAGACAAATACCATATGATTTCACTCATATATGGAATTAAAGAAACAAGAGAAGAAGCAAAGGGGAAAGAGAGAGAGAGGGAGGCAACCCAAGACACAAACTCTTAACTATAGAGAACAAACTGATAGTTACCAGAGAGGAGGTGTGTGAAGATGGGTGAAATAGGTGACGGGGATTAAGGAGTGCACTTGTTATGATAAGCACTGGGTGTAGTACTGAATTGATGAATAACTTCATTGTACACCTGAAAGTAGTATTACACTGTATGTTAGCTAACTGGAATTTAAATAAAAACTTAAAAAAAAAATCAGAAGAAGGCAAGAGAAGAAAAAGGAAATGATGAAGCAGCTAGGATAAAGAAGAAACAAAACTAAGGTGATAGATTAAAATCCAATTTTATCAATATTAACATTAAATATTAATGGCCTAAATAGTTCAATTAAACGACAGATATTATCAGTTTCTGGATAAAAACAGAACCAACTATATACTGTCCACCAGAAATGCACTTTAAATATAAAGATACAGCTAGGTTCAGAAAGAAAAGAAAATAAAGTAGTTATTATACTACTAAAGCAGTAGTTGAAATGCTACATAAAATTGATAGTAGTTGATCTTTTCAAGGTCTATTTTATTTTCAAAGTAAAATTATTTCCAATGTTGTAATGAGAAAGTATAAACCACCATTATTATTGTCATAGTTAAAACTATCTTATTTTGTAAGCAAATTATCATTCACATAAATGAGAGATTATTTTTTTCTATTTTCCTAGAATTAAAGAAATAGTATCTTCACAAAAGACTGCTAATTCTAGTAATAGAAGAGGCAAATTCTACCCTGTGTTTGAGTGGCTGTTAAAAGACATGGGTTTGTTTTTAGTCTGCAATATTTTATAGAGGTACTCTCCTGGTATCCTGATCTTTAATTCATCATTGCTCAATATCTTTTGAAGCTCTAGCCAGAGGAAACAATTATTTTTCGAAGAACTGACTGTTAGCTATATCATCCATTTCTTTCTTTATATACTATAAAATCTATCCCCGTAGTATGACAGGTAGCAGAAAGCATATACACCTGGACACATTGTGTTAGCCGCATGTTATGCTATTAGTTTCTATTAAGGCACATTGTGGGTTATGTACACAGTGGCCATATAGCCTAGTTGGTCTGGGACAGTTCCTGATTCTACTTGTCCCATTGTGATTGTCATTAGTGCCCTTTCCACTCTCAAAAGTGCCTGTTTGGACAATAAATTATATGTTCATCCCAGTTACAGTCGACTTTGATTTTCCTCTTTCCTTTATTGTCAGTTTTCCTTAGTGCTCACATATGACTTTTGATGCAAGAAAAAGAGCTATAAATGCTACTTTAAAGAAGAAAAAAAATCTTTCATACCATTTGTATATCCTCACAAAATACCGAAATTCCCTCAGAATTTTTCATCCTTCCAGCAGAAATTACTGAATTACTTAAAATCATAGAATGTTAAAGTTAAGAGTTTGTTTAGATAACACTTTGTCTAATCACTTCATCAAATAGGTAAGGGATCTAACACTAGAAGGCTTCTATGACTGACCCATAGTCATTCAGCCAGCCTGGGGCATAGGTGAGATTACCAGTCAAGATGTGTGCTACAAGGCTAATCATTAGCCACCTGTGGCTATTTCAATATCAATTAAAAAAAAATTGAATACTAAAAAAAATGAATACTATTAAAAGATTGTTATATATATTAGACACATTTCAGTGCTCAATAGTCACATATAACTAGTGGCTACTATTGGACAGTCCTGGTATGATGCTTCCTCTACTACAGTAGCTTAAAACAGTAAAATTTTCAGGCACCTAATAAGAGTAACTTTGAGGGACCTAAATGTGTATGTGACTCTCACTCTAGAGAAGCCCAAAATACAGCTACAAAGGGGAGGCAATCATTGTATCAGTTAAAACACTGAGAGATATGAGAGATAGAAAACTAGATTTAAATAAGGTTGATTAAAAAGTGAATTTATTGTTGGGTGGCTCAGTCGGTTGAGCGTCCGACTTTGGCTCAGGTCATGATCTCATGATTCATGGGTTCAAGCCCCCTGTCTGGCTCAGAACCTGGAGCCTGCTTCAGATCTTGTGTCTCCCTCTCTCTCTGCCCCATCCCATGCTTACACTCTGTCTCTCTCTCTGTCTCTCAAAAATGAATAAACATAAAAAAACCATTTAAAAAAGTGAATTTATTGCTTCACATAACTGCGACATCTAAGAGTAGAACTTAATTTAGGCCCGTGTGGTTGATTTATTTAAAAACCAATTCTTCATGCCTCCCTGCATCCACACTCTTTCCAATGGGACTTCCATCAAGACACAGAATCTATTCCCTCCCACTTGAATCTGGGCTTCCCTGTGACCTGCCAATAGCATTTGGCAGAAGTGATGGTCCTTATACAAGAGTAAACAGTCCTTATACACTCTCTGCTCCCTCCCTAAAACACTGTTATAGCCATGTGAGCAAGCATGGACTCTCCTGTCAGACAATGAAAGATCAATTATAGTTCTCTTTAGCCCCAGCCTACAGACAATTCACCACCATGTATGTAAATGAAGCTCTCATAGACCAGTCAGTCCCTAGATGACCACATACATATAAGTAAGCCTAGTCAAAATGAACTGGCCTGACCAGGTCAACATAGCTACTCAGTTGATGCATAGACTTGTGAGCAAATATAAATGCTTATTGTTTTAAGCCACTGAACTTATTTGTTTGTTTCACACACAGAAGCAGATAAATGATACAGAATAGGTGAAAACTTTGAGCACAGAACTTTAAATGATTACGTTAAGATCTGCTTTTTCTTTAACTCTTAGCTTTGTTTCTTCTGTGTTGGTCCCATTCTCAGAGAGGACCTTCATCAATTATGTGAAGATGATTCTGGCCTGTATTCTTGCAACTTCATATCCAATGGAAAAAGCAAGCCTCTTCTGTATCTCCTACAAAAGTTTTGAGATTCACTCTGGATAGCTTGGGTCATATGTCCAACCCTGAACCAATCATTATGGTTATTGTAATTTGATGTGAGAATTAAATGAAAAAGTGCATGTCAAATCCTTAGGATTGCCTGGTATAACTAAAATGATAGCTAGTATTAAAAATAACACTCAGCAATTAAGTCAATATTTCTTGTATTCCTACTCGCCATGATCTTTGGTAGGTACTTTCAAATATGGTGCTTTTGGCTCCTCAAAAGAGGTATTTTAGCAAAATAAGGCACTCTGCAGTGAGTTTTCTTATTTTATCAGTTGACTGATTGTGGTTTAATTAAGATATTTTAACATAATATTCCCAAACCCAAGTACACTAAACACCAAACCCCGGAACACTAAATTCAATTGGCTTCAACAATAAATAGAACATACTCATTCAGGAACTAAAAAGCCCAGAGGTAGACTATATTGATTAAAAATTAGACTTTACTTTTTCCTAATTTTCACAGCTTTGTCTTTATGTGTTGACTCTCTTCAGGCTGGCTTTCCTCATGGTAGCAAAATAGCTGCAGCAACTCCAGGTCATATAGCTGCCCACCACATCCATTCAGAAGGGCGATTTTTCTTTCTAAAACCATTGAGTGTTAAGTTCTGGTTTTCACTCTGGTTGGATCAACTAAGGCCGCACACCTATCCTTAAACTATCACTATGAGACAAGGATTTCAAGTGCTTAGAGTACCATAGTAGGAAGTAAGTTTGATTCTACTCAAAATGCCTGGCTAATTCAGTGTGGAGTTATAGATTTGGAAAAGGACAACAACAATGTCTACTATACAGTTAACAACAACAACAACAGTTAAATTTGAGAGCTATTTAAATTACCTCCACAATGAGAAATCTTGCTCGTAACTATTATGGTTTTTCAAGTGGGCCATCTACCTTATTATTATTATTTTTTTTAATGTTTATTTATTTTTGAGACAGAGAGAGACACAGCATGAACGGGGGAGGGGCAGAGAGAGAGGGAGACAGAATCAGAAGCAGGCTCCAGGCTCTGAGCCATCAGTGCAGAGCCCAACACGGGGCTCGAACTCACGGACTGCGAGATCGTGACCCGGGCTGAAGCCGGATGCTTAACTGACTGAGCCACCCAGGCGCCCCATCGGCCATCTACCCTAAAACTTGCCACTTCAGGCAAGACTCTTGTTCACAAGTGACGGAAAACTGAAACTCTTAAACAGTGAAAGTACAGAGAAGGTGAAAAGTACAGAGATAGAAAAGGTCAGGCAGAATTGGATTCAGGTACTCAAGGTTTGGCAGGAGGCCTCAGTCTTTCTCTTGGTCAGGTCTGCTCTCTTTATGTTGGCTTTACTGATAGGGAGACCCCTCGTGACTCAGGGGAAAGAGGGCTTCTCTTTTTCTAGGAGTTACAGCAAAAATCCAAAATTGATTGTGATTTGGTCAAGTTTGGATCACGATGCCATTCCTGAGCTAATCACTCTCAGTGTGAGGGTCAGGATGATGGGTTATATCCATTTCCCAGTGCTAGATTGCCTGCATAACTGATTGTTGCTTCTAGAAGAAAGAAAAATCCTGGTAAAGTGGAGAAAAAGCAAAGAAGCTACTCTATTTGTCTAGCAAGTTTATTCCTTTATTTACTTAAACAAGAAGTGTTTATTGAGAGCCTACAGTAGACCTGAGTTTGTGTTAGGGAATTGAGGAGGGAACAAGAGGGAATACAATGCCATCCTTACTGTAAGATGTGGTAAGTGTCATGAGAGGCAAGGCATGGGGTGCCATGGTTGACTCACCTTGCATAGGAACAGAAAGAGACTTTGCAATATCTCTCTACTTTTTCAAGTGGGAAAAAAAACCCCACTATTATCTCCCTCTGATCTCTCAAATTTAGCTCTTTGCCCTTTGAAGCACAAACCTGAATTACTTGATATTTACATTGAATAGTTCCCTAGCAACCATCTCATATATATGAAGAATGGTACAAAATTGCTTTAATGGAGCTGAAAATTAAGCAAATCTCAGCTGTATCAAAATATTGTTATATAAACATAAATTCAAAGATTTTTAAAAGTTTTATCATGGAATTAAATGTATAGTCACCAAACATCATTTCAAATGGCCAACAATGTGTCAGTGATTGTAAATTTTTCAAAATAATAAAAAAGAACTCAACTTATGCTAGCAAATATTCACTAAAACTGCTTACTGAACATATTGTAATGGGCTATCACCCCCAGTACAGAGTAGCAGTTGGGAAGAAGGTTGTTAGGGATCTATGGCTAGACAATCAGGAAATTCAGCTGAGCTAGAATGGTGGCTGGTCTGGAAGGATTGGGATGATAAGCTACAGAGTCCAGAAAAGGGAGAAGGTATGATTGCTGAAGGCAGCAACACCAAGGGACAGAAGAAGGGAATGAGTTTGTTGAATGATTCTGTTACAGGTGGTGTTGACCTCTGACCCCACTTTGTGTTCTTCCTGGGAATGGAAAGCTGTTGACTTGAAATAGGCAATAGGAAGAATCACAATTCTGGCTCTCAAAGTGCTGGAATTGGGGCAAAGCTTGAAAGGCTGTATGAGCATTACAGGGTGATCTTTATGCCAGCATCCTAAGAAGATGCTCTAATAAAAACGCATATATTCAGCCTTAAAAAGGAAGGAAATTCTAATACATAATACAACATAGGTGAACCTTGAAAACATTATGCTAAGTGAAATAAGCCAGACACCAAACATAAATATTGCATAATTCCACTTATGTGAGTGATCTAGAATAGACAAATTCATAGAGACAGAAAGTGGAATAGTGATTACCAGAAACTGAGGGATGGGGTAATGGGGAGTTATTGTTTAATGGGTACAGAGGTTTAGTTTGGGATGGTGAACAAGTCTGGGGATGGATTGTGGTAATATTTGCACAACAATGGGAATGTACTAAATGCCACTGAATCCTACATTTAAAAGTGGTTAAAATGATACATTTTATGTTACATACATTGTATCACAATAAGAAAAACCACATACAAGCATTCACTCATTCCTTTAACATTAGTGAACATCTATTAGGGTTGCCAGATAAAATATGAAATTTAGATTTCATAAAAACAATGAACATGTAAATATGTACCATGTAATACAATGTTTGGGGCCTACTCAAAAAGTTATTTGTTGCTTATTTGAAATGTGGCATGTTTATACCAAAAAAGTTCATTGTTTATCTGAAATCCAAATTTCACTGGGATTTCTGTAGTTTTCTTTATCGAATATAGCAAAATTATCTACTATGCATCAGACATTGTGCTTTGTACTGAAATCTAACGAAGCATAATATATGATTCTGGACTTTGAGGGGTGTTCTCGAGTTATGGTAATTCTTAGACATATTAACAATATGAATTCTACCTCTATGTACAAATTACTAAATATAACAGTGATATAACTTTAAAAGAAGTCTCTGAGGGGAGCATGGGTGGCTCAATTGGTTAAGTGTCCTACTTCAGCTCAGGTCATGATCACGAGGTTTGTGAATTTGAGTCCCATATCTGGCTCTCTGCTGTCAACACAGAGCCCACTTTGGATCCTCTGTCTCCCTCTCTCTCCGCCTCTCCCCCACCTGTGCTCGCTGTCTCTGAAAAATAAACATTAAAATAAAATAAAAAGAAGTCTATGAGTTATAATTTCTAAATGATTAGGAAAAGGAAAGCCTAAGGCTAAAAATAAGAAAACAGGAAAAGGCCTATGAATTCATTGCCAGTTTTGTAGTAGTTTGCTGGTAATTTATATGTAGTGTTGGTACAGTGTCACATCATGTTGTAACTTTTTATTCTTCTTATTTGAAAGAACACAATTAAAGGGAAAGATTTTTTTAAAACTTATTTCCTTATAAGAATAATACATCTCTATTCGAGACTATAGTAATGATGTTTTACCCTTTTTTTAGATTTATATATGTATTTCTTATTTTTGAAATAACAAACACCACTCTCCTTCGGTCATTATTGCAATATACCACTAATATCTCTCCCACTTATAATTTCTACTTCCCGCAATCTATCACTGATGGGTTAATCTTCCTACTACGTACTCTGATACTATTACTTCCTGTCCGAAAGTCTTCAGTAGCTCCCCTCTACTTTAGAACAATCCCTGAGGTCTTTGGCTTAGACTTCAAATTCCTCCAAAAGTCACTCCTTTCCTTACCACGTATTACTTTTCCCACCTTATTTCACTCTTCTTGTGAATTCTATCTTCCAGATATTGAGCTACTTTGTCCTTTAATATGTTTCTGTCTTTTGACTTCTGCCAAAAATGTATCCTAGCTCATTTTCCTCCTTGAAATCTTTCCCATCTTTTAACGTAGCGAGTGGCTCTCAAGTGGTTTTTGTTTGTTTTCCTTTATCTTACTGAGACTCACTGTAAGAAATGTATTTTACGTCACAACTAATACAGGCACATACATGTACTTAAAAATAAAATGCAATACAATTTTCAAGAAAGCATATTTTCCCTTACTTTGAGTGGTATAAAATTTCTTTTCTATTGTGCTGTATTCTGTTCTCTCCCATTCTGTTTCATTAAAAGAAAATGCTAGTGTTATCCCATCAGATTGAGTCTTGACCCAATTATGGGTTACTATTCTTCAATTGAAAACATTGCTTTAATGCTTATCTGAAATGTCCCTTCCTATATGAAGACTGTTATCCCTCTAATCACAAATAGCCTTTCCTTTCTCTAAAACTCTGATAAGAGCTTTCTAGTATTGATGCACTTATTAACACAAGACCTGAGGTTATAGTTATTTTTGTGCATTTTATGCCTTCTTGTAAGACTGTAAACTTTAGAGTGACGTTGATGTCTTATTTATTCTGTGTCCTCTTTGGCACCTAGGACATAGTAGAGTCTCACTGGCAGTTAGTCAAATGAAGGAAACCTGATATTGGTCATGATAATATGCCTCATTCGATCTACCCCAAAAGATCTTCGTCTCTTCTTTAGCTGTATATGATTTAGGCATTTTATGAAGAGATTATTCATTGATGTGTTCTCTATTACCTATAACTAATTTATAATGTTCTTGAGTAATTCATCCAGACATCACCAATTCTTATAAAACCTCCTATATGAGGTCACATTTCTGCGTTGGTTCTTTATATGGGGTAGTAATCTTTTATAGTACTTCTGATTCTGATCTGATGCAGGGTGAGACTGGGAAATCCAATTCTAGTTTTACCATATATAGGAGGAGTCCTGGTAAGGTAGCATCTTCTATCTCTCCTATTAGATCAAATAATAAAATGTATGGTAATAATGGGGGAAAATGAAAAGAGAAGCAAACCACTTGAGTAGAGAGTAACATTTTTCGGAAAAGCAGTACTTAGTAACATGAAAACATTCAAAGGGGGAAATCCTTTCAATATTGTTTTTAAAAAAAAACTTCAAAGAGGATACCCAAGTCATGCAACTGTTTTTTAACATGAAAATCTTCAAAGAATACATTTCCCATGCAATGCTTAAAATTCTCAAAGGGGGCTCCCTCTGGAGTAAAACTCTTTGAAGGTGAAATCTCTTCAATCGTATGAGTTTTTTCAAAGAGAAAACCTTTTCCGAATTTTCTTTAAGCCAGGAACATTCTTTAAGGAGGAATTATTTCAGAAATAGAAAAACTGTCTTTTCAGTGATATGTGCATTTTTAGATTCCTCCAAGTGAAACGCTAAAAATAACGAAAATAAAATACTACCAATAATATATCCAACAGTTAAGTTTGGCAAGAGAAAGAAAATTCTGGTCCACACTGACCACAATACAATTTATTTCAACATAAGACATGTAAAGGCCTTGACTTAAGGTTGTTAGATACATAGATCTAATTAAAATAAGGAAAACACAAATGTTTTTTCTAGAATTATTCCTTTTGGTTTGAAAAGAAAGCAAGAAGATCCTTATTATATGTGGCTCAACTTAATTTCTAGCTTTTATATTCAGTGTAATCTTTGATGAGATCTTTTCTCAGCTTCTCCTCAACTACCTGTTATAAAGCTAATTTTTTTAGATTACTATGACCCCTAAAGAGAAAAATTGCAGATATATTGGGTCAGGTCTATTGTCCTGAAAGCCTAATATTCTGTCATTGGTACCAGGAGATGTGCTTTTGTGACTTGGCTGTTTAGTCATTTACTTATAAATTCAACAAATATTTATTACGGTTACTATGTGTCAAGTATTACACCATATGTAATGCCCCATGACATCAATATAAGTAACTTGGTATATGCCACCAAGTAGGCTCTTATTTCCTCTTTTCCAGCAACTGCTGGGATCAGTAACTAAAAGGACCAAAACAGGAGTAGGTGTTTTCACCCAACCATTTAATATAGGCCTTGACTTCCACTGCAGACTAGGCTTCCAGCTTACCTTTGTACATCTAGATTATGCATTAAATTGTTCTGGTACACAAAAGAGCTATCTATTGGGATTTCTAGGCTTAGTGTAACCAGAAACTGACATCAATTTTGACATGTGATGCATGTGATACAAAATGCTCACATTGCTTTGTAAAATAGCAATATCATTTGGAATATTCAAAATTAACAGACAAATATATTTTACCTCTGTGCTGTTCTTTCCCCAAATCTATAACCTTAGTCTAATCATAACACAATAGATAATACCCAAATTCAGGGACATTCTGCAGAATACCTGACCACAAATCTTCAAAAATATCTGTTAGTTGAGATTATGGAAAATTATGAAAGACTGAGAAATTGTCACAGGTTATAGGAGACTAAGAAGAAGCTGAGAAATTGTCACAGGTTATAGGAGACTAAGAAGAAGCTGAGAAATTGTCACAGGTTATAGGAGACTAAGAAGACATTATGATTAAATGCAACATGGATCCTGGAGCTAAAAAACAAAAAGGACAATGGAAAAAGTGGTGAAATACGAATACCAACTGTAGTGTACCAATGTTAATTCTGTAGTGTTGGCAAAAAGTACCATTGTTATATAAAATGTCACCATTGGGGGAAATTGGGTAAAGGGTACATGGAAACTATCTATACTATCTTAACAACTCTTCTGTAAATCTAAAATTTTTCGTAGTAAATAATTGAAAAATATATTGGTGTAGCAGAGGTGCAGGGGGAAGGAGCAATTCTAGAAATGTTTGAGTTCTGGGGTGCTTGGGTAGCTCAGTTGGTTGAGCGTCGGAGTCTTGATTTCAGCCCAGGTCATAATTTCATGGTTTATGGGATCGAGCCCTACTAGGGCTCTGCTCTGACAACATAGAGCCTGCTTGGGATTCTCTTTCTTCCTGTCTCTCTACCCCTCCCCCACTTGTGCTCTCTATCTCTATCTCAAAATAAATGAACAAACATTTAAAAAAGAAAAAGAGGGGCGCCTGGGTGGCTCAGTCAGTTGAGCGTCCGACTTCAGCTCAGGTCACCATCTTGCGGTCCGTGAGTTCGAGCCCCGCATCAGACTCTGGGATGGCCCAGAGCCTGGAGCCTGCTTCTGATTCTGTGTCCCCCTCTCTCTCTGACCCTCCCCCATTCATGCTCTGTCTCTCTCTGTCTCAAAAATAAATAAATGTTAAAAAAAATTAAAAAAAGAAAAAGAAAAAAGAAAAAGAGAAAATAAATGCTTGAGTTGTGAGAAATGCCACCTTCAGTCATGCTCTGTCCTGAGAATTGCATCAGCTTCTGTCTGGATACCATAGAAAAATGAATTACATTCTCATTCTTGTCCTTGAAACTCACAACTGATTAGAAGAATTTGCAGGACACCTGACAATCCAAAGCCTTATACATGTGGCCCAAAGACAGCTTTCCAATGTGCTATCTCTGAATTGGGAGGAAAAGGTTTTTTTTTTTCTATTAGTTCTACTTCCAAATAATCAGTCGATTAATTCAACATGTATTCATTGATGCTGAAAAGGCCTCGGTCAGTGAACTGGATGCTGGATTTACAAAGCTCAATTAAGCATGATTCTTACTCCTAAAGGTCTGACGGTCTACTGAGGGAGGAGATTTATTCATTCGATCCAGTTATTTTTTGAATGCCTATTTTGTGCCTGTCACTATTCTTGGTGCTTGAGCACATAAGCGAACAAAATCTGCAAAGACACCTGCCCCTGAGTTTATGTTCTCTCAGGGGTGGTTTTGGGGGGAGACAACCAATTCACGATGAGTAAAATATATTAATAAATAATAGATCTTCTGATTCAAACCAGGGTTTTTCTTTGCCAGTAGCCTTTGGAGGGAGATCTGGCTAACCTGTGTCATAACTCCCTCTCACCTGCTATATTTCCATCATGTCTCATTTCCACTCACTCATACATGGCCAGGAAGAGGTATTGAGTGGGCACATTATGATATGGTCATGATTACACATCCTCCAAAGGGCACTCCTGATGGGACAAGGGAGCTCAGCCTTGTACTTGAGAAGTAGAATCTGTGATGTGTCTGGGACTTAGAAATTTGTTACCTTGATGGGTCTTTGTAGTGGCTTCCTCTATAGGCCAGCAAACCCCATACTCATTCTAAGCAGCACTAACTGGTCTCTCCATTTATTCACATCTTCTTTCAAAATTCTCAGCACTATTTTATTCTTTTCCTAGATGTCTTACAGATGTCTCAGTAATGTTCCCTGATAGAATCAAAGAATTTTTCTTTGATAGTCTTGTATTTTTTGAAGGTATGCAATTGTAATGATTTCAAGTAATGTGTTTTTCCTGTTTTGTCAAGCAATTCAACTATTTATATATTGTAGTTTTTATGTTATGTGGTAACATTTTTATAAGTTATACAGCCTATTGCTCTCCTCTTCCAGGCATTCTTTCAAAATTATTTTCATGTTTATGAAAATAAAATAATAATGAAATAATTCAATGAAATCTGCTTCATATAAAATTATGAAAAAAAAAAGAATTGTCACATTGGCTAGACAAAGCACATCCGAAGCATTGCTGCCATCCTAGTGACAATTAAATTGGATTAAAATGCAGTTTTTAAAATTAATTAACATAAGCATATATCTGAGAGCTCCTTAGACATAAGAAATACTACTTTTTTTTTTTAGAAAAAAGTCATAGCTTGACTAGTTTAATTTTCTGTGAATTCTACCAAAATAGGGTCATTTTATAAGATTTTTTAAGATAAACTTTGCTTTGAATTTCACAAATGAAGCATGGCTAACCATTACATTTTTTAAAACTACATTTTAAACTCTCTTAAAATAGTCATTCTTGCACTTAGAGACACAATGGCAATATCTGCTGGATCTGGTTGTGTTCAACAACCATTTTGTTCCATAACCTGAACTCACTTTGGAAGTATTTTAATTGAAATAGCAATTGAAGGTATAAGCAGGAATAACAGTGGGGTAAAGGAGAAGTAGGCCACATTTCTCTGTCTCATCTCCTTTCTGGGGCCTAACATACATACAAACTTAGTTAAATACCAATTTTGGGGTTGCCTTGCCCTTCTGCACTTCCCATTGTAAATAAAAGTTCCACATTGTTGAAACCTATACATTTTTCAATGGTTAATTCTAATATGTTACCTGTATGGATTAGAGTAAGAGTTCTCTAAGAGACTGCATGATCCTCAAACCCTGGAGAAGATCTTAAAGAGAAAAAAAATCAATAAAATTTCATCTAAGTTGAATTATTCAGCTCTGTTAGGATGGTCTGAGAAACAGATGATATGGTAGGATTGGAAGTCCAAGAGATATATTGGGGGAAATCTATAAAAGATAAAGGGGACAGAGCCAGACTAAGTGGGAAGAGTATTCAAAGTGCCTTGTAGGTTTGACACCTGTGAGAGAGGAGGAAGGAAGGAAGAATTAGGAAAAAGAGTCTCAGACCAAAGCTCAGCTCTAAGAAAGTTTTAGTCAGGCTAATACAGAGCCCTTGAGCCAAAGTCATTCATTAAAGTAGTGCCAAGTCTTGTAAGATTGAGCGTATTTCCTTCACTATGTTCAGTCTTTGTCTGGAAGCCTGGCCTTGGTGTGACTAGCCCAAGGATGGGGTAGATCTAGAGAAGCATCAGCAACGGAGGCCTTCTGTGAATTTTGCTCTTAATAGTAAGAGACCTGAACAGCACACTTTCATGACCACATTAGTAAAACTCTTTCATAGAATATTTCAAAAATAAATGTATCCATTTACATACCCATAAATTTATAGAGAACACTATTTCATGATGTTCTCACATAAACATTTCTCACTAAACCTACTTTAAATGTATTCCTGACTTATACTTTAATGACAAATCAATAATTTAAAGCAGTGGTGCTGGTGAGGAACAAAAAGATTGTTCAAGAAATACATTCAGGAAAAATTTATCATATAAATCTGTATTTAAATCTTTTAAGCATTCATGTAGAAGGAATTAAATACAGATACCTATTTTCTCCTTCACCAAGTGACATTTCCAATGTTTGTGAGTTGAAATATTGTGAAATTTTAAAAAATGAGCCATAATTGTATAGGATTGGTTGTATAGGATTCATGCATTGAATCATTCAACAAAGATTTAGTGACTACCTACTAAGCGTCATAATTGTTTGCTAAGTATTTCGCTTTCCCTATTTACGTACCAGGAAATATTATCAATTTGGCCTGGTTGTGGAAGACATGGGCCAAGTTGAATTAATGAAGGGTCCACTGGTATTGCTGCCCCAAGTCATTGCTTTATTATGAAAATATAAGTCAGGAATAGATTCAAAGTGGTTTAGTGAGATTATTTTATGCAGGAGCATCATGAAAATAATGCACAGCATCTATGTAGGTTTATTAGGATGTATACACACACACACACATATATATACATATACATGTGTATGGATATATATAATATGTATGTATACACACACACATACATATATATACCTATATGTCTATCTTCCTCTCTCTTATCTGTCTCTATAGCTAGTATCTAGCTATTATCTACCTATCTATTCATCCATCCATCTATCTATATGTATTTGCAGCAAATTTGAATTACTCAATTTAGGGTAAATTTTATTGATTTTTTTTTCCTTTAATAAGTTTTCTAGAGTTTGAGGATCACACAAGTCTTTGTAGGACTCTTATTCTTTCTAGTACAGATAAATTAATCATTAAAATATGTGTAGGTCTTAACAGTTTTGAAATTTGGGGGGATTGGGAGATTCTAGGAAGGCAGGGCAAGAAGACCACAACAATTATCCAACTAGGATTGCATGAGGACTTACTTTATTTCCTGGCCTGGAAATGGAGAAAGATGGTGAAAAAGAGAAACAAAGAAACATCAAGAGAAAAATGGCCTACTTCTCACTTAGCTTGTTGTTGTTTCTGCCTGGAGTTTACCAGCCGATTCATTTGAAATGCTTCTAAAATGAATTTAGCTTGTTGAACATGCTGGCCAATCAACCAAATCCATATGTCTCTAGGCCTAAAATTACTGTTCTTTTTAGCTGTATCTAAATAATAAAAAAATCTTAATGGTTAGCTATGCTTCATTTGTGAAATTCAAATCAATGTTTACCTTTAAAGACTATAATATTTCTCCTTTTAAATCAAAGAAAAGATAAGTCACTGTACAATAATTTTTGGGGGGTGAAAAGTAATGTTTCTTATGATTAAAGAGCTTTTAAATATATACTAAGAAGTTCATTTGAGAACTGTTACTTTCAGTCAAACTTCACCAGACTATGTTGTGTCCAATGTGATAATTTATTTTTAATATTCCAAGTGGTAGTGCTATTCAACAGAACAAAGTAAGCATTTCCTATCAAATGCTATACAAAAAAATGCTATACATATTCTATTCACACAAAAGATGAATGTTATGTTTCTAGAATGAATATAACGTATACATAAATGTGTATGATGAGACAATGAATAAATGATACTTTTCCTTTTTGAGAATAATTTACCATGCAGTTTCTTTAGTGTCTGACTGTAGTGAGATGATAAATAATGGCTTGGTTATATATTACTCTATTAACTTAGTTTTATTGGCATCTTGACTTGTAAAGCTTTTATTGGCCTTTGAGAATACTTGAGAAACAAAGACAGGTAAAGTCTGGTAGGAATAATAATTTCCTAAAATGTATTTCTGAATGAAATCAGTAGTGCTCAATAGAAAGAAATGATTTCATCTACGTGTATGTGGTAGCTTAGAAGACTGTTCAGCAAGTATTTATTCCTTTCCCCTGCCCTCATGAAAGTATATTTTCTGCCCCATTGCTGTTGAGACTGGATGTGATATGCTTTGCCCAATGGCATGAACGTAGAAGTGAATGTGTAAATTTTGAACTTAGACCTCAATAGACAGCATGTATTTTCATGTATCCTTGCAGAAACTTCCAACTTTTACCATGAGAAAAGCATTTTTCAGAAAACTGATGCCTCGGTCAGCCTGGGTTTCTAAATAGGACTATGGAGCTGAGTCAGTGCAGCAGATCTAAAAGTTAAAGAAGTTGTCATTGCTGACCTATAAGCAAAATAATATTAATAATAATAAAAGCTTATTGCTGAATGTTTTGGTTGGTTGTTTTATGCAGCAAAAACTAGTGTATTTGTTTAAATACATTTTACATTTTATTTACTCATCATTGTTTATCTTAAATTCCTTGCCTTTCAGTTGAACTAAGGAATGGTTATAATTCGTAGTAAAGTTTAATGTACACATCTCAAAGAGCTCATTCTTTCAAGAACATGCACTTTTACTTTGTAATGACACTTGATTATTTTTCAGCCAGATGACATGAAGACTAATTTCTCTAGACCATATTTTACCCATTGTGTCACCTTGATATCAAGAATTTCATAGTTTTCATGTAACTAATTACTTCCTATAAAAATGATAAAAATTGGTTGTTCTGGAGGTTACCATTATATCTTTAAGTGATATGCATGGCCAGTGCTGGTTGATTTAGACAATATTGACTGAATCAGTGTTGCAAGTAGAAAGTGATCATAGTTACAGTATCTTCTAATTGCCCCTCTCCCTCTACCACTCTGTTTCTGATTTTAATTACTCTAGTGGCTATTATAATAATTTTGAATATCTAGTTCCATATCTTAATTCACCAATTTTAGGTAGAATCTATTGAGTTCTCTTTATATATAATATGAGAAGTTAGCTTCCTTACATTTTCCTCTACCTCATGTCATGCCATCTTTCAATTTCTTAAAAAATTTTTTTCTTTTATGTTTATTTATTTTTGAGAGAGAGAAAGACAGAGAGAGAGAGAGAGAGAGAGAGAGAGAGAGAGAGAGAGCTCAAGCAAGGGAGGGACAGAGAGAGAGGGAGCTTGCCGAAACAAGCTCCAGGCTCCAAGCTGTCAGCACAAAGTCTGAGCACAAAGTCTCAAACTCACGAACCACAAGATCATGACCTGAGCCAAAGTCAGCCGTTGAATTGATTGAGCCACCCAGAAGCCCTGACTTCTTCCAATTTCTGTCATTTTTATAAATTTTTTTACATGCTAACTTAAATAATTCTACGATATAATCAACGCTTTTGTGATCTTTGACAATAAATTGATCTAAATATAATAAACTAAAAAAGTGTTTACAATAATTATAAAACATCATTGACTGATATCTAAATTGTGTGATTTACCTGTAGGGAAGAAAATATAATTATAGGTGATTAAAACTGTGCTGCTCAACATTGAATGTTTTAAAATTGAGTGAATTTTTTTTTCTTACAGAACATAGATTACTAAAAATCATGCCACATTTTTAATTCTCATTCTAGAATCCTGGCTTTCTTGTACAGCTTTTTGTGTTTCCCTCAGTTTCTAGTTGCCTTTACTTTTCCTTACTGACAGAATAAATTCTCATTTTACAGTCATATTTTTGTGAAAGAAATCTTTTTGAAGTGATGCTTCACAGAGCCCTCTTCTGTTTTAATTTGGACAAGTAGTTTCTAGTTTTACTGCATAGATATTATCTATCTATCTATACAAAAGTAAGAAAATTACTTTTTAGAAACCAGTAGTTTCTAGTCTTACTGCATAGATATTATCTACCAACATAAAAGTAGGAAAATTACTCAGTAATTATGCAGTAAGTAATTACTGAGTAATTTTCCTACTTTTATATTCTGTATTAATTTCATAGCTCCTGAAAGCACATTTATAACTCTTTATATATATATATATATATATATATATATATATATATATATATATATAATATATTGGTGTTGTTTGTTTGTTTTGTGTTTTGTGAAATATATTTTTCAGTACTTTTACAAAAACATCTGTGGGAGTAAATTTTGAGTTCTTGTATGTATCCAGTCCTTGACTAAATTTATAATTATAGTTTCCAATTTTAGATTTTGTCAGAACCTCCTGTATTATTGTCTAATATCCAAAGTTTTTGATGCAATTTTCTGCAGTTTTTCTGTCTTTAAGATATTGGAATTTTCTCTTAATATTCGGAATTTTTATATTTCATGAGTTTTCTTCCATGTATGTCTTTAAAACAATTTCTCCTACTAAAACTCAAGCCCTTTCAATATAGACTCATGTCTCTATTCTATTATTGCTTCATTATGCCATTTTCCCAAATGTCTTCCATTAATAATGTATCTTCTCTTCCATTTCCTTCATTCTTTCTTTCATTTCCTCTTTTCCCTTCCCCCCTGCTTCCTTTTTCTTGCTCTCACTCTCTTTCTTTCTTGAGCTCTTAATAGTTGGATGTTGGACCTTGTAGATCAATTTTTTCATGTTTATTAGCTACTTTTATCATATTTTAATCTATTTTTTTGAATTATGTTTCTTGAAATTTCTTTACCTTTATTTTCTATACTATTGGTTGGTCTTCTATGGTGTTCATTTTATTCTTTAGATCTACTATTTAAAAAGTTTTAGCAACAATATTTCACATTTCTGACTTACCCTTGTTTCAAAACATTCTGATCATGTCTTATGGGTGTAAGAACTTCTTGAATCCTTTAAAGGATACTATTAGAATTTTACTGGCATCCTAAATTAATTTTGTTTCCCATAGTGTTAATTGTCCTGTTTTCTCCTTTAGTTCTTTTTTTTTGTTTTGTATATTTATCTCAAGTCTTGTTTTTCGCAGTTTTCATTTCTATTAAAGAGCAAAGAACAAAGTTGATTAACATTGGGCAATGACATAGGTTTACTCTATAAAGACAGTAGAGAAGTGTGTTGACCATGGAGAAAGACTTCCAGATTTAAAGCTCTTACTAAGTAACTTAAAAACTGGAAGGGCTTGGGCTGGTCCCTTTACCATTTCTGTATATCATCTGTAAAATGGGAAGAATAATAATTGTACCTACCTCATGGAGCAGTTATAAGGATTAAATAAATTAATATATTTACAGCATGTATAACAGTGCCTAGTACATGGCAAGTGCTATGCAAATGTTAACTCTAATTACAATTGAGCAGATTTATATTCAAACATTTTTTTCCTGAAATGGATCACTGATCTCTGGCTCAGTGTAAACAATCATGGCCTGCAGATGAGCAGACTGGAGCAGGCAGACTGGAGACATATGTGCAGGAATGAACAGACAGGCTTCTCTTAAGATGTTTTCTACAGGCTGGGGTGCCTGGGTGGCGCAGTCGGTTAAGCGTCGGACTTCAGCCAGGTCATGATCTCGCGGTCCGTGAGTTCGAGCCCTGCGTCGGGCTCTGGGCTGATGGCTCAGAGCCTGGAGCCTGTTTCCGATTCTGTGTCTCCCTCTTTCTCTGCCCCTCGCCCGTTCATGCTCTGTCTCTCTCTGTCCCAAAAATAAATAAACGTTGAAAGATGTTTCCTACAGGCAGAGTTGCCTTCCCTGTCCTCTCTTCCCCCTTAGGCCTGAAGGTCTACATTTACGGTAGTCTCCACTCTCCTCTCTCTACAGTATTACCAGCTACATTAACAGTTTTGGATAATTCCAGAGATGTTCACTGTCTTTAGAAGATAATGCTGACTTTGGTTTTGGAACAAACACTGTACCAATCATTCTATATAGGGCATTTAAAGGGTGAGGCTTTACTGTCTCAGGTATTTTATAGACAGTCATCTAGTAAATAACCTTACTTCCCCCCATGGACTATTCCACTCCACATACTTGGTAAGTTCAAGTTTGAAACCTTTCATTTTCATTTCCAGAAGGAATGAATTCCACTCAGTTTAAGCTCTTTCCTGTGCTTGTGTATTGTGACATCCCATACAGGGATGTAAAACAAAATCTCTGTCATTTTGAATCTTATAGTCCAGTGAGAACAACAGGTAATAGAAAAGTAAGCAAATAAGTCCACAATACCATTTTAAATAGTTATAAGAGCTATGAAGGAAATTAAGAAGAATAAAAAGTGATAGGGACCCAGAGCACTGTTTTATATAGAATCTTTAGGAAAAGAAACCTCTCTATGGAGCACGTCACACTCATATTGCTGTGTGAAGAATGGAATTTAAAGGGAGTAAGAATAGAAGCAAGGAGAAGGGTTAGGAGGCTATTTTAGGAGTCTTGATAGAACATTCCTTTCGGCACAAGAATGTAAACTCCTTGAGGGCAGTTTCTGTCATCATTGCCATTGTTTCATTGCATAAAACAACCTATCCTAAGATAGGTGCTCAGTAAACATGTGTAGCATGGGTACATGGGTGACCAGAGCAATATTACAGCAGAAACTAGCATGACCCTTTTGAGAAAGGACCAAAACACCAATAGTAGGAGGGCTAAGAGCAAGAGGTAGAGTGTTTTAGATGAGGTCTGAGAGTTAGTGACCAGATATATAGAACCTTTGTATAGAACCTTGTTCGCTATGATCATATGTTTGGATTTTATTCTAACTCTGATGATGAATTGTTGGAGGGATCTGAACTGTGTTATGCCATGGTCTGATTTATAATTTAAAAAAATAACTGCTGCGTGAAGAATGAACTGTATAGAGAGCAAAAATAAAGATCAGGAGAAGTATTTGGAGGCTATGATAGGAGTCGTGATGAGAAATGATAGTGGCTTGTACTAGCTAGTCACAGCAGAAGGGATGTGAGAATGGTTTGATTCGGGATGTGAGAATGGTTTGATTCAGGATTTAAGGTAAATATGATGCTTCAGGGTTACCGTAGGAGATGGGAAAAGAATTGAGGATGATTTCTGGGAATTTGGGCTAAATATACATGTGAAGGGTAGTGCCACTAATTGTAATGGGAAAGACTTAGGAAAGATCAGGTTTGGGTGAGGGTAACGGAACCCAGAGTTATTTTTGGCCATGTTAACTTTGACTGTCCAATGAGATATCAAGTTGGGTATGCTGAGTGAACAGATACATGAATCAAGAGCTGAGACAGGCAAATGGGGCTGAAATACAAATCTGGCTGTCAGTTTTAAGATGATATTTAAAGACTTGAGAACTTTCCAATGAGTAAGGGTAGGTAGAGGAGAGATCAAGAACTGAATATTGGGGCCCTTTAGCATTTAGAGAGATGTGATTGTGATTTCAGGGCTCTGTCTCCCCAGAAGGTGTCCTTCTCTACTTTTCACAAAGTGCTATGTGGTCAGCACTCTGAATATGATCTCATCCATGTTTTCTCCTGAAATTTATCAAAATGTCTGGTCTGCAAACAGCATTTTTAACCACTTGCAGTGCTAATATAGATCTTTTCACTTTACTGCATGGAATTTGGGAAAGAAAGGATATAAAAATGTGAGTTCAGAAGCTTTACTTGATAATTTGAACAATGTCAGTTACTCCAGGATCTTTCACATTTTTATTAAAAAAAAAAAAAAGACTTCATTCCAGCTCTAATATTTACTTTAGAACTTCTGAATACACTTAGGACACTTGACATCTTCACAAATCTGAAGAATTTCCATTTCTATACAAGACTCACATTTCTTTGTGTAAATGATTAATGAAAGTTTGTAAGAAATAGCCAAGCAGGTTGGAAATTAATTAAAATTAATTTAAGGCTGGTAGTGTTACTTAGGCATTATCTACAAATACTAATAAATAGATAATAATAAACTTATAATCTTTTGGTGCTTGGGGTCAGAGGTTTAACAACCACAAGAAAACTGAAGAGGCTGTGTATTATACAATATTTGAAAAGACAAATATTTATTAAGTTGTTTAATGGGAACCACTTGACCATCCAATGCCTCCCCTTATATATTTACTATCCTTGCAACTTTATTTTTGCAGTGTTACTATCACAAAAAAGTAGGAAATAGACAAGCAAGATATACTGCTCCTGATGCCAATGCTCTAAGATTATTATGAGTTCCACTTGATCATCTCAGAAAAAGTGAGTGGTCATTCTGGTCTTCTGTTGGTTTCTTGGGAGAGAGGAATGGAAACACGAGCAAGGAACAGTGAATCAAGTGCAGGTTGCAGGAGCTCAGAACAGGTGTGAATTAGGGCAGTGTTTTTGTCCTGGGCCTGTGACTGCTGTGTTGACTTTCATTGCACTGCTGTTTGGCTAGGGAGTCAGACTTTGTTTATTTATTTTTGAGAGACAGAGAGAGACAGAGCATGAGCAGGGGAGGGGCAGAGAGAAGGAGACACAGAATCCAAAGCAGGCTCCAGGTTTGAGCACGTGTCAGCACAGATCCCAACGGGGCTTGAACTCACAAAATGCAAGATCATGACCTGAGCCAAAGCTGGACTGACGCTCCACCATCTGAGCCACCCAGGCGCTTACAGGGAGTCAGGCTTTGAAACTGATCCCTGTGTGAAACTACAGCTGGAAGTTTTTTGACAAGTACAACACACAAAAAAGTAGCAGAACCACTAGCCACCCATCTTGCAATCTAGCTCTGATTTCCAGTTTCACCCCTAATTCCCCTAATCAGACATCTTGGCAGTAGTAGATGGGACCAGAGTCAGAGACATGCTGATGAAACACAAGTAGTAATGCCCATAGCACAGAAAAATTTCACAGATTATTTATTACTAGTAAAATACTTTGAGAATAACAGATGACAGGCATGATAAGTTCAAATAATTCTGTTATTAGAAGTAGGGTTTAATATATATCCCATACATATATATAGGATTCCACAAGGAAAGGAAGTAGATTCTAAGATCATAAATTCTACACTTTGGGAGAATTTGACACTGTCATTGCTTGCTGACATATATTGGAAATATTTAAGTGGTTGGACAATTATTTCAGCAGCTGACAAGTTATGGGACTTAATGCATAATAGGTGGATGATGGGTTGTTATTGCTTTCAATTTGGTAGAACAAACAAAAGAAAATTTAGGGTTGTCATTGTGACATTCAGAGTTTACCCCACCCCTTAAAATTGCTGCCTTTTGCTACATGACACTATTTAATCAAGTTTTGCTTTAAATTCAAATTTGACTCTCTACGCGGAACCATGGTAAGCCCACCCGTTGAACACTAATGCATCACTAATGGTCTCAGCATGTCATTATAAACATCCATAGTCCAGACTAACTGTGGCAATCATTTTCCTCACTCTCATTGAATTTCTTATATGTGACTTTTGGCTCCTAATAGGAATTTACTAAGGCTATCATTGTAACCGTAGCTAAAAGACTAGTGGCATCTGGTATTCTAAGAAAAAGATGTCTTTTTCTGAAAAGTAAAGCTGCTATAATTACTTTAAATTATAATATTGGCACAGAAAATACAGCACCACAATATCCATATTGAAAATGTGCATTGTTGTATAATTAAGTCAGTTTAGAGATTTTAGTGTAATACTCTATACTTATACAATATCTCTCCTCTGAGTTTCCCAGAATGTGCTACATACATTAATTAATTATACCTCACAATGTCCTCGTGAGAAGAGTATTATGTTCATATTCATTTTTATAGTGGGAAAAAAAACTTGGAATAGAAAAGCAACATAGAATTACAAAGCAATTTAGTGGTAGAACAGGATTAGAATTCACAGCTTCTGAGAACATTTGTAGCTATCTAAATATATGGATTCCTATGAATTGCATGAGGGAGCAGATAGCTCCAGGAACTATTTAGAAGTTCATTGACCTGGAATGATTTTTGATGAGAGATAATTCATGCCCTACCTGCTTCATAATTAGTCATAAAATTAGGCCCTGGGTCATGGTGGGCTGGCAGTTGGTTCTAAATATGGAATTAGACATTTCTAGAATATGTAAAATTTTTTACTCTATGATGCATCTCTGAGATGATTCACAATGTTATTAATAAAATATGTATAATATGCAGCATAAACTCACACAGTCTTGATATGCAACAACTGTAACCTTAATAATCCAGTACATGTGTTCTCACATACAAAAATCTTTCTTAGAAAGAAAACATTCACCTCCACTAGCCTTATTTTATATGGCCATTAACCTTACAAACAGTTTACTTAAAGTATTGTGGCATATTGTTGAAAGTACAAGATGGTTCCAGAATCCCTGAGAACTACATGGAAACTCCCGTAGTCACAACATAGCCTGAATATTTTCTCTCAGAAGGAAAGCAATCTTAGCATTATTTATTTTAATATTATTGAAATTTAATGTTCTATTCATTTATACTTCTTAAGAAATGAACCTAAAAAGGATATTCATAGAAGTTTTGCCCTCTGTGGGGAGGATAATTTTTGCTGAGCAATCTTTTGGGTGACTCGATGATGCTTTTACTTAAAGTGCTTGATTTTCACAACAGAATGTCTCTGAGAAGATAGTCAAGAAGTTCCTGGCTCGTGATCTGAATTCAGGTAATGGTGAATGGGAAGAGCAAGAGAGATGCTTTAAGAATTCACTCAAATACGGCTTCAAGCAGTTTGGCACATGCGTAGATGGCTGGGAAACAAATGTAACCACCATTCAAGCCTGAAAGTCTGCTGAAAGGAAAAGGATTACTTTTTTGGAAAGAAAAGTTTAGATTCACAATGACTAAAAAGTGAACCAGAAAACAGAAACAGACTTTTAAGATGAATGTCTATTTATGCATTCAACACATGTTTATTCAACACTTACTATGTGCCAGATACTAAGTTAGATGCTAGCAACTGAGTGGAGAATAAGATACACCCCATGCTTAGTCTCCAGCCTTTAATCACAGGCTTCAGAAAAGAAAAGAAGCAATCATAATATTTGGTACAGAGCAGGCCTCAAAAAATTATGTCAAATGAATTAATAAATTTAAAATGCAACTGTTTATCTTGTTGTGATAAAACATCAAATCCCATTCATGAGATTTCTATTTAATGTATTGATTATAATATGGTTACAGATATATTCACAATTGTCGATTTCAAGATATATGTGTAAACATTAAAAGTGGATCTTGAAGTGTTACTGAAAGTGGAAGCTATTATTATTGTAGTAGGATGTTAGAGACATATCCTAGAAGTAAATAACATTTTTTGTAACCTATTTTCGGGCACCGTAATAAATGTGTAGCAAATTGTATTTGCATTTTTATGCAGAAGGGTATAAGCTAGGATAAAGGAGAAGGTCAGATAATGGAAGGTGTTATTGCCATCCTATCTTGTCTAATTGAAAAAAAATGTGAGAACTAAAGGGAATAATTTAAAACATTTGTTCTCTTAAACCATATGCTTTAATACTCTAATACCTTGCTTTTATTTACAAATAGGCATATTTGTTATTAAAATGTATATTTTATCAAAACACATTAGGAAATACAGTATCATTTGGATTAGTTTGTGTATGTTTATGCATATGTGTGTAGGGAAAGGAGAGTAAGGGAAAGCATGAGAACACAAAAGAAAGAATGGAAGAAAAGAGAAAGATTGAGAAAGGGATCTTTAAAAAAAAAAGTTTATATTTTGGTGGGGGGGAGGGACAGAGAGTGGGGGAGAGAGAATCCCAAGCAGGCTCCACACTGTCAGCACAGAGCCTGACGTGGGGCTCAATCTCATGAACTGTGAGATCATGATCTGAGCCTAAGTTAAGAGTCCAATGCTTAACCAGCTGAGCCACCCAGGCATCCCGAGAAAAGGACCTGTGATTCACTATAATTTCTATATATAGTATATTGCTAACAAATTTCTTCTGAGTACATTTTAAAGGCTAATAATTGTTTTGAATTCCTCAGATAGAAACAACATTTTTTAAGCCTGTGGTCTAATACTTTTCTGTAGCATAATAAAATCAATAAATTTTTCTATATTTGAAAATTATTACATACGTGTTTTTGTGGAGGCACTGAAGATCTGGAGGTTTTCTCTCCTGCACCACCCTCATCAGCATCCTGGGAAGATGAGATTGAGTACAAGTTGACTTTGGTTTTGAGGAACAAGTACTTAAGATGGCTACTAACTTATTGTTATCATATTGAATTCAGTTTTCTCTCCTCTTCCATTTCCTAATGCACTTCTTTTTGTACTGTCCTCTCCCTGTTATCTTCCCCTATTTATTTCACATACTTTGGCCCTGCAGTATAATGTTTAAGATATTAGTTATTTTGCAAAACGTCTATCATTTGAGAGTTACTTATGTAGTGCCTTAAGCACCCTTGTCAAAATCGTAATAAAGCGTAACAGATATACATAGAGGAATATATATTTCATGAATACAATTTCCTTAAACTTTAAGAAAAATTCTCTGGCAACCTCTAAGAGTAATATGTTTGTAAAATTTGTGTCTTCTACTATGGGACTGGAAAGTAAAAACACTTGATTTCTCAGCCATGATTGTAGGTTGGATTATTTTGGTCAATGATAATGTAAGCAGAGACATCTTGGGAAGGGAAGCCCAGGAGATAAACTCTGTAATAAAATGACAAATACCCTCTGCTTTCTTCCTGCTTGGAATACAGATGTGATATATGAAGGTGCAGTAGCCATTTTGTAAATGTGAGGACAAACACTACATGCTTAGTACACAGAGCAAAAAGATAGCCTAGATGAGCCTTGTCTGTGACAGCATTGTAAAGTAGTTGCAGTATGCTTCCTGCCTCTAAATTTGTGCTTATATAAGAGAAATAAACTGTTTGCTTAAGCCAGTATTAATAATATTTCATTTCCATTTTTAGCTGAATGCATAAACAGGCAGTGGGTGGCTTTTGCTCTGCTGCTCTCAAATGGGGGAGAGTCTCCCAAGGGCATAAAGACTAGAAGGCAAGCTCTTCCTACTGAAGCATGCCACTATGGTGAGCAGCTGACATACTAACAACACAAAAGGGGGATGACATTAACATACATGTTCTCAGAAAGGAAATGAGCTTTACCTTAGCCCCTCCTCATTAGAATTAGTCCTCATGGATATCATAGTAGCCTGGAGAATGGAGCACAGAACTGAGAATAAATGATAGGCCAGAAGGTTGCTTATGGTTCTGGAAAGATCTGAAGTGATGCAGACATACAAGGCACCAGAGAAGAAGAAACAGGAGTACTACATCACGAGGCATGCAACAGAGGGAAGTAGGAAAGCCAGATTAGACCTCTTCACTTCCCAGCCATTATGAATGAAGCCAACATGTCCTAAAGGCTGGAATGTTGCAACTATTATATGTCATCTATCATATAATGTTTAATTTGTGTATTAATCATTTTTTCTTATTAATCTGGTCATAACAATGCTACAAAATGGGCAGGTCAGATTATACCTGTTCTGTGTTTCAGATACCTCTAACATAGTGAGAAAAGAGAAAATCATCAAAGATGTTATTTGAAATTGCCAGGCGATATATGGTAGGGTTAGGCAAGATAAAATGAAATCCTTAAGGCATGCAAGGCAACCAGCTCTGATTGAAGACAAGCCTAGGATAATCACCCAGTGGCAATAGTGGGCGATATATATAAGACCAGGTTTTCAAAAGGGTGGGAAAGAGGCCAGAATAGCTAATATTTTTCAAGTTCAATAAGTACTTTACAAGTCAGAATTTGGTAGAATGTAGTCACTATTTTTCAGTACATTTTGGCCTTGAAATTTGCTCAGTTATGTTTTAAATTTTGTATGGTTGACTATAACTTATGTGAATTAATAATGGGATGGCAGAGAAAGGTTTCACTGCCTAATGCTGTAGATAATATGCATAAGACAAACCAAGAACTTGAGCTACATCAATTAGTCAAACAAAATGATTGTTTCCACGATAAGGTGAATAAATGGGATTAGAGATGGACGGCCTAGAACCTCTTTGCTTTAGAGAGTAGGGCTTTGAAGATGACAGAAATAGGAAATATTACAAAATGGTTGGAGGATAGGAAGAATAAAAGTGGTAGAAATTAATATCAAGTGTATCCTTGCTATAGATCAAAAAGAAAAAGGAAAGGACCCAAATAAATAAAATGAAGAATAAAAGAGGAGAGATCACAACCAACAGAATACAACAACCCAGGAGAAATACAAACAATAACAAGAGAATATTATGAGCAATCCCTATCAAAATAACACCAGCATCCTTCACAGAGCTAGAACAAATAATCCTAAAATTTGTATGGAACCAGAAAAGACCCCAAATAGCCAAAGCAATCTTGAAAAACAAAACCAAAGCAGGAGGCATCACAATCCCGGACTTCAAGCTATACTACAAAGCTGTGATCATCAAGACAGTATGGTACTGGCACAAGAACAGACACTCAGATCAATGGAATAGAATAGAGAAGCCGGAAATGGACCCACAACATATGGCCAACTAATCTTGGACAAAGCAGGAAAGAATATCCAATGGAATAAAGACAGTCTCTTCAGCAAGTGGTGCTGGGAAAACTAGACAGCTACATGCAGAAGAATGAACCTGGACCACTTACTTACACCATACACAAAATAAACTCAAAATGGATGAAAGACCTCCATGTAAGACAAGAAGCCATCAAAATCCTCGAGGAGAAAGCAGGCAAAAACCTCTTCGATCTTGGCCACACCAACCTCTTACTCAACACGTCCCTGGAGGCAAGGGAAACAAAAGCAAAAATGAACTATTGGGACCTCATCAAAATAAAAAGCTTCTGCACAGCGAAGGAAACAATCAGCAAAACTAAAAGTCAACCGACAGAATGGAAGAAGATATTTGCAAACAACATATCAGATAAAGGGTTAGTATGCAAAATCTATAAAGAACTTATCAAACTCAACACCCAAAAAAGAAATAATCCAGTGAAGAAATGGGCAAAAGACATGAATAGACACTTCTCCAAAGAAGACATCCAGATGGCCAACCGACCCAAGAAAAAATGCTCAACATCACTTATCATCAGGGAAATGCAAATCAAAACCACAATGAGATACCACCTTACACCTGTCAGAATGGCTAACATTAACAATGCAGGCAACAACATGTTGGTGAGGATGCAGAGAAAGAGGATCTCTTTTGCACTGCTGGTGGGAATGCAAACTGGTGCAGCCACTCTGGAAAACAGTATGGAGATTCCTCAAAAAATTAAAAATAGAACTACCCTATAACCCAGCAATTGCACTACTAGGTATTTATCCAAGGGATATGGGTATGCTGTTTCGAAGGGACACATGCACCCCAATGTTTATAGCAGTACTATCAACAATAGCCAAAGTATGGAAAGAGCCCAAATGTCCATCGACAGGTGAATGGATAAAGAAGGTGTGGTATATATATACAATGGAGTATTACTCGGCAATCAAAAAGAATGAAATCTTGTGATTTTCAGCTATGTGGATGGAACTAGAGGGTATTATGCTAAGCAAAATTAGTCAGAGAAAGACAAATATCATATGACTTCACTCATATGAGGACTTTAAGACACAGAACAGATGAACATAAGGGAAGGGAAGCAAAAATAATATTAAAACAGGGAGGGGGACAAAACATAAGAGACTCTGAAATATGGAGAACAAACAGAGCGTTACTGGAGGGGTCGTGGGGGGGATGGGCTAAATGGGTAAGGGGCATTAAGGAATCTACTCCTGAAATCATTGTTGCACTATATGCTAACTAACTTGGATGTAAATTAAAAAATAAAATTAAAAAAAATTAAAAAATAAATTTGGGTACGTTGCAGTTTTGGAGCATATCTTAGGCTCCAGGTGTTCGAAGCCCTTCAGCTTGGACTAGACTCCACAAGGCCTAGACAAAGAGGAACTCACCAAGCAAATGAAGTGTCAGAAGACTATGTCAAGACAGAAGGAGTGAATTTTAGATTCTCAGGCAAAGGGACAAGGTGTTTTCAACAGCACTTTCCTTTACCTCATCCCAGAAGATACGTGACATGTAGTAGGCACACAAAAGATATTAGCTTTAGTTTTGCCACATATTTGATAATTCCTACTTCCCCAGATGAGAGTTCTATAAATCAGGAATTGGATAATAGTTATCCAGGCCAGTCACTTGCAGATATGTTTTTGTTTCACCAGCATATTAAATTTAAAAAAAGAATATAAGTGTCTTAAAACAAGGCTGCCATGTTGCACAACTCTAGGGAACATCACTTGTGTTTAACATGGTAGGCCTGGGAGAAGGCCACCTTCTAACAGGACCCACCACTAAGTATTTTCTCACACCTGATTCACAGTTTTGCTACCTTCTTTGCTCTGTACGTATTCATGTTGCCTCCTTGCTCACACTTTGACTATTCATTTTTCAATCCTTTATTCCCTAAACATTTATTAAATGTCTTCTATATGCTAGCCATTATATGAAGCATTAATATATTATTTAATAATGATATCTATCACATGGATATGTATTATTGTTTCCATTTTATTGAAAAAGAAACTGAGACTTGGGGAAGTTAAATAAATTATTCAAGCTCTTATAGCTAGAAAGTGGCAGAATCAGGATTTAAATCCAAATGTGACTGAATCCGAAGCACAAGCCCTTTCCATTGTGGAAAATATTTCTCCATTTAAGTTTTCAAAACTCAAGCCATGTTTATTCAAATTAATCACAATGCATATTATAGTATTACAAAACCTGTATACCAAAAAGGGAAGGAATAAATATTAGAACCAGTAATATGTCTTACAGTAGAGCTAAGCATCCTATGATCAGAAGGATTTAAAGAGCCTTCTTGGGTTGTTCCTTACAAAGGGCTATAATTTATCATGGTGCTTATCCTGTTCTAACTGAAGAAACTTTTTAGCTTGTTGATAGTCAGGATTACCCAACCTGAAATGGGTGATGATAAAGTCTGGGATCACTGGGTGGCAGTTAGAATGTCCCAAATGTCTGCCGACAACATCATGGATCATTAAATTGTTAGAATATTCACACAAAGCGATTTCATGCAGTGGTGAAAATGAACGATCTGCAATTATATGCAACAACATGAATGAAACAAGATGTTGCTTAAACAAAGAAAATAATTGAAGAATGTGTATAGTAGGTTTCTGGTTTTACAGTCTTCAAAGCAAGAAAACAAACAGTGTACTGTTTAGACCTAAATACATTTGTGATAAAACTATGGGACAGGGGGAACATGGGACAGGATATACACAAATTTCATAATAGTCATACCTCCTGGGGCATAGGGAGGCAAAGAAAAGAGACACAGATGCAACATTATTGGCGATATTCGTAAGTTGGGGGTAGGTTAGTAACTGTTCAATTCATTGTGTCTCAAATAATTTATGTTATATATATTCATATATATACCAAATATTAATTAGTAAAAGGATAGAATAGAAATCTAATTGATGAACGTATCCCTTTTTGTTACCATGGGCATCCTAAATTACTGATAACGAATATCGCCCTTCTTTTTCCAGGAGATTACCAATCATGGGGCCTCAAAAGAAGATTTTATTTGGAGACTTATTATTTAATTTGGCTAAGAATAGCAGAAAAATTTCAGAAATAAACTCAAAGAGAAGAAATTGTGTGTGTGTGTTTGTGTGTGTGTACAAGCACACTACTAATCGCATTTCCTTCTTCCAGAAGTTTTCAATAGATGTGTCAAGCCCTTTGTGATCTCTGATGCTAGAGAGTCAGAGGAAGGGGAAATTGTGGGAAAGAGTGATAGAATCCTAGTTCTGACTGATCTGACACGCTAACAAGAAGCACATAAGCAGGAAAGATCCTTCTTCGTTTCAAATTCCCATTATTTCAGCTCGAAGAGCAATTGATTCCCATATTTAACTGAGGGTATTCCTCACATGCGAAAACATGTCATACAATTTGGAGCTGTTGTGGTTTAAGAGTTGAGCTCAACTTAAGAGTTAAATATATTTGGTCACAAGTTTTCTCAGAAATCGAATATTCTGCATAACTAGTGCTTTTCCTAAACTTTTAAAACTTTTGCCTACAGTGAAATCTGACTCCAGCTTTTGTATGAAAAACCATTTCACAATCAATTTCAATAGCAAAATTACTTTGCTGTTTTGTTCCTGGAATATCTGCCAAAAAGAAGAGCCAAATATAGTAATGTATTTTCCTTTTTTAAAAAATTTTTATTTAAATTCCAGCTGGTTAATGCACAGTGTAATATCAGTTTCAGGTGTACAGTATACTGATCCAACAATTCTATATATCACCTGGTGTTCCTCACAAGTGCCGTCCTTAATCCCCCTCACCTATTTCCCCCATCTAAATCCCCCCCCCCCCCCCGCCACCCCTGCTGTAATCCTCCCCTCTGGTAACCATCAGTTTGTTCTCTATAGTTAAGAGTTTGTATCTTGGTTTGTCTCTCTCTCTCTCTCTCTCTCTCTCTCTCTCTCTCTTTTTCCCTCTTATTAATGCATTTTCTATGTTGGAATCTCCATTATTTAAGCTGCTTATAACTTTTGAGATGATAATGTTTCATGAATGAGATAGTGTGCAGCACTGTGCTCCTTCATATGCTCTACAAGGTGGCAAATGAGCATTTCCTGGTCTTAGACATGGTAGTTTCTTTCCTTTATGCCTCAAGCAAGTCTTTGGGATGCTACCTATCAAAACATAGCTTTTCTTCATTCATTTTAATGGGGAGCAAGGAGTTTGGAATTTTTAGGTTCAGAAACCAATACAGTCTTACTTTGACCTTTCTCAGCTTGCTAAATGCCCTCCAGTCCTCTGCACTGGAGTGTAGCGAGCAGAACTGAATTCTCATCAATCTCATGAAGGAAGGGGATACATCTGATCTACTGAATAGTTTCAAGCCACTGCTTCAGTAATTCAAAATATGTAGTTGCAGTCCATTTGCTGCAATGGTGGCTGCATCAGTGTCTATAATCTGGTGCATTGGATATTCATCCAAAAACTGATGCTCGTCTTCCATATCACAAATACCCAATTTTCTGATGTCGCTGTTTTATGATCTTTAATTTAGAGGAAGCATGTAAAATGTTAGCAAATTCTCTCCGGAAAAAAAAAAAGTTTTTTAGAGAGATTGTAACCTTTCCTACTGTAACTTTGGAGAAATGTACCCTCTTGAAATTATGGGCCAAGGCCAGTTATGTTCCCAAGATGGTGAGGTAATTTGTAAACAACTTCACATGAACACAGACCCTACAACGATCACAAAATACTTCCAACCGCAAAGGAACTCCTCGAATTTTGAGAAACATTTTTAGAGACAAATGTTGGCATAACATAAACTTTGCCTTATGAAATAGATAAGAATTTCCATGTTTTTTTAAAGACCAGAACTTTAAATTTCAAAGTAGTTCAATCATTAGCTTAAAATGACAACAGATAACAGAAACAGCAATTTGAAATCAAAATTGTAATCTTTGTCTTACTATCACTAAATATAACTCAGTGCTAAGCAAGCTCATCACTGAATTTTTTTTCTGATAACTCAAACTTTCTCTGTCTATTCTCCCTGAATTTATCTCCAAATGTAGCCTCTCGTGTTAGCTTCAAATCTCCTTACTCCCTCCTTTTTTCACTTCCAAACCTCTTGCCAGGCCCATAAATCATTATTTTTCCTGGTTTCATAAACATTGTTTCCAGAATACCTTGTTACCAAAAAAAAAAAAAAATCACTCAGAAATCTAGGTTCTTTACATTCCGTTGTAGTATGGATTTGAATATTTTAGATGTGTCAAGACTTTTCTCCTTGTTTGTCAATATAGATTATTCATTGACACTTGAAATTGTAGGTGGAAGAAAATTTACATTCCAGTCACATCTCACATTAATTTTTTATTTTTTTTATTTTTTTTTCAACATTTATTTATTTTTGGGACAGAGAAAGACAGAGCATGAACGGGGGAGGGGCAGAGAGAGAGGGAGACACAGAATCGGAAACAGGCTCCGAGCCATCAGCCCAGAGCCCTACGCCGGGCTCGAACTCACGGACCGGGAGATCGTGACCTGGCTGAAGTCGGATGCTTAACCGACTGCGCCACCCAGGCGCCCCTCACATTAATTTTTTAAAGCTTTTAATTTGAAATAATGTAAGACCCACAAGAAGTTGCAAAAATACTATGAAGATTTCCTGTGCAAACTTCACCCTGCTTTCTCCAAGAACATCTTAAGTAATCATACTTAGTTATCAAACCAGGAAATTATCATTAGTATAATGTTACTGACTGAATCACAGAACTTGTTCAGCTTTTACATGCACTTTTTTATGTTTGTGTGTGTATGTAGTGCTATGAAATTTTATCATATGTATACATTCACATAACCACCTTCACAATAAGGATACTGTTCTGTTACCACAAAGGAGTCCCTTAAGTTTACCTTTCATCATCACACCCTCTTTCTAATCTTAACCTGTGGCCAACATTTGTCTGTTCTTCATCACTATGATTTTGTCCTTGAGCATTAAATGGAATCCTACAGCATGTAACCTTCTAAGACTGGCTTCTTCCACTCAGCATAATGCCCTTAAGATCCATTTATGTTGCTTCATGTATTCATAGTTTGTTCCTGTTTATTTCATTGTATGAACAGTTTCTTATCTATTCACGCACAGAAGGACATTTGGGTTGTTTCCAGCTTTGGGCTGTTACAAATAAAGCTGCTATGAATATTTACATACAGGTTCTTGCGTGGACTTGGTTTTATTTATTTTTTTTTAATTTTTTTAAGGTTTTATTTATTTTTGAGACAGTGAGAGACAGAGCATGAACGGGGGAGGGGCAGAGAGAGAGGGAGACACAGAATCGGAAGCAGGCTCCAGGCTCCAAGCCATCAGCCCAGAGTCCGACGCAGGGCTCGAACTCGCGGACCGCGAGATCCTGACCTGAGCCGAAGTCGGACGTTCAACCGACTGAGCCACCCAGGCGCCCCATTGTGGACTTGGTTTTAAATTCTCTATGACAAATACCCAAAAATGCAATTGCTGGGTTGTGTCATTAAGTGAATGTTTAACTTTAAAAGAATCTGCCCAACTGTTTTCTAGAGTAGTTGTATTATTTTACATTCTCCACAACAATGTATGAGAGATCTAGTAGCTTCACATCCTTGATATTCTTCATTTTAGTCTTCCAGCAGATATGTAATGGTAGTTCATTGTGGCTTTCATTTGCATTTCCCTAATGGTTAGTGATGTTGAAAATTTTTTCATGTGCTTATTTTCCATCTGCATATCCTCTTTGGTGAATTGTCTATTCAAGTCTTTTGCCCATTTCTTAATTGGATTGTTTGTTTTCTTAATGTTGAGTTTAGAGAGTTTTTTATACATTTGGCTTACAAGTTCTTTGTCAGATATGTGATTTACAAACATTTTTGCCCAGTCAGTGGTTTGTCTTTCATCTTTTTAACACAGTCTTTCACAGAGCAAAAGTTTTAAATTTTAATGAAGTCGAATTTATTGATTTTTCCCTTGTTTTGTTGTCATATATACAGAACTCTTGGTCAAACTGTAGGCCATAAATATTTTCTTCTAAAAGTTTTATAGTTTTTCATTTTATATTTAGATCTGTGATCCATTTTGAATTAATAGTTTTATAAAAAGTAAGGTTTATAAAGGTCAAGTTTCTTTTTTTCCCTCCTATTTTATGTTCAGTTACTGTTCCAAATGCTTTCTGCATTGAATTGCTTTTGCACCTTTGTCCAAAATCAGCTGAGTGCACTTAAGTAAATCTTTTTCTGGTTTCTCAATTCTGTTCCATTGATCTATGTGTTTATCCTACCTCCAGTAGCACACTTTCTTGATTACTACAGCCATTTCTTCATTATTTGTAATTTCTTAGGTAAGCATTCACTCAATAGCACTGTCATATATATCTATATATCTGTATCCATATTAGCTGTGAAGTAACTCCTTGGTAGTGTGTGTTCTATCTCTCAGAAATTTTGGGGCCTCATTCTCTTTCAATAAAATATTTAATATAAGCCAACTGATACGATACCTCATATATAGTAGACACCCCATACACATTAAGTCCTTGTCAATTTCTCTTTCCTCTATATCACTTGTCATTCAAAAACTAAAGTGTTCAGGGTCAGCAGATGACCAATCCAGAGACTTGAAGTTCTAAAGCAGAAAGTCCTGATGTGATTTTATAAAGCAATATTTTTTGTTTGAGTTGTCAAAATCCACTGGCAAAGCCTAGGTAGAGTCTTTCCATTAGGGAATGTCAAGACCGGAGTATCCTTAAAAAATGCTCTTATTCTAGAGAAATGGAAAGTAAATTCAGGAGATGAAGTTTGTAATTTCTTCAGTGGTTTTTGTTGTTGTTGGTGGTGGTTTTTGTTCGTTTGTTTGTTTGTCACTGTTTCAGATACATTAACTTTAGGACGTAGTTTTATTTTCCTGAATAACCATATTTATCTATTACCAATTATCTACATATATAAGATTATACCATAGTGATTACTATCTCGCTGTAAATCATGTATACCTTCTAATTTGTCCTTAGAGCCCTACCTGAGTGTGAAAATTTTCAAAAGTATGCTTCCTAATATATATACATCCATATGGTAAAACGCTAAGCAAAATATAAAAATCAGAAGTAGCAAGAAAATGGCGGCAATATTCTTCTACATTTAGATTACCTTGGTCTCATACATGCCAAAACACTCCAATGGAGAAGCAAATTGAATATATTCTAAAATGCAATGCAGTATCTTAAGTAATAAAACAAATTAGGTGGGAGACACATTTAAGTAGCAAGATAATAATTACATATATAGTTATTATACATATATTTCTTAGGGCACTTTCTATATATATGTGTACGTATATAGTATATGTGTATATACTATATACGTGTATCTTAAATTTTTAACTATTTCTAGTTAAAGTATTTAAAACTAAATACCATTAAATGAAAATATGTTTGTAAATAATTTTTATAATAGAACAACATAGGCATTTAGAAACATTTGGGAAAGATACTTACGATATTTGTCGCATCGCAGTGAGTTTTTTTTTGGATAAAAGAATCATTAAATTAACGAGTCCTAACAAAAGCTATAGTACTACCCCCACGCAATAAGTGAAACAAAATAAATATTTTTCTAGCCATTAATATTAGTAAAAACTATTCCTTTGGGTATTGGGAGGAGAATCATTATATTCCATGGAGTTTGTGGTTTCTGAAGTAAACTATCATCAAAGCTTGCAAACACAATGGTGGTGCCAGTATTTCAGTTCAGCACTTTACACCTAACACGGTGTTATAGGCAATCATGCATTTAATAAGTGGTGTCTGACAATGCTTAGAAATGACAATGTCACCCTTTTACTGTATTCCCACACACTTACCGAAAGCTTTAGAGCTTGACAAAAGCTTCCTTACACTTTATCTCCATTGATCCTCATCACAACCCTCAGAGATAGGCAGAGTAGGAATTATTATCCTCATTTTAAATTATACAGACTGATGTGATTGCATTTATATTTATAGGATTTTTGGAAGCTGTTATACCACTCAACTCCTGCATGTGACAAAGTTAGCAATGAAGGCCTTATTTAATAACCCCAGGGGAGAACAAAAAATTACCTGTCTTCGGGGGCTATTTAAATTTCAATAAACTATAAGTAGAAAAAGACCAAGGACCTTTTCTTCTCTTAGATACACACACATTATTTGAACATGTTTATAATGTTTTTTGTTAAGTTGTATGAAGAAAATAGAGTGAATCTTTTGGCCTATGAACCATGTTATATATTGTATGATGAACACGCTTATGAGATACATTGGATATTTTCTTATCCTATTAACAAGTCAGTTTTACAGTACTTATCTTTTCTAGGCATAAACATGTGGAAACAAAAGCATCAGCCCTTTTGACAATTGGAACAAAAATAATAGAAAATTTGTGTGAAAATATAATTTTCATTGATTGTAAGATGCATTTTCTTTGGTGTCATGACTGGGTTTCAGAAGCACTGTCATTTGCATATTTTGTACTTAAGTGTGTGATTGTGAGCCACTCTGACTTCAGGTCTAGAGGGAATTTGTGCTAGTTGAGAAAAAGTAAAACATTTTACTGTATAATGTGAATGACCCATAACTCATAGCCGCCCAAGGCTGATATTTAATTTACATAACAGACGCTTTGGCATTTTCTCAATATTTTCAGGAGGGAATTTCACATAAAATACTCAAGTTTCATATTCAGGACACTTGGTATGCTGTGCATTTCTGCTATTGTCCAGGCTGACTGTTAAAAAAAATAACCAAAATAAAACCAATTTTTCTGATATATACTCTGTTAAAAATCTACACACAGGAGATACCGTTCTTTTGTGAATGTGCAGTGAATTGTAAGATAACTAAAGCATCGTGCTCTAATGTATATGAAATTGAACTAAGAAAAGATCTTTATTCTAATTCCAGCACTATACTGTGTAATTATAAAATATGGCACTAGAAAAATTGATTCCTATTAATTCTAATTAAAAAGTAATTGATGGGCAAAATTTTATGTTATGGCTTAGGAGGTGATTTAAGATAATTCGTGGATTTCAATCTTTCTGTACTATCTTTGCTATTATAGAAAATTATCTCTAAAATTATCTGCATGTACATTATATTTGTTTCTTTGACAGTTAATTTAACCAGTAACAGGTATATTTAGCATATTATCCCTTTTATAATGAAGGGTATGTGGGAAAGAAAGAGGAGAGGGCAAGGTAAGGGAAAGAAGAGAACCAATAATTATTGAATGTTTACAACAGGCTAGGCACTTTTTACCCGGTAACTGACGTAACCCTTACAAGATCCTTGCAAGGACATCATTTTCATCAATTTTCACATGAGGAATCTGAAGCCCAGAGACAGAGCAGGTGAACTCTGCAGCTGACAGAACCTATACTTAGAAGGGCTCCCATGATTGGTTTAGTGCTTTACTCTATCTTGAAACTCTTAATTTTTTTCACAAGGGGCTCCACATTTTTTTCTGACAATGGAAGATTTTATTTTGGGGGCATGAGATTGGCCTGAGGTTATCTAGAGTCACCAAAGTCTCAGGTGTACCGCCCCCCTTCTCCCTCCCACAGCCAGGGAAGCCACTGATTGGTTTTGATCTGATAAATACAGGCTTTCCCTCCTTCACGGGAGTGGAGGGGGGGGGCGGTTACAGGCAGCATCCATGGGCATGGATCAGCTCTAGAATTACCACAGTCATCCAAGTAGGATCCACGTTTTTATCTTGCACTGTATCCTGCAAATTTTGTAGTTGATCCTGCCTAGAGAGCCTACCTCCTTTTCCAAAATTAAGATTTGAATCCAGGTCTGTGTCATTCCAAAGCACAAGGCCAGAATAAGACACCTGCTTTGTTCCTCTCTACCTGTGCCACCAAACTGAAAAAATTTTAACTGTGATTAACTGTTATTATTTGAAATTTATTTAACAGAGATGCTGAGAGATTAGGGGGAAGGAAAATGGAGGCGAAAGATCCCCATTAGCAGTGCCCAACTTTTTCCTCTTTTGGCTTCAAATCTATATACCCCTTGCAGAGACCAGAGCCCTGCAGTTTATATGTTCCACTTCCTGAGAAAGGTGGTAACTGTTATCAGCTACTTTGCTACTCCTTCATCATCCCTGACATACTACAGAATTCTCCCCAAACTTCTATAGTATTTTTTCCAGAGAGGACTCCTGGGAAAAACAATTTTCTCCATCTCTTTACATTTTTATTGATGTCTTACTGTCCCTTATTTTGAGTCCCAGAACACCTGTACCACTGGCCCAGCCTTTCAGCAGCTTCTGTTAAAGTGCACACCCTTTCTTTGTACAAGGCTGGTCTCCTAATCAAAGGTTATCTGTAACTCTCTGGGTAAAAAATAAGGATGTGCGCTGAGAAGGAAACTTAAGTCTGGTTCATTTGGGAGACAAGGTACACACAAATGAAATAAAATCCAAGTCAAAGCCTCATCCTAATCTTTTCCTTAGCACCAGAGCAGACTAAACAGTGTATAGCATCTGTATGCTTCTTTGTTTGTTTGTTCATCTCTTCTGCCTGTCTATGTTAAACATTTATTAAGTACCAAGTATGTGCCAGGCACTGAGGCAGGTAACGAGAATTTTTTTTGAGTGTTTATTTTTGAGAGAGAGAGAGAGAGCGTGAGTGGGTGAGGGCAGCGATAGAGAGACACAAAGAATCTGAAGCAGGCTTCAAGTTCTGAGCTGTCAGCACAGAGCCTGATGTGGGACTCAAACTCATGAACCGTGAGATCATGATCTCAGCTGAAGTCGGATGCTCAACTGACAGAGCCACCCAGGTGACCTGGTAATGAGAATTTTTTTAACGTTTATTTATGTTTTGTGAGACAGAGAGAGACAGAACATGAGCAGGGAGGGGCAGAGAGAGGGTCGGGGGAATCACAGAATCTGAAGCAGGCTCCAGGCTCTGAGCTGTCAGCACAGAACCCAATGCAGGTTCTCAGAAACTGTAAGATCATGACCTGAGCTGAAGTCAGGTAACCGACTGAGACACCCAGGCGCCCCCAACCCTTGTAATGAGAATTTTTAATAAAAATGAGCCATACTATCTGCCCTGAGACAGAATGAAGTCATAAGGGTCAAAACCCTATGGGAACATGGAGGAGAGAACCAAGCACATCTAAAAAAGAATGAAAAGGCTTCTCTGAAGACATAAGAGTTGAGCTAGGTCTTAGAGGGCAAAGCAGAGTTTACTAAAACAGAGGAGCCTCCAGATTGTATTCTCCATGAGGATAGGAACTATTTGTCTTGTCCACATTTAGTGTACCAAATGGTCCCTGCCCAGTCTCTCAATATGTATTTCTGACCAGCATGGAACAGGGCATTCTAGGGGAAAGAAAAGCATGTGCAGAAGTTCCTAGCAGTTAGAAGATTGGTGCCATCCTAGGAGAAATGAAAAGTTTAATGAAACAGAGCTTATCCTTGATTGTGTAAATGCCTCTTAACTGGCAAGCTATAAATGGTCAAGAACACTACTTGCAACTGAGCCTGGTACAGTTTTATAGATAAAGACACAACATAGAGACAGGAAACTCCTGGGTCAGAGACAAAAGACTTTATTATTCACGGCAGAAAAATTAACATGAGATTTATATTTGCCTTGTAATGCAAGAGACCCAGGTAGATGCTGTGCATGCAGTGAAATTGTGTCACAGATGAAGAACCTTGAGCTCAGGGGACCCAAATCTTTTATAATAAAATGAAAACAAACCTGACAGACCTTGCCCTGAAGGGAGACAGTACCTCTATTACACCAGACAGTAAACAAATCTGCCCTCCACTCTAAAGGGAGACTTTATCTCTTCTAAGGCTGTTTGCCATACAAATATGCTTAAAGAGAAAGTCCAGAACAAAGATAGTCAGTGTATATACTAGTTTACTCAATGGTCACATTGTTCTTCCTAAGAAACTGAAAAAAAAAAAATTTAAAGACAGGAACTAGATTTATTTATTTTAAAGATTTTTTTTTTAAGTTTATTTATTTTTGAGACAGAGAGAGACAGAGCATGAACGGGGGAGGGTCAGAGAGAGAGGGAGACACAGAATTGGAAGCAGACTCCAGGCTCTGAGCCATCAGCTCAGAGCCCGACACGGGGCTCGAACTCACGGACCGCGAGATCCTGACCTGAGCTGAAGTCTGACGCATAACCGGCTGAGCCACCCAGGCGCCCCTTAAAGATTTTTTTAATGTTTATTTCTGAGAGAGAGAGAGAGAGAGACAGAGACAGAGAGTGAGTGGGGGAGGGGCAGAGAGAGGGAGACACAGAATCTAAAGTAGGCCCCAGGCTCTGAGCTGTCAGCACAGAGCCCGATGTGGAGCTTGAACCCTCGAACCATGAGATCATGACCTGAGCCAAAGTCGGCCACTCAACCGACTGAGCCACCCAGGCACCCCTAAAAGACAGGAACTGGATTTAATTGACTACTCTTGCCACTTCAGTTTCACATCATTTCTTTAAAAACTGGCATATAATACTCACTCCTTGTGAAGTAATGTTTCTTGTTTATTTTCAAATTTTAAAGTGCAAATATTTAATATAACTGCCAGCAAATTTTTACATGGAAAGCTCAAGTAGATGTGGCTACATAGATTTGATTCTACAAGTAAATATCTGGAAAAATGAATTAATCTAAAGAATGCATGAAAAGAGTGTGTCAAATTAGGTATCATATTCGCAACTTAATATTAGAAAACCTAAACAACCTGATTAAAAAATGGGCAGAGTTCTTAAATTCTTCCAGAGAAGACATACAGATAGCCAACAGGCATATGAACCAATGCTCAAAGTTAGTAGTCATCAAAAAATAAAAATAAAGACCACAACGAGACACAACCTCACACCTGTCAGATTGCCTAGTATCAACAAGACAAAAGTTATAAGGTGTCAGAAAGGATGTGGAGAAAAAGGAGCCCTCATATGCTGTTGGTGGGAATGGAAATTGGTGCAACCACTACAGAATTTCCTCAAAAAAATTAAAAACAGAACTACTGTACAAGCCAGCAATTCCACTTCTACATATTTATCCATAGAAAATGAAAAAAAAAACCACCACAATTCAAACACCCTATCTTTATTGCAGCATTATTTATAATAACCAAAATATGGAAGCAACCCAAGTGTCCACTGAGAGATGAATGGATAAAGAAGATATGGTATATATGGGCACATCTTGGAGAAATTGTGGGTTTGGTTCCAGACCACTGCAATAAAGAGAATATTGCAATGAAATGGATCAAATGACTTTTTTTGGTTTCATAGTGTATATAAAATTATGAATACACTACACTGTAGCCTATTAGGTGTGCAATAGCATTATGTCTTTAAAAGGTACATACAGTAATTTAAAAATACTTTAACGCTAAGAAAGGTTAACCATCATCTGAGAATTCAGTGAGTCATAATCTCTGATCACAGATCACCATGACAAATAAAATGATAATGAAAAAGTTTGAAATATGAAAAAGTTTGAGAATTACCAAAATGTTACACAGAGACACAAAATGAACAAAAGGGCTTTGGAAGAACAGTATCAACCGACTTGCTTCATGCATCGTTGCCACAAACCTTCAATTTGTAAAAACACAATACTTGCAGAGCATATTAAGTTGAAATGCAATAAATGAGGTATGCCTGTGTATACATTAGAATATTACTTAGTCACTTAAAAAAATGAAGTCTTGCCATTTGCAACCACAAGGATGGGCCTAGAGGATTTTATGACAAGTGAATAAGTGAGAGAAAGACAAATTCCATATGATTTCACTTATATGTGGAAACTAAAAACAAAACAAACAAAACAAAACAAAACAAACTATAAACAGACTCATAGATAAAGGAAATAAACTGTTGGTTACCAGAAGGGGAAGAGTTGGGGGGCTTGGATGAAATAGGCGAAGGGGATTAATAGGTACAATCTCCCAGTTATAAAAGAAATCACGAGGATGAAAAGTACAGCTTAGGGAATAGAGTCAATAATACTGTAATAACTGTGTGATGACATAATAATTAGACTTATTGCAGGGATCATTGTGGAATGAATAAAAATATCAAATCACTATGAAATATACCTGAAACTCATATGATATTGTATGTCAATTATACTTCAATTACAAAAGTGAGGTATTATGTTAAACAATGCCATTCAGATGATTTGTTATTCTCTAATGCATAATCATTAATAGCATGCTACACTAAGGGTGCACTTTTTAAAAAAAATTTTCTTAATGTTTATTTATTTTTGAGAGACAGAGAGAGAGAGAGAAAGAGAGCAGAGGAGGGGCAGAGAGAGAGGGAGACACAGAATCTGAAGCAGGCGCCAGGCTCCGAGCTAATAGCACAGAGCCTGACGCAGGGCTGGAACTCACGAACCATGAGATCATGACCTGAGCTGAAGTCGGACGCAAAACCGACTGAGCCACCCAGGCGCCCCTGCAGTGTTTTAATGTTGTGACTAAAATTCCATGAAGGTATTACTATAATTAGTTTGCTTTATCTATAACTTATTTAATATGATTTAATATGATTTTGGTAACACAAATAAGTCTGAATAAAAATACTGATGAATGTTCACTTCTAGAAAACAGTATGATTTAATAAATAAGAAGACTAGTCATTTAAAATTTGCATATTGTTTCTCTAATAATGTGCTTCATAAATGTGCAAATATATCCTATGACCTTTGAAGCTATAAGGTATTTTTAAGTTTGGTAATTATAGAAAATTTAAACAGCTCAATACATGGATGAAGGTAAAATAATAAGAAAACCCATAAAAACCTTTTAATATAAATACAGAAAACAGCAAAATAAATTATTGTGGAAAATGAGGGTATTTTCTGTGGCTTTATCTTGTTTTTTTTTTTCAATCAAAGACAGAAAAGGGTTTTTTCCCCCAGTTAAATTTCCTTTTTTTGATTGAAGTCGATCTAAATTAGGCCAAGGTTGTTCTATGAAGCAAGTATCTATATTCCAATAAATATAATTATTTTGTAGCAGTTTGAATACACGAGTTTTCACAGGATTGTTTCTCTGCCTGCTTCTCTTCCTCCTCTATCTTTCCTCCCTGTCCCTCTCCTCCCCTCCTTGTCCCATTTTTGAGCAAAACACACGTGCAGTAAAGTACTCTAATCTTAAGTGTATAGCTCAATGAATTTTTAAAATATATGTACACTCAGGTAAGCATCACCTAGATCAAAATCTAGACCACTTCCTGAAAGATTCCCTTGCATTCTGTCCTAGTCAATATCCTCTTGCCAAAAAGCCATTACTTTGAAGGGTAGTTTTGGCTGGTCTTGAACTCCACAGAAAGTCTTTATGTCATTTGGTTTTTTGGAACAACATTATGTCTACAAAATTAATCCATGTTTTTGGCTGTAGCTATGTGTATTCTTTTTTTATTGCTGCATAGTGTTTCATTATACGAATTTACCACAATTCATTTATCCAGTTCACTGTTAAGAGAATTTTGATTTTTCCCATTTCGATCATTATGAATAGTCTTTTGGTTAGACATATGCACTCATTTCTCCTGGGTATATAACTGGAAAGAGAATTGCTGGTCATACAGTAGGCATGCATTTAGCTCTAGTAAAGACTGCCAAAAACTTTCACAAAGCAGTGGTGGTACTGACTTATATTCCTACCAGCAGAGTCTAGGAGGTCTGACTGCTCTAGATTCACACCAAGACTTGCCATTACAGGTTTTTTAATTTTAACTATTTTGGCGGGTATGAAATTGTATCTGTTGTGGTTCCAATTTGCATTTCCCTGATGACTAATGATATATTTCTATACTTATCGCCCATTTGTTCACCCTGTTTGGTTAACTGCTTGTTCCAGTGGGTTGCCCATGTTTTAAAATTGGGTTTTCTCTCTTTTATTAATTGATTTGTAGGAGTTCTTTATATATTTTGGATATGAGTTCTTTGTCAGATGTGTGTATTGCAGTTATCTTCTCTTACTCTTATGTCTTGCCTTTGTAATTTGTTAATGGTAGCTCAGTAAACAGAAATTCTTAATGTTAATGAAGTTCTACCTGCTAATTGCTTTTCTATGATTAGTACTTTTGTATTTTGTGTGTGGGGGGGGCGGTTTACTTCTTGTGATTTCTCAAAAATCATTGCCTACTCTGAGGGCATGAAGAAATTCTTTTATATTTGCTTCTATAAACTTCATTGTCTTAATCTTCACATTTAAGTCTATGACTCATCTGACATTGACTTTTATGTATGGTATGAAGTAGGAGTCAAGTTTCATTTTGCCCATATGAATATAAATTAACCTAGCACTATTTATTGAAATGACTACCCTTTCTTCACAGCATTGTAGTGACACCTTTGTGATAGATAAATAAAGCAGCAATTTATAGATGGGTCTTTTTCTGAATTCTTTATTCTGTTCCATCTGTCTATTCTTGTACAAGTTCCACACTGCTTTACTTACTATAACCTTATAACAAATCTTCATTTTTAGTAGTGTAAGTTAACTTAGTTTTATATCATAATTATCATTGTTATTGACTGCATTTCAAGTTAAAGTTTAGAATCAATTTGTACACACACACACACAAACACACACAACTAGAATTTTGTTTTGTTTTGTTTTGAAATGCACAATTGTTTCTTAATTGTCATAATGAAACAACTAAGTAAAAATATTTTTATTTCTTGGTATACTCCCAAGCAATTTAAGTTGTATTTAGGATTTAGGATAGGAGAGAGAGAGATGGCACAGATGTAAAACTATTTCTCCAGATTATTATAACAATCATTGCATCAAATGTTAGCAGTTAGACTTTCCTTTCTAGAAAGACCCCATGCTTTATCTGTCTTGTCATTCTGCCTCACTAAGGGTGGCTTGATCACTTAATGTAGATTGGTTATTTCCATTTCAATATAATTAAAATTAAATATAAATAAATGGAATTTTATTACTGTTATTCATAATAATATCATAGTAGCCATTAAAATTCTTTAGAAGTTTTGTAATTCTTATTCATGTAGTCATTGTATTTCCTTTTATAATGAGCTTCAAAAACACACACACAAAATAAACAAGAGGTTGCATTTTTTAAAAAGTTTCCATGTAAAAGTATATATAGTGTAATACTTAAGTATGATCAGAACATTGCAAGAAAGTAGGCATCTCTAGAGAATGGACTGTCTTAGGAGAGGTCTGCATTTTAGTGTTCACATGGTCAAGGAAATCAATTTAATAACAAATGAAGCTCACTGAATTTTGCATCTCTGCTTTTTAGAAAGCAGCTCTAACTTGCAGACATACAAGAGGTGAAGATTTCCAAAAACTGGGGCTGGAATTTATTTTATTTAACACATTTTTAAATGACCCAGAGAAAGGGTAGTATTTTTCAGTGATCACTCAACCTAAGCAAATAGGGAAAGATAGGCTCACACATAAACTTTGGAAAAACCTATCGAAGCCATGTGATAGAGTGTTTCATTTGTCAGTAGAGACACAGGGGGGATATTATAAGATAACATAACCACATTAAAAAAAAAACTGAAATCAGGTGCCTGGGTGGCTCAGTCAATTGAGCAATTGACTCTTGATTTTGGCTCAGGTCATAATCTCAGGGTCAAGAGATTGAGCTTCTTGTCAGGTTCTGTGCTAGGTGTGGGGCCTGCTTGGTTTCCCTCTCTCCCTCCTCCTCTGCCCCTCCCCCACTCTCAGACTAGTGGGTGCACATGCTCTATCTCTGAAAAAAATCTGAAATCTTTCATTTTTGGTTCAAGATTTCTCTGAATTCTAGTCAAGAAGCAATTCTAGAGTGACCCCTGAAGTCAATTAAAAAAAACATAAAAGCAAATTAGAAGAAGGGATAAGGATGGCTGAGAAGAATGGCAGTCAAATAAATGTAGATCACACACAGGAAGAACTGGAGCCGAGGAAAGAAAAAGAGAATATGTCCAGAATGAAGAGCAAATGACAGTACAGGCATTAAGGTAATGTAGTGTGTTGGAGTTGCCAAGGTAGGAAAGAATGTAAAGAAACAGATTATGCTCAACAACGTTATACATGGCAGAGAAATAAAAAGAACAGTAACTGGAAAGGGCTAATGTCTTGATATTTATCAGGTCATCAGTGATAGTGGCTATAAAATATATTAAATAAGTAGAACATTTCAGTCCAAAGGTGAGAGAGGTTTTAATCAAAATTTATCATATGAGAGATCCAAAAAGGTAACTCTCACTAACTTGTTCACTGCCTCCTGTAGAACTGGAATGGGGGCATCCTTTGGGATTTAAAAGAAGAAAAATGTAAAACAAGTAAATGGTACTAGAACTTTACATAACGGATATTGAAATTATGGAAATGTATTACTTCAAGATTCAATATAGGTTGAAATAGGAATGTATTTTAAAAGGTTTAGATACATGCTTGGATGATAGATTTCTGATGAGTTCTCGAGGAAAATGTCTTGGCATTCTGCTGTTAACATAATGGAGAGCAAACATACCCTCCCACAAACCATTTGTTTATACCGTTTTTAGAGACAGAATTCTCCAGCCAGGAAAGCTGAAATGTGTACCAGCACGACATTGCTTATTAGTTTGTGTGAATAATTGCATATTTTTAAAAGTATGAAGAAAAAAATTACAAATCTCTTACACCAAAAATAGCAGTTGCTTAGATCCCTTGGGAAAATGCCGCCTGATAAATTAAAGATGAATCGATGATTAAGGCCAAAGAAAGAACTGCGGTAACAACAGAAAACTGTCCTTTCTAATCTGGAGGGGAAGGAAACATGGTTTCACTTTCTAATTTCTTTTCTTTTTAAATGAAAAAGGTTTAAAAAATGTACACATTTAGCAGAATTACCAGGAATTATTGGTGTGTTTCATTACAGATATTTTAAATTAATCAAACTTTCTCAAATTGGAGAGAATTGTCCGACAGCTTTAATTCTAAGGAATTCAGTGTATTTTGTAGACATCAAAACCTAATTACTGGTACATTTCTTAGCAAAATGTTACGTGAAAAGAAATCACATTTCTGTTTTACAAATTGAGAAATTGAAAAATCGATAGCTTGTTCTGAATTACCTACTGACTGCCCCTGCTCAAATTTTATTTTGTTGGAGGAAGCAGAGAGTGGGATGAAATACTTCAACAGAGGGACTTAGAAGATTTAAGTGGCATTCAGTCTAACCATGGGTTCCATGGTAACCATATGGGCTATGCAAGCTGTTCAAAGAATAGCCAAAACATTTAGGTAGACAGGATGTCAAGCCAACCAAGGTTGAAATTTGAACACTGTAATTCTCTTGGCTTGAAAGCCAAGCTTTCAGCACAAGTACTTGGTGGAGTCCTCTTTTTTTTTTTTTTTTTTTTTTTTGGCTATTCTAGCCAACGCGAATCATTTAAAAACTAAAGGATCAGAAAATTGTCCCCTCTAGTACAAGCCCCTTCCGGTTCTGAAAAGTTGGTCTTGCTTCAACTCTGTTCTTGGATAAAATTTGGAGGGCAGCTGGCATGTCTTTCTTCACTTGGCCAGCTAAAGCAATCAAGCCAGGGGCAATTTGTCGTGCTTAGAAATTGGGAAAACTAAGGTGCAAGCAAAATGCCACTGAGATATATACAGGCTAAAACTAAGACTGAGATCCATCTCATTGAGTAGAATCATCTGTACTTGTATAGTTCTGCGTGCCCTCCAATCAGTCATCTCCGTACAATGGTTATTGTGAGTCTATGCCAGGACGTGTGCTGTAAGGTGTCTGTGGGGTTGAAGGGTTGGGGGAAGCATCATTCAAAGGATAAGTATAATTCGAAGAGCTCATATTCCAGTTGGGGAAGAATGGAAGGGGTGAGAAACCCTACAATCTAACCTAGTAAGTACTCTGGGAGGAGTGAATACAAATTGCCAGAGGAGCACTGAACAGGGAGTCACTTTATCTTTGGGAGATCTGGGGAAGATTTCAAAGAGAAACAGAATTTTGAAAAATGAGTTGGAGCTTCTGTGCCAAAGAAGCGGGGATAAGGAGTGGTAGAGTTGGGGTGTCTAGAGGTCTTTCCAGACCAAGAAAAATACAGATAATTCTACCCCCTTTACCTGGTCTTGCCTTTTTTGAGGGCAAAGACCATAATGAAAGCATTTTTCTATCCCTTACCATATCTAGTCTAGGGCATTAGATATAGCAATATTCAATAAATGGATATATTTTCAATACTTGTGGTTTAGATGATTTCTGAATCTACCATTTTCACAAATGTGAATATTTTCTCCATCACTAATAGGATACTGCGTTTTAGGTGACTAACACTGTTTGTTCAGTTGGGTCTTAGAGATTAATGGCTCTGATCCTTCGTGAGAGCCTCTTTATCAGCACAAGGCTTTTGTTACATTTCTAACTTGAAATAAATTACCTGAAATTTCAATTTGTCTTGAATTCTGTGGAGGTCACGTTCTGTCACCCTTGAACAGCAGCAGCTTTGACGGTACCTGTGTCAATAAGGAAAAGGTGGTGCAGTCAGTGAGATATGATCATCAGCCAGAACCTGATGCTTGGGGTCCTCATCACCCTCATCCCACAGGGAGAAACAATGCGGTCTCGTTTCACAGAGCCCTCACAAAGGAAGTCCCGCCCACCACATCCCGATATCCATACAGTAGCAAGACTAAAACAAATATGGACATGTGTAAACAAAGCATATGTCAAAGGACTCCTAATTAGAAGTTTCATAACCTGTCATCAAAGAAATATACCCAAATCATCAGTTTTTGTCATTGGAAATTAGTTGATTTAGTAAATAATTTCAGACCACTGTATGGGTAGCCAGTTAAATCCATCTGATTTATAGGTAACTACATTTCAAAATATCTTTCTCACATTACATAAGAAAAATTTCTCAGATTACATATGAAAAATTTGTACAGTACATAAAAAGATACTGTATTGTGTGTATACAAATACATCCTTCTGTATGTTATGATGTTTTAACATCCTAAAAAAAAATCTTTCTGGCTGTGAGGAGAGACTGCCTCTCCCACGGCTAGTCAATTGTTAAAGGGGCTCAGCTAGGAATATGCCTTTGATACATAAACTACCCAACCTAGAGCTGTACGTCCTCTGCATGGTCTATTCACCCTAGGAAGCAATATTCCTCTGCCTTAGTCATTCAGGGCTGGGTACCAGAGAACTAGGAACAGCCCCTTTAGTTTAGAGCCCACGGAAATGATCCAAACTAGCCAATCTTAAGCTGTTTACCCTGCCTTACCTTGCCTTTCCTACGGAAACACCACTAAAGGCTCTAGTCTCAACTATGCCCTTGCCCCTGTCTTCTGTCTCCTGACCACTCTGTGTCTGCCCACGTGTCCCTGCATGCCATGCCTCCCATCTCTAGGACCTGTGACCAGAATAAACTTCATTTTCCTGAGCCTCTCCGTTGACTTCTTTTAAGCCATACCTGACTGACCATCTCGTAAAAGAATACAAAACACCTGACAAAGAGGAAGGTTTAATTGAGGATACAAAATAGCAGCTGTTTTGTGACGAGTTTCAAATTAAGTCTTTGGAAAAACAGTTGCCATTGCTATTTGAGATTGAAGCAATATATTCTAGTGAAGATTAAATTAAGTGACGATGTCAACCACATCAAGGGACATTGTTTGAGCCCTTAGGTTCCCAGTTACTCTTTGACAAATTCTACTCAGAAACTTGTGCACACAGGCAAATGTTTGTTACTGTACACCTGTCAAATGTCTCCCCGCTCTCAGTCAGTTCCGCCCATACTGGGAACGTCACTTGGAGCCGATTATTTCTTCTTTCATTTTAATTTTATCTACCTTGATTTTTTTTTTTTTTGCCACCTGCATTTCATAAGCAGTATTGGGAAATGGTAAGCATGTGAGTTTTGAAGTTAGATACGCTTGAGTCTGAATCCTAATATTCATTTATTCATTCATGATTTTTGAAGTCAGAGGTAGAGTGATTCATCCACTGGCTTTGTTACATATTAGCTGGGGATTATGGGAAAGTTTCATAACTTCTCTGAGAATTTGTTTTCTTATCTATAAAATGGGGATGTTAATCACAGTTAACATTTGTTGAGTGTTTGCCAGATGCCATTGTAAATACATTATCTCATTTTATACTCACACCAACCCTATAAAGTAGTTACTGTTTACCCCCTGCTTTGAAAAAAGTGAGTCTTATGGAAGTTAACTAATTTCACCAAGGTTATTCAAATAAGTGGGATGAGAATTAGTATCCAGGCCCAATTTTTCCAAAGTATATGTTTTTATTCATTCTTCTATTATTCAACAACAGTGGGGTTTTTTTTTTATTTGTATAAGTCTTTTTATTTTACTTATTTATTTATTTATTTATTTAAATATGAAATTTATTGTCAAATTGGTTTCCATACAACACCCAGTGCTCATCCCAACAGGTGCCCTCCTCAATACCCATCACCCACCCTCCCTTCCCTCCCACCCCCCATCAACCCTCAGTTTGTTCTCAGTCTTTAAGAGTCTCTTATGCTTTGGTTCCCTCCCTCTCTTACTTTTTTTTTTCTTCTTCCCCTCCCCCATGGTCTTCTGTTAAGTTTCTCAAGATCCACATAAGAGTGAAAACGTATGGTGTCTTTCTCCCTATGACTTATTTCACTTAGCATAACACTCTCCAGTTCCATCCACGTTGCTACAAAAGGCTATATTTCATTCTTTCTCATTGCCACGTAGTATTCCATTGTGTATATAAACCACAATTTCTTCATCCATTCATCAGTTGATGGACATTTAGGCTCTTTCCATATTTTGGCTATTTCAACAGCAGTGGTTTTTAAGCTTAATTGCAGATCAGAATTACCTAAGGAGGTTTTTTTCTGTTTTTTGGGTTTTTTTAAGTTATAGATGGTTTTCGGGGATTCTAAACTATCAAAGTAGGCCTGGTTAGGTACCGGAATTAATTTTTTTTTAAAGTTTCACTGATGATTCTGATGTGCATCTAAGATTGATGCACATCATTGCCTTAAAAGGATCACATATTGTACGTGTAATGGAAATGATAATTTGAAATGTAGTAATGATATTTATGCTTTGACAGTATTTTTATTGACTAGTCTAGTGAGCCCAAGTTATGTACCTGCCTTGGAAATGGTGGTGTCAGAATAGATATGCAGAGAGAAATGCTTAGTATTCAGCCCTAACACCCAAATAGGATTTTGTCAGAGGACATAGCTTTAAGAATCAGGCTATGTCAGGACAGACATCAATGGACAAAGCATAGCATTTTCAAAACTGTCACATCTCAGTATGGGACTATGTCACCAGCTTTCTGTTTTATGTGAATGACCACAGTTCTTAAGGTCCGATAGCTTTGCAGAAATATGCTTCTGGTCACAATGTGGAACAGAGATATAGAGTATGGATAGAACATGGAAAAAAGTCTTAGTAAACATCTCTATAAAAAATCACAGATTATTACAATTTGGGGTATGCCATTACATTCATTTTCAAAAACATTACGTTACCCCAGAATAATTTTAGAGTACTACCAGTTAAAGCAAAGCAAGGGGAAATGTTGGATAGTCAGCACATTTTTATCTTTTTATAATAATAAATGTTAATGAAATTCCTTATTTAGCTATTGTCTAATGCACTTTGAAATAAGTGGTAATTACTTTATTATTAGCCAAACTTAGCTCTTTGGTTAATCAATTCAAATGGCTTGCCAGGGAAGAGATACTTAAAAACTCAGCACTGAACATGTAGGCAAGTTAATTTGGTAACATTATAGTCAAGGTAAAAAGTTCTTTTAATCATATGGCATAAAATAATGAGTAAATGGTTATTTAATAGTTTGAATTTTACCTGTTAACAATAAAGTGTTTAAAATTTCTTTTGAGTAAATGCAGAGTTTGACTGCCCCTTTCAAATACTTGACAATGCATCTTTTGTGGACATTTACAAAGGGATCTATATAATTAAAACAAATGGAATTGAATACTTGTGGGTGGGATATGAACTTGCAAAGATTTGATACAAAAAAGGATTTCTCAGAGTGTGTTTATTTATAGATATAAAACCGTGAAAAAGCCTTTGAAATTCACATACAAAATGGTCCAATACACTTGTTTAAGACTTTAATACAATGGGTGGATGCAAGTCTCTTGAATAGATCAGGTGTCAAAATATGCCAAAAACATAATATTAGCAGGTTTCAACCCTGCTAATATTTTAGAGAATGAAAAACATTTCTGATGCTTCTGTCAGAAGCTTTCTTGGATCTTGACCTAATTTGTTGGAATGATTTAAGAATTTAAAACTTGCTGTTTCTGTCTCTGGCTAGTTTAATTCATCATTTAGCTCTCTCCAAGACTAAAGACACATAGCAAAAATAGCTCTTACATATCAAAATTTAAATGAAAACAGCCTCTATATCATGCAGAGTGGAATATTTGCTAATCAAATGTTCGCTGTGGCAATACTTATAGAATTGTAGCAGAGGACATCTGACCAAGTGTTAATGCTTTGCAGGAAAAGAAATGATGTTATTTGCTTTGGATATAAAGTCATTTCTTTTTAAAAATTAGCCTATTTAATGCATGGGAGATTGCCATATTCCTTCATTTAATGTTGCATTCTCTATAATGATTTCTGATTACCAAAATGCATAGTACAAATGCTAATCAGGACCCTTTTCACAACAAGTGCGGATGCTGAGTGCCTCCTACGAGTTTAATCACAGTGTGTGATTCACACAGTAATGGGTCATAATTGCCCCCCACCAAGCTGTCTTGAGGGTCCCGCTTCATTTTATTGCCAGTGGACCTTATCAACCACTGAAATCTACTGTCATTGCCTTGAAGGTTGCAACCAATCTCTACATGCATAATTATTCCCAAATAAGGATGCCCAAGAAGGGTGAAGGATTGTATTTGTTCTCTCCCCAGTTTTATAATAGATTAAAAAATGAATAGCAGTATTTATATAATTTTCTATTACCTTTAATTTTTTCTTACCTGGAGAGACAGTTTGATTGCCATCCAGGTAATTGAATTAAATCTAGTTGGTAGCTAATGTACAGATGCATTAGGAAGTTTTTTTTTATTCCTATTAGCTTCAGACATCTTAGGGTTCATTTTCTCTTTAATACCTGGGGAGCTATACATATAAATCACTATCACTTTAGAGAATAACAGCCTCCATAATTTCTTTTTCTAAATGAAACTTGGAGGATTCCAAAATTTGTAACTCACTTTTGTAAATTGTTAGGAGTGAACTGGCCAGCTGTATGGCCTGGGGGACTGTGGTGTCCACTTGGTAGACTAGTGTGTGCATAGAATAAGTGGCTGTCTAGGTTAGTAATATTTCAGTGTCCCCTTCCTCCTTAAATAACTACCTCTCTCTCTCTCTCTCTCTCTCTCACACACACACACACACACACACACAAACACACACGATGGTTTGTTGATAACTAAAGTGATTTTAACAAGCACAAGCTATTGGGGTTTCATAATTAGAGAAATCAGGCAATAAAAATTTATTGAGCACCTCCTATGTGCCAGTCATTGTCTAAGGTGCTGGGAAAACAGTAAAGAGCAAGATAAATTATTTGGGGGTATAATTATGGAATGTAAAATTATTTTTGGAACTAGAGAAGGAGGTTGCACAACATTGTAAATGTACTAATTTACAATTCAGTAAATTGTTTTGAATTGTTCATTATTAAATTTTTTAATGTCTACTTATTTTTGAGAGAGAGAGAGAGAGTGCAAGTGGGAGAGGGGCAGAGAGACAAGGAGACACAGAATTCTAAGCAGGCTCCAGGCTTCTGAGCTGTCAGCACAGAGCCCAATGCGGGGCTTGAACTCATGCTTTGAGATCATGATCTGAGCCAAAGTCGGACGCTTAACCAACTGAGTCACCCAGGTGCCCTGAAGTGTTCATTATTTAAAGTTAATGATTAATTTTATGTTATATAAATTTCATTTCAATAATAAAAAAAAGAGACATCCTTGCTCTCTAGAATCTTATAAGCTAGTAAGGGTAGAGAGAACACACAGAAATAACACAGTAGCTTAAATTCACAATAGTATATAAATGACAGCAAGATTTGATGGGGGTAGGGCTGAGGGGAGCAAAGGACTACTAAAGTTGGAATGAATAAATAATAGAAAGATTTAGAAAGAACAAATATCCAGGAGAAGGTGATTCCAAAACAATTGCCTACTTAAAAATTGTATCTCAGACTCACTCTGCTTTTTCTTCTTTATAATTGGACAATAACAGAATTTTAGCTAGGTTTCCAGATTCTGATTTTTTAACTAAAAGGAGGGTTTTAATTACCAAGAGTATTGCTGGTATTTCCTCAAAGATTTAAACATAGAATTATCATATGACCCAGCAAAACCACAAATAGGTATATACTCTATAGAATTGAAAACAGGTACTCAAATACATGTACATGTATGTTCATAGTGGTTTTATTCACAACAGCCAAAAGAAAGAAATAGCTCAAATGTTCATCAATGGATGAATAGATAAAGAAATTGTGGTATATACATACATTAGAATAGTATTCAACTATGAAAAGGAATACAGATACATGATATAACATATAAGTAAAAACACACTCAGAACATGCTAAGTGAAAGAAACGAGAAGCAAAATATTACATACCATATGTTTGCATTTATGAAATACATATAATATCTACATCTATAGAGATAGAAAACACATTTGTCATTGCCAGAGGCTGGGGATTGGAGAAAGAGGAATGGGGAATAACTGTGTAATCGGTATAGGTTTCCTTTTGGGATGGAAAATTATTTTGGAACTAGAGAAGGTGGTTGCACAATGTTATAAACATACTAATTTATAATTCAGTAAATTGTTTTGAATTGTTCACTTTTTAAAGTGAATGATTAATTTTATGTTATGTAAATTTCACCTCAATAATAAAACAAGTATTGCAGTATGTTACAGGTAAGGTAGCCACACAAATATGGAATGTTGTGTGGTACCCTCATTTATTTATTGATTTGTTCATTTATTTAACACATACTCATTGCGTGTGTACCATTTGCCAAGCACTGTACTGTGTCATCATCAAGATAGGCTTAGTTGGTGTCTTCTTAGCTTACCGTGTAGGTGGAATATAGACAAATCCAAGTATTTTATATGGACCATCGAAGTTTTCCTTCTTGTAATGCCCACCTCACGCTTTACAAGTTAACTATAAGTTTTCTAGTTATAAATAACAGGTTTTTTTTCTCTTTAGTGCAAAGGTGCAGTAGATGTTTCTTTAGGTACCAATTTCCAAAGTTGGATGCTTCAATTACTTCTTAAAATTCAGCACTGAACCCACCATGTTAGTAAACAAAATGGATATTTAGGTCACTAAGGATGTGTCTACATAGCACAAATTTCTGCAGATATAAACTCCAACCCCCATTCTATCAAAATCTATAGCACTGCATTTTTTCCCCAAATACTTTCCACAGAGAACTCATTTAGCAAGTCAAGAGAGGGAAATGCTCCATATAATATTCTTTTTTTTTTTTTAATTTATTTTTGAGAGAGAGAGAAAGAGAGAGGGTCAGAGAGCGAGGGAGACACAGAATCTGAAGCAGGCTCCAGGCTCTGATGTCAGCACAGACTCTGATGTGGGGCTTGAACCCACCAACTGTGAGATCATGACCTGAGGTGAACTCAGATATTTAACTGACTGAGCCACCCAGGTGCCTCCTCCATATAATATTCTAATATTCTGTATTGTAGAGTCCAAGTGTAAATTAGCATTCCACACCCTCTGAAGAGCTGTACAGAAATATATTTCTTTTACCTTATTTAAGCCAAGATTTCTTAAAGTTATTTCACCATAGGATTTCTTTTTTTTGTTTGTTTGTTTTTGCACAAACACCTATAATTATCTGAAAGAACTGGTATTATGTGGGTCACAGATTGTGAAATGCAGGTTTAGTCATCTAAGCTCTTCCATGAGTTAGCCCTGCCATTATGGCCAAATAATTTACTTAGCACTGATCACAGAGTAGGCTAATGCTCCCATCTACTGAGTTGGCTTCCTTGTTCTACACTGCACTTATCATTGCTGAGATTATATTGCTTATTATCTTATGTAATCACTATTGCTTCCTCTAGAGCATAAACACTACAAATGTAGGGATTTCCTATGTTTTGTTCACTGCTATATCTTAAGTTTCTGGAACAAGGGCTGGCACCTAGTAGGTGATGAATATATTTTTCTTGAATGAATGAATGAATGAATGAACGGAGTAGGTGCTAGAAAATACAAGTTGATTTATTGGCTTAGTTCTTAATACACAAATATTGTAAATATTACGTTCTTGTTCTGCTAAGAGAAGATTTGGGCAGATATGTAGTGTAATCAGGATGGTTTAATAGGACTCCAAAAACAGCAATTTCACTTACCAGTTGGTTAACAATTTCCTTTTCTTGATACTATGATTATAATAGATAACAATATTAATATTAGTAAAAATAACAGAAGAATGTGAACTGCCAAGAACATCTTGGACAGTGAATGAAACAGGATTGGATTTATTATCTGTCCAGTAACTCTATTTTGCTTTATGACTAAAGAGTTGGAGAGAGCCTGGGTAAACTGATATTTTCTCCTACGTGACAGTGAAAGCAGCCATGACTAATCATTAGATGACCCAAATCTGGGTCCAACTCTGCCATTAGCAGCTGGGTAAATCATCATGTAACTCATTTTTCTAGGCTTCTCTTTTTTCACTTGTAAAATAACAGAACTAGACTAGCATGTCTTTTAGGGACCTTCTGTATTCAACATTCCAGGATTCCCACAGTTCTGGATCAATTACTTTTCTTCTTTATAAATCAATCTAACTGCTTACTTTTATCACACTGTTTTGAATTCTTTCTCTGTGGCTACATTTATGGTCTCTTAGGAACTGACTTCAATAGGCCATTATCTGGGTTCACTGGGTCCTTGTTGTTATTCTGAGGTCAGCTTCTGCCCACTCATTTGCCATCCATCACCAGTCTCCAGATCTCCCAAACAAAACCTCTTGAACAAATCATCACTTTCAAGGGTCAGGCTGAGGGTCAAACATCCCTAAAAGCACATTTCCCACCAACTAGTACTTGGTGTACAGACTCTCATCACTCAGAGTCCCATATCAACTGAGTCCTGGGGGATCCACTTGGGAAATCAGTCACATTGTCAGCTCTGTCATTGCACTCCTGCCCATTCAGTTTATGGAGAGGATCTGTGTGGCGCATATAGATTAAACCAGGCCTCCTCTCTTCCTCTTCCTTAGAGGCCAGGTCAGTCTTGTCTCCCCACGGGAAACTCAGTCCTGCCTTGTTTGGCTTTAAGATCCCCAGGATCTCAGACCAGGGGTCTCAAGCCACTGTTTTCTGTTTATATTTTTCTCTGATGGGGATCTTCCAGGGCCAGTTCCGCTGAGGTCATTCAACTTCAGGCTTGAACTTCTTTTGGAGCAGTGTCCAAGTGGGAGGGGAGGAAGACAGCATGGAGCAGGGGTAAGCTGTGTGAATGGATATTTTGTAGCCACATTATTTTTGTTGTCTCTCAGTTGAAAAGGCCCTTGAGACAAAATGACTTCCTTTCAGTGGCTCATGTGAAGGAAGCTTCCTGCATTCAGTTGTAGGTGCTAACGTTAAATCAAACGTTCATGTGGAATCGGTATGTTAAAATAAGAACTATTCTAAATCTATAAGAGGGAAGACCATGAAGCAGTAAAATCTCCTTTAAAATAGTGACTTCTTGTTAAATACCAAAAATTAGCACCATTTTGCTGGTTCTATACATCAAGTCTGAAGCGAAAACAATTTTTAGAGTCCCACAATGGATTTTTCAGAGTTCTTAAAAACATTATCATAAAACTTCCATATATTCTAAAATAATTAAACACAAGTTCTTCGAGATTTCTTGCCAAGGTCATTTGGAGATTATTCCCTGAGCTACTTTGTTTGAAATAAAAAAAAATTGTAATGTGAATTGTAATTACTTAGAACATTGTAGAATAAAGCTACAGTAAATTCCTTCACAGTTGAACTAAACTGTTTAACACATGGAATGTCTAATTGACAATTCTGTACCAAAGTGTAAATTTGTCAAGGAAGGATACACAACAAGTTTTTTTTAACATCTCAGTGAGTGCTGTTGTGATTTGGATCTATTACTTCTGAATATTGCATGAAGCTGACAAGCACTTGTCATTTAAAGACCACATGGAGGCATTTAGTTTTCCATTTAGACATAATAACACATTATGCAAATAAGCTTGCAAAGGAAAGCTGGAGGCTGACGTGAAATAAACTGTCAAACACAAGTCGCTAATAAATGAACATTTCTTTATAGATTGTCTTAATTTGGGGAGTTGAAAAATACATTTGGCTATGGTGAATCAGGGACCTTACTATAGTGGTACTTGGCTGAGGAAGCAATTTTTGACTTTACAACAACATTCCTTCCCTCCAATTATAAAGCAAGTGGTTTTAGCTTAAAGAAAACTCCCAAAACTTAAATTAAAAAAATAAAGGACATTTGTAAGTACATTGTGTTTCCACACTTTCACGGTGTAGAGATACCTTAGCTTGATTTATTCTCATGTGATTATTTGCTTCTCAATTTTGTGCTGTGTATAATAGGTATGATGCTTTTAATTTGGCCCAGATAGCAGGTTATCGGAATTCAGAGGAATTTTGACACTTGTGATTTTGACCAGACAGGGTGTCTCAAAGAATACATCAAGATCTCCTAGAAACCATCTTAAATATCAATATTTCTGGAAGCCTCATTAAAAATGTGTATTCCTGGGTCCCAACCAAGACTGACCTAATCAGAATTTCACAGAGTGGGGCCTTGGAATTTGCATTCTAAAAAAACAGCACAGTCATTCAATAGATATATTGAGAATCTCTGGATCAGACGGTCCCTGAAGGTCCATGACAAATACCATCTCAAGATTGCTAGCGCTGGAATTTGTATTGCAAATCAAGTGTGACATGTAGTTGCGGATTGAGTTGTTCAGAGTCTGGCTCAAGATGCAGCATCTGCCCCCCCAGGAAGGCTTTGTTCTCCGTTTGTCCCCCTGTGTCAGTCACTCCAAGGAAGTAATACAAGAACTACAACAAGACTGAACTCTTTCTCAGGGGTAATGCCCATTAGGACAGACCTGGTGGGGGATGGAATATTCAAACTGGAGAGCATAGCCAGGAGAAAGGGAAGGTCTACACCCTGGCTACAGGTGTAGCTTCCTCTCACCATCTGGAGTCTCTGTCCAGAGATAACCTTGAGGGCTTTTGGTCATAACATAGAAGAGATAGTAAAAAGTTTCTTCGGTAGCCCTCAGACCTCTTCTAGAACCGATAAACCATCAGCACCAAGAACGCTTTTTGGTTCCCTGGCTCTGCTGTGCTATTGGCTATTTGAGCAGTGGGGTCAGACTTTAACGCATTTGTTTCTGCATTCTTCTATTTGACTTTTGAATGAGTCCCACTTTTTGTCCCTTGTTCAGATGCCTGAAGAAAGTCTCCCTTTGCAGGAAGTGTCTCATTTGGTACCATCCTAATCTGTCTCTAACCCTGTAGTGCACTTGTTGCTTTTTCCAGTTGCAATCTCTTGGTTGCTTTAGTGCCCTAACCTCCATACGACCAGATTTTAGTCAGGCTCCTTAGAGCTCTCTTTTCTACTTGGCTTCAACCTTGACCCTGTCCTTGCTGGGCCTCCATAGACCAGTTGTAGCAAGAATTGTGTTAAGTCAGTTTAGTGAGAATCCCCCACCCTGGAAGATACCTGATCAAATTCCTCACACCCCAGGATCTGATCACCCCGATATGCTCTCAGCAAGAATCCTACTAAGTCTCTTTAACAACAGCCTCCTCTACCCTTGATGTCTTGTCTTAGCAATTTTCTGTTCACTGACCTCCTCCTTGTCTTGGTTAGCTATCACCCCCCAGTTGCCTTTGCTGTATTTGAGTGGAGTTGGGTCCCATATCTCTCCCTATTGCGATAGTACTGAATAAAGACTTCTTCACTGTTTTTAAAAGTGTCAGGATAATTTTCTCTTTAATATTATGTGCACAGAGGAACCAAATTCCCATAAGCAGAGAAGGTTAAGAAACATTTAACCTAACCCTTTTGTTTTACAAACAATAAAAATGGCACCCAGAAAAGCTAAGTGAGTTATTTAAAGATATTTTCTTCTTGTTGCAATGTAAGATAATTCCTTTTTGTATTACAGTGAATCATATCAGAAAAGCTGTTAACTTTCCCAGATTCACGTATTGTACTTTAAAACCATGAATGTTCTGGTCATCCTGTTCTTTCTGTTTAATAGGTTGGAGAAAAAAAAGCCATTTATCAAACTTACGAAGCTCAAACTATATAGTTAGGGAGAATTTCCAAAGAAGGTTTATGTATCTTCAGAATATAAAATAGTATCCTGAAGCCAGAATTCTTCCATTAAAAAAAAAAAATCTCTCAACTCCTTTCCTTTTGATTGTATTGTTGTTTAGCAAAAGTTACCCAATAAAAGGCCTGAAGAGTAAACACATGGCAAGCAATTGTGATCACTCTTCCTTGCCCTGGCCAAAAGCTTATTAGATTATATTGATTTACCAGCTCTTTCCTTGCAGAAATAGCCTAATTAAATGCTTAGTACAGCCTTTGAAGATGAGTTCAGCTCAATAGTTATCTTGGGTTCTAATTTTAGAAGCCCTCCCTTCCATGATTATATTTTGGATAATGAGAATTAAATGTTGATGTCTTAAATTGACACTCTTCTTATTCTTTAACATATTATTTCCTAGAGCAAGAAAGTTGTTGGAAGTCCAAGTTTAAATTGGGTCCAATCACAGAATATTTTTACCTTGAGTGCAAAGATTATTCTCTTGCTTCCTGGGAGGTGTATATGACAATTCTAATGTTCCTTCTTTCTTCAAAAAGTTAGTTGGAGAAAATTTCGAAGGCATTCTCTCTTAAGCTTTGGAGTGGGTATTTCCTGCATTCAGGATGCTATCTCCTTTTTTTGAGTAATGGAGTCATAGGAGTCTTCTTTTTTTAATGGGCACTTTTGTCTTTATAAAAGAAAAGGACAATATTGAGGACTTTTTTGTTTTGTTGTAAAGCCACGAGATCTAATCCGTGGGCATGACTTGGGCAGGGTAAAAGGTAGGCTTGTAGGGTTGCTGTTAGGAAAAGGTAGGATATATGGGTTCAGAGTAGCTGTGGCTTTTTCTCTTTCCCTTCCTTTTCAGGAATAACAGGACTCATTTCTGTGGTAGTAAAGGTTTGGCAAATCTAAATGGCACAATCTATCTTTCAGCTAAGATAGTCTAAACCTTCATTTTTTTTTTTGGCAGATAGTTTATCCCAGAGTAACTATGTGAACACTGTTTTAAAAGTAGAGTAAGCATACCAAATACGTACCTTCTCATGGTTAAAAAAAGTCTTGGTGAGCCTTTGGTTCAAGACTGTTCCTTGTTTTAAATTGTCCATTTGAGAGGTCTTTGTTAGAAATATTCTTCTATACGTACTTACTTTCCCAGTGAACAGTTGGTTATTTTTTAATCTACTAGGAGATGACTGTGAGAAATGTAACTTGCGTTCTTCGCACAACTGAAAAACAACAACAACAAAAAGAGGTTTCATTCTCTCCCTTTGTTTGGTTCCTGTGAAATTAAGGGCACCATCAACACTCCAGGGCATTTAAACAAATTTCCTTTTTGGAGGCTTTGATGGCCAGCAAATGGGCTGCGGATTTACCACGCTTCATAGAGCTGAAGAAGCCTTGCTTCGGCTGGTCTTGCTAGACATTCACACATGGTGTAATGCTGCCTCCACTTTCAGTTCAAAGCAAGCATTGTCTCCTGGGTTTTCACTTAGCTTCTATTGCTGCTTCTCATTTATTTTGAGATAACAGTTCACTTCAAACTAGATAATCTTCTGATCAGGGGGAAAAATAAAACAAAAAAACTCGTTCTTTTCCTTCATAAAATAACCTTTTCTTTGAAGACACAGTTCAGTAAATCCAATAAATCTTGAGGCAGCATGGCTTTTCATTGGCTGAGTACTACAATAAAATATGAAAACAAAGTCTTTTAAAGATGCTTTTGGTACAAGACTTTCTTTTGCTAAGTTTAGAAAACCATTTTATACATAAAATGGTTTGATAATATTAGCCCCCAAGTATTATAGTTGTATCCAAGCAGTTTCAGCTTTTGAGCTTTGTATGTGGAACAATGGAAGAGAAAGCAAGACAAACAATGTGTGTGATTTGTTATCGAGAGGCTAAAGGAAGTTCAAACATGAATTCAAAATGCTGTTTATTAAACAGCAGATCCACAGAAATCCGTCTTAGAAATTGAAAAAAATAGCGAGATCAACTTTAAAGTGCAACTTGAATCCATGTTTTAGAAGATGACTCAGCGTCTTGTGGCTGTGAATGAGTGTTACTGATGGCTGTTTGGGGATCTCATGCACTGTAACTGTCTATGAACCAACGATTTCTTTCTGAGGTTAGCAAATAAAGTCAATTAAAAACAATCCTAGGTCTGATTGGGAAAAACAAAATCCACACCAAAAACAACTGTGTGTTTTCTCCATTGGAAGCATGAAAATGATGTTCGTTAAAAAAGTTGTTTTGAAATTCACAACTTTTGTATTCTGCTCAAAGTCTCCTGCAAATGCGAATGTGTAAGTATGTATTGGTAATATGTATGCAAAATTATGGGCAACGTAGTTTGAGATTCATTGCAAGTCCCCAAACATGCTGATAAATGATCTGACTGCATGCAACTAGAATTACAATTAAAATTTAAGTTGAAATTTATACTAATGCCTTGTGGACTCCTGGTTGATAAAAAAAAAAAAAAAAAAAGAAATACCGGTGAATATTCACTTGGGAGTTTCAGTTTATGGAATGATTCTTCATTCATCATGATATGATTCCTGTAAGAGTTCTGTGAAATAGATAAGGCAGGTTACATAATCTCCACTGTGAAGAGAGAGTGAATAATAGCCAAGATTTATTGAGGATCAACTATGAGCTATACATTGTTTGAATATTTTACATATATTAATTCATGTATTTCTTTTCGCAGCCCTAAGAAATAGCAGCTATTATTGTGCCACTCTGCAGATGAAGAAACGAATACACAGAGAGGTTGAGCAGTTTACAAGGTTGCATGGCCAGAAATGGTGGAGCTGGGATTCAAGTTGAGGACCAATTCCTACACCATTTTGCAGATGAGAAACCTGAGGCTTAGAAAGTCTAAAAAACTTCCCCGAGGTCAACAGCCTAGTAACGGATGGTGCAAAAGTTCAAACAAGATCAGACTCTAAAATCTTAGCTTTTCACCACTTGATTACAATGTTTCTTTGAACCTCGGTTTCTCACTGGCTGATTTGATGTTAGGATATTTAAGCTGATGTGTTGCTTAATTCTGGCCATTCTACACAAAAGATATACTGTATTGGCTTCTTTCTCCTACTGTATGAATTTTAGTGTCTATTTCTATTTTTCAGTTTTAATTATATGCAGATAGATGGCTTTTACTTGGGGTGTTGACAAAAAGGTTGAGGGTGGTATAGGCATAGTTCTAGGAGTAGAAGATGCAAGGCGTAGAGAAATGTACCAGGGTCACTGGGAAACCATTTTCAAAATACATCAGCTGAAGCCTCTGAACAAATATACCATACCAGGTGGGGTGGAGTGGGGGACTTTCAGAAGAAAGGAGCATAGCTCTGTGTAATTTCAGAAAGCTTCTGCAGCTGAACCTGATACTGTCTGTAGTCAGTTCCCTTTGCGTGCCTTTCACAAGTGATCTCTTGTCCTTCTTGGAAAAATGTTTATGTTGTAGATATGACCCGACAGTTACCAAGTACAATGTTAGAACTGTTTTCCTCTATCTAGATAATGTACTTTATCTTTCGTTTGTGGGCAGCATTTTCATGCTATCCGTGGCCATTTAAAATCCGTAGGATTTTTTTTCCCCTTACTGTGACCAAGGTAAAAATAGGTCTTCCTCTTTACAGTTCTCTGTATTAAATGTATCTGGTTTAGGTTCATTATTCCTGTGTGTTGAATTCCTTTTCAGTATGGATTTTGTAATCCAGTATATTAGCTATCTATTCCTCCCAGATTTATATCATATGCAAATTTGAAAAGTAGATCTTAATAAAGCTAATGATAAAAGAAAGAAAGAGAGAGAGAGAAGGGAGGGAGGGAGGGATCTGGGGAGAAAGGGAGGAAGGGAAAAGAAAGGGAACCAGGGAAGGCCAAATGTGAAAATTTGTGTATAAGGCCTCTCTCTGGGAGAATACAAACTAATCACATCTATCCATATTCTTTGGATGTGGCTGTTTATCAACTATTAAGATTTGGAACTATCATATTACTTAGTAATGTTTAAGGATACATGTTTTGAATCAGACAAGCATAGGTTCACATCCTGGCCTGGCTGTTTTGGCTATGGACAAATAATATAATATTTTTAAAACTTGGTTTCCTTCATTGAAAAGTGGGAATAATAATACTAATCTTGTTGTAAAGACCAAGGTTTTATATATATATATATATGGCACCTATGTATATATAGAATAGAACATGACACACGGTAATTATTCAACAAATGAAAGCTATTATTAAATTTGTTATCTATGAGGATATTGTGAACGAATTTGATTAATGCATGTCTTTCTATATCTGACTAAAACCTGATTTAAAAAAGTAATGAAGTAATTTTGGCTTGGTTTACTTTGTGGATCATTGATAGATTTACATTTATGTCTCTTATTCTTGGAATAATCTAATAAACAGTTCTAATCTACTCATGTTTCTTGGTTTGTAAAATCTTTGGCTGATGTTTTTATGTTTCTGTACACAATGGAGTAAAACCTTGCTTTTCTAACTCTGGAGTTAGGTGCACCCAGGTAGTGTCTACCATTGCTGAGGACCCAGGACTAAATAAATAGTTGAGGAGGTAAGCGTTTATGCATGCTTTTCTTTTTGGAAAGTCAACCTGGGTTTAGTTTTCTTTAGTAGCCACTTTCTGAAAGTTCTCAAAAAGTTTGTTTCCCCATCAGCTTAAATGAAATAAACCATAAAGATTTCAACGTTGGTAAAAAGTCAAAAGAAAGAAACTGAAAGATTTTTGTGGAGGGCAAGAAAGTGAATTATGAGATAGGATTGGTATTTTTTATTCAATAGCCAATTTCACACAATGTCATGTTTTGTTGTGGAAGAGGGGTTAAAGAGATCTTAAAGATTTATCTCAGATTAAATCAGATCTTATTGCTTTTGGCTACAAAGTAGACATGCTGGAAAAGTTTCTTGTGATCCCCAGAGGAAGTTTGAATGGGTTTCTGAGTGTGTCAAGAGATAACTTTTCAGATGTAAGCGTATAAGCAGGACTCAACCAACATTTTTATTTCTCTTTTTGTAGTTTCTAAAATGACATTAGTTCTAAGATATTTAATAACCCCAAGAAAATATTTAGTTTATTGCATGCATTTTATGTAACATTTTACGGTCACTTTAGACTTCAGGAATAAGGGTCAGTAATTTTAAAACTCAATGCAGTGACAGAAAACCACTGGCATTATTAACTTTCAGATCAATGAGGAGACTAGAAGAATGTTTTAACAAAAGAGCTAATGGCTGTTTTCTTTAACCTGTGGTTGGAATAATTAAATAGCATGGCCTTTTCATGTGACACTGAAAGTGAAATGGAGTCAGACTTTTCACATCTGAGTTTTGTAGAGACCAGCTTTGGCAAATGTGCAATAGGTTTCAATTTTATTCTTCTCTTCTTAAATTGACGTTCTTCATTTCAGAATGATGTGACTCGTATTATTCAACATTTATTTAGCACTGGCAATAGACTCAGCTCTTCACGGAGTATCACAGAGTAGGAATAATCCCTTCCCAGTGGCATTGTATAAAAATTAGGTAAACAAAACCCCAATATTATGAGATAATTATCCACGACACGAGGCAAAGGTAGAACACTACACAAGCACTGTGCTCTTTCAGAAGGTATTTTAGTACACAAGAATGGATGCAAGAGTGCCCACACCTCGGTGCTGTCATCTGGAATGCTGGTAAGACACCCCCCTAAAGCTCAGTTAAAAAGCACAGCTGAATTGAGCACAAAGAGAAACCCATGGATTTGTGAATGTTACTGTGCCTTCAGTGAAGCTTTATCTCAGCACTGTGATGATTTAAAAGCAGTAGTGATTTTCCTAACATTGCTACAGTTTCGACCACCCAGCTATTTTGCTCCTTTGTGATTCCAAATGAATTATTGATAAGGAATACTTCAAAGGTGTGCAAAAAATTCTTTTACACTTAACATTTATAAAACAATGATGTTGATGGAGGGAAAAAGAAAACCCCTGTCAATATTTTTTCTGAGACTAAACAATAACAAAGTGCCTTCAGGATTCATTTTAATGAGAAATACTAGGTGGCTCCGTGGAAGTCTGGAGACAGGCAGCGCACACTAGGAAATTAATTATCGCTTGGCAGCCAGGCAAATGTATGCGGCTTATGGTGGCATTGCAGAAAATAAATATTCTTTTAATCAGCGATGCTGGCTTATTTCCTCAAAGGTAACATCAAACTTTAAATGCATAAGTCACATATATTTAGGAAAGGATTTCAAAACAAAGGGCTGGCTTGGCTTTTCTGACTACCATTTTCAGGTTCGTGTTTGCACAAGGCTTCCTCCACGTAAGGTACAACTGATCCCTTAGTCTTGTCCACGCTCAGAGAACAGGGCTATCATTACCGACAGCATTTTATCTAAGCCTGACTCTGATCTGTGCTGGAGGAGACATTGACTTTCATGATGGTTTTATGGATCGATGATTCAGGTGGTTCTCCAGATAGCTCTGCTGGGTTCCTGGGCCATGTTTGCAAGTCAAAGCTGCGTCTCCTCCCCTAGGTGGAATTTCTCAGCTCAAGGATTCACTTCTTAGCTGCCTCCAGCTCATGCAGTTGGCAGCTGACGGGGCAGCGCTAGTAATGCGACCGGAGTCTTCAAAGCGGCAGGTGATAAGAGACGCTGGGATTTTAACAGCATAATGAATTAATTCACAAACTCACTGAGCACAAATGATAACTTGGGTACAATTTCCAGTTACAATTAGGAGGGGATTGCATTGTTTTACAGGATAAAGGTATTAGTCCTGATTCTTGTAATGTAATGTGTAGCATCCTGGTATCTTTGAAGAAAAGCCAGGTTCTGGATGTGTGAATTTGCCCGTGACCAGCTCCTGAAATGGATGCAAATTGAAATGAGTGATTTCTGTGATAGTGAAGTGTGCTGTAGCGTGGCCTCTGTACCCAGATCCTTAAGAGGGGCTGGCAGAGCCTCAGAATTTCATTTTGCCTGAACTTTTATCCGAAAGCACCATAACCAACCCTTCTTTAAATTGACATCAAACTTTTATTATATTTTGAGTTCATTGAGGCTGAACATGCAATCTTCATTTTGTACTTGAGCCTCATAACCATTTCAGTGACTGCCTTCAAAATCAACAGATTCGAGACAACTTCTAATTCCTAAGTTCATTATGGAGAGGGAATCATTCATATCCTTCCTATTATTTCTGGTGTTTTCTCCAAAATTGTCTCTTGTAGAAGAAATACAATTTTAAATCTCAGAGACAGTGGTCGAAGAAACAAGTTCCCCTTTTTTCAGGGCTTGATTGGCATCACCAACAGTATTTTCAAAAAGGAAATTACGAGTTTATATGTTAATAAATGAGTATGTATGCTAATGTCTATTTTAGAATTCGTTTCTATCATTTTTTTCTTTTTCAGATTGTCGAGCTACTAAAGGTAATCAATACAATCTATTGTGGTTACCTGTAGAATGCTCAGAGT